>NC_072373.2:101910000-103160000 GCF_028885625.2 Pongo pygmaeus | reverse complement strand
CCCTATCAAAAGGAATGTTCAACCCTTTGAGTTGAATGCACACATCTTAAATCGGTTTCTGAGCATGCTTCTGTCTATTTTTCATGTGAAGATCTTTCGTATTCCACTATAGGGCTCAAATCGCTCTGAATGAACACTAGCTTATTCCACAAAAAGAGTGTATCAAAACTGCTCTATCAATAGAAAGGTTCAACTGTGCTAGTTGAATGCAAACATCACAAAACTGTTTCAGGGAATACTTCTGTCTAGTTTTTATGTAAAGAAATTCGCATTTCCAAAGAAGACCTCAAAGAGCTCCAAATATTCACTTTCAGATTCTGCAAAAAGACTGTTTCAAAACTGCTCTATCAAAAGGATGGTTCAACTCTGTGAGTTGAATGCATACATCAGAAAGAAGTTTCTGAGAATGCTTCTGTATAGTTTTTAGGTGAAGCTATTTCCTTTTCCACCATAGGCCTCAAAGCACTCCGAATGAACAGTTGCACATTCCACACAATAGAGTTTCAAAACTGCTCTAACAAGAGAAAGGGTCAACCCTGTGAGTTGAATCCACACATCACAAAGCAGTTTCAGAGAATGCTTCTGTCTAGTTTGTATGTGAAGAAGTTCCCATTTCCTAAGAGGGCTTCAAATTGCTCTGAATATTCACTTGCAGATTATGCAAGAGACTGTTTCAAAACTACTCTATGAATATAAAGTTTCAAATCTGTGAGTTGAATGCACACATCATAAAGAAGTTTCTGAGAATGCTTCTTTCCCGTTTTTATGTGATGATAAATCCTCTTCCACCATTAGCCTCAAAGGGCTCCGAATGATCACTTGTACATTCCACAAAAAGAGTGTTTCAAAACTGCTCCAGCAAAAGAAATCTTCAACTCTTAGAGTTGAATGCACACATCAGAAAGAAGTTTCTGAGAATGCTTCTGTCTAGTTTTAATGTGAAGATATTTCCTTTTCAACCATAGGCCTCAAAGCGCTCTGATAGAACACTTGCAGATTCTGCAAAAAGAGTGTTTCAAAACTGCTCTATCAAAAGAAATGTTCTATTCTGTGACTTGAATGCAAACATCACAAAGCAGTTTTAGATAATGCTTCTGCCTAGTTTTTAGGTGAAGATATTCCCGTTTCCAACGAAGGTCTCGAAGAGCTCCAAACATTCACCTGCTGATTCTGCAAAAAGACTGTTCAAAACTGCTCTATCAAAAGGAATATTCAACCCTGTGAGTTGAATGTACACATCGGAAAGAAGTTTCTGAGAATGTTTCTGTCTACCTGTCTTGTAAAGATATTTCATATACCAGTATAGGGCTGAAAGCGCCCTGAATGAACACTTGCCGATTCTACAAAAACAGTGTTTCAAAACAGCTCTCTAAAAAGAAAGGTACAACTCTGTGAGTTGAATGCCAGCATCACAAAGCAGTTTCAGAGAATGCTTCTGTCTAGTTTTTATGTGAAGAAAGTCCCGTTTACAAAAAAGGCCTCAAATAGCTCCAAATATCCACTTCCAGATACTGCAAAAAGACTATCAAAACTGCTCTTTCAAAAGGAAGGTTCAACTCTGCGAGTTGAATGCAGACATCATAAAGAAGTTTCTGAGAATGCTTCTGCCCAGTTTTTATGTGATGATATTTCCTCTTCCACCATAAGCCTCAAAGCACTCCGAATGAGCACTTGCACATTCCACAAAAAAGTGTGTGTCAAAACTGGTCCAGCAACAGAAAGGTTCAAATCAATGAGATGAATGCACACATGACAAAGCAGTTTCAGGGAATGTTTCTGTCTAGTTTTTATGTGAAGAAAATCCCGTTTCCAATGAATGTCTCTAAGAGTTCTAAATATCCACTTACAGATTCTTTAAAAACAGTGTTTCAAATCTGCTCTATCAAAAGCAAGGTTCAACTCTGTGAGATGAATGCACACATCTTAAAGAAATTTCTGAGAATGCTTCTGTCTAGATTTTAAGTGAAGATATTCCTGTTTCCAACGAAAGCCTCAAAGAGCTCCAAAAATTCACTTGCAGACTTTGCAAAAGAGTGTTTCGAAACTGCTCTATCAATACAAGGTTCAACTCTATGAGTTGAATGAACACATCATAAAGGATTTTCCTGGAATGCTTCTGTCTAGTTTTTAAGTGAAGATATTTCCTTTTCCACCATAGGACTCAAAGCGCTCCGAAAGAACACTTGCAGATTCTGCAAAAAGAGTGTTTCAAAACTGCTCTACCAAAAGAAATGTTCTACTCCATGAGTTGAATGCAAACATCACAAAGCAGTTTCAGAGAATTCTTCTGTCTAGTTTTTAGGTGAAGAACTTCCCGTTTCCAGCGAAGGTCTCAAAGAACCCCAAACATTCACTTGCAGATTCTGAAAAATGACTCTATCAAAACTGCTCTATGAATGGAAAGGTTCAAATCTGTGAGTTGAATGCACACATCAGAAAAGAGTTTCTGAGAAAGCTTCTCTGTAGATTTTATGTGAAGTTATTTCCTTTTCCTCCATAGGCCTCAAAGTGCTTCCTATGAACACTTGCAGATTCTACACAATAGTGTTTCAAAACTGCTCTAACAAGAGAAAGGTTCAACACTGTGAGTTGAGTGCACACATCACAAAGCAGTTACAGAGAATGCTTCTGTCTAATTTGAATGTGAAGAGATTCCCGTTTCCAACGAAGGCCTCAAAGAGCTCCAAATATCCACTTGCAGATTCTGCAAAAACACTGTTGCAAAGCTGCTCTATCAACAAGAAGGTTCAACTGTGTGAGATGAATGCACACATCAGAAAGAAGTTTCAGATGATGCTTCTGTCTAATTTTAATGTGTAGATAATTCCTTTTCCACCATAGGCCTCAAAGCGCTCCGAAAGAACACTTGCAAATTCTGCTAAAAGAGTGTTTGAAGACTGCTTTAACAAGAGAAAACTTCAACTCTGTGAGTTGAATGCACACATCACAAAGCAGTGTCAGAGAATGCTTCTGTCTAGTTTGTATGTGAAGAATTCCTCATTTCTAAAGAAGGCCTCAAATTGCTCCAAATATCCACTTGCAGATTATGCAAGAGACTGTTTCAAAACTGCTCTACCCAAAGGAAGGTTCAACAGTGTGAGCTGAATGCACACATCAGAAGGAAGTTCCTGAGAATGCTTCTGCCAAGTTTTTATGTGATGATATTTTCTCTTCCACCATAAGCCTCAAAGCGCTCCGAATGAACACTTGCACATTCCACAAAAAGAGTGTTTCAAAAGTGCTCCAGCAACAGAAAGCTTCAACTCTCTGAGTTGAATGCACACATGACAAAGCAGTTTCAGAGAATGCTTCTGTCTAGTTTTTATGTGAAGAAATTCCCGTTTCCAATGAATGCCTCAAAGAGTTCCAAATATCTACTTCCAGATTCTGCAAAAACACTGTTTCATAACTGCTCTATCAACAAGAAGGTTCAACTCTATGAGATGAATGCATACATCAGATAGAAGTTTCAGATGATGCTTCTGTCTAATTTTAACATGAAGATATTTCCTTTTCCACCATAGGCCTCAAAGCACTCCTAAAAACACTTGCAGATTCTGCAAAAAGAGTGTTTCAAAACTGCTATGTCAAAAGAAATGTTCTACTCTGTGAGTTGACAGCAACCATCACAAAGTTGTTTCAGAGAATTCTTCTGTCTAGTTTTTAGGTGAAAAACTTCCCGTTTCCAAAGAAGTTCTCGAAAAGCTCCAAATATTCAGTTACACATTCTGCAAAAAGACTGTTTCAAAACTGCTATATCCATAGGAAGGTTCAACTCTGTGAGTTGAATGCACACATTATAAAGAAGTTTCTGAGAATGCTTCTGTCTAGTGAAGATATTTACTTTTCTACCATAGTCCTCAAAGCACTCCGTATGAACACTTGCAGATTCTTCACGATAGTGTTTCAAAAGTGCTCTAACAAGAGAAAGGTTGAACTCTGTGAGTTGAGTGCACACATGAAAAAGCCATTTCAGAGAATGCTTCTGTCTAGTTTGTATGTGAAGAAATTCCCGTTTCCAACGAAGGCCTCAAAGAGCTCCAAATATCCACTTGCAGATACTGCAAAAACCCTGTTTCAAAACTGCCCTATCAATAGGAAAGTTTAACTCTGTGAGTGGAATGCACACATCAGAAAGTAGTTTCTGAGAATGCTTCTGTCTACTTTTCATGTGAAGATACTACGTATTCCAGTATAGGGCTAAAAGCGCTCTGAATGAAGACTTGCCGATTCTACAAAAAGAGTGTTTCAAAACTCCTGTATCAAAAGAAAGGTGCAACTCTTTGAGTTGAATGCAAACATCAGAAAGAAGTTTCAGAGAATGCTTCTGTCTCGGTTTTATATGAAGGTATTTCCTTTTCCACCCCAGGCCCTAAAGCGCTCCATATGAACACTTGCAGATTCTACACAATAGTGTTTCAAAACTGCTCTAACAAGACAAAGGTTCAACTCTGTGAGTTGAGTGCACACATCACAAAGTAGTTTCACAGAATTCTTCTGTCTAGCTTGTATGTGAAGAAAGTCCCGTTTCCAACGAAGGCCTCATATTCCTCCAATTATCCACTTGCAGATTATGCAAGAGACGGTTTGAAAACTGCTCTTTCCAAAGGAAGGTTCAACTATGTGAGTTGAATGCACACATCAGAAAGAAGTTTCTGAGAATGCTTCTGTCTAGCTTTAATATGGAGATATTTCCTTTTCCACCATAGCCCTCAAAGAGCTCCTAAAGAACACTTGCAGATTCTGCAAAAAGAGTGTTTCAAAACCGCTCTGTCAAAAGAAAAGTTCTACTCTGTGAGTTGAAAGCTAACATCACAAAGCAGTTTCAGAGAATGCTTCTGTCTAGTTTTTAGGTGAAGAAAGTCCCGTTTCCAACGAAGGTCTCAAAGAGCTCCAAACATTCACTTGCAGATTCTGCAAAAAGACCGTATAAAAACTGCTCTATCAATAGAAAGGTTCAAAACTGTGAGTTGAATGCACTCATGATGAAGAAGTTCCTGAGAATTCTTCTGCCCAGTTTTTACGTGATGATATTTCCTCTTCCACCATAAACCACAAAGCACTCCGAATGAACACTTGAACATTCCACAAAAAGATTGTTTCAAAAATGATCCAGCAACAGAAAGCTTCAACTCTGTGAGTTGAATGCAGCCATGACAAAGGAGTTTCAAAGAATACTCCTGTGTAGTGTTTATGTGAAGAAATTCCAGTTTCCAAAGAAAGCCTCAAAGAGTTCCAAATATCCACTTACAGATTCTGAAAAACACTGTTTCAAAACTGCTCTATCAAATCAAGGTTCAACTCTGTGAGTTGAACGCACACATCATAAAGAAATTTCTGAGAATGTTTCTGTCTAGATTTTATGTGAAGATATTCACGTTTCCAATGAAAGCCTCAAAGAGCGCCAAAAATCCACTTGCAGATTCTGCAAAAAGACTCTTTCAAAACTGCTCTATCAATACGAAGGTTAAGCCCTGTGAGTTGAATGCACACAACAGAAAGAAGTTTCAGAGAATTCATCTGTCTAGTTTTTATGTGAAGACATTTCCTTTTCCACCATAGGCCTCAAAGCGCTTGGTATGAACACTTGCAGATTCTACAAATAGTTTTTCAAAACTGCTCTAACTACAGAAATGTTCAGCTCTGTGAGTTGAGTGCACACATCACAAAGCAGTTTCAGAGAATGCTTCTGTCTAGTTTTTAGGTGAAGAAATTTCCGTCTCCAATGAAGGCCTCAAAGAGCTCCAAATATCCACTTCAAGATTCTGCAATAACAATGTTTCAAAACTGCTCTATCAAAAGGAAGGTTCAACACTGTGAGTGGAATGCACACATCAGATATGAGTTTCTGAGAATGCTTCTGTCTACTTTTCATGTGAAGATATTTCCTTTTCCACCATAGGCCTCAAAGCACTCCGAAAGAACACTTGCAGATTCTGCAAAAAGAGTGTTAAATAACTGCTCTATCAAAAAGAATATTGTAATCTGTGAGTTGAATGGAAACATCACAAAGCAGTTTCAGAGAATGCTTCTGTGTGGTTTTTAGTTGAAGAAATTCCCGTGTTCAACGAAGGTCTTAAAGAGCTCCAAACATTCACTTGCAGATTCTGCAAAAAGTCTGTTTCAAAACTGCTCTATCAAAAGAAAGATTCAATTCTGTGAGTTGAATGGACACATCATAAAAAGTTTCTGAGAATGCATCTTCGCAGTTTTTATGTGATGATATTTCCTCTTCCACGATAAGCCTCAAAGCGCTCAGAATGAACATTTACACATTCCACAAAAAGAGTGTTTCAAAATTGCTCCAGTAACAGAAAGCTTCAACTCTGTGAGTTGAATGCACACATGACAAAGAAGTTTAAGAGAATGCTTTTATCTAGTTTTTATGTGAAGAAATTCCCGTTTCCAACGAATGCCTGAATGATTTACAAATATCCACTTACAGATTCTGTAGAACACTGTTTCGAAACTGCACTATCAAAAGCAACTTTCAACTCTGTGAGTTGAATGCACATATGTTAAAGAAATTTCTGAGAATGCTTCTCTGTAGATTTTAAGTGAAGATATCACTGTTTCCAACAAAATTCTCAAAGAGCTCCAAAAATCCACTTGCAGATTCTGCAAAAAGACAGTCTCAAAACTGCTCTATGAATACAAGCTTCAATTCTGTGTGTAGAATGCACACATCAGAAAGAAGTTTCAGAGAAAGTTTCTGCGCTGTTTTAATGTGAAGATATTTCCTTTTCCACCATAGTCCTCAAAGATCTCAGAATGAACACTTGCAGATTCTACACAATAGTGTTTCAAAACTGCTCTAACAAGAGAAAGTTTCAAATCTGTGTGTTGAGTGCACACATCACAAAGCAGTTTCAGAAAATGCTTCCGTCTAGTTTGTTTGTGAAGAAATTCCGGTTTCCAACGAAGGCCTCAAAGAACTCCAAATATCCACTTGCTGATTCTGCAAAAACACAGTTTCATAACTGCCCTATCAAAAGCAACGTTCAACTCTGTGAGTTGAATCCATACATTTTAAATCAGTTTATGAGAATACTTCTTTCTAGTTTTCATGGGAAGACATTTCGTATTCCACTATAGGGCTCCAAGCGATCTGAATGAACACTTACCGATTCTCAAAATGAGTGTTTCAGAACTGCTGTATGAAAAGAAAGGTGCAACTCTATGAGTTGAATGCAAACATCGCAAAACAGTTTCAGAGAATGCTTCTGTCTAGATTTTATGAGAGGATATTCCCGTTTCCAACGAAAGCCTCAAAGAGCGCCAAAAATCCACTTGCAGATTCCGCAAAAACACAGTTTCAAAACTGCTCTATCAACCGGAAGGTTCAACTCTGTGAGTTAAATGCACACATCAGAAAGAAGTTTCTGAGAATGCTTCTGTCTAGTTTTAATGTGAAGATATTTCCTTTTCCTCCATAGGCCTCAAAGCACTCCAAAGGAGCATTTGAATTTTCTGCAAAAAGAGTGTTTCAAAACTGCTATATCAAAAGAAATGTTCTACTCTGTGAGTTGAATGCAAACATCACAAATCAGTTTCAGAGAATGCTTCTGTCTAGTTTTTATGTGAAGAAATTCCCGTTTCCAAGGAAGATCTCGAAGAGCTCCAAATATTCTCTTGCAGATTCTCCAAAAACACTGTTTCAAAACTGCTCTATCAATAGAAAGTTTCAACTCTGTGAGTTGAATGCACACATCGAAAGAAGTTTCTGAGAATCCTTCTGTCTAGTTTTAATGTGAAGATATTTCCTCTTCCACCATTGGCTCCGAAGTGCTCCAAATGAACAATTGCAGATTGTACACAATAGTGTTTCAAAACTGTTCTAACAAGAGAAAGGTTCAACTGTGTGAGTTGAAAGCACACATGACAAAGAAGTTTCAGAAAATGCTTCTGTCTGCTATTTATGGGAAGAAATTTCCGTTTCCATCGAATGCCTCAAAGATTTGCAAATATCCACTTACAGAATCTGTAAAAACACTGTTTCAAAACTACTCTATCAAATCAAGGTTCAACTCTGTGAGTTGAATGCACACATCTTAAAGAAATTTCTTAGAATGCTTCTGTCTAGATTTTATGTGAAGATATTCCCGTTTCCAAGGAAAGCCTCAAACAGATACAAATATCGACTTGCAGATTATACAAAAAGACTGTTACAAAACTGCTCAACCAATAAGAAGGTTCAACTCTGTGAGTTGAATGCACGCATCATAAAGAAGTTTCTGAGAATCCTTCTGTCTAATTTTCATGTGAAGATATTTCCTTTTCCACCATAGGCCTCAAAGCGGTTGATATGAACACTTGCAGATTCTACACAATACTGTTTCAAAACCGCTCTAATAAGAGAAAGGTTCAACTCTGGGCGTTGAATACACACATGATAAAGAAGTTTCTGAGAATGCTTCTGTCTAGTTTTAATGTGAAGATATTTCCTTTTCCACCGTAGGAATCAAAGCGCTCTGAATGAACAATTGCAGAATCTACACAATAGTGTTTCAAAACTGCTCTAACAAGAGAAAGCTTCAACTCTGTCAGTTGAATGCACACACCACAAAGTAGTTTCAGAGAATGCTTTTGTCTAGTTTGTTTGTGAAGAAGTTCTCATTTCCAAAGAAGGCGTCAAATTGCTCCAAATATCCACTTGCAGATTATGCAAGAGACTGTTTCAAAACTGCTCTATCCAAAGGAATGTTCAACTACGTGAGTTGAATGCACACGTCAGGAAGAAGTTTCTGAGAATGCTTCTGTATAGTTTTTAGGTGAACAAATTCCAGTTTCCAACGAAGGTCTCAAAGAGCTGCAAATATTCTCTTGTAGATTCTTCAACAATCGTGTTGCAAAACTGCTTTATGAAAAGGAAGGTTCAACCCTGTGAGTTGAATGCACACATCAGAGAGAAGTTTCTGAGACTGGTTCTGCCCAGTTTTAATGTGAAGATATTTCCTTTTCCACCATAGGCCTCAAAGTGCTCCGAATGTACACTTGAGGATTCTACACAATATTGTTTCAAAACTTCTCTAAAAAGAGAAAAGTTCAACTCTGTGAGTTGATTGCACACATCTCAAAGCAGTTTCAGAAAATGCTTCTGTCTAGTTTGTATGTGAAGGAATTCCCGTTTCCAAAGAAGACCTCAAAACTCCAAATATCCACTTCCAGATTCTGCAAAAACACTGTTTCAAAACTGCTCTATCAACAGGAAGTTTCAACTCTGTGAGTGGAATACACTCATCAGAAAGAAGTTTCTGAGAATGCTTCTGTCTAGTTTTAATGTGAAGATATTTCTTTGTCCACCATAGTCCTCAAAGCATTCCGAAAGAACACTTGCAGATTCTGCAAAAAGAGTGTTTCAAACTGCTCTGTCAATAGAAATGTTCAATTCTGTCAGTTGCATACACACATCACAAAGAAGTTCCTGAGAATGCTTCTGCCCAATTTTTATGTGACGATATTTCCTCTTCCACCATAAGCCTCAAAGCGCTCCGAGTGAACATTTGCACATTCCACAAAAAGAGTGTTTCAAAACTGCTCCAGCAACAGAAAGCTTCAACTCTGTGAGTTGAATGCACACATGACTAAGCAGTTTCAGAGAACGCTTCTGTCTAGTTTTTATATGAAGAAATTCCTGTTTCCAAAGATTGCTTCAAAGAGTTCCAAATATCCACTTACAGATTCTGTAAAAACTCTGGTTCAAAGCTGCTCTATCAAAAGCAAGGTTAAACACTGTGAGTTGAATGCACACATCTTAAAGAAATTTCTGAGAATGCTTTTGCCTAGATTTTATGTGAAGAAGTTCCCATTTCAGAATAAGGCCTCAAATGGTTCCAAGTATCCACTTGCAGATTATGCAAGAGACTGTTTCAAAACTGCTCTATCAAAAGGAAGTTTCAGCTCCGTGAGTTGAATGCACACATCAGAAAGAAGTTTCTGAAAATGTTTCTGTCTAATTTTAATGTGAAGTTACTTCCTTTTCCACCATAGGCCTCAAAGGGCTCCGAAAGGACACTTACAGATCCTGCAAAAACAGTGTTTCAAAACTGCTCTATCAAATGAAGTATTCTTCTCTGTCAGTTGAATGCAAATATCACAAAGCAGTTTCAGAGAATGCCTCTGTCTAGTTTTTAGGTGAAGAAATTCCCGTTTCAAACGAAGGTCTCGAAGAGCTCCAAATATTCACTTGCAAATTTTGCAAAAAGACTGTTTCAAAACTGCTGTATCAATAGGAACGTTCGACTCTGTGAGTTGAATGCACACATCATAAAGAAGTTTCTGAGAATGCTTCTGTCTGGTTTTTATGGGAAGATATTTCGTTTTCCATCATAGGCCTCAAAGCGCTCCAAAGGAACAGTTGCAGATTATACACAATAGTGTTTCAAAACTGCTCTAACTAGGGAAAGGTTCAACTCTGTGAGTTGAATGCACACATCACAAAGCAGGTTCAGAGAATGCTTCTGTCTAATTTGTATGTGAAGAAGTTCTCATTTCCAAAGAGGGCTCAAATTGCTCCAAATATCCACTTGAAGATTATGCAAGAGACTGTTTCAAAACTGCTCTATTCAAAGGAAGGTTCAACTCTGTGAGTTGAATGCACACATCAGAAAGAAGTTTCTGAGAATGCTTCTGTCTAGTTTTAATGTGAAGATATTTCCTTTTCCAACATAGGCCTCAAAGCAGTCCGTACGAACACTTGAAGAAGATCTCATTTCCAAAGAAGGCCTCAAATTGTTCCAAATATCTACTTGCAGATTATGGAAGAGACTGTTTCAAAACTGTTCTATCCAAAGGAAGGTTTAACTCTGTGAGTTGAATGCACACATTAGAAAGAAGTTCCTGAGAATGTTTCTGCTCAGTTTTTATTTGATGATATTTCCTCTTCCACCATAAGCCTCAAAGCGCTCCGAAAAAACACTTGGACAACCCACAAAACGAGTGATTCAAAACCGCTCCAGCAACAGAAAGCTTCAACTCTGTTACTTGAATGCGCACATCACAAAGTAGTTTCAGAGAATGCTTCTGTCTAGTTTTCATGTGATGAAATTCCTGTTTCCAATGAATGCCTCAAAGAGTTCCATATATCCACTTACAGATTCTGTAAAAACACTGTTTCAAAGCTGGTCTATCAAAAGAAAGGTTCAACTCTGTGAATTGAATGCACACATCTTAAAGAAATTTCTGAGAATGCTTCTGTCTAGATTTTATGTGAAGAAGATCCCATTTCCAAATAAGGCCTCAAATTGCTCCAAATATCCACTTCCAGATTATGCAAAAACACTGTTTCAAAACCGCTCTATCAAAAGGAAGGTTCAACTCTGTGAGTTGAACGCATACATCAGGAAGAAGTTTCTGAGCATGCTTCTGTCTAGTTTTTATGTGAAGATACTTCCATTTCCACCATAGGCTCAAAGCGCTCCATATGAACACATGCAGATTCTACATAATAGTGTTTCAAAACTGCTCTAACCTTAGAAAGGTTCAACTCTGTGAGTTGAGTGCACACATCACAAAGCAGTTACAGAGAATTCTTCTGTCTAATTTGTATGTGAAGAAATTCCTGTTTTCAACGAAGGCCTGAAAGAGCTCCAAATATCCACTGCCAGGTTCTGCAAAAACAGTTTCAAAACTGCTCTGTCAACAAGAAGTTTCAACTACATGAGATGAATGCACACTTCACAAAGAAGTTTCTGAGAATGCTTCTGTCTTATTTTAATGTAAGGATATTTCCTTTTCCACCATAGGCCACAAAGAGCTCTGAAAGAACAGTTGCAGATTCTCCAAAAAGAGTGTTTCAAAACTGCTCTATCAAAAGGAATGTTCTACTTTGTGAGTTGAATGCAAACATCACAAAGCAGTTTCAGAGAATGCTTCTGTCTAGTTTTTAGTTGAAGAAATTCCCTTTTACAACGAAAGCTTCAAAGAGCTCGAAAAATCCACTTACAAATTCTGCAAAAAGACTGTATCAAAACTTCTCTATCAACAGAAAGATTCAACTCTGTGAGTTGAATGCACACATCATAAATAAGTTTCTGTGAATGCTTCTGTCTAGTTTTGTGAAGATGTTTCCTTCTCCAACTTAGGCCTCAAAGCGCTCTGAATGAACAATTGCAGAATCTACACAATAGTGTTTCAAAACTGCTCTAACAAGAGAAAGCTACAACTCTGTCAGTTGAATGCACACATCACAAAGCAATTTCAGAGAATGCCTCTGTCTAGTTTGTATGTGAAGAAGTTCTCCTTTCCAAAGAAGGCCTCAAATTGCTCCAAATATCCACTTGCAGATTATGCATGAGACTGTTTCAAAACTGCTCTATCCAAAGGAAGGTTCAAATCTGTGAGTTGAATGCACACGTCGGAAAGAAGTTTCTGAGAATGCTTTTGTCTAGTTTTTAGGTGAATAAAATCCAGTTTCCAACGAAGGTCTCAAAGAGCTCCAAATATTCTCTTGCAGATTCTGCAAAAATACTGTTTCAAAACTGCTCTATGAAAAGAAGGTTCAACCCTGTGAGTTGAATGCACACATCAGAGAGAAGTCTCTGAAAATGCTTCTGCCCAGTTTGAATGTGAAGATATTTCCTTTTCCACTATAGGCCTCAAAGCGCTCCGAATGTACACTTGTGGATTCTACACAATATCGTTCCAAAACTTCTCTAACAAGAGAAAAGTTGAAATCTGTGAGTTGATTGCACACTTCACAAAGCAGTATCAGAAAATGCTTCTGTCTAGTTTGTATGTGAAGAAATTCCCGTTTCCAAAGAAGGCCTCAAAGAGCCCCAAATATCCACTTGCAGATTCTGCGAAATCACAGTTTCATAACTGCTGTATTAAAAGGAATGTTCAACCCTGTGAGTTGAATGCACACATCATAAATCAGTTTCTGAGAATGCTTCTGTCTACCTTTTATGTGAAGTTCTTTCGTATTCCACTATAGGGCTCAAAGCGCTCTAAATGAACAATTGCCTATTCTACAAAAATAGTGTTTCAAAACTGCTCTATCAATAGAAAGTTGCAATTGTGCCAGTTGAATGCAAACATCACTAAGCAGTTTCAGAGAATGCTTCTGTCTAGTTTTAATGTGAAGTTGTTTCCTTTTCCACCATAGACCTCAAAGTACTCCGAATGAACAGCTCCAGACTCCACACAATAATATTTCAAAACTTCTCTAACAAGAGATGTGGTCAACCCTGTGAGTTGTATGAACACATCACAAAGCAGTTTCAGAGAATGCTTCTGTCTTCTTTGTATGTGAAGAAGTTCCCACTTCCAAAGAAGGCTTCAAATTGATCCAAATATCCACTTGCAGATTATGCAAGAGACTGTTTCAAAACTACTCTATGAATAGGAAGTTTCAAATCTGTGAGTTGAATGCACACATCATAAAGAAGTTTCTGAGAATGCTTCTGCCCAGTTTTTATGTAATGATATTTCCTCTTCCACCATCAGCCTCAAAATGCTCCGAATGAACACTTGCACATTCCACATAAAGAGTGTTTCAAAACTGCTCCAGCAAAGGAAATCTTCAACTCTTTGAGTTGAATGCACACATCAGAAAGAAGTTTCTGAGAATGCTTCTGTCTAGTTTTAATGTGAAGATATTTCCTTTTCAACCATAGGCCTCAAAGTGCTCCGAAAGAACACTTGCAGATTCTGCAAAAAGAGTGTTTCAAAACTGCTCTATCAAAAGAAATGTTCTATTCTGTGGGTTGAATGCAAACGTCAGAAAGCAATTTTAGATAATGCTTCTGTCTAGTTTTTAGGTGAAGATATTCCCGTTTCCAACGAAGGTCTCGAAGAGCTCCAAATATTCACTTGCTGATTCTGCAAAAAGACTGTTTCAAAACTGCTCTATTAAAAGGAATATTCAACCCTGTGAGTTGAATGCACGCATAAGGAAAAAGTTTCTGAGAATGTTTCTGTCTACCTGTCTTGTAAAAATATTTCATATTCCAGTATAGGGCTGAAAGTGCCGTGAATGGACACTTGCCGATTCTACAAAAACAGTGTTTCAAAACAGCTCTCTAAAAAGAAATGTACAACTCTGTGAGTTGAATGCAAGCATCACAAAGCACTTTCAGAGAATGCTTCAGTCTAGTTTTTATGTGAAGAAAGTCCCGTTTCCAAAAAAGGCCTCAAAGAGCTCCAAATATCCACTTCCAGATACTGCAAAAAGACTGTATCAAAACTGCTCTATCTAAAGGAAGGTTAAACACTGTGAGTTGAATGCAGACTTCATAAAGAAGTTTCTGAGAATGCTTCTGCCCATTTTTTATGTGATGATATTTCCTCTTCCACCATAAGCTTCAAAGAGCTCCGAATGAACACTAGCACATTCCACAAAAAGAGTGTTTCAGTACTGCTCCGGTAACAGAAAGGTTCACCCGTGTGAGCTGAATGCACACATGACAAAGCAGTTTCAGAGAATGCTTCTGGCTAGATTTTTGTGAAGAAATTCCCCTTTCCAACGAATGCCTCAAAGAATTTCAAATATCCACTTACAGATACTGTAAAAACACTGTTTCAAAACTGCTCTATCAAAAGCAAAGTTCCACTCTGTGAGTTGAATGCACACATCTTGAAGAAATTTCTGAGAATGCTTCCGTCTAGATTTTATGTGAAGATATTCCCGTTTCCAAAGAAAGCCTCAAGGAGCTCCAAATATCCACTTGCAGATTCTACGAAAAGACTGTTTCAAAACTGCTCTATCAATAGGAAAGTTCAACTCAGTGAGTTCAATGCACACATCATAAAGAAGTTTCTGAGAATGCTTCTGCCCAGTTTTAATGTGAGGATATTTCCTTTTCCACCGTTGGACTCAAAGCTCTTCAAATGAACAATTGCAGATTCTACACAATAGGGTTTCAAAACTGCCCTAAGAGGAGAAAGGTTCAACTCTGTGAGTTCAGTGCACACATCACAAAGCAGTTTCAGAAAATGCTTGTGTATAGTTTGTTTGTGAAGAAATTCCCGTTTCCAACGATGGCCTCAAAGAGATCCAAATATCCACTCAAGATTCTGCAAAAACACTCTTTCAAAACTCCTCTATGAAAAGGAAAGTTCAACCCTTTGAGTTGAATGCACACATCAGAAACAAGTTTCTGAGAATCCTTCTGCCCAGCTTTAATGTGAAGATATTTCCTTTTCCACAGTAGGTCCCAAAGTGCTCCGAATGATCATTTGGAAATTCTACGCAATAGTGATTCAAAACTGCTCTAAAAAGAGAAATGTTCAAGTCTGTGAGTTGAGTGCACACATCACAAAGCAGTTTCAGAGAATGCTTCTGTCTAGTTTGTATGGGAAAAAAGTCCCGTTTCCAACAAAGTCCTCAAAGAGCTCCACATATCCACTTCCAGATTCTGCAAAAACAGTTTCAAAACTGCTCTATCAATAGGAAGTTTCAACTCTGTGAGTTGAATGCACACATCATAAAGAAGTTTCGGAGAATGTTTCCATCTAGTTTTAATATGAAGATATTTCCTTTTCCACCATTGGCCTCAAAGCGCTCTGAAAGAACACCTGCAGATTCTGCAAAGAGAGTGTTTCAAAACTGCTCTATCAAAAGAAATGTTCTACTTTGTGAGCTGAATGCAAACATCACAAAGCAGTTTCGGAGAAGGCTTCCGTCTATTTTTTAGGTGAAGAATTTCCCGTTTCCAATGAAGGTATCGAATATATCCAAATATTAACTTGCGGATACTGCAAAAAGACTGTTTCAAATCTGCTCTATGAAAAGGAAGGTTCAACCCTCAAAGTTGAATGCACAAATCATAAAGTAGTTTCTGAGAATGCTTCCGTGCAGTTTTAATGTGAAGATATTTGCTTTTCCAGCATAGGCCTCAAAGCGCTCCGAAAGAACACTTGCACATTCCACAAAAGGAGTGTTTCAAATATGCTCCAGCAACAGAAAGTTTCAATTCTGTGAGTTGAATGCACACATGACAAAGCAGTTTCAGAGAATCCTTCTGTCTAGTTTTTAGGAGAATAAACTCCCGTTTCCAACGAATGCCTCAAAGAGTTCCAAATATCCCCTTACAAATTCTCTAAAAGCACTGTTTCAAAACTGCTCTATCAAAAGCAAGGTTCAACTCTGTGAGTTGAATGCACACATCTTAAAGAAATTTCTGAGAATGCTTCTGTCTAGATTTTATGTGAACATATTCCCGTTTCCAATGAAAGCCTCAAAGAGCTCCAAAAATCCACTTGCAGATACTGCAAAAACACTCTTTCAAAACTGCTCTATCACTAGAAATGTTAAACTCTGTGAGTTGAATGCACACATCATAAAGATGTTTCTGAGAATGCTTTGTTCCAGTTTTAATGTGAAGATATTTCATTTTCCACCATAGGCCTCAAAGCGCTCTGAATGAACACTTGCAGATTCTACACAATAGTGTTTCAAAACAGATCTAACAAGAGGAAGGTTCAACTCTTTGAGTTGAGTGCATACATCACAAAGCAGTTTCAGAAAATGCTTCTGTCTAGTTTGTTTGTGAAGAAATTGCCGTTTCCAATGAAGGCCTCAAAGAGCTCCAAATATCCACTTGCAGATTCTGCAAAATCACAGTTTCATAACTGCCCTATCAAAAGGAATGTTCAAACCTGTGAGTTGAATGCACCCATCTCAAATCAGTTTCTGAGCATGCTTCTGTCAAGTTTTCATGTGAAAATATTTCTTTTTCCACCATAGGCTTCAAATCGCTCCAAATGAACAGTTGCAGATTCTAAATAATAGTGTTTCAAAACAGCTCTAACAAGAGAAGGGTTCAAGGCTGTGATTTGAGTGCACACATCACAAAGCAGTTTCAGAAAATGCTTCTCCTAATTTGTAGGTGAAGAAATTCCCATTTCCAACAAAGGCCACAAAGAGCTCAAAATATCCACTTGCAGATTCTGCAAAGCACAGTTTCATAATTGCCCTATCAAAGGCAATGTTCAACCCTGTGAGTTGAATGCACACATCTTACATCAGTTTCTGAGAATGCTTCTCTCTTGTTTTCTTGTGAAGATATTTCATTTTCCAATATAGAGATCAGAGTGCTCTGAAGTAACACTTGCCGAGTCTAAAAAAGAGTGTTTGAAAACTGCTCTATGAAAAGTGCAACTGTGTGAGTTGAATGCACACATCAGAAAGAAGTTCCTGAGAATGCTTCTGCCCAGTTTTTATGTGATGATATTTGTTGTTTCACCATAAGCCTCAAAGCGCTCCAAATGAACACTTGCACATTCCACAAAAAGAGTTTTTCAAAACCACTCCATAAAAAGAAAGTTTCAACTCTGTGTGTTGTATGCACACACGACAAATCAGTTTCAGAGAATGCTTCTGTCTAGTTTTTATGTGAAGAAATTCCCGTTTTCAACGAATGCCTCAAAGAGATCAAAATATCCACTTACAGATTCTGCAAAAACACTGTTTCAAAACTGCTCTATCAAAAGTAAGGTTCAACTCTGTGAGTGGAATGCACACATCAGAAAGAAATTTCTGAGAATGTTTCTGTCTAGTTTTAATGTGAAGATATTTCCTTTTCCACCATTGGCCTCAAAACCTTCCAAAAGAACACTTGCAGATTCTGCAAAAAGTGTGTTTCAAAACTGCTCTCTCAAAAGAAATGTTATACTCTGTAAGTTGAATGCAAACATCACAAAGCAGGTTCAGAGAATTCTTCTGTCTAGTTTTCAGGTGAAGAAATTCCCTTTTCCAACGAAAGACTCAAACAGCTCCAAAAATCCACTTGCAGATTCGGCAAAAAGACTGTTTCAAAACTGTGCTATCAATAGGAAGATTGAACTCTCTGAGTTGAACACACACATCTTAGATAAGTTTCTGATAATGCTTCTGTCTAATTTTTATGTGAAGATATTTGCTTTTTCACCATAGGCCTCAAAGCGCTCCGTATGAACACTTGCAGATTCTACACAATAGTGTTTCAAAGCTGCTGTAACAAGAGAAAGGTTCATCTCTGTGAATTGAGCACACACATCGCAAAGAAGTTTCAGAGAATGCTTCTGTTTAGCTTTTATGTGAAGAAGTCCCGTTTCCAAAGAAGGCCTCAAAGAGCTCCAAATATCCACTTGCAGATTCTGCAAAAAGACTGGTTTAAAACTGTTGTATCAAAAGGAAGATTCAACTCTGTGAGTGGAATTCACACATTAGAAAGAAGTTTCTGAGAATGCTTCTGTCTTGTTTTAATGTGAAGATAATTACTTTTCCAACATAGGCCTCAAGGCCCTCCGAAAGAACACTTGCAGATTTTGCAAAAAGAGTGTTTCCAAACTGCTCTATCAAAAGTAATGTTCTACTCAGTGAGTTGAATGCAAACATCACAAAGCACTTACAGAGAATGCTTCTGTCTAGTTTTTAGGTGAAGAAATTATCTTTTCCAACGAAGGTCTCAAAGAGCTCCAAACATTCACTTGCAGATTCTGCAATAAGACTGTTAAAAACTGCTCTATCAATAGAAAGATTCAACACTGTGAGTTGAATGCACATATCATAAAGAAGTGTCTGAGAATGCTTCTGCCTAGTTTTTATGTGATGATATTTCTTCTTCCACCATAAGCCTCAAAGCGCTCCGAAAGAACACTTGCACTTTACACAAAAAGAGTTTGTCATAACTACTCCACCAAGAGAAAGGTTCAACTCTGTGAGTTGAAAGCACACATCATAAACAAGTTTCTAAGAATTCTTCTGTCTAGTTTTTAAGTGAAGATATTTCCTTATCCACCACAGGCCTCAAAGCTCTCTGAATGAATACTTGCAGGTTCTACACAATAGTGTTTCAAAACTGCTCTAACAAAAGAAACTTTCAACTCAGTGAGTTGTGTGCACACATCACAAAGCAGTTTCAGAGAATGCTTCTGTCTAGTTTGTAGGTGAAGAAATTCCCTTTTCCAACGAAGGCCTCAAAGAGCTTCAAATATCCACTTCCAGATTCTGCAGAAACACTCTTTCAAAACTGCTCTATGAAAAAGAAGGTTCAACCCTGTGTGTTGAATGCACACATCAGAAAGAAGTTTCTGAGAATAGTTCGGCCCAGTTTTATTTTGAACATATTTCCTTTTCCACCATAGGCCTCTAAGTGCTCCGAATTAACGCTTGTGGATTCTACACAATAGTGTTTCAAAACTACTCTAACAAGAGAAAAGTTCAACTCTGTGTGTTGAGTGCACACATCACAAAGCAGTTTCAGAAAATGCTTCTGTCTAGTTGGTGTGTGAAGTAATTCCTGTTTCCAACGATGGCCTCAAAGAGCCAAAAATATCCACTTGAAAATTCTGCAAAATCAAAGTTTCATAACTGCCCTATCAAAAGGAATGTTCAACCCTTTGAGTTGAATGCACACATCTTAAATCGGTTTCTGAGAATGCTTCTGTCTAGTTTTCATGTGAAGATCTTTCGTGTTCCACTACAAGGATCAAAACGCTCTGAATGAACACTTGCCTATTCCACAAAAAGAGTGTTTCAAAACTGCTCTATCAATAGAAAGTTTCAAATATGCCAGTTGAATGCAAACATCACAAAACTGTTTCAGGGAATGCTTCTGTCTAGTTTTTATGTAAAGAATTTCCCGTTTCCAAAGAAGACCTCAAAGAGCTACAAATATCCACTTTCAGATTCTGCAAAAAGACTGTTTCAAAACTGATCTATCAAAAGGATGGTTCAACTCTGTGAGCTGAATGCATACATCAGAAAGAAGTTTCTGAGAATGCTTCTGTCTACTTTTTATGTGAAGCTGTTTCCTTTTCCACCATAGGCCTCAAAGCGCTCCGAATTAACAGTTGCAGATTCCACACAATAGTGTTTCAAAACTGCTCTAACAAGAGAAAGGGTCAAACCTGTGAGTTGAATGCACACATCACAAAGCAGTTTCAGAGAATGCTTCTGTCTAGTTTGTATGTGAAGAAGTTCCCACGTCCAAAGAAGGCTTCAAATTGCTCCAAATATCCACTTGCAGATTGTGCAAGAGACTGTTTCAAAACTACTCTATGAATATGAAGTTTCAAATCTGTGAGTTGAATGCACACATCATAAAGAATTTTCTGAGAATGTTTCTTTCCAGTTTTTATGTGATGATATTTCCTCTTCCACCATTAGCCTCAAAGTGCTCCGAATGAACATTTGCACATTCCACATAAAGAGTGTTTCAAAACTGTTCCAGTAAAAGAAATCTTCAACTCTTTGAGTTGAATGCACACATCAGAAGGAAGTTTCTGAGAATGCTTCTGTCTAGTTTTAATGTGAAGATATTTCCTTTTCAACCATAGGCCTCAAAGCTCTCCGAAAGAACACTTGCAGATTCTGCAAAAGAGTGTTTCAAAACTGGTCTATCAAAAGGAATGTTTTACTCTGTGAGTTGAATGCCAACATCACAAAGCAGTTTCAGCGAACGCCTCCGTCTATTTTTTAGGTGAAGAAATTCCCGGTTCCAACGAAGGTCTTGAAGAGCTCCAAACATTCTCTTGGAGATTCTGCAAAAAGACTGTTTCAAAGGTATTCTATCAATAGAAAGGTTCAACTCTGTGAGTTGAATGCACACATCATAGAGATGTTTATGAGAATGCTTCTGCCCAGTTTTTATGTGATGATATTTCCTCTTCCACCATAAGCCTCAAAGTGCTCCAAATGAACACTTGCACCTTCCACAAAGAGAGTGTTTCAAATCTGCTCCTGCAACGGAATGGTTCAGTTATGTGAGTTGAATGCACACATGACAAAGCAGTTTCAGAGAATGCTTCTGTCTAGTTTTGATGTGAAGAAATTCCCGTTTCCAGTGAATTCCTCAAGGAGTTCGAAATATGCACTTACAGATTCTGTAAAAACAGTTTCAAAATTGCTCTCTCAAAAACCAGGCTCAACTCTGTGAGTTGAATGCACAGATCTTAAAGAAATTTCTGAGAATGCTTCTGTATAGATGTTATGTGAAGATATTCCCGTTTCCAACGAAAGCCTCCGAGAGCTCCAAAAATCCACTTGCAGTTCCTGCAAAAAGATTGTTTCAAAACTGCTCTATCCAAAGGAAAGTTCAACTCTGTGTAATGAATGCACACATCTTAAAGAAGTTTCTGAGAATACTTCTGTCTAGTTTTTATGTGAAGATATTTCCTTTTCCACCATAGGCCTCAAAGCGCTACAAATGAACACTTGCAGATTCTACACAATAGTGTTTCAAAACTGCTCTAACAAGAGAAAGGGACAACCCTGTGAGTTGAGTGCACACATCACAAAGCAGTTTCAGAGAATGCTTCTGTCTAGTGTTTATGTGAAGAAATTCCCGTTTCCAAAGAAGGCCTCAAAGAGCTCCAAATATCCACTTGCAGATTCTGCAAAAAGACTGTTTCAAAACTGCTCTGTCAATAGAAAGGGTCATCTCTGTGAGTTCAATGCACACATCATAAAGAAGATTCTAAGAATGCTTCTGCCCAGTTTTCATGTGATGATATTTCCTCTTCCACCATAAGCCTCAAATCGCTCTGAATGTACACTTGCACATTCCACAAAAAGAGTGTTTGAAAATTGCTCCAGCAAGAGAAAGGTTCAGCTCTGTGAGTAGAATGCACACATGACAAAGCCGTTTCAGAGAATGCGTCTGTCTAGTGTTTATGTGAAGAAATTCCCGTTTCCAACGAATGCCTCAAAGAGTTCCAAATATCCACTTGCAGATCCTGTAGAAAGACTGTTTCAAAACTGCTCTATTAAAAGCAAGGTTCAACTCTGTGAGTTGAATGCACACATCTTAAAGAAATTTCTGAGAATATTTCTGTCTACATTTTATGTGAAGATATTTCCATTTCCAACGAAAGCTTCACAGAGTTGTAAAAATCCACTTGCAGATTCTGCAAAAAGACTGTCTCAAAAATGCCCTATCAATAGGATGGTTCACCTCTGTGAGTTGAATACACACATCTGAAAGAAGTTTCTGAGAATGCTTCTGTCTAGTTTTTACGTGAAGATATTTCCTTTTCCACCACAGGCCTCAAAACGCTCTGTATGAATACTTCCAGGTTCTACACAATAGTGTTTCAAAACTGCTCTAACAAAACAAAGTATCAAATCCGTGAGTTGAGTGCACACATCACAAAGCAGTTTCAGAGAATGCTTCTGTCTCGTTTGTATGTGAAGAAATTCTGGTTTCCAACGAAGGCCTCAAAGAGCTCAAAATATCCACTAGCAGATTCTGCAAAAACACATTTTCGTAACTGCCCTATCAAAAGACATGTTCGACTCTGTGAGTTGAATGCGCACATCTTAAATCAGTTTCTGAGAATGCTTCTGTCTAGTTTTCATTTGAAGATATTTCGTATTCCAATATAGGGCTCAAAGCGCTCTGATGGAACACCTGCAGATTCTTCAAAAAATTGCTTCAAAACTGCTCTATCAAAAGAAATGTTGAACTGCGTGGGTTGGATGCATACATCACAAAGCAGTTTCAGAGATTGCTTCTGTCTACTTTTTATATGAAGAAAGTCCCGTTTCTTAGGAAAGCCTCAAAGAGCTCCAAATATCCACTTGCAGTTTCTGCATAAAGACTGTTTCACAACTGCCCTATCAAAAGGAAGGTTCAACCCTGTGTGTTGAATGCACACATCAGGAAGAAGTTTCTGAGAATGCTTCTGTCTAATTTTTATTTGAAGACATTTCCTTTTTCACCATAGGCCACGGAGTCCTCCAAATGAACAGTTGCAGATTCTACAAGATAGTGTTTCAAAATTGCTCTATCCAAAGGAAGGTTCAACTCTGTGAGTTGAATGCACACATCTTAAAGAAGTTTCTGAGAATGCTTCTGTCCAGTTTTTATGTGAAGATATTTCCTTCTCCACCTTAGGCCTCAAAGTGCTCCGTATGAACACTAGCAGATTCTACACAATAGTGTTTCAAAACTGCTCTAAAAAGAGAAAGTTTCACCTCTGTGATTTGAGTGCACATATCTCAGAGCAATTTCAGAGAATGCTTCTGTCTAGTTTGTATGTGAAGAATTTCCCGTTTCCAAAGAAGACGTCAAAGAGCTCCAAATATCCACTTCCAGATTATGCAAAAATACTGTTTCAAAACTGCTCTCTGAAAAGGAAGGTTGAACCCTGGTAGTTAAATGCACACATCAGAAAGAAGTTTTTGAGAATGCTTCTGTCTAGTTTGTATGTGAAGAAATTCCCGTTTGCAACGAATGCCTCAAAGAGTTCCAAATATCCACCAACAGATACTGTGAAAACACTCTTTCAATACTGCTCTATCAAAAACAAGGTTCAACTCTGTGAGTTCAATGCATGCATCTTAAAGAAATTTATGCAAATGTTTCTGTCTAGATGTTATATGAACATATTTCCGTTTCCAATGTAAGCCTCCAGGAGCTCAAAAAATCCACTTGCAGATTCTGCAAAAGACTGTTTCAAAACTGCTCTATCAATAGGAAGGTTCAATTCTGTGAGTTGAATGCACAAATCAGAAAGAAGTTTCTGAGAATGCTTCTGCCCAGTTTTAAAGTGAAGATATTCCCTTTTCCAGCATAGGCCTCAAAGCACTCTGAATGAACACTTGCAGATTCTACACAAGAGTGATTCAAAAGTGCTCTAACAAGAGAAAGGTTCAAATTTGTGAGGTGAGTGCACGCATCACAAAGCAGTTTCAGAAAATGCTTCTCTCTAGTTTGTATGTGAAGAAATTCCCTTTTCAACGAAGGCCTCAAAGAGCTCAAAATATCCACTTTCAGATACTGCAAAATCAAGCATCACAAACATTTGAAAGGAATGTTCAACTCTGTTAGTTGAATGCACCATCTTAAGTCAGTTTCTGAGAATGCTTCTGTCTAGTTTTCATGGGAAAGTATTTCGTATTCCATTGTAGGACTCAAAGCGCTCCATATAAAAACTTGCAGACTCTATAAAATACTTTTTCAAAACTGCTCTAACTAGCGAAATATTCAACTCTCTGAGTTGAGTGCACACATCCCAAAGCAGTTTCAGAGACTGCTTCTGTCTAGTTTTTATATGAAGAAATTCCCGTTTCCAATAAAGACCTCTAAGAGCTCCAAATATCCACTTACAGATTCTATAAAAACACTCTTTCAAAGCTGCTCTATCAAAAGAAATGTTCAACTCTGTGAGTTGAAGGCAAACATCACAAAACAGTTTCAGAGAATGCTTCTGTCTATTTTGTATGTGAAGAAATTCCCAATTCCAACTAAGGCCTCAAAGAAATCCAAATATCCACTTCCAGATTCTTCAAAAACACAGTTTCAAAACTGCGCTTTCAAAAGGAAGGTTCAACTACGTGAGTTGAATTCACACATCTTAAAGTAGTCGCTGAGGATGCTTCTGTATAGTTTTTATGGAAAGATATTTCCTTTTCCACCCTAGGCCTCAAAGCACTCCGAATGAACAGTTGCAGATTTTACACAATAGTGTTTCAAAACTGCTGTAACAAGAGAAAGGTTCAGCTCTGTGAGTTGAATGCACACATCACAAAGCAGTTTCAGAAAATTCTTCTGTCTAGTTTATATGTGAAGTAATTCACGTTTCCAATGAAGGCCTCAAAGAGTTCCAAATATCCACTTACAGATACTGTAAAAACACTGTTTCAAAACTGCTCTATCGAAAAGAAGGTTCAACTCTGTGAGTTGAATGCACACATTTTAATGAAATTTCTGAGAATGCTTCTGTCTAGTTTTTATGTGAAGATATTCTTTATTCAAATATAGGGTTAAAAGTGCTCTGAATGAACAATTGCTGATTCTACAAAAAGAGTGTTTGAAAACTGCTCTATCAAAAGAAAGGTGCAACTATGTGATCTGAATGTTAACATCACAAAGCAATTTCACAGAATGCTTCTGTCTAATTTTTAAGTGAAGAAATCCTGGTTACAAAGAAGGCCTCAAAGATCTCCAAATATCCACTTCCAGATCCTGCAAAAGCACTGTTTCAAAACTGCTCTATCAAAAGGAAGGTTCAACTCTGTGAGTTGAATGCACACATCAGAAAGAAGTTTCTGAGACTGCTTCTGTCTAGTTTTAATGTGAAGATATTTCCTTTTACACCATAGGCGTCAAAGCACACTGAAACAACACTTGCAGATTCTGCAAAAAGAGTGTTTCAAAACTGCTCTATGAAAAGAAATGTTCTATTCTGTGAGTTGAATGCAAACATCACAAAGCAGTTTCAGAGAATGCTTCTGTCTAGTTTATAGGTGAAGGAATTCCCATTTCCAACGAAGGTTTCAAAGAGCTCCAAACATTCACTTGCAGATTCTGCAAAAAGACTGTTTCAAAACTGCTCTATAAATAGAAAGCTTCAACTCTGTGAGTTGAATGCACACATCATAAAGAAGTTTTGAGAATGCTTTTGTCCAGTTTTTATGTGATGATATTTCCTCTTCCACCATAAGACTCAAAGCGCTCCGAATGAACACTTGCACATTCCACAAAAAGAGTGTTTCAAAACTGCTCCAGCAACAGAAAGGTTCAACTCTGAGAGTTGAATGCACACATGACAAAGCAGTTTCAGAGAATGCTCTGTCGGTTTTTAGGTGAAGAATTTCCAGTTTCCAACGAATGCTTAAAGAGTTCCAAATATTCACTTTCAGATTCTGTAAAAACACTCTTTCAAAACTGCTCTATCAAAAGCGAGGTTGAACTCAGTGAGTTGAATGCACACATCATAAGGAAGTTTATGAGAATGCTTCTGCCCAGTTTTTATGTGATGTTATTTCCTCTTCCACCATAATCCTCAAAGCGCTCCAAATGAACACGTGCACATTCCACAAAAAGAGTGTTTCGAAACTCTTCCTGCAACAGAAAGGTTCAACTCTGTGAGGTGAATGCACACTTGACAAAGCAGTTTTAGAGAATGCGTCTGTCTAGTTTTTATGTGAAGAATTTCTCGTTTCCAATGAAGGCCTCAAAGAGCTCCAAATATCCACTTACAGATTCTGCAAAAAGATGCATCACAAAGCATTTGATAGGAATGTTCAACTCTGTGAGTTGAATGCACACATCTTAAATCAGTTTCTGAGAATGATTCTGTCTAGTTTTCAAGGGAAGCTATTTCGTATTCCACGTTAGGCCTCAAAGCCCTCCGTATGAACACTTGCAGATTCTACACAATAGTTTTTCAAAACTGCTCTAACAAGAGAAAGGTTCAACTCTGTGAGGTGAGTGCACACATCACAAACAGTTTCTGAGAATGCTTCTGTCTAGTTTGTATGTGAAGGAATTCCCTTTTCCAACGAAGGACTCAAACAGCTCCAAATATCCACTTCCAGATGCTGCAAAAACACTGTTTCAAAACTGCTCTATCAAAAGGAAAGTTCAACTCTGTGAATTGAATGCTCACATCAGAAATAAGTTTCTGAGAATGCTTGTGTCTATTTTTTATGTGAAGATATTTCCTTTTCCACGGTAGGCCTCAAAGCGCTGTGAAAGAACATTGCAGATTCTGCAAAAAGAGTGTTTCAAATCTCTTCTATCAAAAGAAATTTTCTACTCTGTGAGTTGAATGCAAACATCAGACAGTAGTTTCAGAGAACGCCTCTGTCTAGCTTTTAGGTGAATGAATTCCCGTTTCCAACGAAGGCCTCATAGAGCTCCAAACATTCACTTGCAGATTCTGCTAAAAGACTGTTTCAAAACTACTCTATAAATAGAAATTTTCAACTCTGTGAGTTGAATGCACACATCATAAAGAAGTTTCTGACAATGCTTCTGCCCAGTTTTTATGTGATATTTCCACTTCCACCATAAGCCTCAAAGCGCTCCAAGTGAACACTCGCACTTTCCACAAAAAGAGTGTTTCAAAACTGCTGCAGCAGCAGAAAAGTGCAACTCTGTGAGTTCAATGCACACATGACAAAGCAGTTTCAGAGAATGCTTCTGTCTAGTATTTATGTGATGAAATTCCCGCTTCCAACGAATGCCTCAAAGAGTTCCAAATATCCACTTACAAAATCTATAAAAAAACTGTTTGAAAACTGCTCTATCAAAAGCAAGTTTCACTTCTGTGAGTTGAATGCACGCATCTTAAAGAAATTTCTGAGAATGCTTCTGTCTAGATTTTATGTGAAGATATTCCCGTTTTCAACGAAAGACTCAGAGAGCTCCAAAAATCCACTTGCAGATTCTGCAGAAAGACTGTTTCAAAACTGCTCTCTCAAAAGGAAGGTTGAACTATGTGAGTTGAACGCACAAATCAGAAAGAAGTTTCTGACATTGCTTCTGTCTAGTTTTTATATGAAGGTATTTCCTTTTCCACCACAGGCCTCAAAGCGCTCTATATGAACACTTGCAGATTCTACACAATAGTGTTTCAAATCTGCTCTAACAAGTGAACGGTTCAACTCTGAGAGACGAGTGCACACATCACAAAGCAGTTTCAGAGAATGCTTCTGTCTAGTTTGTATGTGAAGAAATTCCCGTTTCCAATGAAGTCCTCAAAGAACTCCAAATGTTCACTTACAGATTCAGCAAAAACAGTTGCATAACTGTGCTATCAAAAGGAATGTCCAACTCTGTGAGTTGAATGCACACGTCTTACTTCAGTTTCTGAGAATGCTTCTGTCTAGTTTTCGTATGAAGATATTTCGTATTCCTCAATAAGTCTGAAAGCGCTTTGAATGAACACTTGCCGATTCTACAAAAGGAGTGTTTCAAAACTGCTCTATTAAAAGAAAAGTGCAACTGTGTGAGTTGAATGCAAACATCACAAAGCAGTTTCAGAGAATTCTTCTGTCTTGTTTTTATGTGAAGAAAGACCTGTTTCCAAAGAAGGCCTCAAAGAGCTCCAAATATCCACTTGCAGATTCTATAACAAGACCCTTTCAAAACTGCTCTATCCAAAGGAAGTTTCAACTCTGTGAGTTGAATGCACACATCAGAAAGAAGTTTCTGAGAATGCTTCTGTCTAGTTTTTATGTGAAGATATTTCGTTTTCCACCATAATCCTCAAAGATATAAGAATGAACAGTTGCAGATTCTACACAATAGTGTTTCAAAACTGCTCTAACAAGAGAAAAGTTCAACTCTGTGAGTTGAAGGCACACATCACAAGCAGTTTCAGAGAATTCTTCTGTCTAGTTTGTATGTGAAGTTCCCATTTTTAAAGAAGGCCTCAAAAAGCTGCAAATATCCACTTGCAGATTATGCAAGAGACTGTTACAAATCTGCTCTATCCAAAGGAAGGTTCAACTCTGTGAGTTGAATGCACACATCATAAAGAAGTTTCGGAGAATGGCTCTGTCTAGTTTTTATGTGAAGATATTTCCTTTCCCAGCTGAGGCCTCAAAGCGCTCAGAATGAACAGTTGCAGATTCTACACAATAGTGTTTCAAAACGGCTCCTACAAGAGAAAGGTTCAATTCTATGTGTTGAGTTCTCACACCACAAAACAGTTTCAGAGAATGCTTCTGTCTAGTTTGTATGTGAAGAAGTTCCCGTTTCCAACGAAGGCCTCAAAGAGCTCAAAATATCCACTTGCCGATTATGCAAAAACACAGTTTCATAACTGCCGTATCAAAAGGAATGTTCAACACTTTGAGATGAATGCACACATCTTCAATCAGTTTCTGAGACTGCTTCTGTCCAATTTTCTTGTGAAGATATTTTGTATTCCTATATAGGGCTCAAAGCGCTCTGAATGAACACTTGCCGATTCTACAAAAAGAGTTTTTCAAAACTGCTCTATCAAAAGAATTGTGCAACTCTGTGAGTTGAATGCAAACATCCAAAAGCAGTTTCAGAAAATGCTTCTGTGTAGTTTTTATGTGAAGAAATTTCCGTTTCCAAAGAAGGCCCCAAAGAGATCCAAATATCCACTTCCAGATTCTGCAAAAGACTGTTTCAAAACTGCCCTATCAATAAGAAGATTCACCTCTGTGAGTTGAATACAAAGCAGTTACAGAGAATGCTTCTGTGTAGTTTTAATGTGAAGATATTCCCTTTTACACAATAGGCCTCAAAGCACTCCGAAAGAAAACTTGAAGATTCTGCAAAATGAGTGTTTCAAATCTGCTCTAACAAAAGAAATGTTCTACTCTGTGAGTAGAATGCAAACAACACAATGCAGTTTCAGAGAATGCTTCTGTCTAGTTTTCAGGTGAAGAAACTCCCTTTTCCAACTAAGGTCTCAAAGGACTCTTAACATTCTCTTGCAGATTCTGCAAAAAGTCTGTTTGAAAACTGCTCTATCAATAGAAAGGTTCAACTATGTGAGTTAAATGCACACAGCATAAAGAAGTTTCTGAGAATGCTTCTGCCCAATTTTTATGTGATGATATTTCCTTTTCCACCATAAGCCTCAAAGTGTTCCGAATGAGCATTTGCACATTCCACAAAAAGAGTGTTTCAAAACACCTCCAGCAACAGAAAGGTTCAAATCTGTGAGTTGAACGCACACATGACAAAGCAGTTTCTGAGAATGCTTCTGTCTAGATTTTATGTGAAGATATTCCCGTTTACAAAGATAGCCTCTAAGATCTCCAAATATCCACTTCCAGATTCTGCAAAAACACTGCTTCAAAACTGCTCTATCAATAGGAAAGTTCAACTCTGTGAGTTGAATGAACACATCATAAAGAAGTTTCCGAGAATGCCTCTGCCCAGTTTTAATGTGAATATGTTTCCTTTTTCACCATAGACCTCAAAGCACTCCGAATGAACACTTGCAGATTCTACACAATAGTGTTTCAAAACCGCTCTAAAAAGAAAAAGTTTCAACTCTGTGAGTTGAGTGCACACATCAGAAAGCAGTTTCAGAAAAGGCTTCTGTCTTGTTTGTATGTGAAGAAATTCTGGTTTCCAATGAAGGCCTCAAAGAGTTCCAAATATCCACTTGCAGATTCTGCAAAAACACAGTTTCATAACTGCCCTATGAAATAGAGTGTTCAACTCTGAGAGTTGATTGCACACATAATAAATCAGTGTCTGGCAATGCTTCTGTCTAGTTTTCATGCGTAGATATTTCGTATTCCACTATAGGGCTCAAAGTGCTCTGAATGAATATTTTCAGACTCTACAAAAAGAGTGTTTCAAAACTGCTGTATCAAAAGAAAGGTGCAACTCTGTGAGCTGAATGCAAATATCACAAAGCAGTTTCAGAGAATGTGTCTGTCTATAATTTAAGTGAAGATATTCCCGTTTCCACCGAAAGCCTCCAAGAGCACCAAAAATACACTTGCAAATCCTGAAAAAAGACTGTTTCAAAATTGCTCTGTCAATAGGAAGGTTCAACTCTGTGAGTTGAATGCGCAGATCAGAAAGAAGTTTCTGAGAATGCTTCTGTCTAGTGTTTATGTGAATATATTACCTTTTCCACCACAGTCCTCAAAGCACTCCGTAAGAACACTTGCAGATTCTACACAATAGTGTTTCAAAACTGCTCTAACAAGAGAAACTTTCAACTCTGTGAGTTGAGTGTAAACATCACAGAGAAGTTTCAGAAAATTCTTCTGTCCAGTTTGTATGTGAAGAAATACCCGTTTCCAACGAAGGCCTCAAAGAGCTCCAAATATCTACATCCAGATTCTGCAAAAACACTGTTTCAAAACTGCTGTATGAAAAGGAAGGTTCAAACCTGTGTTTTGAATGCACACATCAGAAAGAAATTTCTGAGAATGCTTGTGCCCACTTTTAATGTGAAGATATTTCCTTTTCCACCATAGGCCTCAAAGTGCTCCAAATGAACACCTGCAGATTCTTCACAATAGTATTTCGAAACTGCCCTAACAAGAGAAACGTTCAAATCTGTGAGTTGAGTGCACACATCACAAAGCAGTTTCAGCAAATGCTTCTCTCTAGTTTGTATGTGAACAAATTTCCGTTTCCAACGAAGCCCTCAAATAGCTCCAAGTATCCCTTCCAGATCCTGCAAAACAGACTTTCATAACTGCCGTATCAAAACGAATGTTCAACCATGTGAGTTGAATGCACACATCTTAAATCAGTTTCTGAGATTGCTTCTGTCGAGTTTTCATGTGAAGATACTCCGTATTCCTCTATAGGGCTCAAAGCGCTCTGAATGAACAGTTGCCGATGCTACAATAAGAGTTTTTCAAAACTGCTCTATCAAAAGAAATGTGCAACTGTGCGAGTTGAATGCAAACATCACAAAACAGGTTCAGAGAATGCTTCTGTCTAGATTTTATGTGAAGAAAGTCCCGTTTCCAAAGAAGGCCTGAAAGAGCTCCAAATATCCACTTGCAGACTATGCAAGAGACTGTTTCAAAACCCCTCTATCCAAAGGAAGGCTCAACTCTGTGAGTTGCATGCACACATCTTAAAGAAGCTTCTGAGAATGCTTCTGTCTAGTTTTTATGTCAAGATATTTCCTTCTCCACCATTGGCCTCAAAGCGCTCTGAATGAACAGTTGCAGTTTCTACACAATAGTGTTTCAAAACTGCTCTAAAAAGAGAATGGTTCTGCTCTGAGAGTTGAGTGCACACACCACAAAGCAGTTTCAGAGATTGCTTCTGTCTAGTTTCTATGTGAAGAAATTCCCGTTTCAAACGAAGGCCTCAAAGAGCTCAAAATATCGACTTGCAGATTCTGCAAAACACAGTTTCATAACTGCGCTATCAAAAGGAATGTTTAACACTGTGAGTTGAATGCACACATCTTAAATCAGTTTCCGATAATGCTTCTGTCTAGATTTCTTGTAAAGATATTACGTATCCCAAAGTAGGTCTCAAAGCTCTCTGAAAGAACACTTCCAGATTCTGCAAAAAGAGTGTTTCAAAACTGCTCCAGCAACAGAAAGGTTCAACTGTGTGAGTTGAATGCACACGTCAGAAAGAAGTTTCTGAGAATGATTCTGTCTAGTTTTAATGTGAAGATATTTCTCCACCTTAGGCCTCAAAGCACTCCGAAAGAACACTTGCAGATTCTGCAAAAACAGTGTTTCGAAACTGCTCTAACAAAAGAAAGTTTCTATTCCGTTAGCTGAATGCAAACAACACAAAGCAGTTTCAGAGAATGCTTTTGTCTAGTTTGTATGTGAAGAAATTCCCGTTTCCAAAGATGGCCTCAAAGAGCTCCAAATATCCACTTCAAGATTCTGCAAAAACAGTTTCAAAACTGCTCTATGAAAAGGAAGGTTCAACTCTGTGAGTTGAATGCACACATCAGAAAGAAGTTTCTGAGAATGCTTCTGTCTAGTTTTTATGTGAAGATATTTCCTTTTCCACCATACGCCTCAAAGAGCTCCGAATGAACAGTTGCAGATCCTACACAACAGTGTTTCAAAACTGCTCTAACAAGAGAAAATTTCAACTCTGTGGGTTGAACGCACACATCACAAAGCAGTTTCAGATAATGCTTCTGTCTAGTTTGTATGTGAAGAAGTTTCCATATCCAAAGAAGTCGGCAAAGATCTCCAAATATCCGCTTGCAGATTATGCCAAAGACTGTTTCAAAACTGCTTCTTCTAAAGAAAGTTTTAACTCTGTGAGTTGAATGCACACATTAGAAAGAAGTTTCTGAGATTGCTTCTTTCTGCTTTTCACGTGAAGATATTTCCTTTTCCACCATAGGCCTCAAAGCGCTCCATATGAACACTTGCAGATTCTACACAATAGTGTTTCAGAAGTGCTCTAATCACAGAAAGGTTCAACTCTGTGTGATGAGTGCACACATCAGAAAGCAGTTTCAGAGTATGCTTCTGTCGAGTTTGTATGTGAAGAATTTCCCTTTTCCAACGATTGCCTCCAAGAGTTCGAAATATCCACTTACAGATTCTGTAAAAACACTGTTTCGAAGCTGCTCTAACAAAAGCAAGATTCATCTCTATGAGACGAATGCCCACATCTTAAAGAAATTTCTGAGAATACTTCTGTCTAGGTTTTTTATGAAGAATTTCCCATTTCCAAATAAAACCTCACATGGCTCAAAATATCCACTTGCAGAATATGCAAGAGAGTGTTTCAAAACTGCCGTATCAAAAGGAAGGTTCAACTCTATGAGTTGAATGCACACATCAGAAAGAAGTTTCTGAGAATGCTTCTGACTAGTTTTAATGTGAAAATATTTCCTTTTCCACCATAGGCCTCAAAGCGCACCGAAAGAACGCTTGCAGATTCTGCAAAAACAGTGTTTCAAAACTGCTCTATCAAAAGGAAGGTTCAACTCTGTGAAATGAGTGCACACATCACAAAGCAGTTTCAGAGAATGCTTCTGTCTAGTTTGTATGTGGAGGAAGTCCCGTTTCCAATGAGCAATCAAAGCGCTCCAAATATAAACTTACAGATTCTGCAAAAACACTGTTTCAAAACTGCTCGATCAAAAGGAAGGATCAACTCTGTGAGTTCAATGCACACTTCAGAAAGAAGTTTCTAAGAATGCTTCTGTGTAGTTTTAATATGAAGATATTTCCTTTTCCACCATAGGCCTCAAAGCGTTCTGAAGGAACACTTGAATATTCTGCAAAAAGAGTGTTTCAAAACTACTCTATACAAAGGAATGTTCTACTCTGTGAGTTGAATGCTAACATGACAAAGCAGTTTCAGAGAATGCTTCTGTCTAGTTTTTATGTGAAGAAATTCCCGTTTCCAAAAAATGCCTCAAAGAGTTCCAAATATCCACTAACAGATTCTGTAAAAACACTGTTTCAAAGCTGCTCTATCAAAAGTAAGTTTCAACTCTTTGAGTTGAATGCACACATCTTAAAGAAATTTCTGAGAATACTTTTGTCTAGATTTTATATGAAGATATTTCCGTTTCCAACAAAAGCCTCAAAGAGCTCCAAAAATACATTTGCCGATTCTGAAAAAAGACTGTTTCAAAACTGCTCTATCAATACAAGTTTCAACTCTGTGATTTGAATGCACACATCATAAAGAAGTTTCTGAGAATGCTTCTGTCTAGTTTTTATGTGAAGATATTTCCTTTTCCACCATAGGCCTCAAAGCGCTCTGTATGAACACTTGCAGATTCTACACAATAGTGTTTCAAAACTGCTCTAACAAGAGAAAGTTTCAATTCTGTGAGATGAGTGCACACATGAAAAAGCAGTTTCAGAGAATGCTTCTGTCTAGTTTGTATGTGAAGAAATTCCCGTTTCCAACGGAGGGTTCAAAGAGTTCCAAATATCCACTTCCCGATTCTGCAAAGACACTGTTTGAAAACTGCTCTATCAACAGGAAGGTTCAACTCCGTGAGTGGAATGCACACATGAGAAAGATGGTTCTGAGAATGTTTCTGTCTAGTTTTAATGTGAAGATATTATTTCCTTTTCAATCATAGGCCTCAAAGCCTTCTGAAAGAACACTTGCAGATTCTGCAAAAAGAGTGTTTCAAAACTGCTCTATCAAAAGAAATCTTATATTCTGTGGGTTGAATGCAAACATGACAAAGCAGTTTCAGAGAATGCTTCTGTCTAGTTTTTAGGTGAAGAAATACCCTTTTCCAACGAAAGACTCAAAGAGCTCCAAATATCCCCTTGCAGACTCTGCAAAAAGACTGTTTCAAAACTGCTCTATCAAAAGGAAGGTTCAACACTGTGAGTGGAATGCACACATTAGAAAGAAGTTTCTGAGAATGCTTCTGTCTAGTTTTAATGTGAAGGTAATTCCTTTTCCACTATAGGCCTCAAAGCCCTCCGAAAGAACATTTGCAGATTCTGCAAAAAGAGCGTTTCAAATCTGCTCTGTCAAAAGAAATGTTCTACTCAGTGAGTTGAATGAAAACATCACAAAGCAATTTCAGAGAATGCTTCTTTCTAGTTTTTAGGTGAAGAAACTCCCGTTTCCAACGAAGGTCTAAAAGAGCTCCAAACATTCACTTGCAGATTTTGCAAAAAGACTGTTTCAAAAGTGCTCTATCAAAAGAAAGGTTCAATCCTGTGAGTTAAATTCACACGTCATAAAGAAGTTTCTGAGAATGCTTCTGCCCAGCTTTCATGTGATGATATTTACGCTTCCGCTATAAGCCTCAAAGCTCTACGAATGAACACTTGCACATTCCACAAAAAGAGGGTTTCAAAACTACGCCAGCAACAGAAAGGTTCAGCTCTGTGAGTTGAATGCAAACATCATAAACAAGTTTGTGAGAATTCTTCTGTCTAGTTTTTAAGGGAAGAGATTTCCTGTTCCACCACAGTCCTCAAAGCGCTCCAAATGAATACTTGCAGGATCTACACAATAGTGTTTCAAAACTGCTCTAACAAAAGAAACGTTCAACTCCGTGAGTTGAGTGCACACATCACAAAGCAGTTTCAGGGAATGCTTCTCTCTAGTTTGTATGTGAAGAAATTCCCGTTTCCAACGAAGTCCTCAAAGAGCTCCAAATATCCACTTCCAGATTCTGCAAAAACACTCTTTCAAAACTGCTCTATAAAAAGGAAGTTTCAACCCTGTGTGTTGAATGCACACATCAGACAGAAGTTTCTGAGAATACTTGGGCCAAGTTTTATGTGACGATAATTCCTTTTCCACGATAGGCCTCAAAGCGCTCCAAATGAACACTTGCGCATTCTACACAATAGTGTTTCAAAACTGCTCTAACAAGACAAAGGTACAATTCTGTGAGTTGACTGCACACATCACAAAGCAGTTTCAGAAAATGCTTTTGTCATGTTTGTGTGTGAAGAAATTCCCGTTTCCAACGAAGGCCTCAAAGAGCCTTAAATATCCACTTGCAAATTCTGCAAAAACAGACTTTCATAACTGCCCTATCAAAAGGAATGTCCAACCCTGTGAGTTGAATGCACAGATCTTCAATTAGTTTCTGAGAATGCTTCTGTCTAGTTTTCATGTGAAGATATTTCGTATTCCACTGTAGGGCTCAAAGCGTACTGAATGAACTTTGCCGATTCTACAAAAAGAGTGTTTCAAAACTGCTGCATCGAAAGAAAAGTGCAACTGGGTGACTTGAATGCAAACATCACAAAGCCGTTTCAGAGAATGATTCTCTGTAGTTTTTAGGTGAAGAAATTCCCGTTTCCAAAGAAGGTCTCAATGAGCTCCAAATATTCACTTGCAGATTCTGCAAAAAGACTGTTTCAAAACTACTCTGTCAAAAGGAATGTTTAACTCTGTGAGTTCAATGAACACATCAGAAAGAAGTTTCTGGAAATGCTTTTGTCTAGTTTTAATGTGAAGATATTTCCTTTTCCACCATAGGCCTCAAAGCGTTCCGCATGAACACTTGCAGATTCTGCACAATAGAGTTTAAAAACTGCTCTAACAAAGGAAAGTTTCAACTCTGTGAGTTGAATGCACACATCACAAAGCAGTTTCAGAAAATGCTTCTGTCTAGTTTATAGGTGAAGAAGTTCCCATTTCCAAAGAAGGCCACAAAGAGCTCCAAATATCCACTTGCAGGTTATGCAAGAAACTGTTTCAAAATTGCTCTATCCAAAGGAAGGTTCAACTCTGTGAGTTGAATGCACACATCATAAAGAAGTTTCTGAGAATGCTTCTGCTCAGTTTTTATGTGATGATATTTCGTCTTCCACCATAGGCCTCAAAGCGCTCTGAATGAACACTTACACATTCCACAAAAAGAGTGTTTCAAAACTGCTCCAGCAACTGAAACGTTCAAATCTGTGAGTTGAATGCACACATCATAAATACGTTTCTGAGAATGCTTTTGTCTAGCTTTTATGTGAAGATATTTCCTTTTCCACTGCAGGCCTCAAAGCGCTCCATATGAACACTTACAGATTCTACACAATAGTGTTTCAAAACTGGCCTAACCAGAGAAAGGTTCAACTCCATGAGTTGAGTGCACACATCACAAAGCAGTTTCAGAGAATGCTTCTGTCTAGTTTGTATGTGAAGAAATTCCCGTTTCCAACGAAGTCCTCAAAGAGCTCCAAATATCCACTTCCAGATTCTGCAAAAACACTGTTTCAAAACTGCTCTATGAAAAGGAAGGTTCAACTCAGTGAGTTGAATGTACACATCAGAAATAAGTTTCCAAGAATGCTTCTGCCCAGTTTTAATGTGAAGATGTTTCCCTTTCCACCATAGGCCTCAAAGCACTCCATTTGAACACTTGCAGATTATACACAATAGTGTTTCAAAACTGCTCTAACAAGACAAAGTTTCAATTTTGTGAGTTGAGTGCACACATCACAAAGCAGTGTCAGAAAATGCTTCTGTCTAGTTTCTATGTGAAGAAATTCCCACTTCCATTAAAGGCCTCAAAGAGCTCCAAATATCCACTTGTAGATACTACAAAAACACAGTTTCATAAGTGCCCTATCAAAAGGAATGTTCATCTCTGAGATTTGAATGCACACATCTTAAAGCAGTTTCTGAGAATGCTACTGTCTAATTTTCATGTGTAGCTATCTCATATTCCACTATAGGGCTCAAAGCACTCTGAATGAACACTTGCCGATTCTACAAAAAGAGTGTTTCAAAACTGCTCTATCAAAAGAAAGGTTCAGCTCTCTTAGTTGAATGCAAACATCACAAAGCAGTTTCAGAGAATGCTTGTGTCTAGATTTTATGCGAATATATTCCCGTTTCAGAAGAAAGCCTCAAAGAGCGCCAAATATCCACTTGCAGGTTCCGCAAAAAGACTGATTCAAAACTGCTCTATCAATAGGAAGGTTCAACTCTGTAAGTTGAATGCACATGTCATAAAGAAGTTTCTGAGAATGCTTCAGTCTAGTTTTTATATGAAGATATTTAGTCTTCCGCGATACGCCACAATGCACTCTGTATGAACACTTGCAGATTCAACACAATAGAGTTTCAAAACCGCTCTAAAAACAGGAAGGTTCAACTCTGTGAGTTGAGTTCACACATCACAAAGCAGTTTCCGAGACTGCTTTTGTCTAGTTTGTATGTGAAGAAATTCCCGTTTCCAAAGAAGTCCTCAAAGAGGTACAAATATCCACTTCAAGATTTTGCAAAAACACTGTTTAAAACTGCTATATCAAAAGAAAGTTCAACTCTGTGAGTTGAATGCACACATCAGAAAGAAGTTTCTGCGAATGCCTTTGTCTTGTTTTAATGTGAAGAAGTTCCCATTCCCAAAGAAGGCATTATAATGCTCCAAATATCCACTTGCAAATTAAGCAAGAGAATGTTTCAAAACTGCTCTATCCAAAGGAAGGTTCAACCCTGTGGGCTGAATGCAAACATCTTAAAGAAGTTTCTGATAATGCTGCTGTCTAGTTTTCATGTGAAGATATTTCGTATTCCAATATAGGGCTGAAAGCGTTCTGAATGAACACTTGACGATTCTACAAAAAGTGTGTTTCAAAACTGCTCCATCAAAAGAAAGTTGCAACTGTGTGAGTTGAAAGCAAACATCACAAAGCAGTTTCAGAGAATGCTTCTGTCTAGATTTTATGAGAAGATATTCCCGTTTCCAACGAAAGCCTCAAAGAGTGCCAAATAACCACTTGCAGATTCTGCAAAAACACTGTTTCAAAACTGCTCTATCAACAGGAAGGTTCAACTCTTTTAATTGAATGCACACATCAGAAAGAAGTTTCTGAAAATGCTTCTGTCTAGTTTTAATGCGAAGATATTTCCTTTTCCACCATAGGCCTCAAATCGCTCCGAATGAACACTTGCAGATTATGCAAAAAGAGTGTTTCAAAACTGCTCTATCAAAAGAAATGTTCTCCTATGTGAGTTGAATGCAAACATCACAAATCAGTTTCAGAGAATGCTTCTGTCTAGTTTTTAGGTGAAGAAATTCCCGTTAGCAATGAAGGTCTCAAAGAGCTCGAATCATTTTCTGCAGATTCTGCAAAAAGAGTGTATCAAAACTGCTAAATGAAAAGGAAGATTCAGCTCTGTGAGTTGAATGCACACATCATAAAGAAGATTCTGAGAATGCTTCTGTTTAGTTTTTATGTGAAGATATTTCCTTTTCCTGCACAGGCCTCAAAGAGCTCCGTAAGAACACTTCCAGAATTTACACAATAGTGTTTCAAAACTGCTCTTACCAGAGAAATGTTCAACTGTGTGAGCTGAGTGCACACATCACAAAGCTCTCTCAGAGAATGCTTCTGTCTGGTTTGTATGTGAAGAAATTGCCGTTTCCCACGAAGGCCTCAAACATTTCCAAATATCCACTTCCAGATACTTCAAAAACACTCTTTCAAAACTGCTGTATGAAGAAGAAGTTACTAACCTGTGAGTTGAATGCACACATCAGAAAGTAGTTTCTGAGAATGCTTCTGCCAAGTTACAATATGAATATATTTCCTTTTCCAACATAGGCCTCAAAGCGCTCTGAATGAACACTTGCAGATTCTACACAACAGTGTTTCAAAACTGCTCTAAGAAGAGAAAGGTTCAACTCTGTGAATTGAGTGCACACATCACAAAGCAGTTTCAGAAAATGCTTCTGTCTAGTTTGTATGTGAAGAAATTCCGCTTTCCAACGAAGGCCTCAAAGAGCTCCAAAAATCCACTTGCAGATCCTGCAAAAACAGACTTTCATTACTGCCCTATGAAAAGGAATGTTCTACCCTTTGAATTGAATGCACACATCGTAAATCAGTTTCTGAGAATGCTTCTGTCTAGCTTTCAGTGGAATACATTTCGTATTCCACTATGGGGCTCAAAGCGCTCTGAATGAACACTTGCCCATTCTACAAAAAGAGTGTTTCATAACTGCTCTATCAAAAGAAATGTGCAACTGTGTGAGGTGAATGCAAACATCACAAAGCAGTTTCAGAGTATGCTTCTGTCTAGTTTTTAGGTGAAGAAATTCCCGTTTCCCACGAAGGTCTCAAAGAGCACCAAATATTCACTTGCAGATTCTGCAAAAAGACTATTTCAAAACTGTTCAATCAATAGAAAGCTTCACTTCTGTGAGTTGATTGCACACATCATAAAGGAGATTTTGAGAATGCTTCTGCAAGGTATTTATGTGATGATATTTCCTCTTCCACTATAAGCCTCAAAGCGCTCCGAAAGAACACTTGCACATTGCACAAAAAGAGTGTTTCTAAGCTGCTCCAGCAACAGAAAGATTCAACTCTGTGAGTTCAATGCACACATCATAAAGTAGTTTCTGAGAATGCCTCTGTCTAGTTTTTATGTGAAGATACTTCCTTTTCCAACACAGACCTCAAAGCGCTCCGTATGAACACTTGCAGATTCTACACAATAGTATTTCAAAACTGCTCTAACCAGGAAAGGTTCAACTCTGTTAGTTGAGTGCAGACATCACAAAACAGTTTCAGAGAATGCTTTTGTCGAGATAGTATGTGAAGAAATTCCCGTTTCCAATGAGGGCCTCAAAGAGCTCCAAATATCCACGTCCAGATTCTGGAAAACCAGTGTTTCAAGACTGCTCTATGAAAACCAAGGTTCAACTCTGTGAGTTGAATGCACACATCTTAAAGAAATTTCTGAGAATACTTCTGTCTACATTTTATTTGTAGATATTGCCGTTTACAGAGAAAGCCTCAAAGAGCTCCAAAAATCCACTAGCATATTCTCCAAAAAGACAGTCTCGAAAGTGCTCCATCAATAGGAAGATTGAACTCTGTGAGTTGAATGCACACATCAAAAAGAAGTTTCTGAGAATGCTTCTGTCTAGTTTTTATGTGAAGATCTTTCATTTTCCACCTCAGGCCTCAAAGCGCTCCGGATGAATGCTTGCAGGTTATACACAATAGTGTTTCAAAACTGCTCTAACAAAAGAAACGTTCCACTCTGTGAGTTCAGTGCACACATCACAAAGCAGTTTCAGAGAATGCTTCTATCTAGTTTGTATGTTAAGAAATTCCCGTTTCAAAGGAAGGCCTCAAAGACCTCCAAATATCCAATTCCAGATTCTGCAAAAACACACTTTCAAAACTGCTCTATTGAAAGGAAGATTCAACACTGTGAGTTGAATGCACACATCAGAAAGAATTTACTGAGAATGCTTCTGCCCAGTTATAATGTGAAGATATTTCATTTTCCACCATAGGCCTCACAGCGCTTCGTATGAATACCTGCAGTTTCTACACAAAAGTGTTTCAAAACTGCTCTAACAAAAGAATCGTTCAAATCTGTTAGGTCAGTGCACACATCACAAAGCAGTTTAGGAAAATGCTTCTGTCTAGTTTGTATGTGAAGAAATTCCCATTTCCAACGAAGGCCACAAAGAGCTCCAAATATCCACTTGCAGATTCTGCAAAATCACTGTTTCATAACTGCTCTATCAAAAGGAACGTTTAACCCTGTGAGTTGAATGCACACATCTTAAATCAGTTTCTGAGAATGCTTTTGACTACTTTTCATGTGAAGATGTTTCGTATTCCACTATAGGGCTCAAAGTGCTATGAATGAACACTTGCCTATTATACAAAAAGAGTGTTTCAAAACTGCTCTATTAAAAGAATGGTGCAAGAGTGCGATGTGAATGCAAACATCACAATGCAGTTTCAGAGAATGCTTCTGTCTAGTATTTATGTGACGAAAGTCCCGTTTCCAAAGAAGACCTCAAAGAGCTCCAAATAGCCACTTGCAGATCCTGCAACAAGACAGTTTCAAAACTGCTCTATCTAAAGGAAGGTTTAATTCTGTGAGTTGAATGCACACATTAGAAAGAAGTTTCTGAGAAAGCTTCTGTCTAGTTTTTATGTGAAGATATTTCCTTTTCCACCATAGGCCTCAAAGCGCTCTGGATGAACAGTTGCAGATTCTACAAAATAGTGTTTCAAGACTGCTCTCACAAGACAAAAGGTCAACTCTGTGAGCTGTATGCACATGTCACAAAGCAGTTTCACGGAATGCTTCTGTCTAGTTTGTATGTGAAGAAGTTCCCCTTTCCAAAGAATGCCTGAAAGAGTTCCAAATATCCACTTACAGATTATGCAAGAGACTGCTTCAAATCTGCTCTACCCAAAGGAAGGTTCAACTCTGTGAGTTGAATGCACACATCTTAAAGAAGTTTCTGAGAATGGTTGTGTCTAGTTTTTATGTGAAGATATTTCCTTTTCCACTAAAGGCCTCAAAGCGCTTCATATGAATACTTGCAGGTTCTACACAAAAGTGTTTCCAAACTGCCCTAACAAAAGAATCGTTCACCTCTATGGGTTGAGTGCACACATCACAAAGCAGTTTTAGGGTAGGATTCTGTCTAGTTTTCATGTAAAGAAATTCCTGTTTCCAACGAAGGCCTCAAAGAGCTCCAAATATCCACTTCCACATTCTGCAAAAACACTCTTTCAAAACTGTTCTATGAAAAGCAAGTTTCAAACCTGTGAGTTGAATGCACACATCGAAAGAACTTTCTGAGAATGCTTCTGCCCAATTTTAATGTGAAGACATCTCCTTTTCCACCATAGGCCTCAAATCGCTCCTAATGAACATTTGCCGATTCTACACAATAGAGTTTCAAAACTGCTCTAAAAAGAGAAAGGTTCAACTCTGTGAGTTGAGTGCACACATCACAAAGAAGTTTCAGAGAATGCTTCTGTCTAGTTTGTATGTGAAGAAATTCCCATTTCCAATGAAGGCCTCAAAGAGCTCTAAATATCCACTTGCAGATTCTGCAAAAAGACTGTTACAAAACTGCTCTATCAAAAGGAAGGTTCTTCTCTGTGAGTGGAATGCACACTTCAGAAAGAAGATTCTGAGAATGCTTCTTTCTAGTTTTCGAGTGAAGATATTTCGTATTCCACTACAGGACTCCAAGCGCTCTGAATGAACACTAGGCAATTCTAAAAAAAGTGTGTTTCAATACTCCTCTATCAAAAGAAAGGTGCAACTCTGTGAGTTGAATGCAAACATCACCAAGTAGTTTCAGAGAATTCCTCTGTCTAGTTTTTATGTGAAGGAAGTCCCGTTTCCAAAGAAGGCCTCTAAGTGTTCCAAATATCCACTTGCAGATCCTGCAAAAAGAGTGTATCAAAACCACCCTATAAAAAGGAAGGTTAAACTGTGTGAGTTGAATGCACACATCAGAAAGAAGTTTCTGAGACTGCTTCACTCTTGTTTGTATGTGAAGATATTTCCTTTTCCACCATAGACATCAAAGAGCTCCTTTTGAACACTTGTAGAATCTACAAAAAGTGTGTTTTAAACCTGCTCTAATAATAGAAAGGTTCAACACTGTGAGTTGAATGCACACATCATAAAGAAGTTTCTGAGAATGCTTCTGCCCAGTTTTTATGTGATGATATTTCCTCTCCACCATAAGCCTCAAAGCGCTCCGAATGAACACTTGCACATTCCACAAAAGTGTGTGTCAAAACTGTTCCAGCAACAGAAAGGTTCAACCCTGTGAGTTGAATGCACACATGACAAAGCAGTTTCAGAGAATGCTTCTGTCTAGTTTTTAGGTGAAGAAATTCCTGTTTCCAGCGAAGGTCTCAAAGAGCCCCAAACATTCACTTGCAGATTCTGCAAAAAGACTGTATCAAAACTGCTCTCCAAATAGAAGGTTTCAAATCTGTGAGTTTAATGCACACATCAGAAAGGAGTTTCTGAGAATGCTTCCTTCTAGTTTTTATGTGAAGTTATTTACTTTTCCACCATAGGCCTCAAAGCGCTCCATATGAACACTTGCAGATTCTACACAATAGTTTTTCAAAACTGCTCTAACAAGAGAAAGGTTCAACTCTGTGTGTTGAGTGCACACATCACAAAACAGTTTCAGAGAATGCTTCCGTCTAATGTGTACGTGAAGAAATTTCCGTTTCCAACGAAGGCTTCAAAAAGCTCGAAATATCCACTTCCAGATTCTGCAAAAACACTGTTTCAAAACTGCTCTATCAATAAGAAGGTTCAACTGTGTGAGATGAATGTACACATCAGAAAGAAGTTTCTGAGAATGCTTCTGTCTAATTTTAATGAGAAGATATTTCCTTTTCCACCATAGGCCTCAAAGCGCTCAGAAAGAACACTTGCAAATTCTGCAAAAACAGAGTTTCGAAACTGCTCTAACAAAAGGAAGTCTGATCACCGTGAGTGGAATGCACACATGACAAAGAATTTTCTGAAATTGCTTCTGTCTTGTTTTAATATGAAGATGTTTCCTTTTCCACTATAGGTCTCAAAGCGCTCCAAAAGAACACTTGCAGAATCTGCAAAAAGAGTGTTTCAAAACTGCTCTATCAAAAGAAAAGTTATATTTTGTGAGTTGAATGCATACGTAACAAAGCAGTTTCAGAGAATGCTTCTGTCTAGTTTTTAGGTGAAGAAATTCCCGTTTCCAATGAATGCCTCAAAGAGTTCCAAAAATCCACTTACAGATTCTGTAAAAACACTGTTTCAAAGCTGCTCTATCAAAAGTAAGGTTCAACTCTGTGAGTTGAATGCACACATCTTAAAGAAACTTCTAAGAATGCTTCTGTCTAGATTTTATGTGAAGATATTCACATTTCCAACAAAAGCCTCAAAGAGCTCCAACTATCCACTTGAAGATTCTGCAAAAAGACTATCAAAACTGCTGTATCAATACAAGATTAAACACTGTGAGTTGAATGCAAACATCATAAAGAAGTTTCTGAGAATGCTTCTGGCTAATTTTAATGTGAAGTTATTTCCTTTTCCACCATAGGCCTCAAAGCGCTCCGAATTAACACTTGCAAATTCTGCAAAAACAGAGTTTCAAAACTGCTCAAACAAAAGGAAAGTTCATCTCCGTGAGTGGAATGCACACATGACAAAGAATTTTCTGAAATTGCTTCTGTCTTGTTTTAATATGAAGATGTTTCCTTTTCCACCATAGGCCTCAAAGCGCTCTGAAAGAACAGTTGCAGAATCTTCAAAAAGAGTGTTTCAGAACTGCTCTATCAAAAGAAACGTTATATTCTGTGAGTTGAATGCAAACGTAACAAAGCAGTTTCAGAGAATGCTTCTGTCTAGTTTTTAGGTGAAGAAATTCCCGTTTCCAATGAATGCCTTAAACTGTTCCAAATTTCCACTTACAAATTCTGTAAAAACAGTGTTTCAAAGCTGCTCTATCGAAAGTAAGGTTCAAATCTGTGAGTTGAATGCACACATCTTAAAGAAACTTCTAAGAATTCTTCTGTCTAGATTTTATGTGAAGATATTCACATTTCCAACAAAAGCCTCAAAGAGCTCCAAATATCCACATGCAGATTCTGCAAAAAGACTGTTTCGAAACTGCTGTGTCAATACAAGGTTCAACTCTGTGAGTTGAATGCACACATCATAAAGAAGTTTCTGAGAATGCTTCTGTCCTGTTTTAATGTGAAGATATTTCCTTTTCCACCATAGTCCTCAAAGCTCTCCGTATGAACACTTGCAGATTCTACAAAATAGTGTCTCAAAACTGCGCTAACAGAAGAAAAGTTCATCTCTGTGAGTTGAGTGCACACATCACAAAGCAGTTTCAGAGAATGCTTCTGTCTGATTTGTATGTGAAGAAATTGCCGTTTCCAACGAAGGCCTTAAAGAGCTCCAAATATCCAGTTCCAGATACTGCAAAAACGCTGTTTCAAAACTGCTGTATCAACAGAAAGGTTCAACTCTGTGAGTGGAATGCACACATCAGAAAGACGTTTCTGAGAATGGTTCTGTATAGTTTTTATGTGAAGATATTTCCTTTTCCACAGTAGGCCTCACAGCGCTTCGTATGAACACTTGCAGATTCTACACAATAGTGTTTCAAAACCGCTCTAACAAGAGAAAGGTTCAACTCAGTGAGTTGAGTGCACACATCACAAAGCAGTTTCAGATAATGCTTCTGTCTAGTTTGTATGTGAAGAAAGTCCCGTTTCCTAAAAAGGTCTCAAAAAGTTCCAAACATCCACTTACAGTATCTGAAAAAAGAGTGTTTGAAAACTGCCGTATAAAAAGGAAGGTTGAACCCTGTGAGTTGAATGCACACATCAGAAAGAAGTTTCTGTGAATTCTTCTGTCTGGTTTTAATGTGAAGATAATTCCTTTTCCACCGTAGGCCTCAAAGCGCTCCAAAAGATCACTTGCAGATTCTGCAAAAAGTGTGTTTCCAAACTGCTCTATGAAAAGAAATGTTCTACTCTGTGAGTTCAATGCAAACATCTCAAAGAAGTTTCAGACTATGCTTCTGTCTAGTTTTTAGGTGAAGGAATTCCCGTTTCCAATGAAGGACTCAAGGAGATCAAATCATTCAATTGCAGATTCTGCAAAAGTCTCTTTCAAACCTGCTCTATCAATAGAAAAGTTTAAATCTGTGAGTTGAAGGCACACATCATAGAGATGTTTATGAGAATGCTTCTGCCCAGTTTTTATGTGATGTTATTTCCTCTTCCACCATAGGCCTCAAAGCGCTTCAAATGAACACTTGCACCTTCCACGAAAAGAGTGTTTCAAAACTTTTCCAGCAACAGAAATGTTCAACTCTGTGAGTTGAATGCAAAAATCATAAAGAAGTTTCTGAGAATGCTTCTGTCTAGTTTTTATGTGAAGATATTTCCTTTTCCACCACAGGCCCCAAGGCGCTTTGTATGAACACTTGCAGATTCTACACAATAGTGTTTCAAAACTGCTTTAACCAGAGAAAGGTTCAACTCTGTGAATTGAGTGCACCCATCGCAAAGCAGTTTCAGAGAATGCTTCTGTCTTGTTTGTATGTGAAGAAATTCCCTTTTCCAACGAAGGCGTCAAAGAGCTCCAAATATGCAATTCCAGATTCTGCGAAAACACTGTTTCAAGACTGCTCCATCAAAAGCAAGGTTCAGCTCTGTGATTTGAATGCACACATCTTAAAGAAATTTCTGAGAATACTTCTGTCTAGATTTTATGTGAAGTTACTCCCTTTTCCAACGAAACCCTCAAAGAGCTCCAAAAATCCACTAGCAGATTCTGCAAAAAGACTCCCTCAAAAGTGCTCTATCAATAAGAAGGTTCAACTCTGTGAGTTGAATGCACACATCAAAAAGAAGTTTCTGAGAATGCTTCTGTCTACTTTTATGTGAAGATATTTCCTTTTCCACCACAGGCCTCAAAGCCCTCCGTATGAATACTGGCAGGATCTACACAATAATGAATTAAAACTGTTCTAACAAAAGAAACGTTCAATTCTGTGAGTTGAGTGCACACATCACAAAGCAGTTTCAGTGAATGCTTCTGTCTAGTTTGTATGTGAACAAATTCCCGTTTCCAACGAAGGCCTCAAAAAGACCCAAATCTCCACTTGCAGTTTCTGAAAAATCAGAGTTTCATAACTGCCCTATCGAAAGGAATGTTCAACCCGGTGAGTTGAATGTGCACATCTTAAATCAGTTTCTCAGAATGCTTCTTTGTAGTTTTCATGTGAAGATCTTTCGTATTTCACTATAGGGCTCAAAGCGCTCTGAATAAGCAATTGCCTATCCTACAAAAAGAGTTTTTCCAAACTGCTCTATCAAAAGATGTGTGCAACTGTGCGAGTTGAATGTAAACATCACAAAGCAGTTTCAGACAATACTTCTGTCTAGTATTTTAGTGACGAAAGTCCCTTTTCCAAAGAAGACCTCAAAGAGCTCCAAATATAAACTTGCAGATTCTGCAAAAAGACTGTTTCAAAACTGCTCTATCAAAAGGAGGGTTCAAATCTGTGAGTTGAATGCAAACATCAGAAAGAAGTTTCTGAGAATGCTTCTGTATAGTTTTTATGTGAAGATATTTCCTTTTCCACCATAGGCATCAAAGCAATCCGTATGAGCAGTTGCAGAATCTACACAAGAGTTTTTCAAAACTGCTCTAACAAGAGAAAAGGTCAATTCTGTGAGTTGAATGCACACATCACAAAGCAGTTTCAGAGAATGCTTCTGTCTAGTTTGTATTTGAAGAAGTTCCCATTTCCAAAGAATGCCTCAAAGAGCTCCAAATATCCACTTGCAGATTATGCAACAGACTGTTTCAAAACTGCCCTATCCAAAGGAAGATTCAACTCTGTTAGTTGAATGCACACATCTCAAAGAAGTTTCTGAGAATTCTTCTGTCTAGTTTTCATGTGAAAATATTTCCTTTTCCACCACAGGCCTCAAAGCCCTCCGTATGAATACTTGCAGGGTCTACACAATAGTGTTTCATAACTGCTCTAACAAAAGAAACGTTCAACTCTGTGAGTTGAATGCACAAATCACAAATTAGTTTCAGAGAATGCTTCCATCTAGTTTGTATGTAAAGAAATTCCCGTTTCCAAGAAGACCTCAAGGAGCTCCAAATATCCACTTGCAGATTCTGCAAAAACACAGTATCATAACTGCTCTATCAAAAGTAATGTTCAACTCTGTGAGTTGAATGCACACATCATAAAGAAGTTTCTGAGACTGTTTCTGCCCAGTATTAATGTGAAGACATTTCCTTTTCTACCACAGGCCTCAAAGCACTCCGAATGAACTCTTGCGGATTCTACACAATAGTGTTTCAAAATTGCTCTAGCAAGAGAAAAGTTCAACTCTATGAGTTGAGTGCACACATCACAAAGCAGTTTCAGAATATGCTTCTGTCTAATTTGTATGTGAAGAAATTCCCGTTTCGAATGAAGGCCTCAAAGAGATCTTAATATCCAATTGCAGATTCTGCAAAATCACAGTTTCATAACTGCCATATCAAAAGGAATGTTCAACCCTGTGAGTTGAACGCACACATTTTCAATCAGTTTCTGAGAATGCTTCGGTCTAGTTTTCATGTGAAGATATTTCGTATTCCACTATAGGGCTCAAAACACTCTGAATGAACCCTAGCCGATTCCACAAAAAGAGTATTTCAAATCTGCCCTATCTAAAGAAAGGTGCAACTGTGTGAGTTGAATGCAAACATCACAAAGCAGTTTCAGACAATGCTTCTGTCTAGTTTTTATGTGAAGAAATTCCCGTTTCCAAAGAAGGCCTCAAAGAGCTCCAAATATCTACTTACAGATACTTCAAATAGACTGTTTGAAAACTGCTCTATCAAAAGGAAAGTTCAGCTCTGTGAGTTGAATGCACACATCCGAAAGAAGTTTCTGAAAATGCATCTGTCTAGTTTTTATGTGAAAAGATATCCTTTTCCACCATAGTCCTCAAAGCGCTCCGTATGAGCAGTTGCAGAATCTACACAACGTTTCAAAACTGCTCTAACAAGAGAAAGGTTCAACTCTGTGAGTTGAATGCACACATCACAAAGTAGTTTCTGAGAATGCTTCTTTCTAGATTGTATGTGAAGAAGTTCCCAATTCCAAAGAAGGCCTCCAAGAGCTCCAAATATCCACTTGCAATAAACATACGTGTGCATGTGTCTTTATAGCAGCATGATTTATAGTCCTTTGGGTATATACCCAGTAATGGGATGGCTGGGTCGAATGGAATTTCTAATTCTAGATCCCTGAGGAATCGCCACACTGACTTCCACAAGGGTTGAACTAGTTTACAGTCCCACCAACAGTGTAAAAGTGTTCCTATTTCTCCACATCCTCTCCAGCACCTGTTGTTTCCTGACTTTTTAATGATTGCCATTCTAACTGGTGTGAGATGGTATCTCATTGTGGTTTTGATTTGCATTTCTCTGATGGCCAGTGATGGTGAGCATTTTTTCATGTGTTTTTTGGCTGCATAAATGTCTTCTTTTGAGTTCCCATTTCTAACGAAGGCCTCAAAGAGATCCAAATATCGATTTGCAGATTCAGCAAAAAAAACAGTTTCATAACTGCCCTATCAAAAGGAATGTTTAACACTGTGAGTTGTATGTACACATCTTAAATCAGTTTCCGATAATGCTTCTGTCTAGTTTTCTTGTGAAGATATTACGTATTCCACCATAGGTTTCAAAGCTCTCCAAAAGAACACTTGCAGATCCTGCAAAAAGAGTGTTTCAAAACTGCTCCAGGAACAGAAAGGTTCAACTCTGTCAGTTGAATGCACCCATGACAAAGAAGTTTCAGAGAATCCTTCTGTCTAGTTTTTTTGTGAAGAATTTCCCGTTTCCAGCGAATGCCTCAAAGAGTTCCAAATATCCACTTACAGATTCTGTAAAAACACTGTTTCAAAACTATTCTATCAAAAGCAAGGTTCAACTCTGTGAGTTGAATGCACACATCTTAAAGAAATTTCTGAGAATGCTTCTCTCTAGATTTTATCTTAAGATGTTCCCTTTTCCAACGATATCCTCTAAGATCTCCAAATATCCACTTGCAGATTCTACAAAAAACTGTTTCAAAACTGGTCTATCAATAGGAAGGTTCAACTCTGTGAGTTGAATGCACACATGAAAAAGAAGTTTCAGAGAATGCTTCTGTCTAGCTTTTAAGTGAAAAAATTCCCGTTTCCAACGAATGCCTCTAAAAGTTCCTAATATCCACTAACAAATTCTGTAAAGACACTGTTTCAAAACTGCCCTGTCAAAAGCAAGTTTCAACTCTGTGAGTTGAATGTACACATCTTACAGAAATTTCTGAGAATGCTTCTGTCTATATTTTTTGTGAAGAAATTCCGGTTTCCAACATAGGCTTCAAAGAACTACAAATATCCACTTCTAGATTCTGCAAAATCAGTTTCATAACTGCTCTATTAAAAGGAAGGTTCAACTCTGTGAGGTGAATGCACACATTAGAAAGAAGTTTCTGAGAATGCATCTGTTTAGTTTTTATGTGAAGATATTTCCTTTTCCTCCACAGTCCTCAAAGTGCTCCGTATAAATACTTGCAGGTTCTACACAATAGTGATTCAAAACTGCTCTAACCAGAGAAAGGTTCAACTCTGTGAGTTGAGTGTAGACATCACATAGCAGTTTCAGAGAATGCTTCTGTCTAGTTTGTATGTGAAGAAATTCCCGTTTCTAACAACGGCCTAAAAGAGCTCCAAATATCCACTTGCAGATTCTTCAAAATCAGACTCTCATAACTGCCCTATCAAAACGGATGTTCATCCCTGTGAGTTGAATGCACACATCTTAAATAAATTTCTGAGAATGCTTCTATCTAATTTTCATGTGAAGATATTACTTATACCACTATAGGGCTCAAAGCAGTCTGCAAGAACAATTGCCGAAACTACAAAAAGAGTGTTTCAAAACTGCTCTATCAAAAGAAGGGTGCAACAGTGTTTGTTGAATGCATATATCACAAAGCACTTTCAGAGAATGCTTCTGTCTTGTTTTTATGTGAAGAAAGTCCCGTTTCCAAAGAAGGCTTCAAAGAGCCCCACATATCCACTTGCAGATACTGCAAAAAGACAGATTCAAAACTGCTCTATCGAAATCAAGTTTCAACTCTGTGAATTGAATGCACACTTCAGAAAGAAGTTTCTGAGAAGGCTTCTGTCTAGTTTTAATGTGAAGATATTTCCTTTTCCACCATAGGCGTCAAATCGCTCGGAAAGAACACTTGCAGATTCTGCAAAAAGAGTGTTTCAAAACTGCTCTATCAAAAGAAATGTTCTACAAGGTGAGTTGAATGCAAACATCACAAAGCAGTTTAAGAGAACGCTTCTGTCTATTTTTTAGGCGAAGAAATTCCCTTTTCCAACGAAGGTCTCGAAGAACTCCAAATATTAACTTGCAGATTCTGCAAAAAGAGTGTTTCATAGCTGCTCTATCAATAGAAAAGTTCAACCCTGTGTGTTGAATGCTCACATCATAAAGAAGTTTCTGAGAATGCTTCTGCCCAGTTTTTATGTGATGATATTTCCTCTTCCAACATAAGCCTCAAAGTGCTCCGAATGAACACTTGCACATTCCACAAAGAGTTTTTCAAAACTGCTACAACAACAGAAATGTTCAACTCTGTGAGTTGAATGCACACATGACAAAGCAGTTTCAGAGAATGCTTCTGTCTATTTTTTATGTGAAGAAATTCCCGTTTCCAAAGAATGCCTCAAAGATTTCCAAATATCCACTTACAGATTCTGGAAAAACATTATTTCAAAACTGCCCTATCAAAAGCAGTGTTCAATTCCGTGAGTTGAATGCACACATCTTAAGGAAATTTCTGAGAATACTTTTGTCTAGATTTTATGTGAAGATATTGCCCTTTCCAACGAAAGCCTCAAAGAGATCCAAAAATCCACTTGCAGATTATGCAAAAAGACTGTCTCAAAAGTGCTCTATCAATAGAAAGATTCAAATCCGCGAGTTAAATGGACACATCATAAAGAAGTTTCTGAGAATGCTTCTGTCCATTTTTTATGTGAAGATATTTCCTTTTCCACCACAGATCTGAAGGCGCTCCGTATGAATACTTGCAGGACCTACACAATAGTGTTTCAAAACTGCTCTAATGGAAGAAACGTTCAACTCTGTCAGTTGAGTGCACACATCACAAAGCAGTTTCAGAGAATGCTTCTGTCTAGTTTGTATGTGAAGAAATTCCTGTTTCCAATGAAGGCCTCAAAGAGCTCCAAATATCCACTTGAGGATTCTGCAAAAACACAGTTTCATAACTGCACTACCAAAAGGAATGTTCAACCCTCTGTATTGAATGAACATATCTTAAATACGTTTCTGAGAATACTTCTGACTAGTTTTCATATGAGGATATTTTGTACTCCACTATAGGGCTCAAAGCACTCTGAATGAACACTTGCCAAGTTTACAAAAAGTGTTTCAAAACTGCTCTATCAAAAGAAAGGTGCAACTGTGTGAGTTGAATGCAAACATCACAAAGCAGTTTCAGAGAATGCTTCTGTCTACTTTTCATGTGAAGAAAGTCCCATTTCCAAAGAAGGCCTCAAAGAGCTCCAAATATTCACTTGCAGATTCTGCAAAAAGACTCTTTGAAAACTGCTCTATCAAAAGGAAGATTCAACTCTGTGAGTTGAATGCACACATCCGAAAAAGTTTCTGAGAATTCTTCTGTCTAGTATTTATGTGAAGATATTTCCTTTTCCACCATTGGCCTCAAAGCGCTCTGAATGAGCAGTTGCAGTTTCTACACAATAGTGTTTCAAAACTGCTCTAACAAGGGAAAGGTTCAACTCTGTGAGCTGAATGCACACATCAGAACGAAGTTTCTGAGAAAGCTTATGTCTAGTATTTATATGAAGATATTTCCTTTTCCACCATAGGCCTCAAAGCACTCCGAATGGACACTTGCAGATTCTACACAATAGTGTTTCAAAACTACTCTAACCAGAGAAAGGTTCAACTCAGTGTGTTGAGGGCACACATGACAAAGCAGTTTCAGAGAACGCTTCTGTCTAGTTTGTATGTGAAGACATTCCCGTTTCCAAAGAAGGCCTCAAAGAGCTCCAAATGTCCACTTATAGATTCTGCAAAAACACTGTTTCAAAACCGCTCTATGAAAAGGAAGTTTCAACTCTATCAATTGAATGCACACATTAGAAAGAAGCGTCTGAGAATGCTTCTGTCTAGTTTTAATGTGAATATACTTCCTTTTCCACCATAGACCTGAAAGCACGCTGAAAGAACACTTGCGGATTCTGCAAAAAGAGTGTTTCAAAACTGCTCTATCAAAAGAAATGTTCTACACTGTTTGTTAAATGCAAACATCACAAAGCAGTTTCAGAAAATGCTTCTGTCTAGTTTTTCGGGGAAGAAACTCCCATTTACAACGAAGGTCTCAAAGAGCTCCAAACATTCTCTTGCAGATACTGTAAAAAGACTGTTTGAAAGCTGCTTTATCCATACAAAGATTCAACTCTGTGAGCTGAATGAACACATCATAAAGAAGTTTCTGTGAGTGTTTCTGCCTAGTTTTTATGTGATAATATTTCCTCTTCCACCATAAGCCTCAAAGCGCTCCGAATGAACACTTGCACATTCCACATAAAGAGTGTTTTAAAACTGCTCCAGCAACAGAAATGTTCACCTCTGTGAGTTGAATGCACACATGACAAAGCAGTTTCAGAGACTGCTTCTGTCTAGTTTTTATGTGATGAAATTCCCGTTTCCAACGAATGCCGCAAAGAGTTCCACATATCCAATTAAAGATTCTGTAAAAACACTGTTTCAATCTGCTCTATCGAAAGCAAGGTTCAACTCTATGAATTGAATGCACACATCTTAAAGAAATTTCTGAGAATGCTTCTGTCCAGATTTTGTGTGAAGATATTGCCCTTTCCAAGGAAATCCTCAAAGAGCTCCAAAAATCCACTTGCAGATTCTGCAAAAAGACTGTCTCAAATCTGCTCTATCAATAGGAAGGTTCAACTCTGTGATTTGAATGCACACATTGTAAAGAAGTTTCTGAGAATTCTTCTGTCTCGTAATTATGTGACGATATTGCTTTTTACACCATAGGCCTCAAAGCGCTCCGAAAGTGCAGTTGCAGATTTTACACAATAGTGTTTCAAAACTGCTCTAACAAGAGAAAGATTCAACTCTCTCTGTTGAGTGCACACTTCGAAAAGTAGTTTCAGAAAATATTTCTGTCTAGTTTGTATGTGAAGAAATTCCCGTTCCCAATTAAGGCCACAAAGAGGTCAAAATATCCACTTGCAGATTCTGCAAAAACACAGTTTCATAACTGCCGTATCAAAAGGAATGTTCAACCCTTAGTGTTGAATGCACACATCAGAAAGAAGTTTCTGAGAATGCTGCTGTCTAGTTTTCTTGTGAAGATATTTCATTTTCCAATATAGGGCGCAAAGCATTGTGAATGAACACTTGACGATTCTACAAATAGAGTGTTTCAAAACTGCTCTATCAAAAGAAAGGTGCAACTCTGTGAGTTGAATGGAAACAACACCAAGCAGTTTCAGAGAATGCTTCTGTCGAGTTTTTATGTGAAGAAAGTCACGTTTACCAAAAGGCCTCAAAGAGCTCCAAATATCCACTTGCAGATTCTGCAAAAACACTGTTTCAAAACTGCTCTATGAAAAGGAATGTTCAACTCTCTGAGTGGAATGCACACATCAGAAAGAAGTTTCTGAGAATGCTTCGGTCAAGTTTTAATGTGAAGATATTCCCTTTTCCACCATAGGACTCAAAGCACTCTGAAAGAACACTTGCAGATTCTGCAAAAAGAGTGTTTCAAAACTGCACTATCAAAAGAAATGTTCTACTCTGTGAGTTGAATGCAAACATCACAAAGCAGTTTCAGAGAATGCTTCTGTCTAGTTTTTAGGTGAAGAAATTCCCGTTTCCAACGAGGGTCTCCAAGAGCTCCAAACATTCACTTGCAGATTCTGCAAATAGAAGTTTTCAAAACTGCTCTAAGTATAGAAAGGTTCAACTCTGTGTGTTGAATGTGCACATCATAAATAAGTTTCTGAGAATGCTTCTGCCCAGTTTTTATGTGATGATATTTCCTCTTCCACCATAAGCCTCAAAGCGCTCTGAATGAACACTTGCACATTCCACAAAAAGAGTGTTTCAAAACTTCTCCAGCAACAGAAAGTTTCAACTGCGTGAGTTGTATGCACACATGACAAAGCAGTTTCAGAGAATGCTTCTGTCTAGTTATTTTGTGAAGAATTTCCTATTTCCAACGAATGCCTCAAAGAGTTCAAAATATCCACTTAGAGATTCTTTAAAAACACTGTTTCAAAACTGCTCTATCAAAAGCACGGTTCAACCCTATGTTTTGAATGCACACATCTTAAAGAAATTTCTGAGAATGCTTTTGTCTAGATTTTATGTAAATATATTCCCGTTTCCAACGAGAGAGTCAAAGAGCTCCAAAAATCCACTTGCAAATTCTACAAAAAGACTGTTTCCAAACTGTTCTATCAATAGGAATGTTCAACTCTATGAGTTGAATGGCACTTCAGAAAGAAGTTTCTGAGAATGCTTCTGTCTAGTTTTTATATGAAGATATTTCCTTTTCAACCACAGGCCTCAAAGCGCTCCGTATGAACATTTGCAGATTGTACACAATAGTGTTTCAAAACTGTTCTAACAAGAGGAAATTTCAACTCTGTGAGTTGAGTGCATAAATCACAAAGCAGTTTCAGATAATGCTTTTGTCTAGCTAGTTTGTGAAGAAATTCCCGTTTCCAACGAAGGCATCAAAGAGCTTCAAATATCCACTTCAAGATTCTGCAAAAACACTGTTTCAAAACTGCTCTATTAAAAGGAAAGTTCAACTCTTTGAGTTGAATGCACACATCAGAAAGAAGTTTCTGAGACTGCTTCTATCTAGTTTTTAGGTGAAGAAATTCCGGTTTCCAAAGAAGGTCTCAAAGACCTCCAAACATTCACTTGCAGATTCTGCAAAAAGACTGTTTCAAAACTGCTCTATTAATAGAAAGGTTCAAATCTGTGAGTTCAATGCACACGTCATAAAGAGGTTTCTGAGAATGCTTCTCTCTAGTTTGTATGTGAAGAAGTTCCTATATCCAAAGAAGGCCTCAAAGAGCTCCAAATATCCCCTTGCAAATTATGCGCGAGACTGTTTAAAAACTGTTTTTTCCAAAGGAAGGTTCAACTCTGTGAATTGAATGCACACATTTTAAAGAAGTTTCTGAGAATGCTTCTTTCTAGTTTTTACCTGAAGATATTTCATTTTCAACCACAGGCCTCAAAGCGCTTCCTATGAACACTTGCAGAATCTACACAATAGTGATTCAGAACTGCTCTAACCAGAGAAAAGTTCAATTCTGTTAGTTGAGTGCACACATCAGCAAGCAGTTTCAGAGAATGCTTCTGTCTAGTTTGCATGTGAATAAATTCCCGTTTCCAACGAAGGACTCAAAGTGCTCCAAATATCCACTTCCAAATTCTGCAAAAACACTCTTTCAAGACTGCTCTATCAAAAGCAAAGTTCAACTCTGTGAGTTGAATGCACACATCTTAAAAAAATTCCTGAGAATAATTCTGTCTAGATTTAATGTGAAAGTATTGCCCTTTCCAAAGAAATCCTCAAAGAGCTCTAAAAATCCACTAGCAGATTCTGCAAAAAGACTGTCTCAAAAGTGCTGTATCAATAGGAAGGTTCAACTCTGTGAGTTGAATGCTCACTTCAAAAAGAAGTTTCTGAGAATGCTTCTGTTTAGTTTTTATGTGAAGATATTTCCTTTTCCACCACAGGCCTCATAGCGCTCTGTATGAATATTTACAGGTTCTGCACAATAGGGTTTCAAAACTGCTCTAACAAAAGAAAGGTTCAACTCTGCTAGTTGAGTGTACACATAATGATGCAGTTTCAGAGAATGCTTCTGTCTAGTTTCTATGAGAACAAATTCCCGTTTCCAACGAAGGCCTCAAAGAGCTCCAAATATCCACTTCCAGATTCTGCATAAACACTGTTTCAAGACTGCTCTATCAAAAGCTAAGTTCAACTCTGTGAGTTGAATGCACATATCATAAAGAAATTTCTGAGAATATTTTGTCTAGGTTTTATGTGAGGATATTGCCGTTTAAAAGGAAATCCTCAAAGAGCTCCAAAAATCCACTAGCAGATTCTGCAAAAAGACTGTCTCAGAAGTGCTCTATCAATAGGAAGGTTCAACTCTGTGAGTTGAATGCACACATCTTAAAGAAGTTTCTGAAATTGCTTCTGTCTAGTTTTTATGTGAAGTTATTCCCTTTTCCACCGTAGGCCTGAAAGCACTCCAAAAGAACACTTGTAGGTTCTGCAAAAAGAGTGTTTCAAAACTACTCTATCAAAAGAAATGTTCTTCTCTGTGAGTTGAATACAAACATCACAAAGCAGTTTCAGAGAATCATTCTGTGTAGTTTTTAGGTGAAAAATTCCCGTTTCCAACGAAGGTCTCTAAGAACTCCAAATATTCTCTTGCAGATACTGCAAAAACACTGTTTCAAAACTGCTCTATCAATAGAAATTTCAACTCTGTGAGTTAAATGCACACATAATAAAATGTTCCTGAGAATTGTTCTGCTCAGTTTTTATATAAAGATATTGCCTCTTCCACCATAAGTCTCAAAGCGCTCCGAAGGAACACATGCACATTCCACAAAAAGAGTGTTTCAAAAGTGCTCCAGCAACAGAAAGGTTCAATTCTGTGAGTTGAATGCACACATGACAAAGCAGTTGAAGAGAATGCTTCTGTCTAATTTTTATGTGAAGAAATTCCCGTTTCCAACGAAGGCCGCAAAGAGTTCAAAATATCCACTTACAGATTCTATAAAAACACTCTTTCAAAACTGCTCTATCAAATCAAGGTTCAACTCTGTGATTTGAATGTACACATCAGGACGAATTTTCTGAGAATGCTTCTGCGTAGTTTTTGTGTGAAGATATTTCCTTTTCCACCACAGGCCTCAAAGCGCTCCGTATGAACTCTTGCAGATTCTACACAATAGTGTTTCAAAATTGCTCTAACAAGAGAAAGATTCAACTCTGTGAGTTGAATGCACACTTTCAAAGGAAGTTTCTGAGAATGCTTCTGTCTAGTATTTATGTGAAGATATTTCCTTTTCCACAATATGCCTCAAAGCGCTCCGAATGAGAAGTAGAAGATTCTCCACAATAGTGTTTCAAAACTACTCTAACAAGAGAAAGGTGGAATTCTGTGAGTTGAATGCACATATCACAAAGTAGTTTCAGAGAATGCTTCTGTCTAGTTTGTATGTGAAGAAGTTCCCATTTCCAAAGAAGACCTCAAAGAGCTCCAAATATCCTCTTGCAGATTGTGCAAGAGACTGATTCAAAATTGCTCTATCGAAAGGAAGGTTCAACTCTGTGAGTTGAATGCACACATCTGAAAGAAGTTTCTGAGAATGCTTCTGTCTAGTTTTTATGGGAAGTTATTTCCTTTTCCACCATAGGCCTCAAAGCGCTCTGAATGAAGAGTTGCCGATTCTGCACAATAGTGTTTCAAAACTGCTCTACCAAGAGAAAGGTTCAGCTCTGTGAGTTGAGTGCACATATCACAAAGTAGTTTGAGAAAATGCTTCTTTCTAGTTTATAAGAGAAGAAATTATCATTTCCAACGAAGGCCTCAAAGAGGTCAAAATATCCACTTGCAGATTCTGCAAAAATACAGTTTCACAACTGCCTTATCAAAAGGAATTTTCAAAATTTTGTGTTGAATGCACACGTTAGAAACAAGTTTCTGAGAATGCTTCTTTCTAGTTTTCTTGTGAAGTTATTTCATATTCCAATATAGGGCTCAAAGTGCTCTGAATGAACACTTGCAGATCCTACAAATAGAGTATTCAAAACTGCTCTATCAAGAGAAAGCTGCAACTCTGTGAGTTGAATTCAAACATCACCAAGCAGTTTCAGAGAATGCTTCTGTCAAGTTTTTATGTGAAGATATTTCCTTTTCCACCACAAGCATCAAAGCACTCCGTAAGAAAACTTGCAGATTTCACACAATGGTGTTTCAAAACTGCTCTAACAAGACAAACGTTCATCTCTTTGAGTTAAGTGCACACATCACAAAGAATTTTCAGAGAATGCTTCTGTCTAATTTGTATGTGAAGAAATTCCCATTTCCAACGATGGCCTCAAAGAGCTCCAAATACCCAATTCCAGATCACACAAAAGCACTGTTTCAAAACTGCTCTATAAATAGCAAAGTTTGAACCTGTGAGTTGAATGCACACATCAGAAAGTGATTTCTGAGAATGCTTCTGTCTAGTTTTTATGTGAAGATATTTTCTTTTCCACCATATGCCTCAAAAAGCAGATTTTACACAATAGTGTTTCAAAACTGCTCTAACCAGAGAAAGGTTCAACTCTGTGAGACGAGTGCCCACATCACAAAGCAGTTTCAGAAAATGCTTGTGTCTAGTTTGCATGTGAACAAATTCTCGTTTCCAACAAAGGCCTCAAAGAGCTCCAAATATCCACTTCCAGATTCTGCAAAAACACTGTTTCAAAACTGCTTAATAAAAATGAAGGTTCAACTCTGTGAGTTGAATGCACACATCAGAAAGAAGTTTCTAAGAATACTTCTGCCCAGTTTTAATGTGAATATATTTACTTTTCCAACATATGTCTCAAAGCGCTCCAAATGAACAGTTGCAGAATCTACACAATAGTGTTTCAAAACTTCTCTAACAGGAGAAACGTTCAACTCTGTGAGTTGAATGCCACATCACAAAACAGTTTCAGAGAATGCTTCTATCTAGTTTCTATGTGCAGAAGTTCCTATTTCCAAAGAAGTCTTTAAAGAGCCCAAACTATCCACTTGCAGATTATGTAAGAGGCTGTTTCAAAACTGCTCTATCCAAAGGAAGGTTCAACTCTGTGAGTTGAATGCACACATCTTAAAGAAGTTTCTGAGAATGCTTCTGTCTAGTTTTTGTGTGAAGATATTTCCTTTTCCACCACAGGCCTCAAAGCACTCCGTATGAACATTTGCAGATTCTACACAATAGTGTTTTGAAACTGCTCTAACCAGAGAAAGTTTCAACTCTGTGAGATGACGGCACACTTCACAAAGCAGTTTCAAAGAATGCTTGTGTCTAGAATTTGTGTAAAGATATTCCCCTTTCCAATGAAAGCCTCAAAGAGCGCCAATAATCCACTTGCAGATTTTGCAAAAAGACTGTTTGAAAACTGCTCTATCAATAGCAATGTTCAAACCTGTGAGTTAAATGCACACATCAGAAAAAAGTTTCTGAGAATGCTTTGTCTAGTTTTTATGTGAAGATATTTCCTTTTCCCCCACAGGCCTCAAAGCACTCCGTAAGAAAACTTGCTGATTCTACACAATAGTGTTTCAAAACTGCACTAACAAGAGAAACGTTCAACTCTGTGAGGTGAGTGCGCACATCACAAAGCAGTTTCAGAGAATGCTTCTGTCTAGTTTGTATGTGAAGAAATTCCCGTTTCCAAAGATTGCCTCAAAGAGCTAGAATTATCCACTTCGAGATTCTGCAAAGACACTGTTTCAAAACTGCTCTATGAAAAGGAAGGTTCAATTCTGTGAGTTGAATGCACACATCAGAAAGAATTTTCTGAGAATGCCTCTTTCTAGTTTTTATGTGAAGATATTACCTTTTCCACCACAGGTCCCAAAGGACTCAGTATGAATACTTGCAGGTTCTACACAACAGTGATTCTAAACTGCTCTAACAAGAGAAAGGTTCCAATCTGTGAGTTGAGTGCAGACATCACAAAGCAGTTTCAGAGAATGCTTCTGTCTAGTTTCTATGTGAAGAAATTCCCGTTTCCAAGGAAGGCCTCAAGGAGCTCCAAATATCCACTTGCAGATTCTGCAAAAACAGACTCTCATAAATGCCCTATCAAAAGGAATGTTCTACCCTGTGAGTAGAATGCACATATTTTATATCAGATTCTGAGAATGTTTCTATCTGGTTTTCATGTGAAGGTATTTCGTATATCACTATAGGGCTCAAAGCCCTAGGAATGAACACTTGCTGATTCTACAAAAAGAGTGTTTCAAAACTGCTCTATGAAAAGAAAGATGAAACTGCGTGAGTTGAATGCAAACATCACAAAGCAGTTTCAGAGAATGCTTCTGTCTAGCTTTTACGTGAAGAAAGTCCCGTTTCCACAGAAGGTCTCAAAGAACTCCAAATATCCATTTGCAGATTCTGCGAAAAGACAGATTCAAAACTACTCTATCAAAAGGACGGTTCAACTCTGTGAGTTGAATGCACTCTTCAGAAAATAGTTTCTGAGAATGCTTCTCTCTAGTTTTTATGTGAAGACATTTCCTTTTCCACCGTAGGCCTCAAAGCGCTCCGAAAGAACACTTGTAGATTCTGCAAAAAGAGTGTTTCAGAACTGCTCTATAAAAAGAAATGTTCTGCTCTGTGAGTTGAATGCAAACATCACAAAGCAGTTTCAGAGAACGCTTCTGTCTATTTTTTAGGTGAAGAAATTCCCTTTTCCAACGAAGGTCTCCAAGAGCTCCAAATATTCACTTCCAAATTTTGCAAAAAGACTGCTTCAAAACTGCTGTATAGACAGGAACGTCGACTCTGTGAGTTGAATGCACACATTATAAAAAGCTTCTGAGAATGCTTCTGTCTGGTTTTTATGTGAAGATATTTCCTTTTCCACCATAGGCCTCAAAGCGCTCTGAAAGAACAGTTGCAGATTCTACACAAGAGTTTTTCAAAACTGCTCTAACTAGGGAAAGGTTCAACTCTGTGAGTTGAATGCACACATCACAAAGCCGTTTCAGAGAATTCTTCTGTCTTGTTTGTATGTGACGAAGTTTTCATTTCCGAAGAGGGGCTCAAATTGCTTCAAATATCCACTTGCAGATTATGCGAGAGACTGTTTCAAAACTGCTCTATTCAAAGGAAGGTTCAACTCTTTGAGCTGAATGCACACATCGGAAAGAAGTTTCTGAGAATGCTTCTGTCTAGTTTTAATGTGAAGGTATTTCCTTTTCCAACATATGCCTCAAAGCAGTCCGTACGAACACTTGAAGAAGATCTCATTTCCAAAGAAGGCCTCAAATTGTTCCAAATATCTACTTGCAGATTATGCAAGAGACTGTTTCAAAGCTGTTCTATCCAAAGGAAGGTTCAACTCTGTGAGTTGAATGCACAAGTCAGATAGAAGTTCCTGAGAATGCTTCTGCCCAGTTTTTATGTGATGATATTTCCTCTTCCACCGTAAGCCTCAAAGCGCTCCGAATAAACACTTGCACAATCCACAAAAAGAGTGATTCAAAACCGCTCCAGCAACAGAAAGCTTCAACTCTGTTACTCGAATGCACACATGACAAGGTAGTTTCAGAGAATGCTACTCTCTAGTTTGTATGTGAAGAAGTTCTTATTTCCAAAGAAGGCCTCAAATTGCTCCAAATATCCACTTGCAGATTATGCATGAGACTGTTTCAAAACTGCTCTATCCAAAGGAAGATTCAACTCAGTGAGTTGAATGCACACGTCAGAAAGAAGTTTCTGAGAATGCTTCTGTCTAGTTTTTAGGTGAATAAAATCCAGTTTCCAAAGCAGGTCTCAAAGAGCTCCAAATATTCTCTTGCATATTCTGCAAAAAGAGTGATTCAAAACTGCTCTACGAAAAGGAGGGTTCAAACCTGTGAGTTGAATGCACACATCAGAGAGAAGTTTCTGAGAATGCTTCTGCCCAGTTTTAATGTGAAGGTATTTCCTTTTCCACCATAGGCCCCAAAGCGCTCCGAATGTACACTTGCAGATTCTACACAATATTGTTCCAAAACTTCTCTAACAAGAGAAAAGTTCAACCCTGTGATTTCATTGCACAAATCACAAAGCAGCTTCAGAAAATGCTTCTCTCTAGTTTGTATGTGAAGAAATTCCCATTTCCAAAGAAGGCCTCAAAGAGTCCCAAATACACACTTGTAGATTCTGCAAAATCTCAGTTTCATAACTGCCCTATCAAAAGGAATGTTCAACCCTCTGAGTTGAATGCACACATCTTAAATCAGTTTCTGAGAATGCTTCTGTCTAGTTTTCATGTGAAGATCTTTCATATTCCACTATAGGGCTCAAAGCGCTCTGAGTGAACAATTGCCTATTCTACAAAAAGAGTGTTTCAAAACTGCTCTATCAATAGAAAGGTGCAATTGTGCGAGTTGAATGCAAACATCACTAAGCAGGTTCAGAGAATGCTTCTGTCTAGTTTTTAGGTGAAGAAATTCCCGTTACCAACGAAGGTCTCAAAGAGCTCCAAACATTCACTTGTAGATTGTGAAAAAGACTGTTTCAAAACGGCTCTATCAATAGAAATGTTCACCTCCGTGAGTTGAATGCACACATCATAAAGAAGTTTCTGGGAATGCTTATGCCCATTTTTTATGTGATGAGATTTCCTCTTCCACCATAAGTCTCAAAGCCCTCTGAATGAAGACTTGCACATTCCACAAAAAGAGTGTTTCAAAACTATTCAAGCAACAGAAAGGTTCATCTCTGTGAGTTGAATGCACACATCATAAAGAAGTTTCTGAGAATGCTTCTGTCTGGTTTTTAAGTGAAACTATTTCCTTTTCCACCACAGTCCACAAAGAGCTCCGAACGAATACTTGAAGGTTCTACACAATAGTGTTTCAAAACTACTCTAACAAAAGAAACGTTCAACTCTGTGTGTTGAGTGCACACATCAAAAAGCAGTTTCAGACAATGCTTCTGTCTAGTTTGTATGTGAAGAAATTCCCGTTTCCAAATAAGGCCTCAAAGAGTTCAAAATATCCACTTGCGGATTCTTCAAAATCACAGTTTCATAACTGCCCTATCAAAAGGAATGTTCAACCCTGTGAGTTGAATGCACACATCTTCAATCAGTTTCTGAGAATGCTTCGGTCTAATTTTCATGTGAAGATATTTCGTATTCCACTATAGGGCACAAAGCACTCTGAATGAACACTTGCCGATTCTACAAAAAGAGTGTTTGATATCTGCTCTATCAAAAGAAAGGTGCAAATGTGTGAGTTGATTGCAAACATCACAAAGCGGTTGCAGAGAATGCTTCTGTCTAGTTTTTATGTGAAGAAAGTCCCGTTCCCAAAGAACACCTTAAAAAGTTCCAAGTATCCACTAGCAGATACTGCAATACTGTTTGAAAACTGCTCTATCAAAAGGAAGATTCAACTGTGTGAGTTGAATGTACACATCCGAAAGAAGTTTCTGAGGGTGCATCTGACTAACTTTTATGTGAAGACATTTCCTTTTCCACACTAGGCCTCAAAGAGCTCCGAATGAGCAGTTGCAGATTCTACACAATAGTGTTTCAAAACTGCTCTAACAAGATAAAGGTTCAACTCTGAGTTGAATGCACACATCACAAAGCAGTTTCTGAGAATGCTTCTGTCTAGATTGTATGTGAAGAAGTTCCCATTTCCAAAGAAGGCCTCAAAGAGCTCCAAATATCCACTTGCAGATTATGCAAGGAACTGTTTCAAAACTGCTCCATCCAAAGTAAGGTACAACTCTGGTTGTTGAATGCACACATCTTAAATCAATTTCTGAGAATGCTCTCTAGTTTTTATGTGAAGTTATTTCCTATTCCTCCATAGGCCTCAAAGCGCTCCGAATGAACAGTTGCAGAGTCTACATAATATTGTTTCAAAACTGCTCTATCAAAAGGAAAGTTCACCTCTGTTAGTGGAATGCACACATCAGAAAGAAGTTGCTGAGAATGCTTCTGTCTAGTTTTAATGTGAAGATATTTCCTTTTCCACCATAGGCCTCAAAGACCTCCGAAAGAACAATTGCAGATTCTGCAAAATGAGTGTTTCAAAACTGCTCTATCAAAAGAAATGTTCCACTCTGTGAGTTGAATGCAAACATGACAAAGCAGTTTCATAAAATGTTTCTGTCTAGTTTTTAGGTGAAGAAATTCCATTTCCAACGAAGATCTGAAAGAGCTCCAAGCATTCGCTTGTAGATTCTGCAAAAAGACTGTTTCAAAACTGCTCTATTTGTAGAAATATTCAACTCTGTGGCTTGAATGCACACATCATAATGAAGTTTCTGAGAATGCTTTTGCCTAGTTTTTATGTGATGATATTTCCTCTTTCACCATAAGCCTCAAAGTGCTCCGAATGAACACTTGCAAATTCCACAAGAAGAGTGTTTCAATACTGCTCCAGTAACAGAAAGGTTCACCTCTGTTATTTCAATGCACACAACATAACGAAGTTTCTGAGAAGAAATACCCGATTCCAATGAAGGACTCATAGAGCTCCAAATATCCACTTCCAGATTCTTCAAAAACACTCTTTCAAAACTACTCTATGAAAAGCAAGGTTCAAACCTGTGAGTTGAATACACACATCAGAAAGAAGTTTCTGAGAATGCTTCAGCCCAGTTTTAATGTGAAGATATTTCCTTTTCCAACATAGGCCTCAAAGAGGTCCTAATGAACAATTGCGGATTCTATCCAATAGTGTTTCAAAACTGCTTTAACAAGAGAAAGGTTCAACTCTGTGAGATGAGTGCACACATCACAAAGCAGCTTCAGAAAATGCTTCTGTCTAGTTGTAAGTGAAGAAATTCCCCTTTCCAACGAAGGCCTCAAAGAGCTCCAAATATTCACTTGCAGATTCTGCAAAAACACAGTTTCATAACTGCCCTATCAAAAGGAATGTTCAACCCTGTGAGTTGAATGCACACATCTTAAATCAGTTTCTGAGAATGCTTCTGTCTAGTTTTCATTTGAAGATATTTCGTATTCCACTATAGGGCTCAAAGTGCTCTGAATGAACACTTGCCAATTCTACAAAAATAGTTTTTCAAAACTGCTCTACCAAAAGAAAGGTGCAACTGTGTGAGTTGAATGCAAACATCACAAAGCAGTTTCAGAAAATGCTTCTGTCCAGTTTTTATGTGAAGAAGTCCTGTTTCCAAAGAAGACCTCCAAGAGCTCTAAATATTCACTTGCAGATTCTGCAAAAAGACTGTTTCAAAACTGCTGTGTCAAAAGGAAGGTTCAACTCTGTGAGTGGAATGCACACATCAGAAAAAAGTTTCTGAGAATGCTTCTGTCTAGTTTTCATGTGAAGATATTTCCTTTTCCACCATAGGACTGAAAGCACTCTGAATGAACACTTGCCGATTCTACAAAAAGTGTGTTTCAAAACTGCTCTATCAAAAGAAAGATGCAATTCTGGGAGTTGAATGCAAACATCACAAAGCACTTTCAGAGAATGCTTCTGTCTAGTTTTTAGGTGTAGAAATTCCCGCTTCCGACTAAGGTCGCAAACAGCTCCAAACATTCACTTGCAGATTCCTCAAAAACACTCTTTCAAAACTGCTCTACCAATACAAAGGTTCAACTCTGTGAGTCGCATGCACTCTTCATAAAGAAGTTTCTGAGAATGCTTCTGTCCAGTTTTTATGTGATAATATTTCCTCTTCCACCATAAGCCTCAAAGCGCTGCGAATGAACATTTGCACTTTCCACAAAAATAGAGTTTCAAAGCTGCTCCAGCAACAGAAATATTCAACTCTGTGAGTTGAATGCACGCATCATAAAGAAGTTTCTGAGAATGTTTCTGTCTAGTTTTAATGTGAAGATATTTCCTTTTCCACAATAGGCCACAAAGCGCCCCGATAGAACACTTGAAGTTTCTGCAAAAAGAGTTTTTCAAAACTGCTCTATAAAAAGAAATGTTCTATTCTGTGAGTTGAATACAAACTTCAAAAAGCAGATTCAGAGAATGCTTCTGTCTAGTTTTTAGGTGAAGAAATTCCAGCTTCCAACGAATGTCTCGAAGAGCTCCAAATATTCTCTTGCAGATTCTGCAAAAACACTGTTTCAAAACTGCCGTATCAATAGAAAGGTTCAACTCTGTGAGTTGAATGTGCACATCAGGAAGAAGTTTTTGAGAATGTTTCTGTCTAGTTTTAATGTGAAGGTATTTCCTTTTCCATCATATGCCTCAAAGCGCTCCGTATGAACACTTGAAGATTCTGCACAATAGTGTTTCAAAGCTGCTCTAACAAGAGAAAGGTTCAACTCTCTGAGTTGAGTGCACACATCACAAATCAGTTTCAGAGAATGCTTCTGTCTAGTTTCCATGTGAAGAAATTCCCGTTACTAACGAAGGCCTCAAAGAGCTCCAAATATCCACTTCCAGATTCTGCAAAAACACTGTTTCAAAACTGCTCTATCAACAGGAAAGTCCAACTCTGTAAGTTGAATGCACAGATCAGAAAGAAGTTCCTCAACATCTTTCTGTCTAGTTTTAATGTGACGATATTTCCTTTTCCACCATAGGCCTCAAAGCGCTCCAAAAGAACACTTGCAAATTCTGCATAAGACAGTTTCAAAACTGCTCTAACAATAGAAAGGTTCAACTCTGTGAGTTGCATGCACACATCACAAAGCAGTTTCAGAGAATTCTTCTGTCTACTTTGTATGTGAAGAAGTTCCCATTTCCAAAGAATGCCTCAAAGAGTTCCAAATATCCACTTGCAGATTATGAAAGACACTGTTTCAAAACCGCTCTACCCAACGGAAGGTTCAAATCTGTGAGTTGAAGGCACACTTCTTAAAGAAGTTTCTGAGAATGCTTCTGTCTAGTATTTATGTGAAGATATTTCCTTTTCCTACAAAGTCCTCAAAGCTCTTGGTATGAATACTTGCAGGATCTACACAAAAGTATTTCAAAACTGCTCTAACAAAGGAAACGTTCAACTCTGTGAGTTCAGTGCACACATCACAAAGCTGTTTAAGAGAATGCTTCTGTCTAGTTTGTATGTGAAGAGATTCCCGTTTCCAATGATGGCCTCAAAGAGCTCCAAATATCCACTTCCAGATTCTGCAAAAACACTCTTTCAAAACTGCTTTAAGAAAAGGATGTTTCAACTATGTGACTTGAATGCACACATCATAAATAAGTTTCTGAGAATGCTTCTCTCTATTTTTTATATGAAGATATTTCCTTTTCCAAAGTAGGCCTCAAAGCGCTCCAAAAAAACACTTGTACATTCTGCAAAATGTGTTTCAAATCTGCTTTATCAAAAGAAATGTTCTACCGTGTGAGTTGAATGCAAACATCACAAAGTAATTTCAGAGAATGCTTCTATCTAGTTTTTAGGTGGAGGAATTCCCATTTCCAACAAAAGTCTCAAAGAGCTCCAAACATTCACTTGCAGATTCTGCAAAAAGTCTGTTTCAAAACTGTTCTATTTATAGAAAAGTTCAACACAGTGAGTTGAATGCACACATCATAAAGGAGTTTCTGAGAATGCTTTTGCCCAGTTTTTATGTGATGATATTTCCTCTTCCACCATAAGCCTCAAAGCCCTCCGAATGAACACTTGCACATTCCACAAAAAGAGTTTTTCAAAACTGCCCCAGCAACAGAAAGGTTCAAATCTGTGAGTTGAATGCACACATGACAAAGCAGTTTCAGAGAAGGCTTCTGTCTAGTTTTTATGTGAAGAAATTCCCGTTTCCAACGAATGCCTCAAAGAATACCAAATATGCACTTACAGATTCTGTAAAACCACTGTTGCAAAACTGCACTATCAAAAGGAAGGTTCAGCTCTGTGAGTTGAATGCACACAGCTCAAAGGAATTTCTTCAAATCTTTCTGTCTAGATTTTATGTGAAGATATTCCAGTTTCCAATGAAAGCTTCAAGGAGCTCCAAAAATACACATTCAGATTCTGCAAAATGTCTGCTTCAAAACTGCTCTATCAATACAAGGTCCAACACTGTGAGTTGAATGCAGACATCATAAAGAAGTTTCTCAGAATGCTTCTACCCAGTTTTAATGAGAAGATATTTCATTTTCCAGCATAGGCCTCAAAGCGCTCTGAATGAACACTTGCAGATTCTACACAATAGTGTTTCAAAACTTCTCTAACAAGAGAAAGGTTCAACTTTGTGAGTTGAGTGCACACATCACAAAGCAGTTTCAGAAAATGCTTCTGTCTACTTTGCATGTTAAGAAATTCCCTTTTCCAACGAAAGCCTCAAAGAGCTCAAAATATCAACTTGCAGATTCTGCAAAAACACGCATCACAAAGCAGTTGAAAGGAATGTTCAAATCTGTGAGTTGAATGCACACATCTTAAAACAGTTTCTGAGAATGATTCTGTCTAGTTTACATGTGAAAATATTTCTTATTTCAACATAGCGCTCAAAGAGCTCTGAATGAACACTTGCCGATCCTACAGAAAGAGTGTTTCAAAACTGCTCTATCCAAAGAAAGGTGCAACTGTGTGAGTTCAATGCAAACATCACAAGGCAGTTTCAGAGAATGCTTCTGTCTAGATTTTATGTGAAGATATTCCCGTTTCCAACGAAAGCCTCAAAAAGCGCCAAAATCCTCTTGCAGATACTTCAAAAAGACTGTTTCAAAACTCCTCTATCAATAAGAAGGTACAATTCTGTGAGTTGAATGCACTCCTGAGAAAGAAGTTTCTGAGAATGCTTCTGTCTAGTTTTATCTGAAGACATTCCCTTTTCCAACATAGCTCTCAAAGAGCTGTGTATGAACTCTTGCAGATTCTACACAATAGTGCTTCAAACAGGCTGTAACAAGAGAAAAGTTAAACTCTGTGAGTTGACTGCATGCACCACAAAGCAGTTTCAGAGAATACTTCTGTCGAATTTGCATGTGAAGAAATTCCCGTTTCCCACGAATGCCTCAAAGAGCTCCAAATATCCACTTCCAGACTCTGCAAAGCACTGTTTCAAAACTGATCTCTCAACAAGAAGTTTCAACTCTGTGTGTTGAATGCACACATCAGAAAGGAGTTTCTGAGAATGCTTCTGTCTAATTTTAATGTGAACATATTTCCTTTTCCACAATAGGCCTCAAAGCGCTCCGGAAGAACACTTGCAAAATCTGCAAAAAGAGTGTTTGAAAAAGCTCTAACAAGAGAAAGGTTCAACTCTGTGAGATGAATGCACGCATCACAAAGCAGATTCAGAGACTGCTTCTGTCTAGCTTGTATGTGAAGAAGATCTCATTTCCAAAGAAGGCCTCAAATTGCTCCAAATATCCACTTCCAGATTATGCAAGAGACTGTTTCAAAACTGCTCTATTCAAAGGAAGTTTCAACTCTGTGAGTAGAATGCACATATCAGAACGAAGTTCCTGAGAATGCTTCTGCCCAGTTTTTATGTGATGATATTTCCTCTTCCACCGTAAGCCTCAAAGCGCTCCAAATGAACACTTGCGCATTCCACAAGAAGAGTGTTTCAAAACTGCTCCAGCAACAGGAAGCTTCAGCTATGTGAGTTGAATGCACACATGACAAAGCAGTTTCAGAGAATGCTTCTGTCTCGTTTTTATGTGAAGAAATTCCCGTTTCCAACTAATGCCTCAAAGAGTTCCAAATATCCACTTCCAGAACATGCAAAAACACTTTTTCAAAACTGCTCTATCAACAAGAAGTTTCAACTCTGTGTGTTCAATGCACACATCAGAAAGGAGTTTCTGAGAATGCTTCTGTCTAATTTAAATGTGAACATATTTCCTTTTCCTCCATAGGCCTCAAAGCGCTCCAAAAGAACACTTGCAGATTCCGCAAAAAGAGTTTCTCAAAACTGCTCTATGAAAAGAAATGTTCTACTCTGTGAGTTCAATGCAAACATCACAAAGTAGTTTCAGAGAATGCTTTTGTCTAGTTTTTAGGTGAAAAATTTCCCGTTTCCAAAGAAGGTCTCAAAGAGCTCCAAATATTCTCTTGCAGATTGTGCAAAAAGACTGTTTCAAAACTGCTCTTTCAATAGGAAGGTACAACTCTGTGAATGGAATGCACTGAACGAAAAGAAGTTTCTGAGAATGCTTCTCCCTAGTTTTTATGTGAAGATATTTCCTTTTCCACCATATGCCTCAAAGCTCTCCGTATGAACACTTGCAGATTCTGAACAATCGTGCTTCAAAGCTGCTCTAACAAGAGAAAGGTTGAACACAGTGAGTTGAGTGCACACATGACAAAGCAGTTTCAGAGAATGCTTCTGTCTAGTTTGTATGTGAAGAAATTCCCGTTTCCAACGAAGGCCTCAAAGAGCTCCAAATATCCACTTCCAGATTCCGCAAAAACACTCTTTCAAAACTGCCGTATAGACAGCAAGATTTAACTCTGTGAGTGGAATGCACACTTCTGAAAGAAGTTTCTGAATATGCTTCTGTCTAGTTTTCATGTGAAGATATTTCGTATTCCTCTATAGGGCTCAAAGTGCTCTGAAGGAATATTAGCCGATTCTAAAAAAAGAGTGTTTCAAATCTGCTCTATCAAAAGAAAGGTGCAATTATGTGAGTTGAATGCAAACATCACAAAGTATTTTCAGAGAATGCTTCTGTCTAGTTTTTATGTGAAGAAAGTCCTGTTTCCAAAGAAGGCCTCAAAGAGCTCCAAATATCCACTTGCAGATTCTGCAAAAAGACTGTATCAAAAATGCCCTATCAAAAGGTAAGTTCAACTCCGTGAGTGGAATGCACACATGAGTAATAAGTTTCTGAGACTGCTTCTGTCTGTTTTTATGTGAAGATATTTCCTTTTCCACCATAAGCATCAAAGTGCTCTGTATGAACACTTGCAGATGCTAAAAAAAGAGTGTTTCAAAACTGCTCTATCAATAGAAACGTTCAACTCTGTGAGTTGAATGCACACATCATAAAGAGGTTTATGAGAATGGTGCTAACCAGTTTTTATGTGATAATATTTCCTCTTCCACCATAAGCCTCAAAGCGCTCCGAATGAACACTTGCACATTCCACAAAAAGAGTGTGTCAAAACTGCTCCAGCAACAGAAAGCTTCAACTCTGTGAGTTGAATGCACACATGACAAAGCAGTTTCAGGGAATACTTCTGTCTAGTTTTTATGTGAGGAAATTCCCGTTTCCAACGAATGCCTCAAAGAGTTCCAAATTTCCACTTACAAATACTGTAAAAACACTGTTTCACATCTGCTCTATCAAAAGCGAGTTTCATCTCTGTGAATTGAATGCACACATCAGAAAGGAGTTCCTGAGAATGCTTCTGCCCATTTTTTATGTGATGATATTTCCTCTTCCACCATAAGTCTCAAAGAACTCCGAATGAACAATTGCACATTCCACAAAAAGAGTGTTTCAAAACCGCTCCAGCAACACAAAGTTTCAAATCTGTGAGTGGAATGCACACATGACAAAGCAATTTCAGAGAATGCTTCTGCTAGTTTTTATGTGAAGAAATTCCCATTTCCAATGAATGCCTCAAAAAGTTCCAAATATCCACTTCCAGATTCTGCAAAAACACTTTTTCAAAACTGCTCTATCAACAAGAATGTTCAACTGTGTGAGATGAATGCACACATCAGAAAGAAGTTTCTGAGAGTGATTCTGTCTAATTTTAATGTGAAGATATTTCCTTTTCCACCATAGGGCTCAAAGCGCTCCGAAAGAACACTTGCAGATTCTGCAAAAAGAGTGTTTCAAAACTGCTCTATCAAAAGAAATGTTCTACTCTGTGGGTTGAATGCAAACATCACAATGTAGTTTCAGAGAATGCTTCTGTTTAGTTTGTATGTGAAGAAGTTCCCATTTCCAAAGACGGCCTCAAAGAGCTCCAATTATCCACTTGCAGATTATGCAACAGACTGTTTCACAACTGCTCTTTCCAAAGGAAGTTTCAACTCTGTGAGATGAATGCTCACATCATAAAGCAGTTTCATAGAATTCTTCTGTCTAGTATGTATTTGAAGAAATTCTCGTTTCCAAGGAAGGCCTCAAAGAGCACAAAATATACACTTGCAGATTCTGCAAAAACACAGTTTAATAACTGCCTTATCAAAAGGAATGTTCAACACTATGAATTGAATGCACACATCTTAAATCAGTTTCCAAGAATGCTTCTGTCTAGTTTTCTTGTGAAGATATTTCGTATTCCAATATAGGGCTCAAAGCGCTGTGAATGAACACTTGCCGATTCTATAAAAAGAGTGTTTGAAAACTGCTCCATCAAAAGAAAGGTGCAACTCTGTGAGTTAAATGGAAACATCACAAAGCATTTTCAGAGAATGCTTCTGTCTAGTATTTATGTGAAGAAATTCCCGTTGCCAACGATGGGCTAATAGAGCACAAAATATACACTAGCATATTCTGCAAAAACACTCTTTCAAAACTGCTCTATGAAAAGGAAAGTTCAACTCTGCGAGTTGAATGCACAAATCAGAAAGAAGTTTCTGAGAATTCTTCTGTATAGTTTTCATGTGAAGATATTTCCTTTTCCACCATAGGCCTCAAAGCTCTCCGAATGAACAGCTGCAGATTCTACACAATATTGTTTCAAAACTGCCCTAAAAAGAGAAAGATTCAGCTTTGTGAGTTGAACGCACACTTCACAAAGAAGTTTCAGGGAATCATTCTGTCTAGTTTGTGTGTGAGGAATTTCGTATTTCCAAAGAAGGCTTCAAAGAGCTAAAAATATCCACTTGCAGATTATGCAAAAGACTGTTTCAAAACTGCTTTTTCCAAAGGAAGGTTCAACTCTTTAAGTTGAATGCACAAATCTTAAAGAAGTTTCTGAGAATGCTTCTTTCTAGTTTTTACGTGAAGACATTTCCTTTTCCACCATAGGTGTCAAAGCGCTCCAAAAGAACACTTGCAGATTCTGCAAAAAGAGTGTTTCAAAACTGCTTTACCAAAAGAAATGTTCTACTCTGTGAGTTGAATGCAAACATCACAAAGCAGTTTCAGAGAATGCTTCTGTCTACTTTTTAGGTGAAGAAACTCCCGCTTCCAACGAAGGTCTCAAAGAGCTCCAAGCATTCTCTTGCAGATTCTGCAAAAAGACTGTTTGAAAACTGCTCTGTTAATAGAAATGTTCAACTCTGTGAGTTGAATGTACACATAATACAGAAGTTTCTGAGAACGCTTCTGTCCAGTTATATGTGAAGACATTTCCTCTTCCACCATAAGCCTCAAAGCGTCCTGACTGAACACATGCGCATTCCACAAAAAGACTGTTAAAAAACTGTTCAAGCAACAGAAAGGTTCAACTCTGTGAGTTGAATGCACTCATGACAAAGCAGTTTCAGAGAACACTTCTGTCCAGTTTTTATGTGAAGAATACCCGTTTCCAACAAATGCCTCAAAGAGTTCCAAATATCCACTTACAAATTCTGTAAAAACACTGTATCAAAACTGCTCTATCAAAAGCAAGTTTCAACTCTGTGAGTTGAATGCACACATCTTGAAGAAATTTCTGAGAATGCTTCTGTCTATATTTAATGTGAAGAAATTCCTGTTTCCAATGAAGGCGTCAAAGAGCTCCAAATATCCACTTCCAGATTCTGCAAAAACAGTTTCAAAACTGCTCTATTAAAAGGAATGTTCAACTCTGTGAATTGAATGCACACATCAGAAAGAAGTTTCTGAGTATGCTTCTGACTAGTTTTCATGTGAAGATGTTTCGTTTTCCACTATAGGGCTCAAAGTGCTCTGAATGAACACTTGTCGATTCTACAAAAAGAGTGTTTCAAAACTGCACTATCAAAAGAAAGGTGTAACCCTATGAGTTGAATGCATATATCACAAAGCTGTTTCAGAGAATGCTTCTGTCTAGTTTTTATGTGAAGAAAGTCCAGTTTCCAAAGAAGGCCTCAAAGAGCTACAAATATCCACTTTCACATTCTGCAAAAAGACTCTTTGAAAACTGCTCTATGAAAAGGAATGTTCAAATCTGTGAGTTGAATGCACACATCACAAAGTAGTTTCAGAAAATGCTTCTGTCTAGTTTGTATGTGAAGAAGTTCCCATTTTCAATGAAGGCCTCAAAGAGCTCCAAATATCCACTTAAAGATAGATTGTGCAAGAGAGTGTTTCAAAACTGCTATAGCCAAAGGAAGTTTCAACTCTGTGAGTTGAATGCACACATCATAAAGAAGTTTCTGACAATGCTTCTGTGTAGTTTTTATGTGAAGATATTTCCTTTTCCACCATAGGCCTCAAAGCGCTCAGAATGAGCAGTTGCAGATTGTACACAATAATGTTTCAAACCTGCTCTAACAAGAGAAAGGTTGAACTCTGTGAGTTGAATGCACACATCACAAAGCAGTTTCAGAGAATGCTTCTATCTTGTTTGTATGTGAAGAATTTCCCGTTTCCAAAGGACGCCTCAAAGAGCTGCAAATATCCACTTGCAGAATGTGCAAGAGACTGATTCAAAATTGCTCTATCCAAAGGAAGGTTCAAATCTGTGAGTTGAATGCACACATCTGAAAGAAGTTTCTGAGAATGCTTCTGTCTAGTTTTTATGTGAAGTTATTTCCTTTTCCACCATAGGTCTCAAAGCCCTCTGAATGAACAGTTGCAGATTCTACACAATAGTGTTTCAAAACTGCTCTAACAAGAGAAAAGTTTAAATTCTGTGAGTTGAGTGAACACATCACAAAGCAGTTTCAGAAAATGCTTCTGTCTGGTTTGTATGTGAAGAAATTCTCGTTTCCAACGAAGGCCTCAAAGAGGTCAAAGTATCCACCGACAGATTCTGCAAAAACACAGTTTCATAAATGCCCTATCAAAACGAATTTTCAACAATTTGTGTTGAATACACACATCAGAAACAAGTTTCTGAGAATGCCTCTATCTACTTATCTTGTGAAGATATTTCGTATTCTAATATAGGGCTCAAAGCTCTCTGAATGAACACTTGCCGATTCTACAAATAGAGTGTTTCAAAACTGCTGTATCAAAAGAAAGGTGCAACTGTGTGAGTTGAATGCAATCATCACCAAGCAGTTTCAGAGAATGCTTCTGTCGAGTTTTATGTGAACAAAGTCGCGTTTAAAAAGAAGGCCCCAAAGAGCTCTAAATATCCCCCTGCAGATTCTGCAAAAACACTGTTTCAAAACTGCTCTATCGAAAGGAAGGTTCAACTCTGTGAGTGGAAAGCACACATCAGAAAGAGGTTTCTGAGAATGCTTCTGTCTAGTTTTAATGTGAAGGTATTTCCTTTTCCACCATAGGCCTCAAAGCGCACCGAAAGAACAGTTGCAGATTCTGCAAAAAGAGTGTTTCAAAACTGCAATATCAAAAGAAATGTTCTACTCTGTGAGTTGAATGCAAACATGACAAAGCAGTTTCAGAAAATGCTTCTGTCTACTTTTTAGGTGAAGAAATTCCCGTTTCCAACGAAGGTCTCCTAGAGCTCCAAACATTCACTTGCTGATTCTGCAAAAAGACTGTTTCAAAACTGCTCTATCAATAGAAAGGTTAAACTCTGTGAGATGAATGCACACATCATAAAGAAGTTTCTGAGAATGCTTCTGCCCAGTTTTTATGTGAAGATATTTCCTCTTCCAAGATAAGCCTCAAAGCGCTCCGATTGAACACATGCGCATTCCACAAAAAGACTGTTAAAAAACTGTTCAAGCAACAGAAAGGTTCAACTCTGTGAGTTGAATGCACTCATGACAAAGCAGTTTCAGAGAACACTTCTGTCCAGTTTTTATGTGAAGAATACCCGTTTCCAACGAATGCCTCAAAGAGTTCCAAATATCCAGTTACAGATTCTGTAAAAACACTGTATCAAAACTGCTCTATCAAAAGCAAGTTTCAACTCTGTGAGTTGAATGCACACATCTTGAAGAAATTTCTGAGAATGCTTCTGTCTATATTTAATGTGAAGAAATTCCTGTTTCCAATGAAGGCGTCAAAGAGCTCCAAATATCCACTTCCAGATTCTGCAAAAACAGTTTCAAAACTGCTCTATTAAAAGGAATGTTCAACTCTGTGAATTGAATGCACACATCAGAAAGAAGTTTCTGAGTATGCTTCTGACTAGTTTTCATGTGAAGATGTTTCGTTTTCCACTATAGGGCTCAAAGCGCTCTGAATGAACACTTGTCGATTCTACAAAAAGAGTGTTTCAAAACTGCACTATCAAAAGAAAGGTGTAACCCTATGAGTTGAATGCATATATCACAAAGCTGTTTCAGAGAATGCTTCTGTCTAGTTTTTATGTGAAGAAAGTCCAGTTTCCAAAGAAGGCCTCAAAGAGCTACAAATATCCACTTTCACATTCTGCAAAAAGACTCTTTGAAAACTGCTCTATGAAAAGGAATGTTCAAATCTGTGAGTTGAATGCACACATCACAAAGTAGTTTCAGAAAATGCTTCTGTCTAGTTTGTATGTGAAGAAGTTCCCATTTTCAATGAAGGCCTCAAAGAGCTCCAAATATCCACTTAAAGATAGATTGTGCAAGAGAGTGTTTCAAAACTGCTATAGCCAAAGGAAGTTTCAACTCTGTGAGTTGAATGCACACATCATAAAGAAGTTTCTGACAATGCTTCTGTGTAGTTTTTATGTGAAGATATTTCCTTTTCCACCATAGGCCTCAAAGCGCTCAGAATGAGCAGTTGCAGATTGTACACAATAATGTTTCAAACCTGCTCTAACAAGAGAAAGGTTGAACTCTGTGAGTTGAATGCACACATCACAAAGCAGTTTCAGAGAATGCTTCTATCTTGTTTGTATGTGAAGAATTTCCCGTTTCCAAAGGACGCCTCAAAGAGCTGCAAATATCCACTTGCAGAATGTGCAAGAGACTGATTCAAAATTGCTCTATCCAAAGGAAGGTTCAAATCTGTGAGTTGAATGCACACATCTGAAAGAAGTTTCTGAGAATGCTTCTGTCTAGTTTTTATGTGAAGTTATTTCCTTTTCCACCATAGGTCTCAAAGCCCTCTGAATGAACAGTTGCAGATTCTACACAATAGTGTTTCAAAACTGCTCTAACAAGAGAAAAGTTTAAATTCTGTGAGTTGAGTGAACACATCACAAAGCAGTTTCAGAAAATGCTTCTGTCTGGTTTGTATGTGAAGAAATTCTCGTTTCCAACGAAGGCCTCAAAGAGGTCAAAGTATCCACCGACAGATTCTGCAAAAACACAGTTTCATAAATGCCCTATCAAAACGAATTTTCAACAATTTGTGTTGAATACACACATCAGAAACAAGTTTCTGAGAATGCCTCTATCTACTTATCTTGTGAAGATATTTCGTATTCTAATATAGGGCTCAAAGCTCTCTGAATGAACACTTGCCGATTCTACAAATAGAGTGTTTCAAAACTGCTGTATCAAAAGAAAGGTGCAACTGTGTGAGTTGAATGCAATCATCACCAAGCAGTTTCAGAGAATGCTTCTGTCGAGTTTTATGTGAACAAAGTCGCGTTTAAAAAGAAGGCCCCAAAGAGCTCTAAATATCCCCCTGCAGATTCTGCAAAAACACTGTTTCAAAACTGCTCTATCGAAAGGAAGGTTCAACTCTGTGAGTGGAAAGCACACATCAGAAAGAGGTTTCTGAGAATGCTTCTGTCTAGTTTTAATGTGAAGGTATTTCCTTTTCCACCATAGGCCTCAAAGCGCACTGAAAGAACAGTTGCAGATTCTGCAAAAAGAGTGTTTCAAAACTGCAATATCAAAAGAAATGTTCTACTCTGTGAGTTGAATGCAAACATGACAAAGCAGTTTCAGAAAATGCTTCTGTCTACTTTTTAGGTGAAGAAATTCCCGTTTCCAACGAAGGTCTCCTAGAGCTCCAAACATTCACTTGCTGATTCTGCAAAAAGACTGTTTCAAAACTGCTCTATCAATAGAAAGGTTAAACTCTGTGAGTTGAATGCACACATCATAAAGAAGTTTCTGAGAATGCTTCTGCCCAGTTTTTATGTGAAGATATTTCCTCTTCCAAGATAAGCCTCAAAGCGCTCCGATTGAACACTTGCACATTCCTCAAAAAGACTGTTTCAAAATTGTTCCAGCAACAGAAAGGTTCAACACTGTGAGTTGAATGCACACATGGCAAAGCACTTTCAGAGAATGCTTCTGTCTAGTTTTTATTTGAAGAAATTCCCTTTTCCAAAGACTGCCTCAAAGAGTTCCAAATATCCAGTTACAGATTCTGTAAAAACACTGTTTCAAAACTGCTCTATCAAAAGCAAGGTTCAAATCTGTGAGTTGAATGCAGACATCTTCAAGAAATTTCTGAGAATGCTTCTGTCTAGATTTTATGTGAAGAAATTCCCTTTCTCATCGAAGGCTTGAAAGAGCTCAAAATATGCACTTCCAGATTCTGCAAAAAGAGTTTCAAACCTGCTCCATTGAAAGGAAGGTTCAACTCTGTGAGTTGAATGCACCCATCAGAAAGAATTTTCTGAGAATGCTTCTGTTTAGTTTTTATGTGAAGATATTTCCTTTTCCACCACAGGTCTCAAAGCGCTCCGTATGAATACTTGCAGGTTCTACAGAATAGTGATTCTAAACTGCTCTAACAAGAGAAAGGTTCCTCTGTGTGAGTTGAGTGCACACATCACAAAGCAGTTGCAGAGAATGCTTCTGTCTAGCTTGTATGTGAAGAAACTCCCGTTTCCAATGAAGGCCTCAACGAGCTCCAAATATCCAAGTGCAGATTTTGCAAAAACAGACACTCATAAATGCCTTATCAAAAGGAATGTTTAACCCTCTGAGTAGAATGCACATATTTTAAATCAGTTTCTGAGAATGCTTCTGTCTAATTTTCATGTGAAGATATTTCGCATACCACTATAGGGCTAAAAGCGCTCTGAATGAACAGCTGCTGATACTACAAAAAGTGTGTTTCAAAACTGCTCTATGAAAAGAAAGGTGCAACTGTGTGAGATGAGTGCACGCATCACAAAGCAGTTTCAGAAAATGCTTCGGTCTAGTTTGTATGTGAAGAAATTCCCTTTTCCTACGAAGACCTCAAAGAGCTCAAAATATCCACTTGCAGTTTCTGCAAAAACAAGCATCACAAAGCAGTTGAAAGGAAAGTTCAACTCTTTGAGTTGAATGCACACATCTTTAATCAGTTTCTGAGAATGCTTCTGTCTAGTTTTCATGTGAAGATATTTCGTATTCCGATATAGGACTCAAAGCGCTGCATATGAACACTTTCAGATTCTACACAATAGTTTTTCAAAACTGCTCTAAGAAGAGAAAGGTTCGACTATGTGAGTTGATTGCACACGTCACAAAGAACTTTCAGAAAATGCTTCTGTCTAGTTTGTATGTGAAGAAAGTCCCGTTTCCAATGAAGGCCTCAAAGAGCTCCAAACATCCACTTCCAGATCCTGAAAAAACACTGTTTCAAAACTGCTCTATCAAAAGGAAATTTCGCCTCTCTGAGTTGAATGCACACATCAGAAAGAAGTTTCTGGGAATGCTTCTGTCTATTTTTTATGTGAAGATATTTCCTTTTCCACCATAGACCACAAAGCACTCCGAAAGAACACTTGCAGATTCTGCAAAAGAGTGTTTCAAATCTGATGTATCAAAAGAAATGTTCTACTCTGTGTGTTGAATGCAAACATCACAAAGCACCTTCAGAGAATTCTTCTATCTAGCTTTTAGGTGAAGGAATTCCCGTTTCCAACAAAGGTCTCAAAGAGCTCCAATCATTCACTTGCAGATTCTGTAAAAAGACTGATTCAAAACTGCTCTATCAATAGAAAGGTTCAACTCTGTGAGTTGAATACACACATCATATAGAAGTTTCTGATAATGCTTCTGCCCAGTTTTTTTGTGATGATATTTCCTCCTCCACCATAAGCCTCAAAGCACCCCGAATGAACATTTGCACAGTCCACAAAAAGAGTATTTCAAAACTGCTCCAGGAACAGAAAGGTTCAACTCTGTGAGTTGAATGCAAGCATCACAAAGCAGTTTCAGAGAATGCTTCTGTCTGGTTTTTATGTGAAGAAGTTCCCGTTTCCAACGAATGCCTCAAAGAGCTCCAAATATCCACTTACAGATTCTGTAAAAACACTCTTTCAAAACTGCACTTTCAAAAGCAAGGTTCAACTCTGTGAGTTGAAAGCACGCATCTCAAAGAAATTTCTGCAAGTGTTTCTGTCTAGATTTTATGTGAAGATATTCCCATTTCCAAAGAAAAATTAAAGGAGCTATAGAAATCCACCTGCAGATTCTGCAAAAAGACTGTTTCAAAATTGCTCTATCAAAACAAGGTTCAACTCTGTGAGTTGAATGCACACATCATAAAGAAGTTTCTCAGAATGCTTCTGCCCAGTTTTAATGTGAAGATATTTCATTTTCCAGCATAGGCTTCAAAGCGCTCCGACTGAACACTTGCAGATTTTACACAATAGTGTTTCAAAACTGCTCTAACAAGAGAAAGGTTCAATTTTGTGAATGCAGTACACGCATCACAAAGCAGTTTCAGAAAATGCTTCTGTCTAGTTTGTATGTGAAGAAACTCCCGTTTCCAACGAAGCCCTCAAAGAGCTCAAAATATCCACTTGCAGAATCTGCAAAAACACAGTTTCGTTACTGCCCTATCAAAAGGCATGTTCAACTGTGTGATTTGAATGCACTCGTCTTAAATCAGTTTCTGAAAATGCTTCTGTATAGTTTTCATGTGAAGACCTTTCGTATTCAAATATAGGGCTCAAAGCACTCTGAATGAACACCTGCCGATTCTACAAAAAGATTGTTTCAAAAATACTCTATCAAAAGAAAGGTGCAACTGTGTGAGATGGATGCAAACTTCACAAAGCAGTGTCAGAGTTTACTTCTGTCTACTTTTTATATGAAGATCTCCCTTTCTAAAGAAGGCCTCAAAGAGCTCTGAATATCCACTGGCATGTTCTGCAAAAAGACTGTTTCACAACTGCTCTATCAAAAGGAATGTTCAACTCTGTGTGTTGAATGCACACATGAGAAAGAAGTTCCTGATAATGCTTCTGTCTTTTTTTTATGTGAAGACATTTCCTTTTCCACCATGGGCCTCAAAGCCCTCTGAATGTACAGTTGGAGATACAACACAATAGAGTCTCAAAACTGCTCTAACAAGAAAAAATTTCAAATATATGAGTTGAATTCACACATGACAAAGCAGTTTCAGAGGATCCTTCTGTCTAGTTTCTATGTGAAGATGTTCCCGTTTCCAAAGAAGGCCTCAAATTGCTCCTAATATGCACTCACAGATTATGCAAGAGACTGTTTCAAAACTGCTGTATCCAAAGGAAGGTTCAACTCTGTGAGTTGAATGCACAAATCTTAAAGAAGTTTCTGGGAATGCTTCTGTGTAGTTTTTATGTGAAGTTATTTCTTTTTCCACAATAGGCCTCAAAGCACTCTGTATGAACACTTACAGATGCTACACAATAGTGTTTCAAAGCTGATCTAACAAGAGAAATGTTCAACTCTGTGATTTGAGTGCACACATCACAGAGCAGTTTCAGAGAATGCTTCTGTCTAGTTTGTATGTGAAAAATTCCCGTTTCCAACGAAGGCCTCAAAGAGCTCCAAATATCCACTTCCATATACAGCAAAGACACTGTTTCAAAACTGCTCTATGAAAAGGAAAGTTTAGCCCTGTGAGTTGAATACACACATCAGAAAGAGATTTCTGGGAATGCTTCTGCCCAGTTTTAATGTGAAGATATTTCCTTTTCCACCATAGGCCTCAAAGCGCTCCAAATGAACACTTGCAGATTCTACACAATAGTGTTTCAAAACTGCTCTAACAAGAGAAAGTTTCAAATCTGTGACATGAGCTTACACACCATAAAGCAGTTTCATAAAATGCGTCTGTCTAGTTTGTATGTGAAAAAAGTCCCTTTTCCCAAGAAGGCCTCAAAGAGTTTCGAATATCCACTTGCACATACTGCAAACAGACTGTTGCAAAACTGCTCTATGCAAAGGAAGGTTGAACTCTGTGAGTTGAATGCGCACATCTTAAAGAAGTTTCTGAGAATGCCTCTGTCTAGTTTTTATGTGAAGATATTTGCTTTTCCACCATAGGCCTCAAAGCGCTCCGAATGAACAGTTGCATATTCTACACAATTGTGTTTCATAACTGCTCTAACAAGAAAAATGTTCAACTCCGTGAGTTGAGTGCACACATCACAAAGCAGTTTCAGAAAATACTTCCGTGTAGTTTGTATGTGAAGAAATTCACGTTTACAACGAACGCCTCAAAGAGCTCAAAATATCCACTTGAAGATTCTGCAAAAACAGTTTCATAACTGCCCTATCAACAGGAATGTAAAAAAATGTGAGTTGAACGCACACACCTTAAATCAGTTTCTGAGAATGCTTCTGTCTAGTTTTCTTGTGAAGATATTTCGTATTCCAATATAGGGCTAAAAGCGCTCTGAATGAACACTAGCCGATGCTACAAAAACAGTGTTTCAAAACTGCTCTATCAAAAGAAAGGTGAAATTGTGTGAGTTGAACGCAAACATCACAAAGCAGTTTCAGAGAATGTTTCTCTCAAGTTTTTATGTGAAGAAAGTTCCTTTACCAAAAAGGCCTCAAAGAGCTCCAAATATCCACTTGCAGATTCTGCAAAAAGACTGTTTCAAAACTGCTCTATCAAAAGGAAGTTTCAACTCTGAGAGTTGAATTCACACGTCACAAAGCAGTTTCAGAGAATGCTTCTATCTAGTTTTTAGGTGAAGAAATTACCGTTTCTAACGTAGGTCTCAAAGAACCCTAAATATTCAATTGCAGATTAGGCAAAAAGACTGTTTCAAAACTGCTCTTTCAATAGAAGTGTTCAACTCTGTGAGTTCAATGCACACATCCTAAAGAGGTTACTGAAATTGCGTATGTCTAGTTTGTATGTGAAGAAGTTCCCATTTCCAAAGAAGGCCTCAAAGAGCTCCAAATATCCACTTGCAGATTATGCAAGAGGCTATTTAAAAACCGCTTTTTCCAAAGGAAGTTTCAACTCTGTGAGTAGAATGCTCACATCTTAAAGAAGTTTCTGAGAATGCTTCTTTCTAGCTTTTACATGAAGATATGTCCTTTTCCACCTTAGGCCTGAAAGTGCTCCGTATGAGCACTTGAAGATTCTACACAATAGTGTTTCAAAACTGCTCTAACCAGAGAAAGTTTCAACTCAGTGTGATGAGTGCACACATCACAAAGCAGTTTCAGAGAATTTTTCTGTTTAGTTTGTATGTGAAGAAATTCCCGTTTCCAACAAAGGCCTCAAAGAGCTCCAAGTATCCATTTCCAGATTCTGCAAAAACACTCTTTCTAAACTGCTCTCTGAAAAGGAAATTTCAACTCTGTGAAGTGAATGCACACATCAGAAAGTTGTTTCTGAGAATGCTTCTGTCTACTTTTAATGTGAAGATGTTTCCTTTTCCACCATAGGTCACAAATCACTGTGAACGAACACTTGCACATTCCACAAAAAGATTGTTTTTAAACTGCTTCAGCAACAGAAAGTTTCAACTCTGTGAGTTGAATGCACACATGACAAAGCAGTTTCAGAGAATGCTTCTGTCTAGTTTTGATGTGAAGAAATTCCCATTTCCAACGAATGCTGCAAATAGTTCCAAATATCCACTTACAGATTCTGTAAAAACACTGTTACAAAACTGCGTTATCAAAAGCAAGGTCCACCCCGTTAGTTGAATGCACACATCTTAAAGAAATTTCTTGGAACACTTCTCTCTAGATTTTATGTGAAGATATTGCCTTTTCCAATGAAATCCTCAAAGGGCTCCAAATATCCACTTGCAGATTCTGCAAAAAGACTGTCTTAAAACTGCTCTTTCAATAGGAAGGTTCAACTCTGTGAGTTGAACGCACACATAATAAAGAAGATTCTGAGAATGCATCTGGCTAGTTTTTATGTGAAAATATTTCGTTTTCCAAAATAGGCCTCAAAGCACTCCGAATGAACAGTTGCAGATTCTACACTATAATAGTGTATAAAAACTGATCTAACAAGAGAAAGGTTCAACTCTGTGAGTTGAGTGCACACACGGCAAAGCAGTTTCAGAGAATGCTTCTGTCCAGTTTGTATGTGAAGAAGTTCCCGTTTCCAACGAAGGCCCCCAAAAGCTCAAAATATCCACTTGTAGATTCTGCAAAAACTCAGTTTCATAACTCCCCTATCAAAAGGAATGCTCAACCCTGTGAGTTGAATACACACTTCCTAAGTCAGTTTCTGAGAACGCTTCTGTCTAGTTTTCTTGTGAGGATATTTCGTATTACAATATAGGGCTCAAAGCGCTCTGCATTAACACTTGCCGATTCTATAAAAAGAGTGTTTCAAAACTGCTCTATCAAAAGAATGGTGCAACTCTGTGAGTTGAATGCAAACATCACAAAGCAGTTTCAGAGAATGCTTCCATCTAGTTTGTATGTGACAAAATTCCTGTTTCCAACGAATGCTGTAAAGGGTTCCAAATATCCACTTCCAGATTCTGCAAAAACACTGTTTCAAGACTGCTCTATCAAAAGCAAGGTTCAAATCTGTGAGTTGAATGCACACATCATAAAGAAATTTCTGAGAATACTTCTGTATACATTTTATGTGAAGATATTACCATTTCCAATGTAAGCCTCAAAGAGCTCTAAAATTCCACTAACAGATACTTCAGAAAGACTGTCTGAAAAGTGCTCTATCAATTGGAAGGTTCAACTCTCTGAGTTAATGCACACATCAAAAGTAGTTTCTGAGAATGCTTCTGTTTGGTTTTTATATGAAGATATTTCCTTTTCCACCAGAGATCTCAAAGCGCTCCATATGAATACTTGCAGGTTCTACACAATAGTGTTTCAAAACTGCTCTAAAACAAGAAAAGTTCAACTGTGCGAGTTGAGTGCACACATCAGGAAGCTGTTTCAGAGAATGATTCTGTCTAGTTTGTATGTGAAGAAATTCTCGTAACCAACGAAGGCCTCAAAGAACTCCAAATATCCTCTTCGAGATTCTGCAAAAACAGTTTCAAAACTGCGCTATTAAAAGGAAGGTTTAACCCTGTGATTTGAATGCACACATCAGAAAGATGTTTCTGAGAATGTTTTTGTCTAGTTTTTATGTGAACATATTTCCTTTTCCACCACAGGCCCCAAAGCGCTCCGTATGAATACTTGAAGGATATACAGAATAGTGATTCTAAACTGCTCTAACAAGAGAAAGCTTCAACTCTGTGAGTTGAGTGCACACTTCACAAAGCAGTTTCAGAAAATGTTTCTGTCTAGTTTGTATGTGAAGAAATTCCCATTTCCAACGAAGGCCTAAAAGAGCTCCAAATATACACTTGCAGATGCTGCAAAAACAGACTCTAATAACTCCCCTATCAAAACGAATGTTCAACCCTGCGAGTTGAATGCAAACATCTTAAATCAGTTTCTAAGAATGCTTCTATCTAGTTTTCATGTGAAGATATTTCACATACCACTATAGGGATCAAAGCGCTCTGAATGAAAACTTGCCGATTCTAGAAAAACAGTGTTTCAAAACTGCTCTATCAAAAGTAAGGTGCAAATGTGTGAGTTGAATGCAAACATCACAAAGCAGTTTCAGAGAATGCTTCTGTCTAGTTTTTATATGGAGAAAGTCCCGTTTCCAAAGAAGGCCTCGTAGAGCCCCAAATATCCACTAGCAGATTCTGCAAAAAGACTGATTCAAAACTGCTCTATCAAAAGGAAGGTTGAACTCTGTGATTTGAATGCGCACATCAGAACGAAGTTTCTGAGAATGATTCTGTCGAGTTTTTGTGTGAAGATATTTCCTTTTCCACCATAGCCCTCAAAGCGCTCCGAAAGAACACTTGCAGATTCTGCAAAAAGAGTGTTTCAAAACTGCTCTATCAAAGGAAATATTCTACTCTGTGAGTTGAATGCAAACATCACAAAGCAGTTTCAGAGAACGCTTCTGTCTATTTTTTAGGTGAAGAAATTTCCTTTTCCAACAAAGGTCTCGAAGAGCTCCAAACATTCACTTGCAGATTCTGCAAAAAGACTGTTTCAAAGCTGCTCTATCAATAGAAAAGTTCAACCCCGTGTGCTGAATGCACTCATCATAAAGAAGTTTCTGAGAATGTTTCTGCCCAGCTTTTATGTGATGATATTTCCTCTTCCACCATAAGCTTCAAAGCGCTCTGAATGAACACTTGCACATTCCACAAAAAAAGTGTTTCAAAATTGCTCCAGCAACAGAAAGGTTCAACTCTCTGTGTTGATTGCACACATGAGAAAGCAGTATCAGAGAATGCTTCTATCTAGTTTTTAAGTGAAGAAATTTCCGTTTCCAACGAATGCCTCAAAGAGATCCAAATATCCACATACAAATTCTGGAGAAACACTGTTTCAATACTGCTCTATCAAAAGCAATTTTCAACTCTATGAGTTGAATGCACACATGTTAAAGAAATTCCTGGGAATATTTCTGTATAGATTTTATCAGAAGATATTTCCGTTTACAACGAAAGCCTCAAAAAGCTCCCAAAATCCGCTTGCAGATTCTGCAAAAAGACTGTCACAAAAGTGTTCTATCAATAGGAAGTTTCGACTCTGTGAGTTGAATGCACACATCATAAAGAAGTTTCTGTGAATACTTCTGTCTAGTTTTTATGTGAAGATATTTCATTTTCCACCAAAGGCCTCAAGGCGTTCCTTATGAGTCCTTGCAGGTTCTACACAATAGTGTTTCAAAACTGCTTTAACGAAAGAATCGTTCAACTCTGTGAGTTAAATGCACACATCAAAAAGCAGTTTCAGAGAATGCTTCTGTCTAGTTTGTATGTGAAGAAATTCCCTTTACCAATGAATGCCTCGGAGAGCTCCAAATATCCACTTGCAGATTCTGCAGAAACAGTCTCATAACTGCCCTATCAAAAGGAATCTTCAACCCTGCGAGTTGAATGCACACATCTTAAATGAGTTTCTCAGAATTCTTCTGTCTAGTTTTCTTGTGAAGAAATTTCATATTCCAATACAGGGCTCAAAGCACTCTGAATAAACACTTGTCGATACTACAAAATGAGTGTTTCGAAACTGCTCATCAAAGGAAAGGTGCAACTCTGTGAGTTGAATGCAAACATCACAAAGCAGTTTCACAGAATGCTTCTGTCTAGTTTTCATGTGAAGATATTTCGTATTCTACTATAGGGCTTAAAGCGCTCTGAATGAACACTTGCCGATTCTACAAAAAAGTGTTTCAAAACTGCTCTATCAAAAGAAAGATGCAACTCTGTGAGTTGAATACAAACATCACAAAGTAGTTTCAGAGAATCCTGTCTAGAGTTTATGTGAAGATATTTCCGTTTCCAACGAAAGCCTCAAGGAGCGCCAAATATCCACTTGCAGATTCTGCAAAAAGACTGCTTCAAAACTGCTCTATCAATAGGAAGGTTCAACTCTTTGAGTTGAATGCACACATCAGAAAGAAGTATCTGAGAATGCTTCTGTCTAGTTTTTATTTGAAGATATATCCTTTTCCACCATAGGCCTCAAAGCACTCCGTATGAACACTTGCAGATTCAACACAATAGTGTTTCAAAACTGCTCTAACAACAGAAAGGTTCAAGTCTGTGAGTTGAGTGCACACATTAGGAAGCAGTTTCAGAGACTGCTTCTGTCTAATTTGTTTTTGAAGAAATTCCCATTTCCAACGAAGACCTCAAAGACCTCCAAATATCTACTTCCAGATTATGCAAAAACACTGTTTCAAAACTTCGCTATTAAAAGAAATTTCAACTCTGTGGATTGAATTCAAACATCAGAAAGAAGTTTCTGAGAATGCTTCTGTCTAGTTTTAATGTGAAGATATTTAATTTTCCACCATAGGCCTCAAAGCACTCCAAAGGAGCACTTGCAGATTCTGCAAAAAGAGTGTCTCAAAACTGCTCTATCAAAAGAAATGTTCTAGTCTGTGGGTTGAATGCAAACATCACAAAGCAGTTTCAGAGAATGCTTCTGTGTGGATTTTAGGTGAACTATTTCCCGTTTTCAACGAAGGTCCCAAAGAGCTCAAAACATTCCCTTGTAGATCCTGCAAAAAGACTGTTTCAAAACTGCTCTATCAATAGAAAGGTTCAACACTGTGAGTTGAATGCATACATCATAAAGAAGTTTCTGAGAATTCTTCTGCCCAGTTTTTATGTGATGATAATTCCTCTTCCACCATAAGCCTCTAAGCGCTCCAAATGAACATTTTCGCATTCCACAAAAAGAGTGTTTCAAAACTGCGCCAGCAACAGAACGCTTCCACTCTGTGAGTTGAACACACACATGACAAAGAAGTTTCAGAGAATGCTTCTCTCTAGTTTTTAGGTGAAGAAATTCCCGTTTCCAACGAATGCCTCAATGAGTTTCAATTATCAACTTACAGATTCTGTAAAAACACTGTTTCAAAACTGCACTATCAAAAGCAACGTTCAACTCTGTGAGTTGAATGTACTCATCTTAAAGAAATTTCTGAGAATGCTTCTGTCTAGATTTTATGTGAAGATATTCCCGTTTCCAACAATAGCCTCAAAGAGTTCCAAAAATCCACTTGCAGATTCTGCAAAAAGACTGTTTCAAAACTGATCTATCAATATAAGTTTCAACTCTGTAAGTTGAATGCACACATCATAAAGAAGTTTCTGAGAATGGTTCCGCCCTGTTTTAATGTGAAGATACTTCCTTTTAAACCATAGTCCTCAAAGCACTCCAAATGAACTCTTGCAGATACTACACAATAGTTTTTCAAAACTGCTCTAACAAGAGAAAGTTTCACCTCTGTGAGTTGAGTGCAGAGATCACAAAGCAGTTTCAGAAAATGCTTCTGTCTAGTTTGTATGTGAAGAAAATCCCGTTTCTAAAGAAGGCCTCAAAGAATTCCAAATATCCACTTGCAGAATCTGCAAAAATAGAGTTTCGTAACTTCCCTATCAAAAGGAATGTTCAACTCTGTGTGTTGAAAGCACACATCTTAAATCAGTTTCTGAGAATGCTTCTGTCTAGTTTTCATGTAAAGATATTTCGTATTCCACTATAGGGCTCTAAGCGCTCTGAATGAACACTTGCCAATTCTCAAAAAGAGTGTCTCAAAACTGCTCTATCAAAAGAAAGTTGCAACTCTGTTAGTTGAATGTAAACATTAGAAAGCAGTTTTAGAGAAAGCTTCTGTCTAGATTTTATGTGAAGAAATTCCCGTTTGCAAACTAGGCCTCTAAGAGCTCCAAATATCCACTTGCAGATGCTGCAAAAAGACTGTTTCAAAACTGCTCTAACAAAAGGAAGGTTCAACTCTGTGAGTTCAATGTACACATCCGAAAGAAGTTTCTGAGAATGCTTGTGTCTAGTTTCCATTTGAAGATATTTCCTTTTCCATCATAGGCCACAAAGCGCTCCACATGAACAGTTGCGGATTTTATACAATAGAGTTTCAAAACTGCTCTAACCAAGGAAAGGTTCAACTCTGTGAGTTGAATGCACACATCACAAAGCAGTTTCAGAAAATGCTTCTGTCTGGTTTGTATGTGAAGAAATTCCCGTTTCCAACGAAGGCCTCAAAGAACTCCAAATATCCACTTGCAGATTCTGCAAAAACACAGTTTCGTAACTGCCCTATCAAAAGGAATGTTCAACTCTGTGTGTTGAAAGCACACATCTTATATCAGTTTCTGAGAATGCTTCTGTCTAGTTTTCATGAGAAGATATTTCCTATTCCAGTATAGGGATCCAAGCACTTCCCAATTCTCAAAGAGAGTTTCAAAACTGTTCCATCAAAAGAAAGGTACAACTCTGTCAGTTTAATGTGAACATTACAAAGCAGTTTCAGAGAAAGCTTCTGTCTAGGTTTTATGTGAAGAAAGTAACTTTTGCAAAGAAGGCCTCAAAGAGCTCCAAATATCCACAAGCAGATGCTGCAAAAACACTGTTTCTAAACTGCTCTATCAAAAGGAAGGTTCAAGTCTGTGGGTTCAATGCACACATCTGAAAGAAGTTTCTGAGAATGCTTGTGTCTAGTTTTCATGTGAAGATATTTCCTTTTCCACCATAGGCCTCAAAGACCTCCCCATGTTCAGTTGCCGATTCCACACAACAGAGTTTCAAAACTACTCTAACCAGAGAAAGATTAAACTCTGTGAGTTGAATGCACACATCAGAATGTAGTTTCAGAGAATGTTTCTGTATACCTTGTAAGTGAATAAGTTCCCATTTCCAAGGAAGGCCTCAAAGAGCTCCAAATATTGACTTGCCGATTATGCAATAGACTGATTCTAAACTGCTCTATCCAAAGTAAGGTTCAACTCTGTGATTTGAATGTGCACATCTTAAAGAAGTTTCTGAGAATGCTTCTGTCTAGTTTTTATGTGAAGATATTTCCCTTTCCACCTTAGGCCTCAAAGCGCTCTGAAAGAACACTTGCAGATTCCGCAAAAAGAGTATTACAAAATTGCTCTGTCAAAAGAAATGTTCTACACAGTGAGTTGAATGCAAAACGTCACAAAGCAGTTTGAAAGCATGCTTCTGTCTAGTTTTTAGGTGAAGAAATTCCCGTTTCCAACGAAGATTTTGAAGGGCTCCAAATATTCACTTGCAGATTGTGCAAAAAGATTGTTCCAAAGGTGCTCTATCAAAAGGAAAGTTCAGCTCTATGAGGTGAACGCACACGTCATAAAGAAGTTTCTGAGAATGCTTCTGTCCAGTTTTTATGTGATGATATTTCCTCTTCCACCATAAGCATCAAAGCGCTCCATATGGACACTTGCACATTCCACAAAAAGAGTGTTTCAAAACTGCTACCGCAACAGAAAGCTTAATTCTGTGATTTGAATGTACACATCACAAATTAGTTTCTTAGAATGCTTCTGTCTAGTTTTTATGCGAAGATATTTCCTTTTCCACTGCAGGCCTCAAAGCTCTCGGTATGAACACTTGCAGATTCTACACAACACTGTTTCAAAACTGCTCTAACAAGAGAAAGGTTCAACTTTGTGAGTTGAGTGCACATATCACAAAGCAGTTTCAGAGAATGCTTCTGTCTAGTTTGTATGTGAAGATATTCCCATTTCCACCGAAGGCCTCAAAGAGCTGCAAATATCCACTTCAAGATTCGGCAAACACACTGTTTAAAAACTGCTCTATCAAAAGGAAGGTTCAACTCTGTGAGTGGAATGCACACATCAGAATGAAGTTTCTGAGAATGCTTCTGTGTAGTTTTAATTTGAAGATATTTCCTTCTCCCTCATAGGCCTCAAAGCGCTCTGAAAGAAAACTTGCAGATTCTGCAAAAACAGTGTTTCAAAACTACTCTATGAAAGGAAATGTTCTACTCTGTGAGTTGAATGCAAGCATCAAAAAGCAGTTTCAGGGAAATCTTCTGGCTAGTATTTATGTGAAGAATTTCCCGTTTCAAACGAATGTCTCAAAGAGCCACAAACATTCACTTGCAGATTCTGCAAAACAGACTGTATCAAAACTGCTCTCTCTATAGAAATGTCCAACTCCGTGACTTGAATGCACACATCAGAAAAGAGTTTCTGAGAATGCTTCTGTCAAGTTTTATTGTGAATATATTTCCTTTTCCACCGTAGGCCTCAAAGCGCTCCAAATGAACACTTGCAGATTCTGCAAAAAGAGTGTTTCAAAACTTCTCTGTCAAAAGAAATGTTCTACTCCGTGAGCTGAATGCAAACAACACAAAGCGGTTTCAGAGAATGCTTCCATCTAGTTTTTAGGTGAAGAAATTCCTGTTTCCAACGAAGGTCTCCAAGAGCACAAAACAGTCACTTGCAGATTCTGCAAATAGAATGTTTCAAAACTGTTCTAAGAATAGAAAGGTTCAACACAGTATGTTGAATGCGCACGTCATAAAGAAGTTTCTAAGAATGCTTCTGCCCAGTTTTCATCTGATGATATTTCCTCTTCCACCATAACCCTCAAAGCGCCCTGAAAGAACACTTGCACATTCTCCAAAAAGAGTGCTTCAAAACTACTCCAGCAAAAGAAACGTTCAAATCTGTGAGTTGAATGCACACATGACAAAGGAGTTTCAGAGAATGCTTCTATCTAAGTTTTAGGTGAAGATATTCCCCTTTCCAACGAAGGCCTCAAAGAGCTCCAAATATCCACTTCCAGATTCTGCAAAAACACTCTTTCAAAACTGCTCTATGAAAAGGAAGGTTCAACCCTATGAGTTGAATGCACACATCAGAAAGACGTTTCTGAGAATGCTTCGGCCCAGTTTTAATGTGAAGGTATTTCCTTTTCCACCATAGGCCTCAAAGTGCTCCGAATGAACACTTGCACGTTTCACAAAAAGAGTGTTTCAAACTGCTTTGCAACAGAAAGGTTCAACTCTGTGAGTTAAATGCACACGTCATAAAGAAGTTTCTGAGAATACTTCTGTCTAGTTTTCATGTGAAGATATTTCATTTTCCACCACAGGCCTCAAAGTGCTTCGTGTGAACACTTGCAGATTCTACACAATAGTGATTCAAAACTGCTCCAACAAGAAAAGGTTCAGCTCTGTGAGTTGAGTGCACACATCCCAAAGCAGTTTCAGAGAATGCTTCTGTCTAGTGTGTATGTGAATAAATTCCCATTTCCAACGAAGTCCTCAAAGAGCTCCAAATATCCACTTCCAGATTCTGTAATAACACTGTTTCAAGACTGCTCTATGAAAAGCAAGGTTCAACTCTGTGAGTTGAATGCACACATCTTAAAGTAATTCCTGAGAACAATTCTGTCTAGATTTTATGTGAAGATAGTGCCGTTTCCAACGAAAGCCTCAAAGAGCACTAAAAATCCAGTAGCAGATTCTGCAAAAGGACTGTCTCAATAGTGCGCTATCAATAGAAAGATTCAACTCTGTGAGTTGAATGCACACATCAAAAAGAAGTTTCTGAGAATGCTTCTGTTTAGTTTTTATGAGAAGATATTTCCTTTTCCACCACAGGCCTCAAAGCACTCCGTGTGAATATTTGCAGACTCTGTACAATACTGTTTCAAAACTGCTCTATCAAAAGAAAGGTTCAACTCTGCGAGTTGAGTGCACCCATCACAAAGCAGTTTCAGAGAATGCTTCTGTCTAGTTTGTATGTGAAGAAATTCCCGTTTCCAACGAAGGCCTCAAAAAGCTCCAAATATCCACTTGCAGATTCTGCAAAATCACAGTTTCATAACTGCCCTATCAAAAGCAATGTTCAATCCTGCAAGTTGAATGCACACATCTTAAATTAGTTTCTGAGAATGCTTCTGCCTACTTTTCATGTGAAGATCTTTTGTATTCCACTATAGGTCTCAAAGCGCTCTGAATGAACACTTGCCGATTCTACAAAGAGTGTTTCAAAACTGCTCTATCAAAAGAAAGCTACAACTGTGTGAGTTGAATGCAAACATCAAAAAGCAGTTTCAGAGGATGCTTCTGTCTAGCTTTTATGCGAAGAAAGTCCCATTTCCAAAGAGGACCTCATATAGCTCCAAATATCCACTTGCATATACTTAGAAAAGACTGTTTGAAAACTGCTCTATCAAAAGGCAGGTTCAACCCTGTGAGTTGAATGCATACAACAGAAAGAAGTTTCTGAGAATGCTTCTGTCTAGTTTTTATTTGAAGACATTTCCTTTTTCACCACAGGTCTCAAAGCGCACCGAATGAGCAGTTGCAGAGTCTACACAATAGTGATTCAAACTGCTCTAACAAGGGAAAGTTTCAACTCTGTTAGTTGAATGCAGACATCACAAAACAGTTTCCGAGAAATCTTCTGTCTAGAGTGTATGTGAAGATCCCATTTCCAAAGAAGGCCCCTAAGAGGTCCAAATATCCACTTACAGATTATGCAAGAGAGTGTTTCAAAACTGCTCTATCCAAAGGAAGTTTTAACTCTGTGAGTTGAATGCACACATCTTAAAGAAGTTTCTGAGAATGCTTCTTCGTTGTTTTCTGTGAAGTTATTCCCTTTCCCACCGTAGGCCTGAAAGCGCTCTGAAAGAACACTTGCAGATTCTGCAAAAAGAGTGTTTAAAAACTGCTCTATCAAAAGAAATGTTCTACTGTGTGAGTTGAATGCAATCATCACAAAGCAGTTTCAGAGAATGCTTCTGTCTAGTTTTCAGGTGAACAAATTCTCGTTTCCAACGAAGGTCTCAATGAGCTGCAAACATTCACTTGCAGATTCTGCAAAAGGACCATTTCAAAACTGCTCTATGAATGGAAATGTTCAACCCTGTGTGTTGAAAGCACACATCATAAAGAAGTTTCTGAGAATGCTTCTGCCCAGTTTTTATGTGATGATATTTCCTTTTCCACAACAAGCCACAAAGCTCTCCAAATGAACACTAGCAGATTCCACAAAAAGAGGGTTTCAAAACTGCTCCAGCAACAGAAAGGTTCACCTCTGTGAGTTGAATGCACACATGACTAAGCAGTTTCAGAGAATGCTTCTGTCTTGTTTTTATGTGAAGAAAGTCACGTTTCCAAAGAAGGACTCGAAGAGCTCCAAATATCCACTTGCAGATTCTGCAAAAAGACTGTTTTAAAACTGCTCTATCAAAAGGGTGGTTCAACTCTGTGGGTTGATTGCATACATCTGAAAGAAGTTTCTGAGAATGTTTTCCTCAGTTTTAATATGATGGCGTTTCCTCTTCCACCATAAGCCTCAAAGCGCTCCAAATGAACATTTGCACATTTCACAAAAAGGGTGATCCAAAACTGCTCCAGCAACAGAAATGTTCAACTCTGTGGGTTGAATACACACATGACAAAGCAGTTTCAGAGACTGCTTCTGTCTAGTTTTTATGTGAAGAAATTCCTGATTCCAACGAATGCCTCAAAGAGTTCCAAATATCCACTTACAGATTGTGTAAAAACACTGTTTCAAAACTGCTCTATCAAAAGCAAGGTTCAACTCTGTGATTTGAATGCACACTTCTTAAAGGAATTTCTCTGAATGCTTCTGTCTAGTTTTTATGTGAAGATATTTCCTTTTCCACCATAGGCCTCAAATCGCTCCGTAAGAACACTTGCAGATTCTAAAAAATAGTGTTTCAAAACTGCTCTTACAAGACAAAGGTTCAACTCTGTGAGTTGACTGCACACATCACAAAACAGTTTCAGAGAATGCTTCTGTCTGGTTTGCATGTGAAGAAATTCCCGTTTCCAACGAAGGCCTCAAATAGCTCATAATAACCACATCAAGATTCTGCAAAAACACTGTTTCAAAACTGCTCTATCAAAAGGAAGGCTCAACTCTGTGAGGTGAATGCACAAATGGCAAAGCAGTTTCAGAGAATTCTTCTGTCTACTTTTTATATGAAGAAATTCCCGTTTCCAACGAATATTTCAAAGAGTTCCAAATATCCACTTATAGATTCTGCAAAAACACTCTTTCAAAGCTGCTCTATCAAAAGTAAGGTTCATGTCTCTGAGTTGAATGCACACATCTTAAAGAAATTTCTAAGAATGCTTCTGTCTAGATTTTATGTGAAAAACTTCTCATTTCCAAATGAGGCCTCAAATTGCTCCAAAAACCACTTCCAGATTAAGCAAAAACACTGTTTCAAAACTGCTCTATCCAAAGGAAGGTTCAACACTGTGAGTTGAATGCCTACATCGGAAAGAAGTTTCTGACCATGCCTCTGTCTAGTATTTATGTGAAGATATTTCCTTTTCCACCACAGGCCTCAAAGCACTCCGAAAGAACACTTGCATATTCTGCAAACAGAGTGTTTCAAAGCTGCTCTATCAAAAGAAATGTTCTACTCTGTGATTTGAATGCAAACATCACAAAGTAGTTTCAGAGAATGCTTCTGTCTAGTTTTTAGGTGTAAATATTCCCTTTTCCAATGAAGGTCTCGAAGACCTCCAAATATTCTCTTGCAGATTCTGCAAAAACATTGTTTCAAAACTGCTCTATCAATAGAAACGTTCAATTCTGTGAGTTGAATGCACAAATCATAAAGAAGTTCCTGAGAATTCTTCTGCCCAGTTTTTATGTGATGATATTTCCTCTTCCACCATAAGCCTCAAAGCGCTCCAAATGAACACTTCCACATTCCACAAAAAGAGTGTTTCAAAAGTGCTCCAGCAACAGAAAGTTTAAACACTGTGAGTAGAAGGCACACGTGACAAAGCAGTTTCAGAGAATGATTCTGTCTAGTATTAAGTGAAGAAATACCCGTTCCCAACGAATGCCTCAAATATTTCCAAATATCCACTTACAGATTCTGTAAAAACAGTGTTTCAAAACTGGTCTATCAAATCAAGGTTCAACCCTGCACATCTTAAAGAAATTTCTGAGAATGTTTCTGTCTAGATTTTATGTGAAGATATTCCCGTTACCACTGAAAGACTCAAGGAGATCCAAAAATCCCCTTGCAGATTCCTCAAAAAGACTGTTTCAAATCTGCTCTATCAATAGGAAAGTTCAACTCTGTGTGTTGAATGCACACATCAGAAAGAAGTTTCTGAGAATGCTTCTGCCTAGTTTTTATGTGAAGATATTTCTTTCCCACCGTATGCCTCAAAGCACTCCGTATGAACACTTGCTGTTTCTACCTAATAGTGTTTCAAAACAGCTCTAACAAGAGGAAAGTTCAACTATGTGAGTTGAGTGCCCACATTACAAAGGAATTTCAGAGAATGCTTCTGTCTAATTTGTATGTGAAGAAATTCCCGTTTCCAACGAAGGCCTCAAAGAGCTCCAAATATCCACTTCCAGATTCTGCAAAAACACTGTTTCAAAACTGCTCTATCAAAACGAAGGTTCAACTCTGTGACTGGAATGCACACATCAGAAAGAAGTTTCTGAGAATGCTTCTGTCTAGTTTTAATGTGAAGATATTTCCTTTTCCCCCATAGGCCTCAAAGCGCTCTGAAAGAACACTTGCATATTCTGCAAAAAGAGTGTTTCAAAATTGCTCTATCAAAAGAAATGTTCTACTCTGTGAGTTGAATGCAAACATCACAAAGCAGTTTCAGAGAATGCTTGTGTTTAGTTTTTAGGTGAAGAAATTCCCGTTTCCAACGAATGTCACAAAGGGCCCCAAACATTCACTTGTAGATTCTGCAAAAAGACTGTATCAAAACTGCTCTACCAATAAAAAGGTTCAAATCTGTGAGTTGAATGCACACATCAGAAAGGAGTTTCTGAGAATGCTTCTGTCTAGTGTTTAAGTGTAGTCCTTTTCCACCACAGGCCTCAAAGCACTCCGAATGAACAGTTGCAGATTCTACACAACAGTGTCTCAAAACCGCTCTATCAAGAGAAAGGTTCAACTGTGTGAATTGAATGCACACATCACAAAGCAGTTTCAGAGAATGCTTCTGTCTAGTTTGTATGTGAAGAAATTCCCATTTCCAAAGAATGCCTCAAATTGCTCCAATTATCCACTTGCAGATTATGCAATAAACTGTTTCAAAACTGCTCTATCCAAAGGAAGGTTCAACTCTGTGAGTTGACTGCACACAACTTAAAGAAGTTTCTGAGAATGCTTCTGTCTAGTTTTTATGTGATGACAATCCATTACCACCATAGGCCTCAAAGCACTCCGAAAAAACACTTGAAGATTCTGCAAAAAGAGTGTTTGAAAACTACCCTATCAAAAGAAATATTCTACTCTCTGAGTTGAATGCACACATGGCAAAGCACTTTCAGAGAATGCTTCTGTGTAGTTTTTAGGTGAAGAAATTCCCGTTTCCAATGAGGGTCTAGAAGACCTCCAAACATTCACTTGGAGATTCTGCAAAAAGATTGTTTCAAAGCTGTTCTATCAAGAGAAAGGTTCAACTCTGTGAGTTGAATGCACACATCATAAAGGTGTTTATGAAAATGCTTCTGCCCAGTTTTTATGTGATGATATTTCCTCTTCCACCATAAGCCTCAAAGCGCTCCAAATGAACACCTGCACCTTCCACGAAAAGAGTGTTTCAAAACTGCTCCAGCAAGAGAAAGCTTCAAATCTGTGAGTTGAATGCACACATGACAAAGCAGTTTCAGAGAATGCTTCTGCCTAGTTTTTATGTGAAGAAATTCCCGTTTCCAATGAATGCCTCAAAGAGTTCCAAATATCCGCTTACAGATACTGTAAAAACACTGTTTCAAAACTGCTCTATCAATAGCAAGGTTCAACTCTGCGTGTTGAATGCACACATATTAAAGAAGTTTCTGAGAATACTTCTGTCTAGATTTTATGTGAAGATATTGCTCTTTCCAATGAAAGCTTCAAAGAGCTCCAAAAATCCACTTGCAGATTCTGCAAAAAGACTGTTCCAAAACTGCTCTATCAATACAATGTTCAACATTGTGAGTTGGCTGCATGCATCTCAAAGAAGTTGCTCAGAATGCTTCTGCCCAGTTTTAATGTGAAGATATTTCATTTTCCAGCATAGGCCTCAAAGCGCTCCGAATGAACACTGGCAGATTTTACACAATAGTGTTTCTCATCTGCTGTAACAAGAGAAAGGTCCAACTTTGTGTATTGAGTGCACGCATCACAAAGCAGTTTCAGAAAATGCTTCTGTCTTGTTTGTATGTGAAGAAATTCCCTAGTTGAATGCACACATCTTAAATCAGTTTCTGAGAATGCTTCTGTCTAGTTTTCACGTGAAGATATTTCGTTTTCCAATAAAGGGCTCAAAGCGCTCTGAATGAACCCTTGCTAATTCTACAAAAAGAGTGTTTCAAAACTGCTCTATCAAAAGAAAGGTGCAACCGGGAGAGTTCAATGCAAACATCACAAAGCAGTTTCAACGAATGCTTCTGTCTAGATTTTATGTGAAGATATTCCCGTTTCCAACGAAAGCCTTAAAGAGCGCCAAAATCCACTTGCAGATAACTCAAAAAGACTGTTTCAAAACTGCTCTATCAATAAGAAGGTTCAATTCCATGAGTTCAATGCACCCATCAGAAAGAAGTTTCTGAGAATTCTTGTGTCTAGTTTTATCTGAAGACATTTCCTTTTCCACCATAGCACTCAAAGCACTCTGTATGACCTCTTGCAGATTCTACAAAATAGTTTTTCAAAATTGCTGTAACAACAGAAAGGTTCAAATCTGTGACTTGATTGCACACATCACAAAGCAGTTTCAGAGAATGCTTCTGTCTAGTTTGTATGTGAAGAAATTCCCGTTTCCAATGAAGGCATCTAAGGGCTCCAAAAATCCACTTCCAGATAGCGCAAAAACACTCTTTCAAAACTGCCCTATCAAAAGGAAAGTTCAACTCTGTGAGTTGAATGTACACATCAGAAAGAAGTTTCTGAGAATGCTTCTGTCTATTTTTTATGAGAAAATATTTCCTTTTCCGCCGTAGGCCTCAAAGCACACCGAAAGAACACTTGCAGATTCTGCAAAAAGAGTGTTTCAAATCTGCTCTATTAAAAGAAATGTTCTACACTGTGAGCTGAATGCAAACATCACAAAACAGTTTCAGAGAATGCTTCTGTCTAGTTTTTATGTGAAGGAATTCCCGTTCCCAACAAATGTCTCAAATATCTCCAAACACTCATTTGCACATTCTGCAAAAAGACTGTTTCAAAACTGCTCTGTCAATAGAAAGGTTCAATTCGGTGAGTCGAAGTCACACATGATAAAGAAGTTTCTGAGAATGCATCTGCCCAGTTTTTATGTGATGATATTCCCTCTTCCACCATAATCCTCAAAGCGCTCCGAATGAACACTTGCACATTCCACAAAAAGAGTGTTTCCAAACTGCTCCAGCAACAGAAATGTTCGTCTCTGTGAGTTGAATGCACACATGACAAAGCAGTTTCAGAGAATGCTTCTGTCTAGTTTTTATGTTAAGAAATTCCCGTTTCCAACGAATGCCTCAAAGAGTTCCAAATATTCACTTACAGATTGTGTAAAAACACTGTTTCAAAACTGCACTATCAAAAGAAAGTTTCAACTCTGTGAGTTGAATGCACTCAACTTAAGGAAGTTTCTGCAAATCCTTCTGTCTAGATTTTATGTGAAGATATTCCCGTTTCCAACGAACGCCTTCAGGAACTCCAAAAATTCACTTGCAGAATCTACAAAAAGACTGTTTCAAAACTGCTCTATCAATACAAGGTTCAACTCTCTGAGTTGAATGCACACATCATAAAGAAGTTTCTCAGAATTCTACTGCCCAATTTTAATGTGAAGATATTTCATTTTCCAGCATAGGCCTCAATGTGCTCCGAATGAACACTTGCAGATTCTCCACAATAGTGTTTCAAGACTGGTCTAACAGGAGAAATGTTCAACTTTGTGAGTTGATTGCTCTCATCACAAAGCAGTTTCAGAAAACACTTCTCTCCAGTTTATATGTGATGAAATTCCCTTTTCCAGCGAAGGTCTCAAAGAGCTCAAAATATCCACTTGCACATTCTGCAAAAACACGCATCACAAAGCAGTTGAAAGGAATGTTCAAATCTGTGAGTTGAATGAACACATCTTTAATCAGTTTCTGAGAATGCTTCTGTCTAGTTTTAATGTGAAGTTATTTCCTTTTCTACCATAGGCCTCAAAGCACTGCGTATGAACAATTGCAGATTCTACACAACAGTTTTTCAAAACTGCTCTAACAAGGGAAAGTTTCAAGTGTGTGAGTTGAGTGCACGTGTCACAAAGCAGTTTCAGTAAAATCTTCTGTCTAGTTTGTATGTGAAGAAATTCCCTTTTGCAATAAAGGCCTCAAAGAGCTCAAAATATCCACTTGCAGATTCTGCAAAAACACACATCACAAAGCAGTTGAAAGGAATTTTCAACTCTGTGAGTTGAATGCAGACATCTTAAATCAGTTTCTGAGAATGCTTCTGTCTAGCTTTCATGTGAAGGTATTTTGTATTCCAATGTAGCACTCGAAGTGCTCCGTATGAACACTTGCAGATTCTACACAATACTTTTTCAAAACTGCTCTAACAAGAGAAAGGTTCAACTCTGTGAGTTGAGTACACACATCCCAAAGCAGTTTCCGAGAATGCTTCTGTCTAGTTTGTATATGAAGAAATTCCCGTTTCCAATGAAGACCTCAAAGAGCTCCAACTATCCACTTACAGATGCTACAAAAACACTGTTTCAAAACTGCCCCATCAAAAGGAAAGTTCAACTCTGTGAGTTGAATGCACACATCAGAAATAAGTTTCTGAGAATGCTTCTGTCTATTTTTTATGTGAAGATATTTCCTTTTCCACCATAGGCCTCAAAGCGCTCTGAAAGAACACTTGCAGATTCTGCAAAAAGACTGTTTCAAAACTCCTCTATCAATAGAAAACCTCAACTCTGTGAGTTGAATGCACAGATCATAAAGAAGTTTCTGGGAATTCTTCTGCCCAGTTTTTATGTGATGGTATTTCCTCTTCCACCATAAGCCTCAAAGTGCTCCGAATGAACAGTTGCACATTCCACAAAAAGAGCTTTTCAAAACTGCTCCAGCAACAGAAGAGTTCAACTCTGTGAGCTGAATGCACACACGACAAAGCAGTTTCAGAGAATGCTTCTGTCTAGTTTTTATGTGAAGAAATTACCGTTTCCAGCGAATGACTCAAAGAGTTCCAAATATCCACTTACAGATTCTGTAAATACACTGTTTCAAAACTGCTCTATCAACAGCAAGGTTCACCTCTCTGACCTGAATGCACACATATTTAAGAAATTTCTCAGAATACTTCTGTCTAGATTTTATGTGAAGATATTGCCTTTTCCAACGAAAGCCTCAAAGAGATCCAAATATCCACTTGCAGATTCTGCAAAAAGACTGTTTGAAAACTGCTGTATAAAAAGGAAGATTCAACTCTCTGAGTTGAATTCACACATCCAAAAGAAGTTTCTAAGAATGCTTCTGTCTAGTTTTTATGTGAAGATATTTCCTTTTCCACCACAGGCCTCAAAGCGCTCTAAATGAGCAGCTGCAGATTCTACACAATAGAGATTCAAAACTGCTGTAACAAGAGAAAAGTTCAACTCTGAGTGTTCAATGCACACATCACAAAGTAGTTTCAGAGAATGCTTCTGTCTAGTATGTATGTGAAGAAGTTCCCATTTTCAATGAAGGCCTCAAAGAGCTCCAAATATTCACTTAAAGATTGTGCAAGAGACTGTTTCAAAACTGCTATAGCCAAAGGAAGTTTAAATTCTGTGAGTTGAATGCACACATCTTAAAGAAGTTTCTGAGAATGTTTTTGTCTAGTTTTTTTATGTGAAGTTATTTCCTTTTCCACCATAGGCCTCAAAGCGCTCCGAATGAACAGTTGCAGATTCCACACAATAGTGTTTCAAAACTGCTCTAACAAGAGAAAGGTTCAGCTCCCTGAGTAGAGTGTACACATTAGAATGCAGTTTCAGACAATGCTTCTGTCTAGTTTGTATGTGAAGAAATTCCCGTTTCCAACGACAGCCTCAAAGAGCTCCAAATATCCACTTGCAGATTCTGCAAAAACACAGTTTCATAACTGCCGTATCAAAAGGAATGTTCAACCCTGTGTGTTGAATGCACACATCTTAAATCAGTTTCTGAGAATGCTTCTGTCTAGTTGTCTTGTGAAGATATTTCGTATTCCAATATAGGGCTCAAATCGCTCTGAATGAACACTTGCCGATTCTACAAAAAGAGTGTTTCAAAACTGCTCTATCAAAAGAAAGGTGCAACTCTGGGCATTGAATGCAAAAATCACAAAGCAATTTCAGAGAATGCTTCTGTCAAGTTTTTATGTGAACAAGTCCCGTTTCCAACGAAGGCCTCAAAGAGCTCCAAATATCCACTTGCAGATACTGCAAAAACACTGTTTCAAAACTGCTCTATCAAAAGGAAGGTTCAACTCTGAGAGGAATGCACACATCAGAAAGTAGTTTCTGAGGATGCTTCTGTCTAGTTTTAATGTGAAGGTATTTCCTTTTCCACCGTAGGCCTCAAAGCTCTCCAAAAGAACAGTTACAGATTCTGCAAAAAGAATATTTCAAAACTCCTCTATCAAACGAAACCTTCTACTCCGTGGGTTGAATGCAAACATCACAAAGCAGTTTCAGAGAATTCTTCTTTCTAGTTTTTAGGTGAAGAAATTCCCGTTTCCAACGAAGGTCTCAAAGAGCTGCAAACATTCACTTGCAGATTCTGCAAAAAGACTGTTTCAAAACTGCTCTATGAATTGAAAGGTTCAAGTCTCTGAGTTGAATGTACACATAATAAAGACGTTTCTGAGAATGCTTCTGCCCAGTTTTTATGTGATGATATGTCCTCTTCCACCATAAGCCTCAAAGCGCTCCTAATAAACACTTGCACATTCCACAAACAGTGCTTCAAAACTGCTCCAGCCACAGAAAAGTTCAACTCTGTGAGTTCGTTGCACACTTGACAAAGCATTTTCAGAAAATGCTCCTGTCTAGTTTTTATGTGAAGAAATTCACGTTTCCAACGAATGCCCTAAAGGGTTCCAAATATCCACTTACAGGCTCTGTAAAAACAGGGTTTGAAAACTGCACTATGAAAAGCAAGGTTTAATTCTGTGTGTTGTATGCACACATCTCAAAGAAATTTCTGCAAATATTTCTGTCTAGATTTTATGTGAATATATTCCCGTTTCCAACGAAAGCCTCCAGGAGCTCCAAAAACTGACTTGCAGATTCTTCAAAAAGACAGTTTCAAAACTGCTCTATCAAAAGGAAGGTTAAACTCTGTGTGTTGAATGCACACATCAGGAAGAAGTTTCTGAGAATGCTTCTGTCTAGTTTTTATGTGAAGATATTTCCTTTTCTACCATAGTCCTCGAAGCCCTCCGAATGAATAGTTGCAGACTCTACACAATAGTGTTTAAAAACTGCTCTATCCAAAGGAAGGTTCAACTCTGTGAGTTGAATGCACACATCTTAAAGAAGTTTCTGAGAATGCTTCTGTCTAGTTTTTATGTGAAGATATTTCGTTCTCCACCGTAGGCCTAATAGCGCTCCATATGAACACTTGCTGTTTCTACACAAGAGTGTTTCAAAACTGTTCTAACAAGAGAAAGTTTCACCTCTGTGATTTGTGTTCACATATCACAGAGCAGTTTCAGAGAATGCTTCTGTTTAGTTTGTATGTGAAGAATTTCCTATTTCCAACGAAGGCCTCAAAGAGCTCCAAATATCCACCTCCAGATTCTGCAAAAACACTGTATCAAAACTGCTGTATGAAAATGAAGGTTGAAACATGTGAGTTGAATGCACACATGAGAAGTTTTTGGGAATGCTTCTGTCTAGTTTTAATGTGGAGATATTTCATTTTCCACCATAGGCCTCAAAGCGCTCTGAAAGTACACTTGCAGATTCTGCAAAAAGAGTGTTTCAAAACTACTCTATCAATGTGAATCTTCTACTCCGTGAGTTGAATGCACACATCACCAAGCAGTTTCAGAGAATGCTTCTGTCTCGTTTTTATGTGAAGAAATTCCCTTTTCCATTGAATGTGTCAAAGTGTTCCAAATATTCACTTACAGATTCTGTGAAAACACTGTTTCAAAACTGCTCTATCAAAAGCAAGGTTCAGCTCTGTGAGTTGAATGCCCACATCTTAAAGAAATTTCTGAGAATGCTTCTGTCTAGATTTTATGTGAAGATATTCCCGTTTCCAATGAAATCCTCAAAGAGATCCAAATATCCACTTGCAAGTGTTGCAAAAAGACTGTTTCAAAACTGCTCTATCAATAGGATGGTTCCAGTGTGCGATTTGAATGCACACATCATAAAGAAGTTTCTGATAATTCTTCTGTCTAGTTTTTATGTGAAGATATTTCCTTTTCCACCACAGGTCTCAAAGCACTCTGTATGAACACTTGCAGATTCTACACAATAGTGTTTCAAAACTGGTCTATCTAGAGAAAGTTCAACTCAGTGAGTTGAATGTACACATCACAAAGCAGTTTCAGAAATTTCTTCTGTCTAGTTTGTATGTGAAGTAATTCCCGCTTCAACGAAGCCCTCAAAGAGCTCCAAATATCCACTTGCAGATTCTGCAAAAACACTCTTTCAAAACTGCCCTATGAAAAGGAAGGTTCAAACCTGTGAGTTGAATGCACACATCAGAAAGAAGTTTCAGAGAATGCTTCTGCCCAGTTTAAATATGAAGATATTTCCTTTTCCATCATAGGCCTCAAAGCGGTCTGAATGAACACTTGCAGATTCTGCACAATAGTGTGTCAAAACTGCTCCAACAAGAGAAAGGTTCAACCCTGTGAGTTGAGTGCACACATCAAAGAAGCAGTTTCAGAAAATGCTTCTGTCTAGTTTTTATGTGAAGAAATACCCGTTTCCAAAGAAGGCCTCAAAGAACTCCAAATATCCACTTGCAGATTCTGCAAAATCACAGTTTAATAACTGCCCTATCAAAAGAAATGTTCAACCCTGTGAGTTGAATGCACACATCTTAAATCAGTTTCTGAGAATGCTTCTGTCTAGTTTTCATGTGAAGATATTACGTATTCCACTTTAGGGCTCAAAGAGCTCTGAGTGAACACTTGCCGATTGTACAAAAACAGTGTTTCAAATCTGCTCTATCAAAAGAAACGTGCAACTGTGTGAGTTCAATGCAAACATCACAAAGCAGTTTCAGCAAATGCTTCTGTCTAATTTTCATGTGAAGAAAATCCCGTTTCCAAAGGAGGTCTCAAAGAGCTAAAAATATCCACTTCCACATTCTGCAAAAATGCTGTTTCAAAACTGTTCTATCAAAAGGAAGGTTCAACTCTGTGTGTTTAATGCACACATTGGAAAGAAGTTTCTGAGAATGCTTCTGTCTAGTTTTTATGTGAAGACATTTCTTTTTCCACCATAGGCCTCAAAGTCTTCCGATTGAAGAGTTTCAGATTCTACACAATAGTGTTTCACAGCTGCTCTAACAAGAGAAAGTTTGAAATCTGTGAGTTGAATGCATACATGTCATAGCAGTTTCGGAGAATGCTACTCTCTAGTTTCTATGTGAAGATATTCCCATTTCCAAAGAAGGCCTCTAAGAGCTCCAAATTTCCACTTGCAGATTATGCAATAGACTGTTTCAAAATGCTCTATCCAAAGGAAGGTTCAACTCTGTGAGTTGAATGCACATATCTTAAAGAAGTTTCTGAGAATGCTTCTGTCTAGTTTTTATGTGAAGATATTTCCTTTTTCACCATAGGCCTCAAAGCGCTCCGTACGAACACTTGCAGATTTTATACAATAGTGTTTTAAAAATGCTCTAAAAAGAGAAAGGTTCAACCCTGTGATTTGAGTGCAAACATCACAGAGCAGTTTCAGAGAATGCTTCTGTCTAGTTTGTATGTGAAGAAATTCCAGTTTCCAATGAAGGCCTCAAAGAGCAACAAATATCCACTTCCAGATTCTGCAAAAACACTGTTTCAAAACTGTTCTATGAAAAGCAATGTTCAACCCTGTGAGTTGAATGCACACATCAGAAAGAAGTTTCTGGCAATGCTTCTGCCCAGTTTTAATGTGAAGATATTTCCTTTTCCACCATTGGCCTCAAAGCGCTCCGAATGAACACTTGCAGATTCTCCATAATAGTGTTTCAAAACTGCTCTAACAAGAGAAATCTTCAACTCTGTGAGTTGAGCGCACACATTACAAAGCAGTTTCACAGAATGCTTCTGTCTAGTTTGTATGTGAAGAATGTTCCGTTTCCAACGAAGTCCTCAAAGGGTTCCAAACATTCCCTTGCAGATTCTGCAAAAAGACTGTTTCAAAACTGTTCTATCAACAGAAAGATTCAACTCTGTGAGTTGAATGCACACATCATAAAGAAATTACTGAGTATGCGTCTGCCCAGTTTTTATGTGATGATATTTCATCTTCCAACGTAAGCCTCAAAGCGCTCCAAATGAGAACTTGCACATTCCACAAAAAGAGTGTATGAAAACTGCTCCAGCAACAGAAGGGTTCAACTCTGTGAGTTGAATTCACACATGACAAAGCAGTTTCTGAGAATGCTTCTGTCTAGTTTTTATGTGAAGGTATTCCCGTTTCCCAAGAATACCTCAAGGAGTTCCAAATAGACACTTACAGATTCTGTGAAAACACTGTTTCAAAACTGCTGTATCAAAAACAAGGTTTAACTCTGTGGGTTGATTGCACACATCTTAATGAAATTTCTTAGAATGCTTCTGTCTAGATTTTATGTGAATATATTCCCGTTTCCAACGAAAGCCTCTAAGCGCTTCAAAAATCCAATTGCAGATTCTGCAAAAAGACTGTTTCAAAACTGCTCTATCAAAAGGAAGGTTCAACCTTCTGAGTTGAATGCACACATAAGAAAGAGGTTTCTGAGAATGCTTCAGCCTAGTTTTAATATGAAGGTATTTCCTTTTCCACCATAGGCCTCAAAGCGCTCCGAATGAACACTTGCAGATTCTGCAAAAAGAGTGTTTCAAAACTGATCTAACAAGAGAAAGGTTCAACTCTGTGAGATGAATGCACACATCACAAAGCAGTTTCAGAGAATGCTTCTGTCTAGTTTTAATGGGAAGAAATTCCCGTTTCCAACAAATGTCTCAAAGAGTTCCAAATATCCACTTACAGATTCTGTAAAAACACGGATTCAAAACTGCTCTATGAAAAGCAAGGTTCACCTCTGTGAGTTGAATGCACATATCTTAAAGAATTTTCTGCGAATGCTTCTGTCTAGATTTTATGTGAAGTTATAACCGTTTCCAACGAAAGACCCAAGGAGCTCCAAAAATCCACTTGCAGATCCTACAAAAAGACTGTTTCAAAACTGCTCTATCCATAGGGAGGTTCAACTCTGTGAGTTAAATGCACACATCATAAAGAAGTTTCTGATAATGCTTCTGCCCAGTTTTAAAGTGAAGATATTTCCTTTTACACCATAGAACTCAAAGAACTCTGAATGAACAAGTGCGTATTCTACACAATAGAGTTTCAAAACTGTGCTAACAAGAGAAAGGTACAAATCTATGAGTTGAGTGCACACCTCACAAAGCAGTTTCAGAAAATGCTTCTGTCTAGTTTGTATGTGAAGAAATTCCCGTTTCCAACGAAGGCCTCAAAGAGCTCCAACTATCCACTTGCAGATTCTTCAAAAACACAGTTTCGTAACTGCCCTATCAAAAGGAATGTTCACGTTTGTGAGTTGAATGCACACATCTTAAATCAGTTTCTGAGAATGCCTCTTTCTAGTTTTCATGTGAAGATATTTCATATTCCACTACAGGGCTCAAAGCGCTCTGAATGAACACTTACCGATCCTAGAAAAAGTGTGTTTCAAAACTGCTCTATCAAAAGAAAGGTGCAACTGTGTGAGTTGAATTCAAACATCACAAGGTAGTTTCAGAGAATGCTTCTGTCTAGTTTTTATGTGAAGAGAGTCCCGTTTCCAAAGAAGGCTTCAAAGAGTTCCAAATATCCACTTGCAGATTCTGCAAAAAGACAGTTTCAAAACTGCTCTCTCAAAAGGAAGGTTCAACTCTGTCAGTTGAATGCACATATCAGAAAGCAGTTTCTGAGAATACTTCTGTCTAGTTTTTATGTGAAGATATTTCCTTTTCCAACATAGACCTCAAAGTGCTACAAATGAACAGTTTCATATTCTACAAAATACTGTTTCAAACCTGCTGTAATAAGAGAAAGCTTCAAATCTGTGAGTTGAATGCCCACATCACAAAGCAGTTTCAGAGAATTCTTCTGTCTATTTTGTATGTGGCGAAGTTCCCATTTCCAAAGAAGTTCTCAAAGAGCTCCACATATCCACTTGAAGATTACGCAAGAGACTATTTCAAAACTACTCTACCCAAAGGAAGATTCGGCTCTCTGAGTTGAATGCACACATCTTAAAGAAGTTTCTGAGAATGCTTCTGTCCAGTTTTAATGCGTAGATATTTCCTTTTCCGCCATAGGCCTCAAAGCGTTCCGAAAGAACACTTGCAGATACCGCAAAAACACTGCTACAAAACTGCTCTTTCAAAAGAAATGTTCTACTCTGTGAGTTGAATGCAAACATCAGAAAGAAGTTTCAGAGAAAGCTTCTGTCAATTTTTAGGTGAAGAAATTCCCTTTTCCAACGAAGGTCTCAAAGGGCTCCAAACATTCACTCGCAGATTCCGCATGTAGACTGTTTCAAAGCTGCTCAATGAGTAGAAATGTTCAACACTGCGTGTTGAATGCACACATCATAAAGAAGTTTCTGAGAATGCTTCTGTCCAGTTTTTATGTGATGATAATTACTCTTCCGCCATAATCCTCAAAGCGCTCCAAATGAATACTTGCACATTCCACAAAAAGAGTGTTTCAAAACTGCTCCAGCAACAGAAAGTTTCAACTGTGTGAGTTGAATGCACCCATGACAAAGCAGTTTCAGAGAGTCCTTCTGTCTAGTTTTTTTGGGAAGAAATTCCCGTTTCCAATGAATGCCTTAAAGAGTTCCAAATATCCACTTACAGAGTCTGTAAAAACACTGTTTCAAAACTGCTCTCTCAAAAGCAGGGTTCAACTCTCTGTGTTGAATGCACACATCTTAAAGAAATTTCTGAGAATGCTTCTGTCTAGATTTTATTTGAAGATATTCCCGTTTGCAACAAAACACTCCAAGAGATCCAAAAATCCACTTACAGATTCTACAAAAAGACTGTTTCAAAACTGCTCTATCAAAAGGAATTTTCAAATCTGTGAGTTGAATGAGCACATCAGAAAGAAGTTTCTGAGAATGCTTCTGTCTAGCTTTTATGTGAGGATATTTCCTTATCCATTACAGGCCTCAAAGTGCTCCGTATGAAGACTTGCAGATTCTACACAGTAATGTATCAAAACTGCTCTCAGAAGAGAAACGTTCAACACTGTGAGTTGAGTGCACACATCATAAAGCAGTTTCAGATAATGCTTCTGTCTAGTTTGTATGTGAAAGAATTCCCATTACCAACGAAGGCCTCAAAGAGCTCCAAATATTCACTTGCAGATTCTGCAAAAACACTGTTTCAAAACTGCTCTATGAAAAGGAAAGATCAGCCCTTTGAGTAGAGTGCACACATCTTAAATAAGTTTCTGAGAATGCTTCTGCCCAGCTTTAATATGAAGATATTTCCTTTTCCACAGTAGGCCTCAAAGCGCTCTGAATGAACACCAGCAGATTCTGCAAAAAGAGTGTTTCAAAACTTTTCTATCAAGGGAAATGTTCTACTCGGTGAGTTGAATGCAAACATCACAAAGCAGTTTCGGGGAATGCTTCTATCTAGTTTTTAGGTGAGGAAATTCCCGTTTCCAACGCAGGTCCTGAAGAGCTCCAAATATTCTCTTGCAGATTCCGCAAAAAGACTGTTTAAAAACTGCTCCATCAATAGAAAGGTTCAACTCTGTGAGTTGAATGCACACATCATAAAGAGGTTTCTGTGAATTCTTCTGCCCAGTGTTTATGTGATGATGTTTCCTCTTCCACCATAAGCCTCAAAGCGCTCTGTAGGAACACTTGCACATTCCTCAAAAAGACTGTTTCAAAACTGTTCCAGCAACACAAAAGTTCAAATATGTGAGTTGAATGCACACATGACAAAGCAATTTCAGAGAATGCTTCTGTCTAGTTTTTAGGTGAAGAAATTCCCGTTTCCAACGAATGCCTCAAAGAGTTCCAAATATCCACTTACAGAGTCTGTAAAAATACTGTTTCAAAACTGCTCTATCAAAAGTAAATTTCAACTCTTTGAGTTGAATGCACACATCTTTAAGAAATTTCTGAGAATGCTTCTTTCTAGATTTTATGTGAAGATATTGCCATTTCCAACAAAAGAGTCAGAGAGCTCAAAAAATCCACTTGCAGATTCTGCAAAAACACTGTTCCAAAACTGCTCTTTGAAAAGGAAGGTTCAACCCTGTGAGTTGAGTGCACACATCAGAAAGAAGTTTCTGAGAATGGTTCTGCCCAGTTTTAATGTGAAGATATTTCCTTTTCCACCATAGGCCTCAAAGCTCTCCAAATGAACACCCGCAGAGTCTACACAGCAGTGTTTCTAAACTCCTCTTACAAGAGAAAGAATCAACTCCATGAGTTGAGCGCACACATCGCAAAGCAGTTTCAGAAAATTCTTCTGTCAAGTTTGTATAAGAAGAAATTCCCGTTTCCAATGAAGGCTCCCAAGAGCTCCAAATATCCACTTGAAGATTCTGCGAAAACACAGTTTCATAACTGTCCTATAAAAAGGAATGTTCAACCCTGTGAGTTGAATGCACCCGTCTTAAATCAGTTTCTGAGAATGCTTCTGCCTAGTTTTCATGTGAAGATAATTCGTATTCCTCCTTAGTGCTCAAAGTGCTCTGAATGAACACTTGCCGATTCTACAAAAAGAGTGTTTCAAAACTGCTCTATCAAAAGAAAGGTGTAACTGTGTGAGTTGAATACAAACATCATGAAGAAGTTTCAGAGAATGCTTCTTTCTAATTTTTATGTGAAGAAAGTCCCGTTTCCAAAGAAGGCCTTAAAGAGTTCCAAATATCCACTTCCAGATTCTGCAAAAAGACTGTTTCAAAACTGCTCTATCAAAAGGAAGGTCCAACTCTGTGAGTTGAATGCACACATCAGAAAGCAGTTTCTGAGAATGCTTCTGTCTAGTTTTTATGTGAAGATATTTCCTTTTCCACCATAGGCCCCAAAGCGCTCCGAATGAACAGTTGCAGAATCTACACAGTAGTGTTTCAAAACTGCTCTAACAGAAGAAAGTTTCAACTCTGTGAGTTGAATGCACACATCGCAAAGCAGGTTCAGAGAATTCTTAAGTCTAGTTTGTATGTGAAGATGTTCCTATATCGAAAGAAGGCCTCAAAGAGCTCCAAATATCCCCTTGCAGAATATGCCAGAGGCTGTTCCAAAACTGCTTTTTCCAAAGGAAGGTTCAACAACGTGAGTTGAATGCACACATCTTAAAGAAGTTTCTGAAAATGCTTCTTTCTAGTTTTTACGTGAAGATGTTTCCTTTTCCACCATAGGCCTCGAAGAGCTCCATATGAACACTTGCAGATTCTACACAAAAATGTTTCAAAACTGTTCTAACCAGAGAAAGGTTCAACTCTGTGCGATGAGTGCACACGTTACAAAGCAGTTTCAGAGAACTCTTCTGTCTAGTTTGAATGTGAAGAAATTCCCGTTTCCAACGTAGGCCTCTAAGGGCTCCAAATATCCACTTCCAGATGCTGCAAAAACACTGTTTCAAAACTGCTCTATGCAAAGGAATGTTCAACTCTGTGAATGGAATGCACACATCAGAAAGAAGTTTCTGAGAATGCTTCTGTCTAGCTTTAATGTGAAGATATTTCCTTTTCCACCGTAGGCCTCAAAGCGCTCTGAAAGAACACTTACAGATTCTGCAAAAAGAATGTTTCAAATCTGCTCTATCAAAAGCAATGTTCTATTCTGTGGGTTGAATGCTAACATCACAAAACAGTTTCAGAGAATGCTTGTGTCTAGCTTTTAGGTGAAGGAATTCCCGTTTCCAACGAAGGTCTCTAAGAGCTCCAAACATTCACTTGCAGATTCTGCAAAAGAGTGTTTCAAAACTGCTCCATCAATAGAAAGGTTCAACTCTGTAAGTTGAATGCATACCTCATAAAGAAGTTTCTGAGAATGCTTCTCCCCAGTTTTTATTTGATGATATTTCCTCTTCTACCATAACCCTCAAAGCGCCCTGAAAGAACACATGCACATTCCACAAAAAGAGAGTTTCAAAACTGTTCCAGCAACAGAAAGGTTCAACTCAGTGAGTTGAATGCACACAACATAAAGAAGTTTCTGAGAATGCTTCTGTCTTGTTTTTATGTGGAGATATTTCCTTTTACACAGCAGGCCTCAAAGTGCTCCGATTGAATACTTGCAGGTTCTATACAATAGTGTTTCCAAACTGCTTTAATAAGGGAAACGTTCAACTCTGTGTGTTTAATGCACACATTGCAAAGCAGTTTCAGAGAATGCTTCTGTGTAGTTTGTATGTGAAGAAATTCCCGTTTCTATCGAAGGCCTCAAAGAGCTCCGAATATCCAGTTCCAGATTCTGCAAAAACACTGTTTCAAAACTGCTGTATTAACAGGAAAGTTCACCTCTGTGAGTGGAATGCACACATCAGAAAGAACTTTCTGATAATGCTCCTATCTAGTTTTTATGTGAAGATATTTCCTTTCCAACCGTAGGCCTCAAGGCGCTCTGTATGAACACTTGCAGATTCTACACAATAGTGTTTCAAAACTGGTCTAACAAGAGAAAGGTTCAAATCTGTCAGCTGAGTGCACACATCACAAAGCAGTTTCAGAGAATGCTTCTGTCTAGTTTGTATGTGAAGAAATTCCCGTTTCCAACGAAGGCCTCAAAGACCTCCAAATATCCACTTCCAGATTCTGCAAAAACAGTTTCATATCTGCTCTGTCAGCAAGAAAGTTCAACTGTGTGAGATAAATGTACACAAGAGAAATAAGTTTCTGAGAATGCTTCTCTCTAATTTTAATATGAAGATATTTCCTTTTCCAAAATAGGCCTCTAAGTGCTCCGAAAGAACACTTGCAGATTCTGCAAAAAGAGTATTTCAAAACTGCTCTATCAAAAGAAACCTTATACTCTGTGAGTTGAATGCAAACATCACAAAGCAGTTTCAGAGAATGCTTCGGTCTTGTTTTTAGGTGAAAAAATTCCCGTTTCCAATGAAGGTCTCGAAGAGCTCCAAATATACACTTGCAGATTCTGCAAAAATACTGTTTCAAAACTGCTCTATCAATAGGAAGGTTCAACTCTGTGAGTTGAATGCACACATCATAAAGAATTATCTCAGAATGCTTCTGTCTAATTTTTTTGTGAAGATATTTCCTTTTCCACCACAGGCCTCAAAGAGCTCCGAAAGAATACTTGCAGGTTCCACACAATAGTGTTTCAAAACGGCTCTAACAAAAGAAACGTTCAACTCTGTGAGTTGAGTGCACACATCACAAAGAAGTTTGAGAGAATGCTTCTGTCTATTTAGTATGTGAAGAAATTCCCGTTTCCAACGAAGGCCTCAAAGAGCTCCAAATATCTACTTGCAGATTGTTCAAAGTCACAGTTTCATAACTGCCCTATCAAAAGGAATGTTCAACCTTCTGTGTTGAATGCACGTATCTTTCATCAGTTTCTGAGAATGCTTCGGTCTAGTTTTCATGTGAAGATATTTCGTATTCCACTATAGTGCTAAAAGCTCTCTGAATGAACACTTGCCGATTCTACAAAAAAATTGTTTCAGATCTGTTCTATCAAAAGAAAGGTACAACTGTGTGAGTTGATTGCAAACATCACAAAGCAGTTTCAGAGAATGCTTCTGTCTAGTTTTTCTGTGAAGAAAGTCCCGTTTCCAAAGAAGGCTTCAAAAATCTCTAAGTATCCTCTTGCAGATACTGCAAAAAGACTGTTTGAAAACTGCTCTATCAAAAGGAAGGTTCAAATTTGTGAATTGAATGCACACATCTGAAAGAAGTTTCTGAGAATGCATCTGAGTAGTTTTTATGTAAAGACATATCCTTTTCCACAATAAGCCTCAAAGAGCTCCGTATGAGCAGTTGCAGATTCTACACAATAGTGTTTCAAACTGCTCTAACAAGAGGAAGATTCAAGTCTGTGAGTTGAATGCACACATCACAAAGCAGTTTCTGAGAATACTTCTGTCTAGATTGTATATGAAGAAGTAACCATTTCCAAAGAAGTCCTCAAAGAGATCCAAATATACACTTGCAGAATATGCAAGGGACTGTTTCAAAAAAGCTCTATCCAAAGGAAGGTTCAAATCTGGGTGTTTAATGCACACATCTTAAATCAGTTTCTGAGAATGCTTCTATCTAGTTTTTATGTGAAGTTGTTTCCTTTTCCACCATAGGCCTCAAAGTGCTACTTATGAACAGTTGCAGATTCTACACAATAGTGTTTCAATACTTCTCTATCAAAAGGAAAGTTCACCTCTGTTAGTGGAATGCACACATCAGAAAGTAGTTTCTAAGAATGCTTCTGTCTAGTTTTAATGTGAAGATATTTCATTTTCCATCATAGGCCTCAATGTGCACAGAAAGAACAATTGCAGATTCCGCAAAGAGAGTGTTTCAAAACTGCTCTATCAAAAGAAATATTCTGCTCTGTGAGTTGAATGCAAACATGACAAAGCAGTTTCAGAGAATGCTTCTGTTAAGTTTTTAGGTGAAGAAATTCCTATTTCCAACGAAGGTCACAAAGAACTCCAAAACATTCACTTGCAAATTCTTTAAAAAGTCTGTTTCAAAACTGCTCTATTAATAGAAAGGTTCAAATCTGTGGGTTGAATGCACACATCAGAAAGAAGCTTCTGAGAATGCTTCCGCCCAGTTTTAATGTAAAGATCTTTCCTATTTCAATATAGGCCTCAAAGAGCTCCGAATGAACACTTGCGGATTCAACACAATAGTGTTTCAAAACTGTTCTAACAAGAGAAAGGTTCAACTCTGTGAGTTGAGTGCACACATCACAAAGCATCTTCAGAGAATGCTTCTATCTAGTTTGTATCTGAAGAAATTCCTGTTTCCAACGAAGGCCTCAAAGAGATCCAAATATCCACTGGCAGATTCTGCAAAAACACAGTTTCATAAGTGCACTATCAAAAGAAATGTTGAACCCTGTGAGTTGAATGCACACAAACTAAATCAGTTTCTCAGAATGCTTCTGTATAGTTTTCATGTGACGATATTTCATATTCCACTATAGGGCTCAAAGCGCTCTGAATGAACACTTGCCGATTCTACAAAAAGAGTGTTTCAAAACTGCTCTATCAAAAGAAAGCTGCAACTGTGTGAGTTGAATGCAAATATCACAAAGTAGTTTCAGGGAATGCTTCTGTCTAGATTTTATGTGAAGATATTCCCTTTCCAACGAAAGCCTCAAAGAGCTCCAAATATCCACTTCCAGATACTGCAAAAACACTGTTTCAAAACTGCTCTATCAATAGGAAGGTTCAACTCTGTGAGTTAAATGCACACATCATAAAGAAGTTTCCGAGAATGCTTCTGCCCAGTTTTAATGTGAAGATGTTTCCTTTTCCAATATAGACCTCAAAGCGCTCTGAATGAACACTTGCCGAGTATACACAATAGTGTTTCAAAACTGCTCTAACAAGAGAAAGTTTCAACTCTGTGAGTTGAGTGCACACATCACAAAGTAGTTTCAGAAAATGCTTCTGTCTAGTTTATATGTGAAGAAATTCCCGTTTCCAACGAAGGCCTCAGAACTCCAAATATCCACTTGCAGATTCTGCAAAAACACAGTTTCATAACTGCCCTTTCAAAAGGAATCTTCAATCTTGTGAGTTGAATGCACACATCTTAAATCAGTTTCTGAGAGTGCTTCTGTCTAGTTTTCATGGGAAGATATTTCGTATTCCACTGTAGGGCTCTAAGTGCTCTGAATGAACACTTGCCGAATCTACAAAAACAGTGTTTCAAAACTGCTCTATAAAAAGAAACGTGCAACAGTGTGATATGAATGCAAACATCACAAACCAGGTTCAGAGAATCTTCTGTCTAGTTTTTATGTGAAGAAATTCCCCTTTCCAACGAATGCCTCAAAGAGTTCCAATTATCCATTAACATATCCTGTAAAAACACTGTTTCAAAATTGCTCTATCAAAAGCAAATTTCAACTCTGTGAGTTGAATGCACATATCTTAAAGAAATTTCTGAGAACGTTTCTGTCTAGATTTTATGTGAAGATATTCCTGTTTCCAACGAAAGTCTCAGAGCGCTCCAAAAATCCACTTGCAGATTAAGCAAAAAGACTGTTTCAAAACTGCTCTATCAATAGAAAGATTCAACTCTGCGAGTTGAATGCACATATCAGAAAGAAGTTTCTGAGAATTCTTCTGTCTAGTTTTTATGTGAAGCTATTTTCTTTTCCAACATAGGCCTCAAAGCGCTCTGAATGAACAGTTGCAGATTCTACACAATAGTGCTTCAAACTGCTCTACCAAGAGAAAGGTTCAAATATGTGTGTTCAATGCACACATCACAAAGCAGATTCAGAGAATGCTTCTGTCTAGTTTGTATGTGAAGAAGTTCTCATTTTTAAAGAAAGCCTCAAAGAGCTCTAAATAACCACTTGCAGATTATGCAAGACACTGCTTCAAAACTGCCCTATCCAAAGGAAGGTTCAACTCTGTGAGTTGAATGCACACATCTTAAAGAAGTTCCTGAGAATGCTTCTGTCTATGTATATGTGAAGATATTTCCTTCCCCAGCATAGGCCTCAAAGTGCTCCGAATGAACAGTTGCAGATTCGACACAATAGTATTTCAAAACTGCTCTAACAAGAGAAAGGTTCAACTCTGTGAGTTGAGTGCACACATCACAAAGAAGTTTCAGGAAACGCTTCTGTGTAGTTTGTATGTGAAGAAATTCCCGTTTCCAATGAAGGCATCAAAGAGCTCCAAAAATCCACTTGCAGAATCTGCAAAAACACAGTTTCATAACTGCCCTATCAAAAGGAGTGTTCAATTCTGTGAGTTGAATGCACACATCTTAAATCAATTTCTGAGAATGCTTCTATCTAGTTTTAATGTGAAGATATTTTGTATTGCATTCTAGGGCTCAAAGTGCTCCGAATGAGCATTTTCCGACTCTACAAAAAGAGTGTTTCAAAACTGCTCTATCAGAAGAAAGGTGCAATTCTGTGAGCTTAAGGCAAATATCAGAAAGCAGTTTCAGAGAATGCGTCTGTCTACAATTTAAGTGAAGATATTCCCGTTTCAACTGAAAGCCTCTAAGAGCGCCAAAAATACACTTGTAAATCCGGCAAAAAGACAGTTTCAAAACTGCTCAATCAATAGGAAGGTTGAAGTCTGCGAGTTGAATTCACACATCAGAAAGAAGTTTCTGAGAATGCTTCGGTCTAGTGTTTCTGTGAAGATATTTCCTTTTCCACCACAGGCCTCAAAGCACTCCGTAAGAACACTTGAAGATTCTACAGAATAGTATTTCAAAACTACTGTAACAAGAGAAACTTTCAACTCTGTCAGTTGAGTGCTCACATCACAAAGCAGTTTCAGGAAATGCTTCTGTCTAGCCTGTATGTGAAGAAATTACCGTTTCCAACGAAGGCCTCAAAGAGCCCCGAATATCCACTTGCAGAATGTGCAAAAGCACAGTTTCAAATCTGGCCTATCAAAAGGAATGTTCAACTCTGTGAGTTGAATGCACACATCTTAAATCAGTTTCTGAGAATGCTTCTGTTTAGTTTTCATGTGAAGATATATCGTATTCCACTACAGGGCTCAAAGTGCTCTGAATGACATTTTCCGATTCTACAAAAAAAGTGTTTCAAAACTCCTCTATCAAAAGAAAGGTGCAACTCTGTGAGCTGAATGCAAATATCTCAAAGCAGTTTCAGAGACTGCTTCTGTCTAGAATTTAAGTGAAGATATTCTCGTTTCCACCGAAACCTCAAAGAGCGCCAAAAATACAACTGCAAATACTGCAAAAAGATTCTTTCAAATCTGCTCTACCAATAGGAAGGTTCAACTCTGTGATTTGACTGCGTACATCAGAAAGAGGTTTCTGAGAATGCTTCTGTCGAGTTTTCATGTGAAGATATTTCTTATTCCAATATAGGGCTCAAAGCACTCTGATTGAACAGTTGCCGATTCTACAAAAGAGTGTTTCAAAACTGCTCTATCAAAAGAAAGGTGCAACTGTGTGAGCTGAATGCAAATATCTCAAAGCAGTTTCAGAGAACGCTTCTATCTTGTTTTTATGTGAAGAAAGTCCCGTTTCCCAAGAAGGCCTCAAAGAGCTCCAAATATCCACTTGCAGATTCTGCAAAGACTGTTTCAATACTGCTCTATCAAAGGAAGGTTCAACTCTGTGACTTGAATGCACACATCAGAAACAAGTCTGTGAGAATGCTTCTGTCAAGTTTTTATGTGAAGGTATTTTCGTTTCCACCATAGTCCTCAAAGCCAAATGAATGAACAGTTGCAGATTCTACACAATAGTGTTTCAAAACTGCTCTAACAAGAGAAAAGTTCAACTCTGAGAGTTGAATGAACACAGCACAAAGCAGTTTCAGAGAATGTTTCTGTCTAGTTTGTATGTGAAGAAGTTCTCTTTTTTAAAGAAAGCCTCAAAGAGCTCCAATTATCCACTTGCCGAATATGTAAGAGACTGTTTCAAAACTGCTCTATGCAAAGGGAGGTTCAACACTGTGAGTTGAATGCACATATCTTAAAGAAGTTTCTCAGAATGCTTCTGGTTTTTTTTTTGTGAAGATATTTCCTTCACCAGCATAGGCCTCAAAGCACTCCAAATGAACAGTTGCAGATTCTACACAATAGTGTTTCAAAACTGCTCTAACAAGAGAAAGTTTCAACTCTGTGAGTTGAGTGCACACACCACAAAGCAGTTTCAGAGAATGCTTCTGTCTAGTTTGTATGTGAAGAAGTTCCCGTTTCCAACAAGGGCCTCAAAGAGCTTAAAATATCCACTTGCAGATTCTTCAAAAACACAGTTTCATAACTGCCCTACCAAAAGGAATGTTCAACCCTGTGAGTTGAATGCACACATCTTATATCAGTTTCTGAGACTGCTTCTGTCTAGTTTTTTTGTGAAGATATTTAGTATTCCAATATAGGGCTCAGAGCTCTCTGAATGAACACTTGCCGATTCTACAAAAAGAGAGTTTCAAAACTGCTCTATCAAAAGAAATGTGCAACTCTGTGAGTTGAAAGCAAATATCACAAAGCAGTTTCAGAGAATGTTTCTGTGTAGTTTTTATGTGAAGATGTCCCGTTTCCAAAGAAGGCCTCAAAGAGCTCCAAATATCCACTTCCAGATTCTGAAAAAAGACTGTTTCCAAACTGCTCTATCAAAAGGAAGGTTGAACTCTGTTAGTTGAATGCACTCATCAGAAAGAAGTTTCTGAGAATGCTTCTGTCTACTTTTAATGTGAAGATAGTCCCTTTTCCACCTTAGGCCTCAATGCGCTCCGAAACAACACTTGCAGATTCTGCATACAGAGTGTTTAAACACTGCTCTAACAAAAGAAATGTTCTACTCTATGAGGTGAATGCAAACAACACAAAGCAGTTTCAAAAAATGCTTCTGTCTAGTTTTTAGGTTAAGAAACACCCTTTTCCAACGAAGGTCTCAAAGAACTTCAAATATTCTCTTGCAGATTCTGCAAAAAGTCTGTTTGAAAACTGCTCAATCAAAAGGTAGGTTCAAATCTGTGAGTTGAATGCACACATCAGAAAGAAGTTTCTGAGATGTCTAGTTTTTATGTGACGATATTTCTTTTTCCACCACAGGCCTCAAAGCGCTCCATATGAACACTTGCAGTTTCTACACAATAGTGTTTCAAAACTGCTCTTACCAGAGAAAGGCTCAACTCTGTGAGATGAGTGCACACATCACCAAGCAGTTTCAGAGAATGCTTCTGTCTAGTTTTTATGTGAAGAAATTCTCGTTTCCAACAAATGCCTCAAAGAGTTCCAAATATCCACTTAGAGATTCTGTAAAAACACTGTTTCAAAACGGCTCTATCAAAAGCATGTTTCAATTCTGAGAGTTGAATGCACATATCTCAAAGACATTTCTGACTATTCTTCTGTCTAGATTGTATGTGAAGATATTCCCGTTTCCAACGAAAGAATCAGAGATCTCCAAAAATCCACTTGCAGATTAAGCAAAAAGACTGTTTCAAAACTGCTCTATCAATAGGAAGTTTCAACTCTGTGTGTTGAATGCACACATCAGAAAGAAGTTTCTGAGAATGCTTCTGTCTAATTTTCATGTGAAGGTATTTCCATTTCCACCATAGGCCTCAAAGCGCTCCGTATGAACACTTGCAGATTCTACACAATAGTGTTTCTAAACTACTCTAACAAGAGAAAGGTTCAACCCTGTGAGTTGAGTGCACGCATCACAAAGCAGTTTCAGACAATGCCTCTGTCTAGTTTGTATGTGAAGAAATTCCCGTTTCCAAAAAAGGCCTCAAAAAGTTCCAAATATCCACTTCCAGACTCTGCAAAAACACTGTTTCAAAACTGCTCTATGAAAAGGAAGGTTCACCTCTGTGAGTTGAATGCACACATCAGAAAGAAGTTTTTGAGAATGCTTCTGCAGAGTTTTAATGTGAAGTTATTTCCTTTTCCACCACAGGCCTCAAAGCGCTCCGTATGAACCGTTGCAGATCCTAAACACTATTGTTTCAAAACTACTCTAACAAGAGAAAGGTTCAGCTCTTCGAGATGAGTGCACACATCACAAAGCAGTTTCAATAAATGCTTTTGTCTAGTATGTATGTGAAGAAATTCCCGTTTCCAACGAAGGCCTCAGAGAGCTCCAAATATCCACTTGCAGATACTACAAAAACACAGTTTCATAACTGCCCTATCAAAAGGAATGTTCAACACTGTGAGTTGAATAGACACATCTTAAATCAGTTTCTGAGAATGCTTCTGTCTATTTTTCATGTGAAGAAATTTCGTATTCCATTCTAGGGCTCAAAGTGCTCAGAATGAACATTTTCCGACTCTACAAAAAGAGTGTTTCAAAACTGCTGTATCATAAGAATGGTGCAAATCTGTGGGCTGAATGCAAATATCAGAAAGCAGTTTCAGAGAATGCGTCTGTGTAGAAATAAAGTGAAGATATTCCCGTTTCTACGAAAAGCCTTAAAGAGCGCCAAAAATACACTTGCAAATCCTGCAAAAAGACTGTTTCAAAACTGCTCAATCAATAGGAAGGTTCAAGTCTGTGAGGTGAATTCACACATCAGAAAGAAGTTTCTGAGAATCCTTCAGTCTAATGTTTTTGGGACGATATTTCCTCTTCCACCATAGGCCTCAAAGATCTCCGTAAGAACATTTGCAGATTCTACACAATAGTATTTCAAAACTGTTAATACAAGAGAAACGTTCAACTCTGTGAGTTGAGCACAGACATCACAAAGCAGTTTCAGAGAATTCTTCTGTCTAGTTTGTATGTGAAGAAATTCCCGTTTCCAACGAAGGCCTCAAAGAGCTCCAAATATCTACTTCCAGATACTTCAAAAACACTATTTCAAAACTGCTGTATGAAAAGGAAAGTTCAACCCTTTGAGTTGAATGCACACATCAGAAAGAAGTTTCTGAGAATGCTTCTGCCCAGTTTTAATGTGAAGATATTTCCTTTTCCACCATAGGCCTCAAAGCGCTCCGAATGAACACTTGCAGATTCTACACAATATTGTTTCTAAACTGCTTTAACAGAAGAAATGTTCAACGCTGTGAGTTGAGTGCACACATCACAAAGCAGTTTCAGAAAATGCTTCTGTCTAGTTTGTATGTGAAGAAATTCCCGTTTCCAACGAATGCCTGCAAACATCCCCTTCCAGATTCTGCAAAAACAGACTTTCATAACTGCCGTATCAAAAACAATGTTCACCACATTGAGTTGAATGCACACATCTTAAGTCAGTTTCTGAGAATGCTTCTGTCGTTTTGTCATGCGAAGATATTTCGTATTCCACTATAGGGCTCAAAGCGTCCTGAAAGAAAACTTGCCGATGTTACAAAAAGAGTGTTTCAAAACTGCTCTACCAAAAGAAAGATGCAGCTGTGTGAGTTGAATGCAAACCTCACAAAACAGGTTCAGAGAATGCTTCTGTCTAGTTTTTATGTGAAGAAAGTCCCGTTTCCAAAGAAGGCCTCAAAGACTTCCAAATATCCACTTGCAGATTCTGCAAAAATACTGTTTCAAAACTGCTCTATCAAAAGGAAGGTTCACCTCTGTGAGTGGAATGCACACATCAGAATCGAGTTTGTGAGGATGCTTCTGTCTAGTTTTTATGTGAAGTTATTTCCTTTTCCACCATAGGCCTCAAAGCGCTCTGAATGAGCAGTTGCAGATTCTACACAATAGTGTTTCAAAACTGCTCAAACAAGAGAAAGGTTCAAACCTGTGAGTTGAGTGCACACATGAAAAAGCAGTTTCAGGGAATGCTTCTGTCTGGTTTGTATGTGAAGAAGTTCCCATTTCCAAAGAAGTCCTCAAAGAGCTCCAAATATCCACTTGCAGAATCTGCAAGAGACTCTTTCAAAACTGCTCTATCCAAAGGAAGGTTCAACTCTTTGAGTTGAATGCACACATCTTAAAGAAGTTTCTGAGAATCCTTCTATCTAGTTTTTATGTGAAGATATTTCCTTTTACATCATAGGCCTCAAAGCGTTCTGAATGAACAGTTGCAGATTCTACGCAATAGTGTTTCAAAACGCCTCTAGCAAGAGAAAGTTTCACCTCTGAGAGTTGACTGCACACACCACAAAGCAGTTTCAAAGTATGCTTCTGTCTACTTTGTTTGTGAAGAAGTTCCCTTTTCAAACGAAGGCCTGAAAGTGCTCAAAATATCGGCTTGCAGATTCTGCAAAAACACAGTTTCATAACTGCCGTATCAAAAGGAATATTCAACACTGTGAGTTGAATGCACACATCATAAATCAGTTTCCGATAATGCTTGTGTCTAGTTTTCTTGTGATGATATTACGTATTCTACCATGGTCCTGAAACCTCTCCGAAGGAACATTTGGAGATTCTGCAAAAAGAGTGTTTCAAAATTGCTCCAGCAACACAAAGGTTCAACTCAGTGAGTTGAATGCACACACGACAAAGAAATTTCAGGGAATGCTTCTGCCTAGTTTTTTTGTGAAGAAATTCCCTTTTCCAACGAATTCCTCAAAGAGTTCCAAATATCCACTTACAGATTCTGTAAAAACACGGATTCAAAACTGCTCTATGAAAAGCAAGGTTCACCTCTGTGAGTTGAATGCACATATCTTAAAGAATTTTCTGCGAATGCTTCTGTCTAGATTTTATGTGAAGTTATAACCGTTTCCAACGAAAGACCCAAGGAGCTCCAAAAATCCACTTGCAGATCCTACAAAAAGACTGTTTCAAAACTGCTCTATCCATAGGGAGGTTCAACTCTGTGAGTTAAATGCACACATCATAAAGAAGTTTCTGATAATGCTTCTGCCCAGTTTTAAAGTGAAGATATTTCCTTTTACACCATAGAACTCAAAGAACTCTGAATGAACAAGTGCGTATTCTACACAATAGAGTTTCAAAACTGTGCTAACAAGAGAAAGGTACAAATCTATGAGTTGAGTGCACACCTCACAAAGCAGTTTCAGAAAATGCTTCTGTCTAGTTTGTATGTGAAGAAATTCCCGTTTCCAACGAAGGCCTCAAAGAGCTCCAACTATCCACTTGCAGATTCTTCAAAAACACAGTTTCGTAACTGCCCTATCAAAAGGAATGTTCACGTTTGTGAGTTGAATGCACACATCTTAAATCAGTTTCTGAGAATGCCTCTTTCTAGTTTTCATGTGAAGATATTTCATATTCCACTACAGGGCTCAAAGCGCTCTGAATGAACACTTACCGATCCTAGAAAAAGTGTGTTTCAAAACTGCTCTATCAAAAGAAAGGTGCAACTGTGTGAGTTGAATTCAAACATCACAAGGTAGTTTCAGAGAATGCTTCTGTCTAGTTTTTATGTGAAGAGAGTCCCGTTTCCAAAGAAGGCTTCAAAGAGTTCCAAATATCCACTTGCAGATTCTGCAAAAAGACAGTTTCAAAACTGCTCTCTCAAAAGGAAGGTTCAACTCTGTCAGTTGAATGCACATATCAGAAAGCAGTTTCTGAGAATACTTCTGTCTAGTTTTTATGTGAAGATATTTCCTTTTCCAACATAGACCTCAAAGTGCTACAAATGAACAGTTTCATATTCTACAAAATACTGTTTCAAACCTGCTGTAATAAGAGAAAGCTTCAAATCTGTGAGTTGAATGCCCACATCACAAAGCAGTTTCAGAGAATTCTTCTGTCTATTTTGTATGTGGCGAAGTTCCCATTTCCAAAGAAGTTCTCAAAGAGCTCCACATATCCACTTGAAGATTACGCAAGAGACTATTTCAAAACTACTCTACCCAAAGGAAGATTCGGCTCTCTGAGTTGAATGCACACATCTTAAAGAAGTTTCTGAGAATGCTTCTGTCCAGTTTTAATGCGTAGATATTTCCTTTTCCGCCATAGGCCTCAAAGCGTTCCGAAAGAACACTTGCAGATACCGCAAAAACACTGCTACAAAACTGCTCTTTCAAAAGAAATGTTCTACTCTGTGAGTTGAATGCAAACATCAGAAAGAAGTTTCAGAGAAAGCTTCTGTCAATTTTTAGGTGAAGAAATTCCCTTTTCCAACGAAGGTCTCAAAGGGCTCCAAACATTCACTCGCAGATTCCGCATGTAGACTGTTTCAAAGCTGCTCAATGAGTAGAAATGTTCAACACTGCGTGTTGAATGCACACATCATAAAGAAGTTTCTGAGAATGCTTCTGTCCAGTTTTTATGTGATGATAATTACTCTTCCGCCATAATCCTCAAAGCGCTCCAAATGAATACTTGCACATTCCACAAAAAGAGTGTTTCAAAACTGCTCCAGCAACAGAAAGTTTCAACTGTGTGAGTTGAATGCACCCATGACAAAGCAGTTTCAGAGAGTCCTTCTGTCTAGTTTTTTTGGGAAGAAATTCCCGTTTCCAATGAATGCCTTAAAGAGTTCCAAATATCCACTTACAGAGTCTGTAAAAACACTGTTTCAAAACTGCTCTCTCAAAAGCAGGGTTCAACTCTCTGTGTTGAATGCACACATCTTAAAGAAATTTCTGAGAATGCTTCTGTCTAGATTTTATTTGAAGATATTCCCGTTTGCAACAAAACACTCCAAGAGATCCAAAAATCCACTTACAGATTCTACAAAAAGACTGTTTCAAAACTGCTCTATCAAAAGGAATTTTCAAATCTGTGAGTTGAATGAGCACATCAGAAAGAAGTTTCTGAGAATGCTTCTGTCTAGCTTTTATGTGAGGATATTTCCTTATCCATTACAGGCCTCAAAGTGCTCCGTATGAAGACTTGCAGATTCTACACAGTAATGTATCAAAACTGCTCTCAGAAGAGAAACGTTCAACACTGTGAGTTGAGTGCACACATCATAAAGCAGTTTCAGATAATGCTTCTGTCTAGTTTGTATGTGAAAGAATTCCCATTACCAACGAAGGCCTCAAAGAGCTCCAAATATTCACTTGCAGATTCTGCAAAAACACTGTTTCAAAACTGCTCTATGAAAAGGAAAGATCAGCCCTTTGAGTAGAGTGCACAAATCTTAAATAAGTTTCTGAGAATGCTTCTGCCCAGCTTTAATATGAAGATATTTCCTTTTCCACAGTAGGCCTCAAAGCGCTCTGAATGAACACCAGCAGATTCTGCAAAAAGAGTGTTTCAAAACTTTTCTATCAAGGGAAATGTTCTACTCGGTGAGTTGAATGCAAACATCACAAAGCAGTTTCGGGGAATGCTTCTATCTAGTTTTTAGGTGAGGAAATTCCCGTTTCCAACGCAGGTCCTGAAGAGCTCCAAATATTCTCTTGCAGATTCCGCAAAAAGACTGTTTAAAAACTGCTCCATCAATAGAAAGGTTCAACTCTGTGAGTTGAATGCACACATCATAAAGAGGTTTCTGTGAATTCTTCTGCCCAGTGTTTATGTGATGATGTTTCCTCTTCCACCATAAGCCTCAAAGCGCTCTGTAGGAACACTTGCACATTCCTCAAAAAGACTGTTTCAAAACTGTTCCAGCAACACAAAAGTTCAAATATGTGAGTTGAATGCACACATGACAAAGCAATTTCAGAGAATGCTTCTGTCTAGTTTTTAGGTGAAGAAATTCCCGTTTCCAACGAATGCCTCAAAGAGTTCCAAATATCCACTTACAGAGTCTGTAAAAATACTGTTTCAAAACTGCTCTATCAAAAGTAAATTTCAACTCTTTGAGTTGAATGCACACATCTTTAAGAAATTTCTGAGAATGCTTCTTTCTAGATTTTATGTGAAGATATTGCCATTTCCAACAAAAGAGTCAGAGAGCTCAAAAAATCCACTTGCAGATTCTGCAAAAACACTGTTCCAAAACTGCTCTTTGAAAAGGAAGGTTCAACCCTGTGAGTTGAGTGCACACATCAGAAAGAAGTTTCTGAGAATGGTTCTGCCCAGTTTTAATGTGAAGATATTTCCTTTTCCACCATAGGCCTCAAAGCTCTCCAAATGAACACCCGCAGAGTCTACACAGCAGTGTTTCTAAACTCCTCTTACAAGAGAAAGAATCAACTCCATGAGTTGAGCGCACACATCGCAAAGCAGTTTCAGAAAATTCTTCTGTCAAGTTTGTATAAGAAGAAATTCCCGTTTCCAATGAAGGCTCCCAAGAGCTCCAAATATCCACTTGAAGATTCTGCGAAAACACAGTTTCATAACTGTCCTATAAAAAGGAATGTTCAACCCTGTGAGTTGAATGCATCCGTCTTAAATCAGTTTCTGAGAATGCTTCTGCCTAGTTTTCATGTGAAGATAATTCGTATTCCTCCTTAGTGCTCAAAGTGCTCTGAATGAACACTTGCCGATTCTACAAAAAGAGTGTTTCAAAACTGCTCTATCAAAAGAAAGGTGTAACTGTGTGAGTTGAATACAAACATCATGAAGAAGTTTCAGAGAATGCTTCTTTCTAATTTTTATGTGAAGAAAGTCCCGTTTCCAAAGAAGGCCTTAAAGAGTTCCAAATATCCACTTCCAGATTCTGCAAAAAGACTGTTTCAAAACTGCTCTATCAAAAGGAAGGTCCAACTCTGTGAGTTGAATGCACACATCAGAAAGCAGTTTCTGAGAATGCTTCTGTCTAGTTTTTATGTGAAGATATTTCCTTTTCCACCATAGGCCCCAAAGCGCTCCGAATGAACAGTTGCAGAATCTACACAGTAGTGTTTCAAAACTGCTCTAACAGAAGAAAGTTTCAACTCTGTGAGTTGAATGCACACATCGCAAAGCAGGTTCAGAGAATTCTTAAGTCTAGTTTGTATGTGAAGATGTTCCTATATCGAAAGAAGGCCTCAAAGAGCTCCAAATATCCCCTTGCAGAATATGCCAGAGGCTGTTCCAAAACTGCTTTTTCCAAAGGAAGGTTCAACAACGTGAGTTGAATGCACACATCTTAAAGAAGTTTCTGAAAATGCTTCTTTCTAGTTTTTACGTGAAGATGTTTCCTTTTCCACCATAGGCCTCGAAGAGCTCCATATGAACACTTGCAGATTCTACACAAAAATGTTTCAAAACTGTTCTAACCAGAGAAAGGTTCAACTCTGTGCGATGAGTGCACACGTTACAAAGCAGTTTCAGAGAACTCTTCTGTCTAGTTTGAATGTGAAGAAATTCCCGTTTCCAACGTAGGCCTCTAAGGGCTCCAAATATCCACTTCCAGATGCTGCAAAAACACTGTTTCAAAACTGCTCTATGCAAAGGAATGTTCAACTCTGTGAATGGAATGCACACATCAGAAAGAAGTTTCTGAGAATGCTTCTGTCTAGCTTTAATGTGAAGATATTTCCTTTTCCACCGTAGGCCTCAAAGCGCTCTGAAAGAACACTTACAGATTCTGCAAAAAGAATGTTTCAAATCTGCTCTATCAAAAGCAATGTTCTATTCTGTGGGTTGAATGCTAACATCACAAAACAGTTTCAGAGAATGCTTGTGTCTAGCTTTTAGGTGAAGGAATTCCCGTTTCCAACGAAGGTCTCTAAGAGCTCCAAACATTCACTTGCAGATTCTGCAAAAGAGTGTTTCAAAACTGCTCCATCAATAGAAAGGTTCAACTCTGTAAGTTGAATGCATACCTCATAAAGAAGTTTCTGAGAATGCTTCTCCCCAGTTTTTATTTGATGATATTTCCTCTTCTACCATAACCCTCAAAGCGCCCTGAAAGAACACATGCACATTCCACAAAAAGAGAGTTTCAAAACTGTTCCAGCAACAGAAAGGTTCAACTCAGTGAGTTGAATGCACACAACATAAAGAAGTTTCTGAGAATGCTTCTGTCTTGTTTTTATGTGGAGATATTTCCTTTTACACAGCAGGCCTCAAAGTGCTCCGATTGAATACTTGCAGGTTCTATACAATAGTGTTTCCAAACTGCTTTAATAAGGGAAACGTTCAACTCTGTGTGTTTAATGCACACATTGCAAAGCAGTTTCAGAGAATGCTTCTGTGTAGTTTGTATGTGAAGAAATTCCCGTTTCTATCGAAGGCCTCAAAGAGCTCCGAATATCCAGTTCCAGATTCTGCAAAAACACTGTTTCAAAACTGCTGTATTAACAGGAAAGTTCACCTCTGTGAGTGGAATGCACACATCAGAAAGAACTTTCTGATAATGCTCCTATCTAGTTTTTATGTGAAGATATTTCCTTTCCAACCGTAGGCCTCAAGGCGCTCTGTATGAACACTTGCAGATTCTACACAATAGTGTTTCAAAACTGGTCTAACAAGAGAAAGGTTCAAATCTGTCAGCTGAGTGCACACATCACAAAGCAGTTTCAGAGAATGCTTCTGTCTAGTTTGTATGTGAAGAAATTCCCGTTTCCAACGAAGGCCTCAAAGACCTCCAAATATCCACTTCCAGATTCTGCAAAAACAGTTTCATATCTGCTCTGTCAGCAAGAAAGTTCAACTGTGTGAGATAAATGTACACAAGAGAAATAAGTTTCTGAGAATGCTTCTCTCTAATTTTAATATGAAGATATTTCCTTTTCCAAAATAGGCCTCTAAGTGCTCCGAAAGAACACTTGCAGATTCTGCAAAAAGAGTATTTCAAAACTGCTCTATCAAAAGAAACCTTATACTCTGTGAGTTGAATGCAAACATCACAAAGCAGTTTCAGAGAATGCTTCGGTCTTGTTTTTAGGTGAAAAAATTCCCGTTTCCAATGAAGGTCTCGAAGAGCTCCAAATATACACTTGCAGATTCTGCAAAAATACTGTTTCAAAACTGCTCTATCAATAGGAAGGTTCAACTCTGTGAGTTGAATGCACACATCATAAAGAATTATCTCAGAATGCTTCTGTCTAATTTTTTTGTGAAGATATTTCCTTTTCCACCACAGGCCTCAAAGAGCTCCGAAAGAATACTTGCAGGTTCCACACAATAGTGTTTCAAAACGGCTCTAACAAAAGAAACGTTCAACTCTGTGAGTTGAGTGCACACATCACAAAGAAGTTTGAGAGAATGCTTCTGTCTATTTAGTATGTGAAGAAATTCCCGTTTCCAACGAAGGCCTCAAAGAGCTCCAAATATCTACTTGCAGATTGTTCAAAGTCACAGTTTCATAACTGCCCTATCAAAAGGAATGTTCAACCTTCTGTGTTGAATGCACGTATCTTTCATCAGTTTCTGAGAATGCTTCGGTCTAGTTTTCATGTGAAGATATTTCGTATTCCACTATAGTGCTAAAAGCTCTCTGAATGAACACTTGCCGATTCTACAAAAAAATTGTTTCAGATCTGTTCTATCAAAAGAAAGGTACAACTGTGTGAGTTGATTGCAAACATCACAAAGCAGTTTCAGAGAATGCTTCTGTCTAGTTTTTCTGTGAAGAAAGTCCCGTTTCCAAAGAAGGCTTCAAAAATCTCTAAGTATCCTCTTGCAGATACTGCAAAAAGACTGTTTGAAAACTGCTCTATCAAAAGGAAGGTTCAAATTTGTGAATTGAATGCACACATCTGAAAGAAGTTTCTGAGAATGCATCTGAGTAGTTTTTATGTAAAGACATATCCTTTTCCACAATAAGCCTCAAAGAGCTCCGTATGAGCAGTTGCAGATTCTACACAATAGTGTTTCAAACTGCTCTAACAAGAGGAAGATTCAAGTCTGTGAGTTGAATGCACACATCACAAAGCAGTTTCTGAGAATACTTCTGTCTAGATTGTATATGAAGAAGTAACCATTTCCAAAGAAGTCCTCAAAGAGATCCAAATATACACTTGCAGAATATGCAAGGGACTGTTTCAAAAAAGCTCTATCCAAAGGAAGGTTCAAATCTGGGTGTTTAATGCACACATCTTAAATCAGTTTCTGAGAATGCTTCTATCTAGTTTTTATGTGAAGTTGTTTCCTTTTCCACCATAGGCCTCAAAGTGCTACTTATGAACAGTTGCAGATTCTACACAATAGTGTTTCAATACTTCTCTATCAAAAGGAAAGTTCACCTCTGTTAGTGGAATGCACACATCAGAAAGTAGTTTCTAAGAATGCTTCTGTCTAGTTTTAATGTGAAGATATTTCATTTTCCATCATAGGCCTCAATGTGCACAGAAAGAACAATTGCAGATTCCGCAAAGAGAGTGTTTCAAAACTGCTCTATCAAAAGAAATATTCTGCTCTGTGAGTTGAATGCAAACATGACAAAGCAGTTTCAGAGAATGCTTCTGTTAAGTTTTTAGGTGAAGAAATTCCTATTTCCAACGAAGGTCACAAAGAACTCCAAAACATTCACTTGCAAATTCTTTAAAAAGTCTGTTTCAAAACTGCTCTATTAATAGAAAGGTTCAAATCTGTGGGTTGAATGCACACATCAGAAAGAAGCTTCTGAGAATGCTTCCGCCCAGTTTTAATGTGAAGATCTTTCCTATTTCAATATAGGCCTCAAAGAGCTCCGAATGAACACTTGCGGATTCAACACAATAGTGTTTCAAAACTGTTCTAACAAGAGAAAGGTTCAACTCTGTGAGTTGAGTGCACACATCACAAAGCATCTTCAGAGAATGCTTCTATCTAGTTTGTATCTGAAGAAATTCCTGTTTCCAACGAAGGCCTCAAAGAGATCCAAATATCCACTGGCAGATTCTGCAAAAACACAGTTTCATAAGTGCACTATCAAAAGAAATGTTGAACCCTGTGAGTTGAATGCACACAAACTAAATCAGTTTCTCAGAATGCTTCTGTATAGTTTTCATGTGACGATATTTCATATTCCACTATAGGGCTCAAAGCGCTCTGAATGAACACTTGCCGATTCTACAAAAAGAGTGTTTCAAAACTGCTCTATCAAAAGAAAGCTGCAACTGTGTGAGTTGAATGCAAATATCACAAAGTAGTTTCAGGGAATGCTTCTGTCTAGATTTTATGTGAAGATATTCCCTTTCCAACGAAAGCCTCAAAGAGCTCCAAATATCCACTTCCAGATACTGCAAAAACACTGTTTCAAAACTGCTCTATCAATAGGAAGGTTCAACTCTGTGAGTTAAATGCACACATCATAAAGAAGTTTCCGAGAATGCTTCTGCCCAGTTTTAATGTGAAGATGTTTCCTTTTCCAATATAGACCTCAAAGCGCTCTGAATGAACACTTGCCGAGTATACACAATAGTGTTTCAAAACTGCTCTAACAAGAGAAAGTTTCAACTCTGTGAGTTGAGTGCACACATCACAAAGTAGTTTCAGAAAATGCTTCTGTCTAGTTTATATGTGAAGAAATTCCCGTTTCCAACGAAGGCCTCAGAACTCCAAATATCCACTTGCAGATTCTGCAAAAACACAGTTTCATAACTGCCCTTTCAAAAGGAATCTTCAATCTTGTGAGTTGAATGCACACATCTTAAATCAGTTTCTGAGAGTGCTTCTGTCTAGTTTTCATGGGAAGATATTTCGTATTCCACTGTAGGGCTCTAAGTGCTCTGAATGAACACTTGCCGAATCTACAAAAACAGTGTTTCAAAACTGCTCTATAAAAAGAAACGTGCAACAGTGTGATATGAATGCAAACATCACAAACCAGGTTCAGAGAATCTTCTGTCTAGTTTTTATGTGAAGAAATTCCCCTTTCCAACGAATGCCTCAAAGAGTTCCAATTATCCATTAACATATCCTGTAAAAACACTGTTTCAAAATTGCTCTATCAAAAGCAAATTTCAACTCTGTGAGTTGAATGCACATATCTTAAAGAAATTTCTGAGAACGTTTCTGTCTAGATTTTATGTGAAGATATTCCTGTTTCCAACGAAAGTCTCAGAGCGCTCCAAAAATCCACTTGCAGATTAAGCAAAAAGACTGTTTCAAAACTGCTCTATCAATAGAAAGATTCAACTCTGCGAGTTGAATGCACATATCAGAAAGAAGTTTCTGAGAATTCTTCTGTCTAGTTTTTATGTGAAGCTATTTTCTTTTCCAACATAGGCCTCAAAGCGCTCTGAATGAACAGTTGCAGATTCTACACAATAGTGCTTCAAACTGCTCTACCAAGAGAAAGGTTCAAATATGTGTGTTCAATGCACACATCACAAAGCAGATTCAGAGAATGCTTCTGTCTAGTTTGTATGTGAAGAAGTTCTCATTTTTAAAGAAAGCCTCAAAGAGCTCTAAATAACCACTTGCAGATTATGCAAGACACTGCTTCAAAACTGCCCTATCCAAAGGAAGGTTCAACTCTGTGAGTTGAATGCACACATCTTAAAGAAGTTCCTGAGAATGCTTCTGTCTATGTATATGTGAAGATATTTCCTTCCCCAGCATAGGCCTCAAAGTGCTCCGAATGAACAGTTGCAGATTCTACACAATAGTATTTCAAAACTGCTCTAACAAGAGAAAGGTTCAACTCTGTGAGTTGAGTGCACACATCACAAAGAAGTTTCAGGAAACGCTTCTGTGTAGTTTGTATGTGAAGAAATTCCCGTTTCCAATGAAGGCATCAAAGAGCTCCAAAAATCCACTTGCAGAATCTGCAAAAACACAGTTTCATAACTGCCCTATCAAAAGGAGTGTTCAATTCTGTGAGTTGAATGCACACATCTTAAATCAATTTCTGAGAATGCTTCTATCTAGTTTTAATGTGAAGATATTTTGTATTGCATTCTAGGGCTCAAAGTGCTCCGAATGAGCATTTTCCGACTCTACAAAAAGAGTGTTTCAAAACTGCTCTATCAGAAGAAAGGTGCAATTCTGTGAGCTTAAGGCAAATATCAGAAAGCAGTTTCAGAGAATGCGTCTGTCTACAATTTAAGTGAAGATATTCCCGTTTCAACTGAAAGCCTCTAAGAGCGCCAAAAATACACTTGTAAATCCGGCAAAAAGACAGTTTCAAAACTGCTCAATCAATAGGAAGGTTGAAGTCTGCGAGTTGAATTCACACATCAGAAAGAAGTTTCTGAGAATGCTTCGGTCTAGTGTTTCTGTGAAGATATTTCCTTTTCCACCACAGGCCTCAAAGCACTCCGTAAGAACACTTGAAGATTCTACAGAATAGTATTTCAAAACTACTGTAACAAGAGAAACTTTCAACTCTGTCAGTTGAGTGCTCACATCACAAAGCAGTTTCAGGAAATGCTTCTGTCTAGCCTGTATGTGAAGAAATTACCGTTTCCAACGAAGGCCTCAAAGAGCCCCGAATATCCACTTGCAGAATGTGCAAAAGCACAGTTTCAAATCTGGCCTATCAAAAGGAATGTTCAACTCTGTGAGTTGAATGCACACATCTTAAATCAGTTTCTGAGAATGCTTCTGTTTAGTTTTCATGTGAAGATATATCGTATTCCACTACAGGGCTCAAAGTGCTCTGAATGACATTTTCCGATTCTACAAAAAAAGTGTTTCAAAACTCCTCTATCAAAAGAAAGGTGCAACTCTGTGAGCTGAATGCAAATATCTCAAAGCAGTTTCAGAGACTGCTTCTGTCTAGAATTTAAGTGAAGATATTCTCGTTTCCACCGAAACCTCAAAGAGCGCCAAAAATACAACTGCAAATACTGCAAAAAGATTCTTTCAAATCTGCTCTACCAATAGGAAGGTTCAACTCTGTGATTTGACTGCGTACATCAGAAAGAGGTTTCTGAGAATGCTTCTGTCGAGTTTTCATGTGAAGATATTTCTTATTCCAATATAGGGCTCAAAGCACTCTGATTGAACAGTTGCCGATTCTACAAAAGAGTGTTTCAAAACTGCTCTATCAAAAGAAAGGTGCAACTGTGTGAGCTGAATGCAAATATCTCAAAGCAGTTTCAGAGAACGCTTCTATCTTGTTTTTATGTGAAGAAAGTCCCGTTTCCCAAGAAGGCCTCAAAGAGCTCCAAATATCCACTTGCAGATTCTGCAAAGACTGTTTCAATACTGCTCTATCAAAGGAAGGTTCAACTCTGTGACTTGAATGCACACATCAGAAACAAGTCTGTGAGAATGCTTCTGTCAAGTTTTTATGTGAAGGTATTTTCGTTTCCACCATAGTCCTCAAAGCCAAATGAATGAACAGTTGCAGATTCTACACAATAGTGTTTCAAAACTGCTCTAACAAGAGAAAAGTTCAACTCTGAGAGTTGAATGAACACAGCACAAAGCAGTTTCAGAGAATGTTTCTGTCTAGTTTGTATGTGAAGAAGTTCTCTTTTTTAAAGAAAGCCTCAAAGAGCTCCAATTATCCACTTGCCGAATATGTAAGAGACTGTTTCAAAACTGCTCTATGCAAAGGGAGGTTCAACACTGTGAGTTGAATGCACATATCTTAAAGAAGTTTCTCAGAATGCTTCTGGTTTTTTTTTTGTGAAGATATTTCCTTCACCAGCATAGGCCTCAAAGCACTCCAAATGAACAGTTGCAGATTCTACACAATAGTGTTTCAAAACTGCTCTAACAAGAGAAAGTTTCAACTCTGTGAGTTGAGTGCACACACCACAAAGCAGTTTCAGAGAATGCTTCTGTCTAGTTTGTATGTGAAGAAGTTCCCGTTTCCAACAAGGGCCTCAAAGAGCTTAAAATATCCACTTGCAGATTCTTCAAAAACACAGTTTCATAACTGCCCTACCAAAAGGAATGTTCAACCCTGTGAGTTGAATGCACACATCTTATATCAGTTTCTGAGACTGCTTCTGTCTAGTTTTTTTGTGAAGATATTTAGTATTCCAATATAGGGCTCAGAGCTCTCTGAATGAACACTTGCCAATTCTACAAAAAGAGAGTTTCAAAACTGCTCTATCAAAAGAAATGTGCAACTCTGTGAGTTGAAAGCAAATATCACAAAGCAGTTTCAGAGAATGTTTCTGTGTAGTTTTTATGTGAAGATGTCCCGTTTCCAAAGAAGGCCTCAAAGAGCTCCAAATATCCACTTCCAGATTCTGAAAAAAGACTGTTTCCAAACTGCTCTATCAAAAGGAAGGTTGAACTCTGTTAGTTGAATGCACTCATCAGAAAGAAGTTTCTGAGAATGCTTCTGTCTACTTTTAATGTGAAGATAGTCCCTTTTCCACCTTAGGCCTCAATGCGCTCCGAAACAACACTTGCAGATTCTGCATACAGAGTGTTTAAACACTGCTCTAACAAAAGAAATGTTCTACTCTATGAGGTGAATGCAAACAACACAAAGCAGTTTCAAAAAATGCTTCTGTCTAGTTTTTAGGTTAAGAAACACCCTTTTCCAACGAAGGTCTCAAAGAACTTCAAATATTCTCTTGCAGATTCTGCAAAAAGTCTGTTTGAAAACTGCTCAATCAAAAGGTAGGTTCAAATCTGTGAGTTGAATGCACACATCAGAAAGAAGTTTCTGAGATGTCTAGTTTTTATGTGACGATATTTCTTTTTCCACCACAGGCCTCAAAGCGCTCCATATGAACACTTGCAGTTTCTACACAATAGTGTTTCAAAACTGCTCTTACCAGAGAAAGGCTCAACTCTGTGAGATGAGTGCACACATCACCAAGCAGTTTCAGAGAATGCTTCTGTCTAGTTTTTATGTGAAGAAATTCTCGTTTCCAACAAATGCCTCAAAGAGTTCCAAATATCCACTTAGAGATTCTGTAAAAACACTGTTTCAAAACGGCTCTATCAAAAGCATGTTTCAATTCTGAGAGTTGAATGCACATATCTCAAAGACATTTCTGACTATTCTTCTGTCTAGATTGTATGTGAAGATATTCCCGTTTCCAACGAAAGAATCAGAGATCTCCAAAAATCCACTTGCAGATTAAGCAAAAAGACTGTTTCAAAACTGCTCTATCAATAGGAAGTTTCAACTCTGTGTGTTGAATGCACACATCAGAAAGAAGTTTCTGAGAATGCTTCTGTCTAATTTTCATGTGAAGGTATTTCCATTTCCACCATAGGCCTCAAAGCGCTCCGTATGAACACTTGCAGATTCTACACAATAGTGTTTCTAAACTACTCTAACAAGAGAAAGGTTCAACCCTGTGAGTTGAGTGCACGCATCACAAAGCAGTTTCAGACAATGCCTCTGTCTAGTTTGTATGTGAAGAAATTCCCGTTTCCAAAAAAGGCCTCAAAAAGTTCCAAATATCCACTTCCAGACTCTGCAAAAACACTGTTTCAAAACTGCTCTATGAAAAGGAAGGTTCACCTCTGTGAGTTGAATGCACACATCAGAAAGAAGTTTTTGAGAATGCTTCTGCAGAGTTTTAATGTGAAGTTATTTCCTTTTCCACCACAGGCCTCAAAGCGCTCCGTATGAACCGTTGCAGATCCTAAACACTATTGTTTCAAAACTACTCTAACAAGAGAAAGGTTCAGCTCTTCGAGATGAGTGCACACATCACAAAGCAGTTTCAATAAATGCTTTTGTCTAGTATGTATGTGAAGAAATTCCCGTTTCCAACGAAGGCCTCAGAGAGCTCCAAATATCCACTTGCAGATACTACAAAAACACAGTTTCATAACTGCCCTATCAAAAGGAATGTTCAACACTGTGAGTTGAATAGACACATCTTAAATCAGTTTCTGAGAATGCTTCTGTCTATTTTTCATGTGAAGAAATTTCGTATTCCATTCTAGGGCTCAAAGTGCTCAGAATGAACATTTTCCGACTCTACAAAAAGAGTGTTTCAAAACTGCTGTATCATAAGAATGGTGCAAATCTGTGGGCTGAATGCAAATATCAGAAAGCAGTTTCAGAGAATGCGTCTGTGTAGAAATAAAGTGAAGATATTCCCGTTTCTACGAAAAGCCTTAAAGAGCGCCAAAAATACACTTGCAAATCCTGCAAAAAGACTGTTTCAAAACTGCTCAATCAATAGGAAGGTTCAAGTCTGTGAGGTGAATTCACACATCAGAAAGAAGTTTCTGAGAATCCTTCAGTCTAATGTTTTTGGGACGATATTTCCTCTTCCACCATAGGCCTCAAAGATCTCCGTAAGAACATTTGCAGATTCTACACAATAGTATTTCAAAACTGTTAATACAAGAGAAACGTTCAACTCTGTGAGTTGAGCACAGACATCACAAAGCAGTTTCAGAGAATTCTTCTGTCTAGTTTGTATGTGAAGAAATTCCCGTTTCCAACGAAGGCCTCAAAGAGCTCCAAATATCTACTTCCAGATACTTCAAAAACACTATTTCAAAACTGCTGTATGAAAAGGAAAGTTCAACCCTTTGAGTTGAATGCACACATCAGAAAGAAGTTTCTGAGAATGCTTCTGCCCAGTTTTAATGTGAAGATATTTCCTTTTCCACCATAGGCCTCAAAGCGCTCCGAATGAACACTTGCAGATTCTACACAATATTGTTTCTAAACTGCTTTAACAGAAGAAATGTTCAACGCTGTGAGTTGAGTGCACACATCACAAAGCAGTTTCAGAAAATGCTTCTGTCTAGTTTGTATGTGAAGAAATTCCCGTTTCCAACGAATGCCTGCAAACATCCCCTTCCAGATTCTGCAAAAACAGACTTTCATAACTGCCGTATCAAAAACAATGTTCACCACATTGAGTTGAATGCACACATCTTAAGTCAGTTTCTGAGAATGCTTCTGTCGTTTTGTCATGCGAAGATATTTCGTATTCCACTATAGGGCTCAAAGCGTCCTGAAAGAAAACTTGCCGATGTTACAAAAAGAGTGTTTCAAAACTGCTCTACCAAAAGAAAGATGCAGCTGTGTGAGTTGAATGCAAACCTCACAAAACAGGTTCAGAGAATGCTTCTGTCTAGTTTTTATGTGAAGAAAGTCCCGTTTCCAAAGAAGGCCTCAAAGACTTCCAAATATCCACTTGCAGATTCTGCAAAAATACTGTTTCAAAACTGCTCTATCAAAAGGAAGGTTCACCTCTGTGAGTGGAATGCACACATCAGAATCGAGTTTGTGAGGATGCTTCTGTCTAGTTTTTATGTGAAGTTATTTCCTTTTCCACCATAGGCCTCAAAGCGCTCTGAATGAGCAGTTGCAGATTCTACACAATAGTGTTTCAAAACTGCTCAAACAAGAGAAAGGTTCAAACCTGTGAGTTGAATGCACACATGAAAAAGCAGTTTCAGGGAATGCTTCTGTCTGGTTTGTATGTGAAGAAGTTCCCATTTCCAAAGAAGTCCTCAAAGAGCTCCAAATATCCACTTGCAGAATCTGCAAGAGACTCTTTCAAAACTGCTCTATCCAAAGGAAGGTTCAACTCTTTGAGTTGAATGCACACATCTTAAAGAAGTTTCTGAGAATCCTTCTATCTAGTTTTTATGTGAAGATATTTCCTTTTACATCATAGGCCTCAAAGCGTTCTGAATGAACAGTTGCAGATTCTACGCAATAGTGTTTCAAAACGCCTCTAGCAAGAGAAAGTTTCACCTCTGAGAGTTGACTGCACACACCACAAAGCAGTTTCAAAGTATGCTTCTGTCTACTTTGTTTGTGAAGAAGTTCCCTTTTCAAACGAAGGCCTGAAAGTGCTCAAAATATCGGCTTGCAGATTCTGCAAAAACACAGTTTCATAACTGCCGTATCAAAAGGAATATTCAACACTGTGAGTTGAATGCACACATCATAAATCAGTTTCCGATAATGCTTGTGTCTAGTTTTCTTGTGATGATATTACGTATTCTACCATGGTCCTGAAACCTCTCCGAAGGAACATTTGGAGATTCTGCAAAAAGAGTGTTTCAAAATTGCTCCAGCAACACAAAGGTTCAACTCAGTGAGTTGAATGCACACACGACAAAGAAATTTCAGGGAATGCTTCTGCCTAGTTTTTTTGTGAAGAAATTCCCTTTTCCAACGAATTCCTCAAAGAGTTCCAAATATCCACTTACAGATTCTGTAAAAACACGGATTCAAAACTGCTCTATGAAAAGCAAGGTTCACCTCTGTGAGTTGAATGCACATATCTTAAAGAATTTTCTGCGAATGCTTCTGTCTAGATTTTATGTGAAGTTATAACCGTTTCCAACGAAAGACCCAAGGAGCTCCAAAAATCCACTTGCAGATCCTACAAAAAGACTGTTTCAAAACTGCTCTATCCATAGGGAGGTTCAACTCTGTGAGTTAAATGCACACATCATAAAGAAGTTTCTGATAATGCTTCTGCCCAGTTTTAAAGTGAAGATATTTCCTTTTACACCATAGAACTCAAAGAACTCTGAAAGAACAAGTGCGTATTCTACACAATAGAGTTTCAAAACTGTGCTAACAAGAGAAAGGTACAAATCTATGAGTTGAGTGCACACCTCACAAAGCAGTTTCAGAAAATGCTTCTGTCTAGTTTGTATGTGAAGAAATTCCCGTTTCCAACGAAGGCCTCAAAGAGCTCCAACTATCCACTTGCAGATTCTTCAAAAACACAGTTTCGTAACTGCCCTATCAAAAGGAATGTTCACGTTTGTGAGTTGAATGCACACATCTTAAATCAGTTTCTGAGAATGCCTCTTTCTAGTTTTCATGTGAAGATATTTCATATTCCACTACAGGGCTCAAAGCGCTCTGAATGAACACTTACCGATCCTAGAAAAAGTGTGTTTCAAAACTGCTCTATCAAAAGAAAGGTGCAACTGTGTGAGTTGAATTCAAACATCACAAGGTAGTTTCAGAGAATGCTTCTGTCTAGTTTTTATGTGAAGAGAGTCCCGTTTCCAAAGAAGGCTTCAAAGAGTTCCAAATATCCACTTGCAGATTCTGCAAAAAGACAGTTTCAAAACTGCTCTCTCAAAAGGAAGGTTCAACTCTGTCAGTTGAATGCACATATCAGAAAGCAGTTTCTGAGAATACTTCTGTCTAGTTTTTATGTGAAGATATTTCCTTTTCCAACATAGACCTCAAAGTGCTACAAATGAACAGTTTCATATTCTACAAAATACTGTTTCAAACCTGCTGTAATAAGAGAAAGCTTCAAATCTGTGAGTTGAATGCCCACATCACAAAGCAGTTTCAGAGAATTCTTCTGTCTATTTTGTATGTGGCGAAGTTCCCATTTCCAAAGAAGTTCTCAAAGAGCTCCACATATCCACTTGAAGATTACGCAAGAGACTATTTCAAAACTACTCTACCCAAAGGAAGATTCGGCTCTCTGAGTTGAATGCACACATCTTAAAGAAGTTTCTGAGAATGCTTCTGTCCAGTTTTAATGCGTAGATATTTCCTTTTCCGCCATAGGCCTCAAAGCGTTCCGAAAGAACACTTGCAGATACCGCAAAAACACTGCTACAAAACTGCTCTTTCAAAAGAAATGTTCTACTCTGTGAGTTGAATGCAAACATCAGAAAGAAGTTTCAGAGAAAGCTTCTGTCAATTTTTAGGTGAAGAAATTCCCTTTTCCAACGAAGGTCTCAAAGGGCTCCAAACATTCACTCGCAGATTCCGCATGTAGACTGTTTCAAAGCTGCTCAATGAGTAGAAATGTTCAACACTGCGTGTTGAATGCACACATCATAAAGAAGTTTCTGAGAATGCTTCTGTCCAGTTTTTATGTGATGATAATTACTCTTCCGCCATAATCCTCAAAGCGCTCCAAATGAATACTTGCACATTCCACAAAAAGAGTGTTTCAAAACTGCTCCAGCAACAGAAAGTTTCAACTGTGTGAGTTGAATGCACCCATGACAAAGCAGTTTCAGAGAGTCCTTCTGTCTAGTTTTTTTGGGAAGAAATTCCCGTTTCCAATGAATGCCTTAAAGAGTTCCAAATATCCACTTACAGAGTCTGTAAAAACACTGTTTCAAAACTGCTCTCTCAAAAGCAGGGTTCAACTCTCTGTGTTGAATGCACACATCTTAAAGAAATTTCTGAGAATGCTTCTGTCTAGATTTTATTTGAAGATATTCCCGTTTGCAACAAAACACTCCAAGAGATCCAAAAATCCACTTACAGATTCTACAAAAAGACTGTTTCAAAACTGCTCTATCAAAAGGAATTTTCAAATCTGTGAGTTGAATGAGCACATCAGAAAGAAGTTTCTGAGAATGCTTCTGTCTAGCTTTTATGTGAGGATATTTCCTTATCCATTACAGGCCTCAAAGTGCTCCGTATGAAGACTTGCAGATTCTACACAGTAATGTATCAAAACTGCTCTCAGAAGAGAAACGTTCAACACTGTGAGTTGAGTGCACACATCATAAAGCAGTTTCAGATAATGCTTCTGTCTAGTTTGTATGTGAAAGAATTCCCATTACCAACGAAGGCCTCAAAGAGCTCCAAATATTCACTTGCAGATTCTGCAAAAACACTGTTTCAAAACTGCTCTATGAAAAGGAAAGATCAGCCCTTTGAGTAGAGTGCACACATCTTAAATAAGTTTCTGAGAATGCTTCTGCCCAGCTTTAATATGAAGATATTTCCTTTTCCACAGTAGGCCTCAAAGCGCTCTGAATGAACACCAGCAGATTCTGCAAAAAGAGTGTTTCAAAACTTTTCTATCAAGGGAAATGTTCTACTCGGTGAGTTGAATGCAAACATCACAAAGCAGTTTCGGGGAATGCTTCTATCTAGTTTTTAGGTGAGGAAATTCCCGTTTCCAACGCAGGTCCTGAAGAGCTCCAAATATTCTCTTGCAGATTCCGCAAAAAGACTGTTTAAAAACTGCTCCATCAATAGAAAGGTTCAACTCTGTGAGTTGAATGCACACATCATAAAGAGGTTTCTGTGAATTCTTCTGCCCAGTGTTTATGTGATGATGTTTCCTCTTCCACCATAAGCCTCAAAGCGCTCTGTAGGAACACTTGCACATTCCTCAAAAAGACTGTTTCAAAACTGTTCCAGCAACACAAAAGTTCAAATATGTGAGTTGAATGCACACATGACAAAGCAATTTCAGAGAATGCTTCTGTCTAGTTTTTAGGTGAAGAAATTCCCGTTTCCAACGAATGCCTCAAAGAGTTCCAAATATCCACTTACAGAGTCTGTAAAAATACTGTTTCAAAACTGCTCTATCAAAAGTAAATTTCAACTCTTTGAGTTGAATGCACACATCTTTAAGAAATTTCTGAGAATGCTTCTTTCTAGATTTTATGTGAAGATATTGCCATTTCCAACAAAAGAGTCAGAGAGCTCAAAAAATCCACTTGCAGATTCTGCAAAAACACTGTTCCAAAACTGCTCTTTGAAAAGGAAGGTTCAACCCTGTGAGTTGAGTGCACACATCAGAAAGAAGTTTCTGAGAATGGTTCTGCCCAGTTTTAATGTGAAGATATTTCCTTTTCCACCATAGGCCTCAAAGCTCTCCAAATGAACACCCGCAGAGTCTACACAGCAGTGTTTCTAAACTCCTCTTACAAGAGAAAGAATCAACTCCATGAGTTGAGCGCACACATCGCAAAGCAGTTTCAGAAAATTCTTCTGTCAAGTTTGTATAAGAAGAAATTCCCGTTTCCAATGAAGGCTCCCAAGAGCTCCAAATATCCACTTGAAGATTCTGCGAAAACACAGTTTCATAACTGTCCTATAAAAAGGAATGTTCAACCCTGTGAGTTGAATGCACCCGTCTTAAATCAGTTTCTGAGAATGCTTCTGCCTAGTTTTCATGTGAAGATAATTCGTATTCCTCCTTAGTGCTCAAAGTGCTCTGAATGAACACTTGCCGATTCTACAAAAAGAGTGTTTCAAAACTGCTCTATCAAAAGAAAGGTGTAACTGTGTGAGTTGAATACAAACATCATGAAGAAGTTTCAGAGAATGCTTCTTTCTAATTTTTATGTGAAGAAAGTCCCGTTTCCAAAGAAGGCCTTAAAGAGTTCCAAATATCCACTTCCAGATTCTGCAAAAAGACTGTTTCAAAACTGCTCTATCAAAAGGAAGGTCCAACTCTGTGAGTTGAATGCACACATCAGAAAGCAGTTTCTGAGAATGCTTCTGTCTAGTTTTTATGTGAAGATATTTCCTTTTCCACCATAGGCCCCAAAGCGCTCCGAATGAACAGTTGCAGAATCTACACAGTAGTGTTTCAAAACTGCTCTAACAGAAGAAAGTTTCAACTCTGTGAGTTGAATGCACACATCGCAAAGCAGGTTCAGAGAATTCTTAAGTCTAGTTTGTATGTGAAGATGTTCCTATATCGAAAGAAGGCCTCAAAGAGCTCCAAATATCCCCTTGCAGAATATGCCAGAGGCTGTTCCAAAACTGCTTTTTCCAAAGGAAGGTTCAACAACGTGAGTTGAATGCACACATCTTAAAGAAGTTTCTGAAAATGCTTCTTTCTAGTTTTTACGTGAAGATGTTTCCTTTTCCACCATAGGCCTCGAAGAGCTCCATATGAACACTTGCAGATTCTACACAAAAATGTTTCAAAACTGTTCTAACCAGAGAAAGGTTCAACTCTGTGCGATGAGTGCACACGTTACAAAGCAGTTTCAGAGAACTCTTCTGTCTAGTTTGAATGTGAAGAAATTCCCGTTTCCAACGTAGGCCTCTAAGGGCTCCAAATATCCACTTCCAGATGCTGCAAAAACACTGTTTCAAAACTGCTCTATGCAAAGGAATGTTCAACTCTGTGAATGGAATGCACACATCAGAAAGAAGTTTCTGAGAATGCTTCTGTCTAGCTTTAATGTGAAGATATTTCCTTTTCCACCGTAGGCCTCAAAGCGCTCTGAAAGAACACTTACAGATTCTGCAAAAAGAATGTTTCAAATCTGCTCTATCAAAAGCAATGTTCTATTCTGTGGGTTGAATGCTAACATCACAAAACAGTTTCAGAGAATGCTTGTGTCTAGCTTTTAGGTGAAGGAATTCCCGTTTCCAACGAAGGTCTCTAAGAGCTCCAAACATTCACTTGCAGATTCTGCAAAAGAGTGTTTCAAAACTGCTCCATCAATAGAAAGGTTCAACTCTGTAAGTTGAATGCATACCTCATAAAGAAGTTTCTGAGAATGCTTCTCCCCAGTTTTTATTTGATGATATTTCCTCTTCTACCATAACCCTCAAAGCGCCCTGAAAGAACACATGCACATTCCACAAAAAGAGAGTTTCAAAACTGTTCCAGCAACAGAAAGGTTCAACTCAGTGAGTTGAATGCACACAACATAAAGAAGTTTCTGAGAATGCTTCTGTCTTGTTTTTATGTGGAGATATTTCCTTTTACACAGCAGGCCTCAAAGTGCTCCGATTGAATACTTGCAGGTTCTATACAATAGTGTTTCCAAACTGCTTTAATAAGGGAAACGTTCAACTCTGTGTGTTTAATGCACACATTGCAAAGCAGTTTCAGAGAATGCTTCTGTGTAGTTTGTATGTGAAGAAATTCCCGTTTCTATCGAAGGCCTCAAAGAGCTCCGAATATCCAGTTCCAGATTCTGCAAAAACACTGTTTCAAAACTGCTGTATTAACAGGAAAGTTCACCTCTGTGAGTGGAATGCACACATCAGAAAGAACTTTCTGATAATGCTCCTATCTAGTTTTTATGTGAAGATATTTCCTTTCCAACCGTAGGCCTCAAGGCGCTCTGTATGAACACTTGCAGATTCTACACAATAGTGTTTCAAAACTGGTCTAACAAGAGAAAGGTTCAAATCTGTCAGCTGAGTGCACACATCACAAAGCAGTTTCAGAGAATGCTTCTGTCTAGTTTGTATGTGAAGAAATTCCCGTTTCCAACGAAGGCCTCAAAGACCTCCAAATATCCACTTCCAGATTCTGCAAAAACAGTTTCATATCTGCTCTGTCAGCAAGAAAGTTCAACTGTGTGAGATAAATGTACACAAGAGAAATAAGTTTCTGAGAATGCTTCTCTCTAATTTTAATATGAAGATATTTCCTTTTCCAAAATAGGCCTCTAAGTGCTCCGAAAGAACACTTGCAGATTCTGCAAAAAGAGTATTTCAAAACTGCTCTATCAAAAGAAACCTTATACTCTGTGAGTTGAATGCAAACATCACAAAGCAGTTTCAGAGAATGCTTCGGTCTTGTTTTTAGGTGAAAAAATTCCCGTTTCCAATGAAGGTCTCGAAGAGCTCCAAATATACACTTGCAGATTCTGCAAAAATACTGTTTCAAAACTGCTCTATCAATAGGAAGGTTCAACTCTGTGAGTTGAATGCACACATCATAAAGAATTATCTCAGAATGCTTCTGTCTAATTTTTTTGTGAAGATATTTCCTTTTCCACCACAGGCCTCAAAGAGCTCCGAAAGAATACTTGCAGGTTCCACACAATAGTGTTTCAAAACGGCTCTAACAAAAGAAACGTTCAACTCTGTGAGTTGAGTGCACACATCACAAAGAAGTTTGAGAGAATGCTTCTGTCTATTTAGTATGTGAAGAAATTCCCGTTTCCAACGAAGGCCTCAAAGAGCTCCAAATATCTACTTGCAGATTGTTCAAAGTCACAGTTTCATAACTGCCCTATCAAAAGGAATGTTCAACCTTCTGTGTTGAATGCACGTATCTTTCATCAGTTTCTGAGAATGCTTCGGTCTAGTTTTCATGTGAAGATATTTCGTATTCCACTATAGTGCTAAAAGCTCTCTGAATGAACACTTGCCGATTCTACAAAAAAATTGTTTCAGATCTGTTCTATCAAAAGAAAGGTACAACTGTGTGAGTTGATTGCAAACGTCACAAAGCAGTTTCAGAGAATGCTTCTGTCTAGTTTTTCTGTGAAGAAAGTCCCGTTTCCAAAGAAGGCTTCAAAAATCTCTAAGTATCCTCTTGCAGATACTGCAAAAAGACTGTTTGAAAACTGCTCTATCAAAAGGAAGGTTCAAATTTGTGAATTGAATGCACACATCTGAAAGAAGTTTCTGAGAATGCATCTGAGTAGTTTTTATGTAAAGACATATCCTTTTCCACAATAAGCCTCAAAGAGCTCCGTATGAGCAGTTGCAGATTCTACACAATAGTGTTTCAAACTGCTCTAACAAGAGGAAGATTCAAGTCTGTGAGTTGAATGCACACATCACAAAGCAGTTTCTGAGAATACTTCTGTCTAGATTGTATATGAAGAAGTAACCATTTCCAAAGAAGTCCTCAAAGAGATCCAAATATACACTTGCAGAATATGCAAGGGACTGTTTCAAAAAAGCTCTATCCAAAGGAAGGTTCAAATCTGGGTGTTTAATGCACACATCTTAAATCAGTTTCTGAGAATGCTTCTATCTAGTTTTTATGTGAAGTTGTTTCCTTTTCCACCATAGGCCTCAAAGTGCTACTTATGAACAGTTGCAGATTCTACACAATAGTGTTTCAATACTTCTCTATCAAAAGGAAAGTTCACCTCTGTTAGTGGAATGCACACATCAGAAAGTAGTTTCTAAGAATGCTTCTGTCTAGTTTTAATGTGAAGATATTTCATTTTCCATCATAGGCCTCAATGTGCACAGAAAGAACAATTGCAGATTCCGCAAAGAGAGTGTTTCAAAACTGCTCTATCAAAAGAAATATTCTGCTCTGTGAGTTGAATGCAAACATGACAAAGCAGTTTCAGAGAATGCTTCTGTTAAGTTTTTAGGTGAAGAAATTCCTATTTCCAACGAAGGTCACAAAGAACTCCAAAACATTCACTTGCAAATTCTTTAAAAAGTCTGTTTCAAAACTGCTCTATTAATAGAAAGGTTCAAATCTGTGGGTTGAATGCACACATCAGAAAGAAGCTTCTGAGAATGCTTCCGCCCAGTTTTAATGTGAAGATCTTTCCTATTTCAATATAGGCCTCAAAGAGCTCCGAATGAACACTTGCGGATTCAACACAATAGTGTTTCAAAACTGTTCTAACAAGAGAAAGGTTCAACTCTGTGAGTTGAGTGCACACATCACAAAGCATCTTCAGAGAATGCTTCTATCTAGTTTGTATCTGAAGAAATTCCTGTTTCCAACGAAGGCCTCAAAGAGATCCAAATATCCACTGGCAGATTCTGCAAAAACACAGTTTCATAAGTGCACTATCAAAAGAAATGTTGAACCCTGTGAGTTGAATGCACACAAACTAAATCAGTTTCTCAGAATGCTTCTGTATAGTTTTCATGTGACGATATTTCATATTCCACTATAGGGCTCAAAGCGCTCTGAATGAACACTTGCCGATTCTACAAAAAGAGTGTTTCAAAACTGCTCTATCAAAAGAAAGCTGCAACTGTGTGAGTTGAATGCAAATATCACAAAGTAGTTTCAGGGAATGCTTCTGTCTAGATTTTATGTGAAGATATTCCCTTTCCAACGAAAGCCTCAAAGAGCTCCAAATATCCACTTCCAGATACTGCAAAAACACTGTTTCAAAACTGCTCTATCAATAGGAAGGTTCAACTCTGTGAGTTAAATGCACACATCATAAAGAAGTTTCCGAGAATGCTTCTGCCCAGTTTTAATGTGAAGATGTTTCCTTTTCCAATATAGACCTCAAAGCGCTCTGAATGAACACTTGCCGAGTATACACAATAGTGTTTCAAAACTGCTCTAACAAGAGAAAGTTTCAACTCTGTGAGTTGAGTGCACACATCACAAAGTAGTTTCAGAAAATGCTTCTGTCTAGTTTATATGTGAAGAAATTCCCGTTTCCAACGAAGGCCTCAGAACTCCAAATATCCACTTGCAGATTCTGCAAAAACACAGTTTCATAACTGCCCTTTCAAAAGGAATCTTCAATCTTGTGAGTTGAATGCACACATCTTAAATCAGTTTCTGAGAGTGCTTCTGTCTAGTTTTCATGGGAAGATATTTCGTATTCCACTGTAGGGCTCTAAGTGCTCTGAATGAACACTTGCCGAATCTACAAAAACAGTGTTTCAAAACTGCTCTATAAAAAGAAACGTGCAACAGTGTGATATGAATGCAAACATCACAAACCAGGTTCAGAGAATCTTCTGTCTAGTTTTTATGTGAAGAAATTCCCCTTTCCAACGAATGCCTCAAAGAGTTCCAATTATCCATTAACATATCCTGTAAAAACACTGTTTCAAAATTGCTCTATCAAAAGCAAATTTCAACTCTGTGAGTTGAATGCACATATCTTAAAGAAATTTCTGAGAACGTTTCTGTCTAGATTTTATGTGAAGATATTCCTGTTTCCAACGAAAGTCTCAGAGCGCTCCAAAAATCCACTTGCAGATTAAGCAAAAAGACTGTTTCAAAACTGCTCTATCAATAGAAAGATTCAACTCTGCGAGTTGAATGCACATATCAGAAAGAAGTTTCTGAGAATTCTTCTGTCTAGTTTTTATGTGAAGCTATTTTCTTTTCCAACATAGGCCTCAAAGCGCTCTGAATGAACAGTTGCAGATTCTACACAATAGTGCTTCAAACTGCTCTACCAAGAGAAAGGTTCAAATATGTGTGTTCAATGCACACATCACAAAGCAGATTCAGAGAATGCTTCTGTCTAGTTTGTATGTGAAGAAGTTCTCATTTTTAAAGAAAGCCTCAAAGAGCTCTAAATAACCACTTGCAGATTATGCAAGACACTGCTTCAAAACTGCCCTATCCAAAGGAAGGTTCAACTCTGTGAGTTGAATGCACACATCTTAAAGAAGTTCCTGAGAATGCTTCTGTCTATGTATATGTGAAGATATTTCCTTCCCCAGCATAGGCCTCAAAGTGCTCCGAATGAACAGTTGCAGATTCTACACAATAGTATTTCAAAACTGCTCTAACAAGAGAAAGGTTCAACTCTGTGAGTTGAGTGCACACATCACAAAGAAGTTTCAGGAAACGCTTCTGTGTAGTTTGTATGTGAAGAAATTCCCGTTTCCAATGAAGGCATCAAAGAGCTCCAAAAATCCACTTGCAGAATCTGCAAAAACACAGTTTCATAACTGCCCTATCAAAAGGAGTGTTCAATTCTGTGAGTTGAATGCACACATCTTAAATCAATTTCTGAGAATGCTTCTATCTAGTTTTAATGTGAAGATATTTTGTATTGCATTCTAGGGCTCAAAGTGCTCCGAATGAGCATTTTCCGACTCTACAAAAAGAGTGTTTCAAAACTGCTCTATCAGAAGAAAGGTGCAATTCTGTGAGCTTAAGGCAAATATCAGAAAGCAGTTTCAGAGAATGCGTCTGTCTACAATTTAAGTGAAGATATTCCCGTTTCAACTGAAAGCCTCTAAGAGCGCCAAAAATACACTTGTAAATCCGGCAAAAAGACAGTTTCAAAACTGCTCAATCAATAGGAAGGTTGAAGTCTGCGAGTTGAATTCACACATCAGAAAGAAGTTTCTGAGAATGCTTCGGTCTAGTGTTTCTGTGAAGATATTTCCTTTTCCACCACAGGCCTCAAAGCACTCCGTAAGAACACTTGAAGATTCTACAGAATAGTATTTCAAAACTACTGTAACAAGAGAAACTTTCAACTCTGTCAGTTGAGTGCTCACATCACAAAGCAGTTTCAGGAAATGCTTCTGTCTAGCCTGTATGTGAAGAAATTACCGTTTCCAACGAAGGCCTCAAAGAGCCCCGAATATCCACTTGCAGAATGTGCAAAAGCACAGTTTCAAATCTGGCCTATCAAAAGGAATGTTCAACTCTGTGAGTTGAATGCACACATCTTAAATCAGTTTCTGAGAATGCTTCTGTTTAGTTTTCATGTGAAGATATATCGTATTCCACTACAGGGCTCAAAGTGCTCTGAATGACATTTTCCGATTCTACAAAAAAAGTGTTTCAAAACTCCTCTATCAAAAGAAAGGTGCAACTCTGTGAGCTGAATGCAAATATCTCAAAGCAGTTTCAGAGACTGCTTCTGTCTAGAATTTAAGTGAAGATATTCTCGTTTCCACCGAAACCTCAAAGAGCGCCAAAAATACAACTGCAAATACTGCAAAAAGATTCTTTCAAATCTGCTCTACCAATAGGAAGGTTCAACTCTGTGATTTGACTGCGTACATCAGAAAGAGGTTTCTGAGAATGCTTCTGTCGAGTTTTCATGTGAAGATATTTCTTATTCCAATATAGGGCTCAAAGCACTCTGATTGAACAGTTGCCGATTCTACAAAAGAGTGTTTCAAAACTGCTCTATCAAAAGAAAGGTGCAACTGTGTGAGCTGAATGCAAATATCTCAAAGCAGTTTCAGAGAACGCTTCTATCTTGTTTTTATGTGAAGAAAGTCCCGTTTCCCAAGAAGGCCTCAAAGAGCTCCAAATATCCACTTGCAGATTCTGCAAAGACTGTTTCAATACTGCTCTATCAAAGGAAGGTTCAACTCTGTGACTTGAATGCACACATCAGAAACAAGTCTGTGAGAATGCTTCTGTCAAGTTTTTATGTGAAGGTATTTTCGTTTCCACCATAGTCCTCAAAGCCAAATGAATGAACAGTTGCAGATTCTACACAATAGTGTTTCAAAACTGCTCTAACAAGAGAAAAGTTCAACTCTGAGAGTTGAATGAACACAGCACAAAGCAGTTTCAGAGAATGTTTCTGTCTAGTTTGTATGTGAAGAAGTTCTCTTTTTTAAAGAAAGCCTCAAAGAGCTCCAATTATCCACTTGCCGAATATGTAAGAGACTGTTTCAAAACTGCTCTATGCAAAGGGAGGTTCAACACTGTGAGTTGAATGCACATATCTTAAAGAAGTTTCTCAGAATGCTTCTGGTTTTTTTTTTGTGAAGATATTTCCTTCACCAGCATAGGCCTCAAAGCACTCCAAATGAACAGTTGCAGATTCTACACAATAGTGTTTCAAAACTGCTCTAACAAGAGAAAGTTTCAACTCTGTGAGTTGAGTGCACACACCACAAAGCAGTTTCAGAGAATGCTTCTGTCTAGTTTGTATGTGAAGAAGTTCCCGTTTCCAACAAGGGCCTCAAAGAGCTTAAAATATCCACTTGCAGATTCTTCAAAAACACAGTTTCATAACTGCCCTACCAAAAGGAATGTTCAACCCTGTGAGTTGAATGCACACATCTTATATCAGTTTCTGAGACTGCTTCTGTCTAGTTTTTTTGTGAAGATATTTAGTATTCCAATATAGGGCTCAGAGCTCTCTGAATGAACACTTGCCAATTCTACAAAAAGAGAGTTTCAAAACTGCTCTATCAAAAGAAATGTGCAACTCTGTGAGTTGAAAGCAAATATCACAAAGCAGTTTCAGAGAATGTTTCTGTGTAGTTTTTATGTGAAGATGTCCCGTTTCCAAAGAAGGCCTCAAAGAGCTCCAAATATCCACTTCCAGATTCTGAAAAAAGACTGTTTCCAAACTGCTCTATCAAAAGGAAGGTTGAACTCTGTTAGTTGAATGCACTCATCAGAAAGAAGTTTCTGAGAATGCTTCTGTCTACTTTTAATGTGAAGATAGTCCCTTTTCCACCTTAGGCCTCAATGCGCTCCGAAACAACACTTGCAGATTCTGCATACAGAGTGTTTAAACACTGCTCTAACAAAAGAAATGTTCTACTCTATGAGGTGAATGCAAACAACACAAAGCAGTTTCAAAAAATGCTTCTGTCTAGTTTTTAGGTTAAGAAACACCCTTTTCCAACGAAGGTCTCAAAGAACTTCAAATATTCTCTTGCAGATTCTGCAAAAAGTCTGTTTGAAAACTGCTCAATCAAAAGGTAGGTTCAAATCTGTGAGTTGAATGCACACATCAGAAAGAAGTTTCTGAGATGTCTAGTTTTTATGTGACGATATTTCTTTTTCCACCACAGGCCTCAAAGCGCTCCATATGAACACTTGCAGTTTCTACACAATAGTGTTTCAAAACTGCTCTTACCAGAGAAAGGCTCAACTCTGTGAGATGAGTGCACACATCACCAAGCAGTTTCAGAGAATGCTTCTGTCTAGTTTTTATGTGAAGAAATTCTCGTTTCCAACAAATGCCTCAAAGAGTTCCAAATATCCACTTAGAGATTCTGTAAAAACACTGTTTCAAAACGGCTCTATCAAAAGCATGTTTCAATTCTGAGAGTTGAATGCACATATCTCAAAGACATTTCTGACTATTCTTCTGTCTAGATTGTATGTGAAGATATTCCCGTTTCCAACGAAAGAATCAGAGATCTCCAAAAATCCACTTGCAGATTAAGCAAAAAGACTGTTTCAAAACTGCTCTATCAATAGGAAGTTTCAACTCTGTGTGTTGAATGCACACATCAGAAAGAAGTTTCTGAGAATGCTTCTGTCTAATTTTCATGTGAAGGTATTTCCATTTCCACCATAGGCCTCAAAGCGCTCCGTATGAACACTTGCAGATTCTACACAATAGTGTTTCTAAACTACTCTAACAAGAGAAAGGTTCAACCCTGTGAGTTGAGTGCACGCATCACAAAGCAGTTTCAGACAATGCCTCTGTCTAGTTTGTATGTGAAGAAATTCCCGTTTCCAAAAAAGGCCTCAAAAAGTTCCAAATATCCACTTCCAGACTCTGCAAAAACACTGTTTCAAAACTGCTCTATGAAAAGGAAGGTTCACCTCTGTGAGTTGAATGCACACATCAGAAAGAAGTTTTTGAGAATGCTTCTGCAGAGTTTTAATGTGAAGTTATTTCCTTTTCCACCACAGGCCTCAAAGCGCTCCGTATGAACCGTTGCAGATCCTAAACACTATTGTTTCAAAACTACTCTAACAAGAGAAAGGTTCAGCTCTTCGAGATGAGTGCACACATCACAAAGCAGTTTCAATAAATGCTTTTGTCTAGTATGTATGTGAAGAAATTCCCGTTTCCAACGAAGGCCTCAGAGAGCTCCAAATATCCACTTGCAGATACTACAAAAACACAGTTTCATAACTGCCCTATCAAAAGGAATGTTCAACACTGTGAGTTGAATAGACACATCTTAAATCAGTTTCTGAGAATGCTTCTGTCTATTTTTCATGTGAAGAAATTTCGTATTCCATTCTAGGGCTCAAAGTGCTCAGAATGAACATTTTCCGACTCTACAAAAAGAGTGTTTCAAAACTGCTGTATCATAAGAATGGTGCAAATCTGTGGGCTGAATGCAAATATCAGAAAGCAGTTTCAGAGAATGCGTCTGTGTAGAAATAAAGTGAAGATATTCCCGTTTCTACGAAAAGCCTTAAAGAGCGCCAAAAATACACTTGCAAATCCTGCAAAAAGACTGTTTCAAAACTGCTCAATCAATAGGAAGGTTCAAGTCTGTGAGGTGAATTCACACATCAGAAAGAAGTTTCTGAGAATCCTTCAGTCTAATGTTTTTGGGACGATATTTCCTCTTCCACCATAGGCCTCAAAGATCTCCGTAAGAACATTTGCAGATTCTACACAATAGTATTTCAAAACTGTTAATACAAGAGAAACGTTCAACTCTGTGAGTTGAGCACAGACATCACAAAGCAGTTTCAGAGAATTCTTCTGTCTAGTTTGTATGTGAAGAAATTCCCGTTTCCAACGAAGGCCTCAAAGAGCTCCAAATATCTACTTCCAGATACTTCAAAAACACTATTTCAAAACTGCTGTATGAAAAGGAAAGTTCAACCCTTTGAGTTGAATGCACACATCAGAAAGAAGTTTCTGAGAATGCTTCTGCCCAGTTTTAATGTGAAGATATTTCCTTTTCCACCATAGGCCTCAAAGCGCTCCGAATGAACACTTGCAGATTCTACACAATATTGTTTCTAAACTGCTTTAACAGAAGAAATGTTCAACGCTGTGAGTTGAGTGCACACATCACAAAGCAGTTTCAGAAAATGCTTCTGTCTAGTTTGTATGTGAAGAAATTCCCGTTTCCAACGAATGCCTGCAAACATCCCCTTCCAGATTCTGCAAAAACAGACTTTCATAACTGCCGTATCAAAAACAATGTTCACCACATTGAGTTGAATGCACACATCTTAAGTCAGTTTCTGAGAATGCTTCTGTCGTTTTGTCATGCGAAGATATTTCGTATTCCACTATAGGGCTCAAAGCGTCCTGAAAGAAAACTTGCCGATGTTACAAAAAGAGTGTTTCAAAACTGCTCTACCAAAAGAAAGATGCAGCTGTGTGAGTTGAATGCAAACCTCACAAAACAGGTTCAGAGAATGCTTCTGTCTAGTTTTTATGTGAAGAAAGTCCCGTTTCCAAAGAAGGCCTCAAAGACTTCCAAATATCCACTTGCAGATTCTGCAAAAATACTGTTTCAAAACTGCTCTATCAAAAGGAAGGTTCACCTCTGTGAGTGGAATGCACACATCAGAATCGAGTTTGTGAGGATGCTTCTGTCTAGTTTTTATGTGAAGTTATTTCCTTTTCCACCATAGGCCTCAAAGCGCTCTGAATGAGCAGTTGCAGATTCTACACAATAGTGTTTCAAAACTGCTCAAACAAGAGAAAGGTTCAAACCTGTGAGTTGAGTGCACACATGAAAAAGCAGTTTCAGGGAATGCTTCTGTCTGGTTTGTATGTGAAGAAGTTCCCATTTCCAAAGAAGTCCTCAAAGAGCTCCAAATATCCACTTGCAGAATCTGCAAGAGACTCTTTCAAAACTGCTCTATCCAAAGGAAGGTTCAACTCTTTGAGTTGAATGCACACATCTTAAAGAAGTTTCTGAGAATCCTTCTATCTAGTTTTTATGTGAAGATATTTCCTTTTACATCATAGGCCTCAAAGCGTTCTGAATGAACAGTTGCAGATTCTACGCAATAGTGTTTCAAAACGCCTCTAGCAAGAGAAAGTTTCACCTCTGAGAGTTGACTGCACACACCACAAAGCAGTTTCAAAGTATGCTTCTGTCTACTTTGTTTGTGAAGAAGTTCCCTTTTCAAACGAAGGCCTGAAAGTGCTCAAAATATCGGCTTGCAGATTCTGCAAAAACACAGTTTCATAACTGCCGTATCAAAAGGAATATTCAACACTGTGAGTTGAATGCACACATCATAAATCAGTTTCCGATAATGCTTGTGTCTAGTTTTCTTGTGATGATATTACGTATTCTACCATGGTCCTGAAACCTCTCCGAAGGAACATTTGGAGATTCTGCAAAAAGAGTGTTTCAAAATTGCTCCAGCAACACAAAGGTTCAACTCAGTGAGTTGAATGCACACACGACAAAGAAATTTCAGGGAATGCTTCTGCCTAGTTTTTTTGTGAAGAAATTCCCTTTTCCAACGAATTCCTCAAAGAGTTCCAAATATCCACTTACAGATTCTTTAAAAACACTGTTTCAAAACTGTTCTATCAAAAGCAAGTTTCAACTCTGTGAGTTGAATGCACACATCCTAAAGAAATTTCTGAGAATGCTTCTCTCTAGATTTTATTTGAAGATATTCCCGTTTCCAATGAAATCCTCAAAGAGCCCCAAGTATACACTTGCAGATTCTACAAAAAAACTGTTTCAAAACTGCTCTATCAATAGGAAGGTTCACCTCTGTGAGGTGAATGCACACATCATAAAGAAGTTTCTGAGAATGATTCTGCCGAGTTTTAATGTGAAGATAATCCCTTTTCCACCCTAGTCCTCAAAGCACTCTGAAAGAACACTTGCAGATTCTACACAATAGAGTTTCAAAACTGCTCTAACAAGGGAAAGGTTCAACTCTGTGAGTTGAGTGCACACATCGGAAAGCTGTTTCAGAAAATGCTTCTGTCTAGTTGTATGTGAAGAAATTCCCGTTTCCAACGAAGGCCTCAAAGAGCTCCAATATCCACTTGCTGATTCTGCAAATACAGTTTCATAACTGTGCTATCAAAAGAAATGTTCAACTCTGTGGGTTGAATGCACACATCTTAAATCAGTTTCCGAGAATGCTTCTCTCTAGTTTTTACGTGAAAATATTTCTTATTCCACTATAAGGCTCAAAGTGCTCGGAATGAACATTTTCCTATTCTACAAAAAGAGTGTTTCAAAAGTGCTCTATCAAAAGAAAGGTTCAACTCTGTGAGTTGAATGCAAATATCACAAAGCAGTTTCAGAGAATGCTTCTGTCTAAAATTTATGTGTAGATATTCCCGTATCCAACGAAAGCCACAAAGAGCACCAAAAATACACTTGCAGATTCCGCAAAAATACTGTTTCAAAACTGCTCTGTCAAGAGGAAGGTTCAACTCTGTGAGTTGAACGCACACATCAGAAAGAAGTTTCTGAGAATGCTTCTGTCTAGTTTTTATGTGAAGAAATTTCCTTTTCCAATGAAGGCCTCAAAGAATTCCAAATATCTGCTTCCAGATTTTGCAAAAACACGGTTTCAAAACTGCTCTTTGAAAAGGAAGGTTCAACCCTGTCAGTTGAATGCACACATCAGAAAGAAGCTTCTGAGAATGCTTCTGCCCAGTTTTAATGTGAACGTATTTCCTTTTCCACCATAGGACGTAAAGCGTTCCGAATGAACTCTTGCAGATTCTACACAATAGTGTTTCAAAACTGCTCTAAGAAGAGAAAGTTTCAACTCTGTGAGTTGAGTGCACACATCACAAAGGAGTTTCAGAAAATGCTTCTGTCTAGTTTGTATATGAAGAAATTCCCGTTTCCATAAAGTGCCTCAAGGAGTTCCACATATACACTCACAGATTCTGTAAAAACACTGTTTCAAAACTGCTCTATCAAAATAAAGTTTCAACTCTTTTTGTTGAATGCGCACATCTTAAAGAAATTTCTGAGAATGCTTCTGTCTAGTGTTTATGTGAAGATATTTCCTTTTCCACCATAGGCCTTAAAGCACTCCGTGAGAACAACTGCAGATTCTACACAATAGTGTTTCAAAACTGCTCTAACAAGAGAAACTTTCAACTCCGTGAGTTGAGTGCAGACATCACAAAGCAGTTTCAGAGAACGCTTCTGTCTAGTTTGTATGTGAAGAAATTCCCGTTTCCAACGATTGCCTCAAAGAGCTCCAAATATCTACTTCCAGACCCTGCAAAACCACTGTTTCAAAACTGCTCTATCAATAGGAAGGTTCAACCCTATCAGTTGAATGCACACATCTTAAAACAGTTTCTGAGAATGCTTCTGTCTCGTTTTCATGTGAAGATATTTCGTATTCCACTACAGTCCTCAAAGCGCTCTGAATGAACACTTGCCTATTATACAAAAAGAGTGTTTCAAAACTGCTCTATCAAAAGAAAAGTGCAACTGTGAGAGTTGAGTGCAAACGCCAGAAAGCAGTTTCAGAGAATGCTTCTGTCTAGTTTTTAGGTGAAGAAACTCCCGTTTCCAACGAAGGTCTCGAAGAGCTCCAAACATTCTCTTGCAGACTCTGCAAAAAGACTGTTAGAAAACTGCTCTCTCAATAGAAAGGTTCAACTCTGTCAGTTGAATGCACACATCATAAAAAAGTTTATGATAATTCTTCTGCCCAGTTTTTAGGTGATGATATTTCCTCTTCCACCGTAAGCGTCATAGCGCTCCGAATGAATACTTGCACATTCCACAAAAAGAGATTCTCAAAACTTTTCCAGCAACAGAAAAGTTCAAATCTGTGAGTTGAATGTGCACATGAAAAAGCAGTTTCAGAGAATCCTTCTGTCTAGTTTTTATGTGAAGAAATTCCCTTTTCCAAGGAATGCCTCAAAGAGTTCCAAATATCCACTTACAGATTCTGTAAAATCACTCTTTCACAACTGCTCTATCAAAAGCAAGTTTCACCTCTGTGGGTTGAATGGAAACATCTTAAAGAAATTTCTGAGAATGCTTCTGTGTACATTTTATGTGAAGATAAGCCCGTTTCCAACCACAGACTCAGAGAGATCCAAAAATCCACTTGCAGATTCTGCAAAAAGACTGTTTCAAAACTACTCTATCAAAAGTAAGTTTCAACTCTGTGAATTGAATGCACACATCAGAAACAAGCTTCTGAGAATGCTTTTGTCTAGTTTTTTTTTGAAGATATTTCCTTTTCCACCATAGGCCTCAAAGCGCTCCATAGGAACACTTGTAGATTCTACACAATAGTGTTTCAAAACTGTTCTAACCAGATAAAGGTTCAACTCTGTGTGATGAGTGCACACATCACAAAGCAGTTTCAGAGAATGATTCTGTCGAGTTTGTATGTGAAGAAATTCTCGTTTCCAACGAAGGCCTCAAAGAGCTCCAAATATCCATTTCCAGATTCTGCAAAAACACTGTTTCAAAACAGCTCTATGAAAAGGAAGGTGCAACTCTTTGAGTTCAATGCACACATCAGAAAGAAGTTTGTGATAATCCTTCTGCCCAGTTTCAATGTGAAGATATTTCCTTTTCCACCATAGGCCTCAAAGCGCTGCGTATGAACACTTGCAGATTCTACACAACAGTGCTTTAAAACTGTTCTGACCAGAGAAAATTCAAATCTGTGAGTTGAGTGCACTCATCACAAAGCTGTTTCAGAAAATGCTTCTGTCTAGTTTGTATGTGAAGAAATTCCCATTTGCAACAAAGACCTCAAAGAGCTCAAAATATCCACTTGCAGATATTGCAAAAACACAGTTTCATAACTGCCCTAACAAAAGGAATGTTCAACCCTTCTGAGTTGAATGCACACAACAGAAAGGCGTTTCTGAGAATGCTTCTGTCTAGATTTCTTGTGAAGATATTTCGTATTCCAGTATAGGGCTCAAAAAGCTCTGAATAAACACCTGCCGATTCTTCAAAAAGAGCATCTCAAAACTGCTCTATCAAAAGAAAAGTGCAACCCTGTGAGTTGAATGCAATCATCCCAAAGCAGTTTCAGAGAATGCTTCTGTCGAGTTTTTCTGTGAACAATGTACCCTTTCCAAAGAATGCGTCAAAGAGCTCCAAATATCCACTTGCAGATTCTGCAAAAACACTGTTTCAAAACTGCTCTATCAAAAGGAAGGTTCAACTCTGTGAGTGGAATGCACACATCAGAAGGTAGTTTCTGAGAATGCTTCTGTATAGTTTTAATGTGAAGATATTCCCTTTTCCACCATAGGCCTCAAGGCGCTCCGAAATAACACTTGCAGATTCTGCAAAAAGAGTGTTTCAAAACTGCTCTATCAAAAGAAATGTTCAGCTCTGTGAGTTGAATGGAAACATCACAAAGCAGTTTCAGACAATGCTTCTGTCTGGTTTTAGATGAAGAAATTCCCGTTTCCAACGAAGGTCTCAAAGAGCTCCAAACATACACTTGCAGATTCTGCAAAAGGACTCTTTCAAAACTGCTCTGTCAACAGAAAATTTCAACTCTGTGATTTGAATGCACACATCATAAATAAGTTTCTGAGAATGCTTCTGCCAAGTTTTTATGTGATGATATTTCCTCTTCCACCATAACTCTCAAAGCTCTCCGAATTAGCACTTGCACTTTCCCCAAAACGAGTGTTTCAAAACTGCTCCATCAACAGAAAGGTTCAACTCTGTGAGTTGAATGCACACATCATAAAGAAGTTTCTGAAAATGCTTCTGTCTAGTTTTTATGTGAAGATATTTCCTATTCCACCGCAGTCCTCAAAGCGCTCCATATGAATACTTGCAGGTTCTACACAATAGTGTTTCTAAACTGCTCCAACAACAGAAAGGTTCAGCTATGTGAGCTGAGAGCACACATCACAAAGCAGTTTCAGAAAATGCTTCTGTCTAGTTTGTATATGAGGAAATTCCCGTTTACAACAAAGGACTAAAAGAGCTCCAAATATCCACTTGAGGATACTGCAAATACAGACTCTCATAACCGCCCTATCAAAATGAATGTTCAACCCTGTGAGTTGAATGCACTCATCTTAAATCAGTTTCTGAGAATGCTTCTGTCTAGTTTTCACGTGAAGATATTTCGTATACCACTACAGGGCTCAAAGCGTTCTGAATGAACACTTGCCGATTCTACAAAAAGAGTGTTTGAAAACTGCTCTATCAAAAGAAAGTTGCCTGTAGCCTTGTAGTATAGTTTGAAGTCAGGTAGTGTCATGCCTCCAGCTTTGTTCTTTTGGCTTGGGATTGACATGGCGATGCGGGCTCTTTTTTGGTTCCATATGAACTTTAAAGTAGTTTTTTCCAATTCTGTGAAGAAAGTCATTGGTAGCTTGATGGGGATGGCATTGAATCCGTAAATTACCTTGGGAAGTATGGCCATTTCCACGATATTGATTTTTCCTACCCATGAGCATGGAATCTTCTTCCATTTGTTTGCATCCTCTTTTATTTCCTTGAGCAGTGAGTTGTAGTTCTCCTTGAAGAGGTCCTTCTCATCCCTTGTAAGTTGGATTCCTAGGTATTTTATTCTCTTTGAAGCAATTGTGAATGGGAGTTCACTCATGATTTGGCTCTGTTTGACTGTTATTGATGTATAAGAATGCTTGTGGTCTTTGTACATTGATTTTGTATCCTGAGACTTTGCTGAAGTTGCTTATCAGCTTAAGGAGATTTGGGGCTGAGACGATGGGGTTTTCTAGTTATACAATCATGTCATCTGCAAACAGGGACAATATGACTTCCTCTTTTCCTAATTAAATAACCTTGATTTCCTTCCCCCGCCTAATTGCCCCGGCCAGAACTTCCAACACTATGTTGAATAGAAGTGGTGAGAGAGGACATCCCTGTCTTGTGCCAGGTTTCAAAGGGAATGCTTCCAGTTTTTGCTATTCAGTATGATATTGGCTGTGGGTTTGTCATAGATAGCTCTTATTATTTTGAGATACATCCCATCAATACCTAATTTATTGAGAGTTTTTAGCATGAAGCGTTGTTGAATTTTGTCAAAGGCCTTTTCTGCATCTATTGAGATAATCATGTGGTTTTTGTCATTGGTTCTGTTTATATGCTGGATTACATTTATTGATTTGCGTATATTGAACCAGGTTGCATCCCAGGGATGAAGCCCACTTGATCATGTTGGATAAGCTTTTTGATGTGCTGCTGGATTCTGTTTGCCAGTATTTTATTGAGGATCTTTGCATCAATGTCCATCAAGGATATTGGTCTAAAATTCTCTTTTTTTGTTGTGTCTCTGCCAGGCTTTGGTATCAGGATGATGCTGGCCTCACAAAATGAGTTAGGGAGGTTTCCCTCTTTTTCTATTGATTGGAATAGTTTCAGAAGGAATGGTACCAGTTCCTCCTTTTACCTCTGGCGGAATTCGGCTGTGAACCTAACTGGTCCTGGAGTTTTTTTGGTTGGTAAGCTGTTATACTACAAGGCTACAGTAACTGAAACAGCATGGTACTGGTACCAAAACAGAGATATAGATCAATGGAACAGAACAGAGCTGTCAGAAATAATGCCACATATCTACAACTATCTGATCTTTGACACACCTGAGAAAAACAAGAATTGGGGAAAGGATTCCCTATTTAATAAATGGTGCTGGGAAAACTGGCTAGCCATATGGAGAAAGCTAAAACTGGATCGCTTCCTACACCATATACAAAAATCAATTCAAGATGGATTAAAGACTTAAATATTGGACCTAAAACCATAAAAACCCTAGAAGAAAACCTAGGCATTACCATTGAGGACATAGGCATGGGCAAGGACTTCATGTCTAAAACACCAAAAGCAATGGCAACAAAAGCCAAAATTGACAAATGGGATCTAATTAAACTCAAGAGCTTCTGCACAGCAAAAGAAACTACCATCAGAGTGAACAGGCAACCTACAAAATGGGAGAATATTTTTGCAAACTACTCATCTGACAAAGAGCTAATATCCAGAATCTACAATGAACTCCAACGAATTTACAAGAAAAAAACAAACAACCCCATCAAAAATTGGGCAAAGGACTTGAACAGACACTTCTAAAAAGAAGACATTTATGCGGCCAAAAAAAACATGAAAAACTGCTCACCATCACTGGCCATCAGAGAAATGCAAATCAAAACCACAATGAGAAACCATCTCACACCAGTTAGAATGGCAGTCCTTAAAAAGTCAGGGGAAACAACAGGTGCTGGAGAGGATGTGGTGAAATAGGAACACTTTGACACTGCTGGTGGGACTGTAAACTATTTCAACCACTGTGGAAGTCAGTGTGGTGATTCCTCAGGATTCTAGAACTAGAAAGTCCATTCGACCCAGCCATCCCATTACTGGGTATATACCCAAAGGACTATAAATCATGCTGCTATAAAGACACATGAACACGTATGTTTATTGCGGCATTATTCACAATATCTAAGAGTAGGAACCAATCCAAATGTCCAACAATGATAGACTGGATTAAGAAAATGTGGCACATATACACCATGGAATACTATGCAGCCATTAAAAATGATGAGCTCATGTCCTTTGTAGGGACATGGATGAAATCGGAAATCATCATTCTCAGTAAACTATCACAAGAACAAAAAAACGAACACTGCATATACTCACTCATAGGTGGGAATTGAACAATGAGAACACATGGACACAGGAAGGGGAACATCACACTTCGGGGACTGTTGTGGGGTGGGGGCAGGGGTGAGGGATAGCACTGGGAGATATACCTAATGCTAGATGAAGAGTTACTGGGTGCAGTGCACCAGCATGGCACAAGTATACATAGGTGACTAACCTGCACATTGCACACATATACCGTAAAACCTAAAGTATAATAATAATAATAATGATAATAATATTAAAAGAAAGGTGCAACTGTGTGACTTGAATGCAAACATAACAACGCAGTTTTAGGGAATGCTTCTGTCTAGATTTTATGTGAAGAAAGTCCCATTTCCAAAGAAGGCCTCAAAGAGCTCCAAATATCCACTTGCAGATACTACAAAAAGACTGTTTCAAAACTTCTCTATTAAAAGGAAGGTTAAACTCTGTGAGTTGGATGCACACATCAGAAAGCAGTTTCTGAGAATGCTTCTGTCTAGTTTTTATGAGAAGATATTTCCTTTTCCACCATAGGACACAAAGCGATCTGAATGAACAGTTGCATATTCTACACAATACTCTTTCAATACTACTCCAACAAGAGAAAGGTTCAACTCTGTGAGTTGAATGCACACATCACAAAGCAGTTTCAGAGAATGCTTCTGTCTAGTTTGTATGTGAGGAAGTTCCCATTTCCAAAGAAGGCATCAAAGACCTCCAGATATCCACTTCCATGTTATGCAAGAGACAGTTTAAAAACTGCTCTATCCAATGGAAGGTTCAACTCTGTGAGTTGAATGCACACATCATAAAGAAGTTTCTGAGAATGACTCTGCCCAGTTTTTATGTGATGATATTTCCTCTTCCATCATAAGCCTCAAAGCGCTCTGAATGAACTCTTGCACATTCCACAAAAACAGTGCTACAATACTGCTCTAGCAACAGAAAGGTTCAGCTCTGTGAGTTGAATGCACACATCGTAAAGAAGTTTCTGAGAATGACTCTGCCCAGTTTTTATGTGATGATATTTCCTCTTCCATCATAAGCCTCAAAGCACTCTGAATGAACTCTTGCATATTCCACAAAAACAGTGCTACAATACTGCTCTAGCAACAGAAAGGTTCAACTCTGTGAGTTGAATGCACACATCATAAAGAAGTTTGTGAGAATGCTTCTGTCTAGTTTTTATGTAAAGATATTTCCTTTTCCACCTCAGGCCACTAAGCACTCCGTATGAACACTTACAGATTCTACACAATAGTGTTCGAAAACTGCTCTAACCAGAGAAAGGTTCAATTCTGTGAGTTGAGTGCACACATTACAAAGTAGTTTCAGAGAATGCTTCTGTCTAGTTTGTATGTGAAGAAATTCCCGTTTCCAACGAAGGCCTCAAAGAGCTCCAAATATACACTTCCAGATTCTGCAAAAACACTGTTTCAAAACCGCTCTATGGAAAGGAAGGTTCAACCCTGTGAGTTGAATATCCACATCAGAAAGATGTTTCCGAGGATGCTTCTGCCCAGTTTTAATGTGAAGATATTTTGTTTTCCACCTTAGGCCTCAAAGCGCTCCATATGAACACTTGCAGATTCTACACAAAAGTGTTTCAAAACGGCTCTAACAAGAGAAAGGTTCAACTCTGTGACTTCAGTGTGCACTTCACAAAGCAGTTTCAGAAAATTCTTCTGTCTAGTTTGTATGTGACGAAATTCCTGTTTCCAACGAAGGCCTCATAGAGCTCCAAGTATCCACTTGCAGATTCTGCAAAAACACGGTTTCATAAATGCCCTATCAAAAGGAATGTGCAACTCTGTTACTTGAATGCACAAATCTTAAATCAGTTTCTCAGAATGCTTCTGTATAGTTCCCATGTGAAGATATTTCGTATTACACTATAGGGCTTAAAGTGCTCTGAATGAACATTTGCCGATTCTACAAAAAGAGTGTATCAAAACTGCTCTATCAAAAGAAACGTGCAACTCTGTGAGTTGAATGCAAACATCACAAAGCAGTTTCAGAGAATGCTTCTGTCTAGATTTTATGTGAAGATATTCCCATTTCCATCGAATGCCTCAAAGAGTTCCAAATATCCAATTACAGATCCTTTAGAAACACTGTTTCGAAACTGTTCTGCCAAAGCAAGGTTCAAATCTGTGAGTTCAATCCACACGTCTTAAAGAAATTTCTGAGAATACTTCTGTCTACATTTTATGTGCAGATATTCCTGTTTACAACGAAAGTCTCAAAGAGCTCCAAAAATCCACTTGCAGATTCTGCCAAAAGACTGTTTCAAAACTGCTCTATTAAAAGAAAGGTGCAACTGTGTGAGTTGAATGCAAATATCACAAAGCAGTTTCAGAGAATGCTTCTGTCTAGTTTTCTTGTGAAGATATTTCGTATTCCAATATAGGGCTCAAAGCGCTCTGAACGAACACTTGCCGATTCTAAAAAAGAGTGTTTCAAAACTGCTCTATTAAAAGAAATGTGCAACTCTGTGGTTGAATGCAAACATCAAAAAGCAGTTTCAGAGAATGCTTCTGTCTAGTTTTTATGGGAAGAAAGTCCCGTTTCCAAAGAAGGCCTCAAAGAACTCCAAATATCCACTTGCAGATTCTGCAAAAAGACTGTTTCAAAAGTGCTCTATCAAAAAGAAGTTGCAACTCTGTGAGCTGAATGCATACATCAGAGAGTAGTTTTTGAGAATGCTTCTGTCTAGTTTTTATGTGAAGATATTTCCTTTTCCACCATAGGCCTCAAAGCGCTCCGAATGAACAGTTGCAGATTCTACACAATAGTGTTTTAAAACTGCTGTAACAAAAGAAAGTTTGAACTCTGTGAGTTGAATGCACATATAAGAAAGAAGTTTCAGAGACTGTTTCAGTCTAGTTTGTATGAGAAGATATTCCCATTTCCAAAGAAGGCCTCAAATTGATCCAAATATCCACTTGCAGATTATGAGAGAGACTGATTCAAAACCTCTATATCCAAAGGAAAGTCCTTCTCTGTGAGTTGAATGCACACATCAGAAAATTTTTTGTGAATGTTTCTGTCTATTTTCTATGTTAAAATATTTCCTTTTCCACCGTAGGCCTCAAAGCGCTCCGAAAGAACACTTGCAGATTCTGCCAAGAGTGTTTCAAATCTGTTCTATCAAAAGAAACGTTCTACTCTGTGAGTTTAATGAAAACATCACAAAGCAGTTTCAGAGAATTCTTCTGTCTAGTTTTTAGGTGAAGGAATTCCCATTTCCAACGAAGGTCCCAAAGAGCTCCAAACATTCACTTGCAGATTCTGCAAAAAGACTGTTTCAGTCCTGCTCTATCAATAGAAAGTTTCAAATCTGTGTGTTGAATGCACACATCATAAAGAAGTGACTGAGAATGCTTCTGTCCAGCTTTATTTGATGATATTTCCTCTTCCACCATAAGCCTCAAAGCGCCCCGAAGGAACACTTGCACTTTCCACAAAAAGAGTGTTTCAAATCTGCTCCAGCAACAGAAAGGTTCAACTCTGTGAGTTGAATGCACACATGACAAAGCAGTTTCAGAGAATGCATCTGTGTAGTTTTTATGTGAAGATATTGCCGTTTCCAACGAATGCCTCAAAGAGTTCCAAATATCCACTTATAGAATCTGTAAAAACACTGTTTCAAAACTGTAGTATAAAAAGCAAGGTTCAACTCTGTGAGGTTGACGCACATATCTTAAAGAAATTTCTGCAAATGTTTCGGTCTAGATTTTATGTGAAGATATTCCCGTTTCCAACGAAAGCCTCAAGGAGCTCCAAAAATCCACTTGCAGATTCTGCAAGAAGTCTGTTTCAAATCTGCTCTATTAATTCAAGGTTCAACTCCGTGAGTTGAATGCACACATCATAAAGATGTTTCTCAGAATGCTTCTGCCCAGTTTTAATGTGAAGATATTTCATTTTCCACCATAGGCCTCAAAGCGCTCCAAATGAACACTTGAAAATTCTACACAATAGTGTTTCAAAAGTGCTCTAACATGAGAAAGGTTGAAATTTGTGAGTTGAGTGCATGCATCACAAAGCAGTTTCAGAAAATGCTTCTGTCTAGTTTGTATATGAAGAAATTCCCTTTTTCCAACGAAGACCTCAAAGAGCTCAAAATATCCACTTGCCGATTCTGTAAAGACACGCATCACAAAGCAGTTGAAAGGAATGTTCAACACTGTGAGTTGAATGCACACATCTTAAATCAGTTTCTGATAATGCTTCTGTCTAATTTGTATGTGAAGAGATTCCCGTTTCCAATGAAGGCCTCAAAGAGCTCCAAGTATCCACTTCTAGATTCTGCAAAAACACTGTTTCACAACTGCTCTATCAAAATGAATGTTCAACTCTGTGAGTTGAATGCACACATCAGAAAGAAGTTTTTGAGAATACTTCTGTGTATTTTTTATGTGAAGATACTTCCTTTTCCACCGTAGGCCTCAAAGCGCTCCGAAAGAACACTTGCAGATTCTGCCAAAATAGTGTTTCAAATCTACTCTATCCAAGGAAATGTTATACTCTGTGAGTTGAATGCAAACATCACAACACAGTTTCAGAGAATGCTTCTGTCTGGTTTTCAGGTAAAGGAATTCCCGTTTCCAAAGAAGGTCTCAAAGAGCTCCAAACATTCACTTGTAGATTCTGCAAAAAGAATGTTTCAAAACTGCTCTATCAATAGAAAGGTTCAACTCTGTGAGTTGAAGGCACACATCATAAAATAGTTTCTGAGAATATTTCTGCCCGGTTGGTATGTGATAACATTTCCTCTTCCACCATAAGCCTCAAAGCGCTCTGAATGAACACTTGCACTTTCCACAAAAAGAGTGTTTCAAAACTGCTCTAGCAACAGAAAGGTTCAACTCTGTGAGTTGAAGGCACACATCATAAAATAGTTTCTGAGAATATTTCTGCCCGGTTGGTATGTGATAACATTTCCTCTTCCACCATAAGCCTCAAAGCGCTCTGAATGAACACTTGCACTTTCCACAAAAAGAGTGTTTCAAAACTGCTCTAGCAACAGAAAGGTTCAACTCTGTGAGTTGAATGCACACATGACAAAGCAGTTTCAGAGAATGCTTCTGTCTAGTTTTTAAGTAAGAAATTCCCATTTCCAATGAATGCCTTAATGGTTTCCTAATATCCACATACAGATTCTGTAAAAACACTGTTTCAAAACTGCACTATCGAAAGCAAGTTTCAACTCTGTGAGTTGAAGGCAGACATCTTAAATAAATTTCTGCAAATGTTTCTGTCTAGATTTTATGTGAAGATATTCCCATTTCCAATGAAAGCCTCAAGGATCTCCAAAATCCACTTGCGTATTCTGCAAAAAGCCTGTTTCAAAACTGCTCTATCAATTGGAAGTTTCAACTCGGTGACCCGAATGCACACATCATAAAGAAGTTTCTCAGAATGGTTCTGCCCAGTTTTAATGTGAAGGTATTTCATTTTCCAGCATAGGCCTCAAAGCGTTGCGTATGAACACTTGCAGATTATACACAATAGTGTTTCAAAACTGCTCTAACAAGAGAAAGTTTCAAATTTGTGATTTGAGTTCACGCATCACAATGTAGTTTCAGAAAATGCTTTTGATTAGTTGGTATGTGACGAAATGAAGGCCTCAAAGAGCTCAAAATATCCACTTGCAGATTATGAAAAACAGAGTTTCATAATTGCCCTATCAAAAGCAATGTTCAACATTCTGTATTGAATGCGCATATCTTCAATCAGTTTCTGAGAATGCTTCTGTCTAGTTTTCATGTGAAGATATTTCATATTCCACTATAGGGCTCAAAGCGCTCTGAATGAACAACTGCCGATTCTACAAAAAGATTGTTTCAAAACTGCTATATGAAAAGAAATGTGCAACTGTGTGAGTTGGATGCAAACATCACAAAGCAGTTTCAGAGATGGCTTCTCTCTTGTTTTTATATGAAGAAAGTCCGCTTCTAAAGAAGGCCTGAAACAGCTCCGTATATCCACTTGCAGATTCTGCAAAATGACTGTTTCAAAACTGCACTATCAAAAGGAAGGTTCAACTCTGTGTGTTAAATGCACACATCAGAAAGATGTTTCTGAGAATGCTTCTGTCTAGTTTTTATGTGAAGACATTTACTTTTCCAACGTAGGCCTCAAAGCCCTCCGAATGAACAGTTGCAGATTCTACACAATAATGTTTCGAAACTGCTCTAACAATAAAAAATTCATTTCTGTGATTTGAGTGCACACATCACAGAGCAGTTTCACAGAATGCTTCCGTCTAGTTTGTTTGTGAAGAAATGCCCGTTTCCAAAGAAGGCCTCAAAGAGCTCCAAATATACACTTCCACATTCTGCAAAAACAATATTTCAAAACTGATCTATGAAAAGGAAGTTTCAACTCTGTGAGTTGAATGCACTCATAAGAAAGAAGTTTCTGAAAATGCTTCTATCTAGTTTTAATGTGAAGATATTTCCTTTTCCACCATAGGCCTCAAAGAGCTCCGAAAGAACACTTGCAGTTTCTGCAAAAAGAGTGTTTCAAAACTGTTCTATCAAAAGAAATCTTCTACTCTGTGAGTTGAATGCAAACATCGCTAAGTAGTTTCAGAGAATGCTTCTGTCTAGTTTTTAGGTGAAGAAATTCCCGTTTCCAAGGAAGGTCTCGAATAGCTCCAAATATTCACTTGCAGATTCTGCAAAAGACTGTGTCAAAACTGCTCTATCAAAAGGTATGTTCAAATCTATTAGTTGAATGCACACATCATAAAGTAGTTTCTGAGAATGCTTTTGCCCAGTTTTTATGGGATGATATTTCTTCTTGCACCATAATCCTCAAAGCGCTCTGAATGAACACTTGCACATTCTACAAAAAGAGTTTTTCAAAACTGCTCCAGCAACAGAAAGATTCAACTCTATGAGTTGAATGCACAGATGACAATGCAGATTCAGAGAATGCTTCTGTCTCGTTTTCATGTGAAGAAATTACCGTTTCCATCGAATGCCTCAAAGAGATCCAAATATGGACTTACAGATTCTGTAAAAACACTGTTTCAAAACTGCTGTATGAAAAACAAGGTTCAACTGTGTGAGTTCAATGCACACATCTTAAAGAAATTTCTGAGAATGCTTCTGCCTACATTTTATGTGAAGGTATCCCCTTTTCCAACGAAAGCCTCAAAGAGCTCCAAAAATCCGCTTGCAGATTCGGCAAAAAACTGTCTGAAAACTGCTCTATCAATAGGAAGGTTGAACTCTGTGAGTTGAATGCACACATCTTAAAGAAGTTTCTGAAAATGCTTCTGGCTAGTCTTCATGTGGACATATTTCCTTTTCCTCCACAGGCCTCAAAACGCTCCGTATGAATAATTGCACGTTCTAGGCAATAGTGTTGCAAAACTGCTCTAACAAAAGAAACGCTCAACTCTTTGAGATGAATGCACACATGACAAAGCAGTTTCAGAGAATGCTTCTGTCTAGTTTTTTTGTGAAGAAATGCCTGTTTCCCACTAATACCTCAAAGAGTTCCAAATATCCACTTACAGATTCTTTAAAAACACTGTTTCAAAACTACTCTATCAAAAGCAAGGTTCAACTCTGTGAGTTGAATGCACTCATCTTAAAGAAATTTCTGGGAATGCTTCTGTCTAGATTTTAAGTGAAGATATTCCCGTTTCCAACGAAAGCCTCTAAGAGCTCCAAAAATCCACTTGCAGATTCTGCAAAAAGACTGTTTCAAAACTGCTCTATCAAAACGAAGTTTCAACTCCATGAGTTGAATGCACACATCAGAAAGGTGTTAATGAGAATGCTTCTGTCTAGTTTTAATGTGAGGATATTTCCTTTTCCACTATAGGCCTCAAAGCACTCCGAATGAACACTTGCAGATTCTGCAAAAACAGTGTTTCAAAACTGCTCTAACAAGAGAAACGTTCAACTCCCTGGGTTGAAAGCACACACCCAAAGCAGTTTCAGATAATGCCTCTGTCTAGATTTTAGGTGAAGGAATTCCCGTTTCCAACGAATGTATCAAAGAGTTTACATCATTCACTTGCAGGCTCTGTGAAAGACTGTTTAAAAACTGCTCTATTAATAGAAAGATTCAACTCTGTGAGTTGAATGCACACATCACAAAGAAGTTTCTGGTAATGCTTCTGCACAATTTTTATGTGATGTTATTTCCTCTTCCACCATAAGACTCAAAGCGCTCCGAATGAACAATTGCACATTCCAAAAAAAGACTCCTTCAAAACTGTTCTAGCAACAGAAAGCTTCAACTCTGTGAGTTGAATGCACACATGAAAAAGCAGTTTCAGAGAATGCTTCTGTCTACTTTTTATGTGAAGAAATTCCCGTTTCAACAAACGCCTCAAAGAGTTCCAAATATCCACTTACAGATATTTCAAAAAACACTGTTTCAAAAGTGCTCTAAAAAATACAAGGTTCAATTCTGTGAGTTGAATGCACACATCTTAAAGAAATTTCTGAGAATGCTTCTGTCTAGGTTTTATGTGAAGATATTGCCGTTTCCAACGAAATTCTCAAAGAATTCCAAAAATCCACTTGCAGATTCTGCAAAAAGACTGTGTCAAAACTGCTCTATCAATAGGAAGGTTCAACTCTGTGAGTTGAATGCACACATCTTAAAGAAGTTTCTGAGAATGCTTCTGGCTAGTTTTTATGTGAAGATAGGTCATTTTCCACCGTAGGCCTCAAAGCGCTCTGAAAGAACACTTGCAGATTCTACAAAAAGATTGTTTCAAAACTGCTCTATCAAAAGAAATGTTCTACTCAGTGAGTTGAATGCAATAATCACAAAGCAGTTTCAAAGAATGCTTCTGTCTAGTTTATAGGTGAAGAAGTTACCGCTTCCAACGAAGGTCTCCAAGAGCTCCAAACATTCACTTGCTGATTCTGCAGAAAGACTGTTTCAAAACTGCTCTATCAATAGAAAGGTTCAACTCTGTGAGTTGAATGCCCACATCATAAAGAAGTTTCTGAGAATGTTTCTGCCCATTTTTTATGTGAAGATATTTCCCCTTCCACCATAAGCCTTAAAGCACCCCGAGTGAACATTTGCCCATTCCACAAAAAGACTGTTTCAAAACTGCTCCAGCAACAGAAAGCTTCAAATCTGTGAGTTGAATGCACACATAACAAAGAAGTTGAATGCACACATCTTTAATCAGTTTCTGAGAATGCTGCTGTCTAGTTTTCATGTGAAGGTATGTCGTATTCCACTATAGGGCTCAAAACGCTCTGAATGAACACTTGCCGATACTACAAAAAGAGTGTTTCAAAACTGCTCTATCAAAAGAAACGTGTAACTCTTTGAGTTGAATGTAAACATCACAAAGCTGTTTCAGAGAATGCTTCTCTGTGGTTTTTAGGTGAAAAAATTCCTATTTTCAACGAAGGTCTCAAAGGGCGTCAAACATTCACTTCCAGATTCTTCAAAAAGTCCGTTTCAAAACTGCTCTATCAAAAGAAATGTTCAACTCTCTGAGTTGAATGCACACGTAATAAAGACGTTTCTGAGGATGCTTCTGCCCTGTTTAATGTGGAGATATTTCCTTTTCCACCATAGTCCTCAAAGCGTCCCGAATGAACACTTGCAGAGTCTACACAATATTGTTTCAAAACTGCTCTAAGAAGAGAAAGTTTCAGGCCTGTGAGTTGAATGCACACATCAGAAAGAAGTTTCTGAGAATGCTTCTGTCTAGTTTTTATGTGAAGATATATCCTTTTCCACCATACGCCTCAAAGCCCTCTGCACGAACAGTTGCAGATTCTACACAATAGAGTTTCAAAACTGCTCTAACAAGAGAAAGATTCAACTCTGTGAGTTGAATGCACACATCACAAAGCAGTTTCAGAGAATGCTTCTGTTTAGTTGGTATGTGAAGAAGTTCCCATTTCCAAAGAAGGCCTCAAAGGTCTCCAAATATCCACTTGTAGATTCTGCAAGAGACTGTTTCAAAACTGCTCTATCCAAAGGAAGGTTCAACTCTGTGAGATGAATACACACATCTTAAAGAAGTTTCTGATAATGCTTCTGTCTAGTTTTTATGTGAAGATATTTCCTTTTCCACCATAGGCCTCAAAGTGCTCCATAGGAACAATTGCAGATTCTACACAATAGTGTTTCAAAACTGCTCTAACAAGAGAAAGGTTCAACTCTGTGATTTGAGTACACACATCACAGAGCAGTTTCAGAGAATGCTTCTGTCTAGTTTGTATGTGAAGAAATTCCTGTTTCCAACGAAGGCCACAAAGAGCTCCAAATATCCACTTCCAGATACTGCAAAAACAGTGTTTCAAAACTGCTCTATCAAAAGGAAGGGACAACTCTTTGAGTTGAATGCACACATCAGAAAGAAGTTTCTGAGAATGTTTCTGACTAATTTTAATGTGAAGATATTTCCTTTTCCCCCTAATGTCTCAAAGCGCTCTGAAAGAACACTTGCAGCTTCTGCAAAAAGAGTGTTTGAAAACTGCTCTATCAAAAGAAATCTTCTACTCTCTGAGTTGAATGCAAACCTCACAAAGAAGTTTCAGATAATGCTTCTGTCTAGTTTTAGGTGAAGAAAGTCCCATTTCCAAAAAAGGCTTCAAGGAGCTCCAAATATTCACTTGCAGACTCTGCAAAAGTACTGTTTGACAACTGCTCTATCTAAAGGAAGGTTCAACTCCGTGAGGTGAATGCACACATCATAAAGTAGTTTCTGAGAATGCTTCTCCCCAGTTTTTATGTGATGACATTTCCTCTTCCAACAAAAGCCTCAATGCGCTCCAAAGGAACACCTGCACATTCCACAAAAATAGTTTTTCAAAACTGCTCCAGCAACTCTGTGAGTTGAATGCACACATGACAACGCAGTTTCACATAATGCTTCTGTCTAATTTTTATGCGAAGAAATTCCCATTTCCATCGAATGCCCCAAAGAGTTCCAAATATCCACTTACAGATACTGTAAAAACACTGTTTCAAAACTGTTCCATCAAACCAAGGTTGAACTCTATGAGTTGAATGCAGACATCTTAAAGAAATTTCTGAGAATGCTTCTGTCCGGATTTTATGTGAAGATACTCCCGTTTCCAATGAAAGACACAGAGAGCTCCAAATATCCACTTGCAGATTCTGCAAAAACACTTTTTCAAAACTGCTCTATCAATAGGAAGGTTCAACTTTGTGAGTTGAATGCACACATCAGAAAGAAGTTTCTGAGAATGCTTCTGTCTAGTTTTTAGGTGAAGATATTTCCTTTTCCACCACAGGCCTCAAAGCGCTCCATATGAACACTTGCGGATTCTACACCATAGTGTTTCAAAACTGCTCTAACCAGAGAAATGTTTAACTCTGTGAGATGAGTGCACGCATCACAAATCAGTTTCAGAGAGTGCTTCTGTCTAGTTTGTATGTGAAGAAATTCCCGTTTTCAACGAAGGCCTCTAAGAGCTCCAAATATCCACTTCCAGATTCTGCAAAATCACTGTTTCAAACTGCTCCATTAAAAGGAAGTTTCAACCCTGTGAGTTGAATGCACACATCCGAAAGAAGTTTATGAGAATGCTTCTGCCCAGTTTTAATGTGAAGATATTTCCTTTTCCACCATAGGCCTCAAAGCGCTCCGAAAGAACAGTTGCAGATTCTACACAATAGTGTTTCAAAACTGCTCTAACAAGAGAAATGTTCAACTCCATGAGTTGAGTGCACACATCACAAAGCAGTTTCAGGAAACGCTTCTGTCTAGTTTGTATGTGAAGAAATTCCCGTTTCCAACGAAGGCCTCCAAGAGATCCAAATATCCACTTGCTGATTCTGCATAAACACAGTTTCATAACTACCCTATCTAAAGGAATGTAAAACTCTGTGAGTTGAATGGACGCATCTTAAATCAGTTGCTGAGAATGCTTCTGTCTAGCTTTCATGTGAAGATATTTCATATTCCACTATAGGGCTCAAAGTGCTCGGAATGAACACTTTCCGATTCTAGAAAAAGAGAGTTTCAAAACTGCTCTATCAAAAGAAAGGTGTAGATCTGTGTGTTGAATGCAAATATCACAAAGCCGTTTCAGAGAATGCTTCTGTCTAGAATTTATCTGAAGATATTCCCGTTTCCAAAGAAAACCTCTAAGCGCGCAAAAAATCCACCTGCAGATACTGCAAAAAGACTGTTTCAAAACTGCTCCAGCCACAGAAAGGTTCAACTCTGTGAGTTGAATGCACACCTGACAAAGAAGTTTCAGAGAATGCTTCTATCTAGTTTTTTTGTAAAGAAATTCCCGTTTCCAACGAATGCCTCAAATAGTTCCAAATATCCACTTACAGATTGTGTAAAAACAATTTTTCTATTCTATCAAAAGCAAGATTCAATGCTGTGAGTTGAATGCACACGTCTTAAAGAAATTTCTGAGAATACTTCTGTCCAGATTTTATGTGAAGGCATTGCCGTTTCCAATGAAAGCCTCAAAGAGCTCCAAAAATCCACTTGCAGATTCTGCAAAAAGACTGTCTCAAAAGTGCTCGATCAATAGGAACGTTCAACACTGTGAGTTGAATGCACACATCAAAAGGAAGTTTCTGAGAATGCTTCTGTCTAGTTTTTATATGAAGATATTTCCTTTTCTACCACAGGCCACAAAGCGCTTCGTATGATTACCTAAAGGTTCTACACAACAGTGTTTCAAAACTGCTCTAACAAAAGAAACGTTCAACACTGTGAGTTGAGTGCACACATCACAAAGCAGTTTCAGAGAATGCTTCTGTCTTTTTTCTATGTGAAGAAATTTCGGTTTCCAACAAAGGCCTCAAAGAGCTCCAAATATCCACATCCAGATTCTGCAAAAACACTCTTTCAAAACTGCTGTATCAAAAGGAAGGCTCATCTGTGTGAGTGAAATGCACACATCAGAAAGAAGTTTCTGAGAATGCTTCTGCCCAGTTTAAATGTGACGATATTTCCTCTTCCACCATAAGGCTCAAAGCGATCCGAATGAACGTTTGCACATCCCACAAAAAGAGAGTATCAAAACTAATCCAGAAACAGAAAGGTTGAACTCTGTGAGTTGAATGCACACATCATAAAGAAGTTCCTGAGAGTGCTTCTGTCAAGTTTTTAAGTGAAGATATTTCCTTTTCCACCACAGGCCTCAAAGTGCTCCGAATGAATACTTGTAGGTTCAACACAATAGTTTTTCAAAACTGCTCTAACAAAAGAAACGTTCAACTCTGTGAGTTGAGGGCACACTTCACAAAGCAGTTTCAGAAAATGCTTCTGTCTAGTTGGTATGTGAAGAAATTCCCGTTTCCAATGAAGTCCTCAAAGACGTCTAAACATCCACTTGCAAATTCTGCAAAAACAGACTTTCATAAGTGCCCTGTCAAAAAGAATGTTCAACCCTGTGAGTTGAATGCACATATTTTAAATCAGTTTCTGAGAATGCTTCTGTCTAGTTTTCATGTGAAGTTATTTCGTATTTCACTCTAGGACTGAAAGTGCTCTGAATGAACAATTGCCGATTCTACAAAAAGAGTGTTTCAAAACTGCTCTATCAAAAGAAAGGTGCAACTGTGTGAGTTGAATGCAAATATCACAAAGCAGTTTCATAGAATGCTTCTGTCAAGTCTTTATTTGGAGAATGTCCCGTTTCCAAATATGGTCTCAAAGAGCTCCACATATCCACTGGCAGATACTGCAAAAACACTGTTTCAAAACTGCTCTATCAAAAGGAAGGTTCAACTCTGTGAGTGGAATGCACATATCAGAAAGAAGTTTCTGAGAATGCTTCTGTCTATTTTTAATGTGAAGATATTTCCTTTTCCACCATAGGCCTCAAAGCGCTCGGAACGAACACTTGCAGATTATGCAAAAAGAGTCTTTCAAAACTGCTCTAACAATAGAAAGGTTCAACACTGTGAGTTGAATGCACACATCAGAAAGAAGTTTCTGAGAATGCTTCTGGCCAGTTTTTATGTGATGATATTTCCTATTCCACCATAAGCCTCAAAGCACTCAGAATGAACACTTACTTGCCCATTCCACAAAAAGACATTTTCAATACTGCTCCAGCAACAGAAAGCTTGAAGTCTTTGAGCTGAACGCACATATGACAAAGAAGTTTGAGAGAATGCTTCTGTCTAGCTTTTATGTGAAGAAATTCCCGTTTCCAATGAATGCCTCAAAGAGTTCCAAATATCCACTTATAGATACTGTAAAAACACTGTTTCAAAACTGCACTATCAAAAGCAACACTCAACTCTGTGAGTCAAATGCACACATTTTAAAGTAATTTCTGAGAATGCTCCTGTCTAGATTTTATGTGAAGATATATTCCTGTTCCCAACAATAGCCTCAAAGAGCTACAAAAATCCACTTACAGAATCTGCAAAAAGACTGTTTCAAAACTGCTCTATGAATACAAGGTTCAAATCTGTGAGTTGAATCCACACTTAATAAAGAAGTTTCTGAGGATGCTTCCACCCTGTTTTAACGTGAAGATATTTCCTTTTTCACCATAGTTCTCAAAGTGCCCTGAATGAACACTTGCAGATTCTACACAATATTGTTTCAAAACTCCTCAAAGAAGGGAAAGTTTCAACTCTGTGAGTTGACTGCACACATCACAAAGCAGTTTCAGAAAATGCATCTGTCTAATTTGTAAGTGAAGAAATTCCCATTTCCAAAGAGTTCCTCAATTTGCTCCAATTATTCACTTGCAGATTATGCAATAGACTGTTTGAAAACTGCTCTATACAAAGGAAGGTTCAACTCTGTGGGTTGATTGCACACATCTTAAAGAAGTTTCTGAGAATGCTTCTGTCTAGTTTTTATATGATGACTTTTCCTTTACCACCATAGGCCTCATAGCGTTCCGAAAGAACACTTGAATATTCTGCAAAATGAGTGTTTGAAAACTGCTCTATCAAAAGAAATGTTCTGCTCTGTGAGTTGAATGCAAACATCAAAAAGCAGTTTCAGAGAATGCTTCTGTGTAGTTTTTAGGTGAAGAAATTTCCGTTTCCAACGAAGGTCTCGAAGAGCTCCAAATATTCTCTTGCTGATTCTGCAAAAACACCGTTTCAAAACTGCTCTATCAATAGAAAGTTTCAACTCTGTGAGTTGAATGCACACATAATAAAAATGTTCCTGAGAATTCTTCTGCCCATTTTTTATGTGATGATATTTCTTTTTCCACCATAAGCCCCAATCGCTCCGAATGAACACTTGCGCATTCCACAAAAAGAGTGTTTCAAAAGTGCTCCAGCAACAGAAAGGTGCAATTCTGTGACTTGAATACACACATGACAAAGCAGTTTCAGAGAATGCTTCTGTCTAATTTTTATGTGAAGAAATTCCTGTTTCCAACGAATGCCTCAAAGAGTTCAAAATATCCACTAACAGATTCTACACAAACACTGTTTCAAAACCACTCTATCAAATCAAGGTTCAACTCTGTGACTTCAATGCACACTTCATAAAGAAGTTTCTGAGAATGCTTCTGTCTAGATTTTATGTGAAAATATTCCTGTTTCTAACGAAAGCCTCAAAGAGCGCCAAAAATTCACTTGCAGATCCTGCAAAAAGTCTCTTTCAAATCTGCTCCATCAATAGGAAGCTTCAACTCGGTGAGTTGAATGCACATGTCAGAAAGAAGTTTCTGAGAATGCTTCTGTGTAGTTTTTATGTGAAGATATTTCCTTTTCCACCATAGGCCTCAAAGCGCTCCGTATGAACACTTGCAGATACTACACAATAGTTTTTCAAAAGTGCTCTAACCAGAGAAATGCTCAACTCGGTGAGACGAGTGCACACATCACAAAGCAGTTTTAGGGAATGCTTCTGTCTAGTTTGTATGTGAAGATATTCCCGTTTCCAACGAAGGCCTCAAAGAGCTCCAGATATCCACTTCCAGATTCTGCAAAAACACTTTTTTCAAAACTGCTCTATGAAAAGGAAGGTTCTACTCTGTGAGCGGAATGTACACATCAGAAAGAAGTTTTTGAGAATGCTTCTCCCGAGTTTTAATGTGAAGATATTACATTTTCCACCACAGTTCTCAAATCGCTCCGTATGAACCCTTGCAGATTCTACACAATAGTGTTTCAAATCTGCTCTAACAAGAGAAAGGTTCAGCTCTGTGCGTTGAGTGCACCCATCACAAACCATTTGCAGGAAACGCTACTGTCTAGTTTGTTTGCAAAGAAATTCCCGTTTCCAACGAATGCATCAAAGAGCTCCAAATATCCATTTGCAGTTTCTGCAAACCACAGTTTCATAACTGCCCTATCAAAAGGAATGTTCAAATCTGTGAGATGAATGCACACATCTTAAATCAGTTTCTGATAATGCTTCTGTCTAGTTTTTTTGTGAAGATATTACGTATTCCACCATAGTCCTCAAAGTGCTCCGAAAGAACACTTGGAGATTCTGCAAAAAGAGTGTTTCAAAACTGCTCCAGCAGCAGAAAGATTCACCTCTGTAAGTTGAATGCACACATCACAAGGCAGTTTCAGAGAATGCTTTTGTCTAGTTTTTTTGTGAAGTTATTCCTGTTTTCAACGAAATCCTCAAAGAGCTCCAAATATCCACTTACATATTCAACAAAAAAACTGTTTCAAAACTGCTCTATTAATAGGAAGTTTCAACTCTTTGAGTTGAATGCACACTTCATAAAGAAGTTTCTGAGAATGCTTCTGCCCAGTTTTAACGTGAAGATATTTTCTTTTCCAACCTAGGCCTCAAAGCAATCCGAATGCACACTTGCAGATGCTACACAATAGAGTTTCAAAGCTGCTCTAAGAAGAGAAACATTCAACTCTGTGAGGTGCGTGCAGTCATCACAAAGCAGTCTCAGAAAATGCTTCTGTCTAGTTTGTATGTGAAGAAATTCCAGTTTCCAACGAAGGCCTCAAAGAGCTCCAAATATCCACTTGCAAATTCTGCAAAAACACAGTTTCATAACTGCCCTATCAAAAGGAAATTTCACCTCTGTGAGTTGAAAGCACACATCTTAAATCAGTTTCTGAGAATGCTTCTCTCTAGTTTTTAGGTGAAGATATTTCGTATTCCACTATAGGGCTCAAAGTGCTCTGAATGAACATTTTTCTATTGTACAAAAAGAGTGTTTCAAAACTGCTCTATCAAAAGAAAGGTGCAAATCTGTCAGTTGAATGCAAATATCACAAAGCAGTTTCAGAGAATCCTTCTGTCTAGAATTTATGTGAAGATATTCCCGTATCCACCGAAAGCCTCAAAGAGCGCCAAAAATACAACTGCAAATACTGCAAAAAGACTGTTTCAAAACTTCTCTATCAATAGGAAGGTTCGACTCTGTGAGTTCAATTCACACATCACAAAGACATTTCTGAGAATGTTTCTGTCTAGTTTTTACATGAAGATATTTCCCTTTCCACAACAGGCCTCGAAGCACTCGGTAAGAAAACTTGCAGATTCTACTCAATAGTGTTTTAAAACTGCTCTAACAGGAGAAAAGTTCAACTCTGTGTGTTGAGTCCACCCATGACAAAGCAGTTTCAGAGAATGCTTCTGTCTAGTTTATATGTGAAGAAATTCCCGTTTGCAACGAAGTCCTCACGGAGCTCCAATATCTACTTCCAGATTCTGCAAAAACAGTGTTTCAAAACTGCTCTATGAAAAGGAAAGTTCACCCCCAAGAGTTGAATGCACACACCAGAAAGAAGTAGCTGAGATTGCTTCTGCCCTGTTTTAATGTGAAGATATTTCCTTTTCCACCTTAGGCCTCAAAGCGCTCGGAGTGAACACTTGCAGATTCTACACAATAGTGTTTCTAAACTGCTCTAACAAGAGAAAGGTTCAACTCTGTGAGTTGAGTGCACACATCACAAAGCAGTTTTAGAAAATGCTCCTGTCAATTTTGTATGTGAAGAAATTACCGTTTCCAACGAAAGCCTCAAAGAGCTCCAAATATCCACAGGCAGATTCTGCAAAAACACAATTTCATAACTACCCTATCAAAAGGAATGTTTAACCCTGTGAGTTGAATGCACACATCTTAAATCGGTTTCTGAGAATGCTTCGGTCTAGTTTTCATGGGAAGATATTTCGTATTCCACTATAGGGCTCAAAGCGCTCTGAATGAGCACTTGCCGATTCTACAAAAAGAGTGTTTTAAAACTGCTCTATCAAAAGAAAGGTGCAACTGTGTGAGTTGAATGCAAACATTACAAAGCAGTTTCAGAGATTGCTTCTGTCTTTTTTTTATGTGAAGAAAGTCCCGTTTCCAAGGAAGGCCTCAAGGAGCTCCAAACAACCACTTGCAGATTCTGCAAAAAGACTGTTTCAAAATTGCTCTATCACAAGGAAGGTTCAACTATGTGAGTTGAATGCACACATCAGAAACAAGTTTCTGAGAATGCTTCTGTCTAGTTGTTATGTGAAGATATTTCCTTTTCCACCATAGCCCTCAAAGTGATCCGAATGAACAGTTGCTGATTCTACAAAATAGTGTTTCAAAACGGCTCTAAAAAGAGAAAAGTACAACTCTGTGATTAAAATGCACACATCACAAAGCAGTTTCAGAGAATGCTTCTGTCTAGATTGTATGTGAAGTTGTTCCCGTTTTTAAAGAAGGCCTCCTAGAGCTCCAAATATCCACTTGCAGATTATGCAAGTGACTGTTGCAAAACGGCTCTATCCAAAGGAAGGTTCAACTCTGTGAGTTGAATGCCCGCATCTTAAAGAAGTTTCTGAGAATGCTTCTGTCTAATTTTTATGTGAAGATATTTCCTTCCCAGATTAGGCCTGAAAGTGCTCCAAATGAACAGTTGCAGACTCTACACAACGGTGTTTCAAAACTGCTCTAACAAGAGAAAGGTTCAAATCTGTGAGTTGAGAGCACACATCACAAAGCAGTTTCAGAGAATGTTTCTGTCTAGTTTGTATGTGAAGAAGTTCCAGATTCCAACGAAGGACTCAAAGAGCTCAAAATATCCACTTGCAGATTCTGCAAAAACACAGTTTCATAACTACCCTGTCAAAAGGAATGTACAACTCTGTGAGTTGAATGCACACATCGTAAATCAGTTTCTGAGACTGCTTCTGCCTAGTTTTCTTGTGAAGATATTTCGTATTCCACTATGGGACTCAAAACGTTCTGAATGAACACTTGCCAATTCTACAAAAAGAGTGTTTCAAAACTGCTCTATCAAAAGAAATGTGCAACACTGTGAGTTGAATGCAAACATCACAAAGCAGTTTCAGAGAATGCTTCTGTGTTTTTTTTATGTGAAGAAGTCCGGTTTCCAGAGAAGGCCTCAAAGAGCTCCAAATAACCACTTCCAGATCCTGCAAAAGGACTGTTTCAAAACTGCTCTATCAAACGGAAGGTTCAATTCTGTGATATGAATGCACTCATCATAAAGAAGTTTCTGAGAATGCTTCTGTCTAGTTTTAAAGTGAAGATATTTCCTTTTCCAGCATATGCCTCAAAGCGCTCTGAAAGAACACTTGCAGATACAGCAAAAAGAGTGTTTCAAAACTGCTCTAACAAAAGAAATGTTCTACTCTGTGAGTTGAATGCAAACAACAGAAAGCAGTTTCAGAGAATGCTTCTGTCTAGTTTTTAGGTGAAGAAATTCCCGTTTCCAACCATGGTCTCAAAGAGCCGCAAAGATTCATTTGCAGATTCTGCAAAAAGACTGTTTGAAAAATGCTCTATCAAATGGAAGGTTCAACTCTGTGAGTTGAATGCACACTTCTGAAAGAAGTTTCTGAGAATGCTTCTGTCTAGTTTTTATGTGAAGATATTTCCTCTTCCACCACAGGTCTCAAAGCGCTCCGTATGAACACTTGCAGATTCTACACAATAGTGTTTCAAAACTGCTCTAACCTTCGAAAGTCTCAAATCTGTGAGAAGAGTGCACACACCACAAAGCAGTTTCACAGAATGATTCTGTCTAGTTTTTATGTGAAGAAATTCCCGTTTCCAACGAAGTCCTCAAAGAGCTCCAAATATCCACTTCCAGATTTTGCAATAACACTGTTTCAAATCTGCTCTATGAAAAGGAAAGTTCAACTCTGTGAGTTGAAAGCACACATCGAAAAATATTTTTGAGAATGCTTCTGCCGAGTTTTAATGTGAAGATATTTCGTTTTCCACTGTCGGTCTCAAATTGCTGCGTATAAACACTTGCAGATTCTTAATAATAGTGTTTCAAAACTGCTGTAGCAAGGGAAAGGTTCAGCTCTGTGTGTTGAGTGAACACATCACAAAGCAGTTTCAGGAAACGCTTCTGTCTAGGTTGTATGTGAAGAAATTGCCGTTTCCTAAGAAAGTCTCAAAGAGCTCCAAATATCCACTTTCAGATTCTTTAAAAACACAGTTTCATAACTACCCTATCAAAGGCAATGTTCAACACTGTGAGTTGAATGCACACATCTTAAATCAGTTTCTGAGAATGCTTCTGTCTAGTTTTCATGTGTAAATAATTCTTATTGCACTATAGGGCTCAAAGCGCTCTGAATGAACACTTGCCGATTCTACAAAAAGAGTTTTTCAAAACTGTTCTATCAAAAGAAAGGTGCAACTGTGTGAGCTGAATGCAAATATCACAAAGTAGTTTCAGAGATTGCGTCTGTCTATAATTTAAGTGAAGATATTCCCGTTTCCACCGAAAGCCCCAAAGAGCGCCAAAAATGCACTTGCATATCCTGCAAAAAGATTGTTTCAAAACTGCTCTATCAATAGGAAGGTTCAACTCTGTGAGATGAATGCACGCATCAGAAAGAAGTTTCTGAGAATGCTTCTGTCTAGTTTTTACGTGAGGATAATTCCTTTTCAAAAAAGGCCTCAAAGCGCTCCTAATGAATACTTGCAGGTTCTACACAAAAGTGTATCAGAACTGCTCTAACAAAAGGAATGTTCAACTCTGTGAATTGAGTACACACACCAAAAAGCAGATTCAGAGAATGTTTCTGTGTAGTTTGTATGTGAAGGAATTCCCGTTTCCAACTCAGGCCTCAAAGAGCTTCAAATATCCACTTACAGATTCTGCAAAAACATTCTTTCAAAACTGCACTATGAAAAGGAAGTTTGAAACCTGTGAGTTGAATGCACACATCAGAAAGTATTTTCTGAGAATGCTTCTGCCCAGTTTTAATGTGAAGATATTTCCTTTTCCACCATAGGCCTCAACGTGCACCAAATGATCAGTTGCAGATTCTAAACAATAGTGTTTCAAAACTGCTCTAACAAGAGAAAGGTTCAAATTTTTTAGTTGAGTACACACATGACAAAGCAGTTTCACAGAATGCTTCTGTCTAGTTTGTATGTGAAGAAATTCCGTTTCCAACGAGGCCTCAAAGGGCTCCAAATATCCACCTGCAGATTCTGCAAAAAGATGTTTCAAAACTGCTCTATTAAATGGAATGTTCAACTCTGTGAGTGGAATGCACACAGCAGAAAGAAGTTTCTGAGAGTGATTCTGTCTAGTTTTAATGTGAAGATATTTACTTTTCCACCATAAGCCTCAAAGCGCTCCGAAAGAATAATTGCAGATTCTGCAAAAAGAGTGTTTCAAAACTACTCTATCAAAAGAAATGTTCTACTTTGTGAGTTGAATGCAAACATCACAAAGAAGTTTCAGAGAATGCTTCTGTTTAGTGTTTAGGGGAAGAAATTCCCGTTTCAAACGAAGGTCTCAAGGAGATCCAAACATTCACTTGCAGATTCTGCAAAAAGACTGTCTGAAAACTGCTCTATCAAAAGGAAGGTTCAACTCTGTGAGTTGAATGCACACATCAGAAACAAGTTTCTGAGAATGCTTCTGCCCAGTTTTTATGTGATGATATTTCCTCTTCCACCATAAGCCTCAAAGCGCTCCGAATGAACACTAGCAAACTCCACAAAAAGAGTGTTTCAAAACTACTCCAGCAACAGAACGGCTCAACTCTGTGAGTTGAATGCACACATCAGAAATTAGTTTCTGAGAATGCTTCTGTCTAGTTTTTCTGTGAAGATATTTCCTTTTCCACCACAGACCTCAAAGTGCTCCGTATGAAAACTTGCAGATTCTACACAATAGTATTTCAAAGCTGGTCTAACCAGAGAAAGGTTCAACTCTGTGAGTTGAGTGCACAGATCACAAAACGGTTTCAGAGAATGCTCCTGTCCAGTTTGTATGTGAAGAAATTCCCTTTTCCAACGAAGGCCTCAAAGATCCCCAAATATCCACTTCCAGATTCTGCAAAAACACGGTTTCAAAACTGCTGTATCAAAAGAAATTTCAAATCTGTGAGTTGAATGCACACATCAGAGAGAAGTTTCTGAGAAGGCTTCTGTCTAGTTTTAATGTGAAGGTATTTCCTTTTCCACCATAGGCCGAAAAGCGCTCTGAATGAACAATTGCAGATTCTGCAAAAAGAGTATTTCAAAACTGCTCTATCAAAAGAAATGTTCTAGTATGTGTGTTGAATGCAAACATCACAAAGCAATTTCAGAGAATGCTTCAGAGTGCTTTTCAGGTGAAGAAATTCCCGTTTTGAATGAAGGTCTCAAAGAGCTCTAAACATTCACTTGCAGCTTCTGCAAAAAGACTGTTTGAAAACTGCTCTATCAATAGAAAGGTTCAACCCTGTGAGTTGAATGCACACATCATAAAGAAGTTTCTGAGAATGCTTCTGCCCAGTTTTTATGTGATGATATTTCCTCTTTCACCATAAGCCTCAAAACGCTCCGAATGAACACTTGCACATTCCACAAAAAGAGTGTTCCAAAACTACTCCAGCAACAGAAAGGTTCAACTCTGTGAGTTGAATGCACACATCATAAAGAAGTTTCTGAGAATCCTTCTGTGTAGTTTTTATGTGAAGATATTTCCATTTCCACCAAAGACCTCAAAGCCCTCCGTCTGAAAACTTACAGATTCTACACAATAGTGTTTCAAAACTGCTGTAACCGGAGAAAGGTTCAACTCTGTGAGTTGAGTGCACACATCACAAAGCAGTTTCAGAGAATACTTCTGTCTAGTTTCTATGTGAAGAAATTCCCGTTCCAACGAAGGCCTCCAAGAGCTCCAAATATCCACTTCCAGAGTCTGCAAAAACACTGTTTCAAAACTGCTCTAGGAAAAGGAATGTTGAAATCTGTGACTTGAATGCACACATCAGAAAGAAGTTTTCGTGGATGCTTCTGCCAGTTTTAATGTGAAGATAATTCCTTTTCCACTATAGACCTCAAAGCGCTCCGCATGAACACGTGCAGATTCTACACAATAGTGTTTCAAAACTGCTCTAACAAAAGAAATGTTCAACTGTGTGAGTTGAGTGCACACATCACAAAGCAGTTTCAGAAAATATTTCTGTCTAATTTGTACGTGAAGAAACTCCGGTTTCCAACGAAGGCCTCAAAGAATTCCTAATATCCAAATGCAGATTCTGCAAAAACACAGTTTAGTAACTGCCCTATCGAAAGGAATGTTCAACTCTGTGAGTTGAACGCACACATCAGAAAGAAGTTTCTGAGAATGCTTCTGCCCAGTTTTAATATGAAGATATTTTCTTTTCCACCATAGACCACAAAGCTCTCCGTATGAACACTTGCAGATTCTACACAATAGTGTTTCAAAACTGCTCTAACAAGAGAAAGGTTCCAATCTGTGAGTTGAGTGCAGACATCACAAAGCAGTTTCAGAAAATGCTCCTGTCTAGTTTGTATATGAAGAAATTCCCGTTTCCAAAGAAGGCCTCAAAGAGCTCCAAATATCCACCTGCAGATTCTGCAAAAACACAGTTTCGTGACTGCCCTATCAAAAGGAATGTTCAACCCTGTGAGTTGAATGCACACATCTTAAATCAGTTTCTGAGAATGCTTCTGTCTTGATTCCATGTGAAGATATTTCGTATTCCACTACAGGGCTCAAAGCGCTCTGAATGAACACTTGCCGATTCTACAGAAAGAGTGTTTCAAAACTGCTCTATGAAAAGAAAGGTGCAACTCTGTGAGTTGAATGCAAACATCACAAAGCAGTTTCAGAGAATGATTCTGTCTAAGTTTTAGGTGAAGAAATTCCCATTTCCCCCAAAAGGTTTTAAAGAGCTCCAAACCTTAACTTGCGGATCCTACAAAAATACTGTTTCAAAACTGCTCTATCCATAGAAAGGTTCAACTCTGTGACTTCAATGCACACATCATAAAGAAGTTTCTGAGAGTGTTTCTGCCCAGTTTTTATGTGATGATATCTCTTCTTGCACCATAAGCCTCAAAGCGCTCCGAATGAACACTTGCACATTCCACAAAAAGAGAGTTTCAAAACTACTCCAGCAACAGAAATTTTCAACTCTGTGAGTTGAATGCACACATCAGAAAGAAGTCTCTGAGAATGCTTCTGTCTAGTTTTTAAGTGAAGATCTTTCCTTTTCCACCAGAGGACTCAAAGCACTCCGAATGAATACTTGCATGTGCTACACAATAGTCTTTCAAAACTGGTCTAACCAAAGAAACGTTCAACTCTGTGAGCTGAGTGCACACATCACAAAGCAGTTTCAGAAAATGCTTCTGCTAGTTTGTATGTGAAGAATTCCCTTTTCCAACAAAGGTATCAAAGAGCTCAAAATATGTACTTGCAGATTCTGCAAAGCGCAGTTTCATAACTGCCCTATCAAAAGGAATGTTCAACCCTGTGAGTTGAATGCACACATCTTAAATGAGTTTCTGAGAATGCCTCTGTCTAGTTTTCTTGTGAAGATATTTCGTATTCCAATATAGGGCTCCAAGCGCTCTGATTGAACGCTTGCCGATTCTACAGAAAGAGTGTTTCAACACTGCTCTATCAAAAGAAAAGTGCAACTGTGTGAGTTGAACGCAAACATCACAAAGCAGTTTCAGAGAATGCTTCTGTCTAGTGTTTACGTGAAGAAAGTCCCGTTTCCAAAGAAGGCCTCAAAAAACTCCAAATATGGACTTGCAGCTTCTGCAAAGGGACTGTTTAAAAACTGCCCTATCAAAAGGAAGGTTCAGCTCTGTGAGTGGAATGCACACATCAGAAGGAAGTTTCTGAGAATGCTTCTGTCTAGTTTTAATGTGAAGATATTTCCTTTTCCACCATCGTCCCCAAAGCGCTCAGAAAGAACACTTACAGATTCCACAAAAAGAGTGTTTCAAAACTGCTCTATCAAAAGAAGTGTTCTACACTGTGAGTTCAATGCCAACATCACAAAGCAGTTTCAGAGAATGCTTCTGTCTAGTTTCTAGGTGAAGAAATTCCCGTTTCCCCCGAAGGTCTGAAAGAGCTCCAAACATTCACTTGCAGATTCTGCAAAAAGACTGTTTCAAAACTGCTCTATCAATAGGAAGTTTCAACTCTGTGTGTTGAATGCAAACATCGTAAAGAATTTCCTGGGAATGCTTCTGTCTAGTTTTTATATGAAGATATTTCCTTTTCCACCACAGGCCTCAAAGCGCTCTGTATGAACACTTGCAGATACTACCCAATGGTGTTTTAAAACGGCTCTAACCGGAGAAAACTTCAAATCTGTGAGTTGAGTGCACACAGCACAAAGCAGTTTCAGATAATTCTTCTGTCTAGTTTGTATGTGAAGAAATTCTCGTTTCCAACGAAGGTCTCAAAGAGCTCCAAATATCCATTACCAGATTATGCAAAATCACAGTTTCAAAACTGCTCTATGAAAAGGAAGGTTCAACTCTGTGAGTTGAACGCACACATCAGAAAGAAGTTTCTGAGAATGCTTCTGCCCAGTTTTAATATGAAGATATTTTCTTTTCCACCATAGACCACAAAGCTCTCCGTATGAACACTTGCAGATTCTACACAATAGTGTTTCAAAACTGCTCTAACAAGAGAAAGGTTCCAATCTGTGAGTTGAGTGCAGACATCACAAAGCAGTTTCAGAAAATGCTCCTGTCTAGTTTGTATATGAAGAAATTCCCGTTTCCAAAGAAGGCCTCAAAGAGCTCCAAATATCCACTTGCAGATTCTGCAAAAACACAGTTTCGTGACTGCCCTATCAAAAGGAATGTTCAACCCTGTGAGTTGAATGCACACATCTTAAATCAGTTTCTGAGAATGCTTCTGTCTTGATTCCATGTGAAGATATTTCGTATTCCACTACAGGGCTCAAAGCGCTCTGAATGAACACTTGCCGATTCTACAGAAAGAGTGTTTCAAAACTGCTCTATGAAAAGAAAGGTGCAACTCTGTGAGTTGAATGCAAACATCACAAAGCAGTTTCAGAGAATGATTCTGTCTAAGTTTTAGGTGAAGAAATTCCCATTTCCCCCAAAAGGTTTTAAAGAGCTCCAAACCTTAACTTGCGGATCCTACAAAAATACTGTTTCAAAACTGCTCTATCCATAGAAAGGTTCAACTCTGTGACTTCAATGCACACATCATAAAGAAGTTTCTGAGAGTGTTTCTGCCCAGTTTTTATGTGATGATATCTCTTCTTGCACCATAAGCCTCAAAGCGCTCCGAATGAACACTTGCACATTCCACAAAAAGAGAGTTTCAAAACTACTCCAGCAACAGAAATTTTCAACTCTGTGAGTTGAATGCACACATCAGAAAGAAGTCTCTGAGAATGCTTCTGTCTAGTTTTTAAGTGAAGATATTTCCTTTTCCACCAGAGGACTCAAAGCACTCCGAATGAATACTTGCATGTGCTACACAATAGTGTTTCAAAACTGGTCTAACCAAAGAAACGTTCAACTCTGTGAGCTGAGTGCACACATCACAAAGCAGTTTCAGAAAATGCTTCTGCTAGTTTGTATGTGAAGAATTCCCTTTTCCAACAAAGGTATCAAAGAGCTCAAAATATGTACTTGCAGATTCTGCAAAGCGCAGTTTCATAACTGCCCTATCAAAAGGAATGTTCAACCCTGTGAGTTGAATGCACACATCTTAAATGAGTTTCTGAGAATGCCTCTGTCTAGTTTTCTTGTGAAGATATTTCGTATTCCAATATAGGGCTCCAAGCGCTCTGATTGAACGCTTGCCGATTCTACAGAGAGAGTGTTTCAACACTGCTCTATCAAAAGAAAAGTGCAACTGTGTGAGTTGAACGCAAACATCACAAAGCAGTTTCAGAGAATGCTTCTGTCTAGTGTTTACGTGAAGAAAGTCCCGTTTCCAAAGAAGGCCTCAAAAAACTCCAAATATGGACTTGCAGCTTCTGCAAAGGGACTGTTTAAAAACTGCCCTATCAAAAGGAAGGTTCAGCTCTGTGAGTGGAATGCACACATCAGAAGGAAGTTTCTGAGAATGCTTCTGTCTAGTTTTAATGTGAAGATATTTCCTTTTCCACCATCGTCCCCAAAGCGCTCAGAAAGAACACTTACAGATTCCACAAAAAGAGTGTTTCAAAACTGCTCTATCAAAAGAAGTGTTCTACACTGTGAGTTCAATGCCAACATCACAAAGCAGTTTCAGAGAATGCTTCTGTCTAGTTTTTAGGTGAAGAAATTCCCGTTTCCCCCGAAGGTCTGAAAGAGCTCCAAACATTCACTTGCAGATTCTGCAAAAAGACTGTTTCAAAACTGCTCTATCAATAGGAAGTTTCAACTCTGTGTGTTGAATGCAAACATCGTAAAGAATTTCCTGGGAATGCTTCTGTCTAGTTTTTATATGAAGATATTTCCTTTTCCACCACAGGCCTCAAAGCGCTCTGTATGAACACTTGCAGATACTACCCAATGGTGTTTTAAAACGGCTCTAACCGGAGAAAACTTCAAATCTGTGAGTTGAGTGCACACAGCACAAAGCAGTTTCAGATAATTCTTCTGTCTAGTTTGTATGTGAAGAAATTCTCGTTTCCAACGAAGGTCTCAAAGAGCTCCAAATATCCATTACCAGATTTTGCAAAATCACAGTTTCAAAACTGCTCTATGAAAAGGAAGGTTCAACTCTGTGAGTTGAACGCACACATCAGAAAGAAGTTTCTGAGAATGCTTCTGCCCAGTTTTAATATGAAGATATTTTCTTTTCCACCATAGACCACAAAGCTCTCCGTATGAACACTTGCAGATTCTACACAATAGTGTTTCAAAACTGCTCTAACAAGAGAAAGGTTCCAATCTGTGAGTTGAGTGCAGACATCACAAAGCAGTTTCAGAAAATGCTCCTGTCTAGTTTGTATATGAAGAAATTCCCGTTTCCAAAGAAGGCCTCAAAGAGCTCCAAATATCCACTTGCAGATTCTGCAAAAACACAGTTTCGTGACTGCCCTATCAAAAGGAATGTTCAACCCTGTGAGTTGAATGCACACATCTTAAATCAGTTTCTGAGAATGCTTCTGTCTTGTTTCCATGTGAAGATATTTCGTATTCCACTACAGGGCTCAAAGCGCTCTGAATGAACACTTGCCGATTCTACAGAAAGAGTGTTTCAAAACTGCTCTATGAAAAGAAAGGTGCAACTCTGTGAGTTGAATGCAAACATCACAAAGCAGTTTCAGAGAATGATTCTGTCTAAGTTTTAGGTGAAGAAATTCCCATTTCCCCCAAAAGGTTTTAAAGAGCTCCAAACCTTAACTTGCGGATCCTACAAAAATACTGTTTCAAAACTGCTCTATCCATAGAAAGGTTCAACTCTGTGACTTCAATGCACACATCATAAAGAAGTTTCTGAGAGTGTTTCTGCCCAGGTTTTATGTGATGATATCTCTTCTTGCACCATAAGCCTCAAAGCGCTCCGAATGAACACTTGCACATTCCACAAAAAGAGAGTTTCAAAACTACTCCAGCAACAGAAATTTTCAACTCTGTGAGTTGAATGCACACATCAGAAAGAAGTCTCTGAGAATGCTTCTGTCTAGTTTTTAAGTGAAGATCTTTCCTTTTCCACCAGAGGACTCAAAGCACTCCGAATGAATACTTGCATGTGCTACACAATAGTGTTTCAAAACTGGTCTAACCAAAGAAACGTTCAACTCTGTGAGCTGAGTGCACACATCACAAAGCAGTTTCAGAAAATGCTTCTGCTAGTTTGTATGTGAAGAATTCCCTTTTCCAACAAAGGTATCAAAGAGCTCAAAATATGTACTTGCAGATTCTGCAAAGCGCAGTTTCATAACTGCCCTATCAAAAGGAATGTTCAACCCTGTGAGTTGAATGCACACATCTTAAATGAGTTTCTGAGAATGCCTCTGTCTAGTTTTCTTGTGAAGATATTTCGTATTCCAATATAGGGCTCCAAGCGCTCTGATTGAACGCTTGCCGATTCTACAGAGAGAGTGTTTCAACACTGCTCTATCAAAAGAAAAGTGCAACTGTGTGAGTTGAACGCAAACATCACAAAGCAGTTTCAGAGAATGCTTCTGTCTAGTGTTTACGTGAAGAAAGTCCCGTTTCCAAAGAAGGCCTCAAAAAACTCCAAATATGGACTTGCAGCTTCTGCAAAGGGACTGTTTAAAAACTGCCCTATCAAAAGGAAGGTTCAGCTCTGTGAGTGGAATGCACACATCAGAAGGAAGTTTCTGAGAATGCTTCTGTCTAGTTTTAATGTGAAGATATTTCCTTTTCCACCATCGTCCCCAAAGCGCTCAGAAAGAACACTTACAGATTCCACAAAAAGAGTGTTTCAAAACTGCTCTATCAAAAGAAGTGTTCTACACTGTGAGTTCAATGCCAACATCACAAAGCAGTTTCAGAGAATGCTTCTGTCTAGTTTCTAGGTGAAGAAATTCCCGTTTCCCCCGAAGGTCTGAAAGAGCTCCAAACATTCACTTGCAGATTCTGCAAAAAGACTGTTTCAAAACTGCTCTATCAATAGGAAGTTTCAACTCTGTGTGTTGAATGCAAACATCGTAAAGAATTTCCTGGGAATGCTTCTGTCTAGTTTTTATATGAAGATATTTCCTTTTCCACCACAGGCCTCAAAGCGCTCTGTATGAACACTTGCAGATACTACCCAATGGTGTTTTAAAACGGCTCTAACCGGAGAAAACTTCAAATCTGTGAGTTGAGTGCACACAGCACAAAGCAGTTTCAGATAATTCTTCTGTCTAGTTTGTATGTGAAGAAATTCTCGTTTCCAACGAAGGTCTCAAAGAGCTCCAAATATCCATTACCAGATTATGCAAAATCACAGTTTCAAAACTGCTCTATGAAAAGGAAGGTTCAACTCTGTGAGTTGAACGCACACATCAGAAAGAAGTTTCTGAGAATGCTTCTGCCCAGTTTTAATATGAAGATATTTTCTTTTCCACCATAGACCACAAAGCTCTCCGTATGAACACTTGCAGATTCTACACAATAGTGTTTCAAAACTGCTCTAACAAGAGAAAGGTTCCAATCTGTGAGTTGAGTGCAGACATCACAAAGCAGTTTCAGAAAATGCTCCTGTCTAGTTTGTATATGAAGAAATTCCCGTTTCCAAAGAAGGCCTCAAAGAGCTCCAAATATCCACTTGCAGATTCTGCAAAAACACAGTTTCGTGACTGCCCTATCAAAAGGAATGTTCAACCCTGTGAGTTGAATGCACACATCTTAAATCAGTTTCTGAGAATGCTTCTGTCTTGTTTCCATGTGAAGATATTTCGTATTCCACTACAGGGCTCAAAGCGCTCTGAATGAACACTTGCCGATTCTACAGAAAGAGTGTTTCAAAACTGCTCTATGAAAAGAAAGGTGCAACTCTGTGAGTTGAATGCAAACATCACAAAGCAGTTTCAGAGAATGATTCTGTCTAAGTTTTAGGTGAAGAAATTCCCATTTCCCCCAAAAGGTTTTAAAGAGCTCCAAACCTTAACTTGCGGATCCTACAAAAATACTGTTTCAAAACTGCTCTATCCATAGAAAGGTTCAACTCTGTGACTTCAATGCACACATCATAAAGAAGTTTCTGAGAGTGTTTCTGCCCAGGTTTTATGTGATGATATCTCTTCTTGCACCATAAGCCTCAAAGCGCTCCGAATGAACACTTGCACATTCCACAAAAAGAGAGTTTCAAAACTACTCCAGCAACAGAAATTTTCAACTCTGTGAGTTGAATGCACACATCAGAAAGAAGTCTCTGAGAATGCTTCTGTCTAGTTTTTAAGTGAAGATCTTTCCTTTTCCACCAGAGGACTCAAAGCACTCCGAATGAATACTTGCATGTGCTACACAATAGTGTTTCAAAACTGGTCTAACCAAAGAAACGTTCAACTCTGTGAGCTGAGTGCACACATCACAAAGCAGTTTCAGAAAATGCTTCTGCTAGTTTGTATGTGAAGAATTCCCTTTTCCAACAAAGGTATCAAAGAGCTCAAAATATGTACTTGCAGATTCTGCAAAGCGCAGTTTCATAACTGCCCTATCAAAAGGAATGTTCAACCCTGTGAGTTGAATGCACACATCTTAAATGAGTTTCTGAGAATGCCTCTGTCTAGTTTTCTTGTGAAGATATTTCGTATTCCAATATAGGGCTCCAAGCGCTCTGATTGAACGCTTGCCGATTCTACAGAGAGAGTGTTTCAACACTGCTCTATCAAAAGAAAAGTGCAACTGTGTGAGTTGAACGCAAACATCACAAAGCAGTTTCAGAGAATGCTTCTGTCTAGTGTTTACGTGAAGAAAGTCCCGTTTCCAAAGAAGGCCTCAAAAAACTCCAAATATGGACTTGCAGCTTCTGCAAAGGGACTGTTTAAAAACTGCCCTATCAAAAGGAAGGTTCAGCTCTGTGAGTGGAATGCACACATCAGAAGGAAGTTTCTGAGAATGCTTCTGTCTAGTTTTAATGTGAAGATATTTCCTTTTCCACCATCGTCCCCAAAGCGCTCAGAAAGAACACTTACAGATTCCACAAAAAGAGTGTTTCAAAACTGCTCTATCAAAAGAAGTGTTCTACACTGTGAGTTCAATGCCAACATCACAAAGCAGTTTCAGAGAATGCTTCTGTCTAGTTTTTAGGTGAAGAAATTCCCGTTTCCCCCGAAGGTCTGAAAGAGCTCCAAACATTCACTTGCAGATTCTGCAAAAAGACTGTTTCAAAACTGCTCTATCAATAGGAAGTTTCAACTCTGTGTGTTGAATGCAAACATCGTAAAGAATTTCCTGGGAATGCTTCTGTCTAGTTTTTATATGAAGATATTTCCTTTTCCACCACAGGCCTCAAAGCGCTCTGTATGAACACTTGCAGATACTACCCAATGGTGTTTTAAAACGGCTCTAACCGGAGAAAACTTCAAATCTGTGAGTTGAGTGCACACAGCACAAAGCAGTTTCAGATAATTCTTCTGTCTAGTTTGTATGTGAAGAAATTCTCGTTTCCAACGAAGGTCTCAAAGAGCTCCAAATATCCATTACCAGATTATGCAAAATCACAGTTTCAAAACTGCTCTATGAAAAGGAAGGTTCAACTCTGTGAGTTGAACGCACACATCAGAAAGAAGTTTCTGAGAATGCTTCTGCCCAGTTTTAATATGAAGATATTTTCTTTTCCACCATAGACCACAAAGCTCTCCGTATGAACACTTGCAGATTCTACACAATAGTGTTTCAAAACTGCTCTAACAAGAGAAAGGTTCCAATCTGTGAGTTGAGTGCAGACATCACAAAGCAGTTTCAGAAAATGCTCCTGTCTAGTTTGTATATGAAGAAATTCCCGTTTCCAAAGAAGGCCTCAAAGAGCTCCAAATATCCACTTGCAGATTCTGCAAAAACACAGTTTCGTGACTGCCCTATCAAAAGGAATGTTCAACCCTGTGAGTTGAATGCACACATCTTAAATCAGTTTCTGAGAATGCTTCTGTCTTGTTTCCATGTGAAGATATTTCGTATTCCACTACAGGGCTCAAAGCGCTCTGAATGAACACTTGCCGATTCTACAGAAAGAGTGTTTCAAAACTGCTCTATGAAAAGAAAGGTGCAACTCTGTGAGTTGAATGCAAACATCACAAAGCAGTTTCAGAGAATGATTCTGTCTAAGTTTTAGGTGAAGAAATTCCCATTTCCCCCAAAAGGTTTTAAAGAGCTCCAAACCTTAACTTGCGGATCCTACAAAAATACTGTTTCAAAACTGCTCTATCCATAGAAAGGTTCAACTCTGTGACTTCAATGCACACATCATAAAGAAGTTTCTGAGAGTGTTTCTGCCCAGGTTTTATGTGATGATATCTCTTCTTGCACCATAAGCCTCAAAGCGCTCCGAATGAACACTTGCACATTCCACAAAAAGAGAGTTTCAAAACTACTCCAGCAACAGAAATTTTCAACTCTGTGAGTTGAATGCACACATCAGAAAGAAGTCTCTGAGAATGCTTCTGTCTAGTTTTTAAGTGAAGATCTTTCCTTTTCCACCAGAGGACTCAAAGCACTCCGAATGAATACTTGCATGTGCTACACAATAGTGTTTCAAAACTGGTCTAACCAAAGAAACGTTCAACTCTGTGAGCTGAGTGCACACATCACAAAGCAGTTTCAGAAAATGCTTCTGCTAGTTTGTATGTGAAGAATTCCCTTTTCCAACAAAGGTATCAAAGAGCTCAAAATATGTACTTGCAGATTCTGCAAAGCGCAGTTTCATAACTGCCCTATCAAAAGGAATGTTCAACCCTGTGAGTTGAATGCACACATCTTAAATGAGTTTCTGAGAATGCCTCTGTCTAGTTTTCTTGTGAAGATATTTCGTATTCCAATATAGGGCTCCAAGCGCTCTGATTGAACGCTTGCCGATTCTACAGAGAGAGTGTTTCAACACTGCTCTATCAAAAGAAAAGTGCAACTGTGTGAGTTGAACGCAAACATCACAAAGCAGTTTCAGAGAATGCTTCTGTCTAGTGTTTACGTGAAGAAAGTCCCGTTTCCAAAGAAGGCCTCAAAAAACTCCAAATATGGACTTGCAGCTTCTGCAAAGGGACTGTTTAAAAACTGCCCTATCAAAAGGAAGGTTCAGCTCTGTGAGTGGAATGCACACATCAGAAGGAAGTTTCTGAGAATGCTTCTGTCTAGTTTTAATGTGAAGATATTTCCTTTTCCACCATCGTCCCCAAAGCGCTCAGAAAGAACACTTACAGATTCCACAAAAAGAGTGTTTCAAAACTGCTCTATCAAAAGAAGTGTTCTACACTGTGAGTTCAATGCCAACATCACAAAGCAGTTTCAGAGAATGCTTCTGTCTAGTTTCTAGGTGAAGAAATTCCCGTTTCCCCCGAAGGTCTGAAAGAGCTCCAAACATTCACTTGCAGATTCTGCAAAAAGACTGTTTCAAAACTGCTCTATCAATAGGAAGTTTCAACTCTGTGTGTTGAATGCAAACATCGTAAAGAATTTCCTGGGAATGCTTCTGTCTAGTTTTTATATGAAGATATTTCCTTTTCCACCACAGGCCTCAAAGCGCTCTGTATGAACACTTGCAGATACTACCCAATGGTGTTTTAAAACGGCTCTAACCGGAGAAAACTTCAAATCTGTGAGTTGAGTGCACACAGCACAAAGCAGTTTCAGATAATTCTTCTGTCTAGTTTGTATGTGAAGAAATTCTCTTTTCCAACGAAGGTCTCAAAGAGCTCAAAATATCCATTACCAGATTATGCAAAATCACAGTTTCAAAACTGCTCTATGAAAAGGAAGGTTCAACTCTGTGAGTTGAACGCACACATCAGAAAGAAGTTTCTGAGAATGCTTCTGCCCAGTTTTAATATGAAGATATTTTCTTTTCCACCATAGACCACAAAGCTCTCCGTATGAACACTTGCAGATTCTACACAATAGTGTTTCAAAACTGCTCTAACAAGAGAAAGGTTCCAATCTGTGAGTTGAGTGCAGACATCACAAAGCAGTTTCAGAAAATGCTCCTGTCTAGTTTGTATATGAAGAAATTCCCGTTTCCAAAGAAGGCCTCAAAGAGCTCCAAATATCCACTTGCAGATTCTGCAAAAACACAGTTTCGTGACTGCCCTATCAAAAGGAATGTTCAACCCTGTGAGTTGAATGCACACATCTTAAATCAGTTTCTGAGAATGCTTCTGTCTTGTTTCCATGTGAAGATATTTCGTATTCCACTACAGGGCTCAAAGCGCTCTGAATGAACACTTGCCGATTCTACAGAAAGAGTGTTTCAAAACTGCTCTATGAAAAGAAAGGTGCAACTCTGTGAGTTGAATGCAAACATCACAAAGCAGTTTCAGAGAATGATTCTGTCTAAGTTTTAGGTGAAGAAATTCCCATTTCCCCCAAAAGGTTTTAAAGAGCTCCAAACCTTAACTTGCGGATCCTACAAAAATACTGTTTCAAAACTGCTCTATCCATAGAAAGGTTCAACTCTGTGACTTCAATGCACACATCATAAAGAAGTTTCTGAGAGTGTTTCTGCCCAGTTTTTATGTGATGATATCTCTTCTTGCACCATAAGCCTCAAAGCGCTCCGAATGAACACTTGCACATTCCACAAAAAGAGAGTTTCAAAACTACTCCAGCAACAGAAATTTTCAACTCTGTGAGTTGAATGCACACATCAGAAAGAAGTCTCTGAGAATGCTTCTGTCTAGTTTTTAAGTGAAGATCTTTCCTTTTCCACCAGAGGACTCAAAGCACTCCGAATGAATACTTGCATGTGCTACACAATAGTGTTTCAAAACTGGTCTAACCAAAGAAACGTTCAACTCTGTGAGTTGAGTGCATACGTCACAAAGCAGTTTCAGAAAATGCTTCTGCTAGTTTGTATGTGAAGAATTCCCTTTTCCAACAAAGGTATCAAAGAGCTCAAAATATGTACTTGCAGATTCTGCAAAGCGCAGTTTCATAACTGCCCTATCAAAAGGAATGTTCAACCCTGTGAGTTGAATGCACACATCTTAAATGAGTTTCTGAGAATGCCTCTGTCTAGTTTTCTTGTGAAGATATTTCGTATTCCAATATAGGGCTCCAAGCGCTCTGATTGAACGCTTGCCGATTCTACAGAGAGAGTGTTTCAACACTGCTCTATCAAAAGAAAAGTGCAACTGTGTGAGTTGAACGCAAACATCACAAAGCAGTTTCAGAGAATGCTTCTGTCTAGTGTTTACGTGAAGAAAGTCCCGTTTCCAAAGAAGGCCTCAAAAAACTCCAAATATGGACTTGCAGCTTCTGCAAAGGGACTGTTTAAAAACTGCCCTATCAAAAGGAAGGTTCAACTCTGTGAGTGGAATGCACACATCAGAAAGAAGTTTCTGAGAATGCTTCTGTCTAGTTTTAATGTGAAGATATTTCCTTTTCCACCATCGTCCCCAAAGCGCTCAGAAAGAACACTTACAGATTCCACAAAAAGAGTGTTTCAAAACTGCTCTATCAAAAGAAGTGTTCTACTCTGTGAGTTCAATGCCAACATCACAAAGCAGTTTCAGAGAATGCTTCTGTCTAGTTTTTAGGTGAAGAAATTCCCGTTTCCCCCGAAGGTCTGAAAGAGCTCCAAACACTCACTTGCAGATTCTGCAAAAAGACTGTTTCAAAACTGCTCTGTCAATAGGAAGTTTCAACTCTGTGTGTTGAATGCAAACATCGTAAAGAATTTTCTGGGAATGCTTCTGTCTAGTTTTTATATGAAGATATTTCCTTTTCCACCACAGGCCTCAAAGCGCTCTGTATGAACACTTGCAGATACTACCCAATGGTGTTTTAAAACGGCTCTAACCGGAGAAAACTTCAAATCTGTGAGTTGAGTGCACACAGCACAAAGCAGTTTCAGCTAATTCTTCTGTCTAGTTTGTATGTGAAGAAATTCTCGTTTCCAACGAAGGTCTCAAAGAGCTCAAAATATCCATTACCAGATTATGCAAAATCACAGTTTCAAAACTGCTCTATGAAAAGGAAGGTTCAACTCTGTGAGTTGAATGCACACATCAGAAAGAAGTTTCTGAGAATGCTTCTGCCCAGTTTTAATTTGAAGATATTTTCTTTTCCACCATAGACCACAAAGCTCTCCGTATGAACACTTGCAGATTCTACACAATAGTGTTTCAAAACCGCTCTAACAAGAGAAAGGTTCCAATCTGTGAGTTGAGTGCAGATATCACAAAGCAGTTTCAGAAAATGCTCCTGTCTAGTTTGTATATGAAGAAATTCCCGTTTCCAAAGAAGGCCTCAAATAGCTCCAAATATCCACTTGCAGATTCTGCAAAAACACAGTTTCGTGACTGCCCTACCAAAAGGAATGTTCAACCCTGTGAGTTGAATGCGCACATCTTAAATCAGTTTCTGAGAATGCTTCTGTCTTGTTTCCATGTGAAGATATTTCGTATTCCACTACAGGGCTCCAAGCGCTCTGAATGAACACTTGCCGATTCTACAGAAAGAGTGTTTCAAAACTGCTCTATGAAAAGAAAGGTGCAACTCTGTGAGTTGAATGCAAACATCACAAAGCAGTTTCAGAGAATGATTCTGTCTAAGTTTTAGGTGAAGAAATTCCCATTTCCCCCGAAAGGTTTTAAAGAGCTCCAAACCTTAACTTGCAGATCCTACAAAAATACTGTTTCAAAACTGCTCTATCCATAGAAAGGTTCAACTCTGTGACTTCAATGCACACATCATAAAGAAGTTTCTGAGAGTGTTTCTGCCCAGTTTTTATGTGATGATATCTCTTCTTGCACCATAAGCCTCAAAGCGCTCCGAATGAACACTTGCACGTTCCACAAAAAGAGAGTTTCAAAACTACTCCAGCAACAGAAATTTTCAACTCTGTGAGTTGAATGCACACATCAGAAAGAAGTCTCTGAGAATGCTTCTGTCTAGTTTTTAAGTGAAGATATTTCCTTTTCCACCAGAGGACTCAAAGCACTCCGAATGAATACTTGCATGGGCTACACAATAGTCTTTCAAAACTGGTCTAACCAAAGAAACGTTCAACTCTGTGAGCTGAGTGCACACATCACAAAGCAGTTTCAGAAAATGCTTCTGCTAGTTTGTATGTGAAGAATTCCCTTTTCCAACAAAGGCATCAAAGAGCTCAAAATATGTACTTGCAGATTCTGCAAAGCGCAGTTTCATAACTGCCCTATCAAAAGGAATGTTCAACCCTGTGAGTTGAATGCACACATCTTAAATGAGTTTCTGAGAATGCCTCTGTCTAGTTTTCTTGTGAAGATATTTCGTATTCCAATATAGGGCTCCAAGCGCTCTGATTGAACGCTTGCCGATTCTACAGAAAGAGTGTTTCAACACTGCTCTATCAAAAGAAAAGTGCAACTGTGTGAGTTGAACGCAAACATCACAAAGCAGTTTCAGAGAATGCTTCTGTCTAGTGTTTACGTGAAGAAAGTCCCGTTTCCAAAGAAGGCCTCAAAAAACTCCAAATATGGACTTGCAGCTTCTGCAAAGGGACTGTTTAAAAACTGCCCTATCAAAAGGAAGGTTCAGCTCTGTGAGTGGAATGCACACATCAGAAAGAAGTTTCTGAGAATGCCTCTGTCTAGTTTTAATGTGAAGATATTTCCTTTTCCACCATCGTCCCCAAAGCGCTCAGAAAGAACACTTACAGATTCCACAAAAAGAGTGTTTCAAAACTGCTCTATCAAAAGAAGTGTTCTACTCTGTGAGTTCAATGCCAACATCACAAAGCAGTTTCAGAGAATGCTTCTGTCTAGTTTCTAGGTGAAGAAATTCCCGTTTCCCCCGAAGGTCTGAAAGAGCTCCAAACACTCACTTGCAGATTCTGCAAAAAGACTGTTTCAAAACTGCTCTATCAATAGGAAGTTTCAACTCTGTTTGTTGAATGCAAACATCGTAAAGGATTTTCTGGGAATGCTTCTGTCTAGTTTTTATATGAAGATATTTCCTTTTCCACCACAGGCCTCAAAGCGCTCTGTATGAACACTTGCAGATACTACCCAATGGTGTTTTAAAACGGCTCTAACCGGAGAAAACTTCAAATCTGTGAGTTGAGTGCACACAGCACAAAGCAGTTTCAGCTAATTCTTCTGTCTAGTTTGTATGTGAAGAAATTCTCGTTTCCAACGAAGGTCTCAAAGAGCTCAAAATATCCATTACCAGATTATGCAAAATCACAGTTTCAAAACTGCTCTATGAAAAGGAAGGTTCAACTCTGTGAGTTGAATGCACACATCAGAAAGAAGTTTCTGAGAATGCTTCTGCCCAGTTTTAATTTGAAGATATTTTCTTTTCCACCATAGACCACAAAGCTCTCCGTATGAACACTTGCAGATTCTACACAATAGTGTTTCAAAACCGCTCTAACAAGAGAAAGGTTCCAATCTGTGAGTTGAGTGCAGACATCACAAAGCAGTTTCAGAAAATGCTCCTGTCTAGTTTGTATATGAAGAAATTCCCGTTTCCAAAGAAGGCCTCAAAGAGCTCCAAATATCCACTTGCAGATTCTGCAAAAACACAGTTTCGTGACTGCCCTACCAAAAGGAATGTTCAACCCTGTGAGTTGAATGCGCACATCTTAAATCAGTTTCTGAGAATGCTTCTGTCTTGTTTCCATGTGAAGATATTTCGTATTCCACTACAGGGCTCCAAGCGCTCTGAATGAACACTTGCCGATTCTACAGAAAGAGTGTTTCAAAACTGCTCTATGAAAAGAAAGGTGCAACTCTGTGAGTTGAATGCAAACATCACAAAGCAGTTTCAGAGAATGATTCTGTCTAAGTTTTAGGTGAAGAAATTCCCATTTCCCCCGAAAGGTTTTAAAGAACTCCAAACCTTAACTTGCAGATCCTACAAAAATACTGTTTCAAAACTGCTCTATCCATAGAAAGGTTCAACTCTGTGACTTCAATGCACACATCATAAAGAAGTTTCTGAGAGTGTTTCTGCCCAGTTTTTATGTGATGATATCTCTTCTTGCACCATAAGCCTCAAAGCGCTCCGAATGAACACTTGCACATTCCACAAAAAGAGAGTTTCAAAACTACTCCAGCAACAGAAATTTTCAACTCTGTGAGTTGAATGCACACATCAGAAAGAAGTCTCTGAGAATGCTTCTGTCTAGTTTTTAAGTGAAGATATTTCCTTTTCCACCAGAGGACTCAAAGCACTCCGAATGAATACTTGCATGGGCTACACAATAGTCTTTCAAAACTGGTCTAACCAAAGAAACGTTCAACTCTGTGAGCTGAGTGCACACATCACAAAGCAGTTTCAGAAAATGCTTCTGCTAGTTTGTATGTGAAGAATTCCCTTTTCCAACAAAGGCATCAAAGAGCTCAAAATATGTACTTGCAGATTCTGCAAAGCGCAGTTTCATAACTGCCCTATCAAAAGGAATGTTCAACCCTGTGAGTTGAATGCACACATCTTAAATGAGTTTCTGAGAATGCCTCTGTCTAGTTTTCTTGTGAAGATATTTCGTATTCCAATATAGGGCTCCAAGCGCTCTGATTGAACGCTTGCCGATTCTACAGAAAGAGTGTTTCAACACTGCTCTATCAAAAGAAAAGTGCAACTGTGTGAGTTGAACGCAAACATCACAAAGCAGTTTCAGAGAATGCTTCTGTCTAGTGTTTACGTGAAGAAAGTGCCGTTTCCAAAGAAGGCCTCAAAAAACTCCAAATATGGACTTGCAGCTTCTGCAAAGGGACTGTTTAAAAACTGCCCTATCAAAAGGAAGGTTCAGCTCTGTGAGTGGAATGCACACATCAGAAAGAAGTTTCTGAGAATGCCTCTGTCTAGTTTTAATGTGAAGATATTTCCTTTTCCACCATCGTCCCCAAAGCGCTCAGAAAGAACACTTACAGATTCCACAAAAAGAGTGTTTCAAAACTGCTCTATCAAAAGAAGTGTTCTACTCTGTGAGTTCAATGCCAACATCACAAAGCAGTTTCAGAGAATGCTTCTGTCTAGTTTCTAGGTGAAGAAATTCCCGTTTCCCCCGAAGGTCTGAAAGAGCTCCAAACACTCACTTGCAGATTCTGCAAAAAGACTGTTTCAAAACTGCTCTATCAATAGGAAGTTTCAACTCTGTGTGTTGAATGCAAACATCGTAAAGAATTTTCTGGGAATGCTTCTGTCTAGTTTTTATATGAAGATATTTCCTTTTCCACCACAGGCCTCAAAGCGCTCTGTATGAACACTTGCAGATACTACCCAATGGTGTTTTAAAACGGCTCTAACCGGAGAAAACTTCAAATCTGTGAGTTGAGTGCACACAGCACAAAGCAGTTTCAGCTAATTCTTCTGTCTAGTTTGTATGTGAAGAAATTCTCGTTTCCAACGAAGGTCTCAAAGAGCTCAAAATATCCATTACCAGATTATGCAAAATCACAGTTTCAAAACTGCTCTATGAAAAGGAAGGTTCAACTCTGTGAGTTGAATGCACACATCAGAAAGAAGTTTCTGAGAATGCTTCTGCCCAGTTTTAATTTGAAGATATTTTCTTTTCCACCATAGACCACAAAGCTCTCCGTATGAACACTTGCAGATTCTACACAATAGTGTTTCAAAACCGCTCTAACAAGAGAAAGGTTCCAATCTGTGAGTTGAGTGCAGACATCACAAAGCAGTTTCAGAAAATGCTCCTGTCTAGTTTGTATATGAAGAAATTCCCGTTTCCAAAGAAGGCCTCAAAGAGCTCCAAATATCCACTTGCAGATTCTGCAAAAACACAGTTTCGTGACTGCCCTACCAAAAGGAATGTTCAACCCTGTGAGTTGAATGCGCACATCTTAAATCAGTTTCTGAGAATGCTTCTGTCTTGTTTCCATGTGAAGATATTTCGTATTCCACTACAGGGCTCCAAGCGCTCTGAATGAACACTTGCCGATTCTACAGAAAGAGTGTTTCAAAACTGCTCTATGAAAAGAAAGGTGCAACTCTGTGAGTTGAATGCAAACATCACAAAGCAGTTTCAGAGAATGATTCTGTCTAAGTTTTAGGTGAAGAAATTCCCATTTCCCCCGAAAGGTTTTAAAGAGCTCCAAACCTTAACTTGCAGATCCTACAAAAATACTGTTTCAAAACTGCTCTATCCATAGAAAGGTTCAACTCTGTGACTTCAATGCACACATCATAAAGAAGTTTCGGAGAGTGTTTCTGCCCAGTTTTTATGTGATGATATCTCTTCTTGCACCATAAGCCTCAAAGCGCTCCGAATGAACACTTGCACATTCCACAAAAAGAGAGTTTCAAAACTACTCCAGCAACAGAAATTTTCAACTCTGTGAGTTGAATGCACACATCAGAAAGAAGTCTCTGAGAATGCTTCTGTCTAGTTTTTAAGTGAAGATATTTCCTTTTCCACCAGAGGACTCAAAGCACTCCGAATGAATACTTGCATGGGCTACACAATAGTCTTTCAAAACTGGTCTAACCAAAGAAACGTTCAACTCTGTGAGCTGAGTGCACACATCACAAAGCAGTTTCAGAAAATGCTTCTGCTAGTTTGTATGTGAAGAATTCCCTTTTCCAACAAAGGCATCAAAGAGCTCAAAATATGTACTTGCAGATTCTGCAAAGCGCAGTTTCATAACTGCCCTATCAAAAGGAATGTTCAACCCTGTGAGTTGAATGCACACATCTTAAATGAGTTTCTGAGAATGCCTCTGTCTAGTTTTCTTGTGAAGATATTTCGTATTCCAATATAGGGCTCCAAGCGCTCTGATTGAACGCTTGCCGATTCTACAGAAAGAGTGTTTCAACACTGCTCTATCAAAAGAAAAGTGCAACTGTGTGAGTTGAACGCAAACATCACAAAGCAGTTTCAGAGAATGCTTCTGTCTAGTGTTTACGTGAAGAAAGTCCCGTTTCTAAAGAAGGCCTCAAAAAACTCCAAATATGGACTTGCAGCTTCTGCAAAGGGACTGTTTAAAAACTGCCCTATCAAAAGGAAGGTTCAACTCTGTGAGTGGAATGCACACATCAGAAAGAAGTTTCTGAGAATGCTTCTGTCTAGTTTTAATGTGAAGATATTTCCTTTTCCACCATCGTCCCCAAAGCGCTCAGAAAGAACACTTACAGATTCCACAAAAAGAGTGTTTCAAAACTGCTCTATCAAAAGAAGTGTTCTACTCTGTGAGTTCAATGCCAACATCACAAAGCAGTTTCAGAGAATGCTTCTGTCTAGTTTCTAGGTGAAGAAATTCCCGTTTCCCCCGAAGGTCTGAAAGAGCTCCAAACATTCACTTGCAGATTCTGCAAAAAGACTGTTTCAAAACTGCTCTATCAATAGGAAGTTTCAACTCTGTGTGTTGAATGCAAACATCGTAAAGAATTTTCTGGGAATGCTTCTGTCTAGTTTTTATATGAAGATATTTCCTTTTCCACCACAGGCCTCAAAGCGCTCTGTATGAACACTTGCAGACACTACCCAATGGTGTTTTAAAACGGCTCTAACCGGAGAAAACTTCAAATCTGTGAGTTGAGTGCACACAGCACAAAGCAGTTTCAGATAATTCTTCTGTCTAGTTTGTATGTGAAGAAATTCTCGTTTCCAACGAAGGTCTCAAAGAGCTCAAAATATCCATTACCAGATTATGCAAAATCACAGTTTCAAAACTGCTCTATGAAAAGGAAGGTTCAACTCTGTGAGTTGAATGCACACATCAGAAAGAAGTTTCTGAGAATGCTTCTGCCCAGTTTTAATATGAAGATATTTTCTTTTCCACCATAGACCACAAAGCTCTCCGTATGAACACTTGCAGATTCTACACAATAGTGTTTCAAAACTGCTCTAACAAGAGAAAGGTTCCAATCTGTGAGTTGAGTGCAGACATCTCAAAGCAGTTTCAGAAAATGCTCCTGTCTAGTTTGTATATGAAGAAATTCCCGTTTCCAAAGAAGGCCTCAAAGGGCTCCAAATATCCACTTGCAGATTCTGCAAAAACACAGTTTCGTGACTGCCCTACCAAAAGGAATGTTCAACCCTGTGAGTTGAATGCACACATCTTAAATCAGTTTCTGAGAATGCTTCTGTCTTGTTTCCATGTGAAGATATTTCGTATTCCACTACAGGGCTCAAAGCGCTCTGAATGAACACTTGCCGATTCTACAGAAAGAGTGTTTCAAAACTGCTCTATGAAAAGAAAGGTGCAACTCTGTGAGTTGAATGCAAACATCACAAAGCAGTTTCAGAGAATGACTCTGTCTAAGTTTTAGGTGAAGAAATTCCCATTTCCCCCGAAAGGTTTTAAAGAGCTCCAAACCTTAACTTGCAGATCCTACAAAAATACTGTTTCAAAACTGCTCTATCCATAGAAAGGTTCAACTCTGTGACTTCAATGCACACATCATAAAGAAGTTTCTGAGAGTGTTTCTGCCCAGTTTTTATGTGATGATATCTCTTCTTGCACCATAAGCCTCAAAGCGCTCCGAATGAACACTTGCACATTCCACAAAAAGAGAGTTTCAAAACTACTCCAGCAACAGAAATTTTCAACTCTGTGAGTTGAATGCACACATCAGAAAGAAGTCTCTGAGAATGCTTCTGTCTAGTTTTTAAGTGAAGATATTTCCTTTTCCACCAGAGGACTCAAAGCACTCCGAATGAATACTTGCATGTGCTACACAATAGTGTTTCAAAACTGGTCTAACAAAAGAAACGTTCAACTCTGTGAGCTGAGTGCACACATCACAAAGCAGTTTCAGAAAATGCTTCTGCTAGTTTGTATGTGAAGAATTCCCTTTTCCAACAAAGGTATCAAAGAGCTCAAAATATGTACTTGCAGATTCTGCAAAGCGCAGTTTCATAACTGCCCTATCAAAAGGAATGTTCAACCCTGTGAGTTGAATGCACACATCTTAAATGAGTTTCTGAGAATGCCTCTGTCTAGTTTTCTTGTGAAGATATTTCGTATTCCAATATAGGGCTCCAAGCGCTCTGATTGAACGCTTGCCGATTCTACAGAAAGAGTGTTTCAACACTGCTCTATCAAAAGAAAAGTGCAACTGTGTGAGTTGAACGCAAACATCACAAAGCAGTTTCAGAGAATGCTTCTGTCTAGTGTTTACGTGAAGAAAGTCCCGTTTCCAAAGAAGGCCTCAAAAAACTCCAAATATGGACTTGCAGCTTCTGCAAAGGGACTGTTTAAAAACTGCACTATCAAAAGGAAGGTTCAACTCTGTGAGTGGAATGCACACATCAGAAAGAAGTTTCTGAGAATGCTTCTGTCTAGTTTTAATGTGAAGATATTTCCTTTTCCACCATCGTCCCCAAAGCGCTCAGAAAGAACACTTACAGATTCCACAAAAAGAGTGTTTCAAAACTGCTCTATCAAAAGAAGTGTTCTACTCTGTGAGTTCAATGCCAACATCACAAAGCAGTTTCAGAGAATGCTTCTCTCTAGTTTCTAGGTGAAGAAATTCCCGTTTCCTCCGAAGGTCTGAAAGAGCTCCAAACATTCACTTGCAGATTCTGCAAAAAGACTGTTTCAAAACTGCTCTATCAATAGGAAGTTTCAACTCTGTGTGTTGAATGCAAACATCGTAAAGAATTTTCTGGGAATGCTTCTGTCTAGTTTTTATATGAAGATATTTCCTTTTCCACCACAGGCCTCAAAGCGCTCTGTATGAACACTTGCAGATACTACCCAATGGTGTTTTAAAACGGCTCTAACCGGAGAAAACTTCAAATCTGTGAGTTGAGTGCACACAGCACAAAGCAGTTTCAGATAATTCTTCTGTCTAGTTTGTATGTGAAGAAATTCTCGTTTCCAACGAAGGTCTCAAAGAGCTCAAAATATCCATTACCAGATTATGCAAAATCACAGTTTCAAAACTGCTCTATGAAAAGGAAGGTTCAACTCTGTGAGTTGAACGCACACATCAGAAAGAAGTTTCTGAGAATGCTTCTGCCCAGTTTTAATATGAAGATATTTTCTTTTCCACCATAGAACACAAAGCTCTCCGTATGAACACTTGCAGATTCTACACAATAGTGTTTCAAAACTGCTCTAACAAGAGAAAGGTTCCAATCTGTGAGTTGAGTGCAGACATCACAAAGCAGTTTCAGAAAATGCTCCTGTCTAGTTTGTATATGAAGAAATTCCCGTTTCCAAAGAAGGCCTCAAAGAGCTCCAAATATCCACTTGCAGATTCTGCAAAAACACAGTTTCGTGACTGCCCTACCAAAAGGAATATTCAACCCTGTGAGTTGAATGCACACATCTTAAATCAGTTTCTGAGAATGCTTCTGTCTTGTTTCCATGTGAAGATATTTCGTATTCCACTACAGGGCTCAAAGCGCTCTGAATGAACACTTGCTGATTCTACAGAAAGATGTTTCAAAACTGCTCTATGAAAAGAAAGGTGCAACTCTGTGAGTTGAATGCAAACATCACAAAGCAGTTTCAGAGAATGTTTCTGTCTAAGTTTTAGGTGAAGAAATTCCCATTTCCCCCAAAGTTTTTAAAGAGCTCCAAACCTTAACTTGCGGATCCTACAAAAATACTGTTTCAAAACTGCTCTATCCATAGAAAGGTTCAACTCTGTGACTTCAATGCACACATCATAAAGAAGTTTCTGAGAGTGTTTCTGCCCAGTTTTTATGTGATGATATCTCTTCTTGCACCATAAGCCTCAAAGCGCTCCGAATGAACACTTGCACATTCCACAAAAAGAGAGTTTCAAAACTACTCCAGCAACAGAAATTTTCAACTCTGTGAGTTGAATGCACACATCAGAAAGAAGTCTCTGAGAATGCTTCTGTCTAGTTTTTAAGTGAAGATATTTCCTTTTCCACCAGAGGACTCAAAGCACTCCGAGTGAATACTTGCATGTGCTACCCAATAGTGTTTCAAAACTGGTCTAACAAAAGAAACGTTCAACTCTGTGAGCTGAGTGCACACATCACAAAGCAGTTTCAGAAAATGCTTCTGCTAGTTTGTATGTGAAGAATTCCCTTTTCCAACAAAGGCATCAAAGAGCTCAAAATATGTACTTGCAGATTCTGCAAAGCGCAGTTTCATAACTGCCCTATCAAAAGGAATGTTCAACCCTGTGAGTTGAATGCACACATCTTAAATGAGTTTCTGAGAATGCCTCTGTCTAGTTTTCTTGTGAAGATATTTCGTATTCCAATATAGGGCTCCAAGCGCTCTGATTGAACGCTTGCCGATTCTACAGAAAGAGTGTTTCAACACTGCTCTATCAAAAGAAAAGTGCAACTGTGTGAGTTGAACGCAAACATCACAAAGCAGTTTCAGAGAATGCTTCTGTCTAGTGTTTACGTGAAGAAAGTCCCGTTTCTAAAGAAGGCCTCAAAAAACTCCAAATATGGACTTGCAGCTTCTGCAAAGGGACTGTTTAAAAACTGCCCTATCAAAAGGAAGGTTCAACTCTGTGAGTGGAATGCACACATCAGAAAGAAGTTTCTGAGAATGCTTCTGTCTAGTTTTAATGTGAAGATATTTCCTTTTCCACCATCGTCCCCAAAGCGCTCAGAAAGAACACTTACAGATTCCACAAAAAGAGTGTTTCAAAACTGCTCTATCAAAAGAAGTGTTCTACTCTGTGAGTTCAATGCCAACATCACAAAGCAGTTTCAGAGAATGCTTCTGTCTAGTTTCTAGGTGAAGAAATTCCCGTTTCCCCCGAAGGTCTGAAAGAGCTCCAAACATTCACTTGCAGATTCTGCAAAAAGACTGTTTCAAAACTGCTCTATCAATAGGAAGTTTCAACTCTGTGTGTTGAATGCAAACATCGTAAAGAATTTTCTGGGAATGCTTCTGTCTAGTTTTTATATGAAGATATTTCCTTTTCCACCACAGGCCTCAAAGCGCTCTGTATGAACACTTGCAGACACTACCCAATGGTGTTTTAAAACGGCTCTAACCGGAGAAAACTTCAAATCTGTGAGTTGAGTGCACACAGCACAAAGCAGTTTCAGATAATTCTTCTGTCTAGTTTGTATGTGAAGAAATTCTCGTTTCCAACGAAGGTCTCAAAGAGCTCAAAATATCCATTACCAGATTATGCAAAATCACAGTTTCAAAACTGCTCTATGAAAAGGAAGGTTCAACTCTGTGAGTTGAATGCACACATCAGAAAGAAGTTTCTGAGAATGCTTCTGCCCAGTTTTAATATGAAGATATTTTCTTTTCCACCATAGACCACAAAGCTCTCCGTATGAACACTTGCAGATTCTACACAATAGTGTTTCAAAACTGCTCTAACAAGAGAAAGGTTCCAATCTGTGAGTTGAGTGCAGACATCTCAAAGCAGTTTCAGAAAATGCTCCTGTCTAGTTTGTATATGAAGAAATTCCCGTTTCCAAAGAAGGCCTCAAAGGGCTCCAAATATCCACTTGCAGATTCTGCAAAAACACAGTTTCGTGACTGCCCTACCAAAAGGAATGTTCAACCCTGTGAGTTGAATGCACACATCTTAAATCAGTTTCTGAGAATGCTTCTGTCTTGTTTTCATGTGAAGATATTTCGTATTCCACTACAGGGCTCAAAGCGCTCTGAATGAACACTTGCCGATTCTACAGAAAGAGTGTTTCAAAACTGCTCTATGAAAAGAAAGGTGCAACTCTGTGAGTTGAATGCAAACATCACAAAGCAGTTTCAGAGAATGACTCTGTCTAAGTTTTAGGTGAAGAAATTCCCATTTCCCCCGAAAGGTTTTAAAGAGCTCCAAACCTTAACTTGCAGATCCTACAAAAATACTGTTTCAAAACTGCTCTATCCATAGAAAGGTTCAACTCTGTGACTTCAATGCACACATCATAAAGAAGTTTCTGAGAGTGTTTCTGCCCAGTTTTTATGTGATGATATCTCTTCTTGCACCATAAGCCTCAAAGCGCTCCGAATGAACACTTGCACATTCCACAAAAAGAGAGTTTCAAAACTACTCCAGCAACAGAAATTTTCAACTCTGTGAGTTGAATGCACACATCAGAAAGAAGTCTCTGAGAATGCTTCTGTCTAGTTTTTAAGTGAAGATATTTCCTTTTCCACCAGAGGACTCAAAGCACTCCGAATGAATACTTGCATGTGCTACACAATAGTGTTTCAAAACTGGTCTAACAAAAGAAACGTTCAACTCTGTGAGCTGAGTGCACACATCACAAAGCAGTTTCAGAAAATGCTTCTGCTAGTTTGTATGTGAAGAATTCCCTTTTCCAACAAAGGTATCAAAGAGCTCAAAATATGTACTTGCAGATTCTGCAAAGCGCAGTTTCATAACTGCCCTATCAAAAGGAATGTTCAACCCTGTGAGTTGAATGCACACATCTTAAATGAGTTTCTGAGAATGCCTCTGTCTAGTTTTCTTGTGAAGATATTTCGTATTCCAATATAGGGCTCCAAGCGCTCTGATTGAACGCTTGCCGATTCTACAGAAAGAGTGTTTCAACACTGCTCTATGAAAAGAAAAGTGCAACTGTGTGAGTTGAACGCAAACATCACAAAGCAGTTTCAGAGAATGCTTCTGTCTAGTGTTTACGTGAAGAAAGTCCCGTTTCCAAAGAAGGCCTCAAAAAACTCCAAATATGGACTTGCAGCTTCTGCAAAGGGACTGTTTAAACACTGCCCTATCAAAAGGAAGGTTCAACTCTGTGAGTGGAATGCACACATCAGAAAGAAGTTTCTGAGAATGCTTCTGTCTAGTTTTAATGTGAAGATATTTCCTTTTCCACCACCGTCCCCAAAGCGCTCAGAAAGAACACTTACAGATTCCACAAAAAGAGTGTTTCAAAACTGCTCTATCAAAAGAAGTGTTCTACTCTGTGAGTTCAATGCCAACATCACAAAGCAGTTTCAGAGAATGCTTCTGTCTAGTTTCTAGGTGAAGAAATTCCCGTTTCCCCCGAAGGTCTGAAAGAGCTCCAAACATTCACTTGCAGATTCTGCAAAAAGACTGTTTCAAAACTGCTCTATCAATAGGAAGTTTCAACTCTGTGTGTTGAATGCAAACATCCTAAAGAATTTTCTGGGAATGCTTCTGTCTAGTTTTTATATGAAGATATTTCCTTTTCCACCACAGGCCTCAAAGCGCTCTGTATGAACACTTGCAGATACTACCCAATGGTGTTTTAAAACGGCTCTAACCGGAGAAAACTTCAAATCTGTGAGTTGAGTGCACACAGCACAAAGCAGTTTCAGATAATTCTTCTGTCTAGTTTGTATGTGAAGAAATTCTCGTTTCCAACGAAGGTCTCAAAGAGCTCAAAATATCCATTACCAGATTATGCAAAATCACAGTTTCAAAACTGCTCTATGAAAAGGAAGGTTCAACTCTGTGAGTTGAATGCACACATCAGAAAGAAGTTTCTGAGAATGCTTCTGCCCAGTTTTAATATGAAGATATTTTCTTTTCCACCATAGACCACAAAGCTCTCCGTATGAACACTTGCAGATTCTACACAATAGTGTTTCAAAACCGCTCTAACAAGAGAAAGGTTCCAATCTGTGAGTTGAGTGCAGACATCTCAAAGCAGTTTCAGAAAATGCTCCTGTCTAGTTTGTATATGAAGAAATTCCCGTTTCCAAAGAAGGCCTCAAAGAGCTCCAAATATCCACTTGCAGATTCTGCAAAAACACAGTTTCGTGACTGCCCTACCAAAAGGAATGTTCAACCCTGTGAGTTGAATGCACACATCTTAAATCAGTTTCTGAGAATGCTTCTGTCTTGTTTCCATGTGAAGATATTTCGTATTCCACTACAGGGCTCCAAGCGCTCTGAAAGAACACTTGCCGATTCTACAGAAAGAGTGTTTCAAAACTGCTCTATGAAAAGAAAGGTGCAACTCTGTGAGTTGAATGCAAACATCACAAAGCAGTTTCAGAGAATGATTCTGTCTAAGTTTTAGGTGAAGAAATTCCCATTTCCCCCGAAAGGTTTTAAAGAGCTCCAAACCTTAACTTGCAGATCCTACAAAAATACTGTTTCAAAACTGCTCTATCCATAGAAAGGTTCAACTCTGTGACTTCAATGCACACATCATAAAGAAGTTTCTGAGAGTGTTTCTGCCCAGTTTTTATGTGATGATATCTCTTCTTGCACCATAAGCCTCAAAGCGCTCCGAATGAACACTTGCACATTCCACAAAAAGAGAGTTTCAAAACTACTCCAGCAACAGAAATTTTCAACTCTGTGAGTTGAATGCACACATCAGAAAGAAGTCTCTGAGAATGCTTCTGTCTAGTTTTTAAGTGAAGATATTTCCTTTTCCACCAGAGGACTCAAAGCACTCCGAATGAATACTTGCATGTGCTACACAATAGTGTTTCAAAACTGGTCTAACAAAAGAAACGTTCAACTCTGTGAGCTGAGTGCACACATCACAAAGCAGTTTCAGAAAATGCTTCTGCTGGTTTGTATGTGAAGAATTCCCTTTTCCAACAAAGGTATCAAAGAGCTCAAAATATGTACTTGCAGATTCTGCAAAGCGCAGTTTCATAACTGCCCTATCAAAAGGAATGTTCAACCCTGTGAGTTGAATGCACACATCTTAAATGAGTTTCTGAGAATGCCTCTGTCTAGTTTTCTTGTGAAGATATTTCGTATTCCAATATAGGGCTCCAAGCGCTCTGATTGAACGCTTGCCGATTCTACAGAAAGAGTGTTTCAACACTGCTCTATCAAAAGAAAAGTGCAACTGTGTGAGTTGAACGCAAACATCACAAAGCAGTTTCAGAGAATGCTTCTGTCTAGTGTTTACGTGAAGAAAGTCCCGTTTCCAAAGAAGGCCTCAAAAAACTCCAAATATGGACTTGCAGCTTCTGCAAAGGGACTGTTTAAACACTGCCCTATCAAAAGGAAGGTTCAACTCTGTGAGTGGAATGCACACATCAGAAAGAAGTTTCTGAGAATGCTTCTGTCTAGTTTTAATGTGAAGATATTTCCTTTTCCACCATCGTCCCCAAAGCGCTCAGAAAGAACACTTACAGATTCCACAAAAAGAGTGTTTCAAAACTGCTCTATCAAAAGAAGTGTTCTACTCTGTGAGTTCAATGCCAACATCACAAAGCAGTTTCAGAGAATGCTTCTGTCTAGTTTCTAGGTGAAGAAATTCCCGTTTCCCCCGAAGGTCTGAAAGAGCTCCAAACATTCACTTGCAGATTCTGCAAAAAGACTGTTTCAAAACTGCTCTATCAATAGGAAGTTTCAACTCTGTGTGTTGAATGCAAACATCGTAAAGAATTTTCTGGGAATGCTTCTGTCTAGTTTTTATATGAAGATATTTCCTTTTCCACCACAGGCCTCAAAGCGCTCTGTATGAACACTTGCAGATACTACCCAATGGTGTTTTAAAACGGCTCTAACCGGAGAAAACTTCAAATCTGTGAGTTGAGTGCACACAGCACAAAGCAGTTTCAGATAATTCTTCTGTCTAGTTTGTATGTGAAGAAATTCTCGTTTCCAACGAAGGTCTCAAAGAGCTCAAAATATCCATTACCAGATTATGCAAAATCACAGTTTCAAAACTGCTCTATGAAAAGGAAGGTTCAACTCTGTGAGTTGAAGGCACACATCAGAAAGAAGTTTCTGAGAATGCTTCTGCCCAGTTTTAATATGAAGATATTTTCTTTTCCACCATAGACCACAAAGCTCTCCGTATGAACACTTGCAGATTCTACACAATAGTGTTTCAAAACTGCTCTAACAAGAGAAAGGTTCCAATCTGTGAGTTGAGTGCAGACATCACAAAGCAGTTTCAGAAAATGCGCCTGTCTAGTTTGTATATGAAGAAATTCCCGTTTCCAAAGAAGGCCTCAAAGGGCTCCAAATATCCACTTGCAGATTCTGCAAAAACACAGTTTCGTGACTGCCCTACCAAAAGGAATGTTCAACCCTGTGAGTTGAATGCACACATCTTAAATCAGTTTCTGAGAATGCTTCTGTCTTGTTTCCATGTGAAGATATTTCGTATTCCACTACAGGGCTCAAAGCGCTCTGAATGAACACTTGCCGATTCTACAGAAAGAGTGTTTCAAAACTGCTCTATGAAAAGAAAGGTGCAACTCTGTGAGTTGAATGCAAACATCACAAAGCAGTTTCAGAGAATGATTCTGTCTAAGTTTTAGGTGAAGAAATTCCCATTTCCCCCGAAAGGTTTTAAAGAGCTCCAAACCTTAACTTGCGGATCCTACAAAAATACTGTTTCAAAACTGCTCTATCCATAGAAAGGTTCAACTCTGTGACTTCAATGCACACATCATAAAGAAGTTTCTGAGAGTGTTTCTGCCCAGTTTTTATGTGATGATATCTCTTCTTGCACCATAAGCCTCAAAGCGCTCCGAATGAACACTTGCACATTCCACAAAAAGAGAGTTTCAAAACTACTCCAGCAACAGAAATTTTCAACTCTGTGAGTTGAATGCACACATCAGAAAGAAGTCTCTGAGAATGCTTCTGTCTAGTTTTTAAGTGAAGATATTTCCTTTTCCACCAGAGGACTCAAAGCACTCCGAATGAATACTTGCATGTGCTACACAATAGTGTTTCAAAACTGGTCTAACAAAAGAAACGTTCAACTCTGTGAGCTGAGTGCACACATCACAAAGCAGTTTCAGAAAATGCTTCTGCTAGTTTGTATGTGAAGAATTCCCTTTTCCAACAAAGGCATCAAAGAGCTCAAAATATGTACTTGCAGATTCTGCAAAGCGCAGTTTCATAACTGCCCTATCAAAAGGAATGTTCAACCCTGTGAGTTGAATGCACACATCTTAAATGAGTTTCTGAGAATGCCTCTGTCTAGTTTTCTTGTGAAGATATTTCGTATTCCAATATAGGGCTCCAAGCGCTCTGATTGAACGCTTGCCGATTCTACAGAAAGAGTGTTTCAACACTGCTCTATCAAAAGAAAAGTGCAACTGTGTGAGTTGAACGCAAACATCACAAAGCAGTTTCAGAGAATGCTTCTGTCTAGTGTTTACGTGAAGAAAGTCCCGTTTCCAAAGAAGGCCTCAAAAAACTCCAAATATGGACTTGCAGCTTCTGCAAAGGGACTGTTTAAAAACTGCCCTATCAAAAGGAAGGTTCAACTCTGTGAGTGGAATGCACACATCAGAAAGAAGTTTCTGAGAATGCTTCTGTCTAGTTTTAATGTGAAGATATTTCCTTTTCCACCATCGTCCCCAAAGCGCTCAGAAAGAACACTTACAGATTCCACAAAAAGAGTGTTTCAAAACTGCTCTCTCAAAAGAAGTGTTCTACTCTGTGAGTTCAATGCCAACATCACAAAGCAGTTTCAGAGAATGCTTCTGTCTAGTTTCTAGGTGAAGAAATTCCCGTTTCCCCCGAAGGTCTGAAAGAGCTCCAAACATTCACTTGCAGATTCTGCAAAAAGACTGTTTCAAAACTGCTCTATCAATAGGAAGTTTCAACTCTGTGTGTTGAATGCAAACATCGTAAAGAATTTTCTGGGAATGCTTCTGTCTAGTTTTTATATGAAGATATTTCCTTTTCCACCACAGGCCTCAAAGCGCTCTGTATGAACACTTGCAGATACTACCCAATGGTGTTTTAAAACGGCTCTAACCGGAGAAAACTTCAAATCTGTGAGTTGAGTGCACACAGCACAAAGCAGTTTCAGATAATTCTTCTGTCTAGTTTGTATGTGAAGAAATTCTCGTTTCCAACGAAGGTCTCAAAGAGCTCAAAATATCCATTACCAGATTATGCAAAATCACAGTTTCAAAACTGCTCTATGAAAAGGAAGGTTCAACTCTGTGAGTTGAAGGCACACATCAGAAAGAAGTTTCTGAGAATGCTTCTGCCCAGTTTTAATATGAAGATATTTTCTTTTCCACCATAGACCACAAAGCTCTCCGTATGAACACTTGCAGATTCTACACAATAGTGTTTCAAAACTGCTCTAACAAGAGAAAGGTTCCAATCTGTGAGTTGAGTGCAGACATCACAAAGCAGTTTCAGAAAATGCTCCTGTCTAGTTTGTATATGAAGAAATTCCCGTTTCCAAAGAAGGCCTCAAAGAGCTCCAAATATCCACTTGCAGATTCTGCAAAAACACAGTTTCGTGACTGCCCTACCAAAAGGAATGTTCAACCCTGTGAGTTGAATGCACACATCTTAAATCAGTTTCTGAGAATGCTTCTGTCTTGTTTCCATGTGAAGTTATTTCGTATTCCACTACAGGGCTCTAAGCGCTCTGAATGAACACTTGCCGATTCTACAGAAAGAGTGTTTCAAAACTGCTCTATGAAAAGAAAGGTGCAACTCTGTGAGTTGAATGCAAACATCACAAAGCAGTTTCAGAGAATGACTCTGTCTAAGTTTTAGGTGAAGAAATTCCCATTTCCCCCGAAAGGTTTTAAAGAGCTCCAAACCTTAACTTGCAGATCCTACAAAAATACTGTTTCAAAACTGCTCTATCCATAGAAAGGTTCAACTCTGTGACTTCAATGCACACATCATAAAGAAGTTTCTGAGAGTGTTTCTGCCCAGTTTTTATGTGATGATATCTCTTCTTGCACCATAAGCCTCAAAGCGCTCCGAATGAACACTTGCACATTCCACAAAAAGAGAGTTTCAAAACTACTCCAGCAACAGAAATTTTCAACTCTGTGAGTTGAATGCACACATCAGAAAGAAGTCTCTGAGAATGCTTCTGTCTAGTTTTTAAGTGAAGATATTTCCTTTTCCACCAGAGGACACAAAGCACTCCGAATGAATACTTGCATGTGCTACACAATAGTCTTTCAAAACTGGTCTAACCAAAGAAACGTTCAACTCTGTGAGCTGAGTGCACACATCACAAAGCAGTTTCAGAAAATGCTTCTGCTAGTTTGTATGTGAAGAATTCCCTTTTCCAACAAAGGCATCAAAGAGCTCAAAATATGTACTTGCAGATTCTGCAAAGCGCAGTTTCATAACTGCCCTATCAAAAGGAATGTTCAACCCTGTGAGTTGAATGCACACATCTTAAATGAGTTTCTGAGAATGCCTCTGTCTAGTTTTCTTGTGAAGATATTTCGTATTCCAATATAGGGCTCCAAGCGCTCTGATTGAACGCTTGCCGATTCTACAGAAAGAGTGTTTCAACACTGCTCTATCAAAAGAAAAGTGCAACTGTGTGAGTTGAACGCAAACATCACAAAGCAGTTTCAGAGAATGCTTCTGTCTAGTGTTTACGTGAAGAAAGTCCCGTTTCCAAAGAAGGCCTCAAAAAACTCCAAATATGGACTTGCAGCTTCTGCAAAGGGACTGTTTAAAAACTGCCCTATCAAAAGGAAGGTTCAACTCTGTGAGTGGAATGCACACATCAGAAAGAAGTTTCTGAGAATGCTTCTGTCTAGTTTTAATGTGAAGATATTTCCTTTTCCACCATCGTCCCCAAAGCGCTCAGAATGAACACTTACAGATTCCACAAAAAGAGTGTTTCAAAACTGCTCTATCAAAAGAAGTGTTCTACTCTGTGAGTTCAATGCCAACATCACAAAGCAGTTTCAGAGAATGCTTCTGTCTAGTTTCTAGGTGAAGAAATTCCCGTTTCCCCCGAAGGTCTGAAAGAGCTCCAAACATTCACTTGCAGATTCTGCAAAAAGACTGTTTCAAAACTGCTCTATCAATAGGAAGTTTCAACTCTGTGTGTTGAATGCAAACATCGTAAAGAATTTTCTGGGAATGCTTCTGTCTAGTTTTTATATGAAGATATTTCCTTTTCCACCACAGGCCTCAAAGCGCTCTGTATGAACACTTGCAGATACTACCCAATGGTGTTTTAAAACGGCTCTAACCGGAGAAAACTTCAAATCTGTGAGTTGAGTGCACACAGCACAAAGCAGTTTCAGATAATTCTTCTGTCTAGTTTGTATGTGAAGAAATTCTCGTTTCCAACGAAGGTCTCAAAGAGCTCAAAATATCCATTACCAGATTATGCAAAATCACAGTTTTAAAACTGCTCTATGAAAAGGAAGGTTCAACTCTGTGAGTTGAAGGCACACATCAGAAAGAAGTTTCTGAGAATGCTTCTGCCCAGTTTTAATATGAAGATATTTTCTTTTCCACCATAGACCACAAAGCTCTCCGTATGAACACTTGCAGATTCTACACAATAGTGTTTCAAAACCGCTCTAACAAGAGAAAGGTTCCAATCTGTGAGTTGAGTGCAGACATCACAAACCAGTTTCAGAAAATGCTCCTGTCTAGTTTGTATATGAAGAAATTCCCGTTTCCAAAGAAGGCCTCAAAGAGCTCCAAATATCCACTTGCAGATTCTGCAAAAACACAGTTTCGTGACTGCCCTACCAAAAGGAATGTTCAACCCTGTGAGTTGAATGCACACATCTTAAATCAGTTTCTGAGAATGCTTCTGTCTTGTTTCCATGTGAAGATATTTCGTATTCCACTACAGGGCTCCAAGCGCTCTGAATGAACACTTGCCGATTCTACAGAAAGAGTGTTTCAAAACTGCTCTATGAAAAGAAAGGTGCAACTCTGTGAGTTGAATGCAAACATCACAAAGCAGTTTCAGAGAATGATTCTGTCTAAGTTTTAGGTGAAGAAATTCCCATTTCCCCCGAAAGGTTTTAAAGAGCTCCAAACCTTAACTTGCAGATCCTACAAAAATACTGTTTCAAAACTGCTCTATCCATAGAAAGGTTCAACTCTGTGACTTCAATGCACACATCATAAAGAAGTTTCTGAGAGTGTTTCTGCCCAGTTTTTATGTGATGATATCTCTTCTTGCACCATAAGCCTCAAAGCGCTCCGAATGAACACTTGCACATTCCACAAAAAGAGAGTTTCAAAACTACTCCAGCAACAGAAATTTTCAACTCTGTGAGTTGAATGCACACATCAGAAAGAAGTCTCTGAGAATGCTTCTGTCTAGTTTTTAAGTGAAGATATTTCCTTTTCCACCAGAGGACTCAAAGCACTCCGAATGAATACTTGCATGTGCTACACAATAGTCTTTCAAAACTGGTCTAACCAAAGAAACGTTCAACTCTGTGAGCTGAGTGCACACATCACAAAGCAGTTTCAGAAAATGCTTCTGCTAGTTTGTATGTGAAGAATTCCCTTTTCCAACAAAGGTATCAAAGAGCTCAAAATATGTACTTGCAGATTCTGCAAAGCGCAGTTTCATAACTGCCCTATCAAAAGGAATGTTCAACGCTGTGAGTTGAATGCACACATCTTAAATGAGTTTCTGAGAATGCCTCTGTCTAGTTTTCTTGTGAAGATATTTCGTATTCCAATATAGGGCTCCAAGCGCTCTGATTGAACGCTTGCCGATTCTACAGAAAGAGTGTTTCAACACTGCTCTATCAAAAGAAAAGTACAACTGTGTGAGTTGAACGCAAACATCACAAAGCAGTTTCAGAGAATGCTTCTGTCTAGTGTTTACGTGAAGAAAGTCCCGTTTCCAAAGAAGGCCTCAAAAAACTCCAAATACGGACTTGCAGCTTCTGCAAAGGGACTGTTTAAAAACTGCCCTATCAAAAGGAAGGTTCAGCTCTGTGAGTGGAATGCACACATCAGAAAGAAGTTTCTGAGAATGCTTCTGTCTAGTTTTAATGTGAAGATATTTCCTTTTCCACCATCGTCCCCAAAGCGCTCAGAAAGAACACTTACAGATTCCACAAAAAGAGTTTTTCAAAACTGCTCTATCAAAAGAAGTGTTCTACTCTGTGAGTTCAATGCCAACATCACAAAGCAGTTTCAGAGAATGCTTCTGTCTAGTTTCTAGGTGAAGAAATTCCCGTTTCCCCCGAAGGTCTGAAAGAGCTCCAAACACTCACTTGCAGATTCTGCAAAAAGACTGTTTCAAAACTGCTCTATCAATAGGAAGTTTCAACTCTGTGTGTTGAATGCAAACATCGTAAAGAATTTTCTGGGAATGCTTCTGTCTAGTTTTTATATGAAGATATTTCCTTTTCCACCACAGGCCTCAAAGCGCTCTGTATGAACACTTGCAGATACTACCCAATGGTGTTTTAAAACGGCTCTAACCGGAGAAAACTTCAAATCTGTGAGTTGAGTGCACACAGCACAAAGCAGTTTCAGATAATTCTTCTGTCTAGTTTGTATGTGAAGAAATTCTCGTTTCCAACGAAGGTCTCAAAGAGCTCAAAATATCCATTACCAGATTATGCAAAATCACAGTTTCAAAACTGCTCTATGAAAAGGAAGGTTCAACTCTGTGAGTTGAATGCACACATCACAAAGAAGTTTCTGAGAATGCTTCTGCCCAGTTTTAATATGAAGATATTTTCTTTTCCACCATAGACCACAAAGCTCTCCGTATGAACACTTGCAGATTCTACACAATAGTGTTTCAAAACCGCTCTAACAAGAGAAAGGTTCCAATCTGTGAGTTGAGTGCAGACATCACAAAGCAGTTTCAGAAAATGCTCCTGTCTAGTTTGTATATGAAGAAATTCCCGTTTCCAAAGAAGGCCTCAAAGAGCTCCAAATATCCACTTGCAGATTCTGCAAAAACACAGTTTCGTGACTGCCCTACCAAAAGGAATGTTCAACCCTGTGAGTTGAATGCGCACATCTTAAATCAGTTTCTGAGAATGCTTCTGTCTTGTTTCCATGTGAAGATATTTCGTATTCCACTACAGGGCTCAAAGCGCTCTGAATGAACACTTGCCGATTCTACAGAAAGAGTGTTTCAAAACTGCTCTATGAAAAGAAAGGTGCAACTCTGTGAGTTGAATGCAAACATCACAAAGCAGTTTCAGAGAATGATTCTGTCTAAGTTTTAGGTGAAGAAATTCCCATTTCCCCCGAAAGGTTTTAAAGAGCTCCAAACCTTAACTTGCGGATCCTACAAAAATACTGTTTCAAAACTGCTCTATCCATAGAAAGGTTCAACTCTGTGACTTCAATGCACACATCATAAAGAAGTTTCTGAGAGTGTTTCTGCCCAGTTTTTATGTGATGATATCTCTTCTTGCACCATAAGCCTCAAAGCGCTCCGAATGAACACTTGCACATTCCACAAAAAGAGAGTTTCAAAACTACTCCAGCAACAGAAATTTTCAACTCTGTGAGTTGAATGCACACATCAGAAAGAAGTCTCTGAGAATGCTTCTGTCTAGTTTTTAAGTGAAGATCTTTCCTTTTCCACCAGAGGACTCAAAGCACTCCGAATGAATACTTGCATGTGCTACACAATAGTCTTTCAAAACTGGTCTAACCAAAGAAACGTTCAACTCTGTGAGCTGAGTGCACACATCACAAAGCAGTTTCAGAAAATGCTTCTGCTAGTTTGTATGTGAAGAATTCCCTTTTCCAACAAAGGTATCAAAGAGCTCAAAATATGTACTTGCAGATTCTGCAAAGCGCAGTTTCATAACTGCCCTATCAAAAGGAATGTTCAACCCTGTGAGTTGAATGCACACATCTTAAATGAGTTTCTGAGAATGCCTCTGTCTAGTTTTCTTGTGAAGATATTTCGTATTCCAATATAGGGCTCCAAGCGCTCTGATTGAACGCTTGCCGATTCTACAGAAAGAGTGTTTCAACACTGCTCTATCAAAAGAAAAGTGCAACTGTGTGAGTTGAACGCAAACATCACAAAGCAGTTTCAGAAAATGCTTCTGTCTAGTGTTTACGTGAAGAAAGTCCCGTTTCCAAAGAAGGCCTCAAAAAACTCCAAATATGGACTTGCAGCTTCTGCAAAGGGACTGTTTAAAAACTGCCCTATCAAAAGGAAGGTTCAGCTCTGTGAGTGGAATGCACACATCAGAAAGAAGTTTCTGAGAATGCTTCTGTCTAGTTTTAATGTGAAGATATTTCCTTTTCCACCATCGTCCCCAAAGCGCTCAGAAAGAACACTTACAGATTCCACAAAAAGAGTGTTTCAAAACTGCTCTATCAAAAGAAGTGTTCTACTCTGTGAGTTCAATGCCAACATCACAAAGCAGTTTCAGAGAATGCTTCTGTCTAGTTTCTAGGTGAAGAAATTCCCGTTTCCCCCGAAGGTCTGAAAGAGCTCCAAACATTCACTTGCAGATTCTGCAAAAAGACTGTTTCAAAACTGCTCTATCAATAGGAAGTTTCAACTCTGTGTGTTGAATGCAAACATCGTAAAGAATTTTCTGGGAATGCTTCTGTCTAGTTTTTATATGAAGAGATTTCCTTTTCCACCACAGGCCTCAAAGCGCTCTGTATGAACACTTGCAGATACTACCCAATGGTGTTTTAAAACGGCTCTAACCGGAGAAAACTTCAAATCTGTGAGTTGAGTGCACACAGCACAAAGCAGTTTCAGATAATTCTTCTGTCTAGTTTGTATGTGAAGAAATTCTCGTTTCCAACGAAGGTCTCAAAGAGCTCAAAATATGCATTACCAGATTATGCAAAATCACAGTTTCAAAACTGCTCTATGAAAAGGAAGGTTCAACTCTGTGAGTTGAAGGCACACATCAGAAAGAAGTTTCTGAGAATGCTTCTGCCCAGTTTTAATATGAAGATATTTTCTTTTCCACCATAGACCACAAAGCTCTCCGTATGAACACTTGCAGATTCTACACAATAGTGTTTCAAAACCGCTCTAACAAGAGAAAGGTTCCAATCTGTGAGTTGAGTGCAGACATCACAATCCAGTTTCAGAAAATGCTCCTGTCTAGTTTGTATATGAAGAAATTCCCGTTTCCAAAGAAGGCCTCAAAGAGCTCCAAATATCCACTTGCAGATTCTGCAAAAACACAGTTTCGTGACTGCCCTACCAAAAGGAATGTTCAACCCTGTGAGTTGAATGCACACATCTTAAATCAGTTTCTGAGAATGCTTCTGTCTTGTTTCCATGTGAAGATATTTCGTATTCCACTACAGGGCTCAAAGCGCTCTGAATGAACACTTGCCGATTCTACAGAAAGAGTGTTTCAAAACTGCTCTATGAAAAGAAAGGTGCAACTCTGTGAGTTGAATGCAAACATCACAAAGCAGTTTCAGAGAATGATTCTGTCTAAGTTTTAGGTGAAGAAATTCCCATTTCCCCCGAAAGGTTTTAAAGAGCTCCAAACCTTAACTTGCAGATCCTACAAAAATACTGTTTCAAAACTGCTCTATCCATAGAAAGGTTCAACTCTGTGACTTCAATGCACACATCATAAAGAAGTTTCTGAGAGTGTTTCTGCCCAGTTTTTATGTGATGATATCTCTTCTTGCACCATAAGCCTCAAAGCGCTCCGAATGAACACTTGCACATTCCACAAAAAGAGAGTTTCAAAACTACTCCAGCAACAGAAATTTTCAACTCTGTGAGTTGAATGCACACATCAGAAAGAAGTCTCTGAGAATGCTTCTGTCTAGTTTTTAAGTGAAGATATTTCCTTTTCCACCAGAGGACTCAAAGCACTCCGAATGAATACTTGCATGTGCTACACAATAGTCTTTCAAAACTGGTCTAACCAAAGAAACGTTCAACTCTGTGAGCTGAGTGCACACATCACAAAGCAGTTTCAGAAAATGCTTCTGCTAGTTTGTATGTGAAGAATTCCCTTTTCCAACAAAGGTATCAAAGAGCTCAAAATATGTACTTGCAGATTCTGCAAAGCGCAGTTTCATAACTGCCCTATCAAAAGGAATGTTCAACGCTGTGAGTTGAATGCACACATCTTAAATGAGTTTCTGAGAATGCCTCTGTCTAGTTTTCTTGTGAAGATATTTCGTATTCCAATATAGGGCTCCAAGCGCTCTGATTGAACGCTTGCCGATTCTACAGAAAGAGTGTTTCAACACTGCTCTATCAAAAGAAAAGTGCAACTGTGTGAGTTGAACGCAAACATCACAAAGCAGTTTCAGAGAATGCTTCTGTCTAGTGTTTACGTGAAGAAAGTCCCGTTTCCAAAGAAGGCCTCAAAAAACTCCAAATATGGACTTGCAGCTTCTGCAAAGGGACTGTTTAAAACTGCCCTATCAAAAGGAAGGTTCAGCTCTGTGAGTGGAATGCACACATCAGAAAGAAGTTTCTGAGAATGCTTCTGTCTAGTTTTAATGTGAAGATATTTCCTTTTCCACCATCGTCCCCAAAGCGCTCAGAAAGAACACTTACAGATTCCACAAAAAGAGTGTTTCAAAACTGCTCTATCAAAAGAAGTGTTCTACTCTGTGAGTTCAATGCCAACATCACAAAGCAGTTTCAGAGAATGCTTCTGTCTAGTTTCTAGGTGAAGAAATTCCCGTTTCCCCCGAAGGTCTGAAAGAGCTCCAAACACTCACTTGCGGATTCTGCAAAAAGACTGTTTCAAAACTGCTCTATCAATAGGAAGTTTCAACTCTGTGTGTTGAATGCAAACATCGTAAAGAATTTTCTGGGAATGCTTCTGTCTAGTTTTTATATGAAGATATTTCCTTTTCCACCACAGGCCTCAAAGCGCTCTGTATGAACACTTGCAGATACTACCCAATGGTGTTTTAAAACGGCTCTAACCGGAGAAAACTTCAAATCTGTGAGTTGAGTGCACACAGCACAAAGCAGTTTCAGATAATTCTTCTGTCTAGTTTGTATGTGAAGAAATTCTCGTTTCCAACGAAGGTCTCAAAGAGCTCAAAATATCCATTACCAGATTATGCAAAATCACAGTTTCAAAACTGCTCTATGAAAAGGAAGGTTCAACTCTGTGAGTTGAATGCACACATCAGAAAGAAGTTTCTGAGAATGCTTCTGCCCAGTTTTAATTTGAAGATATTTTCTTTTCCACCATAGACCACAAAGCTCTCCGTATGAACACTTGCAGATTCTACACAATAGTGTTTCAAAACCGCTCTAACAAGAGAAAGGTTCCAATCTGTGAGTTGAGTGCAGACATCACAAAGCAGTTTCAGAAAATGCTCCTGTCTAGTTTGTATATGAAGAAATTCCCGTTTCCAAAGACGGCCTCAAAGAGCTCCAAATATCCACTTGCAGATTCTGCAAAAACACAGTTTCGTGACTGCCCTACCAAAAGGAATGTTCAACCCTGTGAGTTGAATGCGCACATCTTAAATCAGTTTCTGAGAATGCTTCTGTCTTGTTTCCATGTGAAGATATTTCGTATTCCACTACAGGGCTCAAAGCGCTCTGAATGAACACTTGCCGATTCTACAGAAAGAGTGTTTCAAAACTGCTCTATGAAAAGAAAGGTGCAACTCTGTGAGTTGAATGCAAACATCACAAAGCAGTTTCAGAGAATGATTCTGTCTAAGTTTTAGGTGAAGAAATTCCCATTTCCCCCGAAAGGTTTTAAAGAGCTCCAAACCTTAACTTGCGGATCCTACAAAAATACTGTTTCAAAACTGCTCTATCCATAGAAAGGTTCAACTCTGTGACTTCAATGCACACATCATAAAGAAGTTTCTGAGAGTGTTTCTGCCCAGTTTTTATGTGATGATATCTCTTCTTGCACCATAAGCCTCAAAGCGCTCCGAATGAACACTTGCACATTCCACAAAAAGAGAGTTTCAAAACTACTCCAGCAACAGAAATTTTCAACTCTGTGAGTTGAATGCACACATCAGAAAGAAGTCTCTGAGAATGCTTCTGTCTAGTTTTTAAGTGAAGATATTTCCTTTTCCACCAGAGGACTCAAAGCACTCCGAATGAATACTTGCATGTGCTACACAATAGTCTTTCAAAACTGGTCTAACCAAAGAAACGTTCAACTCTGTGAGCTGAGTGCACACATCACAAAGCAGTTTCAGAAAATGCTTCTGCTAGTTTGTATGTGAAGAATTCCCTTTTCCAACAAAGGTATCAAAGAGCTCAAAATATGTACTTGCAGATTCTGCAAAGCGCAGTTTCATAACTGCCCTATCAAAAGGAATGTTCAACCCTGTGAGTTGAATGCACACATCTTAAATGAGTTTCTGAGAATGCCTCTGTCTAGTTTTCTTGTGAAGATATTTCGTATTCCAATATAGGGCTCCAAGCGCTCTGATTGAACGCTTGCCGATTCTACAGAAAGAGTGTTTCAACACTGCTCTATCAAAAGAAAAGTGCAACAGTGTGAGTTGAACGCAAACATCACAAAGCAGTTTCAGAGAATGCTTCTGTCTAGTGTTTACGTGAAGAAAGTCCCGTTTCCAAAGAAGGCCTCAAAAAACTCCAAATATGGACTTGCAGCTTCTGCAAAGGGACTGTTTAAAAACTGCCCTATCAAAAGGAAGGTTCAGCTCTGTGAGTGGAATGCACACATCAGAAAGAAGTTTCTGAGAATGCTTCTGTCTAGTTTTAATGTGAAGATATTTCCTTTTCCACCATCGTCCCCAAAGCGCTCAGAAAGAACACTTACAGATTCCACAAAAAGAGTGTTTCAAAACTGCTCTATCAAAAGAAGTGTTCTACTCTGTGAGTTCAATGCCAACATCACAAAGCAGTTTCAGAGAATGCTTCTGTCTAGTTTCTAGGTGAAGAAATTCCCGTTTCCCCCGAAGGTCTGAAAGAGCTCCAAACATTCACTTGCAGATTCTGCAAAAAGACTGTTTCAAAACTGCTCTATCAATAGGAAGTTTCAACTCTGTGTGTTGAATGCAAACATCGTAAAGAATTTTCTGGGAATGCTTCTGTCTAGTTTTTATATGAAGAGATTTCCTTTTCCACCACAGGCCTCAAAGCGCTCTGTATGAACACTTGCAGATACTACCCAATGGTGTTTTCAAACGGCTCTAACCGGAGAAAACTTCAAATCTGTGAGTTGAGTGCACACAGCACAAAGCAGTTTCAGATAATTCTTCTGTCTAGTTTGTATGTGAAGAAATTCTCGTTTCCAACGAAGGTCTCAAAGAGCTCAAAATATCCATTACCAGATTATGCAAAATCACAGTTTCAAAACTGCTCTATGAAAAGGAAGGTTCAACTCTGTGAGTTGAATGCACACATCACAAAGAAGTTTCTGAGAATGCTTCTGCCCAGTTTTAATATGAAGATATTTTCTTTTCCACCATAGACCACAAAGCTCTCAGTATGAACACTTGCAGATTCTACACAATAGTGTTTCAAAACCGCTCTAACAAGAGAAAGGTTCCAATCTGTGAGTTGAGTGCAGACATCACAAAGCAGTTTCAGAAAATGCTCCTGTCTAGTTTGTATATGAAGAAATTCCCGTTTCCAAAGAAGGCCTCAAAGAGCTCCAAATATCCACTTGCAGATTCTGCAAAAACACAGTTTCGTGACTGCCCTACCAAAAGGAATGTTCAACCCTGTGAGTTGAATGCGCACATCTTAAATCAGTTTCTGAGAATGCTTCTGTCTTGTTTCCATGTGAAGATATTTCGTATTCCACTACAGGGCTCAAAGCGCTCTGAATGAACACTTGCCGATTCTACAGAAAGAGTGTTTCAAAACTGCTCTATGAAAAGAAAGGTGCAACTCTGTGAGTTGAATGCAAACATCACAAAGCAGTTTCAGAGAATGATTCTGTCTAAGTTTTAGGTGAAGAAATTCCCATTTCCCCCGAAAGGTTTTAAAGAGCTCCAAACCTTAACTTGCGGATCCTACAAAAATACTGTTTCAAAACTGCTCTATCCATAGAAAGGTTCAACTCTGTGACTTCAATGCACACATCATAAAGAAGTTTCTGAGAGTGTTTCTGCCCAGTTTTTATGTGATGATATCTCTTCTTGCACCATAAGCCTCAAAGCGCTCCGAATGAACACTTGCACATTCCACAAAAAGAGAGTTTCAAAACTACTCCAGCAACAGAAATTTTCAACTCTGTGAGTTGAATGCACACATCAGAAAGAAGTCTCTGAGAATGCTTCTGTCTAGTTTTTAAGTGAAGATATTTCCTTTTCCACCAGAGGACTCAAAGCACTCCGAATGAATACTTGCATGTGCTACACAATAGTCTTTCAAAACTGGTCTAACCAAAGAAACGTTCAACTCTGTGAGCTGAGTGCACACATCACAAAGCAGTTTCAGAAAATGCTTCTGCTAGTTTGTATGTGAAGAATTCCCTTTTCCAACAAAGGTATCAAAGAGCTCAAAATATGTACTTGCAGATTCTGCAAAGCGCAGTTTCATAACTGCCCTATCAAAAGGAATGTTCAACGCTGTGAGTTGAATGCACACATCTTAAATGAGTTTCTGAGAATGCCTCTGTCTAGTTTTCTTGTGAAGATATTTCGTATTCCAATATAGGGCTCCAAGCGCTCTGATTGAACGCTTGCCGATTCTACAGAAAGAGTGTTTCAACACTGCTCTATCAAAAGAAAAGTGCAACTGTGTGAGTTGAACGCAAACATCACAAAGCAGTTTCAGAGAATGCTTCTGTCTAGTGTTTACGTGAAGAAAGTCCCGTTTCCAAAGAAGGCCTCAAAAAACTCCAAATATGGACTTGCAGCTTCTGCAAAGGGACTGTTTAAAAACTGCCCTATCAAAAGGAAGGTTCAGCTCTGTGAGTGGAATGCACACATCAGAAAGAAGTTTCTGAGAATGCTTCTGTCTAGTTTTAATGTGAAGATATTTCCTTTTCCACCATCGTCCCCAAAGCGCTCAGAAAGAACACTTACAGATTCCACAAAAAGAGTGTTTCAAAACTGCTCTATCAAAAGAAGTGTTCTACTCTGTGAGTTCAATGCCAACATCACAAAGCAGTTTCAGAGAATGCTTCTGTCTAGTTTCTAGGTGAAGAAATTCCCGTTTCCCCCGAAGGTCTGAAAGAGCTCCAAACATTCACTTGCAGATTCTGCAAAAAGACTGTTTCAAAACTGCTCTATCAATAGGAAGTTTCAACTCTGTGTGTTGAATGCAAACATCGTAAAGAATTTTCTGGGAATGCTTCTGTCTAGTTTTTATATGAAGAGATTTCCTTTTCCACCACAGGCCTCAAAGCGCTCTGTATGAACACTTGCAGATACTACCCAATGGTGTTTTAAAACGGCTCTAACCGGAGAAAACTTCAAATCTGTGAGTTGAGTGCACACAGCACAAAGCAGTTTCAGCTAATTCTTCTGTCTAGTTTGTATGTGAAGAAATTCTCGTTTCCAACGAAGGTCTCAAAGAGCTCAAAATATCCATTACCAGATTATGCAAAATCACAGTTTCAAAACTGCTCTATGAAAAGGAAGGTTCAACTCTGTGAGTTGAATGCACACATCAGAAAGAAGTTTCTGAGAATGCTTCTGCCCAGTTTTAATTTGAAGATATTTTCTTTTCCACCATAGACCACAAAGCTCTCCGTATGAACACTTGCAGATTCTACACAGTAGTGTTTCAAAACCGCTCTAACAAGAGAAAGGTTCCAATCTGTGAGTTGAGTGCAGACATCACAAAGCAGTTTCAGAAAATGCTCCTGTCTAGTTTGTATATGAAGAAATTCCCGTTTCCAAAGAAGGCCTCAAAGAGCTCCAAATATCCACTTGCAGATTCTGCAAAAACACAGTTTCGTGACTGCCCTACCAAAAGGAATGTTCAACCCTGTGAGTTGAATGCGCACATCTTAAATCAGTTTCTGAGAATGCTTCTGTCTTGTTTCCATGTGAAGATATTTCGTATTCCACTACAGGGCTCCAAGCGCTCTGAATGAACACTTGCCGATTCTACAGAAAGAGTGTTTCAAAACTGCTCTATGAAAAGAAAGGTGCAACTCTGTGAGTTGAATGCAAACATCACAAAGCAGTTTCAGAGAATGATTCTGTCTAAGTTTTAGGTGAAGAAATTCCCATTTCCCCCGAAAGGTTTTAAAGAGCTCCAAACCTTAACTTGCGGATCCTACAAAAATACTGTTTCAAAACTGCTCTATCCATAGAAAGGTTCAACTCTGTGACTTCAATGCACACATCATAAAGAAGTTTCTGAGAGTGTTTCTGCCCAGTTTTTATGTGATGATATCTCTTCTTGCACCATAAGCCTCAAAGCGCTCCGAATGAACACTTGCACATTCCACAAAAAGAGAGTTTCAAAACTACTCCAGCAACAGAAATTTCCAACTCTGTGAGTTGAATGCACACATCAGAAAGAAGTCTCTGAGAATGCTTCTGTCTAGTTTTTAAGTGAAGATATTTCCTTTTCCACCAGAGGACTCAAAGCACTCCGAATGAATACTTGCATGTGCTACACAATAGTCTTTCAAAACTGGTCTAACCAAAGAAACGTTCAACTCTGTGAGCTGAGTGCACACATCACAAAGCAGTTTCAGAAAATGCTTCTGCTAGTTTGTATGTGAAGAATTCCCTTTTCCAACAAAGGTATCAAAGAGCTCAAAATATGTACTTGCAGATTCTGCAAAGCGCAGTTTCATAACTGCCCTATCAAAAGGAATGTTCAACCCTGTGAGTTGAATGCACACATCTTAAATGAGTTTCTGAGAATGCCTCTGTCTAGTTTTCTTGTGAAGATATTTCGTATTCCAATATAGGGCTCCAAGCGCTCTGATTGAACGCTTGCCGATTCTACAGAAAGAGTGTTTCAACACTGCTCTATCAAAAGAAAAGTGCAACTGTGTGAGTTGAACGCAAACATCACAAAGCAGTTTCAGAAAATGCTTCTGTCTAGTGTTTACGTGAAGAAAGTCCCGTTTCCAAAGAAGGCCTCAAAAAACTCCAAATATGGACTTGCAGCTTCTGCAAAGGGACTGTTTAAAAACTGCCCTATCAAAAGAAAGGTTCAGCTCTGTGAGTGGAATGCACACATCAGAAAGAAGTTTCTGAGAATGCTTCTGTCTAGTTTTAATGTGAAGATATTTCCTTTTCCACCATCGTCCCCAAAGCGCTCAGAAAGAACACTTACAGATTCCACAAAAAGAGTGTTTCAAAACTGCTCTATCAAAAGAAGTGTTCTACTCTGTGAGTTCAATGCCAACATCACAAAGCAGTTTCAGAGAATGCTTCTGTCTAGTTTCTAGGTGAAGAAATTCCCGTTTCCCCCGAAGGTCTGAAAGAGCTCCAAACATTCACTTGCAGATTCTGCAAAAAGACTGTTTCAAAACTGCTCTATCAATAGGAAGTTTCAACTCTGTGTGTTGAATGCAAACATCGTAAAGAATTTTCTGGGAATGCTTCTGTCTAGTTTTTATATGAAGAGATTTCCTTTTCCACCACAGGCCTCAAAGCGCTCTGTATGAACACTTGCAGATACTACCCAATGGTGTTTTAAAACGGCTCTAACCGGAGAAAACTTCAAATCTGTGAGTTGAGTGCACACAGCACAAAGCAGTTTCAGCTAATTCTTCTGTCTAGTTTGTATGTGAAGAAATTCTCGTTTCCAACGAAGGTCTCAAAGAGCTCAAAATATCCATTACCAGATTATGCAAAATCACAGTTTCAAAACTGCTCTATGAAAAGGAAGGTTCAACTCTGTGAGTTGAATGCACACATCAGAAAGAAGTTTCTGAGAATGCTTCTGCCCAGTTTTAATTTGAAGATATTTTCTTTTCCACCATAGACCACAAAGCTCTCCGTATGAACACTTGCAGATTCTACACAGTAGTGTTTCAAAACCGCTCTAACAAGAGAAAGGTTCCAATCTGTGAGTTGAGTGCAGACATCACAAAGCAGTTTCAGAAAATGCTCCTGTCTAGTTTGTATATGAAGAAATTCCCGTTTCCAAAGAAGGCCTCAAAGAGCTCCAAATATCCACTTGCAGATTCTGCAAAAACACAGTTTCGTGACTGCCCTACCAAAAGGAATGTTCAACCCTGTGAGTTGAATGCGCACATCTTAAATCAGTTTCTGAGAATGCTTCTGTCTTGTTTCCATGTGAAGATATTTCGTATTCCACTACAGGGCTCCAAGCGCTCTGAATGAACACTTGCCGATTCTACAGAAAGAGTGTTTCAAAACTGCTCTATGAAAAGAAAGGTGCAACTCTGTGAGTTGAATGCAAACATCACAAAGCAGTTTCAGAGAATGATTCTGTCTAAGTTTTAGGTGAAGAAATTCCCATTTCCCCCGAAAGGTTTTAAAGAGCTCCAAACCTTAACTTGCGGATCCTACAAAAATACTGTTTCAAAACTGCTCTATCCATAGAAAGGTTCAACTCTGTGACTTCAATGCACACATCATAAAGAAGTTTCTGAGAGTGTTTCTGCCCAGTTTTTATGTGATGATATCTCTTCTTGCACCATAAGCCTCAAAGCGCTCCGAATGAACACTTGCACATTCCACAAAAAGAGAGTTTCAAAACTACTCCAGCAACAGAAATTTCCAACTCTGTGAGTTGAATGCACACATCAGAAAGAAGTCTCTGAGAATGCTTCTGTCTAGTTTTTAAGTGAAGATATTTCCTTTTCCACCAGAGGACTCAAAGCACTCCGAATGAATACTTGCATGTGCTACACAATAGTCTTTCAAAACTGGTCTAACCAAAGAAACGTTCAACTCTGTGAGCTGAGTGCACACATCACAAAGCAGTTTCAGAAAATGCTTCTGCTAGTTTGTATGTGAAGAATTCCCTTTTCCAACAAAGGTATCAAAGAGCTCAAAATATGTACTTGCAGATTCTGCAAAGCGCAGTTTCATAACTGCCCTATCAAAAGGAATGTTCAACCCTGTGAGTTGAATGCACACATCTTAAATGAGTTTCTGAGAATGCCTCTGTCTAGTTTTCTTGTGAAGATATTTCGTATTCCAATATAGGGCTCCAAGCGCTCTGATTGAACGCTTGCCGATTCTACAGAAAGAGTGTTTCAACACTGCTCTATCAAAAGAAAAGTGCAACTGTGTGAGTTGAACGCAAACATCACAAAGCAGTTTCAGAAAATGCTTCTGTCTAGTGTTTACGTGAAGAAAGTCCCGTTTCCAAAGAAGGCCTCAAAAAACTCCAAATATGGACTTGCAGCTTCTGCAAAGGGACTGTTTAAAAACTGCCCTATCAAAAGAAAGGTTCAGCTCTGTGAGTGGAATGCACACATCAGAAAGAAGTTTCTGAGAATGCTTCTGTCTAGTTTTAATGTGAAGATATTTCCTTTTCCACCATCGTCCCCAAAGCGCTCAGAAAGAACACTTACAGATTCCACAAAAAGAGTGTTTCAAAACTGCTCTATCAAAAGAAGTGTTCTACTCTGTGAGTTCAATGCCAACATCACAAAGCAGTTTCAGAGAATGCTTCTGTCTAGTTTCTAGGTGAAGAAATTCCCGTTTCCCCCGAAGGTCTGAAAGAGCTCCAAACATTCACTTGCAGATTCTGCAAAAAGACTGTTTCAAAACTGCTCTATCAATAGGAAGTTTCAACTCTGTGTGTTGAATGCAAACATCGTAAAGAATTTTCTGGGAATGCTTCTGTCTAGTTTTTATATGAAGAGATTTCCTTTTCCACCACAGGCCTCAAAGCGCTCTGTATGAACACTTGCAGATACTACCCAATGGTGTTTTAAAACGGCTCTAACCGGAGAAAACTTCAAATCTGTGAGTTGAGTGCACACAGCACAAAGCAGTTTCAGATAATTCTTCTGTCTAGTTTGTATGTGAAGAAATTCTCGTTTCCAACGAAGGTCTCAAAGAGCTCAAAATATGCATTACCAGATTATGCAAAATCACAGTTTCAAAACTGCTCTATGAAAAGGAAGGTTCAACTCTGTGAGTTGAAGGCACACATCAGAAAGAAGTTTCTGAGAATGCTTCTGCCCAGTTTTAATATGAAGATATTTTCTTTTCCACCATAGACCACAAAGCTCTCCGTATGAACACTTGCAGATTCTACACAATAGTGTTTCAAAACCGCTCTAACAAGAGAAAGGTTCCAATCTGTGAGTTGAGTGCAGACATCACAAACCAGTTTCAGAAAATGCTCCTGTCTAGTTTGTATATGAAGAAATTCCCGTTTCCAAAGAAGGCCTCAAAGAGCTCCAAATATCCACTTGCAGATTCTGCAAAAACACAGTTTCGTGACTGCCCTACCAAAAGGAATGTTCAACCCTGTGAGTTGAATGCACACATCTTAAATCAGTTTCTGAGAATGCTTCTGTCTTGTTTCCATGTGAAGATATTTCGTATTCCACTACAGGGCTCAAAGCGCTCTGAATGAACACTTGCCGATTCTACAGAAAGAGTGTTTCAAAACTGCTCTATGAAAAGAAAGGTGCAACTCTGTGAGTTGAATGCAAACATCACAAAGCAGTTTCAGAGAATGATTCTGTCTAAGTTTTAGGTGAAGAAATTCCCATTTCCCCCGAAAGGTTTTAAAGAGCTCCAAACCTTAACTTGCAGATCCTACAAAAATACTGTTTCAAAACTGCTCTATCCATAGAAAGGTTCAACTCTGTGACTTCAATGCACACATCATAAAGAAGTTTCTGAGAGTGTTTCTGCCCAGTTTTTATGTGATGATATCTCTTCTTGCACCATAAGCCTCAAAGCGCTCCGAATGAACACTTGCACATTCCACAAAAAGAGAGTTTCAAAACTACTCCAGCAACAGAAATTTTCAACTCTGTGAGTTGAATGCACACATCAGAAAGAAGTCTCTGAGAATGCTTCTGTCTAGTTTTTAAGTGAAGATATTTCCTTTTCCACCAGAGGACTCAAAGCACTCCGAATGAATACTTGCATGTGCTACACAATAGTCTTTCAAAAATGGTCTAACCAAAGAAACGTTCAACTCTGTGAGCTGAGTGCACACATCACAAAGCAGTTTCAGAAAATGCTTCTGCTAGTTTGTATGTGAAGAATTCCCTTTTCCAACAAAGGTATCAAAGAGCTCAAAATATGTACTTGCAGATTCTGCAAAGCGCAGTTTCATAACTGCCCTATCAAAAGGAATGTTCAACGCTGTGAGTTGAATGCACACATCTTAAATGAGTTTCTGAGAATGCCTCTGTCTAGTTTTCTTGTGAAGATATTTCGTATTCCAATATAGGGCTCCAAGCGCTCTGATTGAACGCTTGCCGATTCTACAGAAAGAGTGTTTCAACACTGCTCTATCAAAAGAAAAGTGCAACTGTGTGAGTTGAACGCAAACATCACAAAGCAGTTTCAGAGAATGCTTCTGTCTAGTGTTTACGTGAAGAAAGTCCCGTTTCCAAAGAAGGCCTCAAAAAACTCCAAATATGGACTTGCAGCTTCTGCAAAGGGACTGTTTAAAAACTGCCCTATCAAAAGGAAGGTTCAGCTCTGTGAGTGGAATGCACACATCAGAAAGAAGTTTCTGAGAATGCTTCTGTCTAGTTTTAATGTGAAGATATTTCCTTTTCCACCATCGTCCCCAAAGCGCTCAGAAAGAACACTTACAGATTCCACAAAAAGAGTGTTTCAAAACTGCTCTATCAAAAGAAGTGTTCTACTCTGTGAGTTCAATGCCAACATCACAAAGCAGTTTCAGAGAATGCTTCTGTCTAGTTTCTAGGTGAAGAAATTCCCGTTTCCCCCGAAGGTCTGAAAGAGCTCCAAACACTCACTTGCGGATTCTGCAAAAAGACTGTTTCAAAACTGCTCTATCAATAGGAAGTTTCAACTCTGTGTGTTGAATGCAAACATCGTAAAGAATTTTCTGGGAATGCTTCTGTCTAGTTTTTATATGAAGATATTTCCTTTTCCACCACAGGCCTCAAAGCGCTCTGTATGAACACTTGCAGATACTACCCAATGGTGTTTTAAAACGGCTCTAACCGGAGAAAACTTCAAATCTGTGAGTTGAGTGCACACAGCACAAAGCAGTTTCAGATAATTCTTCTGTCTAGTTTGTATGTGAAGAAATTCTCGTTTCCAACGAAGGTCTCAAAGAGCTCAAAATATCCATTACCAGATTATGCAAAATCACAGTTTCAAAACTGCTCTATGAAAAGGAAGGTTCAACTCTGTGAGTTGAATGCACACATCAGAAAGAAGTTTCTGAGAATGCTTCTGCCCAGTTTTAATTTGAAGATATTTTCTTTTCCACCATAGACCACAAAGCTCTCCGTATGAACACTTGCAGATTCTACACAATAGTGTTTCAAAACCGCTCTAACAAGAGAAAGGTTCCAATCTGTGAGTTGAGTGCAGACATCACAAAGCAGTTTCAGAAAATGCTCCTGTCTAGTTTGTATATGAAGAAATTCCCGTTTCCAAAGACGGCCTCAAAGAGCTCCAAATATCCACTTGCAGATTCTGCAAAAACACAGTTTCGTGACTGCCCTACCAAAAGGAATGTTCAACCCTGTGAGTTGAATGCGCACATCTTAAATCAGTTTCTGAGAATGCTTCTGTCTTGTTTCCATGTGAAGATATTTCGTATTCCACTACAGGGCTCAAAGCGCTCTGAATGAACACTTGCCGATTCTACAGAAAGAGTGTTTCAAAACTGCTCTATGAAAAGAAAGGTGCAACTCTGTGAGTTGAATGCAAACATCACAAAGCAGTTTCAGAGAATGATTCTGTCTAAGTTTTAGGTGAAGAAATTCCCATTTCCCCCGAAACGTTTTAAAGAGCTCCAAGCCTTAACTTGCGGATCCTACAAAAATACTGTTTCAAAACTGCTCTATCCATAGAAAGGTTCAACTCTGTGACTTCAATGCACACATCATAAAGAAGTTTCTGAGAGTGTTTCTGCCCAGTTTTTATGTGATGATATCTCTTCTTGCACCATAAGCCTCAAAGCGCTCCGAATGAACACTTGCACATTCCACAAAAAGAGAGTTTCAAAACTACTCCAGCAACAGAAATTTTCAACTCTGTGAGTTGAATGCACACATCAGAAAGAAGTCTCTGAGAATGCTTCTGTCTAGTTTTTAAGTGAAGATATTTCCTTTTCCACCAGAGGACTCAAAGCACTCCGAATGAATACTTGCATGTGCTACACAATAGTCTTTCAAAACTGGTCTAACCAAAGAAACGTTCAACTCTGTGAGCTGAGTGCACACATCACAAAGCAGTTTCAGAAAATGCTTCTGCTAGTTTGTATGTGAAGAATTCCCTTTTCCAACAAAGGTATCAAAGAGCTCAAAATATGTACTTGCAGATTCTGCAAAGCGCAGTTTCATAACTGCCCTATCAAAAGGAATGTTCAACCCTGTGAGTTGAATGCACACATCTTAAATGAGTTTCTGAGAATGCCTCTGTCTAGTTTTCTTGTGAAGATATTTCGTATTCCAATATAGGGCTCCAAGCGCTCTGATTGAACGCTTGCCGATTCTACAGAAAGAGTGTTTCAACACTGCTCTATCAAAAGAAAAGTGCAACAGTGTGAGTTGAACGCAAACATCACAAAGCAGTTTCAGAGAATGCTTCTGTCTAGTGTTTACGTGAAGAAAGTCCCGTTTCCAAAGAAGGCCTCAAAAAACTCCAAATATGGACTTGCAGCTTCTGCAAAGGGACTGTTTAAAAACTGCCCTATCAAAAGGAAGGTTCAGCTCTGTGAGTGGAATGCACACATCAGAAAGAAGTTTCTGAGAATGCTTCTGTCTAGTTTTAATGTGAAGATATTTCCTTTTCCACCATCGTCCCCAAAGCGCTCAGAAAGAACACTTACAGATTCCACAAAAAGAGTGTTTCAAAACTGCTCTATCAAAAGAAGTGTTCTACTCTGTGAGTTCAATGCCAACATCACAAAGCAGTTTCAGAGAATGCTTCTGTCTAGTTTCTAGGTGAAGAAATTCCCGTTTCCCCCGAAGGTCTGAAAGAGCTCCAAACATTCACTTGCAGATTCTGCAAAAAGACTGTTTCAAAACTGCTCTATCAATAGGAAGTTTCAACTCTGTGTGTTGAATGCAAACATCGTAAAGAATTTTCTGGGAATGCTTCTGTCTAGTTTTTATATGAAGAGATTTCCTTTTCCACCACAGGCCTCAAAGCGCTCTGTATGAACACTTGCAGATACTACCCAATGGTGTTTTAAAACGGCTCTAACCGGAGAAAACTTCAAATCTGTGAGTTGAGTGCACACAGCACAAAGCAGTTTCAGATAATTCTTCTGTCTAGTTTGTATGTGAAGAAATTCTCGTTTCCAACGAAGGTCTCAAAGAGCTCAAAATATCCATTACCAGATTATGCAAAATCACAGTTTCAAAACTGCTCTATGAAAAGGAAGGTTCAACTCTGTGAGTTGAATGCACACATCACAAAGAAGTTTCTGAGAATGCTTCTGCCCAGTTTTAATATGAAGATATTTTCTTTTCCACCATAGACCACAAAGCTCTCAGTATGAACACTTGCAGATTCTACACAATAGTGTTTCAAAACCGCTCTAACAAGAGAAAGGTTCCAATCTGTGAGTTGAGTGCAGACATCACAAAGCAGTTTCAGAAAATGCTCCTGTCTAGTTTGTATATGAAGAAATTCCCGTTTCCAAAGAAGGCCTCAAAGAGCTCCAAATATCCACTTGCAGATTCTGCAAAAACACAGTTTCGTGACTGCCCTACCAAAAGGAATGTTCAACCCTGTGAGTTGAATGCGCACATCTTAAATCAGTTTCTGAGAATGCTTCTGTCTTGTTTCCATGTGAAGATATTTCGTATTCCACTACAGGGCTCAAAGCGCTCTGAATGAACACTTGCCGATTCTACAGAAAGAGTGTTTCAAAACTGCTCTATGAAAAGAAAGGTGCAACTCTGTGAGTTGAATGCAAACATCACAAAGCAGTTTCAGAGAATGATTCTGTCTAAGTTTTAGGTGAAGAAATTCCCATTTCCCCCGAAAGGTTTTAAAGAGCTCCAAACCTTAACTTGCGGATCCTACAAAAATACTGTTTCAAAACTGCTCTATCCATAGAAAGGTTCAACTCTGTGACTTCAATGCACACATCATAAAGAAGTTTCTGAGAGTGTTTCTGCCCAGTTTTTATGTGATGATATCTCTTCTTGCACCATAAGCCTCAAAGCGCTCCGAATGAACACTTGCACATTCCACAAAAAGAGAGTTTCAAAACTACTCCAGCAACAGAAATTTTCAACTCTGTGAGTTGAATGCACACATCAGAAAGAAGTCTCTGAGAATGCTTCTGTCTAGTTTTTAAGTGAAGATATTTCCTTTTCCACCAGAGGACTCAAAGCACTCCGAATGAATACTTGCATGTGCTACACAATAGTCTTTCAAAACTGGTCTAACCAAAGAAACGTTCAACTCTGTGAGCTGAGTGCACACATCACAAAGCAGTTTCAGAAAATGCTTCTGCTAGTTTGTATGTGAAGAATTCCCTTTTCCAACAAAGGTATCAAAGAGCTCAAAATATGTACTTGCAGATTCTGCAAAGCGCAGTTTCATAACTGCCCTATCAAAAGGAATGTTCAACGCTGTGAGTTGAATGCACACATCTTAAATGAGTTTCTGAGAATGCCTCTGTCTAGTTTTCTTGTGAAGATATTTCGTATTCCAATATAGGGCTCCAAGCGCTCTGATTGAACGCTTGCCGATTCTACAGAAAGAGTGTTTCAACACTGCTCTATCAAAAGAAAAGTGCAACTGTGTGAGTTGAACGCAAACATCACAAAGCAGTTTCAGAGAATGCTTCTGTCTAGTGTTTACGTGAAGAAAGTCCCGTTTCCAAAGAAGGCCTCAAAAAACTCCAAATATGGACTTGCAGCTTCTGCAAAGGGACTGTTTAAAAACTGCCCTATCAAAAGGAAGGTTCAGCTCTGTGAGTGGAATGCACACATCAGAAAGAAGTTTCTGAGAATGCTTCTGTCTAGTTTTAATGTGAAGATATTTCCTTTTCCACCATCGTCCCCAAAGCGCTCAGAAAGAACACTTACAGATTCCACAAAAAGAGTGTTTCAAAACTGCTCTATCAAAAGAAGTGTTCTACTCTGTGAGTTCAATGCCAACATCACAAAGCAGTTTCAGAGAATGCTTCTGTCTAGTTTCTAGGTGAAGAAATTCCCGTTTCCCCCGAAGGTCTGAAAGAGCTCCAAACATTCACTTGCAGATTCTGCAAAAAGACTGTTTCAAAACTGCTCTATCAATAGGAAGTTTCAACTCTGTGTGTTGAATGCAAACATCGTAAAGAATTTTCTGGGAATGCTTCTGTCTAGTTTTTATATGAAGAGATTTCCTTTTCCACCACAGGCCTCAAAGCGCTCTGTATGAACACTTGCAGATACTACCCAATGGTGTTTTAAAACGGCTCTAACCGGAGAAAACTTCAAATCTGTGAGTTGAGTGCACACAGCACAAAGCAGTTTCAGCTAATTCTTCTGTCTAGTTTGTATGTGAAGAAATTCTCGTTTCCAACGAAGGTCTCAAAGAGCTCAAAATATCCATTACCAGATTATGCAAAATCACAGTTTCAAAACTGCTCTATGAAAAGGAAGGTTCAACTCTGTGAGTTGAATGCACACATCAGAAAGAAGTTTCTGAGAATGCTTCTGCCCAGTTTTAATTTGAAGATATTTTCTTTTCCACCATAGACCACAAAGCTCTCCGTATGAACACTTGCAGATTCTACACAGTAGTGTTTCAAAACCGCTCTAACAAGAGAAAGGTTCCAATCTGTGAGTTGAGTGCAGACATCACAAAGCAGTTTCAGAAAATGCTCCTGTCTAGTTTGTATATGAAGAAATTCCCGTTTCCAAAGAAGGCCTCAAAGAGCTCCAAATATCCACTTGCAGATTCTGCAAAAACACAGTTTCGTGACTGCCCTACCAAAAGGAATGTTCAACCCTGTGAGTTGAATGCGCACATCTTAAATCAGTTTCTGAGAATGCTTCTGTCTTGTTTCCATGTGAAGATATTTCGTATTCCACTACAGGGCTCCAAGCGCTCTGAATGAACACTTGCCGATTCTACAGAAAGAGTGTTTCAAAACTGCTCTATGAAAAGAAAGGTGCAACTCTGTGAGTTGAATGCAAACATCACAAAGCAGTTTCAGAGAATGATTCTGTCTAAGTTTTAGGTGAAGAAATTCCCATTTCCCCCGAAAGGTTTTAAAGAGCTCCAAACCTTAACTTGCGGATCCTACAAAAATACTGTTTCAAAACTGCTCTATCCATAGAAAGGTTCAACTCTGTGACTTCAATGCACACATCATAAAGAAGTTTCTGAGAGTGTTTCTGCCCAGTTTTTATGTGATGATATCTCTTCTTGCACCATAAGCCTCAAAGCGCTCCGAATGAACACTTGCACATTCCACAAAAAGAGAGTTTCAAAACTACTCCAGCAACAGAAATTTCCAACTCTGTGAGTTGAATGCACACATCAGAAAGAAGTCTCTGAGAATGCTTCTGTCTAGTTTTTAAGTGAAGATATTTCCTTTTCCACCAGAGGACTCAAAGCACTCCGAATGAATACTTGCATGTGCTACACAATAGTCTTTCAAAACTGGTCTAACCAAAGAAACGTTCAACTCTGTGAGCTGAGTGCACACATCACAAAGCAGTTTCAGAAAATGCTTCTGCTAGTTTGTATGTGAAGAATTCCCTTTTCCAACAAAGGTATCAAAGAGCTCAAAATATGTACTTGCAGATTCTGCAAAGCGCAGTTTCATAACTGCCCTATCAAAAGGAATGTTCAACCCTGTGAGTTGAATGCACACATCTTAAATGAGTTTCTGAGAATGCCTCTGTCTAGTTTTCTTGTGAAGATATTTCGTATTCCAATATAGGGCTCCAAGCGCTCTGATTGAACGCTTGCCGATTCTACAGAAAGAGTGTTTCAACACTGCTCTATCAAAAGAAAAGTGCAACTGTGTGAGTTGAACGCAAACATCACAAAGCAGTTTCAGAAAATGCTTCTGTCTAGTGTTTACGTGAAGAAAGTCCCGTTTCCAAAGAAGGCCTCAAAAAACTCCAAATATGGACTTGCAGCTTCTGCAAAGGGACTGTTTAAAAACTGCCCTATCAAAAGAAAGGTTCAGCTCTGTGAGTGGAATGCACACATCAGAAAGAAGTTTCTGAGAATGCTTCTGTCTAGTTTTAATGTGAAGATATTTCCTTTTCCACCATCGTCCCCAAAGCGCTCAGAAAGAACACTTACAGATTCCACAAAAAGAGTGTTTCAAAACTGCTCTATCAAAAGAAGTGTTCTACTCTGTGAGTTCAATGCCAACATCACAAAGCAGTTTCAGAGAATGCTTCTGTCTAGTTTCTAGGTGAAGAAATTCCCGTTTCCCCCGAAGGTCTGAAAGAGCTCCAAACATTCACTTGCAGATTCTGCAAAAAGACTGTTTCAAAACTGCTCTATCAATAGGAAGTTTCAACTCTGTGTGTTGAATGCAAACATCGTAAAGAATTTTCTGGGAATGCTTCTGTCTAGTTTTTATATGAAGAGATTTCCTTTTCCACCACAGGCCTCAAAGCGCTCTGTATGAACACTTGCAGATACTACCCAATGGTGTTTTAAAACGGCTCTAACCGGAGAAAACTTCAAATCTGTGAGTTGAGTGCACACAGCACAAAGCAGTTTCAGATAATTCTTCTGTCTAGTTTGTATGTGAAGAAATTCTCGTTTCCAACGAAGGTCTCAAAGAGCTCAAAATATGCATTACCAGATTATGCAAAATCACAGTTTCAAAACTGCTCTATGAAAAGGAAGGTTCAACTCTGTGAGTTGAAGGCACACATCAGAAAGAAGTTTCTGAGAATGCTTCTGCCCAGTTTTAATATGAAGATATTTTCTTTTCCACCATAGACCACAAAGCTCTCCGTATGAACACTTGCAGATTCTACACAATAGTGTTTCAAAACCGCTCTAACAAGAGAAAGGTTCCAATCTGTGAGTTGAGTGCAGACATCACAAACCAGTTTCAGAAAATGCTCCTGTCTAGTTTGTATATGAAGAAATTCCCGTTTCCAAAGAAGGCCTCAAAGAGCTCCAAATATCCACTTGCAGATTCTGCAAAAACACAGTTTCGTGACTGCCCTACCAAAAGGAATGTTCAACCCTGTGAGTTGAATGCACACATCTTAAATCAGTTTCTGAGAATGCTTCTGTCTTGTTTCCATGTGAAGATATTTCGTATTCCACTACAGGGCTCAAAGCGCTCTGAATGAACACTTGCCGATTCTACAGAAAGAGTGTTTCAAAACTGCTCTATGAAAAGAAAGGTGCAACTCTGTGAGTTGAATGCAAACATCACAAAGCAGTTTCAGAGAATGATTCTGTCTAAGTTTTAGGTGAAGAAATTCCCATTTCCCCCGAAAGGTTTTAAAGAGCTCCAAACCTTAACTTGCAGATCCTACAAAAATACTGTTTCAAAACTGCTCTATCCATAGAAAGGTTCAACTCTGTGACTTCAATGCACACATCATAAAGAAGTTTCTGAGAGTGTTTCTGCCCAGTTTTTATGTGATGATATCTCTTCTTGCACCATAAGCCTCAAAGCGCTCCGAATGAACACTTGCACATTCCACAAAAAGAGAGTTTCAAAACTACTCCAGCAACAGAAATTTTCAACTCTGTGAGTTGAATGCACACATCAGAAAGAAGTCTCTGAGAATGCTTCTGTCTAGTTTTTAAGTGAAGATATTTCCTTTTCCACCAGAGGACTCAAAGCACTCCGAATGAATACTTGCATGTGCTACACAATAGTCTTTCAAAAATGGTCTAACCAAAGAAACGTTCAACTCTGTGAGCTGAGTGCACACATCACAAAGCAGTTTCAGAAAATGCTTCTGCTAGTTTGTATGTGAAGAATTCCCTTTTCCAACAAAGGTATCAAAGAGCTCAAAATATGTACTTGCAGATTCTGCAAAGCGCAGTTTCATAACTGCCCTATCAAAAGGAATGTTCAACGCTGTGAGTTGAATGCACACATCTTAAATGAGTTTCTGAGAATGCCTCTGTCTAGTTTTCTTGTGAAGATATTTCGTATTCCAATATAGGGCTCCAAGCGCTCTGATTGAACGCTTGCCGATTCTACAGAAAGAGTGTTTCAACACTGCTCTATCAAAAGAAAAGTGCAACTGTGTGAGTTGAACGCAAACATCACAAAGCAGTTTCAGAGAATGCTTCTGTCTAGTGTTTACGTGAAGAAAGTCCCGTTTCCAAAGAAGGCCTCAAAAAACTCCAAATATGGACTTGCAGCTTCTGCAAAGGGACTGTTTAAAAACTGCCCTATCAAAAGGAAGGTTCAGCTCTGTGAGTGGAATGCACACATCAGAAAGAAGTTTCTGAGAATGCTTCTGTCTAGTTTTAATGTGAAGATATTTCCTTTTCCACCATCGTCCCCAAAGCGCTCAGAAAGAACACTTACAGATTCCACAAAAAGAGTGTTTCAAAACTGCTCTATCAAAAGAAGTGTTCTACTCTGTGAGTTCAATGCCAACATCACAAAGCAGTTTCAGAGAATGCTTCTGTCTAGTTTCTAGGTGAAGAAATTCCCGTTTCCCCCGAAGGTCTGAAAGAGCTCCAAACACTCACTTGCGGATTCTGCAAAAAGACTGTTTCAAAACTGCTCTATCAATAGGAAGTTTCAACTCTGTGTGTTGAATGCAAACATCGTAAAGAATTTTCTGGGAATGCTTCTGTCTAGTTTTTATATGAAGATATTTCCTTTTCCACCACAGGCCTCAAAGCGCTCTGTATGAACACTTGCAGATACTACCCAATGGTGTTTTAAAACGGCTCTAACCGGAGAAAACTTCAAATCTGTGAGTTGAGTGCACACAGCACAAAGCAGTTTCAGATAATTCTTCTGTCTAGTTTGTATGTGAAGAAATTCTCGTTTCCAACGAAGGTCTCAAAGAGCTCAAAATATCCATTACCAGATTATGCAAAATCACAGTTTCAAAACTGCTCTATGAAAAGGAAGGTTCAACTCTGTGAGTTGAATGCACACATCAGAAAGAAGTTTCTGAGAATGCTTCTGCCCAGTTTTAATTTGAAGATATTTTCTTTTCCACCATAGACCACAAAGCTCTCCGTATGAACACTTGCAGATTCTACACAATAGTGTTTCAAAACCGCTCTAACAAGAGAAAGGTTCCAATCTGTGAGTTGAGTGCAGACATCACAAAGCAGTTTCAGAAAATGCTCCTGTCTAGTTTGTATATGAAGAAATTCCCGTTTCCAAAGACGGCCTCAAAGAGCTCCAAATATCCACTTGCAGATTCTGCAAAAACACAGTTTCGTGACTGCCCTACCAAAAGGAATGTTCAACCCTGTGAGTTGAATGCGCACATCTTAAATCAGTTTCTGAGAATGCTTCTGTCTTGTTTCCATGTGAAGATATTTCGTATTCCACTACAGGGCTCAAAGCGCTCTGAATGAACACTTGCCGATTCTACAGAAAGAGTGTTTCAAAACTGCTCTATGAAAAGAAAGGTGCAACTCTGTGAGTTGAATGCAAACATCACAAAGCAGTTTCAGAGAATGATTCTGTCTAAGTTTTAGGTGAAGAAATTCCCATTTCCCCCGAAACGTTTTAAAGAGCTCCAAGCCTTAACTTGCGGATCCTACAAAAATACTGTTTCAAAACTGCTCTATCCATAGAAAGGTTCAACTCTGTGACTTCAATGCACACATCATAAAGAAGTTTCTGAGAGTGTTTCTGCCCAGTTTTTATGTGATGATATCTCTTCTTGCACCATAAGCCTCAAAGCGCTCCGAATGAACACTTGCACATTCCACAAAAAGAGAGTTTCAAAACTACTCCAGCAACAGAAATTTTCAACTCTGTGAGTTGAATGCACACATCAGAAAGAAGTCTCTGAGAATGCTTCTGTCTAGTTTTTAAGTGAAGATATTTCCTTTTCCACCAGAGGACTCAAAGCACTCCGAATGAATACTTGCATGTGCTACACAATAGTCTTTCAAAACTGGTCTAACCAAAGAAACGTTCAACTCTGTGAGCTGAGTGCACACATCACAAAGCAGTTTCAGAAAATGCTTCTGCTAGTTTGTATGTGAAGAATTCCCTTTTCCAACAAAGGTATCAAAGAGCTCAAAATATGTACTTGCAGATTCTGCAAAGCGCAGTTTCATAACTGCCCTATCAAAAGGAATGTTCAACGCTGTGAGTTGAATGCACACATCTTAAATGAGTTTCTGAGAATGCCTCTGTCTAGTTTTCTTGTGAAGATATTTCGTATTCCAATATAGGGCTCCAAGCGCTCTGATTGAACGCTTGCCGATTCTACAGAAAGAGTGTTTCAACACTGCTCTATCAAAAGAAAAGTACAACTGTGTGAGTTGAACGCAAACATCACAAAGCAGTTTCAGAGAATGCTTCTGTCTAGTGTTTACGTGAAGAAAGTCCCGTTTCCAAAGAAGGCCTCAAAAAACTCCAAATATGGACTTGCAGCTTCTGCAAAGGGACTGTTTAAAAACTGCCCTATCAAAAGGAAGGTTCAGCTCTGTGAGTGGAATGCACACATCAGAAAGAAGTTTCTGAGAATGCTTCTGTCTAGTTTTAATGTGAAGATATTTCCTTTTCCACCATCGTCCCCAAAGCGCTCAGAAAGAACACTTACAGATTCCACAAAAAGAGTGTTTCAAAACTGCTCTATCAAAAGAAGTGTTCTACTCTGTGAGTTCAATGCCAACATCACAAAGCAGTTTCAGAGAATGCTTCTGTCTAGTTTCTAGGTGAAGAAATTCCCGTTTCCCCCGAAGGTCTGAAAGAGCTCCAAACATTCACTTGCAGATTCTGCAAAAAGACTGTTTCAAAACTGCTCTATCAATAGGAAGTTTCAACTCTGTGTGTTGAATGCAAACATCGTAAAGAATTTTCTGGGAATGCTTCTGTCTAGTTTTTATATGAAGAGATTTCCTTTTCCACCACAGGCCTCAAAGCGCTCTGTATGAACACTTGCAGATACTACCCAATGGTGTTTTAAAACGGCTCTAACCGGAGAAAACTTCAAATCTGTGAGTTGAGTGCACACAGCACAAAGCAGTTTCAGATAATTCTTCTGTCTAGTTTGTATGTGAAGAAATTCTCGTTTCCAACGAAGGTCTCAAAGAGCTCAAAATATCCATTACCAGATTATGCAAAATCACAGTTTCAAAACTGCTCTATGAAAAGGAAGGTTCAACTCTGTGAGTTGAATGCACACATCACAAAGAAGTTTCTGAGAATGCTTCTGCCCAGTTTTAATATGAAGATATTTTCTTTTCCACCATAGACCACAAAGCTCTCAGTATGAACACTTGCAGATTCTACACAATAGTGTTTCAAAACCGCTCTAACAAGAGAAAGGTTCCAATCTGTGAGTTGAGTGCAGACATCACAAAGCAGTTTCAGAAAATGCTCCTGTCTAGTTTGTATATGAAGAAATTCCCGTTTCCAAAGAAGGCCTCAAAGAGCTCCAAATATCCACTTGCAGATTCTGCAAAAACACAGTTTCGTGACTGCCCTACCAAAAGGAATGTTCAACCCTGTGAGTTGAATGCGCACATCTTAAATCAGTTTCTGAGAATGCTTCTGTCTTGTTTCCATGTGAAGATATTTCGTATTCCACTACAGGGCTCAAAGCGCTCTGAATGAACACTTGCCGATTCTACAGAAAGAGTGTTTCAAAACTGCTCTATGAAAAGAAAGGTGCAACTCTGTGAGTTGAATGCAAACATCACAAAGCAGTTTCAGAGAATGATTCTGTCTAAGTTTTAGGTGAAGAAATTCCCATTTCCCCCGAAAGGTTTTAAAGAGCTCCAAACCTTAACTTGCGGATCCTACAAAAATACTGTTTCAAAACTGCTCTATCCATAGAAAGGTTCAACTCTGTGACTTCAATGCACACATCATAAAGAAGTTTCTGAGAGTGTTTCTGCCCAGTTTTTATGTGATGATATCTCTTCTTGCACCATAAGCCTCAAAGCGCTCCGAATGAACACTTGCACATTCCACAAAAAGAGAGTTTCAAAACTACTCCAGCAACAGAAATTTTCAACTCTGTGAGTTGAATGCACACATCAGAAAGAAGTCTCTGAGAATGCTTCTGTCTAGTTTTTAAGTGAAGATATTTCCTTTTCCACCAGAGGACTCAAAGCACTCCGAATGAATACTTGCATGTGCTACACAATAGTCTTTCAAAACTGGTCTAACCAAAGAAACGTTCAACTCTGTGAGCTGAGTGCACACATCACAAAGCAGTTTCAGAAAATGCTTCTGCTAGTTTGTATGTGAAGAATTCCCTTTTCCAACAAAGGTATCAAAGAGCTCAAAATATGTACTTGCAGATTCTGCAAAGCGCAGTTTCATAACTGCCCTATCAAAAGGAATGTTCAACGCTGTGAGTTGAATGCACACATCTTAAATGAGTTTCTGAGAATGCCTCTGTCTAGTTTTCTTGTGAAGATATTTCGTATTCCAATATAGGGCTCCAAGCGCTCTGATTGAACGCTTGCCGATTCTACAGAAAGAGTGTTTCAACACTGCTCTATCAAAAGAAAAGTGCAACTGTGTGAGTTGAACGCAAACATCACAAAGCAGTTTCAGAGAATGCTTCTGTCTAGTGTTTACGTGAAGAAAGTCCCGTTTCCAAAGAAGGCCTCAAAAAACTCCAAATATGGACTTGCAGCTTCTGCAAAGGGACTGTTTAAAAACTGCCCTATCAAAAGGAAGGTTCAGCTCTGTGAGTGGAATGCACACATCAGAAAGAAGTTTCTGAGAATGCTTCTGTCTAGTTTTAATGTGAAGATATTTCCTTTTCCACCATCGTCCCCAAAGCGCTCAGAAAGAACACTTACAGATTCCACAAAAAGAGTGTTTCAAAACTGCTCTATCAAAAGAAGTGTTCTACTCTGTGAGTTCAATGCCAACATCACAAAGCAGTTTCAGAGAATGCTTCTGTCTAGTTTCTAGGTGAAGAAATTCCCGTTTCCCCCGAAGGTCTGAAAGAGCTCCAAACATTCACTTGCAGATTCTGCAAAAAGACTGTTTCAAAACTGCTCTATCAATAGGAAGTTTCAACTCTGTGTGTTGAATGCAAACATCGTAAAGAATTTTCTGGGAATGCTTCTGTCTAGTTTTTATATGAAGAGATTTCCTTTTCCACCACAGGCCTCAAAGCGCTCTGTATGAACACTTGCAGATACTACCCAATGGTGTTTTAAAACGGCTCTAACCGGAGAAAACTTCAAATCTGTGAGTTGAGTGCACACAGCACAAAGCAGTTTCAGCTAATTCTTCTGTCTAGTTTGTATGTGAAGAAATTCTCGTTTCCAACGAAGGTCTCAAAGAGCTCAAAATATCCATTACCAGATTATGCAAAATCACAGTTTCAAAACTGCTCTATGAAAAGGAAGGTTCAACTCTGTGAGTTGAATGCACACATCAGAAAGAAGTTTCTGAGAATGCTTCTGCCCAGTTTTAATTTGAAGATATTTTCTTTTCCACCATAGACCACAAAGCTCTCCGTATGAACACTTGCAGATTCTACACAGTAGTGTTTCAAAACCGCTCTAACAAGAGAAAGGTTCCAATCTGTGAGTTGAGTGCAGACATCACAAAGCAGTTTCAGAAAATGCTCCTGTCTAGTTTGTATATGAAGAAATTCCCGTTTCCAAAGAAGGCCTCAAAGAGCTCCAAATATCCACTTGCAGATTCTGCAAAAACACAGTTTCGTGACTGCCCTACCAAAAGGAATGTTCAACCCTGTGAGTTGAATGCGCACATCTTAAATCAGTTTCTGAGAATGCTTCTGTCTTGTTTCCATGTGAAGATATTTCGTATTCCACTACAGGGCTCCAAGCGCTCTGAATGAACACTTGCCGATTCTACAGAAAGAGTGTTTCAAAACTGCTCTATGAAAAGAAAGGTGCAACTCTGTGAGTTGAATGCAAACATCACAAAGCAGTTTCAGAGAATGATTCTGTCTAAGTTTTAGGTGAAGAAATTCCCATTTCCCCCGAAAGGTTTTAAAGAGCTCCAAACCTTAACTTGCGGATCCTACAAAAATACTGTTTCAAAACTGCTCTATCCATAGAAAGGTTCAACTCTGTGACTTCAATGCACACATCATAAAGAAGTTTCTGAGAGTGTTTCTGCCCAGTTTTTATGTGATGATATCTCTTCTTGCACCATAAGCCTCAAAGCGCTCCGAATGAACACTTGCACATTCCACAAAAAGAGAGTTTCAAAACTACTCCAGCAACAGAAATTTCCAACTCTGTGAGTTGAATGCACACATCAGAAAGAAGTCTCTGAGAATGCTTCTGTCTAGTTTTTAAGTGAAGATATTTCCTTTTCCACCAGAGGACTCAAAGCACTCCGAATGAATACTTGCATGTGCTACACAATAGTCTTTCAAAACTGGTCTAACCAAAGAAACGTTCAACTCTGTGAGCTGAGTGCACACATCACAAAGCAGTTTCAGAAAATGCTTCTGCTAGTTTGTATGTGAAGAATTCCCTTTTCCAACAAAGGTATCAAAGAGCTCAAAATATGTACTTGCAGATTCTGCAAAGCGCAGTTTCATAACTGCCCTATCAAAAGGAATGTTCAACCCTGTGAGTTGAATGCACACATCTTAAATGAGTTTCTGAGAATGCCTCTGTCTAGTTTTCTTGTGAAGATATTTCGTATTCCAATATAGGGCTCCAAGCGCTCTGATTGAACGCTTGCCGATTCTACAGAAAGAGTGTTTCAACACTGCTCTATCAAAAGAAAAGTGCAACTGTGTGAGTTGAACGCAAACATCACAAAGCAGTTTCAGAAAATGCTTCTGTCTAGTGTTTACGTGAAGAAAGTCCCGTTTCCAAAGAAGGCCTCAAAAAACTCCAAATATGGACTTGCAGCTTCTGCAAAGGGACTGTTTAAAAACTGCCCTATCAAAAGGAAGGTTCAGCTCTGTGAGTGGAATGCACACATCAGAAAGAAGTTTCTGAGAATGCTTCTGTCTAGTTTTAATGTGAAGATATTTCCTTTTCCACCATCGTCCCCAAAGCGCTCAGAAAGAACACTTACAGATTCCACAAAAAGAGTGTTTCAAAACTGCTCTATCAAAAGAAGTGTTCTACTCTGTGAGTTCAATGCCAACATCACAAAGCAGTTTCAGAGAATGCTTCTGTCTAGTTTCTAGGTGAAGAAATTCCCGTTTCCCCCGAAGGTCTGAAAGAGCTCCAAACATTCACTTGCAGATTCTGCAAAAAGACTGTTTCAAAACTGCTCTATCAATAGGAAGTTTCAACTCTGTGTGTTGAATGCAAACATCGTAAAGAATTTTCTGGGAATGCTTCTGTCTAGTTTTTATATGAAGAGATTTCCTTTTCCACCACAGGCCTCAAAGCGCTCTGTATGAACACTTGCAGATACTACCCAATGGTGTTTTCAAACGGCTCTAACCGGAGAAAACTTCAAATCTGTGAGTTGAGTGCACACAGCACAAAGCAGTTTCAGATAATTCTTCTGTCTAGTTTGTATGTGAAGAAATTCTCGTTTCCAACGAAGGTCTCAAAGAGCTCAAAATATCCATTACCAGATTATGCAAAATCACAGTTTCAAAACTGCTCTATGAAAAGGAAGGTTCAACTCTGTGAGTTGAATGCACACATCAGAAAGAAGTTTCTGAGAATGCTTCTGCCCAGTTTTAATTTGAAGATATTTTCTTTTCCACCATAGACCACAAAGCTCTCCGTATGAACACTTGCAGATTCTACACAATAGTGTTTCAAAACCGCTCTAACAAGAGAAAGGTTCCAATCTGTGAGTTGAGTGCAGACATCACAAAGCAGTTTCAGAAAATGCTCCTGTCTAGTTTGTATATGAAGAAATTCCCGTTTCCAAAGAAGGCCTCAAAGAGCTCCAAATATCCACTTGCAGATTCTGCAAAAACACAGTTTCGTGACTGCCCTACCAAAAGGAATGTTCAACCCTGTGAGTTGAATGCGCACATCTTAAATCAGTTTCTGAGAATGCTTCTGTCTTGTTTCCATGTGAAGATATTTCGTATTCCACTACAGGGCTCAAAGCGCTCTGAATGAACACTTGCCGATTCTACAGAAAGAGTGTTTCAAAACTGCTCTATGAAAAGAAAGGTGCAACTCTGTGAGTTGAATGCAAACATCACAAAGCAGTTTCAGAGAATGATTCTGTCTAAGTTTGAGGTGAAGAAATTCCCATTTCCCCCGAAAGGTTTTAAAGAGCTCCAAACCTTAACTTGCGGATCCTACAAAAATACTGTTTCAAAACTGCTCTATCCATAGAAAGGTTCAACTCTGTGACTTCAATGCACACATCATAAAGAAGTTTCTGAGAGTGTTTCTGCCCAGTTTTTATGTGATGATATCTCTTCTTGCACCATAAGCCTCAAAGCGCTCCGAATGAACACTTGCACATTCCACAAAAAGAGAGTTTCAAAACTACTCCAGCAACAGAAATTTTCAACTCTGTGAGTTGAATGCACACATCAGAAAGAAGTCTCTGAGAATGCTTCTGTCTAGTTTTTAAGTGAAGATATTTCCTTTTCCACCAGAGGACTCAAAGCACTCCGAATGAATACTTGCATGTGCTACACAATAGTCTTTCAAAACTGGTCTAACCAAAGAAACGTTCAACTCTGTGAGCTGAGTGCACACATCACAAAGCAGTTTCAGAAAATGCTTCTGCTAGTTTGTATGTGAAGAATTCCCTTTTCCAACAAAGGTATCAAAGAGCTCAAAATATGTACTTGCAGATTCTGCAAAGCGCAGTTTCATAACTGCCCTATCAAAAGGAATGTTCAACGCTGTGAGTTGAATGCACACATCTTAAATGAGTTTCTGAGAATGCCTCTGTCTAGTTTTCTTGTGAAGATATTTCGTATTCCAATATAGGGCTCCAAGCGCTCTGATTGAACGCTTGCCGATTCTACAGAAAGAGTGTTTCAACACTGCTCTATCAAAAGAAAAGTGCAACTGTGTGAGTTGAACGCAAACATCACAAAGCAGTTTCAGAGAATGCTTCTGTCTAGTGTTTACGTGAAGAAAGTCCCGTTTCCAAAGAAGGCCTCAAAAAACTCCAAATATGGACTTGCAGCTTCTGCAAAGGGACTGTTTAAAAACTGCCCTATCAAAAGGAAGGTTCAGCTCTGTGAGTGGAATGCACACATCAGAAAGAAGTTTCTGAGAATGCTTCTGTCTAGTTTTAATGTGAAGATATTTCCTTTTCCACCATCGTCCCCAAAGCGCTCAGAAAGAACACTTACAGATTCCACAAAAAGAGTGTTTCAAAACTGCTCTATCAAAAGAAGTGTTCTACTCTGTGAGTTCAATGCCAACATCACAAAGCAGTTTCAGAGAATGCTTCTGTCTAGTTTCTAGGTGAAGAAATTCCCGTTTCCCCCGAAGGTCTGAAAGAGCTCCAAACATTCACTTGCAGATTCTGCAAAAAGACTGTTTCAAAACTGCTCTATCAATAGGAAGTTTCAACTCTGTGTGTTGAATGCAAACATCGTAAAGAATTTTCTGGGAATGCTTCTGTCTAGTTTTTATATGAAGAGATTTCCTTTTCCACCACAGGCCTCAAAGCGCTCTGTATGAACACTTGCAGATACTACCCAATGGTGTTTTAAAACGGCTCTAACCGGAGAAAACTTCAAATCTGTGAGTTGAGTGCACACAGCACAAAGCAGTTTCAGCTAATTCTTCTGTCTAGTTTGTATGTGAAGAAATTCTCGTTTCCAACGAAGGTCTCAAAGAGCTCAAAATATCCATTACCAGATTATGCAAAATCACAGTTTCAAAACTGCTCTATGAAAAGGAAGGTTCAACTCTGTGAGTTGAATGCACACATCAGAAAGAAGTTTCTGAGAATGCTTCTGCCCAGTTTTAATTTGAAGATATTTTCTTTTCCACCATAGACCACAAAGCTCTCCGTATGAACACTTGCAGATTCTACACAGTAGTGTTTCAAAACCGCTCTAACAAGAGAAAGGTTCCAATCTGTGAGTTGAGTGCAGACATCACAAAGCAGTTTCAGAAAATGCTCCTGTCTAGTTTGTATATGAAGAAATTCCCGTTTCCAAAGAAGGCCTCAAAGAGCTCCAAATATCCACTTGCAGATTCTGCAAAAACACAGTTTCGTGACTGCCCTACCAAAAGGAATGTTCAACCCTGTGAGTTGAATGCGCACATCTTAAATCAGTTTCTGAGAATGCTTCTGTCTTGTTTCCATGTGAAGATATTTCGTATTCCACTACAGGGCTCCAAGCGCTCTGAATGAACACTTGCCGATTCTACAGAAAGAGTGTTTCAAAACTGCTCTATGAAAAGAAAGGTGCAACTCTGTGAGTTGAATGCAAACATCACAAAGCAGTTTCAGAGAATGATTCTGTCTAAGTTTTAGGTGAAGAAATTCCCATTTCCCCCGAAAGGTTTTAAAGAGCTCCAAACCTTAACTTGCGGATCCTACAAAAATACTGTTTCAAAACTGCTCTATCCATAGAAAGGTTCAACTCTGTGACTTCAATGCACACATCATAAAGAAGTTTCTGAGAGTGTTTCTGCCCAGTTTTTATGTGATGATATCTCTTCTTGCACCATAAGCCTCAAAGCGCTCCGAATGAACACTTGCACATTCCACAAAAAGAGAGTTTCAAAACTACTCCAGCAACAGAAATTTCCAACTCTGTGAGTTGAATGCACACATCAGAAAGAAGTCTCTGAGAATGCTTCTGTCTAGTTTTTAAGTGAAGATATTTCCTTTTCCACCAGAGGACTCAAAGCACTCCGAATGAATACTTGCATGTGCTACACAATAGTCTTTCAAAACTGGTCTAACCAAAGAAACGTTCAACTCTGTGAGCTGAGTGCACACATCACAAAGCAGTTTCAGAAAATGCTTCTGCTAGTTTGTATGTGAAGAATTCCCTTTTCCAACAAAGGTATCAAAGAGCTCAAAATATGTACTTGCAGATTCTGCAAAGCGCAGTTTCATAACTGCCCTATCAAAAGGAATGTTCAACCCTGTGAGTTGAATGCACACATCTTAAATGAGTTTCTGAGAATGCCTCTGTCTAGTTTTCTTGTGAAGATATTTCGTATTCCAATATAGGGCTCCAAGCGCTCTGATTGAACGCTTGCCGATTCTACAGAAAGAGTGTTTCAACACTGCTCTATCAAAAGAAAAGTGCAACTGTGTGAGTTGAACGCAAACATCACAAAGCAGTTTCAGAAAATGCTTCTGTCTAGTGTTTACGTGAAGAAAGTCCCGTTTCCAAAGAAGGCCTCAAAAAACTCCAAATATGGACTTGCAGCTTCTGCAAAGGGACTGTTTAAAAACTGCCCTATCAAAAGAAAGGTTCAGCTCTGTGAGTGGAATGCACACATCAGAAAGAAGTTTCTGAGAATGCTTCTGTCTAGTTTTAATGTGAAGATATTTCCTTTTCCACCATCGTCCCCAAAGCGCTCAGAAAGAACACTTACAGATTCCACAAAAAGAGTGTTTCAAAACTGCTCTATCAAAAGAAGTGTTCTACTCTGTGAGTTCAATGCCAACATCACAAAGCAGTTTCAGAGAATGCTTCTGTCTAGTTTCTAGGTGAAGAAATTCCCGTTTCCCCCGAAGGTCTGAAAGAGCTCCAAACATTCACTTGCAGATTCTGCAAAAAGACTGTTTCAAAACTGCTCTATCAATAGGAAGTTTCAACTCTGTGTGTTGAATGCAAACATCGTAAAGAATTTTCTGGGAATGCTTCTGTCTAGTTTTTATATGAAGAGATTTCCTTTTCCACCACAGGCCTCAAAGCGCTCTGTATGAACACTTGCAGATACTACCCAATGGTGTTTTAAAACGGCTCTAACCGGAGAAAACTTCAAATCTGTGAGTTGAGTGCACACAGCACAAAGCAGTTTCAGATAATTCTTCTGTCTAGTTTGTATGTGAAGAAATTCTCGTTTCCAACGAAGGTCTCAAAGAGCTCAAAATATCCATTACCAGATTATGCAAAATCACAGTTTCAAAACTGCTCTATGAAAAGGAAGGTTCAACTCTGTGAGTTGAACGCACACATCAGAAAGAAGTTTCTGAGAATGCTTCTGCCCAGTTTTAATATGAAGATATTTTCTTTTCCACCATAGAACACAAAGCTCTCCGTATGAACACTTGCAGATTCTACACAATAGTGTTTCAAAACTGCTCTAACAAGAGAAAGGTTCCAATCTGTGAGTTGAGTGCAGACATCACAAAGCAGTTTCAGAAAATGCTCCTGTCTAGTTTGTATATGAAGAAATTCCCGTTTCCAAAGAAGGCCTCAAAGAGCTCCAAATATCCACTTGCAGATTCTGCAAAAACACAGTTTCGTGACTGCCCTACCAAAAGGAATATTCAACCCTGTGAGTTGAATGCACACATCTTAAATCAGTTTCTGAGAATGCTTCTGTCTTGTTTCCATGTGAAGATATTTCGTATTCCACTACAGGGCTCAAAGCGCTCTGAATGAACACTTGCCGATTCTACAGAAAGATGTTTCAAAACTGCTCTATGAAAAGAAAGGTGCAACTCTGTGAGTTGAATGCAAACATCACAAAGCAGTTTCAGAGAATGTTTCTGTCTAAGTTTTAGGTGAAGAAATTCCCATTTCCCCCAAAGTTTTTAAAGAGCTCCAAACCTTAACTTGCGGATCCTACAAAAATACTGTTTCAAAACTGCTCTATCCATAGAAAGGTTCAACTCTGTGACTTCAATGCACACATCATAAAGAAGTTTCTGAGAGTGTTTCTGCCCAGTTTTTATGTGATGATATCTCTTCTTGCACCATAAGCCTCAAAGCGCTCCGAATGAACACTTGCACATTCCACAAAAAGAGAGTTTCAAAACTACTCCAGCAACAGAAATTTTCAACTCTGTGAGTTGAATGCACACATCAGAAAGAAGTCTCTGAGAATGCTTCTGTCTAGTTTTTAAGTGAAGATATTTCCTTTTCCACCAGAGGACTCAAAGCACTCCGAATGAATACTTGCATGTGCTACACAATAGTGTTTCAAAACTGGTCTAACAAAAGAAACGTTCAACTCTGTGAGCTGAGTGCACACATCACAAAGCAGTTTCAGAAAATGCTTCTGCTAGTTTGTATGTGAAGAATTCCCTTTTCCAACAAAGGCATCAAAGAGCTCAAAATATGTACTTGCAGATTCTGCAAAGCGCAGTTTCATAACTGCCCTATCAAAAGGAATGTTCAACCCTGTGAGTTGAATGCACACATCTTAAATGAGTTTCTGAGAATGCCTCTGTCTAGTTTTCTTGTGAAGATATTTCGTATTCCAATATAGGGCTCCAAGCGCTCTGATTGAACGCTTGCCGATTCTACAGAAAGAGTGTTTCAACACTGCTCTATCAAAAGAAAAGTGCAACTGTGTGAGTTGAACGCAAACATCACAAAGCAGTTTCAGAGAATGCTTCTGTCTAGTGTTTACGTGAAGAAAGTCCCGTTTCTAAAGAAGGCCTCAAAAAACTCCAAATATGGACTTGCAGCTTCTGCAAAGGGACTGTTTAAAAACTGCCCTATCAAAAGGAAGGTTCAACTCTGTGAGTGGAATGCACACATCAGAAAGAAGTTTCTGAGAATGCTTCTGTCTAGTTTTAATGTGAAGATATTTCCTTTTCCACCATCGTCCCCAAAGCGCTCAGAAAGAACACTTACAGATTCCACAAAAAGAGTGTTTCAAAACTGCTCTATCAAAAGAAGTGTTCTACTCTGTGAGTTCAATGCCAACATCACAAAGCAGTTTCAGAGAATGCTTCTGTCTAGTTTCTAGGTGAAGAAATTCCCGTTTCCCCCGAAGGTCTGAAAGAGCTCCAAACATTCACTTGCAGATTCTGCAAAAAGACTGTTTCAAAACTGCTCTATCAATAGGAAGTTTCAACTCTGTGTGTTGAATGCAAACATCGTAAAGAATTTTCTGGGAATGCTTCTGTCTAGTTTTTATATGAAGATATTTCCTTTTCCACCACAGGCCTCAAAGCGCTCTGTATGAACACTTGCAGACACTACCCAATGGTGTTTTAAAACGGCTCTAACCGGAGAAAACTTCAAATCTGTGAGTTGAGTGCACACAGCACAAAGCAGTTTCAGATAATTCTTCTGTCTAGTTTGTATGTGAAGAAATTCTCGTTTCCAACGAAGGTCTCAAAGAGCTCAAAATATCCATTACCAGATTATGCAAAATCACAGTTTCAAAACTGCTCTATGAAAAGGAAGGTTCAACTCTGTGAGTTGAATGCACACATCAGAAAGAAGTTTCTGAGAATGCTTCTGCCCAGTTTTAATATGAAGATATTTTCTTTTCCACCATAGACCACAAAGCTCTCCGTATGAACACTTGCAGATTCTACACAATAGTGTTTCAAAACTGCTCTAACAAGAGAAAGGTTCCAATCTGTGAGTTGAGTGCAGACATCTCAAAGCAGTTTCAGAAAATGCTCCTGTCTAGTTTGTATATGAAGAAATTCCCGTTTCCAAAGAAGGCCTCAAAGGGCTCCAAATATCCACTTGCAGATTCTGCAAAAACACAGTTTCGTGACTGCCCTACCAAAAGGAATGTTCAACCCTGTGAGTTGAATGCACACATCTTAAATCAGTTTCTGAGAATGCTTCTGTCTTGTTTTCATGTGAAGATATTTCGTATTCCACTACAGGGCTCAAAGCGCTCTGAATGAACACTTGCCGATTCTACAGAAAGAGTGTTTCAAAACTGCTCTATGAAAAGAAAGGTGCAACTCTGTGAGTTGAATGCAAACATCACAAAGCAGTTTCAGAGAATGACTCTGTCTAAGTTTTAGGTGAAGAAATTCCCATTTCCCCCGAAAGGTTTTAAAGAGCTCCAAACCTTAACTTGCAGATCCTACAAAAATACTGTTTCAAAACTGCTCTATCCATAGAAAGGTTCAACTCTGTGACTTCAATGCACACATCATAAAGAAGTTTCTGAGAGTGTTTCTGCCCAGTTTTTATGTGATGATATCTCTTCTTGCACCATAAGCCTCAAAGCGCTCCGAATGAACACTTGCACATTCCACAAAAAGAGAGTTTCAAAACTACTCCAGCAACAGAAATTTTCAACTCTGTGAGTTGAATGCACACATCAGAAAGAAGTCTCTGAGAATGCTTCTGTCTAGTTTTTAAGTGAAGATATTTCCTTTTCCACCAGAGGACTCAAAGCACTCCGAATGAATACTTGCATGTGCTACACAATAGTGTTTCAAAACTGGTCTAACAAAAGAAACGTTCAACTCTGTGAGCTGAGTGCACACATCACAAAGCAGTTTCAGAAAATGCTTCTGCTAGTTTGTATGTGAAGAATTCCCTTTTCCAACAAAGGTATCAAAGAGCTCAAAATATGTACTTGCAGATTCTGCAAAGCGCAGTTTCATAACTGCCCTATCAAAAGGAATGTTCAACCCTGTGAGTTGAATGCACACATCTTAAATGAGTTTCTGAGAATGCCTCTGTCTAGTTTTCTTGTGAAGATATTTCGTATTCCAATATAGGGCTCCAAGCGCTCTGATTGAACGCTTGCCGATTCTACAGAAAGAGTGTTTCAACACTGCTCTATGAAAAGAAAAGTGCAACTGTGTGAGTTGAACGCAAACATCACAAAGCAGTTTCAGAGAATGCTTCTGTCTAGTGTTTACGTGAAGAAAGTCCCGTTTCCAAAGAAGGCCTCAAAAAACTCCAAATATGGACTTGCAGCTTCTGCAAAGGGACTGTTTAAACACTGCCCTATCAAAAGGAAGGTTCAACTCTGTGAGTGGAATGCACACATCAGAAAGAAGTTTCTGAGAATGCTTCTGTCTAGTTTTAATGTGAAGATATTTCCTTTTCCACCACCGTCCCCAAAGCGCTCAGAAAGAACACTTACAGATTCCACAAAAAGAGTGTTTCAAAACTGCTCTATCAAAAGAAGTGTTCTACTCTGTGAGTTCAATGCCAACATCACAAAGCAGTTTCAGAGAATGCTTCTGTCTAGTTTCTAGGTGAAGAAATTCCCGTTTCCCCCGAAGGTCTGAAAGAGCTCCAAACATTCACTTGCAGATTCTGCAAAAAGACTGTTTCAAAACTGCTCTATCAATAGGAAGTTTCAACTCTGTGTGTTGAATGCAAACATCCTAAAGAATTTTCTGGGAATGCTTCTGTCTAGTTTTTATATGAAGATATTTCCTTTTCCACCACAGGCCTCAAAGCGCTCTGTATGAACACTTGCAGATACTACCCAATGGTGTTTTAAAACGGCTCTAACCGGAGAAAACTTCAAATCTGTGAGTTGAGTGCACACAGCACAAAGCAGTTTCAGATAATTCTTCTGTCTAGTTTGTATGTGAAGAAATTCTCGTTTCCAACGAAGGTCTCAAAGAGCTCAAAATATCCATTACCAGATTATGCAAAATCACAGTTTCAAAACTGCTCTACGAAAAGGAAGGTTCAACTCTGTGAGTTGAATGCACACATCAGAAAGAAGTTTCTGAGAATGCTTCTGCCCAGTTTTAATATGAAGATATTTTCTTTTCCACCATAGACCACAAAGCTCTCCGTATGAACACTTGCAGATTCTACACAATAGTGTTTCAAAACCGCTCTAACAAGAGAAAGGTTCCAATCTGTGAGTTGAGTGCAGACATCTCAAAGCAGTTTCAGAAAATGCTCCTGTCTAGTTTGTATATGAAGAAATTCCCGTTTCCAAAGAAGGCCTCAAAGAGCTCCAAATATCCACTTGCAGATTCTGCAAAAACACAGTTTCGTGACTGCCCTACCAAAAGGAATGTTCAACCCTGTGAGTTGAATGCACACATCTTAAATCAGTTTCTGAGAATGCTTCTGTCTTGTTTCCATGTGAAGATATTTCGTATTCCACTACAGGGCTCCAAGCGCTCTGAATGAACACTTGCCGATTCTACAGAAAGAGTGTTTCAAAACTGCTCTATGAAAAGAAAGGTGCAACTCTGTGAGTTGAATGCAAACATCACAAAGCAGTTTCAGAGAATGATTCTGTCTAAGTTTTAGGTGAAGAAATTCCCATTTCCCCCGAAAGGTTTTAAAGAGCTCCAAACCTTAACTTGCAGATCCTACAAAAATACTGTTTCAAAACTGCTCTATCCATAGAAAGGTTCAACTCTGTGACTTCAATGCACACATCATAAAGAAGTTTCTGAGAGTGTTTCTGCCCAGTTTTTATGTGATGATATCTCTTCTTGCACCATAAGCCTCAAAGCGCTCCGAATGAACACTTGCACATTCCACAAAAAGAGAGTTTCAAAACTACTCCAGCAACAGAAATTTTCAACTCTGTGAGTTGAATGCACACATCAGAAAGAAGTCTCTGAGAATGCTTCTGTCTAGTTTTTAAGTGAAGATATTTCCTTTTCCACCAGAGGACTCAAAGCACTCCGAATGAATACTTGCATGTGCTACACAATAGTGTTTCAAAACTGGTCTAACAAAAGAAACGTTCAACTCTGTGAGCTGAGTGCACACATCACAAAGCAGTTTCAGAAAATGCTTCTGCTGGTTTGTATGTGAAGAATTCCCTTTTCCAACAAAGGTATCAAAGAGCTCAAAATATGTACTTGCAGATTCTGCAAAGCGCAGTTTCATAACTGCCCTATCAAAAGGAATGTTCAACCCTGTGAGTTGAATGCACACATCTTAAATGAGTTTCTGAGAATGCCTCTGTCTAGTTTTCTTGTGAAGATATTTCGTATTCCAATATAGGGCTCCAAGCGCTCTGATTGAACGCTTGCCGATTCTACAGAAAGAGTGTTTCAACACTGCTCTATCAAAAGAAAAGTGCAACTGTGTGAGTTGAACGCAAACATCACAAAGCAGTTTCAGAGAATGCTTCTGTCTAGTGTTTACGTGAAGAAAGTCCCGTTTCCAAAGAAGGCCTCAAAAAACTCCAAATATGGACTTGCAGCTTCTGCAAAGGGACTGTTTAAACACTGCCCTATCAAAAGGAAGGTTCAACTCTGTGAGTGGAATGCACACATCAGAAAGAAGTTTCTGAGAATGCTTCTGTCTAGTTTTAATGTGAAGATATTTCCTTTTCCACCATCGTCCCCAAAGCGCTCAGAAAGAACACTTACAGATTCCACAAAAAGAGTGTTTCAAAACTGCTCTATCAAAAGAAGTGTTCTACTCTGTGAGTTCAATGCCAACATCACAAAGCAGTTTCAGAGAATGCTTCTGTCTAGTTTCTAGGTGAAGAAATTCCCGTTTCCCCCGAAGGTCTGAAAGAGCTCCAAACATTCACTTGCAGATTCTGCAAAAAGACTGTTTCAAAACTGCTCTATCAATAGGAAGTTTCAACTCTGTGTGTTGAATGCAAACATCGTAAAGAATTTTCTGGGAATGCTTCTGTCTAGTTTTTATATGAAGATATTTCCTTTTCCACCACAGGCCTCAAAGCGCTCTGTATGAACACTTGCAGATACTACCCAATGGTGTTTTAAAACGGCTCTAACCGGAGAAAACTTCAAATCTGTGAGTTGAGTGCACACAGCACAAAGCAGTTTCAGATAATTCTTCTGTCTAGTTTGTATGTGAAGAAATTCTCGTTTCCAACGAAGGTCTCAAAGAGCTCAAAATATCCATTACCAGATTATGCAAAATCACAGTTTCAAAACTGCTCTATGAAAAGGAAGGTTCAACTCTGTGAGTTGAAGGCACACATCAGAAAGAAGTTTCTGAGAATGCTTCTGCCCAGTTTTAATATGAAGATATTTTCTTTTCCACCATAGACCACAAAGCTCTCCGTATGAACACTTGCAGATTCTACACAATAGTGTTTCAAAACTGCTCTAACAAGAGAAAGGTTCCAATCTGTGAGTTGAGTGCAGACATCACAAAGCAGTTTCAGAAAATGCGCCTGTCTAGTTTGTATATGAAGAAATTCCCGTTTCCAAAGAAGGCCTCAAAGGGCTCCAAATATCCACTTGCAGATTCTGCAAAAACACAGTTTCGTGACTGCCCTACCAAAAGGAATGTTCAACCCTGTGAGTTGAATGCACACATCTTAAATCAGTTTCTGAGAATGCTTCTGTCTTGTTTCCATGTGAAGATATTTCGTATTCCACTACAGGGCTCAAAGCGCTCTGAATGAACACTTGCCGATTCTACAGAAAGAGTGTTTCAAAACTGCTCTATGAAAAGAAAGGTGCAACTCTGTGAGTTGAATGCAAACATCACAAAGCAGTTTCAGAGAATGATTCTGTCTAAGTTTTAGGTGAAGAAATTCCCATTTCCCCCGAAAGGTTTTAAAGAGCTCCAAACCTTAACTTGCGGATCCTACAAAAATACTGTTTCAAAACTGCTCTATCCATAGAAAGGTTCAACTCTGTGACTTCAATGCACACATCATAAAGAAGTTTCTGAGAGTGTTTCTGCCCAGTTTTTATGTGATGATATCTCTTCTTGCACCATAAGCCTCAAAGCGCTCCGAATGAACACTTGCACATTCCACAAAAAGAGAGTTTCAAAACTACTCCAGCAACAGAAATTTTCAACTCTGTGAGTTGAATGCACACATCAGAAAGAAGTCTCTGAGAATGCTTCTGTCTAGTTTTTAAGTGAAGATATTTCCTTTTCCACCAGAGGACTCAAAGCACTCCGAATGAATACTTGCATGTGCTACACAATAGTGTTTCAAAACTGGTCTAACAAAAGAAACGTTCAACTCTGTGAGCTGAGTGCACACATCACAAAGCAGTTTCAGAAAATGCTTCTGCTAGTTTGTATGTGAAGAATTCCCTTTTCCAACAAAGGCATCAAAGAGCTCAAAATATGTACTTGCAGATTCTGCAAAGCGCAGTTTCATAACTGCCCTATCAAAAGGAATGTTCAACCCTGTGAGTTGAATGCACACATCTTAAATGAGTTTCTGAGAATGCCTCTGTCTAGTTTTCTTGTGAAGATATTTCGTATTCCAATATAGGGCTCCAAGCGCTCTGATTGAACGCTTGCCGATTCTACAGAAAGAGTGTTTCAACACTGCTCTATCAAAAGAAAAGTGCAACTGTGTGAGTTGAACGCAAACATCACAAAGCAGTTTCAGAGAATGCTTCTGTCTAGTGTTTACGTGAAGAAAGTCCCGTTTCCAAAGAAGGCCTCAAAAAACTCCAAATATGGACTTGCAGCTTCTGCAAAGGGACTGTTTAAAAACTGCCCTATCAAAAGGAAGGTTCAACTCTGTGAGTGGAATGCACACATCAGAAAGAAGTTTCTGAGAATGCTTCTGTCTAGTTTTAATGTGAAGATATTTCCTTTTCCACCATCGTCCCCAAAGCGCTCAGAAAGAACACTTACAGATTCCACAAAAAGAGTGTTTCAAAACTGCTCTCTCAAAAGAAGTGTTCTACTCTGTGAGTTCAATGCCAACATCACAAAGCAGTTTCAGAGAATGCTTCTGTCTAGTTTCTAGGTGAAGAAATTCCCGTTTCCCCCGAAGGTCTGAAAGAGCTCCAAACATTCACTTGCAGATTCTGCAAAAAGACTGTTTCAAAACTGCTCTATCAATAGGAAGTTTCAACTCTGTGTGTTGAATGCAAACATCGTAAAGAATTTTCTGGGAATGCTTCTGTCTAGTTTTTATATGAAGATATTTCCTTTTCCACCACAGGCCTCAAAGCGCTCTGTATGAACACTTGCAGATACTACCCAATGGTGTTTTAAAACGGCTCTAACCGGAGAAAACTTCAAATCTGTGAGTTGAGTGCACACAGCACAAAGCAGTTTCAGATAATTCTTCTGTCTAGTTTGTATGTGAAGAAATTCTCGTTTCCAACGAAGGTCTCAAAGAGCTCAAAATATCCATTACCAGATTATGCAAAATCACAGTTTCAAAACTGCACTATGAAAAGGAAGGTTCAACTCTGTGAGTTGAAGGCACACATCAGAAAGAAGTTTCTGAGAATGCTTCTGCCCAGTTTTAATATGAAGATATTTTCTTTTCCACCATAGACCACAAAGCTCTCCGTATGAACACTTGCAGATTCTACACAATAGTGTTTCAAAACTGCTCTAACAAGAGAAAGGTTCCAATCTGTGAGTTGAGTGCAGACATCACAAAGCAGTTTCAGAAAATGCTCCTGTCTAGTTTGTATATGAAGAAATTCCCGTTTCCAAAGAAGGCCTCAAAGAGCTCCAAATATCCACTTGCAGATTCTGCAAAAACACAGTTTCGTGACTGCCCTACCAAAAGGAATGTTCAACCCTGTGAGTTGAATGCACACATCTTAAATCAGTTTCTGAGAATGCTTCTGTCTTGTTTCCATGTGAAGTTATTTCGTATTCCACTACAGGGCTCTAAGCGCTCTGAATGAACACTTGCCGATTCTACAGAAAGAGTGTTTCAAAACTGCTCTATGAAAAGAAAGGTGCAACTCTGTGAGTTGAATGCAAACATCACAAAGCAGTTTCAGAGAATGACTCTGTCTAAGTTTTAGGTGAAGAAATTCCCATTTCCCCCGAAAGGTTTTAAAGAGCTCCAAACCTTAACTTGCAAATCCTACAAAAATACTGTTTCAAAACTGCTCTATCCATAGAAAGGTTCAACTCTGTGACTTCAATGCACACATCATAAAGAAGTTTCTGAGAGTGTTTCTGCCCAGTTTTTATGTGATGATATCTCTTCTTGCACCATAAGCCTCAAAGCGCTCCGAATGAACACTTGCACATTCCACAAAAAGAGAGTTTCAAAACTACTCCAGCAACAGAAATTTTCAACTCTGTGAGTTGAATGCACACATCAGAAAGAAGTCTCTGAGAATGCTTCTGTCTAGTTTTTAAGTGAAGATATTTCCTTTTCCACCAGAGGACACAAAGCACTCCGAATGAATACTTGCATGTGCTACACAATAGTCTTTCAAAACTGGTCTAACCAAAGAAACGTTCAACTCTGTGAGCTGAGTGCACACATCACAAAGCAGTTTCAGAAAATGCTTCTGCTAGTTTGTATGTGAAGAATTCCCTTTTCCAACAAAGGCATCAAAGAGCTCAAAATATGTACTTGCAGATTCTGCAAAGCGCAGTTTCATAACTGCCCTATCAAAAGGAATGTTCAACCCTGTGAGTTGAATGCACACATCTTAAATGAGTTTCTGAGAATGCCTCTGTCTAGTTTTCTTGTGAAGATATTTCGTATTCCAATATAGGGCTCCAAGCGCTCTGATTGAACGCTTGCCGATTCTACAGAAAGAGTGTTTCAACACTGCTCTATCAAAAGAAAAGTGCAACTGTGTGAGTTGAACGCAAACATCACAAAGCAGTTTCAGAGAATGCTTCTGTCTAGTGTTTACGTGAAGAAAGTCCCGTTTCCAAAGAAGGCCTCAAAAAACTCCAAATATGGACTTGCAGCTTCTGCAAAGGGACTGTTTAAAAACTGCCCTATCAAAAGGAAGGTTCAACTCTGTGAGTGGAATGCACACATCAGAAAGAAGTTTCTGAGAATGCTTCTGTCTAGTTTTAATGTGAAGATATTTCCTTTTCCACCATCGTCCCCAAAGCGCTCAGAATGAACACTTACAGATTCCACAAAAAGAGTGTTTCAAAACTGCTCTATCAAAAGAAGTGTTCTACTCTGTGAGTTCAATGCCAACATCACAAAGCAGTTTCAGAGAATGCTTCTGTCTAGTTTCTAGGTGAAGAAATTCCCGTTTCCCCCGAAGGTCTGAAAGAGCTCCAAACATTCACTTGCAGATTCTGCAAAAAGACTGTTTCAAAACTGCTCTATCAATAGGAAGTTTCAACTCTGTGTGTTGAATGCAAACATCGTAAAGAATTTTCTGGGAATGCTTCTGTCTAGTTTTTATATGAAGATATTTCCTTTTCCACCACAGGCCTCAAAGCGCTCTGTATGAACACTTGCAGATACTACCCAATGGTGTTTTAAAACGGCTCTAACCGGAGAAAACTTCAAATCTGTGAGTTGAGTGCACACAGCACAAAGCAGTTTCAGATAATTCTTCTGTCTAGTTTGTATGTGAAGAAATTCTCGTTTCCAACGAAGGTCTCAAAGAGCTCAAAATATCCATTACCAGATTATGCAAAATCACAGTTTTAAAACTGCTCTATGAAAAGGAAGGTTCAACTCTGTGAGTTGAAGGCACACATCAGAAAGAAGTTTCTGAGAATGCTTCTGCCCAGTTTTAATATGAAGATATTTTCTTTTCCACCATAGACCACAAAGCTCTCCGTATGAACACTTGCAGATTCTACACAATAGTGTTTCAAAACCGCTCTAACAAGAGAAAGGTTCCAATCTGTGAGTTGAGTGCAGACATCACAAACCAGTTTCAGAAAATGCTCCTGTCTAGTTTGTATATGAAGAAATTCCCGTTTCCAAAGAAGGCCTCAAAGAGCTCCAAATATCCACTTGCAGATTCTGCAAAAACACAGTTTCGTGACTGCCCTACCAAAAGGAATGTTCAACCCTGTGAGTTGAATGCACACATCTTAAATCAGTTTCTGAGAATGCTTCTGTCTTGTTTCCATGTGAAGATATTTCGTATTCCACTACAGGGCTCCAAGCGCTCTGAATGAACACTTGCCGATTCTACAGAAAGAGTGTTTCAAAACTGCTCTATGAAAAGAAAGGTGCAACTCTGTGAGTTGAATGCAAACATCACAAAGCAGTTTCAGAGAATGATTCTGTCTAAGTTTTAGGTGAAGAAATTCCCATTTCCCCCGAAAGGTTTTAAAGAGCTCCAAACCTTAACTTGCAGATCCTACAAAAATACTGTTTCAAAACTGCTCTATCCATAGAAAGGTTCAACTCTGTGACTTCAATGCACACATCATAAAGAAGTTTCTGAGAGTGTTTCTGCCCAGTTTTTATGTGATGATATCTCTTCTTGCACCATAAGCCTCAAAGCGCTCCGAATGAACACTTGCACATTCCACAAAAAGAGAGTTTCAAAACTACTCCAGCAACAGAAATTTTCAACTCTGTGAGTTGAATGCACACATCAGAAAGAAGTCTCTGAGAATGCTTCTGTCTAGTTTTTAAGTGAAGATATTTCCTTTTCCACCAGAGGACTCAAAGCACTCCGAATGAATACTTGCATGTGCTACACAATAGTCTTTCAAAACTGGTCTAACCAAAGAAACGTTCAACTCTGTGAGCTGAGTGCACACATCACAAAGCAGTTTCAGAAAATGCTTCTGCTAGTTTGTATGTGAAGAATTCCCTTTTCCAACAAAGGTATCAAAGAGCTCAAAATATGTACTTGCAGATTCTGCAAAGCGCAGTTTCATAACTGCCCTATCAAAAGGAATGTTCAACGCTGTGAGTTGAATGCACACATCTTAAATGAGTTTCTGAGAATGCCTCTGTCTAGTTTTCTTGTGAAGATATTTCGTATTCCAATATAGGGCTCCAAGCGCTCTGATTGAACGCTTGCCGATTCTACAGAAAGAGTGTTTCAACACTGCTCTATCAAAAGAAAAGTACAACTGTGTGAGTTGAACGCAAACATCACAAAGCAGTTTCAGAGAATGCTTCTGTCTAGTGTTTACGTGAAGAAAGTCCCGTTTCCAAAGAAGGCCTCAAAAAACTCCAAATACGGACTTGCAGCTTCTGCAAAGGGACTGTTTAAAAACTGCCCTATCAAAAGGAAGGTTCAGCTCTGTGAGTGGAATGCACACATCAGAAAGAAGTTTCTGAGAATGCTTCTGTCTAGTTTTAATGTGAAGATATTTCCTTTTCCACCATCGTCCCCAAAGCGCTCAGAAAGAACACTTACAGATTCCACAAAAAGAGTTTTTCAAAACTGCTCTATCAAAAGAAGTGTTCTACTCTGTGAGTTCAATGCCAACATCACAAAGCAGTTTCAGAGAATGCTTCTGTCTAGTTTCTAGGTGAAGAAATTCCCGTTTCCCCCGAAGGTCTGAAAGAGCTCCAAACACTCACTTGCAGATTCTGCAAAAAGACTGTTTCAAAACTGCTCTATCAATAGGAAGTTTCAACTCTGTGTGTTGAATGCAAACATCGTAAAGAATTTTCTGGGAAAGCTTCTGTCTAGTTTTTATATGAAGATATTTCCTTTTCCACCACAGGCCTCAAAGCGCTCTGTATGAACACTTGCAGATACTACCCAATGGTGTTTTAAAACGGCTCTAACCGGAGAAAACTTCAAATCTGTGAGTTGAGTGCACACAGCACAAAGCAGTTTCAGATAATTCTTCTGTCTAGTTTGTATGTGAAGAAATTCTCGTTTCCAACGAAGGTCTCAAAGAGCTCAAAATATCCATTACCAGATTATGCAAAATCACAGTTTCAAAACTGCTCTATGAAAAGGAAGGTTCAACTCTGTGAGTTGAATGCACACATCACAAAGAAGTTTCTGAGAATGCTTCTGCCCAGTTTTAATATGAAGATATTTTCTTTTCCACCATAGACCACAAAGCTCTCCGTATGAACACTTGCAGATTCTACACAATAGTGTTTCAAAACCGCTCTAACAAGAGAAAGGTTCCAATCTGTGAGTTGAGTGCAGACATCACAAAGCAGTTTCAGAAAATGCTCCTGTCTAGTTTGTATATGAAGAAATTCCCGTTTCCAAAGAAGGCCTCAAAGAGCTCCAAATATCCACTTGCAGATTCTGCAAAAACACAGTTTCGTGACTGCCCTACCAAAAGGAATGTTCAACCCTGTGAGTTGAATGCGCACATCTTAAATCAGTTTCTGAGAATGCTTCTGTCTTGTTTCCATGTGAAGATATTTCGTATTCCACTACAGGGCTCAAAGCGCTCTGAATGAACACTTGCCGATTCTACAGAAAGAGTGTTTCAAAACTGCTCTATGAAAAGAAAGGTGCAACTCTGTGAGTTGAATGCAAACATCACAAAGCAGTTTCAGAGAATGATTCTGTCTAAGTTTTAGGTGAAGAAATTCCCATTTCCCCCGAAAGGTTTTAAAGAGCTCCAAACCTTAACTTGCGGATCCTACAAAAATACTGTTTCAAAACTGCTCTATCCATAGAAAGGTTCAACTCTGTGACTTCAATGCACACATCATAAAGAAGTTTCTGAGAGTGTTTCTGCCCAGTTTTTATGTGATGATATCTCTTCTTGCACCATAAGCCTCAAAGCGCTCCGAATGAACACTTGCACATTCCACAAAAAGAGAGTTTCAAAACTACTCCAGCAACAGAAATTTTCAACTCTGTGAGTTGAATGCACACATCAGAAAGAAGTCTCTGAGAATGCTTCTGTCTAGTTTTTAAGTGAAGATCTTTCCTTTTCCACCAGAGGACTCAAAGCACTCCGAATGAATACTTGCATGTGCTACACAATAGTCTTTCAAAACTGGTCTAACCAAAGAAACGTTCAACTCTGTGAGCTGAGTGCACACATCACAAAGCAGTTTCAGAAAATGCTTCTGCTAGTTTGTATGTGAAGAATTCCCTTTTCCAACAAAGGTATCAAAGAGCTCAAAATATGTACTTGCAGATTCTGCAAAGCGCAGTTTCATAACTGCCCTATCAAAAGGAATGTTCAACCCTGTGAGTTGAATGCACACATCTTAAATGAGTTTCTGAGAATGCCTCTGTCTAGTTTTCTTGTGAAGATATTTCGTATTCCAATATAGGGCTCCAAGCGCTCTGATTGAACGCTTGCCGATTCTACAGAAAGAGTGTTTCAACACTGCTCTATCAAAAGAAAAGTGCAACTGTGTGAGTTGAACGCAAACATCACAAAGCAGTTTCAGAAAATGCTTCTGTCTAGTGTTTACGTGAAGAAAGTCCCGTTTCCAAAGAAGGCCTCAAAAAACTCCAAATATGGACTTGCAGCTTCTGCAAAGGGACTGTTTAAAAACTGCCCTATCAAAAGGAAGGTTCAGCTCTGTGAGTGGAATGCACACATCAGAAAGAAGTTTCTGAGAATGCTTCTGTCTAGTTTTAATGTGAAGATATTTCCTTTTCCACCATCGTCCCCAAAGCGCTCAGAAAGAACACTTACAGATTCCACAAAAAGAGTGTTTCAAAACTGCTCTATCAAAAGAAGTGTTCTACTCTGTGAGTTCAATGCCAACATCACAAAGCAGTTTCAGAGAATGCTTCTGTCTAGTTTCTAGGTGAAGAAATTCCCGTTTCCCCCGAAGGTCTGAAAGAGCTCCAAACATTCACTTGCAGATTCTGCAAAAAGACTGTTTCAAAACTGCTCTATCAATAGGAAGTTTCAACTCTGTGTGTTGAATGCAAACATCGTAAAGAATTTTCTGGGAATGCTTCTGTCTAGTTTTTATATGAAGAGATTTCCTTTTCCACCACAGGCCTCAAAGCGCTCTGTATGAACACTTGCAGATACTACCCAATGGTGTTTTAAAACGGCTCTAACCGGAGAAAACTTCAAATCTGTGAGTTGAGTGCACACAGCACAAAGCAGTTTCAGATAATTCTTCTGTCTAGTTTGTATGTGAAGAAATTCTCGTTTCCAACGAAGGTCTCAAAGAGCTCAAAATATGCATTACCAGATTATGCAAAATCACAGTTTCAAAACTGCTCTATGAAAAGGAAGGTTCAACTCTGTGAGTTGAAGGCACACATCAGAAAGAAGTTTCTGAGAATGCTTCTGCCCAGTTTTAATATGAAGATATTTTCTTTTCCACCATAGACCACAAAGCTCTCCGTATGAACACTTGCAGATTCTACACAATAGTGTTTCAAAACCGCTCTAACAAGAGAAAGGTTCCAATCTGTGAGTTGAGTGCAGACATCACAATCCAGTTTCAGAAAATGCTCCTGTCTAGTTTGTATATGAAGAAATTCCCGTTTCCAAAGAAGGCCTCAAAGAGCTCCAAATATCCACTTGCAGATTCTGCAAAAACACAGTTTCGTGACTGCCCTACCAAAAGGAATGTTCAACCCTGTGAGTTGAATGCACACATCTTAAATCAGTTTCTGAGAATGCTTCTGTCTTGTTTCCATGTGAAGATATTTCGTATTCCACTACAGGGCTCAAAGCGCTCTGAATGAACACTTGCCGATTCTACAGAAAGAGTGTTTCAAAACTGCTCTATGAAAAGAAAGGTGCAACTCTGTGAGTTGAATGCAAACATCACAAAGCAGTTTCAGAGAATGATTCTGTCTAAGTTTTAGGTGAAGAAATTCCCATTTCCCCCGAAAGGTTTTAAAGAGCTCCAAACCTTAACTTGCAGATCCTACAAAAATACTGTTTCAAAACTGCTCTATCCATAGAAAGGTTCAACTCTGTGACTTCAATGCACACATCATAAAGAAGTTTCTGAGAGTGTTTCTGCCCAGTTTTTATGTGATGATATCTCTTCTTGCACCATAAGCCTCAAAGCGCTCCGAATGAACACTTGCACATTCCACAAAAAGAGAGTTTCAAAACTACTCCAGCAACAGAAATTTTCAACTCTGTGAGTTGAATGCACACATCAGAAAGAAGTCTCTGAGAATGCTTCTGTCTAGTTTTTAAGTGAAGATATTTCCTTTTCCACCAGAGGACTCAAAGCACTCCGAATGAATACTTGCATGTGCTACACAATAGTCTTTCAAAAATGGTCTAACCAAAGAAACGTTCAACTCTGTGAGCTGAGTGCACACATCACAAAGCAGTTTCAGAAAATGCTTCTGCTAGTTTGTATGTGAAGAATTCCCTTTTCCAACAAAGGTATCAAAGAGCTCAAAATATGTACTTGCAGATTCTGCAAAGCGCAGTTTCATAACTGCCCTATCAAAAGGAATGTTCAACGCTGTGAGTTGAATGCACACATCTTAAATGAGTTTCTGAGAATGCCTCTGTCTAGTTTTCTTGTGAAGATATTTCGTATTCCAATATAGGGCTCCAAGCGCTCTGATTGAACGCTTGCCGATTCTACAGAAAGAGTGTTTCAACACTGCTCTATCAAAAGAAAAGTGCAACTGTGTGAGTTGAACGCAAACATCACAAAGCAGTTTCAGAGAATGCTTCTGTCTAGTGTTTACGTGAAGAAAGTCCCGTTTCCAAAGAAGGCCTCAAAAAACTCCAAATATGGACTTGCAGCTTCTGCAAAGGGACTGTTTAAAACTGCCCTATCAAAAGGAAGGTTCAGCTCTGTGAGTGGAATGCACACATCAGAAAGAAGTTTCTGAGAATGCTTCTGTCTAGTTTTAATGTGAAGATATTTCCTTTTCCACCATCGTCCCCAAAGCGCTCAGAAAGAACACTTACAGATTCCACAAAAAGAGTGTTTCAAAACTGCTCTATCAAAAGAAGTGTTCTACTCTGTGAGTTCAATGCCAACATCACAAAGCAGTTTCAGAGAATGCTTCTGTCTAGTTTCTAGGTGAAGAAATTCCCGTTTCCCCCGAAGGTCTGAAAGAGCTCCAAACACTCACTTGCGGATTCTGCAAAAAGACTGTTTCAAAACTGCTCTATCAATAGGAAGTTTCAACTCTGTGTGTTGAATGCAAACATCGTAAAGAATTTTCTGGGAATGCTTCTGTCTAGTTTTTATATGAAGATATTTCCTTTTCCACCACAGGCCTCAAAGCGCTCTGTATGAACACTTGCAGATACTACCCAATGGTGTTTTAAAACGGCTCTAACCGGAGAAAACTTCAAATCTGTGAGTTGAGTGCACACAGCACAAAGCAGTTTCAGATAATTCTTCTGTCTAGTTTGTATGTGAAGAAATTCTCGTTTCCAACGAAGGTCTCAAAGAGCTCAAAATATCCATTACCAGATTATGCAAAATCACAGTTTCAAAACTGCTCTATGAAAAGGAAGGTTCAACTCTGTGAGTTGAATGCACACATCAGAAAGAAGTTTCTGAGAATGCTTCTGCCCAGTTTTAATTTGAAGATATTTTCTTTTCCACCATAGACCACAAAGCTCTCCGTATGAACACTTGCAGATTCTACACAATAGTGTTTCAAAACCGCTCTAACAAGAGAAAGGTTCCAATCTGTGAGTTGAGTGCAGACATCACAAAGCAGTTTCAGAAAATGCTCCTGTCTAGTTTGTATATGAAGAAATTCCCGTTTCCAAAGACGGCCTCAAAGAGCTCCAAATATCCACTTGCAGATTCTGCAAAAACACAGTTTCGTGACTGCCCTACCAAAAGGAATGTTCAACCCTGTGAGTTGAATGCGCACATCTTAAATCAGTTTCTGAGAATGCTTCTGTCTTGTTTCCATGTGAAGATATTTCGTATTCCACTACAGGGCTCAAAGCGCTCTGAATGAACACTTGCCGATTCTACAGAAAGAGTGTTTCAAAACTGCTCTATGAAAAGAAAGGTGCAACTCTGTGAGTTGAATGCAAACATCACAAAGCAGTTTCAGAGAATGATTCTGTCTAAGTTTTAGGTGAAGAAATTCCCATTTCCCCCGAAACGTTTTAAAGAGCTCCAAGCCTTAACTTGCGGATCCTACAAAAATACTGTTTCAAAACTGCTCTATCCATAGAAAGGTTCAACTCTGTGACTTCAATGCACACATCATAAAGAAGTTTCTGAGAGTGTTTCTGCCCAGTTTTTATGTGATGATATCTCTTCTTGCACCATAAGCCTCAAAGCGCTCCGAATGAACACTTGCACATTCCACAAAAAGAGAGTTTCAAAACTACTCCAGCAACAGAAATTTTCAACTCTGTGAGTTGAATGCACACATCAGAAAGAAGTCTCTGAGAATGCTTCTGTCTAGTTTTTAAGTGAAGATATTTCCTTTTCCACCAGAGGACTCAAAGCACTCCGAATGAATACTTGCATGTGCTACACAATAGTCTTTCAAAACTGGTCTAACCAAAGAAACGTTCAACTCTGTGAGCTGAGTGCACACATCACAAAGCAGTTTCAGAAAATGCTTCTGCTAGTTTGTATGTGAAGAATTCCCTTTTCCAACAAAGGTATCAAAGAGCTCAAAATATGTACTTGCAGATTCTGCAAAGCGCAGTTTCATAACTGCCCTATCAAAAGGAATGTTCAACGCTGTGAGTTGAATGCACACATCTTAAATGAGTTTCTGAGAATGCCTCTGTCTAGTTTTCTTGTGAAGATATTTCGTATTCCAATATAGGGCTCCAAGCGCTCTGATTGAACGCTTGCCGATTCTACAGAAAGAGTGTTTCAACACTGCTCTATCAAAAGAAAAGTACAACTGTGTGAGTTGAACGCAAACATCACAAAGCAGTTTCAGAGAATGCTTCTGTCTAGTGTTTACGTGAAGAAAGTCCCGTTTCCAAAGAAGGCCTCAAAAAACTCCAAATATGGACTTGCAGCTTCTGCAAAGGGACTGTTTAAAAACTGCCCTATCAAAAGGAAGGTTCAGCTCTGTGAGTGGAATGCACACATCAGAAAGAAGTTTCTGAGAATGCTTCTGTCTAGTTTTAATGTGAAGATATTTCCTTTTCCACCATCGTCCCCAAAGCGCTCAGAAAGAACACTTACAGATTCCACAAAAAGAGTGTTTCAAAACTGCTCTATCAAAAGAAGTGTTCTACTCTGTGAGTTCAATGCCAACATCACAAAGCAGTTTCAGAGAATGCTTCTGTCTAGTTTCTAGGTGAAGAAATTCCCGTTTCCCCCGAAGGTCTGAAAGAGCTCCAAACACTCACTTGCAGATTCTGCAAAAAGACTGTTTCAAAACTGCTCTATCAATAGGAAGTTTCAACTCTGTGTGTTGAATGCAAACATCGTAAAGAATTTTCTGGGAATGCTTCTGTCTAGTTTTTATATGAAGAGATTTCCTTTTCCACCACAGGCCTCAAAGCGCTCTGTATGAACACTTGCAGATACTACCCAATGGTGTTTTAAAACGGCTCTAACCGGAGAAAACTTCAAATCTGTGAGTTGAGTGCACACAGCACAAAGCAGTTTCAGATAATTCTTCTGTCTAGTTTGTATGTGAAGAAATTCTCGTTTCCAACGAAGGTCTCAAAGAGCTCAAAATATCCATTACCAGATTATGCAAAATCACAGTTTCAAAACTGCTCTATGAAAAGGAAGGTTCAACTCTGTGAGTTGAATGCACACATCAGAAAGAAGTTTCTGAGAATGCTTCTGCCCAGTTTTAATTTGAAGATATTTTCTTTTCCACCATAGACCACAAAGCTCTCCGTATGAACACTTGCAGATTCTACACAATAGTGTTTCAAAACCGCTCTAACAAGAGAAAGGTTCCAATCTGTGAGTTGAGTGCAGACATCACAAAGCAGTTTCAGAAAATGCTCCTGTCTAGTTTGTATATGAAGAAATTCCCGTTTCCAAAGAAGGCCTCAAAGAGCTCCAAATATCCACTTGCAGATTCTGCAAAAACACAGTTTCGTGACTGCCCTACCAAAAGGAATGTTCAACCCTGTGAGTTGAATGCGCACATCTTAAATCAGTTTCTGAGAATGCTTCTGTCTTGTTTCCATGTGAAGATATTTCGTATTCCACTACAGGGCTCAAAGCGCTCTGAATGAACACTTGCCGATTCTACAGAAAGAGTGTTTCAAAACTGCTCTATGAAAAGAAAGGTGCAACTCTGTGAGTTGAATGCAAACATCACAAAGCAGTTTCAGAGAATGATTCTGTCTAAGTTTTAGGTGAAGAAATTCCCATTTCCCCCGAAAGGTTTTAAAGAGCTCCAAACCTTAACTTGCGGATCCTACAAAAATACTGTTTCAAAACTGCTCTATCCATAGAAAGGTTCAACTCTGTGACTTCAATGCACACATCATAAAGAAGTTTCTGAGAGTGTTTCTGCCCAGTTTTTATGTGATGATATCTCTTCTTGCACCATAAGCCTCAAAGCGCTCCGAATGAACACTTGCACATTCCACAAAAAGAGAGTTTCAAAACTACTCCAGCAACAGAAATTTTCAACTCTGTGAGTTGAATGCACACATCAGAAAGAAGTCTCTGAGAATGCTTCTGTCTAGTTTTTAAGTGAAGATATTTCCTTTTCCACCAGAGGACTCAAAGCACTCCGAATGAATACTTGCATGTGCTACACAATAGTCTTTCAAAACTGGTCTAACCAAAGAAACGTTCAACTCTGTGAGCTGAGTGCACACATCACAAAGCAGTTTCAGAAAATGCTTCTGCTAGTTTGTATGTGAAGAATTCCCTTTTCCAACAAAGGTATCAAAGAGCTCAAAATATGTACTTGCAGATTCTGCAAAGCGCAGTTTCATAACTGCCCTATCAAAAGGAATGTTCAACCCTGTGAGTTGAATGCACACATCTTAAATGAGTTTCTGAGAATGCCTCTGTCTAGTTTTCTTGTGAAGATATTTCGTATTCCAATATAGGGCTCCAAGCGCTCTGATTGAACGCTTGCCGATTCTACAGAAAGAGTGTTTCAACACTGCTCTATCAAAAGAAAAGTGCAACAGTGTGAGTTGAACGCAAACATCACAAAGCAGTTTCAGAGAATGCTTCTGTCTAGTGTTTACGTGAAGAAAGTCCCGTTTCCAAAGAAGGCCTCAAAAAACTCCAAATATGGACTTGCAGCTTCTGCAAAGGGACTGTTTAAAAACTGCCCTATCAAAAGGAAGGTTCAGCTCTGTGAGTGGAATGCACACATCAGAAAGAAGTTTCTGAGAATGCTTCTGTCTAGTTTTAATGTGAAGATATTTCCTTTTCCACCATCGTCCCCAAAGCGCTCAGAAAGAACACTTACAGATTCCACAAAAAGAGTGTTTCAAAACTGCTCTATCAAAAGAAGTGTTCTACTCTGTGAGTTCAATGCCAACATCACAAAGCAGTTTCAGAGAATGCTTCTGTCTAGTTTCTAGGTGAAGAAATTCCCGTTTCCCCCGAAGGTCTGAAAGAGCTCCAAACATTCACTTGCAGATTCTGCAAAAAGACTGTTTCAAAACTGCTCTATCAATAGGAAGTTTCAACTCTGTGTGTTGAATGCAAACATCGTAAAGAATTTTCTGGGAATGCTTCTGTCTAGTTTTTATATGAAGAGATTTCCTTTTCCACCACAGGCCTCAAAGCGCTCTGTATGAACACTTGCAGATACTACCCAATGGTGTTTTAAAACGGCTCTAACCGGAGAAAACTTCAAATCTGTGAGTTGAGTGCACACAGCACAAAGCAGTTTCAGATAATTCTTCTGTCTAGTTTGTATGTGAAGAAATTCTCGTTTCCAACGAAGGTCTCAAAGAGCTCAAAATATCCATTACCAGATTATGCAAAATCACAGTTTCAAAACTGCTCTATGAAAAGGAAGGTTCAACTCTGTGAGTTGAATGCACACATCACAAAGAAGTTTCTGAGAATGCTTCTGCCCAGTTTTAATATGAAGATATTTTCTTTTCCACCATAGACCACAAAGCTCTCAGTATGAACACTTGCAGATTCTACACAATAGTGTTTCAAAACCGCTCTAACAAGAGAAAGGTTCCAATCTGTGAGTTGAGTGCAGACATCACAAAGCAGTTTCAGAAAATGCTCCTGTCTAGTTTGTATATGAAGAAATTCCCGTTTCCAAAGAAGGCCTCAAAGAGCTCCAAATATCCACTTGCAGATTCTGCAAAAACACAGTTTCGTGACTGCCCTACCAAAAGGAATGTTCAACCCTGTGAGTTGAATGCGCACATCTTAAATCAGTTTCTGAGAATGCTTCTGTCTTGTTTCCATGTGAAGATATTTCGTATTCCACTACAGGGCTCAAAGCGCTCTGAATGAACACTTGCCGATTCTACAGAAAGAGTGTTTCAAAACTGCTCTATGAAAAGAAAGGTGCAACTCTGTGAGTTGAATGCAAACATCACAAAGCAGTTTCAGAGAATGATTCTGTCTAAGTTTTAGGTGAAGAAATTCCCATTTCCCCCGAAAGGTTTTAAAGAGCTCCAAACCTTAACTTGCGGATCCTACAAAAATACTGTTTCAAAACTGCTCTATCCATAGAAAGGTTCAACTCTGTGACTTCAATGCACACATCATAAAGAAGTTTCTGAGAGTGTTTCTGCCCAGTTTTTATGTGATGATATCTCTTCTTGCACCATAAGCCTCAAAGCGCTCCGAATGAACACTTGCACATTCCACAAAAAGAGAGTTTCAAAACTACTCCAGCAACAGAAATTTTCAACTCTGTGAGTTGAATGCACACATCAGAAAGAAGTCTCTGAGAATGCTTCTGTCTAGTTTTTAAGTGAAGATATTTCCTTTTCCACCAGAGGACTCAAAGCACTCCGAATGAATACTTGCATGTGCTACACAATAGTCTTTCAAAACTGGTCTAACCAAAGAAACGTTCAACTCTGTGAGCTGAGTGCACACATCACAAAGCAGTTTCAGAAAATGCTTCTGCTAGTTTGTATGTGAAGAATTCCCTTTTCCAACAAAGGTATCAAAGAGCTCAAAATATGTACTTGCAGATTCTGCAAAGCGCAGTTTCATAACTGCCCTATCAAAAGGAATGTTCAACGCTGTGAGTTGAATGCACACATCTTAAATGAGTTTCTGAGAATGCCTCTGTCTAGTTTTCTTGTGAAGATATTTCGTATTCCAATATAGGGCTCCAAGCGCTCTGATTGAACGCTTGCCGATTCTACAGAAAGAGTGTTTCAACACTGCTCTATCAAAAGAAAAGTGCAACTGTGTGAGTTGAACGCAAACATCACAAAGCAGTTTCAGAGAATGCTTCTGTCTAGTGTTTACGTGAAGAAAGTCCCGTTTCCAAAGAAGGCCTCAAAAAACTCCAAATATGGACTTGCAGCTTCTGCAAAGGGACTGTTTAAAAACTGCCCTATCAAAAGGAAGGTTCAGCTCTGTGAGTGGAATGCACACATCAGAAAGAAGTTTCTGAGAATGCTTCTGTCTAGTTTTAATGTGAAGATATTTCCTTTTCCACCATCGTCCCCAAAGCGCTCAGAAAGAACACTTACAGATTCCACAAAAAGAGTGTTTCAAAACTGCTCTATCAAAAGAAGTGTTCTACTCTGTGAGTTCAATGCCAACATCACAAAGCAGTTTCAGAGAATGCTTCTGTCTAGTTTCTAGGTGAAGAAATTCCCGTTTCCCCCGAAGGTCTGAAAGAGCTCCAAACATTCACTTGCAGATTCTGCAAAAAGACTGTTTCAAAACTGCTCTATCAATAGGAAGTTTCAACTCTGTGTGTTGAATGCAAACATCGTAAAGAATTTTCTGGGAATGCTTCTGTCTAGTTTTTATATGAAGAGATTTCCTTTTCCACCACAGGCCTCAAAGCGCTCTGTATGAACACTTGCAGATACTACCCAATGGTGTTTTAAAACGGCTCTAACCGGAGAAAACTTCAAATCTGTGAGTTGAGTGCACACAGCACAAAGCAGTTTCAGCTAATTCTTCTGTCTAGTTTGTATGTGAAGAAATTCTCGTTTCCAACGAAGGTCTCAAAGAGCTCAAAATATCCATTACCAGATTATGCAAAATCACAGTTTCAAAACTGCTCTATGAAAAGGAAGGTTCAACTCTGTGAGTTGAATGCACACATCAGAAAGAAGTTTCTGAGAATGCTTCTGCCCAGTTTTAATTTGAAGATATTTTCTTTTCCACCATAGACCACAAAGCTCTCCGTATGAACACTTGCAGATTCTACACAGTAGTGTTTCAAAACCGCTCTAACAAGAGAAAGGTTCCAATCTGTGAGTTGAGTGCAGACATCACAAAGCAGTTTCAGAAAATGCTCCTGTCTAGTTTGTATATGAAGAAATTCCCGTTTCCAAAGAAGGCCTCAAAGAGCTCCAAATATCCACTTGCAGATTCTGCAAAAACACAGTTTCGTGACTGCCCTACCAAAAGGAATGTTCAACCCTGTGAGTTGAATGCGCACATCTTAAATCAGTTTCTGAGAATGCTTCTGTCTTGTTTCCATGTGAAGATATTTCGTATTCCACTACAGGGCTCCAAGCGCTCTGAATGAACACTTGCCGATTCTACAGAAAGAGTGTTTCAAAACTGCTCTATGAAAAGAAAGGTGCAACTCTGTGAGTTGAATGCAAACATCACAAAGCAGTTTCAGAGAATGATTCTGTCTAAGTTTTAGGTGAAGAAATTCCCATTTCCCCCGAAAGGTTTTAAAGAGCTCCAAACCTTAACTTGCGGATCCTACAAAAATACTGTTTCAAAACTGCTCTATCCATAGAAAGGTTCAACTCTGTGACTTCAATGCACACATCATAAAGAAGTTTCTGAGAGTGTTTCTGCCCAGTTTTTATGTGATGATATCTCTTCTTGCACCATAAGCCTCAAAGCGCTCCGAATGAACACTTGCACATTCCACAAAAAGAGAGTTTCAAAACTACTCCAGCAACAGAAATTTCCAACTCTGTGAGTTGAATGCACACATCAGAAAGAAGTCTCTGAGAATGCTTCTGTCTAGTTTTTAAGTGAAGATATTTCCTTTTCCACCAGAGGACTCAAAGCACTCCGAATGAATACTTGCATGTGCTACACAATAGTCTTTCAAAACTGGTCTAACCAAAGAAACGTTCAACTCTGTGAGCTGAGTGCACACATCACAAAGCAGTTTCAGAAAATGCTTCTGCTAGTTTGTATGTGAAGAATTCCCTTTTCCAACAAAGGTATCAAAGAGCTCAAAATATGTACTTGCAGATTCTGCAAAGCGCAGTTTCATAACTGCCCTATCAAAAGGAATGTTCAACCCTGTGAGTTGAATGCACACATCTTAAATGAGTTTCTGAGAATGCCTCTGTCTAGTTTTCTTGTGAAGATATTTCGTATTCCAATATAGGGCTCCAAGCGCTCTGATTGAACGCTTGCCGATTCTACAGAAAGAGTGTTTCAACACTGCTCTATCAAAAGAAAAGTGCAACTGTGTGAGTTGAACGCAAACATCACAAAGCAGTTTCAGAAAATGCTTCTGTCTAGTGTTTACGTGAAGAAAGTCCCGTTTCCAAAGAAGGCCTCAAAAAACTCCAAATATGGACTTGCAGCTTCTGCAAAGGGACTGTTTAAAAACTGCCCTATCAAAAGAAAGGTTCAGCTCTGTGAGTGGAATGCACACATCAGAAAGAAGTTTCTGAGAATGCTTCTGTCTAGTTTTAATGTGAAGATATTTCCTTTTCCACCATCGTCCCCAAAGCGCTCAGAAAGAACACTTACAGATTCCACAAAAAGAGTGTTTCAAAACTGCTCTATCAAAAGAAGTGTTCTACTCTGTGAGTTCAATGCCAACATCACAAAGCAGTTTCAGAGAATGCTTCTGTCTAGTTTCTAGGTGAAGAAATTCCCGTTTCCCCCGAAGGTCTGAAAGAGCTCCAAACATTCACTTGCAGATTCTGCAAAAAGACTGTTTCAAAACTGCTCTATCAATAGGAAGTTTCAACTCTGTGTGTTGAATGCAAACATCGTAAAGAATTTTCTGGGAATGCTTCTGTCTAGTTTTTATATGAAGAGATTTCCTTTTCCACCACAGGCCTCAAAGCGCTCTGTATGAACACTTGCAGATACTACCCAATGGTGTTTTAAAACGGCTCTAACCGGAGAAAACTTCAAATCTGTGAGTTGAGTGCACACAGCACAAAGCAGTTTCAGATAATTCTTCTGTCTAGTTTGTATGTGAAGAAATTCTCGTTTCCAACGAAGGTCTCAAAGAGCTCAAAATATGCATTACCAGATTATGCAAAATCACAGTTTCAAAACTGCTCTATGAAAAGGAAGGTTCAACTCTGTGAGTTGAAGGCACACATCAGAAAGAAGTTTCTGAGAATGCTTCTGCCCAGTTTTAATATGAAGATATTTTCTTTTCCACCATAGACCACAAAGCTCTCCGTATGAACACTTGCAGATTCTACACAATAGTGTTTCAAAACCGCTCTAACAAGAGAAAGGTTCCAATCTGTGAGTTGAGTGCAGACATCACAAACCAGTTTCAGAAAATGCTCCTGTCTAGTTTGTATATGAAGAAATTCCCGTTTCCAAAGAAGGCCTCAAAGAGCTCCAAATATCCACTTGCAGATTCTGCAAAAACACAGTTTCGTGACTGCCCTACCAAAAGGAATGTTCAACCCTGTGAGTTGAATGCACACATCTTAAATCAGTTTCTGAGAATGCTTCTGTCTTGTTTCCATGTGAAGATATTTCGTATTCCACTACAGGGCTCCAAGCGCTCTGAATGAACACTTGCCGATTCTACAGAAAGAGTGTTTCAAAACTGCTCTATGAAAAGAAAGGTGCAACTCTGTGAGTTGAATGCAAACATCACAAAGCAGTTTCAGAGAATGATTCTGTCTAAGTTTTAGGTGAAGAAATTCCCATTTCCCCCGAAAGGTTTTAAAGAGCTCCAAACCTTAACTTGCAGATCCTACAAAAATACTGTTTCAAAACTGCTCTATCCATAGAAAGGTTCAACTCTGTGACTTCAATGCACACATCATAAAGAAGTTTCTGAGAGTGTTTCTGCCCAGTTTTTATGTGATGATATCTCTTCTTGCACCATAAGCCTCAAAGCGCTCCGAATGAACACTTGCACATTCCACAAAAAGAGAGTTTCAAAACTACTCCAGCAACAGAAATTTTCAACTCTGTGAGTTGAATGCACACATCAGAAAGAAGTCTCTGAGAATGCTTCTGTCTAGTTTTTAAGTGAAGATATTTCCTTTTCCACCAGAGGACTCAAAGCACTCCGAATGAATACTTGCATGTGCTACACAATAGTCTTTCAAAAATGGTCTAACCAAAGAAACGTTCAACTCTGTGAGCTGAGTGCACACATCACAAAGCAGTTTCAGAAAATGCTTCTGCTAGTTTGTATGTGAAGAATTCCCTTTTCCAACAAAGGTATCAAAGAGCTCAAAATATGTACTTGCAGATTCTGCAAAGCGCAGTTTCATAACTGCCCTATCAAAAGGAATGTTCAACGCTGTGAGTTGAATGCACACATCTTAAATGAGTTTCTGAGAATGCCTCTGTCTAGTTTTCTTGTGAAGATATTTCGTATTCCAATATAGGGCTCCAAGCGCTCTGATTGAACGCTTGCCGATTCTACAGAAAGAGTGTTTCAACACTGCTCTATCAAAAGAAAAGTGCAACTGTGTGAGTTGAACGCAAACATCACAAAGCAGTTTCAGAGAATGCTTCTGTCTAGTGTTTACGTGAAGAAAGTCCCGTTTCCAAAGAAGGCCTCAAAAAACTCCAAATATGGACTTGCAGCTTCTGCAAAGGGACTGTTTAAAAACTGCCCTATCAAAAGGAAGGTTCAGCTCTGTGAGTGGAATGCACACATCAGAAAGAAGTTTCTGAGAATGCTTCTGTCTAGTTTTAATGTGAAGATATTTCCTTTTCCACCATCGTCCCCAAAGCGCTCAGAAAGAACACTTACAGATTCCACAAAAAGAGTGTTTCAAAACTGCTCTATCAAAAGAAGTGTTCTACTCTGTGAGTTCAATGCCAACATCACAAAGCAGTTTCAGAGAATGCTTCTGTCTAGTTTCTAGGTGAAGAAATTCCCGTTTCCCCCGAAGGTCTGAAAGAGCTCCAAACACTCACTTGCGGATTCTGCAAAAAGACTGTTTCAAAACTGCTCTATCAATAGGAAGTTTCAACTCTGTGTGTTGAATGCAAACATCGTAAAGAATTTTCTGGGAATGCTTCTGTCTAGTTTTTATATGAAGATATTTCCTTTTCCACCACAGGCCTCAAAGCGCTCTGTATGAACACTTGCAGATACTACCCAATGGTGTTTTAAAACGGCTCTAACCGGAGAAAACTTCAAATCTGTGAGTTGAGTGCACACAGCACAAAGCAGTTTCAGATAATTCTTCTGTCTAGTTTGTATGTGAAGAAATTCTCGTTTCCAACGAAGGTCTCAAAGAGCTCAAAATATCCATTACCAGATTATGCAAAATCACAGTTTCAAAACTGCTCTATGAAAAGGAAGGTTCAACTCTGTGAGTTGAATGCACACATCAGAAAGAAGTTTCTGAGAATGCTTCTGCCCAGTTTTAATTTGAAGATATTTTCTTTTCCACCATAGACCACAAAGCTCTCCGTATGAACACTTGCAGATTCTACACAATAGTGTTTCAAAACCGCTCTAACAAGAGAAAGGTTCCAATCTGTGAGTTGAGTGCAGACATCACAAAGCAGTTTCAGAAAATGCTCCTGTCTAGTTTGTATATGAAGAAATTCCCGTTTCCAAAGACGGCCTCAAAGAGCTCCAAATATCCACTTGCAGATTCTGCAAAAACACAGTTTCGTGACTGCCCTACCAAAAGGAATGTTCAACCCTGTGAGTTGAATGCGCACATCTTAAATCAGTTTCTGAGAATGCTTCTGTCTTGTTTCCATGTGAAGACATTTCGTATTCCACTACAGGGCTCAAAGCGCTCTGAATGAACACTTGCCGATTCTACAGAAAGAGTGTTTCAAAACTGCTCTATGAAAAGAAAGGTGCAACTCTGTGAGTTGAATGCAAACATCACAAAGCAGTTTCAGAGAATGATTCTGTCTAAGTTTTAGGTGAAGAAATTCCCATTTCCCCCGAAACGTTTTAAAGAGCTCCAAGCCTTAACTTGCGGATCCTACAAAAATACTGTTTCAAAACTGCTCTATCCATAGAAAGGTTCAACTCTGTGACTTCAATGCACACATCATAAAGAAGTTTCTGAGAGTGTTTCTGCCCAGTTTTTATGTGATGATATCTCTTCTTGCACCATAAGCCTCAAAGCGCTCCGAATGAACACTTGCACATTCCACAAAAAGAGAGTTTCAAAACTACTCCAGCAACAGAAATTTTCAACTCTGTGAGTTGAATGCACACATCAGAAAGAAGTCTCTGAGAATGCTTCTGTCTAGTTTTTAAGTGAAGATATTTCCTTTTCCACCAGAGGACTCAAAGCACTCCGAATGAATACTTGCATGTGCTACACAATAGTCTTTCAAAAATGGTCTAACCAAAGAAACGTTCAACTCTGTGAGCTGAGTGCACACATCACAAAGCAGTTTCAGAAAATGCTTCTGCTAGTTTGTATGTGAAGAATTCCCTTTTCCAACAAAGGTATCAAAGAGCTCAAAATATGTACTTGCAGATTCTGCAAAGCGCAGTTTCATAACTGCCCTATCAAAAGGAATGTTCAACGCTGTGAGTTGAATGCACACATCTTAAATGAGTTTCTGAGAATGCCTCTGTCTAGTTTTCTTGTGAAGATATTTCGTATTCCAATATAGGGCTCCAAGCGCTCTGATTGAACGCTTGCCGATTCTACAGAAAGAGTGTTTCAACACTGCTCTATCAAAAGAAAAGTGCAACTGTGTGAGTTGAACGCAAACATCACAAAGCAGTTTCAGAGAATGCTTCTGTCTAGTGTTTACGTGAAGAAAGTCCCGTTTCCAAAGAAGGCCTCAAAAAACTCCAAATATGGACTTGCAGCTTCTGCAAAGGGACTGTTTAAAAACTGCCCTATCAAAAGGAAGGTTCAGCTCTGTGAGTGGAATGCACACATCAGAAAGAAGTTTCTGAGAATGCTTCTGTCTAGTTTTAATGTGAAGATATTTCCTTTTCCACCATCGTCCCCAAAGCGCTCAGAAAGAACACTTACAGATTCCACAAAAAGAGTGTTTCAAAACTGCTCTATCAAAAGAAGTGTTCTACTCTGTGAGTTCAATGCCAACATCACAAAGCAGTTTCAGAGAATGCTTCTGTCTAGTTTCTAGGTGAAGAAATTCCCGTTTCCCCCGAAGGTCTGAAAGAGCTCCAAACACTCACTTGCGGATTCTGCAAAAAGACTGTTTCAAAACTGCTCTATCAATAGGAAGTTTCAACTCTGTGTGTTGAATGCAAACATCGTAAAGAATTTTCTGGGAATGCTTCTGTCTAGTTTTTATATGAAGATATTTCCTTTTCCACCACAGGCCTCAAAGCGCTCTGTATGAACACTTGCAGATACTACCCAATGGTGTTTTAAAACGGCTCTAACCGGAGAAAACTTCAAATCTGTGAGTTGAGTGCACACAGCACAAAGCAGTTTCAGATAATTCTTCTGTCTAGTTTGTATGTGAAGAAATTCTCGTTTCCAACGAAGGTCTCAAAGAGCTCAAAATATCCATTACCAGATTATGCAAAATCACAGTTTCAAAACTGCTCTATGAAAAGGAAGGTTCAACTCTGTGAGTTGAATGCACACATCAGAAAGAAGTTTCTGAGAATGCTTCTGCCCAGTTTTAATTTGAAGATATTTTCTTTTCCACCATAGACCACAAAGCTCTCCGTATGAACACTTGCAGATTCTACACAATAGTGTTTCAAAACCGCTCTAACAAGAGAAAGGTTCCAATCTGTGAGTTGAGTGCAGACATCACAAAGCAGTTTCAGAAAATGCTCCTGTCTAGTTTGTATATGAAGAAATTCCCGTTTCCAAAGACGGCCTCAAAGAGCTCCAAATATCCACTTGCAGATTCTGCAAAAACACAGTTTCGTGACTGCCCTACCAAAAGGAATGTTCAACCCTGTGAGTTGAATGCGCACATCTTAAATCAGTTTCTGAGAATGCTTCTGTCTTGTTTCCATGTGAAGATATTTCGTATTCCACTACAGGGCTCAAAGCGCTCTGAATGAACACTTGCCGATTCTACAGAAAGAGTGTTTCAAAACTGCTCTATGAAAAGAAAGGTGCAACTCTGTGAGTTGAATGCAAACATCACAAAGCAGTTTCAGAGAATGATTCTGTCTAAGTTTTAGGTGAAGAAATTCCCATTTCCCCCGAAACGTTTTAAAGAGCTCCAAGCCTTAACTTGCGGATCCTACAAAAATACTGTTTCAAAACTGCTCTATCCATAGAAAGGTTCAACTCTGTGACTTCAATGCACACATCATAAAGAAGTTTCTGAGAGTGTTTCTGCCCAGTTTTTATGTGATGATATCTCTTCTTGCACCATAAGCCTCAAAGCGCTCCGAATGAACACTTGCACATTCCACAAAAAGAGAGTTTCAAAACTACTCCAGCAACAGAAATTTTCAACTCTGTGAGTTGAATGCACACATCAGAAAGAAGTCTCTGAGAATGCTTCTGTCTAGTTTTTAAGTGAAGATATTTCCTTTTCCACCAGAGGACTCAAAGCACTCCGAATGAATACTTGCATGTGCTACACAATAGTCTTTCAAAACTGGTCTAACCAAAGAAACGTTCAACTCTGTGAGCTGAGTGCACACATCACAAAGCAGTTTCAGAAAATGCTTCTGCTAGTTTGTATGTGAAGAATTCCCTTTTCCAACAAAGGTATCAAAGAGCTCAAAATATGTACTTGCAGATTCTGCAAAGCGCAGTTTCATAACTGCCCTATCAAAAGGAATGTTCAACGCTGTGAGTTGAATGCACACATCTTAAATGAGTTTCTGAGAATGCCTCTGTCTAGTTTTCTTGTGAAGATATTTCGTATTCCAATATACGGCTCCAAGCGCTCTGATTGAACGCTTGCCGATTCTACAGAAAGAGTGTTTCAACACTGCTCTATCAAAAGAAAAGTACAACTGTGTGAGTTGAACGCAAACATCACAAAGCAGTTTCAGAGAATGCTTCTGTCTAGTGTTTACGTGAAGAAAGTCCCGTTTCCAAAGAAGGCCTCAAAAAACTCCAAATATGGACTTGCAGCTTCTGCAAAGGGACTGTTTAAAAACTGCCCTATCAAAAGGAAGGTTCAGCTCTGTGAGTGGAATGCACACATCAGAAAGAAGTTTCTGAGAATGCTTCTGTCTAGTTTTAATGTGAAGATATTTCCTTTTCCACCATCGTCCCCAAAGCGCTCAGAAAGAACACTTACAGATTCCACAAAAAGAGTGTTTCAAAACTGCTCTATCAAAAGAAGTGTTCTACTCTGTGAGTTCAATGCCAACATCACAAAGCAGTTTCAGAGAATGCTTCTGTCTAGTTTCTAGGTGAAGAAATTCCCGTTTCCCCCGAAGGTCTGAAAGAGCTCCAAACATTCACTTGCAGATTCTGCAAAAAGACTGTTTCAAAACTGCTCTATCAATAGGAAGTTTCAACTCTGTGTGTTGAATGCAAACATCGTAAAGAATTTTCTGGGAATGCTTCTGTCTAGTTTTTATATGAAGAGATTTCCTTTTCCACCACAGGCCTCAAAGCGCTCTGTATGAACACTTGCAGATACTACCCAATGGTGTTTTAAAACGGCTCTAACCGGAGAAAACTTCAAATCTGTGAGTTGAGTGCACACAGCACAAAGCAGTTTCAGATAATTCTTCTGTCTAGTTTGTATGTGAAGAAATTCTCGTTTCCAACGAAGGTCTCAAAGAGCTCAAAATATCCATTACCAGATTATGCAAAATCACAGTTTCAAAACTGCTCTATGAAAAGGAAGGTTCAACTCTGTGAGTTGAATGCACACATCACAAAGAAGTTTCTGAGAATGCTTCTGCCCAGTTTTAATATGAAGATATTTTCTTTTCCACCATAGACCACAAAGCTCTCAGTATGAACACTTGCAGATTCTACACAATAGTGTTTCAAAACCGCTCTAACAAGAGAAAGGTTCCAATCTGTGAGTTGAGTGCAGACATCACAAAGCAGTTTCAGAAAATGCTCCTGTCTAGTTTGTATATGAAGAAATTCCCGTTTCCAAAGAAGGCCTCAAAGAGCTCCAAATATCCACTTGCAGATTCTGCAAAAACACAGTTTCGTGACTGCCCTACCAAAAGGAATGTTCAACCCTGTGAGTTGAATGCGCACATCTTAAATCAGTTTCTGAGAATGCTTCTGTCTTGTTTCCATGTGAAGATATTTCGTATTCCACTACAGGGCTCAAAGCGCTCTGAATGAACACTTGCCGATTCTACAGAAAGAGTGTTTCAAAACTGCTCTATGAAAAGAAAGGTGCAACTCTGTGAGTTGAATGCAAACATCACAAAGCAGTTTCAGAGAATGATTCTGTCTAAGTTTTAGGTGAAGAAATTCCCATTTCCCCCGAAAGGTTTTAAAGAGCTCCAAACCTTAACTTGCGGATCCTACAAAAATACTGTTTCAAAACTGCTCTATCCATAGAAAGGTTCAACTCTGTGACTTCAATGCACACATCATAAAGAAGTTTCTGAGAGTGTTTCTGCCCAGTTTTTATGTGATGATATCTCTTCTTGCACCATAAGCCTCAAAGCGCTCCGAATGAACACTTGCATATTCCACAAAAAGAGAGTTTCAAAACTACTCCAGCAACAGAAATTTTCAACTCTGTGAGTTGAATGCACACATCAGAAAGAAGTCTCTGAGAATGCTTCTGTCTAGTTTTTAAGTGAAGATATTTCCTTTTCCACCAGAGGACTCAAAGCACTCCGAATGAATACTTGCATGTGCTACACAATAGTCTTTCAAAACTGGTCTAACCAAAGAAACGTTCAACTCTGTGAGCTGAGTGCACACATCACAAAGCAGTTTCAGAAAATGCTTCTGCTAGTTTGTATGTGAAGAATTCCCTTTTCCAACAAAGGTATCAAAGAGCTCAAAATATGTACTTGCAGATTCTGCAAAGCGCAGTTTCATAACTGCCCTATCAAAAGGAATGTTCAACGCTGTGAGTTGAATGCACACATCTTAAATGAGTTTCTGAGAATGCCTCTGTCTAGTTTTCTTGTGAAGATATTTCGTATTCCAATATAGGGCTCCAAGCGCTCTGATTGAACGCTTGCCGATTCTACAGAAAGAGTGTTTCAACACTGCTCTATCAAAAGAAAAGTGCAACTGTGTGAGTTGAACGCAAACATCACAAAGCAGTTTCAGAGAATGCTTCTGTCTAGTGTTTACGTGAAGAAAGTCCCGTTTCCAAAGAAGGCCTCAAAAAACTCCAAATATGGACTTGCAGCTTCTGCAAAGGGACTGTTTAAAAACTGCCCTATCAAAAGGAAGGTTCAGCTCTGTGAGTGGAATGCACACATCAGAAAGAAGTTTCTGAGAATGCTTCTGTCTAGTTTTAATGTGAAGATATTTCCTTTTCCACCATCGTCCCCAAAGCGCTCAGAAAGAACACTTACAGATTCCACAAAAAGAGTGTTTCAAAACTGCTCTATCAAAAGAAGTGTTCTACTCTGTGAGTTCAATGCCAACATCACAAAGCAGTTTCAGAGAATGCTTCTGTCTAGTTTCTAGGTGAAGAAATTCCCGTTTCCCCCGAAGGTCTGAAAGAGCTCCAAACATTCACTTGCAGATTCTGCAAAAAGACTGTTTCAAAACTGCTCTATCAATAGGAAGTTTCAACTCTGTGTGTTGAATGCAAACATCGTAAAGAATTTTCTGGGAATGCTTCTGTCTAGTTTTTATATGAAGAGATTTCCTTTTCCACCACAGGCCTCAAAGCGCTCTGTATGAACACTTGCAGATACTACCCAATGGTGTTTTAAAACGGCTCTAACCGGAGAAAACTTCAAATCTGTGAGTTGAGTGCACACAGCACAAAGCAGTTTCAGCTAATTCTTCTGTCTAGTTTGTATGTGAAGAAATTCTCGTTTCCAACGAAGGTCTCAAAGAGCTCAAAATATCCATTACCAGATTATGCAAAATCACAGTTTCAAAACTGCTCTATGAAAAGGAAGGTTCAACTCTGTGAGTTGAATGCACACATCAGAAAGAAGTTTCTGAGAATGCTTCTGCCCAGTTTTAATTTGAAGATATTTTCTTTTCCACCATAGACCACAAAGCTCTCCGTATGAACACTTGCAGATTCTACACAGTAGTGTTTCAAAACCGCTCTAACAAGAGAAAGGTTCCAATCTGTGAGTTGAGTGCAGACATCACAAAGCAGTTTCAGAAAATGCTCCTGTCTAGTTTGTATATGAAGAAATTCCCGTTTCCAAAGAAGGCCTCAAAGAGCTCCAAATATCCACTTGCAGATTCTGCAAAAACACAGTTTCGTGACTGCCCTACCAAAAGGAATGTTCAACCCTGTGAGTTGAATGCGCACATCTTAAATCAGTTTCTGAGAATGCTTCTGTCTTGTTTCCATGTGAAGATATTTCGTATTCCACTACAGGGCTCCAAGCGCTCTGAATGAACACTTGCCGATTCTACAGAAAGAGTGTTTCAAAACTGCTCTATGAAAAGAAAGGTGCAACTCTGTGAGTTGAATGCAAACATCACAAAGCAGTTTCAGAGAATGATTCTGTCTAAGTTTTAGGTGAAGAAATTCCCATTTCCCCCGAAAGGTTTTAAAGAGCTCCAAACCTTAACTTGCGGATCCTACAAAAATACTGTTTCAAAACTGCTCTATCCATAGAAAGGTTCAACTCTGTGACTTCAATGCACACATCATAAAGAAGTTTCTGAGAGTGTTTCTGCCCAGTTTTTATGTGATGATATCTCTTCTTGCACCATAAGCCTCAAAGCGCTCCGAATGAACACTTGCACATTCCACAAAAAGAGAGTTTCAAAACTACTCCAGCAACAGAAATTTCCAACTCTGTGAGTTGAATGCACACATCAGAAAGAAGTCTCTGAGAATGCTTCTGTCTAGTTTTTAAGTGAAGATATTTCCTTTTCCACCAGAGGACTCAAAGCACTCCGAATGAATACTTGCATGTGCTACACAATAGTCTTTCAAAACTGGTCTAACCAAAGAAACGTTCAACTCTGTGAGCTGAGTGCACACATCACAAAGCAGTTTCAGAAAATGCTTCTGCTAGTTTGTATGTGAAGAATTCCCTTTTCCAACAAAGGTATCAAAGAGCTCAAAATATGTACTTGCAGATTCTGCAAAGCGCAGTTTCATAACTGCCCTATCAAAAGGAATGTTCAACCCTGTGAGTTGAATGCACACATCTTAAATGAGTTTCTGAGAATGCCTCTGTCTAGTTTTCTTGTGAAGATATTTCGTATTCCAATATAGGGCTCCAAGCGCTCTGATTGAACGCTTGCCGATTCTACAGAAAGAGTGTTTCAACACTGCTCTATCAAAAGAAAAGTGCAACTGTGTGAGTTGAACGCAAACATCACAAAGCAGTTTCAGAAAATGCTTCTGTCTAGTGTTTACGTGAAGAAAGTCCCGTTTCCAAAGAAGGCCTCAAAAAACTCCAAATATGGACTTGCAGCTTCTGCAAAGGGACTGTTTAAAAACTGCCCTATCAAAAGGAAGGTTCAGCTCTGTGAGTGGAATGCACACATCAGAAAGAAGTTTCTGAGAATGCTTCTGTCTAGTTTTAATGTGAAGATATTTCCTTTTCCACCATCGTCCCCAAAGCGCTCAGAAAGAACACTTACAGATTCCACAAAAAGAGTGTTTCAAAACTGCTCTATCAAAAGAAGTGTTCTACTCTGTGAGTTCAATGCCAACATCACAAAGCAGTTTCAGAGAATGCTTCTGTCTAGTTTCTAGGTGAAGAAATTCCCGTTTCCCCCGAAGGTCTGAAAGAGCTCCAAACATTCACTTGCAGATTCTGCAAAAAGACTGTTTCAAAACTGCTCTATCAATAGGAAGTTTCAACTCTGTGTGTTGAATGCAAACATCGTAAAGAATTTTCTGGGAATGCTTCTGTCTAGTTTTTATATGAAGAGATTTCCTTTTCCACCACAGGCCTCAAAGCGCTCTGTATGAACACTTGCAGATACTACCCAATGGTGTTTTAAAACGGCTCTAACCGGAGAAAACTTCAAATCTGTGAGTTGAGTGCACACAGCACAAAGCAGTTTCAGATAATTCTTCTGTCTAGTTTGTATGTGAAGAAATTCTCGTTTCCAACGAAGGTCTCAAAGAGCTCAAAATATCCATTACCAGATTATGCAAAATCACAGTTTCAAAACTGCTCTATGAAAAGGAAGGTTCAACTCTGTGAGTTGAATGCACACATCAGAAAGAAGTTTCTGAGAATGCTTCTGCCCAGTTTTAATTTGAAGATATTTTCTTTTCCACCATAGACCACAAAGCTCTCCGTATGAACACTTGCAGATTCTACACAATAGTGTTTCAAAACCGCTCTAACAAGAGAAAGGTTCCAATCTGTGAGTTGAGTGCAGACATCACAAACCAGTTTCAGAAAATGCTCCTGTCTAGTTTGTATATGAAGAAATTCCCGTTTCCAAAGAAGGCCTCAAAGAGCTCCAAATATCCACTTGCAGATTCTGCAAAAACACAGTTTCGTGACTGCCCTACCAAAAGGAATGTTCAACCCTGTGAGTTGAATGCACACATCTTAAATCAGTTTCTGAGAATGCTTCTGTCTTGTTTCCATGTGAAGATATTTCGTATTCCACTACAGGGCTCAAAGCGCTCTGAATGAACACTTGCCGATTCTACAGAAAGAGTGTTTCAAAACTGCTCTATGAAAAGAAAGGTGCAACTCTGTGAGTTGAATGCAAACATCACAAAGCAGTTTCAGAGAATGATTCTGTCTAAGTTTTAGGTGAAGAAATTCCCATTTCCCCCGAAAGGTTTTAAAGAGCTCCAAACCTTAACTTGCGGATCCTACAAAAATACTGTTTCAAAACTGCTCTATCCATAGAAAGGTTCAACTCTGTGACTTCAATGCACACATCATAAAGAAGTTTCTGAGAGTGTTTCTGCCCAGTTTTTATGTGATGATATCTCTTCTTGCACCATAAGCCTCAAAGCGCTCCGAATGAACACTTGCACATTCCACAAAAAGAGAGTTTCAAAACTACTCCAGCAACAGAAATTTTCAACTCTGTGAGTTGAATGCACACATCAGAAAGAAGTCTCTGAGAATGCTTCTGTCTAGTTTTTAAGTGAAGATATTTCCTTTTCCACCAGAGGACTCAAAGCACTCCGAATGAATACTTGCATGTGCTACACAATAGTCTTTCAAAAATGGTCTAACCAAAGAAACGTTCAACTCTGTGAGCTGAGTGCACACATCACAAAGCAGTTTCAGAAAATGCTTCTGCTAGTTTGTATGTGAAGAATTCCCTTTTCCAACAAAGGTATCAAAGAGCTCAAAATATGTACTTGCAGATTCTGCAAAGCGCAGTTTCATAACTGCCCTATCAAAAGGAATGTTCAACGCTGTGAGTTGAATGCACACATCTTAAATGAGTTTCTGAGAATGCCTCTGTCTAGTTTTCTTGTGAAGATATTTCGTATTCCAATATAGGGCTCCAAGCGCTCTGATTGAACGCTTGCCGATTCTACAGAAAGAGTGTTTCAACACTGCTCTATCAAAAGAAAAGTGCAACTGTGTGAGTTGAACGCAAACATCACAAAGCAGTTTCAGAGAATGCTTCTGTCTAGTGTTTACGTGAAGAAAGTCCCGTTTCCAAAGAAGGCCTCAAAAAACTCCAAATATGGACTTGCAGCTTCTGCAAAGGGACTGTTTAAAAACTGCCCTATCAAAAGGAAGGTTCAGCTCTGTGAGTGGAATGCACACATCAGAAAGAAGTTTCTGAGAATGCTTCTGTCTAGTTTTAATGTGAAGATATTTCCTTTTCCACCATCGTCCCCAAAGCGCTCAGAAAGAACACTTACAGATTCCACAAAAAGAGTGTTTCAAAACTGCTCTATCAAAAGAAGTGTTCTACTCTGTGAGTTCAATGCCAACATCACAAAGCAGTTTCAGAGAATGCTTCTGTCTAGTTTCTAGGTGAAGAAATTCCCGTTTCCCCCGAAGGTCTGAAAGAGCTCCAAACACTCACTTGCGGATTCTGCAAAAAGACTGTTTCAAAACTGCTCTATCAATAGGAAGTTTCAACTCTGTGTGTTGAATGCAAACATCGTAAAGAATTTTCTGGGAATGCTTCTGTCTAGTTTTTATATGAAGATATTTCCTTTTCCACCACAGGCCTCAAAGCGCTCTGTATGAACACTTGCAGATACTACCCAATGGTGTTTTAAAACGGCTCTAACCGGAGAAAACTTCAAATCTGTGAGTTGAGTGCACACAGCACAAAGCAGTTTCAGATAATTCTTCTGTCTAGTTTGTATGTGAAGAAATTCTCGTTTCCAACGAAGGTCTCAAAGAGCTCAAAATATCCATTACCAGATTATGCAAAATCACAGTTTCAAAACTGCTCTATGAAAAGGAAGGTTCAACTCTGTGAGTTGAATGCACACATCAGAAAGAAGTTTCTGAGAATGCTTCTGCCCAGTTTTAATTTGAAGATATTTTCTTTTCCACCATAGACCACAAAGCTCTCCGTATGAACACTTGCAGATTCTACACAATAGTGTTTCAAAACCGCTCTAACAAGAGAAAGGTTCCAATCTGTGAGTTGAGTGCAGACATCACAAAGCAGTTTCAGAAAATGCTCCTGTCTAGTTTGTATATGAAGAAATTCCCGTTTCCAAAGACGGCCTCAAAGAGCTCCAAATATCCACTTGCAGATTCTGCAAAAACACAGTTTCGTGACTGCCCTACCAAAAGGAATGTTCAACCCTGTGAGTTGAATGCGCACATCTTAAATCAGTTTCTGAGAATGCTTCTGTCTTGTTTCCATGTGAAGATATTTCGTATTCCACTACAGGGCTCAAAGCGCTCTGAATGAACACTTGCCGATTCTACAGAAAGAGTGTTTCAAAACTGCTCTATGAAAAGAAAGGTGCAACTCTGTGAGTTGAATGCAAACATCACAAAGCAGTTTCAGAGAATGATTCTGTCTAAGTTTTAGGTGAAGAAATTCCCATTTCCCCCGAAACGTTTTAAAGAGCTCCAAGCCTTAACTTGCGGATCCTACAAAAATACTGTTTCAAAACTGCTCTATCCATAGAAAGGTTCAACTCTGTGACTTCAATGCACACATCATAAAGAAGTTTCTGAGAGTGTTTCTGCCCAGTTTTTATGTGATGATATCTCTTCTTGCACCATAAGCCTCAAAGCGCTCCGAATGAACACTTGCACATTCCACAAAAAGAGAGTTTCAAAACTACTCCAGCAACAGAAATTTTCAACTCTGTGAGTTGAATGCACACATCAGAAAGAAGTCTCTGAGAATGCTTCTGTCTAGTTTTTAAGTGAAGATATTTCCTTTTCCACCAGAGGACTCAAAGCACTCCGAATGAATACTTGCATGTGCTACACAATAGTCTTTCAAAACTGGTCTAACCAAAGAAACGTTCAACTCTGTGAGCTGAGTGCACACATCACAAAGCAGTTTCAGAAAATGCTTCTGCTAGTTTGTATGTGAAGAATTCCCTTTTCCAACAAAGGTATCAAAGAGCTCAAAATATGTACTTGCAGATTCTGCAAAGCGCAGTTTCATAACTGCCCTATCAAAAGGAATGTTCAACGCTGTGAGTTGAATGCACACATCTTAAATGAGTTTCTGAGAATGCCTCTGTCTAGTTTTCTTGTGAAGATATTTCGTATTCCAATATAGGGCTCCAAGCGCTCTGATTGAACGCTTGCCGATTCTACAGAAAGAGTGTTTCAACACTGCTCTATCAAAAGAAAAGTGCAACTGTGTGAGTTGAACGCAAACATCACAAAGCAGTTTCAGAGAATGCTTCTGTCTAGTGTTTACGTGAAGAAAGTCCCGTTTCCAAAGAAGGCCTCAAAAAACTCCAAATATGGACTTGCAGCTTCTGCAAAGGGACTGTTTAAAAACTGCCCTATCAAAAGGAAGGTTCAGCTCTGTGAGTGGAATGCACACATCAGAAAGAAGTTTCTGAGAATGCTTCTGTCTAGTTTTAATGTGAAGATATTTCCTTTTCCACCATCGTCCCCAAAGCGCTCAGAAAGAACACTTACAGATTCCACAAAAAGAGTGTTTCAAAACTGCTCTATCAAAAGAAGTGTTCTACTCTGTGAGTTCAATGCCAACATCACAAAGCAGTTTCAGAGAATGCTTCTGTCTAGTTTCTAGGTGAAGAAATTCCCGTTTCCCCCGAAGGTCTGAAAGAGCTCCAAACATTCACTTGCAGATTCTGCAAAAAGACTGTTTCAAAACTGCTCTATCAATAGGAAGTTTCAACTCTGTGTGTTGAATGCAAACATCGTAAAGAATTTTCTGGGAATGCTTCTGTCTAGTTTTTATATGAAGAGATTTCCTTTTCCACCACAGGCCTCAAAGCGCTCTGTATGAACACTTGCAGATACTACCCAATGGTGTTTTAAAACGGCTCTAACCGGAGAAAACTTCAAATCTGTGAGTTGAGTGCACACAGCACAAAGCAGTTTCAGCTAATTCTTCTGTCTAGTTTGTATGTGAAGAAATTCTCGTTTCCAACGAAGGTCTCAAAGAGCTCAAAATATCCATTACCAGATTATGCAAAATCACAGTTTCAAAACTGCTCTATGAAAAGGAAGGTTCAACTCTGTGAGTTGAATGCACACATCAGAAAGAAGTTTCTGAGAATGCTTCTGCCCAGTTTTAATTTGAAGATATTTTCTTTTCCACCATAGACCACAAAGCTCTCCGTATGAACACTTGCAGATTCTACACAGTAGTGTTTCAAAACCGCTCTAACAAGAGAAAGGTTCCAATCTGTGAGTTGAGTGCAGACATCACAAAGCAGTTTCAGAAAATGCTCCTGTCTAGTTTGTATATGAAGAAATTCCCGTTTCCAAAGAAGGCCTCAAAGAGCTCCAAATATCCACTTGCAGATTCTGCAAAAACACAGTTTCGTGACTGCCCTACCAAAAGGAATGTTCAACCCTGTGAGTTGAATGCGCACATCTTAAATCAGTTTCTGAGAATGCTTCTGTCTTGTTTCCATGTGAAGATATTTCGTATTCCACTACAGGGCTCCAAGCGCTCTGAATGAACACTTGCCGATTCTACAGAAAGAGTGTTTCAAAACTGCTCTATGAAAAGAAAGGTGCAACTCTGTGAGTTGAATGCAAACATCACAAAGCAGTTTCAGAGAATGATTCTGTCTAAGTTTTAGGTGAAGAAATTCCCATTTCCCCCGAAAGGTTTTAAAGAGCTCCAAACCTTAACTTGCGGATCCTACAAAAATACTGTTTCAAAACTGCTCTATCCATAGAAAGGTTCAACTCTGTGACTTCAATGCACACATCATAAAGAAGTTTCTGAGAGTGTTTCTGCCCAGTTTTTATGTGATGATATCTCTTCTTGCACCATAAGCCTCAAAGCGCTCCGAATGAACACTTGCACATTCCACAAAAAGAGAGTTTCAAAACTACTCCAGCAACAGAAATTTCCAACTCTGTGAGTTGAATGCACACATCAGAAAGAAGTCTCTGAGAATGCTTCTGTCTAGTTTTTAAGTGAAGATATTTCCTTTTCCACCAGAGGACTCAAAGCACTCCGAATGAATACTTGCATGTGCTACACAATAGTCTTTCAAAACTGGTCTAACCAAAGAAACGTTCAACTCTGTGAGCTGAGTGCACACATCACAAAGCAGTTTCAGAAAATGCTTCTGCTAGTTTGTATGTGAAGAATTCCCTTTTCCAACAAAGGTATCAAAGAGCTCAAAATATGTACTTGCAGATTCTGCAAAGCGCAGTTTCATAACTGCCCTATCAAAAGGAATGTTCAACCCTGTGAGTTGAATGCACACATCTTAAATGAGTTTCTGAGAATGCCTCTGTCTAGTTTTCTTGTGAAGATATTTCGTATTCCAATATAGGGCTCCAAGCGCTCTGATTGAACGCTTGCCGATTCTACAGAAAGAGTGTTTCAACACTGCTCTATCAAAAGAAAAGTGCAACTGTGTGAGTTGAACGCAAACATCACAAAGCAGTTTCAGAAAATGCTTCTGTCTAGTGTTTACGTGAAGAAAGTCCCGTTTCCAAAGAAGGCCTCAAAAAACTCCAAATATGGACTTGCAGCTTCTGCAAAGGGACTGTTTAAAAACTGCCCTATCAAAAGGAAGGTTCAGCTCTGTGAGTGGAATGCACACATCAGAAAGAAGTTTCTGAGAATGCTTCTGTCTAGTTTTAATGTGAAGATATTTCCTTTTCCACCATCGTCCCCAAAGCGCTCAGAAAGAACACTTACAGATTCCACAAAAAGAGTGTTTCAAAACTGCTCTATCAAAAGAAGTGTTCTACTCTGTGAGTTCAATGCCAACATCACAAAGCAGTTTCAGAGAATGCTTCTGTCTAGTTTCTAGGTGAAGAAATTCCCGTTTCCCCCGAAGGTCTGAAAGAGCTCCAAACATTCACTTGCAGATTCTGCAAAAAGACTGTTTCAAAACTGCTCTATCAATAGGAAGTTTCAACTCTGTGTGTTGAATGCAAACATCGTAAAGAATTTTCTGGGAATGCTTCTGTCTAGTTTTTATATGAAGAGATTTCCTTTTCCACCACAGGCCTCAAAGCGCTCTGTATGAACACTTGCAGATACTACCCAATGGTGTTTTAAAACGGCTCTAACCGGAGAAAACTTCAAATCTGTGAGTTGAGTGCACACAGCACAAAGCAGTTTCAGATAATTCTTCTGTCTAGTTTGTATGTGAAGAAATTCTCGTTTCCAACGAAGGTCTCAAAGAGCTCAAAATATCCATTACCAGATTATGCAAAATCACAGTTTCAAAACTGCTCTATGAAAAGGAAGGTTCAACTCTGTGAGTTGAATGCACACATCAGAAAGAAGTTTCTGAGAATGCTTCTGCCCAGTTTTAATTTGAAGATATTTTCTTTTCCACCATAGACCACAAAGCTCTCCGTATGAACACTTGCAGATTCTACACAATAGTGTTTCAAAACCGCTCTAACAAGAGAAAGGTTCCAATCTGTGAGTTGAGTGCAGACATCACAAACCAGTTTCAGAAAATGCTCCTGTCTAGTTTGTATATGAAGAAATTCCCGTTTCCAAAGAAGGCCTCAAAGAGCTCCAAATATCCACTTGCAGATTCTGCAAAAACACAGTTTCGTGACTGCCCTACCAAAAGGAATGTTCAACCCTGTGAGTTGAATGCACACATCTTAAATCAGTTTCTGAGAATGCTTCTGTCTTGTTTCCATGTGAAGATATTTCGTATTCCACTACAGGGCTCAAAGCGCTCTGAATGAACACTTGCCGATTCTACAGAAAGAGTGTTTCAAAACTGCTCTATGAAAAGAAAGGTGCAACTCTGTGAGTTGAATGCAAACATCACAAAGCAGTTTCAGAGAATGATTCTGTCTAAGTTTTAGGTGAAGAAATTCCCATTTCCCCCGAAAGGTTTTAAAGAGCTCCAAACCTTAACTTGCGGATCCTACAAAAATACTGTTTCAAAACTGCTCTATCCATAGAAAGGTTCAACTCTGTGACTTCAATGCACACATCATAAAGAAGTTTCTGAGAGTGTTTCTGCCCAGTTTTTATGTGATGATATCTCTTCTTGCACCATAAGCCTCAAAGCGCTCCGAATGAACACTTGCACATTCCACAAAAAGAGAGTTTCAAAACTACTCCAGCAACAGAAATTTTCAACTCTGTGAGTTGAATGCACACATCAGAAAGAAGTCTCTGAGAATGCTTCTGTCTAGTTTTTAAGTGAAGATATTTCCTTTTCCACCAGAGGACTCAAAGCACTCCGAATGAATACTTGCATGTGCTACACAATAGTCTTTCAAAAATGGTCTAACCAAAGAAACGTTCAACTCTGTGAGCTGAGTGCACACATCACAAAGCAGTTTCAGAAAATGCTTCTGCTAGTTTGTATGTGAAGAATTCCCTTTTCCAACAAAGGTATCAAAGAGCTCAAAATATGTACTTGCAGATTCTGCAAAGCGCAGTTTCATAACTGCCCTATCAAAAGGAATGTTCAACGCTGTGAGTTGAATGCACACATCTTAAATGAGTTTCTGAGAATGCCTCTGTCTAGTTTTCTTGTGAAGATATTTCGTATTCCAATATAGGGCTCCAAGCGCTCTGATTGAACGCTTGCCGATTCTACAGAAAGAGTGTTTCAACACTGCTCTATCAAAAGAAAAGTGCAACTGTGTGAGTTGAACGCAAACATCACAAAGCAGTTTCAGAGAATGCTTCTGTCTAGTGTTTACGTGAAGAAAGTCCCGTTTCCAAAGAAGGCCTCAAAAAACTCCAAATATGGACTTGCAGCTTCTGCAAAGGGACTGTTTAAAAACTGCCCTATCAAAAGGAAGGTTCAGCTCTGTGAGTGGAATGCACACATCAGAAAGAAGTTTCTGAGAATGCTTCTGTCTAGTTTTAATGTGAAGATATTTCCTTTTCCACCATCGTCCCCAAAGCGCTCAGAAAGAACACTTACAGATTCCACAAAAAGAGTGTTTCAAAACTGCTCTATCAAAAGAAGTGTTCTACTCTGTGAGTTCAATGCCAACATCACAAAGCAGTTTCAGAGAATGCTTCTGTCTAGTTTCTAGGTGAAGAAATTCCCGTTTCCCCCGAAGGTCTGAAAGAGCTCCAAACACTCACTTGCGGATTCTGCAAAAAGACTGTTTCAAAACTGCTCTATCAATAGGAAGTTTCAACTCTGTGTGTTGAATGCAAACATCGTAAAGAATTTTCTGGGAATGCTTCTGTCTAGTTTTTATATGAAGATATTTCCTTTTCCACCACAGGCCTCAAAGCGCTCTGTATGAACACTTGCAGATACTACCCAATGGTGTTTTAAAACGGCTCTAACCGGAGAAAACTTCAAATCTGTGAGTTGAGTGCACACAGCACAAAGCAGTTTCAGATAATTCTTCTGTCTAGTTTGTATGTGAAGAAATTCTCGTTTCCAACGAAGGTCTCAAAGAGCTCAAAATATCCATTACCAGATTATGCAAAATCACAGTTTCAAAACTGCTCTATGAAAAGGAAGGTTCAACTCTGTGAGTTGAATGCACACATCAGAAAGAAGTTTCTGAGAATGCTTCTGCCCAGTTTTAATTTGAAGATATTTTCTTTTCCACCATAGACCACAAAGCTCTCCGTATGAACACTTGCAGATTCTACACAATAGTGTTTCAAAACCGCTCTAACAAGAGAAAGGTTCCAATCTGTGAGTTGAGTGCAGACATCACAAAGCAGTTTCAGAAAATGCTCCTGTCTAGTTTGTATATGAAGAAATTCCCGTTTCCAAAGACGGCCTCAAAGAGCTCCAAATATCCACTTGCAGATTCTGCAAAAACACAGTTTCGTGACTGCCCTACCAAAAGGAATGTTCAACCCTGTGAGTTGAATGCGCACATCTTAAATCAGTTTCTGAGAATGCTTCTGTCTTGTTTCCATGTGAAGATATTTCGTATTCCACTACAGGGCTCAAAGCGCTCTGAATGAACACTTGCCGATTCTACAGAAAGAGTGTTTCAAAACTGCTCTATGAAAAGAAAGGTGCAACTCTGTGAGTTGAATGCAAACATCACAAAGCAGTTTCAGAGAATGATTCTGTCTAAGTTTTAGGTGAAGAAATTCCCATTTCCCCCGAAACGTTTTAAAGAGCTCCAAGCCTTAACTTGCGGATCCTACAAAAATACTGTTTCAAAACTGCTCTATCCATAGAAAGGTTCAACTCTGTGACTTCAATGCACACATCATAAAGAAGTTTCTGAGAGTGTTTCTGCCCAGTTTTTATGTGATGATATCTCTTCTTGCACCATAAGCCTCAAAGCGCTCCGAATGAACACTTGCACATTCCACAAAAAGAGAGTTTCAAAACTACTCCAGCAACAGAAATTTTCAACTCTGTGAGTTGAATGCACACATCAGAAAGAAGTCTCTGAGAATGCTTCTGTCTAGTTTTTAAGTGAAGATATTTCCTTTTCCACCAGAGGACTCAAAGCACTCCGAATGAATACTTGCATGTGCTACACAATAGTCTTTCAAAACTGGTCTAACCAAAGAAACGTTCAACTCTGTGAGCTGAGTGCACACATCACAAAGCAGTTTCAGAAAATGCTTCTGCTAGTTTGTATGTGAAGAATTCCCTTTTCCAACAAAGGTATCAAAGAGCTCAAAATATGTACTTGCAGATTCTGCAAAGCGCAGTTTCATAACTGCCCTATCAAAAGGAATGTTCAACGCTGTGAGTTGAATGCACACATCTTAAATGAGTTTCTGAGAATGCCTCTGTCTAGTTTTCTTGTGAAGATATTTCGTATTCCAATATAGGGCTCCAAGCGCTCTGATTGAACGCTTGCCGATTCTACAGAAAGAGTGTTTCAACACTGCTCTATCAAAAGAAAAGTACAACTGTGTGAGTTGAACGCAAACATCACAAAGCAGTTTCAGAGAATGCTTCTGTCTAGTGTTTACGTGAAGAAAGTCCCGTTTCCAAAGAAGGCCTCAAAAAACTCCAAATATGGACTTGCAGCTTCTGCAAAGGGACTGTTTAAAAACTGCCCTATCAAAAGGAAGGTTCAGCTCTGTGAGTGGAATGCACACATCAGAAAGAAGTTTCTGAGAATGCTTCTGTCTAGTTTTAATGTGAAGATATTTCCTTTTCCACCATCGTCCCCAAAGCGCTCAGAAAGAACACTTACAGATTCCACAAAAAGAGTGTTTCAAAACTGCTCTATCAAAAGAAGTGTTCTACTCTGTGAGTTCAATGCCAACATCACAAAGCAGTTTCAGAGAATGCTTCTGTCTAGTTTCTAGGTGAAGAAATTCCCGTTTCCCCCGAAGGTCTGAAAGAGCTCCAAACATTCACTTGCAGATTCTGCAAAAAGACTGTTTCAAAACTGCTCTATCAATAGGAAGTTTCAACTCTGTGTGTTGAATGCAAACATCGTAAAGAATTTTCTGGGAATGCTTCTGTCTAGTTTTTATATGAAGAGATTTCCTTTTCCACCACAGGCCTCAAAGCGCTCTGTATGAACACTTGCAGATACTACCCAATGGTGTTTTAAAACGGCTCTAACCGGAGAAAACTTCAAATCTGTGAGTTGAGTGCACACAGCACAAAGCAGTTTCAGATAATTCTTCTGTCTAGTTTGTATGTGAAGAAATTCTCGTTTCCAACGAAGGTCTCAAAGAGCTCAAAATATCCATTACCAGATTATGCAAAATCACAGTTTCAAAACTGCTCTATGAAAAGGAAGGTTCAACTCTGTGAGTTGAATGCACACATCACAAAGAAGTTTCTGAGAATGCTTCTGCCCAGTTTTAATATGAAGATATTTTCTTTTCCACCATAGACCACAAAGCTCTCAGTATGAACACTTGCAGATTCTACACAATAGTGTTTCAAAACCGCTCTAACAAGAGAAAGGTTCCAATCTGTGAGTTGAGTGCAGACATCACAAAGCAGTTTCAGAAAATGCTCCTGTCTAGTTTGTATATGAAGAAATTCCCGTTTCCAAAGAAGGCCTCAAAGAGCTCCAAATATCCACTTGCAGATTCTGCAAAAACACAGTTTCGTGACTGCCCTACCAAAAGGAATGTTCAACCCTGTGAGTTGAATGCGCACATCTTAAATCAGTTTCTGAGAATGCTTCTGTCTTGTTTCCATGTGAAGATATTTCGTATTCCACTACAGGGCTCAAAGCGCTCTGAATGAACACTTGCCGATTCTACAGAAAGAGTGTTTCAAAACTGCTCTATGAAAAGAAAGGTGCAACTCTGTGAGTTGAATGCAAACATCACAAAGCAGTTTCAGAGAATGATTCTGTCTAAGTTTTAGGTGAAGAAATTCCCATTTCCCCCGAAAGGTTTTAAAGAGCTCCAAACCTTAACTTGCGGATCCTACAAAAATACTGTTTCAAAACTGCTCTATCCATAGAAAGGTTCAACTCTGTGACTTCAATGCACACATCATAAAGAAGTTTCTGAGAGTGTTTCTGCCCAGTTTTTATGTGATGATATCTCTTCTTGCACCATAAGCCTCAAAGCGCTCCGAATGAACACTTGCATATTCCACAAAAAGAGAGTTTCAAAACTACTCCAGCAACAGAAATTTTCAACTCTGTGAGTTGAATGCACACATCAGAAAGAAGTCTCTGAGAATGCTTCTGTCTAGTTTTTAAGTGAAGATATTTCCTTTTCCACCAGAGGACTCAAAGCACTCCGAATGAATACTTGCATGTGCTACACAATAGTCTTTCAAAACTGGTCTAACCAAAGAAACGTTCAACTCTGTGAGCTGAGTGCACACATCACAAAGCAGTTTCAGAAAATGCTTCTGCTAGTTTGTATGTGAAGAATTCCCTTTTCCAACAAAGGTATCAAAGAGCTCAAAATATGTACTTGCAGATTCTGCAAAGCGCAGTTTCATAACTGCCCTATCAAAAGGAATGTTCAACGCTGTGAGTTGAATGCACACATCTTAAATGAGTTTCTGAGAATGCCTCTGTCTAGTTTTCTTGTGAAGATATTTCGTATTCCAATATAGGGCTCCAAGCGCTCTGATTGAACGCTTGCCGATTCTACAGAAAGAGTGTTTCAACACTGCTCTATCAAAAGAAAAGTGCAACTGTGTGAGTTGAACGCAAACATCACAAAGCAGTTTCAGAGAATGCTTCTGTCTAGTGTTTACGTGAAGAAAGTCCCGTTTCCAAAGAAGGCCTCAAAAAACTCCAAATATGGACTTGCAGCTTCTGCAAAGGGACTGTTTAAAAACTGCCCTATCAAAAGGAAGGTTCAGCTCTGTGAGTGGAATGCACACATCAGAAAGAAGTTTCTGAGAATGCTTCTGTCTAGTTTTAATGTGAAGATATTTCCTTTTCCACCATCGTCCCCAAAGCGCTCAGAAAGAACACTTACAGATTCCACAAAAAGAGTGTTTCAAAACTGCTCTATCAAAAGAAGTGTTCTACTCTGTGAGTTCAATGCCAACATCACAAAGCAGTTTCAGAGAATGCTTCTGTCTAGTTTCTAGGTGAAGAAATTCCCGTTTCCCCCGAAGGTCTGAAAGAGCTCCAAACATTCACTTGCAGATTCTGCAAAAAGACTGTTTCAAAACTGCTCTATCAATAGGAAGTTTCAACTCTGTGTGTTGAATGCAAACATCGTAAAGAATTTTCTGGGAATGCTTCTGTCTAGTTTTTATATGAAGAGATTTCCTTTTCCACCACAGGCCTCAAAGCGCTCTGTATGAACACTTGCAGATACTACCCAATGGTGTTTTAAAACGGCTCTAACCGGAGAAAACTTCAAATCTGTGAGTTGAGTGCACACAGCACAAAGCAGTTTCAGCTAATTCTTCTGTCTAGTTTGTATGTGAAGAAATTCTCGTTTCCAACGAAGGTCTCAAAGAGCTCAAAATATCCATTACCAGATTATGCAAAATCACAGTTTCAAAACTGCTCTATGAAAAGGAAGGTTCAACTCTGTGAGTTGAATGCACACATCAGAAAGAAGTTTCTGAGAATGCTTCTGCCCAGTTTTAATTTGAAGATATTTTCTTTTCCACCATAGACCACAAAGCTCTCCGTATGAACACTTGCAGATTCTACACAATAGTGTTTCAAAACCGCTCTAACAAGAGAAAGGTTCCAATCTGTGAGTTGAGTGCAGACATCACAAAGCAGTTTCAGAAAATGCTCCTGTCTAGTTTGTATATGAAGAAATTCCCGTTTCCAAAGACGGCCTCAAAGAGCTCCAAATATCCACTTGCAGATTCTGCAAAAACACAGTTTCGTGACTGCCCTACCAAAAGGAATGTTCAACCCTGTGAGTTGAATGCGCACATCTTAAATCAGTTTCTGAGAATGCTTCTGTCTTGTTTCCATGTGAAGATATTTCGTATTCCACTACAGGGCTCAAAGCGCTCTGAATGAACACTTGCCGATTCTACAGAAAGAGTGTTTCAAAACTGCTCTATGAAAAGAAAGGTGCAACTCTGTGAGTTGAATGCAAACATCACAAAGCAGTTTCAGAGAATGATTCTGTCTAAGTTTTAGGTGAAGAAATTCCCATTTCCCCCGAAACGTTTTAAAGAGCTCCAAGCCTTAACTTGCGGATCCTACAAAAATACTGTTTCAAAACTGCTCTATCCATAGAAAGGTTCAACTCTGTGACTTCAATGCACACATCATAAAGAAGTTTCTGAGAGTGTTTCTGCCCAGTTTTTATGTGATGATATCTCTTCTTGCACCATAAGCCTCAAAGCGCTCCGAATGAACACTTGCACATTCCACAAAAAGAGAGTTTCAAAACTACTCCAGCAACAGAAATTTTCAACTCTGTGAGTTGAATGCACACATCAGAAAGAAGTCTCTGAGAATGCTTCTGTCTAGTTTTTAAGTGAAGATATTTCCTTTTCCACCAGAGGACTCAAAGCACTCCGAATGAATACTTGCATGTGCTACACAATAGTCTTTCAAAACTGGTCTAACCAAAGAAACGTTCAACTCTGTGAGCTGAGTGCACACATCACAAAGCAGTTTCAGAAAATGCTTCTGCTAGTTTGTATGTGAAGAATTCCCTTTTCCAACAAAGGTATCAAAGAGCTCAAAATATGTACTTGCAGATTCTGCAAAGCGCAGTTTCATAACTGCCCTATCAAAAGGAATGTTCAACGCTGTGAGTTGAATGCACACATCTTAAATGAGTTTCTGAGAATGCCTCTGTCTAGTTTTCTTGTGAAGATATTTCGTATTCCAATATAGGGCTCCAAGCGCTCTGATTGAACGCTTGCCGATTCTACAGAAAGAGTGTTTCAACACTGCTCTATCAAAAGAAAAGTACAACTGTGTGAGTTGAACGCAAACATCACAAAGCAGTTTCAGAGAATGCTTCTGTCTAGTGTTTACGTGAAGAAAGTCCCGTTTCCAAAGAAGGCCTCAAAAAACTCCAAATATGGACTTGCAGCTTCTGCAAAGGGACTGTTTAAAAACTGCCCTATCAAAAGGAAGGTTCAGCTCTGTGAGTGGAATGCACACATCAGAAAGAAGTTTCTGAGAATGCTTCTGTCTAGTTTTAATGTGAAGATATTTCCTTTTCCACCATCGTCCCCAAAGCGCTCAGAAAGAACACTTACAGATTCCACAAAAAGAGTGTTTCAAAACTGCTCTATCAAAAGAAGTGTTCTACTCTGTGAGTTCAATGCCAACATCACAAAGCAGTTTCAGAGAATGCTTCTGTCTAGTTTCTAGGTGAAGAAATTCCCGTTTCCCCCGAAGGTCTGAAAGAGCTCCAAACACTCACTTGCAGATTCTGCAAAAAGACTGTTTCAAAACTGCTCTATCAATAGGAAGTTTCAACTCTGTGTGTTGAATGCAAACATCGTAAAGAATTTTCTGGGAATGCTTCTGTCTAGTTTTTATATGAAGAGATTTCCTTTTCCACCACAGGCCTCAAAGCGCTCTGTATGAACACTTGCAGATACTACCCAATGGTGTTTTCAAACGGCTCTAACCGGAGAAAACTTCAAATCTGTGAGTTGAGTGCACACAGCACAAAGCAGTTTCAGATAATTCTTCTGTCTAGTTTGTATGTGAAGAAATTCTCGTTTCCAACGAAGGTCTCAAAGAGCTCAAAATATCCATTACCAGATTATGCAAAATCACAGTTTCAAAACTGCTCTATGAAAAGGAAGGTTCAACTCTGTGAGTTGAATGCACACATCAGAAAGAAGTTTCTGAGAATGCTTCTGCCCAGTTTTAATTTGAAGATATTTTCTTTTCCACCATAGACCACAAAGCTCTCCGTATGAACACTTGCAGATTCTACACAATAGTGTTTCAAAACCGCTCTAACAAGAGAAAGGTTCCAATCTGTGAGTTGAGTGCAGACATCACAAACCAGTTTCAGAAAATGCTCCTGTCTAGTTTGTATATGAAGAAATTCCCGTTTCCAAAGAAGGCCTCAAAGAGCTCCAAATATCCACTTGCAGATTCTGCAAAAACACAGTTTCGTGACTGCCCTACCAAAAGGAATGTTCAACCCTGTGAGTTGAATGCGCACATCTTAAATCAGTTTCTGAGAATGCTTCTGTCTTGTTTCCATGTGAAGATATTTCGTATTCCACTACAGGGCTCAAAGCGCTCTGAATGAACACTTGCCGATTCTACAGAAAGAGTGTTTCAAAACTGCTCTATGAAAAGAAAGGTGCAACTCTGTGAGTTGAATGCAAACATCACAAAGCAGTTTCAGAGAATGATTCTGTCTAAGTTTTAGGTGAAGAAATTCCCATTTCCCCCGAAAGGTTTTAAAGAGCTCCAAACCTTAACTTGCGGATCCTACAAAAATACTGTTTCAAAACTGCTCTATCCATAGAAAGGTTCAACTCTGTGACTTCAATGCACACATCATAAAGAAGTTTCTGAGAGTGTTTCTGCCCAGTTTTTATGTGATGATATCTCTTCTTGCACCATAAGCCTCAAAGCGCTCCGAATGAACACTTGCACATTCCACAAAAAGAGAGTTTCAAAACTACTCCAGCAACAGAAATTTTCAACTCTGTGAGTTGAATGCACACATCAGAAAGAAGTCTCTGAGAATGCTTCTGTCTAGTTTTTAAGTGAAGATATTTCCTTTTCCACCAGAGGACTCAAAGCACTCCGAATGAATACTTGCATGTGCTACACAATAGTCTTTCAAAACTGGTCTAACCAAAGAAACGTTCAACTCTGTGAGCTGAGTGCACACATCACAAAGCAGTTTCAGAAAATGCTTCTGCTAGTTTGTATGTGAAGAATTCCCTTTTCCAACAAAGGTATCAAAGAGCTCAAAATATGTACTTGCAGATTCTGCAAAGCGCAGTTTCATAACTGCCCTATCAAAAGGAATGTTCAACGCTGTGAGTTGAATGCACACATCTTAAATGAGTTTCTGAGAATGCCTCTGTCTAGTTTTCTTGTGAAGATATTTCGTATTCCAATATAGGGCTCCAAGCGCTCTGATTGAACGCTTGCCGATTCTACAGAAAGAGTGTTTCAACACTGCTCTATCAAAAGAAAAGTGCAACTGTGTGAGTTGAACGCAAACATCACAAAGCAGTTTCAGAGAATGCTTCTGTCTAGTGTTTACGTGAAGAAAGTCCCGTTTCCAAAGAAGGCCTCAAAAAACTCCAAATATGGACTTGCAGCTTCTGCAAAGGGACTGTTTAAAAACTGCCCTATCAAAAGGAAGGTTCAGCTCTGTGAGTGGAATGCACACATCAGAAAGAAGTTTCTGAGAATGCTTCTGTCTAGTTTTAATGTGAAGATATTTCCTTTTCCACCATCGTCCCCAAAGCGCTCAGAAAGAACACTTACAGATTCCACAAAAAGAGTGTTTCAAAACTGCTCTATCAAAAGAAGTGTTCTACTCTGTGAGTTCAATGCCAACATCACAAAGCAGTTTCAGAGAATGCTTCTGTCTAGTTTCTAGGTGAAGAAATTCCCGTTTCCCCCGAAGGTCTGAAAGAGCTCCAAACATTCACTTGCAGATTCTGCAAAAAGACTGTTTCAAAACTGCTCTATCAATAGGAAGTTTCAACTCTGTGTGTTGAATGCAAACATCGTAAAGAATTTTCTGGGAATGCTTCTGTCTAGTTTTTATATGAAGAGATTTCCTTTTCCACCACAGGCCTCAAAGCGCTCTGTATGAACACTTGCAGATACTACCCAATGGTGTTTTAAAACGGCTCTAACCGGAGAAAACTTCAAATCTGTGAGTTGAGTGCACACAGCACAAAGCAGTTTCAGCTAATTCTTCTGTCTAGTTTGTATGTGAAGAAATTCTCGTTTCCAACGAAGGTCTCAAAGAGCTCAAAATATCCATTACAAGATTATGCAAAATCACAGTTTCAAAACTGCTCTATGAAAAGGAAGGTTCAACTCTGTGAGTTGAATGCACACATCAGAAAGAAGTTTCTGAGAATGCTTCTGCCCAGTTTTAATTTGAAGATATTTTCTTTTCCACCATAGACCACAAAGCTCTCCGTATGAACACTTGCAGATTCTACACAGTAGTGTTTCAAAACCGCTCTAACAAGAGAAAGGTTCCAATCTGTGAGTTGAGTGCAGACATCACAAAGCAGTTTCAGAAAATGCTCCTGTCTAGTTTGTATATGAAGAAATTCCCGTTTCCAAAGAAGGCCTCAAAGAGCTCCAAATATCCACTTGCAGATTCTGCAAAAACACAGTTTCGTGACTGCCCTACCAAAAGGAATGTTCAACCCTGTGAGTTGAATGCGCACATCTTAAATCAGTTTCTGAGAATGCTTCTGTCTTGTTTCCATGTGAAGATATTTCGTATTCCACTACAGGGCTCCAAGCGCTCTGAATGAACACTTGCCGATTCTACAGAAAGAGTGTTTCAAAACTGCTCTATGAAAAGAAAGGTGCAACTCTGTGAGTTGAATGCAAACATCACAAAGCAGTTTCAGAGAATGATTCTGTCTAAGTTTTAGGTGAAGAAATTCCCATTTCCCCCGAAAGGTTTTAAAGAGCTCCAAACCTTAACTTGCGGATCCTACAAAAATACTGTTTCAAAACTGCTCTATCCATAGAAAGGTTCAACTCTGTGACTTCAATGCACACATCATAAAGAAGTTTCTGAGAGTGTTTCTGCCCAGTTTTTATGTGATGATATCTCTTCTTGCACCATAAGCCTCAAAGCGCTCCGAATGAACACTTGCACATTCCACAAAAAGAGAGTTTCAAAACTACTCCAGCAACAGAAATTTCCAACTCTGTGAGTTGAATGCACACATCAGAAAGAAGTCTCTGAGAATGCTTCTGTCTAGTTTTTAAGTGAAGATATTTCCTTTTCCACCAGAGGACTCAAAGCACTCCGAATGAATACTTGCATGTGCTACACAATAGTCTTTCAAAACTGGTCTAACCAAAGAAACGTTCAACTCTGTGAGCTGAGTGCACACATCACAAAGCAGTTTCAGAAAATGCTTCTGCTAGTTTGTATGTGAAGAATTCCCTTTTCCAACAAAGGTATCAAAGAGCTCAAAATATGTACTTGCAGATTCTGCAAAGCGCAGTTTCATAACTGCCCTATCAAAAGGAATGTTCAACGCTGTGAGTTGAATGCACACATCTTAAATGAGTTTCTGAGAATGCCTCTGTCTAGTTTTCTTGTGAAGATATTTCGTATTCCAATATAGGGCTCCAAGCGCTCTGATTGAACGCTTGCCGATTCTACAGAAAGAGTGTTTCAACACTGCTCTATCAAAAGAAAAGTGCAACTGTGTGAGTTGAACGCAAACATCACAAAGCAGTTTCAGAAAATGCTTCTGTCTAGTGTTTACGTGAAGAAAGTCCCGTTTCCAAAGAAGGCCTCAAAAAACTCCAAATATGGACTTGCAGCTTCTGCAAAGGGACTGTTTAAAAACTGCCCTATCAAAAGGAAGGTTCAGCTCTGTGAGTGGAATGCACACATCAGAAAGAAGTTTCTGAGAATGCTTCTGTCTAGTTTTAATGTGAAGATATTTCCTTTTCCACCATCGTCCCCAAAGCGCTCAGAAAGAACACTTACAGATTCCACAAAAAGAGTGTTTCAAAACTGCTCTATCAAAAGAAGTGTTCTACTCTGTGAGTTCAATGCCAACATCACAAAGCAGTTTCAGAGAATGCTTCTGTCTAGTTTCTAGGTGAAGAAATTCCCGTTTCCCCCGAAGGTCTGAAAGAGCTCCAAACACTCACTTGCAGATTCTGCAAAAAGACTGTTTCAAAACTGCTCTATCAATAGGAAGTTTCAACTCTGTGTGTTGAATGCAAACATCGTAAAGAATTTTCTGGGAATGCTTCTGTCTAGTTTTTATATGAAGAGATTTCCTTTTCCACCACAGGCCTCAAAGCGCTCTGTATGAACACTTGCAGATACTACCCAATGGTGTTTTAAAACGGCTCTAACCGGAGAAAACTTCAAATCTGTGAGTTGAGTGCACACAGCACAAAGCAGTTTCAGATAATTCTTCTGTCTAGTTTGTATGTGAAGAAATTCTCGTTTCCAACGAAGGTCTCAAAGAGCTCAAAATATCCATTACCAGATTATGCAAAATCACAGTTTCAAAACTGCTCTATGAAAAGGAAGGTTCAACTCTGTGAGTTGAATGCACACATCAGAAAGAAGTTTCTGAGAATGCTTCTGCCCAGTTTTAATTTGAAGATATTTTCTTTTCCACCATAGACCACAAAGCTCTCCGTATGAACACTTGCAGATTCTACACAATAGTGTTTCAAAACCGCTCTAACAAGAGAAAGGTTCCAATCTGTGAGTTGAGTGCAGACATCACAAACCAGTTTCAGAAAATGCTCCTGTCTAGTTTGTATATGAAGAAATTCCCGTTTCCAAAGAAGGCCTCAAAGAGCTCCAAATATCCACTTGCAGATTCTGCAAAAACACAGTTTCGTGACTGCCCTACCAAAAGGAATGTTCAACCCTGTGAGTTGAATGCACACATCTTAAATCAGTTTCTGAGAATGCTTCTGTCTTGTTTCCATGTGAAGATATTTCGTATTCCACTACAGGGCTCAAAGCGCTCTGAATGAACACTTGCCGATTCTACAGAAAGAGTGTTTCAAAACTGCTCTATGAAAAGAAAGGTGCAACTCTGTGAGTTGAATGCAAACATCACAAAGCAGTTTCAGAGAATGATTCTGTCTAAGTTTTAGGTGAAGAAATTCCCATTTCCCCCGAAAGGTTTTAAAGAGCTCCAAACCTTAACTTGCGGATCCTACAAAAATACTGTTTCAAAACTGCTCTATCCATAGAAAGGTTCAACTCTGTGACTTCAATGCACACATCATAAAGAAGTTTCTGAGAGTGTTTCTGCCCAGTTTTTATGTGATGATATCTCTTCTTGCACCATAAGCCTCAAAGCGCTCCGAATGAACACTTGCACATTCCACAAAAAGAGAGTTTCAAAACTACTCCAGCAACAGAAATTTTCAACTCTGTGAGTTGAATGCACACATCAGAAAGAAGTCTCTGAGAATGCTTCTGTCTAGTTTTTAAGTGAAGATATTTCCTTTTCCACCAGAGGACTCAAAGCACTCCGAATGAATACTTGCATGTGCTACACAATAGTCTTTCAAAAATGGTCTAACCAAAGAAACGTTCAACTCTGTGAGCTGAGTGCACACATCACAAAGCAGTTTCAGAAAATGCTTCTGCTAGTTTGTATGTGAAGAATTCCCTTTTCCAACAAAGGTATCAAAGAGCTCAAAATATGTACTTGCAGATTCTGCAAAGCGCAGTTTCATAACTGCCCTATCAAAAGGAATGTTCAACGCTGTGAGTTGAATGCACACATCTTAAATGAGTTTCTGAGAATGCCTCTGTCTAGTTTTCTTGTGAAGATATTTCGTATTCCAATATAGGGCTCCAAGCGCTCTGATTGAACGCTTGCCGATTCTACAGAAAGAGTGTTTCAACACTGCTCTATCAAAAGAAAAGTGCAACTGTGTGAGTTGAACGCAAACATCACAAAGCAGTTTCAGAGAATGCTTCTGTCTAGTGTTTACGTGAAGAAAGTCCCGTTTCCAAAGAAGGCCTCAAAAAACTCCAAATATGGACTTGCAGCTTCTGCAAAGGGACTGTTTAAAAACTGCCCTATCAAAAGGAAGGTTCAGCTCTGTGAGTGGAATGCACACATCAGAAAGAAGTTTCTGAGAATGCTTCTGTCTAGTTTTAATGTGAAGATATTTCCTTTTCCACCATCGTCCCCAAAGCGCTCAGAAAGAACACTTACAGATTCCACAAAAAGAGTGTTTCAAAACTGCTCTATCAAAAGAAGTGTTCTACTCTGTGAGTTCAATGCCAACATCACAAAGCAGTTTCAGAGAATGCTTCTGTCTAGTTTCTAGGTGAAGAAATTCCCGTTTCCCCCGAAGGTCTGAAAGAGCTCCAAACACTCACTTGCGGATTCTGCAAAAAGACTGTTTCAAAACTGCTCTATCAATAGGAAGTTTCAACTCTGTGTGTTGAATGCAAACATCGTAAAGAATTTTCTGGGAATGCTTCTGTCTAGTTTTTATATGAAGATATTTCCTTTTCCACCACAGGCCTCAAAGCGCTCTGTATGAACACTTGCAGATACTACCCAATGGTGTTTTCAAACGGCTCTAACCGGAGAAAACTTCAAATCTGTGAGTTGAGTGCACACAGCACAAAGCAGTTTCAGATAATTCTTCTGTCTAGTTTGTATGTGAAGAAATTCTCGTTTCCAACGAAGGTCTCAAAGAGCTCAAAATATCCATTACCAGATTATGCAAAATCACAGTTTCAAAACTGCTCTATGAAAAGGAAGGTTCAACTCTGTGAGTTGAATGCACACATCAGAAAGAAGTTTCTGAGAATGCTTCTGCCCAGTTTTAATTTGAAGATATTTTCTTTTCCACCATAGACCACAAAGCTCTCCGTATGAACACTTGCAGATTCTACACAATAGTGTTTCAAAACCGCTCTAACAAGAGAAAGGTTCCAATCTGTGAGTTGAGTGCAGACATCACAAAGCAGTTTCAGAAAATGCTCCTGTCTAGTTTGTATATGAAGAAATTCCCGTTTCCAAAGAAGGCCTCAAAGAGCTCCAAATATCCACTTGCAGATTCTGCAAAAACACAGTTTCGTGACTGCCCTACCAAAAGGAATGTTCAATCCTGTGAGTTGAATGCGCACATCTTAAATCAGTTTCTGAGAATGCTTCTGTCTTGTTTCCATGTGAAGATATTTCGTATTCCACTACAGGGCTCAAAGCGCTCTGAATGAACACTTGCCGATTCTACAGAAAGAGTGTTTCAAAACTGCTCTATGAAAAGAAAGGTGCAACTCTGTGAGTTGAATGCAAACATCACAAAGCAGTTTCAGAGAATGATTCTGTCTAAGTTTTAGGTGAAGAAATTCCCATTTCCCCCGAAAGGTTTTAAAGAGCTCCAAACCTTAACTTGCGGATCCTACAAAAATACTGTTTCAAAACTGCTCTATCCATAGAAAGGTTCAACTCTGTGACTTCAATGCACACATCATAAAGAAGTTTCTGAGAGTGTTTCTGCCCAGTTTTTATGTGATGATATCTCTTCTTGCACCATAAGCCTCAAAGCGCTCCGAATGAACACTTGCACATTCCACAAAAAGAGAGTTTCAAAACTACTCCAGCAACAGAAATTTTCAACTCTGTGAGTTGAATGCACACATCAGAAAGAAGTCTCTGAGAATGCTTCTGTCTAGTTTTTAAGTGAAGATATTTCCTTTTCCACCAGAGGACTCAAAGCACTCCGAATGAATACTTGCATGTGCTACACAATAGTCTTTCAAAAATGGTCTAACCAAAGAAACGTTCAACTCTGTGAGCTGAGTGCACACATCACAAAGCAGTTTCAGAAAATGCTTCTGCTAGTTTGTATGTGAAGAATTCCCTTTTCCAACAAAGGTATCAAAGAGCTCAAAATATGTACTTGCAGATTCTGCAAAGCGCAGTTTCATAACTGCCCTATCAAAAGGAATGTTCAACGCTGTGAGTTGAATGCACACATCTTAAATGAGTTTCTGAGAATGCCTCTGTCTAGTTTTCTTGTGAAGATATTTCGTATTCCAATATAGGGCTCCAAGCGCTCTGATTGAACGCTTGCCGATTCTACAGAAAGAGTGTTTCAACACTGCTCTATCAAAAGAAAAGTGCAACAGTGTGAGTTGAACGCAAACATCACAAAGCAGTTTCAGAGAATGCTTCTGTCTAGTGTTTACGTGAAGAAAGTCCCGTTTCCAAAGAAGGCCTCAAAAAACTCCAAATATGGACTTGCAGCTTCTGCAAAGGGACTGTTTAAACACTGCCCTATCAAAAGGAAGGTTCAGCTCTGTGAGTGGAATGCACACATCAGAAAGAAGTTTCTGAGAATGCTTCTGTCTAGTTTTAATGTGAAGATATTTCCTTTTCCACCATCGTCCCCAAAGCGCTCAGAAAGAACACTTACAGATTCCACAAAAAGAGTGTTTCAAAACTGCTCTATCAAAAGAAGTGTTCTACTCTGTGAGTTCAATGCCAACATCACAAAGCAGTTTCAGAGAATGCTTCTGTCTAGTTTCTAGGTGAAGAAATTCCCGTTTCCCCCGAAGGTCTGAAAGAGCTCCAAACATTCACTTGCAGATTCTGCAAAAAGACTGTTTCAAAACTGCTCTATCAATAGGAAGTTTCAACTCTGTGTGTTGAATGCAAACATCGTAAAGAATTTTCTGGGAATGCTTCTGTCTAGTTTTTATATGAAGATATTTCCTTTTCCACCACAGGCCTCAAAGCGCTCTGTATGAACACTTGCAGATACTACCCAATGGTGTTTTCAAACGGCTCTAACCGGAGAAAACTTCAAATCTGTGAGTTGAGTGCACACAGCACAAAGCAGTTTCAGATAATTCTTCTGTCTAGTTTGTATGTGAAGAAATTCTCGTTTCCAACGAAGGTCTCAAAGAGCTCAAAATATCCATTACCAGATTATGCAAAATCACAGTTTCAAAACTGCTCTATGAAAAGGAAGGTTCAACTCTGTGAGTTGAATGCACACATCACAAAGAAGTTTCTGAGAATGCTTCTGCCCAGTTTTAATATGAAGATATTTTCTTTTCCACCATAGACCACAAAGCTCTCCGTATGAACACTTGCAGATTCTACACAATAGTGTTTCAAAACCGCTCTAACAAGAGAAAGGTTCCAATCTGTGAGTTGAGTGCAGACATCACAAAGCAGTTTCAGAAAATGCTCCTGTCTAGTTTGTATATGAAGAAATTCCCGTTTCCAAAGAAGGCCTCAAAGAGCTCCAAATATCCACTTGCAGATTCTGCAAAAACACAGTTTCGTGACTGCCCTACCAAAAGGAATGTTCAACCCTGTGAGTTGAATGCGCACATCTTAAATCAGTTTCTGAGAATGCTTCTGTCTTGTTTCCATGTGAAGATATTTCGTATTCCACTACAGGGCTCAAAGCGCTCTGAATGAACACTTGCCGATTCTACAGAAAGAGTGTTTCAAAACTGCTCTATGAAAAGAAAGGTGCAACTCTGTGAGTTGAATGCAAACATCACAAAGCAGTTTCAGAGAATGATTCTGTCTAAGTTTTAGGTGAAGAAATTCCCATTTCCCCCGAAAGGTTTTAAAGAGCTCCAAACCTTAACTTGCGGATCCTACAAAAATACTGTTTCAAAACTGCTCTATCCATAGAAAGGTTCAACTCTGTGACTTCAATGCACACATCATAAAGAAGTTTCTGAGAGTGTTTCTGCCCAGTTTTTATGTGATGATATCTCTTCTTGCACCATAAGCCTCAAAGCGCTCCGAATGAACACTTGCACATTCCACAAAAAGAGAGTTTCAAAACTACTCCAGCAACAGAAATTTTCAACTCTGTGAGTTGAATGCACACATCAGAAAGAAGTCTCTGAGAATGCTTCTGTCTAGTTTTTAAGTGAAGATATTTCCTTTTCCACCAGAGGACTCAAAGCACTCCGAATGAATACTTGCATGTGCTACACAATAGTCTTTCAAAACTGGTCTAACCAAAGAAACGTTCAACTCTGTGAGCTGAGTGCACACATCACAAAGCAGTTTCAGAAAATGCTTCTGCTAGTTTGTATGTGAAGAATTCCCTTTTCCAACAAAGGTATCAAAGAGCTCAAAATATGTACTTGCAGATTCTGCAAAGCGCAGTTTCATAACTGCCCTATCAAAAGGAATGTTCAACGCTGTGAGTTGAATGCACACATCTTAAATGAGTTTCTGAGAATGCCTCTGTCTAGTTTTCTTGTGAAGATATTTCGTATTCCAATATAGGGCTCCAAGCGCTCTGATTGAACGCTTGCCGATTCTACAGAAAGAGTGTTTCAACACTGCTCTATCAAAAGAAAAGTGCAACTGTGTGAGTTGAACGCAAACATCACAAAGCAGTTTCAGAGAATGCTTCTGTCTAGTGTTTACGTGAAGAAAGTCCCGTTTCCAAAGAAGGCCTCAAAAAACTCCAAATATGGACTTGCAGCTTCTGCAAAGGGACTGTTTAAAAACTGCCCTATCAAAAGGAAGGTTCAGCTCTGTGAGTGGAATGCACACATCAGAAAGAAGTTTCTGAGAATGCTTCTGTCTAGTTTTAATGTGAAGATATTTCCTTTTCCACCATCGTCCCCAAAGCGCTCAGAAAGAACACTTACAGATTCCACAAAAAGAGTGTTTCAAAACTGCTCTATCAAAAGAAGTGTTCTACTCTGTGAGTTCAATGCCAACATCACAAAGCAGTTTCAGAGAATGCTTCTGTCTAGTTTCTAGGTGAAGAAATTCCCGTTTCCCCCGAAGGTCTGAAAGAGCTCCAAACATTCTCTTGCAGATTCTGCAAAAAGACTGTTTCAAAACTGCTCTATCAATAGGAAGTTTCAACTCTGTGTGTTGAATGCAAACATCGTAAAGAATTTTCTGGGAATGCTTCTGTCTAGTTTTTATATGAAGAGATTTCCTTTTCCACCACAGGCCTCAAAGCGCTCTGTATGAAGACTTGCAGATACTACCCAATGGTGTTTTAAAACGGCTCTAACCGGAGAAAACTTCAAATCTGTGAGTTGAGTGCACACAGCACAAAGCAGTTTCAGCTAATTCTTCTGTCTAGTTTGTATGTGAAGAAATTCTCGTTTCCAACGAAGGTCTCAAAGAGCTCAAAATATCCATTACCAGATTATGCAAAACCACAGTTTCAAAACTGCTCTATGAAAAGGAAGGTTCAACTCTGTGAGTTGAATGCACACATCAGAAAGAAGTTTCTGAGAATGCTTCTGCCCAGTTTTAATTTGAAGATATTTTCTTTTCCACCATAGACCACAAAGCTCTCCGTATGAACACTTGCAGATTCTACACAATAGTGTTTCAAAACCGCTCTAACAAGAGAAAGGTTCCAATCTGTGAGTTGAGTGCAGACATCACAAAGCAGTTTCAGAAAATGCTCCTGTCTAGTTTGTATATGAAGAAATTCCCGTTTCCAAAGAAGGCCTCAAAGAGCTCCAAATATCCACTTGCAGATTCTGCAAAAACACAGTTTCGTGACTGCCCTACCAAAAGGAATGTTCAACCCTGTGAGTTGAATGCGCACATCTTAAATCAGTTTCTGAGAATGCTTCTGTCTTGTTTCCATGTGAAGATATTTCGTATTCCACTACAGGGCTCCAAGCGCTCTGAATGAACACTTGCCGATTCTACAGAAAGAGTGTTTCAAAACTGCTCTATGAAAAGAAAGGTGCAACTCTGTGAGTTGAATGCAAACATCACAAAGCAGTTTCAGAGAATGATTCTGTCTAAGTTTTAGGTGAAGAAATTCCCATTTCCCCCGAAAGGTTTTAAAGAGCTCCAAACCTTAACTTGCGGATCCTACAAAAATACTGTTTCAAAACTGCTCTATCCATAGAAAGGTTCAACTCTGTGACTTCAATGCACACATCATAAAGAAGTTTCTGAGAGTGTTTCTGCCCAGTTTTTATGTGATGATATCTCTTCTTGCACCATAAGCCTCAAAGCGCTCCGAATGAACACTTGCACATTCCACAAAAAGAGAGTTTCAAAACTACTCCAGCAACAGAAATTTCCAACTCTGTGAGTTGAATGCACACATCAGAAAGAAGTCTCTGAGAATGCTTCTGTCTAGTTTTTAAGTGAAGATATTTCCTTTTCCACCAGAGGACTCAAAGCACTCCGAATGAATACTTGCATGTGCTACACAATAGTGTTTCAAAACTGGTCTAACAAAAGAAACGTTCAACTCTGTGAGCTGAGTGCACACATCACAAAGCAGTTTCAGAAAATGCTTCTGCTAGTTTGTATGTGAAGAATTCCCTTTTCCAACAAAGGTATCAAAGAGCTCAAAATATGTACTTGCAGATTCTGCAAAGCGCAGTTTCATAACTGCCCTGTCAAAAGGAATGTTCAACGCTGTGAGTTGAATGCACACATCTTAAATGAGTTTCTGAGAATGCCTCTGTCTAGTTTTCTTGTGAAGATATTTCGTATTCCAATATAGGGCTCCAAGCGCTCTGATTGAACGCTTGCCGATTCTACAGAAAGAGTGTTTCAACACTGCTCTATCAAAAGAAAAGTGTAACTGTGTGAGTTGAACGCAAACATCACAAAGCAGTTTCAGAGAATGCTTCTGTCTAGTGTTTACGTGAAGAAAGTCCCGTTTCCAAAGAAGGCCTCAAAAAACTCCAAATATGGACTTGCAGCTTCTGCAAAGGGACTGTTTAAAAACTGCCCTATCAAAAGGAAGGTTCAGCTCTGTGAGTGGAATGCACACATCAGAAAGAAGTTTCTGAGAATGCTTCTGTCTAGTTTTAATGTGAAGATATTTCCTTTTCCACCATCGTCCCCAAAGCGCTCAGAAAGAACACTTACAGATTCCACAAAAAGAGTGTTTCAAAACTGCTCTATCAAAAGAAGTGTTCTACTCTGTGAGTTCAATGCCAACATCACAAAGCAGTTTCAGAGAATGCTTCTGTCTAGTTTCTAGGTGAAGAAATTCCCGTTTCCCCCGAAGGTCTGAAAGAGCTCCAAACATTCACTTGCAGATTCTGCAAAAAGACTGTTTCAAAACTGCTCTATCAATAGGAAGTTTCAACTCTGTGTGTTGAATGCAAACATCGTAAAGAATTTTCTGGGAATGCTTCTGTCTAGTTTTTATATGAAGATATTTCCTTTTCCACCACAGGCCTCAAAGCGCTCTGTATGAACACTTGCAGATACTACCCAATGGTGTTTTCAAACGGCTCTAACCGGAGAAAACTTCAAATCTGTGAGTTGAGTGCACACAGCACAAAGCAGTTTCAGATAATTCTTCTGTCTAGTTTGTATGTGAAGAAATTCTCGTTTCCAACGAAGGTCTCAAAGAGCTCAAAATATCCATTACCAGATTATGCAAAATCACAGTTTCAAAACTGCTCTATGAAAAGGAAGGTTCAACTCTGTGAGTTGAATGCACACATCAGAAAGAAGTTTCTGAGAATGCTTCTGCCCAGTTTTAATTTGAAGATATTTTCTTTTCCACCATAGACCACAAAGCTCTCCGTATGAACACTTGCAGATTCTACACAATAGTGTTTCAAAACCGCTCTAACAAGAGAAAGGTTCCAATCTGTGAGTTGAGTGCAGACATCACAAAGCAGTTTCAGAAAATGCTCCTGTCTAGTTTGTATATGAAGAAATTCCCGTTTCCAAAGACGGCCTCAAAGAGCTCCAAATATCCACTTGCAGATTCTGCAAAAACACAGTTTCGTGACTGCCCTACCAAAAGGAATGTTCAACCCTGTGAGTTGAATGCGCAGATCTTAAATCAGTTTCTGAGAATGCTTCTGTCTTGTTTCCATGTGAAGATATTTCGTATTCCACTACAGGGCTCAAAGCGCTCTGAATGAACACTTGCCGATTCTACAGAAAGAGTGTTTCAAAACTGCTCTATGAAAAGAAAGGTGCAACTCTGTGAGTTGAATGCAAACATCACAAAGCAGTTTCAGAGAATGATTCTGTCTAAGTTTTAGGTGAAGAAATTCCCATTTCCCCCGAAAGGTTTTAAAGAGCTCCAAGCCTTAACTTGCGGATCCTACAAAAATACTGTTTCAAAACTGCTCTATCCATAGAAAGGTTCAACTCTGTGACTTCAATGCACACATCATAAAGAAGTTTCTGAGAGTGTTTCTGCCCAGTTTTTATGTGATGATATCTCTTCTTGCACCATAAGCCTCAAAGCGCTCCGAATGAACACTTGCACATTCCACAAAAAGAGAGTTTCAAAACTACTCCAGCAACAGAAATTTTCAACTCTGTGAGTTGAATGCACACATCAGAAAGAAGTCTCTGAGAATGCTTCTGTCTAGTTTTTAAGTGAAGATATTTCCTTTTCCACCAGAGGACTCAAAGCACTCCGAATGAATACTTGCATGTGCTACACAATAGTGTTTCAAAACTGGTCTAACAAAAGAAACGTTCAACTCTGTGAGCTGAGTGCACACATCACAAAGCAGTTTCAGAAAATGCTTCTGCTAGTTTGTATGTGAAGAATTCCCTTTTCCAACAAAGGCATCAAAGAGCTCAAAATATGTACTTGCAGATTCTGCAAAGCGCAGTTTCATAACTGCCCTATCAAAAGGAATGTTCAACCCTGTGAGTTGAATGCACACATCTTAAATGAGTTTCTGAGAATGCCTCTGTCTAGTTTTCTTGTGAAGATATTTCGTATTCCAATATAGGGCTCCAAGCGCTCTGATTGAACGCTTGCCGATTCTACAGAAAGAGTGTTTCAACACTGCTCTATCAAAAGAAAAGTGCAACTGTGTGAGTTGAACGCAAACATCACAAAGCAGTTTCAGAGAATGCTTCTGTCTAGTGTTTACGTGAAGAAAGTCCCGTTTCCAAAGAAGGCCTCAAAAAACTCCAAATATGGACTTGCAGCTTCTGCAAAGGGACTGTTTAAAAACTGCCCTATCAAAAGGAAGGTTCAGCTCTGTGAGTGGAATGCACACATCAGAAAGAAGTTTCTGAGAATGCTTCTGTCTAGTTTTAATGTGAAGATATTTCCTTTTCCACCATCGTCCCCAAAGCGCTCAGAAAGAACACTTACAGATTCCACAAAAAGAGTGTTTCAAAACTGCTCTATCAAAAGAAGTGTTCTACTCTGTGAGTTCAATGCCAACATAACAAAGCAGTTTCAGAGAATGCTTCTGTCTAGTTTCTAGGTGAAGAAATTCCCATTTCCCCCGAAGGTCTGAAAGAGCTCCAAACATTCACTTGCAGATTCTGCAAAAAGACTGTTTCAAAACTGCTCTATCAATAGGAAGTTTCAACTCTGTGTGTTGAATGCAAACATCGTAAAGAATTTTCTGGGAATGCTTCTGTCTAGTTTTTATATGAAGAGATTTCCTTTTCCACCACAGGCCTCAAAGCGCTCTGTATGAACACTTGCAGATACTACCCAATGGTGTTTTCAAACGGCTCTAACCGGAGAAAACTTCAAATCTGTGAGTTGAGTGCACACAGCACAAAGCAGTTTCAGATAATTCTTCTGTCTAGTTTGTATGTGAAGAAATTCTCGTTTCCAACGAAGGTCTCAAAGAGCTCAAAATATCCATTACCAGATTATGCAAAATCACAGTTTCAAAACTGCTCTATGAAAAGGAAGGTTCAACTCTGTGAGTTGAAGGCACACATCAGAAAGAAGTTTCTGAGAATGCTTCTGCCCAGTTTTAATATGAAGATATTTTCTTTTCCACCATAGACCACAAAGCTCTCCGTATGAACACTTGCAGATTCTACACAATAGTGTTTCAAAACTGCTCTAACAAGAGAAAGGTTCCAATCTGTGAGTTGAGTGCAGACATCACAAAGCAGTTTCAGAAAATGCTCCTGTCTAGTTTGTATATGAAGAAATTCCCGTTTCCAAAGAAGGCCTCAAAGAGCTCCAAATATCCACTTGCAGATTCTGCAAAAACACAGTTTCGTGACTGCCCTACCAAAAGGAATGTTCAACCCTGTGAGTTGAATGCGCACATCTTAAATCAGTTTCTGAGAATGCTTCTGTCTTGTTTCCATGTGAAGATATTTCGTATTCCACTACAGGGCTCAAAGCGCTCTGAATGAACACTTGCCGATTCTACAGAAAGAGTGTTTCAAAACTGCTCTATGAAAAGAAAGGTGCAACTCTGTGAGTTGAATGCAAACATCACAAAGCAGTTTCAGAGAATGATTCTGTCTAAGTTTTAGGTGAAGAAATTCCCATTTCCCCCGAAAGGTTTTAAAGAGCTCCAAACCTTAACTTGCGGATCCTACAAAAATACTGTTTCAAAACTGCTCTATCCATAGAAAGGTTCAACTCTGTGACTTCAATGCACACATCATAAAGAAGTTTCTGAGAGTGTTTCTGCCCAGTTTTTATGTGATGATATCTCTTCTTGCACCATAAGCCTCAAAGCGCTCCGAATGAACACTTGCACATTCCACAAAAAGAGAGTTTCAAAACTACTCCAGCAACAGAAATTTTCAACTCTGTGAGTTGAATGCACACATCAGAAAGAAGTCTCTGAGAATGCTTCTGTCTAGTTTTTAAGTGAAGATATTTCCTTTTCCACCAGAGGACTCAAAGCACTCCGAATGAATACTTGCATGTGCTACACAATAGTCTTTCAAAAATGGTCTAACCAAAGAAACGTTCAACTCTGTGAGCTGAGTGCACACATCACAAAGCAGTTTCAGAAAATGCTTCTGCTAGTTTGTATGTGAAGAATTCCCTTTTCCAACAAAGGTATCAAAGAGCTCAAAATATGTACTTGCAGATTCTGCAAAGCGCAGTTTCATAACTGCCCTATCAAAAGGAATGTTCAACGCTGTGAGTTGAATGCACACATCTTAAATGAGTTTCTGAGAATGCCTCTGTCTAGTTTTCTTGTGAAGATATTTCGTATTCCAATATAGGGCTCCAAGCGCTCTGATTGAACGCTTGCCGATTCTACAGAAAGAGTGTTTCAACACTGCTCTATCAAAAGAAAAGTGCAACAGTGTGAGTTGAACGCAAACATCACAAAGCAGTTTCAGAGAATGCTTCTGTCTAGTGTTTACGTGAAGAAAGTCCCGTTTCCAAAGAAGGCCTCAAAAAACTCCAAATATGGACTTGCAGCTTCTGCAAAGGGACTGTTTAAACACTGCCCTATCAAAAGGAAGGTTCAGCTCTGTGAGTGGAATGCACACATCAGAAAGAAGTTTCTGAGAATGCTTCTGTCTAGTTTTAATGTGAAGATATTTCCTTTTCCACCATCGTCCCCAAAGCGCTCAGAAAGAACACTTACAGATTCCACAAAAAGAGTGTTTCAAAACTGCTCTATCAAAAGAAGTGTTCTACTCTGTGAGTTCAATGCCAACATCACAAAGCAGTTTCAGAGAATGCTTCTGTCTAGTTTCTAGGTGAAGAAATTCCCGTTTCCCCCGAAGGTCTGAAAGAGCTCCAAACATTCTCTTGCAGATTCTGCAAAAAGACTGTTTCAAAACTGCTCTATCAATAGGAAGTTTCAACTCTGTGTGTTGAATGCAAACATCGTAAAGAATTTTCTGGGAATGCTTCTGTCTAGTTTTTATATGAAGATATTTCCTTTTCCACCACAGGCCTCAAAGCGCTCTGTATGAACACTTGCAGATACTACCCAATGGTGTTTTAAAACGGCTCTAACCGGAGAAAACTTCAAATCTGTGAGTTGAGTGCACACAGCACAAAGCAGTTTCAGATAATTCTTCTGTCTAGTTTGTATGTGAAGAAATTCTCGTTTCCAACGAAGGTCTCAAAGAGCTCAAAATATCCATTACCAGATTATGCAAAATCACAGTTTCAAAACTGCTCTATGAAAAGGAAGGTTCAACTCTGTGAGTTGAATGCACACATCACAAAGAAGTTTCTGAGAATGCTTCTGCCCAGTTTTAATATGAAGATATTTTCTTTTCCACCATAGACCACAAAGCTCTCGGTATGAACACTTGCAGATTCTACACAATAGTGTTTCAAAACCGCTCTAACAAGAGAAAGGTTCCAATCTGTGAGTTGAGTGCAGACATCACAAAGCAGTTTCAGAAAATGCTCCTGTCTAGTTTGTATATGAAGAAATTCCCGTTTCCAAAGAAGGCCTCAAAGAGCTCCAAATATCCACTTGCAGATTCTGCAAAAACACAGTTTCGTGACTGCCCTACCAAAAGGAATGTTCAACCCTGTGAGTTGAATGCGCACATCTTAAATCAGTTTCTGAGAATGCTTCTGTCTTGTTTCCATGTGAAGATATTTCGTATTCCACTACAGGGCTCAAAGCGCTCTGAATGAACACTTGCCGATTCTACAGAAAGAGTGTTTCAAAACTGCTCTATGAAAAGAAAGGTGCAACTCTGTGAGTTGAATGCAAACATCACAAAGCAGTTTCAGAGAATGATTCTGTCTAAGTTTTAGGTGAAGAAATTCCCATTTCCCCCGAAAGGTTTTAAAGAGCTCCAAACCTTAACTTGCGGATCCTACAAAAATACTGTTTCAAAACTGCTCTATCCATAGAAAGGTTCAACTCTGTGACTTCAATGCACACATCATAAAGAAGTTTCTGAGAGTGTTTCTGCCCAGTTTTTATGTGATGATATCTCTTCTTGCACCATAAGCCTCAAAGCGCTCCGAATGAACACTTGCACATTCCACAAAAAGAGAGTTTCAAAACTACTCCAGCAACAGAAATTTTCAACTCTGTGAGTTGAATGCACACATCAGAAAGAAGTCTCTGAGAATGCTTCTGTCTAGTTTTTAAGTGAAGATATTTCCTTTTCCACCAGAGGACTCAAAGCACTCCGAATGAATACTTGCATGTGCTACACAATAGTCTTTCAAAACTGGTCTAACCAAAGAAACGTTCAACTCTGTGAGCTGAGTGCACACATCACAAAGCAGTTTCAGAAAATGCTTCTGCTAGTTTGTATGTGAAGAATTCCCTTTTCCAACAAAGGTATCAAAGAGCTCAAAATATGTACTTGCAGATTCTGCAAAGCGCAGTTTCATAACTGCCCTATCAAAAGGAATGTTCAACGCTGTGAGTTGAATGCACACATCTTAAATGAGTTTCTGAGAATGCCTCTGTCTAGTTTTCTTGTGAAGATATTTCGTTTTCCAATATAGGGCTCCAAGCGCTCTGATTGAACGCTTGCCGATTCTACAGAAAGAGTGTTTCAACACTGCTCTATCAAAAGAAAAGTGCAACTGTGTGAGTTGAACGCAAACATCACAAAGCAGTTTCAGAGAATGCTTCTGTCTAGTGTTTACGTGAAGAAAGTCCCGTTTCCAAAGAAGGCCTCAAAAAACTCCAAATATGGACTTGCAGCTTCTGCAAAGGGACTGTTTAAAAACTGCCCTATCAAAAGGAAGGTTCAGCTCTGTGAGTGGAATGCACACATCAGAAAGAAGTTTCTGAGAATGCTTCTGTCTAGTTTTAATGTGAAGATATTTCCTTTTCCACCATCGTCCCCAAAGCGCTCAGAAAGAACACTTACAGATTCCACAAAAAGAGTGTTTCAAAACTGCTCTATCAAAAGAAGTGTTCTACTCTGTGAGTTCAATGCCAACATCACAAAGCAGTTTCAGAGAATGCTTCTGTCTAGTTTCTAGGTGAAGAAATTCCCGTTTCCCCCGAAGGTCTGAAAGAGCTCCAAACATTCACTTGCAGATTCTGCAAAAAGACTGTTTCAAAACTGCTCTATCAATAGGAAGTTTCAACTCTGTGTGTTGAATGCAAACATCGTAAAGAATTTTCTGGGAATGCTTCTGTCTAGTTTTTATATGAAGAGATTTCCTTTTCCACCACAGGCCTCAAAGCGCTCTGTATGAAGACTTGCAGATACTACCCAATGGTGTTTTAAAACGGCTCTAACCGGAGAAAACTTCAAATCTGTGAGTTGAGTGCACACAGCACAAAGCAGTTTCAGCTAATTCTTCTGTCTAGTTTGTATGTGAAGAAATTCTCGTTTCCAACGAAGGTCTCAAAGAGCTCAAAATATCCATTACCAGATTATGCAAAATCACAGTTTCAAAACTGCTCTATGAAAAGGAAGGTTCAACTCTGTGAGTTGAATGCACACATCAGAAAGAAGTTTCTGAGAATGCTTCTGCCCAGTTTTAATTTGAAGATATTTTCTTTTCCACCATAGACCACAAAGCTCTCCGTATGAACACTTGCAGATTCTACACAATAGTGTTTCAAAACCGCTCTAACAAGAGAAAGGTTCCAATCTGTGAGTTGAGTGCAGACATCACAAAGCAGTTTCAGAAAATGCTCCTGTCTAGTTTGTATATGAAGAAATTCCCGTTTCCAAAGAAGGCCTCAAAGAGCTCCAAATATCCACTTGCAGATTCTGCAAAAACACAGTTTCGTGACTGCCCTACCAAAAGGAATGTTCAACCCTGTGAGTTGAATGCGCACATCTTAAATCAGTTTCTGAGAATGCTTCTGTCTTGTTTCCATGTGAAGATATTTCGTATTCCACTACAGGGCTCCAAGCGCTCTGAATGAACACTTGCCGATTCTACAGAAAGAGTGTTTCAAAACTGCTCTATGAAAAGAAAGGTGCAACTCTGTGAGTTGAATGCAAACATCACAAAGCAGTTTCAGAGAATGATTCTGTCTAAGTTTTAGGTGAAGAAATTCCCATTTCCCCCGAAAGGTTTTAAAGAGCTCCAAACCTTAACTTGCGGATCCTACAAAAATACTGTTTCAAAACTGCTCTATCCATAGAAAGGTTCAACTCTGTGACTTCAATGCACACATCATAAAGAAGTTTCTGAGAGTGTTTCTGCCCAGTTTTTATGTGATGATATCTCTTCTTGCACCATAAGCCTCAAAGCGCTCCGAATGAACACTTGCACATTCCACAAAAAGAGAGTTTCAAAACTACTCCAGCAACAGAAATTTCCAACTCTGTGAGTTGAATGCACACATCAGAAAGAAGTCTCTGAGAATGCTTCTGTCTAGTTTTTAAGTGAAGATATTTCCTTTTCCACCAGAGGACTCAAAGCACTCCGAATGAATACTTGCATGTGCTACACAATAGTCTTTCAAAACTGGTCTAACAAAAGAAACGTTCAACTCTGTGAGCTGAGTGCACACATCACAAAGCAGTTTCAGAAAATGCTTCTGCTAGTTTGTATGTGAAGAATTCCCTTTTCCAACAAAGGTATCAAAGAGCTCAAAATATGTACTTGCAGATTCTGCAAAGCGCAGTTTCATAACTGCCCTGTCAAAAGGAATGTTCAACGCTGTGAGTTGAATGCACACATCTTAAATGAGTTTCTGAGAATGCCTCTGTCTAGTTTTCTTGTGAAGATATTTCGTATTCCAATATAGGGCTCCAAGCGCTCTGATTGAACGCTTGCCGATTCTACAGAAAGAGTGTTTCAACACTGCTCTATCAAAAGAAAAGTGTAACTGTGTGAGTTGAACGCAAACATCACAAAGCAGTTTCAGAGAATGCTTCTGTCTAGTGTTTACGTGAAGAAAGTCCCGTTTCCAAAGAAGGCCTCAAAAAACTCCAAATATGGACTTGCAGCTTCTGCAAAGGGACTGTTTAAAAACTGCCCTATCAAAAGGAAGGTTCAACTCTGTGAGTGGAATGCACACATCAGAAAGAAGTTTCTGAGAATGCTTCTGTCTAGTTTTAATGTGAAGATATTTCCTTTTCCACCATCGTCCCCAAAGCGCTCAGAAAGAACACTTACAGATTCCACAAAAAGAGTGTTTCAAAACTGCTCTATCAAAAGAAGTGTTCTACTCTGTGAGTTCAATGCCAACATCACAAAGCAGTTTCAGAGAATGCTTCTGTCTAGTTTCTAGGTGAAGAAATTCCCGTTTCCCCCGAAGGTCTGAAAGAGCTCCAAACATTCACTTGCGGATTCTGCAAAAAGACTGTTTCAAAACTGCTCTATCAATAGGAAGTTTCAACTCTGTGTGTTGAATGCAAACATCGTAAAGAATTTTCTGGGAATGCTTCTGTCTAGTTTTTATATGAAGAGATTTCCTTTTCCACCACAGGCCTCAAAGCGCTCTGTATGAACACTTGCAGATACTACCCAATGGTGTTTTAAAACGGCTCTAACCGGAGAAAACTTCAAATCTGTGAGTTGAGTGCACACAGCACAAAGCAGTTTCAGATAATTCTTCTGTCTAGTTTGTATGTGAAGAAATTCTCGTTTCCAACGAAGGTCTCAAAGAGCTCAAAATATCCATTACCAGATTATGCAAAATCACAGTTTCAAAACTGCTCTATGAAAAGGAAGGTTCAACTCTGTGAGTTGAATGCACACATCAGAAAGAAGTTTCTGAGAATGCTTCTGCCCAGTTTTAATTTGAAGATATTTTCTTTTCCACCATAGACCACAAAGCTCTCCGTATGAACACTTGCAGATTCTACACAATAGTGTTTCAAAACCGCTCTAACAAGAGAAAGGTTCCAATCTGTGAGTTGAGTGCAGACATCACAAACCAGTTTCAGAAAATGCTCCTGTCTAGTTTGTATATGAAGAAATTCCCGTTTCCAAAGAAGGCCTCAAAGAGCTCCAAATATCCACTTGCAGATTCTGCAAAAACACAGTTTCGTGACTGCCCTACCAAAAGGAATGTTCAACCCTGTGAGTTGAATGCACACATCTTAAATCAGTTTCTGAGAATGCTTCTGTCTTGTTTCCATGTGAAGATATTTCGTATTCCACTACAGGGCTCAAAGCGCTCTGAATGAACACTTGCCGATTCTACAGAAAGAGTGTTTCAAAACTGCTCTATGAAAAGAAAGGTGCAACTCTGTGAGTTGAATGCAAACATCACAAAGCAGTTTCAGAGAATGATTCTGTCTAAGTTTTAGGTGAAGAAATTCCCATTTCCCCCGAAAGGTTTTAAAGAGCTCCAAACCTTAACTTGCGGATCCTACAAAAATACTGTTTCAAAACTGCTCTATCCATAGAAAGGTTCAACTCTGTGACTTCAATGCACACATCATAAAGAAGTTTCTGAGAGTGTTTCTGCCCAGTTTTTATGTGATGATATCTCTTCTTGCACCATAAGCCTCAAAGCGCTCCGAATGAACACTTGCACATTCCACAAAAAGAGAGTTTCAAAACTACTCCAGCAACAGAAATTTTCAACTCTGTGAGTTGAATGCACACATCAGAAAGAAGTCTCTGAGAATGCTTCTGTCTAGTTTTTAAGTGAAGATATTTCCTTTTCCACCAGAGGACTCAAAGCACTCCGAATGAATACTTGCATGTGCTACACAATAGTCTTTCAAAAATGGTCTAACCAAAGAAACGTTCAACTCTGTGAGCTGAGTGCACACATCACAAAGCAGTTTCAGAAAATGCTTCTGCTAGTTTGTATGTGAAGAATTCCCTTTTCCAACAAAGGTATCAAAGAGCTCAAAATATGTACTTGCAGATTCTGCAAAGCGCAGTTTCATAACTGCCCTATCAAAAGGAATGTTCAACGCTGTGAGTTGAATGCACACATCTTAAATGAGTTTCTGAGAATGCCTCTGTCTAGTTTTCTTGTGAAGATATTTCGTATTCCAATATAGGGCTCCAAGCGCTCTGATTGAACGCTTGCCGATTCTACAGAAAGAGTGTTTCAACACTGCTCTATCAAAAGAAAAGTGCAACTGTGTGAGTTGAACGCAAACATCACAAAGCAGTTTCAGAGAATGCTTCTGTCTAGTGTTTACGTGAAGAAAGTCCCGTTTCCAAAGAAGGCCTCAAAAAACTCCAAATATGGACTTGCAGCTTCTGCAAAGGGACTGTTTAAAAACTGCCCTATCAAAAGGAAGGTTCAGCTCTGTGAGTGGAATGCACACATCAGAAAGAAGTTTCTGAGAATGCTTCTGTCTAGTTTTAATGTGAAGATATTTCCTTTTCCACCATCGTCCCCAAAGCGCTCAGAAAGAACACTTACAGATTCCACAAAAAGAGTGTTTCAAAACTGCTCTATCAAAAGAAGTGTTCTACTCTGTGAGTTCAATGCCAACATCACAAAGCAGTTTCAGAGAATGCTTCTGTCTAGTTTCTAGGTGAAGAAATTCCCGTTTCCCCCGAAGGTCTGAAAGAGCTCCAAACACTCACTTGCGGATTCTGCAAAAAGACTGTTTCAAAACTGCTCTATCAATAGGAAGTTTCAACTCTGTGTGTTGAATGCAAACATCGTAAAGAATTTTCTGGGAATGCTTCTGTCTAGTTTTTATATGAAGATATTTCCTTTTCCACCACAGGCCTCAAAGCGCTCTGTATGAACACTTGCAGATACTACCCAATGGTGTTTTAAAACGGCTCTAACCGGAGAAAACTTCAAATCTGTGAGTTGAGTGCACACAGCACAAAGCAGTTTCAGATAATTCTTCTGTCTAGTTTGTATGTGAAGAAATTCTCGTTTCCAACGAAGGTCTCAAAGAGCTCAAAATATCCATTACCAGATTATGCAAAATCACAGTTTCAAAACTGCTCTATGAAAAGGAAGGTTCAACTCTGTGAGTTGAATGCACACATCAGAAAGAAGTTTCTGAGAATGCTTCTGCCCAGTTTTAATTTGAAGATATTTTCTTTTCCACCATAGACCACAAAGCTCTCCGTATGAACACTTGCAGATTCTACACAATAGTGTTTCAAAACCGCTCTAACAAGAGAAAGGTTCCAATCTGTGAGTTGAGTGCAGACATCACAAAGCAGTTTCAGAAAATGCTCCTGTCTAGTTTGTATATGAAGAAATTCCCGTTTCCAAAGACGGCCTCAAAGAGCTCCAAATATCCACTTGCAGATTCTGCAAAAACACAGTTTCGTGACTGCCCTACCAAAAGGAATGTTCAACCCTGTGAGTTGAATGCGCACATCTTAAATCAGTTTCTGAGAATGCTTCTGTCTTGTTTCCATGTGAAGATATTTCGTATTCCACTACAGGGCTCAAAGCGCTCTGAATGAACACTTGCCGATTCTACAGAAAGAGTGTTTCAAAACTGCTCTATGAAAAGAAAGGTGCAACTCTGTGAGTTGAATGCAAACATCACAAAGCAGTTTCAGAGAATGATTCTGTCTAAGTTTTAGGTGAAGAAATTCCCATTTCCCCCGAAACGTTTTAAAGAGCTCCAAGCCTTAACTTGCGGATCCTACAAAAATACTGTTTCAAAACTGCTCTATCCATAGAAAGGTTCAACTCTGTGACTTCAATGCACACATCATAAAGAAGTTTCTGAGAGTGTTTCTGCCCAGTTTTTATGTGATGATATCTCTTCTTGCACCATAAGCCTCAAAGCGCTCCGAATGAACACTTGCACATTCCACAAAAAGAGAGTTTCAAAACTACTCCAGCAACAGAAATTTTCAACTCTGTGAGTTGAATGCACACATCAGAAAGAAGTCTCTGAGAATGCTTCTGTCTAGTTTTTAAGTGAAGATATTTCCTTTTCCACCAGAGGACTCAAAGCACTCCGAATGAATACTTGCATGTGCTACACAATAGTCTTTCAAAACTGGTCTAACCAAAGAAACGTTCAACTCTGTGAGCTGAGTGCACACATCACAAAGCAGTTTCAGAAAATGCTTCTGCTAGTTTGTATGTGAAGAATTCCCTTTTCCAACAAAGGTATCAAAGAGCTCAAAATATGTACTTGCAGATTCTGCAAAGCGCAGTTTCATAACTGCCCTATCAAAAGGAATGTTCAACGCTGTGAGTTGAATGCACACATCTTAAATGAGTTTCTGAGAATGCCTCTGTCTAGTTTTCTTGTGAAGATATTTCGTATTCCAATATAGGGCTCCAAGCGCTCTGATTGAACGCTTGCCGATTCTACAGAAAGAGTGTTTCAACACTGCTCTATCAAAAGAAAAGTACAACTGTGTGAGTTGAACGCAAACATCACAAAGCAGTTTCAGAGAATGCTTCTGTCTAGTGTTTACGTGAAGAAAGTCCCGTTTCCAAAGAAGGCCTCAAAAAACTCCAAATATGGACTTGCAGCTTCTGCAAAGGGACTGTTTAAAAACTGCCCTATCAAAAGGAAGGTTCAGCTCTGTGAGTGGAATGCACACATCAGAAAGAAGTTTCTGAGAATGCTTCTGTCTAGTTTTAATGTGAAGATATTTCCTTTTCCACCATCGTCCCCAAAGCGCTCAGAAAGAACACTTACAGATTCCACAAAAAGAGTGTTTCAAAACTGCTCTATCAAAAGAAGTGTTCTACTCTGTGAGTTCAATGCCAACATCACAAAGCAGTTTCAGAGAATGCTTCTGTCTAGTTTCTAGGTGAAGAAATTCCCGTTTCCCCCGAAGGTCTGAAAGAGCTCCAAACATTCACTTGCAGATTCTGCAAAAAGACTGTTTCAAAACTGCTCTATCAATAGGAAGTTTCAACTCTGTGTGTTGAATGCAAACATCGTAAAGAATTTTCTGGGAATGCTTCTGTCTAGTTTTTATATGAAGAGATTTCCTTTTCCACCACAGGCCTCAAAGCGCTCTGTATGAACACTTGCAGATACTACCCAATGGTGTTTTAAAACGGCTCTAACCGGAGAAAACTTCAAATCTGTGAGTTGAGTGCACACAGCACAAAGCAGTTTCAGATAATTCTTCTGTCTAGTTTGTATGTGAAGAAATTCTCGTTTCCAACGAAGGTCTCAAAGAGCTCAAAATATCCATTACCAGATTATGCAAAATCACAGTTTCAAAACTGCTCTATGAAAAGGAAGGTTCAACTCTGTGAGTTGAATGCACACATCACAAAGAAGTTTCTGAGAATGCTTCTGCCCAGTTTTAATATGAAGATATTTTCTTTTCCACCATAGACCACAAAGCTCTCCGTATGAACACTTGCAGATTCTACACAATAGTGTTTCAAAACCGCTCTAACAAGAGAAAGGTTCCAATCTGTGAGTTGAGTGCAGACATCACAAAGCAGTTTCAGAAAATGCTCCTGTCTAGTTTGTATATGAAGAAATTCCCGTTTCCAAAGAAGGCCTCAAAGAGCTCCAAATATCCACTTGCAGATTCTGCAAAAACACAGTTTCGTGACTGCCCTACCAAAAGGAATGTTCAACCCTGTGAGTTGAATGCGCACATCTTAAATCAGTTTCTGAGAATGCTTCTGTCTTGTTTCCATGTGAAGATATTTCGTATTCCACTACAGGGCTCCAAGCACTCTGAATGAACACTTGCCGATTCTACAGAAAGAGTGTTTCAAAACTGCTCTATGAAAAGAAAGGTGCAACTCTGTGAGTTGAATGCAAACATCACAAAGCAGTTTCAGAGAATGATTCTGTCTAAGTTTTAGGTGAAGAAATTCCCATTTCCCCCGAAAGGTTTTAAAGAGCTCCAAACCTTAACTTGCGGATCCTACAAAAATACTGTTTCAAAACTGCTCTATCCATAGAAAGGTTCAACTCTGTGACTTCAATGCACACATCATAAAGAAGTTTCTGAGAGTGTTTCTGCCCAGTTTTTATGTGATGATATCTCTTCTTGCACCATAAGCCTCAAAGCGCTCCGAATGAACACTTGCATATTCCACAAAAAGAGAGTTTCAAAACTACTCCAGCAACAGAAATTTTCAACTCTGTGAGTTGAATGCACACATCAGAAAGAAGTCTCTGAGAATGCTTCTGTCTAGTTTTTAAGTGAAGATATTTCCTTTTCCACCAGAGGACTCAAAGCACTCCGAATGAATACTTGCATGTGCTACACAATAGTCTTTCAAAACTGGTCTAACCAAAGAAACGTTCAACTCTGTGAGCTGAGTGCACACATCACAAAGCAGTTTCAGAAAATGCTTCTGCTAGTTTGTATGTGAAGAATTCCCTTTTCCAACAAAGGTATCAAAGAGCTCAAAATATGTACTTGCAGATTCTGCAAAGCGCAGTTTCATAACTGCCCTATCAAAAGGAATGTTCAACGCTGTGAGTTGAATGCACACATCTTAAATGAGTTTCTGAGAATGCCTCTGTCTAGTTTTCTTGTGAAGATATTTCGTATTCCAATATAGGGCTCCAAGCGCTCTGATTGAACGCTTGCCGATTCTACAGAAAGAGTGTTTCAACACTGCTCTATCAAAAGAAAAGTGCAACTGTGTGAGTTGAACGCAAACATCACAAAGCAGTTTCAGAGAATGCTTCTGTCTAGTGTTTACGTGAAGAAAGTCCCGTTTCCAAAGAAGGCCTCAAAAAACTCCAAATATGGACTTGCAGCTTCTGCAAAGGGACTGTTTAAAAACTGCCCTATCAAAAGGAAGGTTCAGCTCTGTGAGTGGAATGCACACATCAGAAAGAAGTTTCTGAGAATGCTTCTGTCTAGTTTTAATGTGAAGATATTTCCTTTTCCACCATCGTCCCCAAAGCGCTCAGAAAGAACACTTACAGATTCCACAAAAAGAGTGTTTCAAAACTGCTCTATCAAAAGAAGTGTTCTACTCTGTGAGTTCAATGCCAACATCACAAAGCAGTTTCAGAGAATGCTTCTGTCTAGTTTCTAGGTGAAGAAATTCCCGTTTCCCCCGAAGGTCTGAAAGAGCTCCAAACATTCACTTGCAGATTCTGCAAAAAGACTGTTTCAAAACTGCTCTATCAATAGGAAGTTTCAACTCTGTGTGTTGAATGCAAACATCGTAAAGAATTTTCTGGGAATGCTTCTGTCTAGTTTTTATATGAAGAGATTTCCTTTTCCACCACAGGCCTCAAAGCGCTCTGTATGAACACTTGCAGATACTACCCAATGGTGTTTTAAAACGGCTCTAACCGGAGAAAACTTCAAATCTGTGAGTTGAGTGCACACAGCACAAAGCAGTTTCAGCTAATTCTTCTGTCTAGTTTGTATGTGAAGAAATTCTCGTTTCCAACGAAGGTCTCAAAGAGCTCAAAATATCCATTACCAGATTATGCAAAATCACAGTTTCAAAACTGCTCTATGAAAAGGAAGGTTCAACTCTGTGAGTTGAAGGCACACATCAGAAAGAAGTTTCTGAGAATGCTTCTGCCCAGTTTTAATATGAAGATATTTTCTTTTCCACCATAGACCACAAAGCTCTCGGTATGAACACTTGCAGATTCTACACAATAGTGTTTCAAAACTGCTCTAAAAAGAGAAAGGTTCCAATCTGTGAGTTGAGTGCAGACATCACAAAGCAGTTTCAGAAAATGCTCCTGTCTAGTTTGTATATGAAGAAATTCCCGTTTCCAAAGAAGGCCTCAAAGAGCTCCAAATATCCACTTGCAGATTCTGCAAAAACACAGTTTCGTGACTGCCCTACCAAAAGGAATGTTCAACCCTGTGAGTTGAATGCGCACATCTTAAATCAGTTTCTGAGAATGCTTCTGTCTTGTTTCCATGTGAAGATATTTCGTATTCCACTACAGGGCTCAAAGCGCTCTGAATGAACACTTGCCGATTCTACAGAAAGAGTGTTTCAAAACTGCTCTATGAAAAGAAAGGTGCAACTCTGTGAGTTGAATGCAAACATCACAAAGCAGTTTCAGAGAATGATTCTGTCTAAGTTTTAGGTGAAGAAATTCCCATTTCCCCCGAAAGGTTTTAAAGAGCTCCAAACCTTAACTTGCGGATCCTACAAAAATACTGTTTCAAAACTGCTCTATCCATAGAAAGGTTCAACTCTGTGACTTCAATGCACACATCATAAAGAAGTTTCTGAGAGTGTTTCTGCCCAGTTTTTATGTGATGATATCTCTTCTTGCACCATAAGCCTCAAAGCGCTCCGAATGAACACTTGCATATTCCACAAAAAGAGAGTTTCAAAACTACTCCAGCAACAGAAATTTTCAACTCTGTGAGTTGAATGCACACATCAGAAAGAAGTCTCTGAGAATGCTTCTGTCTAGTTTTTAAGTGAAGATATTTCCTTTTCCACCAGAGGACTCAAAGCACTCCGAATGAATACTTGCATGTGCTACACAATAGTCTTTCAAAACTGGTCTAACCAAAGAAACGTTCAACTCTGTGAGCTGAGTGCACACATCACAAAGCAGTTTCAGAAAATGCTTCTGCTAGTTTGTATGTGAAGAATTCCCTTTTCCAACAAAGGTATCAAAGAGCTCAAAATATGTACTTGCAGATTCTGCAAAGCGCAGTTTCATAACTGCCCTATCAAAAGGAATGTTCAACGCTGTGAGTTGAATGCACACATCTTAAATGAGTTTCTGAGAATGCCTCTGTCTAGTTTTCTTGTGAAGATATTTCGTATTCCAATATAGGGCTCCAAGCGCTCTGATTGAACGCTTGCCGATTCTACAGAAAGAGTGTTTCAACACTGCTCTATCAAAAGAAAAGTGCAACTGTGTGAGTTGAACGCAAACATCACAAAGCAGTTTCAGAGAATGCTTCTGTCTAGTGTTTACGTGAAGAAAGTCCCGTTTCCAAAGAAGGCCTCAAAAAACTCCAAATATGGACTTGCAGCTTCTGCAAAGGGACTGTTTAAAAACTGCCCTATCAAAAGGAAGGTTCAGCTCTGTGAGTGGAATGCACACATCAGAAAGAAGTTTCTGAGAATGCTTCTGTCTAGTTTTAATGTGAAGATATTTCCTTTTCCACCATCGTCCCCAAAGCGCTCAGAAAGAACACTTACAGATTCCACAAAAAGAGTGTTTCAAAACTGCTCTATCAAAAGAAGTGTTCTACTCTGTGAGTTCAATGCCAACATCACAAAGCAGTTTCAGAGAATGCTTCTGTCTAGTTTCTAGGTGAAGAAATTCCCGTTTCCCCCGAAGGTCTGAAAGAGCTCCAAACATTCACTTGCAGATTCTGCAAAAAGACTGTTTCAAAACTGCTCTATCAATAGGAAGTTTCAACTCTGTGTGTTGAATGCAAACATCGTAAAGAATTTTCTGGGAATGCTTCTGTCTAGTTTTTATATGAAGAGATTTCCTTTTCCACCACAGGCCTCAAAGCGCTCTGTATGAACACTTGCAGATACTACCCAATGGTGTTTTAAAACGGCTCTAACCGGAGAAAACTTCAAATCTGTGAGTTGAGTGCACACAGCACAAAGCAGTTTCAGCTAATTCTTCTGTCTAGTTTGTATGTGAAGAAATTCTCGTTTCCAACGAAGGTCTCAAAGAGCTCAAAATATCCATTACCAGATTATGCAAAATCACAGTTTCAAAACTGCTCTATGAAAAGGAAGGTTCAACTCTGTGAGTTGAAGGCACACATCAGAAAGAAGTTTCTGAGAATGCTTCTGCCCAGTTTTAATATGAAGATATTTTCTTTTCCACCATAGACCACAAAGCTCTCGGTATGAACACTTGCAGATTCTACACAATAGTGTTTCAAAACTGCTCTAACAAGAGAAAGGTTCCAATCTGTGAGTTGAGTGCAGACATCACAAAGCAGTTTCAGAAAATGCTCCTGTCTAGTTTGTATATGAAGAAATTCCCGTTTCCAAAGAAGGCCTCAAAGAGCTCCAAATATCCACTTGCAGATTCTGCAAAAACACAGTTTCGTGACTGCCCTACCAAAAGGAATGTTCAACCCTGTGAGTTGAATGCGCACATCTTAAATCAGTTTCTGAGAATGCTTCTGTCTTGTTTCCATGTGAAGATATTTCGTATTCCACTACAGGGCTCTAAGCGCTCTGAATGAACACTTGCCGATTCTACAGAAAGAGTGTTTCAAAACTGCTCTATGAAAAGAAAGGTGCAACTCTGTGAGTTGAATGCAAACATCACAAAGCAGTTTCAGAGAATGATTCTGTCTAAGTTTTAGGTGAAGAAATTCCCATTTCCCCCGAAAGGTTTTAAAGAGCTCCAAACCTTAACTTGCAGATCCTACAAAAATACTGTTTCAAAACTGCTCTATCCATAGAAAGGTTCAACTCTGTGACTTCAATGCACACATCATAAAGAAGTTTCTGAGAGTGTTTCTGCCCAGTTTTTATGTGATGATATCTCTTCTTGCACCATAAGCCTCAAAGCGCTCCGAATGAACACTTGCACATTCCACAAAAAGAGAGTTTCAAAACTACTCCAGCAACAGAAATTTTCAACTCTGTGAGTTGAATGCACACATCAGAAAGAAGTCTCTGAGAATGCTTCTGTCTAGTTTTTAAGTGAAGATATTTCCTTTTCCACCAGAGGACTCAAAGCACTCCGAATGAATACTTGCATGTGCTACACAATAGTGTTTCAAAACTGGTCTAACAAAAGAAACGTTCAACTCTGTGAGCTGAGTGCACACATCACAAAGCAGTTTCAGAAAATGCTTCTGCTAGTTTGTATGTGAAGAATTCCCTTTTCCAACAAAGGCATCAAAGAGCTCAAAATATGTACTTGCAGATTCTGCAAAGCGCAGTTTCATAACTGCCCTATCAAAAGGAATGTTCAACCCTGTGAGTTGAATGCACACATCCTAAATGAGTTTCTGAGAATGCCTCTGTCTAGTTTTCTTGTGAAGATATTTCGTATTCCAATATAGGGCTCCAAGCGCTCTGATTGAACGCTTGCCGATTCTACAGAAAGAGTGTTTCAACACTGCTCTATCAAAAGAAAAGTGCAACTGTGTGAGTTGAACGCAAACATCACAAAGCAGTTTCAGAGAATGCTTCTGTCTAGTGTTTACGTGAAGAAAGTCCCGTTTCCAAAGAAGGCCTCAAAAAACTCCAAATATGGACTTGCAGCTTCTGCAAAGGGACTGTTTAAAAACTGCCCTATCAAAAGGAAGGTTCAACTCTGTGAGTGGAATGCACACATCAGAAAGAAGTTTCTGAGAATGCTTCTGTCTAGTTTTAATGTGAAGATATTTCCTTTTCCACCATCGTCCCCAAAGCGCTCAGAAAGAACACTTACAGATTCCACAAAAAGAGTGTTTCAAAACTGCTCTATCAAAAGAAGTGTTCTACTCTGTGAGTTCAATGCCAACATCACAAAGCAGTTTCAGAGAATGCTTCTGTCTAGTTTCTAGGTGAAGAAATTCCCGTTTCCCCCGAAGGTCTGAAAGAGCTCCAAACATTCACTTGCAGATTCTGCAAAAAGACTGTTTCAAAACTGCTCTATCAATAGGAAGTTTCAACTCTGTGTGTTGAATGCAAACATCGTAAAGAATTTTCTGGGAATGCTTCTGTCTAGTTTTTATATGAAGAGATTTCCTTTTCCACCACAGGCCTCAAAGCGCTCTGTATGAACACTTGCAGATACTACCCAATGGTGTTTTCAAACGGCTCTAACCGGAGAAAACTTCAAATCTGTGAGTTGAGTGCACACAGCACAAAGCAGTTTCAGATAATTCTTCTGTCTAGTTTGTATGTGAAGAAATTCTCGTTTCCAACGAAGGTCTCAAAGAGCTCAAAATATCCATTACCAGATTATGCAAAATCACAGTTTCAAAACTGCTCTATGAAAAGGAAGGTTCAACTCTGTGAGTTGAATGCACACATCACAAAGAAGTTTCTGAGAATGCTTCTGCCCAGTTTTAATATGAAGATATTTTCTTTTCCACCATAGACCACAAAGCTCTCCGTATGAACACTTGCAGATTCTACACAATAGTGTTTCAAAACCGCTCTAACAAGAGAAAGGTTCCAATCTGTGAGTTGAGTGCAGACATCACAAAGCAGTTTCAGAAAATGCTCCTGTCTAGTTTGTATATGAAGAAATTCCCGTTTCCAAAGAAGGCCTCAAAGAGCTCCAAATATCCACTTGCAGATTCTGCAAAAACACAGTTTCGTGACTGCCCTACCAAAAGGAATGTTCAACCCTGTGAGTTGAATGCGCACATCTTAAATCAGTTTCTGAGAATGCTTCTGTCTTGTTTCCATGTGAAGATATTTCGTATTCCACTACAGGGCTCAAAGCGCTCTGAATGAACACTTGCCGATTCTACAGAAAGAGTGTTTCAAAACTGCTCTATGAAAAGAAAGGTGCAACTCTGTGAGTTGAATGCAAACATCACAAAGCAGTTACAGAGAATGACTCTGTCTAAGTTTTAGGTGAAGAAATTCCCATTTCCCCCGAAAGGTTTTAAAGAGCTCCAAACCTTAACTTGCAGATCCTACAAAAATACTGTTTCAAAACTGCTCTATCCATAGAAAGGTTCAACTCTGTGACTTCAATGCACACATCATAAAGAAGTTTCTGAGAGTGTTTCTGCCCAGTTTTTATGTGATGATATCTCTTCTTGCACCATAAGCCTCAAAGCGCTCCGAATGAACACTTGCACATTCCACAAAAAGAGAGTTTCAAAACTACTCCAGCAACAGAAATTTTCAACTCTGTGAGTTGAATGCACACATCAGAAAGAAGTCTCTGAGAATGCTTCTGTCTAGTTTTTAAGTGAAGATATTTCCTTTTCCACCAGAGGACTCAAAGCACTCCGAATGAATACTTGCATGTGCTACACAATAGTGTTTCAAAACTGGTCTAACAAAAGAAACGTTCAACTCTGTGAGCTGAGTGCACACATCACAAAGCAGTTTCAGAAAATGCTTCTGCTAGTTTGTATGTGAAGAATTCCCTTTTCCAACAAAGGCATCAAAGAGCTCAAAATATGTACTTGCAGATTCTGCAAAGCGCAGTTTCATAACTGCCCTATGAAAAGGAATGTTCAACCCTGTGAGTTGAATGCACACATCTTAAATGAGTTTCTGAGAATGCCTCTGTCTAGTTTTCTTGTGAAGATATTTCGTATTCCAATATAGGGCTCCAAGCGCTCTGATTGAACGCTTGCCGATTCTACAGAAAGAGTGTTTCAACACTGCTCTATCAAAAGAAAAGTGCAACTGTGTGAGTTGAACGCAAACATCACAAAGCAGTTTCAGAGAATGCTTCTGTCTAGTGTTTACGTGAAGAAAGTCCCGTTTCCAAAGAAGGCCTCAAAAAACTCCAAATATGGACTTGCAGCTTCTGCAAAGGGACTGTTTAAAAACTGCCCTATCAAAAGGAAGGTTCAACTCTGTGAGTGGAATGCACACATCAGAAAGAAGTTTCTGAGAATGCTTCTGTCTAGTTTTAATGTGAAGATATTTCCTTTTCCACCATCGTCCCCAAAGCGCTCAGAAAGAACACTTACAGATTCCACAAAAAGAGTGTTTCAAAACTGCTCTATCAAAAGAAGTGTTCTACTCTGTGAGTTCAATGCCAACATCACAAAGCAGTTTCAGAGAATGCTTCTGTCTAGTTTCTAGGTGAAGAAATTCCCGTTTCCCCCGAAGGTCTGAAAGAGCTCCAAACATTCACTTGCAGATTCTGCAAAAAGACTGTTTCAAAACTGCTCTATCAATAGGAAGTTTCAACTCTGTGTGTTGAATGCAAACATCGTAAAGAATTTTCTGGGAATGCTTCTGTCTAGTTTTTATATGAAGAGATTTCCTTTTCCACCACAGGCCTCAAAGCGCTCTGTATGAACACTTGCAGATACTACCCAATGGTGTTTTAAAACGGCTCTAACCGGAGAAAACTTCAAATCTGTGAGTTGAGTGCACACAGCACAAAGCAGTTTCAGATAATTCTTCTGTCTAGTTTGTATGTGAAGAAATTCTCGTTTCCAACGAAGGTCTCAAAGAGCTCAAAATATCCATTACCAGATTATGCAAAATCACAGTTTCAAAACTGCTCTATGAAAAGGAAGGTTCAACTCTGTGAGTTGAAGGCACACATCAGAAAGAAGTTTCTGAGAATGCTTCTGCCCAGTTTTAATTTGAAGATATTTTCTTTTCCACCATAGACCACAAAGCTCTCCGTATGAACAGTTGCAGATTCTACACAGTAGTGTTTCAAAACCGCTCTAACAAGAGAAAGGTTCCAATCTGTGAGTTGAGTGCAGACATCACAAAGCAGTTTCAGAAAATGCTCCTGTCTAGTTTGTATATGAAGAAATTCCCGTTTCCAAAGAAGGCCTCAAAGAGCTCCAAATATCCACTTGCAGATTCTGCAAAAACACAGTTTCGTGACTGCCCTACCAAAAGGAATGTTCAACCCTGTGAGTTGAATGCGCACATCTTAAATCAGTTTCTGAGAATGCTTCTGTCTTGTTTCCATGTGAAGATATTTCGTATTCCACTACAGGGCCCTAAGCGCTCTGAATGAACACTTGCCGATTCTACAGAAAGAGTGTTTCAAAACTGCTCTATGAAAAGAAAGGTGCAACTCTGTGAGTTGAATGCAAACATCACAAAGCAGTTTCAGAGAATGATTCTGTCTAAGTTTTAGGTGAAGAAATTCCCATTTCCCCCGAAAGGTTTTAAAGAGCTCCAAACCTTAACTTGCAGATCCTACAAAAATACTGTTTCAAAACTGCTCTATCCATAGAAAGGTTCAACTCTGTGACTTCAATGCACACATCATAAAGAAGTTTCTGAGAGTGTTTCTGCCCAGTTTTTATGTGATGATATCTCTTCTTGCACCATAAGCCTCAAAGCGCTCCGAATGAACACTTGCACATTCCACAAAAAGAGAGTTTCAAAACTACTCCAGCAACAGAAATTTTCAACTCTGTGAGTTGAATGCACACATCAGAAAGAAGTCTCTGAGAATGCTTCTGTCTAGTTTTTAAGTGAAGATATTTCCTTTTCCACCAGAGGACTCAAAGCACTCCGAATGAATACTTGCATGTGCTACACAATAGTGTTTCAAAACTGGTCTAACAAAAGAAACGTTCAACTCTGTGAGCTGAGTGCACACATCACAAAGCAGTTTCAGAAAATGCTTCTGCTAGTTTGTATGTGAAGAATTCCCTTTTCCAACAAAGGCATCAAAGAGCTCAAAATATGTACTTGCAGATTCTGCAAAGCGCAGTTTCATAACTGCCCTATCAAAAGGAATGTTCAACCCTGTGAGTTGAATGCACACATCTTAAATGAGTTTCTGAGAATGCCTCTGTCTAGTTTTCTTGTGAAGATATTTCGTATTCCAATATAGGGCTCCAAGCGCTCTGATTGAACGCTTGCCGATTCTACAGAAAGAGTGTTTCAACACTGCTCTATCAAAAGAAAAGTGCAACTGTGTGAGTTGAACGCAAACATCACAAAGCAGTTTCAGAGAATGCTTCTGTCTAGTGTTTACGTGAAGAAAGTCCCGTTTCCAAAGAAGGCCTCAAAAAACTCCAAATATGGACTTGCAGCTTCTGCAAAGGGACTGTTTAAAAACTGCCCTATCAAAAGGAAGGTTCAACTCTGTGAGTGGAATGCACACATCAGAAAGAAGTTTCTGAGAATGCTTCTGTCTAGTTTTAATGTGAAGATATTTCCTTTTCCACCATCGTCCCCAAAGCGCTCAGAAAGAACACTTACAGATTCCACAAAAAGAGTGTTTCAAAACTGCTCTATCAAAAGAAGTGTTCTACTCTGTGAGTTCAATGCCAACATCACAAAGCAGTTTCAGAGAATGCTTCTGTCTAGTTTCTAGGTGAAGAAATTCCCGTTTCCCCCGAAGGTCTGAAAGAGCTCCAAACATTCACTTGCAGATTCTGCAAAAAGACTGTTTCAAAACTGCTCTATCAATAGGAAGTTTCAACTCTGTGTGTTGAATGCAAACATCGTAAAGAATTTTCTGGGAATGCTTCTGTCTAGTTTTTATATGAAGATATTTCCTTTTCCACCACAGGCCTCAAAGCGCTCTGTATGAACACTTGCAGATACTACCCAATGGTGTTTTCAAACGGCTCTAACCGGAGAAAACTTCAAATCTGTGAGTTGAGTGCACACAGCACAAAGCAGTTTCAGATAATTCTTCTGTCTAGTTTGTATGTGAAGAAATTCTCGTTTCCAACGAAGGTCTCAAAGAGCTCAAAATATCCATTACCAGATTATGCAAAATCACAGTTTCAAAACTGCTCTATGAAAAGGAAGGTTCAACTCTGTGAGTTGAAGGCACACATCAGAAAGAAGTTTCTGAGAATGCTTCTGCCCAGTTTTAATATGAAGATATTTTCTTTTCCACCATAGACCACAAAGCTCTCCGTATGAACACTTGCAGATTCTACACAATAGTGTTTCAAAACTGCTCTAACAAGAGAAAGGTTCCAATCTGTGAGTTGAGTGCAGACATCACAAAGCAGTTTCAGAAAATGCTCCTGTCTAGTTTGTATATGAAGAAATTCCCGTTTCCAAAGAAGGCCTCAAAGAGCTCCAAATATCCACTTGCAGATTCTGCAAAAACACAGTTTCGTGACTGCCCTACCAAAAGGAATGTTCAACCCTGTGAGTTGAATGCGCACATCTTAAATCAGTTTCTGAGAATGCTTCTGTCTTGTTTCCATGTGAAGATATTTCGTATTCCACTACAGGGCTCTAAGCGCTCTGAATGAACACTTGCCGATTCTACAGAAAGAGTGTTTCAAAACTGCTCTATGAAAAGAAAGGTGCAACTCTGTGAGTTGAATGCAAACATCACAAAGCAGTTTCAGAGAATGACTCTGTCTAAGTTTTAGGTGAAGAAATTCCCATTTCCCCCGAAAGGTTTTAAAGAGCTCCAAACCTTAACTTGCAGATCCTACAAAAATACTGTTTCAAAACTGCTCTATCCATAGAAAGGTTCAACTCTGTGACTTCAATGCACACATCATAAAGAAGTTTCTGAGAGTGTTTCTGCCCAGTTTTTATGTGATGATATCTCTTCTTGCACCATAAGCCTCAAAGCGCTCCGAATGAACACTTGCACATTCCACAAAAAGAGAGTTTCAAAACTACTCCAGCAACAGAAATTTTCAACTCTGTGAGTTGAATGCACACATCAGAAAGAAGTCTCTGAGAATGCTTCTGTCTAGTTTTTAAGTGAAGATATTTCCTTTTCCACCAGAGGACTCAAAGCACTCCGAATGAATACTTGCATGTGCTACACAATAGTGTTTCAAAACTGGTCTAACAAAAGAAGCGTTCAACTCTGTGAGCTGAGTGCACACATCACAAAGCAGTTTCAGAAAATGCTTCTGCTAGTTTGTATGTGAAGAATTCCCTTTTCCAACAAAGGCATCAAAGAGCTCAAAATATGTACTTGCAGATTCTGCAAAGCGCAGTTTCATAACTCCCCTATCAAAAGGAATGTTCAACGCTGTGAGTTGAATGCACACATCTTAAATGAGTTTCTGAGAATGCCTCTGTCTAGTTTTCTTGTGAAGATATTTCGTATTCCAATATAGGGCTCCAAGCGCTCTGATTGAACGCTTGCCGATTCTACAGAAAGAGTGTTTCAACACTGCTCTATCAAAAGAAAAGTGCAACTGTGTGAGTTGAACGCAAACATCACAAAGCAGTTTCAGAGAATGCTTCTGTCTAGTGTTTACGTGAAGAAAGTCCCGTTTCCAAAGAAGGCCTCAAAAAACTCCAAATATGGACTTGCAGCTTCTGCAAAGGGACTGTTTAAAAGCTGCCCTATCAAAAGGAAGGTTCAGCTCTGTGAGTGGAATGCACACATCAGAAAGAAGTTTCTGAGAATGCTTCTGTCTAGTTTTAATGTGAAGATATTTCCTTTTCCACCATCGTCCCCAAAGCGCTCAGAAAGAACACTTTCAGATTCCACAAAAAGAGTGTTTCAAAACTGCTCTATCAAAAGAAGTGTTCTACTCTGTGAGTTCAATGCCAACATCACAAAGCAGTTTCAGAGAATGCTTCTGTCTAGTTTCTAGGTGAAGAAATTCCCGTTTCCCCCGAAGGTCTGAAAGAGCTCCAAACATTCACTTGCAGATCCTGCAAAAAGACTGTTTCAAAACTGCTCTATCAATAGGAAGTTTCAACTCTGTGTGTTGAATGCAAACATCGTAAAGAATTTTCTGGGAATGCTTCTGTCTAGTTTTTATATGAAGATATTTCCTTTTCCACCACAGGCCTCAAAGCGCTCTGTATGAACACTTGCAGATACTACCCAATGGTGTTTTCAAACGGCTCTAACCGGAGAAAACTTCAAATCTGTGAGTTGAGTGCACACAGCACAAAGCAGTTTCAGATAATTCTTCTGTCTAGTTTGTATGTGAAGAAATTCTCGTTTCCAACGAAGGTCTCAAAGAGCTCAAAATATCCATTACCAGATTATGCAAAATCACAGTTTCAAAACTGCTCTATGAAAAGGAAGGTTCAACTCTGTGAGTTGAATGCACACATCACAAAGAAGTTTCTGAGAATGCTTCTGCCCAGTTTTAATATGAAGATATTTTCTTTTCCACCATAGACCACAAAGCTCTCCGTATGAACACTTGCAGATTCTACACAATAGTGTTTCAAAACCGCTCTAACAAGAGAAAGGTTCCAATCTGTGAGTTGAGTGCAGACATCACAAAGCAGTTTCAGAAAATGCTCCTGTCTAGTTTGTATATGAAGAAATTCCCGTTTCCAAAGAAGGCCTCAAAGAGCTCCAAATATCCACTTGCAGATTCTGCAAAAACACAGTTTCGTGACTGCCCTACCAAAAGGAATGTTCAACCCTGTGAGTTGAATGCGCACATCTTAAATCAGTTTCTGAGAATGCTTCTGTCTTGTTTCCATGTGAAGATATTTCGTATTCCACTACAGGGCTCAAAGCGCTCTGAATGAACACTTGCCGATTCTACAGAAAGAGTGTTTCAAAACTGCTCTATGAAAAGAAAGGTGCAACTCTGTGAGTTGAATGCAAACATCACAAAGCAGTTTCAGAGAATGATTCTGTCTAAGTTTTAGGTGAAGAAATTCCCATTTCCCCCGAAAGGTTTTAAAGAGCTCCAAACCTTAACTTGCGGATCCTACAAAAATACTGTTTCAAAACTGCTCTATCCATAGAAAGGTTCAACTCTGTGACTTCAATGCACACATCATAAAGAAGTTTCTGAGAGTGTTTCTGCCCAGTTTTTATGTGATGATATCTCTTCTTGCACCATAAGCCTCAAAGCGCTCCGAATGAACACTTGCACATTCCACAAAAAGAGAGTTTCAAAACTACTCCAGCAACAGAAATTTTCAACTCTGTGAGTTGAATGCACACATCAGAAAGAAGTCTCTGAGAATGCTTCTGTCTAGTTTTTAAGTGAAGATATTTCCTTTTCCACCAGAGGACTCAAAGCACTCCGAATGAATACTTGCATGTGCTACACAATAGTCTTTCAAAACTGGTCTAACCAAAGAAACGTTCAACTCTGTGAGCTGAGTGCACACATCACAAAGCAGTTTCAGAAAATGCTTCTGCTAGTTTGTATGTGAAGAATTCCCTTTTCCAACAAAGGTATCAAAGAGCTCAAAATATGTACTTGCAGATTCTGCAAAGCGCAGTTTCATAACTGCCCTATCAAAAGGAATGTTCAACGCTGTGAGTTGAATGCACACATCTTAAATGAGTTTCTGAGAATGCCTCTGTCTAGTTTTCTTGTGAAGATATTTCGTATTCCAATATAGGGCTCCAAGCGCTCTGATTGAACGCTTGCCGATTCTACAGAAAGAGTGTTTCAACACTGCTCTATCAAAAGAAAAGTGCAACTGTGTGAGTTGAACGCAAACATCACAAAGCAGTTTCAGAGAATGCTTCTGTCTAGTGTTTACGTGAAGAAAGTCCCGTTTCCAAAGAAGGCCTCAAAAAACTCCAAATATGGACTTGCAGCTTCTGCAAAGGGACTGTTTAAAAACTGCCCTATCAAAAGGAAGGTTCAACTCTGTGAGTGGAATGCACACATCAGAAAGAAGTTTCTGAGAATGCTTCTGTCTAGTTTTAATGTGAAGATATTTCCTTTTCCACCATCGTCCCCAAAGCGCTCAGAAAGAACACTTACAGATTCCACAAAAAGAGTGTTTCAAAACTGCTCTATCAAAAGAAGTGTTCTACTCTGTGAGTTCAATGCCAACATCACAAAGCAGTTTCAGAGAATGCTTCTGTCTAGTTTCTAGGTGAAGAAATTCCCGTTTCCCCCGAAGGTCTGAAAGAGCTCCAAACATTCACTTGCAGATTCTGCAAAAAGACTGTTTCAAAACTGCTCTATCAATAGGAAGTTTCAACTCTGTGTGTTGAATGCAAACATCGTAAAGAATTTTCTGGGAATGCTTCTGTCTAGTTTTTATATGAAGAGATTTCCTTTTCCACCACAGGCCTCAAAGCGCTCTGTATGAACACTTGCAGATACTACCCAATGGTGTTTTAAAACGGCTCTAACCGGAGAAAACTTCAAATCTGTGAGTTGAGTGCACACAGCACAAAGCAGTTTCAGATAATTCTTCTGTCTAGTTTGTATGTGAAGAAATTCTCGTTTCCAACGAAGGTCTCAAAGAGCTCAAAATATCCATTACCAGATTATGCAAAATCACAGTTTCAAAACTGCTCTATGAAAAGGAAGGTTCAACTCTGTGAGTTGAAGGCACACATCAGAAAGAAGTTTCTGAGAATGCTTCTGCCCAGTTTTAATATGAAGATATTTTCTTTTCCACCATAGACCACAAAGCTCTCCGTATGAACACTTGCAGATTCTACACAATAGTGTTTCAAAACTGCTCTAACAAGAGAAAGGTTCCAATCTGTGAGTTGAGTGCAGACATCACAAAGCAGTTTCAGAAAATGCTCCTGTCTAGTTTGTATATGAAGAAATTCCCATTTCCAAAGAAGGCCTCAAAGAGCTCCAAATATCCACTTGCAGATTCTTCAAAAACACAGTTTCGTGACTGCCCTACCAAAAGGAATGTTCAACCCTGTGAGTTGAATGCACACATCTTAAATCAGTTTCTGAGAATGCTTCTGTCTTGTTTCCATGTGAAGTTATTTCGTATTCCACTACAGGGCTCTAAGCGCTCTGAATGAACACTTGCCGATTCTACAGAAAGAGTGTTTCAAAACTGCTCTATGAAAAGAAAGGTGCAACTCTGTGAGTTGAATGCAAACATCACAAAGCAGTTACAGAGAATGACTCTGTCTAAGTTTTAGGTGAAGAAATTCCCATTTCCCCCGAAAGGTTTTAAAGAGCTCCAAACCTTAACTTGCAGATCCTACAAAAATACTGTTTCAAAACTGCTCTATCCATAGAAAGGTTCAACTCTGTGACTTCAATGCACACATCATAAAGAAGTTTCTGAGAGTGTTTCTGCCCAGTTTTTATGTGATGATATCTCTTCTTGCACCATAAGCCTCAAAGCGCTCCGAATGAACACTTGCACATTCCACAAAAAGAGAGTTTCAAAACTACTCCAGCAACAGAAATTTTCAACTCTGTGAGTTGAATGCACACATCAGAAAGAAGTCTCTGAGAATGCTTCTGTCTAGTTTTTAAGTGAAGATATTTCCTTTTCCACCAGAGGACTCAAAGCACTCCGAATGAATACTTGCATGTGCTACACAATAGTGTTTCAAAACTGGTCTAACAAAAGAAACGTTCAACTCTGTGAGCTGAGTGCACACATCACAAAGCAGTTTCAGAAAATGCTTCTGCTAGTTTGTATGTGAAGAATTCCCTTTTCCAACAAAGGCATCAAAGAGCTCAAAATATGTACTTGCAGATTCTGCAAAGCGCAGTTTCATAACTGCCCTATCAAAAGGAATGTTCAACCCTGTGAGTTGAATGCACACATCTTAAATGAGTTTCTGAGAATGCCTCTGTCTAGTTTTCTTGTGAAGATATTTCGTATTCCAATATAGGGCTCCAAGCGCTCTGATTGAACGCTTGCCGATTCTACAGAAAGAGTGTTTCAACACTGCTCTATCAAAAGAAAAGTGCAACTGTGTGAGTTGAACGCAAACATCACAAAGCAGTTTCAGAGAATGCTTCTGTCTAGTGTTTACGTGAAGAAAGTCCCGTTTCCAAAGAAGGCCTCAAAAAACTCCAAATATGGACTTGCAGCTTCTGCAAAGGGACTGTTTAAAAACTGCCCTATCAAAAGGAAGGTTCAACTCTGTGAGTGGAATGCACACATCAGAAAGAAGTTTCTGAGAATGCTTCTGTCTAGTTTTAATGTGAAGATATTTCCTTTTCCACCATCGTCCCCAAAGCGCTCAGAAAGAACACTTACAGATTCCACAAAAAGAGTGTTTCAAAACTGCTCTATCAAAAGAAGTGTTCTACTCTGTGAGTTCAATGCCAACATCACAAAGCAGTTTCAGAGAATGCTTCTGTCTAGTTTCTAGGTGAAGAAATTCCCGTTTCCCCCGAAGGTCTGAAAGAGCTCCAAACATTCACTTGCAGATTCTGCAAAAAGACTGTTTCAAAACTGCTCTATCAATAGGAAGTTTCAACTCTGTGTGTTGAATGCAAACATCGTAAAGAATTTTCTGGGAATGCTTCTGTCTAGTTTTTATATGAAGATATTTCCTTTTCCACCACAGGCCTCAAAGCGCTCTGTATGAACACTTGCAGATACTACCCAATGGTGTTTTAAAACGGCTCTAACCGGAGAAAACTTCAAATCTGTGAGTTGAGTGCACACAGCACAAAGCAGTTTCAGATAATTCTTCTGTCTAGTTTGTATGTGAAGAAATTCTCGTTTCCAACGAAGGTCTCAAAGAGCTCAAAATATCCATTACCAGATTATGCAAAATCACAGTTTCAAAACTGCTCTATGAAAAGGAAGGTTCAACTCTGTGAGTTGAAGGCACACATCAGAAAGAAGTTTCTGAGAATGCTTCTGCCCAGTTTTAATATGAAGATATTTTCTTTTCCACCATAGACCACAAAGCTCTCCGTATGAACACTTGCAGATTCTACACAATAGTGTTTCAAAACTGCTCTAACAAGAGAAAGGTTCCAATCTGTGAGTTGAGTGCAGACATCACAAAGCAGTTTCAGAAAATGCTCCTGTCTAGTTTGTATATGAAGAAATTCCCGTTTCCAAAGAAGGCCTCAAAGAGCTCCAAATATCCACTTGCAGATTCTGCAAAAACACAGTTTCGTGACTGCCCTACCAAAAGGAATGTTCAACCCTGTGAGTTGAATGCACACATCTTAAATCAGTTTCTGAGAATGCTTCTGTCTTGTTTCCATGTGAAGTTATTTCGTATTCCACTACAGGGCTCTAAGCGCTCTGAATGAACACTTGCCGATTCTACAGAAAGAGTGTTTCAAAACTGCTCTATGAAAAGAAAGGTGCAACTCTGTGAGTTGAATGCAAACATCACAAAGCAGTTTCAGAGAATGATTCTGTCTAAGTTTTAGGTGAAGAAATTCCCATTTCCCCCGAAAGGTTTTAAAGAGCTCCAAACCTTAACTTGCAGATCCTACAAAAATACTGTTTCAAAACTGCTCTATCCATAGAAAGGTTCAACTCTGTGACTTCAATGCACACATCATAAAGAAGTTTCTGAGAGTGTTTCTGCCCAGTTTTTATGTGATGATATCTCTTCTTGCACCATAAGCCTCAAAGCGCTCCGAATGAACACTTGCACATTCCACAAAAAGAGAGTTTCAAAACTACTCCAGCAACAGAAATTTTCAACTCTGTGAGTTGAATGCACACATCAGAAAGAAGTCTCTGAGAATGCTTCTGTCTAGTTTTTAAGTGAAGATATTTCCTTTTCCACCAGAGGACTCAAAGCACTCCGAATGAATACTTGCATGTGCTACACAATAGTGTTTCAAAACTGGTCTGACAAAAGAAACGTTCAACTCTGTGAGCTGAGTGCACACATCACAAAGCAGTTTCAGAAAATGCTTCTGCTGGTTTGTATGTGAAGAATTCCCTTTTCCAACAAAGGCATCAAAGAGCTCAAAATATGTACTTGCAGATTCTGCAAAGCGCAGTTTCATAACTGCCCTATCAAAAGGAATGTTCAACCCTGTGAGTTGAATGCACACATCTTAAATGAGTTTCTGAGAATGCCTCTGTCTAGTTTTCTTGTGAAGATATTTCGTATTCCAATATAGGGCTCCAAGCGCTCTGATTGAACGCTTGCCGATTCTACAGAAAGAGTGTTTCAACACTGCTCTATCAAAAGAAAAGTGCAACTGTGTGAGTTGAACGCAAACATCACAAAGCAGTTTCAGAGAATGCTTCTGTCTAGTGTTTACGTGAAGAAAGTCCCGTTTCCAAAGAAGGCCTCAAAAAACTCCAAATATGGACTTGCAGCTTCTGCAAAGGGACTGTTTAAAAACTGCCCTATCAAAAGGAAGGTTCAGCTCTGTGAGTGGAATGCACACATCAGAAAGAAGTTTCTGAGAATGCTTCTGTCTAGTTTTAATGTGAAGATATTTCCTTTTCCACCATCGTCCCCAAAGCGCTCAGAAAGAACACTTACAGATTCCACAAAAAGAGTGTTTCAAAACTGCTCTATCAAAAGAAGTGTTCTACTCTGTGAGTTCAATGCCAACATCACAAAGCAGTTTCAGAGAATGCTTCTGTCTAGTTTCTAGGTGAAGAAATTCCCGTTTCCCCCGAAGGTCTGAAAGAGCTCCAAACATTCACTTGCAGATTCTGCAAAAAGACTGTTTCAAAACTGCTCTATCAATAGGAAGTTTCAACTCTGTGTGTTGAATGCAAACATCCTAAAGAATTTTCTGGGAATGCTTCTGTCTAGTTTTTATATGAAGATATTTCCTTTTCCACCACAGGCCTCAAAGCGCTCTGTATGAACACTTGCAGATACTACCCAATGGTGTTTTCAAACGGCTCTAACCGGAGAAAACTTCAAATCTGTGAGTTGAGTGCACACAGCACAAAGCAGTTTCAGATAATTCTTCTGTCTAGTTTGTATGTGAAGAAATTCTCGTTTCCAACGAAGGTCTCAAAGAGCTCAAAATATCCATTACCAGATTATGCAAAATCACAGTTTCAAAACTGCTCTATGAAAAGGAAGGTTCAACTCTGTGAGTTGAATGCACACATCACAAAGAAGTTTCTGAGAATGCTTCTGCCCAGTTTTAATATGAAGATATTTTCTTTTCCACCATAGACCACAAAGCTCTCCATATGAACACTTGCAGATTCTACACAATAGTGTTTCAAAACCGCTCTAACAAGAGAAAGGTTCCAATCTGTGAGTTGAGTGCAGACATCACAAAGCAGTTTCAGAAAATGCTCCTGTCTAGTTTGTATATGAAGAAATTCCCGTTTCCTAAGAAGGCCTCAAAGAGCTCCAAATATCCACTTGCAGATTCTGCAAAAACACAGTTTCGTGACTGCCCTACCAAAAGGAATGTTCAACCCTGTGAGTTGAATGCGCACATCTTAAATCAGTTTCTGAGAATGCTTCTGTCTTGTTTCCATGTGAAGATTTTTCGTATTCCACTACAGGGCTCAAAGCGCTCTGAATGAACACTTGCCGATTCTACAGAAAGAGTGTTTCAAAACTGCTCTATGAAAAGAAAGGTGCAACTCTGTGAGTTGAATGCAAACATCACAAAGCAGTTTCAGAGAATGATTCTGTCTAAGTTTTAGGTGAAGAAATTCCCATTTCCCCCGAAAGGTTTTAAAGAGCTCCAAACCTTAACTTGCGGATCCTACAAAAATACTGTTTCAAAACTGCTCTATCCATAGAAAGGTTCAACTCTGTGACTTCAATGCACACATCATAAAGAAGTTTCTGAGAGTGTTTCTGCCCAGTTTTTATGTGATGATATCTCTTCTTGCACCATAAGCCTCAAAGCGCTCCGAATGAACACTTGCACATTCCACAAAAAGAGAGTTTCAAAACTCCTCCAGCAACAGAAATTTTCAACTCTGTGAGTTGAATGCACACATCAGAAAGAAGTCTCTGAGAATGCTTCTGTCTAGTTTTTAAGTGAAGATATTTCCTTTTCCACCAGAGGACTCAAAGCACTCCGAATGAATACTTGCATGTGCTACACAATAGTCTTTCAAAACTGGTCTAACCAAAGAAACGTTCAACTCTGTGAGCTGAGCGCACACATCACAAAGCAGTTTCAGAAAATGCTTCTGCTAGTTTGTATGTGAAGAATTCCCTTTTCCAACAAAGGTATCAAAGAGCTCAAAATATGTACTTGCAGATTCTGCAAAGCGCAGTTTCATAACTGCCCTATCAAAAGGAATGTTCAACGCTGTGAGTTGAATGCACACATCTTAAATGAGTTTCTGAGAATGCCTCTGTCTAGTTTTCTTGTGAAGATATTTCGTATTCCAATATAGGGCTCCAAGCGCTCTGATTGAACGCTTGCCGATTCTACAGAAAGAGTGTTTCAACACTGCTCTATCAAAAGAAAAGTGCAACTGTGTGAGTTGAACGCAAACATCACAAAGCAGTTTCAGAGAATGCTTCTGTCTAGTGTTTACGTGAAGAAAGTCCCGTTTCCAAAGAAGGCCTCAAAAAACTCCAAATATGGACTTGCAGCTTCTGCAAAGGGACTGTTTAAAAACTGCCCTATCAAAAGGAAGGTTCAGCTCTGTGAGTGGAATGCACACATCAGAAAGAAGTTTCTGAGAATGCTTCTGTCTAGTTTTAATGTGAAGATATTTCCTTTTCCACCATCGTCCCCAAAGCGCTCAGAAAGAACACTTACAGATTCCACAAAAAGAGTGTTTCAAAACTGCTCTATCAAAAGAAGTGTTCTACTCTGTGAGTTCAATGCCAACATCACAAAGCAGTTTCAGAGAATGCTTCTGTCTAGTTTCTAGGTGAAGAAATTCCCGTTTCCCCCGAAGGTCTGAAAGAGCTCCAAACACTCACTTGCAGATTCTGCAAAAAGACTGTTTCAAAACTGCTCTATCAATAGGAAGTTTCAACTCTGTGTGTTGAATGCAAACATCGTAAAGAATTTTCTGGGAATGCTTCTGTCTAGTTTTTATATGAAGATATTTCCTTTTCCACCACAGGCCTCAAAGCGCTCTGTATGAACACTTGCAGATACTACCCAATGGTGTTTTAAAACGGCTCTAACCGGAGAAAACTTCAAATCTGTGAGTTGAGTGCACACAGCACAAAGCAGTTTCAGATAATTCTTCTGTCTAGTTTGTATGTGAAGAAATTCTCGTTTCCAACGAAGGTCTCAAAGAGCTCAAAATATCCATTACCAGATTATGCAAAATCACAGTTTCAAAACTGCTCTATGTAAAGGAAGGTTCAACTCTGTGAGTTGAATGCACACATCAGAAAGAAGTTTCTGAGAATGCTTCTGCCCAGTTTTAATTTGAAGATATTTTCTTTTCCACCATAGACCACAAAGCAATCCGTATGAACACTTGCAGATTCTACACAATAGTGTTTCAAAACCGCTCTAACAAGAGAAAGGTTCCAATCTGTGAGTTGAGTGCAGACATCACAAAGCAGTTTCAGAAAATGCTCCTGTCTAGTTTGTATATGAAGAAATTCCCGTTTCCAAAGAAGGCCTCAAAGAGCTCCAAATATCCACTTGCAGATTCTGCAAAAACACAGTTTCGTGACTGCCCTACCAAAAGGAATGTTCAACCCTGTGAGTTGAATGCGCACATCTTAAATCAGTTTCTGAGAATGCTTCTGTCTTGTTTCCATGTGAAGATATTTCGTATTCCACTACAGGGCTCCAAGCGCTCTGAATGAACACTTGCCGATTCTACAGAAAGAGTGTTTCAAAACTGCTCTATGAAAAGAAAGGTGCAACTCTGTGAGTTGAATGCAAACATCACAAAGCAGTTTCAGAGAACGATTCTGTCTAAGTTTTAGGTGAAGAAATTCCCATTTCCCCCGAAAGGTTTTAAAGAGCTCCAAACCTTAACTTGCAGATCCTACAAAAATACTGTTTCAAAACTGCTCTATCCATAGAAAGGTTCAACTCTGTGACTTCAATGCACACATCATAAAGAAGTTTCTGAGAGTGTTTCTGCCCAGTTTTTATGTGATGATATCTCTTCTTGCACCATAAGCCTCAAAGCGCTCCGAATGAACACTTGCACATTCCACAAAAAGAGAGTTTCAAAACTACTCCAGCAACAGAAATTTTCAACTCTGTGAGTTGAATGCACACATCAGAAAGAAGTCTCTGAGAATGCTTCTGTCTAGTTTTTAAGTGAAGATATTTCCTTTTCCACCAGAGGACTCAAAGCACTCCGAATGAATACTTGCATGTGCTACACAATAGTCTTTCAAAACTGGTCTAACCAAAGAAACGTTCAACTCTGTGAGCTGAGTGCACACATCACAAAGCAGTTTCAGAAAATGCTTCTGCTAGTTTGTATGTGAAGAATTCCCTTTTCCAACAAAGGTATCAAAGAGCTCAAAATATGTACTTGCAGATTCTGCAAAGCGCAGTTTCATAACTGCCCTATCAAAAGGAATGTTCAACGCTGTGAGTTGAATGCACACATCTTAAATGAGTTTCTGAGAATGCCTCTGTCTAGTTTTCTTGTGAAGATATTTCGTATTCCAATATAGGGCTCCAAGCGCTCTGATTGAACGCTTGCCGATTCTACAGAAAGAGTGTTTCAACACTGCTCTATCAAAAGAAAAGTGCAACTGTGTGAGTTGAACGCAAACATCACAAAGCAGTTTCAGAGAATGCTTCTGTCTAGTGTTTACGTGAAGAAAGTCCCGTTTCCAAAGAAGGCCTCAAAAAACTCCAAATATGGACTTGCAGCTTCTGCAAAGGGACTGTTTAAAAACTGCCCTATCAAAAGGAAGGTTCAGCTCTGTGAGTGGAATGCACACATCAGAAGGAAGTTTCTGAGAATGCTTCGGTCTAGTTTTAATGTGAAGATATTTCCTTTTCCACCATCGTCCCCAAAGCGCTCAGAAAGAACACTTACAGATTCCACAAAAAGAGTGTTTCAAAACTGCTCTATCAAAAGAAGTGTTCTACTCTGTGAGTTCAATGCCAACATCACAAAGCAGTTTCAGAGAATGCTTCTGTCTAGTTTCTAGGTGAAGAAATTCCCGTTTCCCCCGAAGGTCTGAAAGAGCTCCAAACATTCACTTGCAGATTCTGCAAAAAGACTGTTTCAAAACTGCTCTATCAATAGGAAGTTTCAACTCTGTGTGTTGAATGCAAACATCGTAAAGAATTTTCTGGGAATGCTTCTGTCTAGTTTTTATATGAAGATATTTCCTTTTCCACCACAGGCCTCAAAGCGCTCTGTATGAACACTTGCAGTTACTACCCAATGGTGTTTTAAAACGGCTCTAACCGGAGAAAACTTCAAATCTGTGAGTTGAGTGCACACAGCACAAAGCAGTTTCAGATAATTCTTCTGTCTAGTTTGTATGTGAAGAAATTCTCGTTTCCAACGAAGGTCTCAAAGAGCTCAAAATATCCATTACCAGATTATGCAAAATCACAGTTTCAAAACTGCTCTATGAAAAGGAAGGTTCAACTCTGTGAGTTGAAGGCACACATCAGAAAGAAGTTTCTGAGAATGCTTCTGCCCAGTTTTAATATGAAGATATTTTCTTTTCCACCATAGACCACAAAGCTCTCCGTATGAACACTTGCAGATTCTACACAATAGTGTTTCAAAACTGCTCTAACAAGAGAAAGGTTCCAATCTGTGAGTTGAGTGCAGACATCACAAAGCAGTTTCAGAAAATGCTCCTGTCTAGTTTGTATATGAAGAAATTCCCGTTTCCAAAGAAGGCCTCAAAGAGCTCCAAATATCCACTTGCAGATTCTGCAAAAACACAGTTTCGTGACTGCCCTACCAAAAGGAATGTTCAACCCTGTGAGTTGAATGCGCACATCTTAAATCAGTTTCTGAGAATGCTTCTGTCTTGTTTCCATGTGAAGATATTTCGTATTCCACTACAGGGCTCTAAGCGCTCTGAATGAACACTTGCCGATTCTACAGAAAGAGTGTTTCAAAACTGCTCTATGAAAAGAAAGGTGCAACTCTGTGAGTTGAATGCAAACATCACAAAGCAGTTTCAGAGAATGACTCTGTCTAAGTTTTAGGTGAAGAAATTCCCATTTCCCCCGAAAGGTTTTAAAGAGCTCCAAACCTTAACTTGCAGATCCTACAAAAATACTGTTTCAAAACTGCTCTATCCATAGAAAGGTTCAACTCTGTGACTTCAATGCACACATCATAAAGAAGTTTCTGAGAGTGTTTCTGCCCAGTTTTTATGTGATGATATCTCTTCTTGCACCATAAGCCTCAAAGCGCTCCGAATGAACACTTGCACATTCCACAAAAAGAGAGTTTCAAAACTACTCCAGCAACAGAAATTTTCAACTCTGTGAGTTGAATGCACACATCAGAAAGAAGTCTCTGAGAATGCTTCTGTCTAGTTTTTAAGTGAAGATATTTCCTTTTCCACCAGAGGACTCAAAGCACTCCGAATGAATACTTGCATGTGCTACACAATAGTGTTTCAAAACTGGTCTAACAAAAGAAGCGTTCAACTCTGTGAGCTGAGTGCACACATCACAAAGCAGTTTCAGAAAATGCTTCTGCTAGTTTGTATGTGAAGAATTCCCTTTTCCAACAAAGGCATCAAAGAGCTCAAAATATGTACTTGCAGATTCTGCAAAGCGCAGTTTCATAACTCCCTTATCAAAAGGAATGTTCAACCCTGTGAGTTGAATGCACACATCTTAAATGAGTTTCTGAGAATGCCTCTGTCTAGTTTTCTTGTGAAGATATTTCGTATTCCAATATAGGGCTCCAAGCGCTCTGATTGAACGCTTGCCGATTCTACAGAAAGAGTGTTTCAACACTGCTCTATCAAAAGAAAAGTGCAACTGTGTGAGTTGAACGCAAACATCACAAAGCAGTTTCAGAGAATGCTTCTGTCTAGTGTTTACGTGAAGAAAGTCCCGTTTCCAAAGAAGGCCTCAAAAAACTCCAAATATGGACTTGCAGCTTCTGCAAAGGGACTGTTTAAAAACTGCCCTATCAAAAGAAAGGTTCAGCTCTGTGAGTGGAATGCACACATCAGAAAGAAGTTTCTGAGAATGCTTCTGTCTAGTTTTAATGTGAAGATATTTCCTTTTCCACCATCGTCCCCAAAGCGCTCAGAAAGAACACTTACAGATTCCACAAAAAGAGTGTTTCAAAACTGCTCTATCAAAAGAAGTGTTCTACTCTGTGAGTTCAATGCCGACATCACAAAGCAGTTTCAGAGAATGCTTCTGTCTAGTTTCTAGGTGAAGAAATTCCCGTTTCCCCCGAAGGTCTGAAAGAGCTCCAAACATTCACTTGCAGATTCTGCAAAAAGACTGTTTCAAAACTGCTCTATCAATAGGAAGTTTCAACTCTGTGTGTTGAATGCAAACATCGTAAAGAATTTTCTGGGAATGCTTCTGTCTAGTTTTTATATGAAGATATTTCCTTTTCCACCACAGGCCTCAAAGCGCTCTGTATGAACACTTGCAGATACTACCCAATGGTGTTTTCAAACGGCTCTAACCGGAGAAAACTTCAAATCTGTGAGTTGAGTGCACACAGCACAAAGCAGTTTCAGATAATTCTTCTGTCTAGTTTGTATGTGAAGAAATTCTCGTTTCCAACGAAGGTCTCAAAGAGCTCAAAATATCCATTACCAGATTATGCAAAATCACAGTTTCAAAACTGCTCTATGAAAAGGAAGGTTCAACTCTGTGAGTTGAATGCACACATCACAAAGAAGTTTCTGAGAATGCTTCTGCCCAGTTTTAATATGAAGATATTTTCTTTTCCACCATAGACCACAAAGCTCTCCGTATGAACACTTGCAGATTCTACACAATAGTGTTTCAAAACCGCTCTAACAAGAGAAAGGTTCCAATCTGTGAGTTGAGTGCAGACATCACAAAGCAGTTTCAGAAAATGCTCCTGTCTAGTTTGTATATGAAGAAATTCCCGTTTCCAAAGAAGGCCTCAAAGAGCTCCAAATATCCACTTGCAGATTCTGCAAAAACACAGTTTCGTGACTGCCCTACCAAAAGGAATGTTCAACCCTGTGAGTTGAATGCGCACATCTTAAATCAGTTTCTGAGAATGCTTCTGTCTTGTTTCCATGTGAAGATTTTTCGTATTCCACTACAGGGCTCAAAGCGCTCTGAATGAACACTTGCCGATTCTACAGAAAGAGTGTTTCAAAACTGCTCTATGAAAAGAAAGGTGCAACTCTGTGAGTTGAATGCAAACATCACAAAGCAGTTTCAGAGAATGATTCTGTCTAAGTTTTAGGTGAAGAAATTCCCATTTCCCCCGAAAGGTTTTAAAGAGCTCCAAACCTTAACTTGCGGATCCTACAAAAATACTGTTTCAAAACTGCTCTATCCATAGAAAGGTTCAACTCTGTGACTTCAATGCACACATCATAAAGAAGTTTCTGAGAGTGTTTCTGCCCAGTTTTTATGTGATGATATCTCTTCTTGCACCATAAGCCTCAAAGCGCTCCGAATGATCACTTGCACATTCCACAAAAAGAGAGTTTCAAAACTACTCCAGCAACAGAAATTTTCAACTCTGTGAGTTGAATGCACACATCAGAAAGAAGTCTCTGAGAATGCTTCTGTCTAGTTTTTAAGTGAAGATATTTCCTTTTCCACCAGAGGACTCAAAGCACTCCGAATGAATACTTGCATGTGCTACACAATAGTCTTTCAAAACTGGTCTAACCAAAGAAACGTTCAACTCTGTGAGCTGAGTGCACACATCACAAAGCAGTTTCAGAAAATGCTTCTGCTAGTTTGTATGTGAAGAATTCCCTTTTCCAACAAAGGTATCAAAGAGCTCAAAATATGTACTTGCAGATTCTGCAAAGCGCAGTTTCATAACTGCCCTATCAAAAGGAATGTTCAACGCTGTGAGTTGAATGCACACATCTTAAATGAGTTTCTGAGAATGCCTCTGTCTAGTTTTCTTGTGAAGATATTTCGTATTCCAATATAGGGCTCCAAGCGCTCTGATTGAACGCTTGCCGATTCTACAGAAAGAGTGTTTCAACACTGCTCTATCAAAAGAAAAGTGCAACTGTGTGAGTTGAACGCAAACATCACAAAGCAGTTTCAGAGAATGCTTCGGTCTAGTGTTTACGTGAAGAAAGTCCCGTTTCCAAAGAAGGCCTCAAAAAACTCCAAATATGGACTTGCAGCTTCTGCAAAGGGACTGTTTAAAAACTGCCCTATCAAAAGGAAGGTTCAGCTCTGTGAGTGGAATGCACACATCAGAAAGAAGTTTCTGAGAATGCTTCTGTCTAGTTTTAATGTGAAGATATTTCCTTTTCCACCATCGTCCCCAAAGCGCTCAGAAAGAACACTTACAGATTCCACAAAAAGAGTGTTTCAAAACTGCTCTATCAAAAGAAGTGTTCTACTCTGTGAGTTCAATGCCAACATCACAAAGCAGTTTCAGAGAATGCTTCTGTCTAGTTTCTAGGTGAAGAAATTCCCGTTTCCCCCGAAGGTCTGAAAGAGCTCCAAACATTCACTTGCAGATTCTGCAAAAAGACTGTTTCAAAACTGCTCTATCAATAGGAAGTTTCAACTCTGTGTGTTGAATGCAAACATCGTAAAGAATTTTCTGGGAATGCTTCTGTCTAGTTTTTATATGAAGATATTTCCTTTTCCACCACAGGCCTCAAAGCGCTCTGTATGAACACTTGCAGATACTACCCAATGGTGTTTTAAAACGGCTCTAACCGGAGAAAACTTCAAATCTGTGAGTTGAGTGCACACAGCACAAAGCAGTTTCAGATAATTCTTCTGTCTAGTTTGTATGTGAAGAAATTCTCGTTTCCAACGAAGGTCTCAAAGAGCTCAAAATATCCATTACCAGATTATGCAAAATCACAGTTTCAAAACTGCTCTATGAAAAGGAAGGTTCAACTCTTTGAGTTGAAGGCACACATCAGAAAGAAGTTTCTGAGAATGCTTCTGCCCAGTTTTAATATGAAGATATTTTCTTTTCCACCATAGACCACAAAGCTCTCCGTATGAACACTTGCAGATTCTACACAATAGTGTTTCAAAACCGCTCTAACAAGAGAAAGGTTCCAATCTGTGAGTTGAGTGCAGACATCACAAAGCAGTTTCAGAAAATGCTCCTGTCTAGTTTGTATATGAAGAAATTCCCGTTTCCAAAGAAGGCCTCAAAGAGCTCCAAATATCCACTTGCAGATTCTGCAAAAACACAGTTTCGTGACTGCCCTACCAAAAGGAATGTTCAACCCTGTGAGTTGAATGCACACATCTTAAATCAGTTTCTGAGAATGCTTCTGTCTTGTTTCCATGTGAAGATATTTCGTATTCCACTACAGGGCTCAAAGCGCTCTGAATGAACACTTGCCGATTCTACAGAAAGAGTGTCTCAAAACTGCTCTATGAAAAGAAAGGTGCAACTCTGTGAGTTGAATGCAAACATCACAAAGCAGTTTCAGAGAATGATTCTGTCTAAGTTTTAGGTGAAGAAATTCCCATTTCCCCCGAAAGGTTTTAAAGAGCTCCAAACCTTAACTTGCAGATCCTACAAAAATACTGTTTCAAAACTGCTCTATCCATAGAAAGGTTCAACTCTGTGACTTCAATGCACACATCATAAAGAAGTTTCTGAGAGTGTTTCTGCCCAGTTTTTATGTGATGATATCTCTTCTTGCACCATAAGCCTCAAAGCGCTCCGAATGAACACTTGCACATTCCACAAAAAGAGAGTTTCAAAACTACTCCAGCAACAGAAATTTTCAACTCTGTGAGTTGAATGCACACATCAGAAAGAAGTCTCTGAGAATGCTTCTGTCTAGTTTTTAAGTGAAGATATTTCCTTTTCCACCAGAGGACTCAAAGCACTCGGAATGAATACTTGCATGTGCTACACAATAGTCTTTCAAAACTGGTCTAAGCAAAGAAACGTTCAACTCTGTGAGCTGAGTGCACACATCACAAAGCAGTTTCAGAAAATGCTTCTGCTAGTTTGTATGTGAAGGATTCCCTTTTCCAACAAAGGTATCAAAGAGCTCAAAATATGTACTTGCAGATTCTGCAAAGCGCAGTTTCTTAACTGCCCTATCAAAAGGAATGTTCAACGCTGTGAGTTGAATGCACACATCTTAAATGAGTTTCTGAGAATGCCTCTGTCTAGTTTTCTTGTGAAGATATTTCGTATTCCAATATAGGGCTCCAAGCGCTCTGATTGAACGCTTGCCGATTCTACAGAAAGAGTGTTTCAACACTGCTCTATCAAAAGAAAAGTGCAACTGTGTGAGTTGAACGCAAACATCACAAAGCAGTTTCAGAGAATGCTTCTGTCTAGTGTTTACGTGAAGAAAGTCCCGTTTCCAAAGAAGGCCTCAAAAAACTCCAAATATGGACTTGCAGCTTCTGCAAAGGGACTGTTTAAAAACTGCCCTATCAAAAGAAAGGTTCAGCTCTGTGAGTGGAATGCACACATCAGAAAGAAGTTTCTGAGAATGCTTCTGTCTAGTTTTAATGTGAAGATATTTCCTTTTCCACCATCGTCCCCAAAGCGCTCAGAAAGAACACTTACAGATTCCACAAAAAGAGTGTTTCAAAACTGCTCTATCAAAAGAAGTGTTCTACTCTGTGAGTTCAATGCCGACATCACAAAGCAGTTTCAGAGAATGCTTCTGTCTAGTTTCTAGGTGAAGAAATTCCCGTTTCCCCCGAAGGTCTGAAAGAGCTCCAAACATTCACTTGCAGATTCTGCAAAAAGACTGTTTCAAAACTGCTCTATCAATAGGAAGTTTCAACTCTGTGTGTTGAATGCAAACATCGTAAAGAATTTTCTGGGAATGCTTCTGTCTAGTTTTTATATGAAGATATTTCCTTTTCCACCACAGGCCTCAAAGCGCTCTGTATGAACACTTGCAGATACTACCCAATGGTGTTTTCAAACGGCTCTAACCGGAGAAAACTTCAAATCTGTGAGTTGAGTGCACACAGCACAAAGCAGTTTCAGATAATTCTTCTGTCTAGTTTGTATGTGAAGAAATTCTCGTTTCCAACGAAGGTCTCAAAGAGCTCAAAATATCCATTACCAGATTATGCAAAATCACAGTTTCAAAACTGCTCTATGAAAAGGAAGGTTCAACTCTGTGAGTTGAATGCACACATCAGAAAGAAGTTTCTGAGAATGCTTCTGCCCAGTTTTAATATGAAGATATTTTCTTTTCCACCATAGACCACAAAGCTCTCCGTATGAACACTTGCAGATTCTACACAATAGTGTTTCAAAACCGCTCTAACAAGAGAAAGGTTCCAATCTGTGAGTTGAGTGCAGACATCACAAAGCAGTTTCAGAAAATGCTCCTGTCTAGTTTGTATATGAAGAAATTCCCGTTTCCAAAGAAGGCCTCAAAGAGCTCCAAATATCCACTTGCAGATTCTGCAAAAACACAGTTTCGTGACTGCCCTACCAAAAGGAATGTTCAACCCTGTGAGTTGAATGCGCACATCTTAAATCAGTTTCTGAGAATGCTTCTGTCTTGTTTCCATGTGAAGATATTTCGTATTCCACTACAGGGCTCCAAGCGCTCTGAATGAACACTTGCCGATTCTACAGAAAGAGTGTTTCAAAACTGCTCTATGAAAAGAAAGGTGCAACTCTGTGAGTTGAATGCAAACATCACAAAGCAGTTTCAGAGAATGATTCTGTCTAAGTTTTAGGTGAAGAAATTCCCATTTCCCCCGAAAGGTTTTAAAGAGCTCCAAACCTTAACTTGCGGATCCTACAAAAATACTGTTTCAAAACTGCTCTATCCATAGAAAGGTTCAACTCTGTGACTTCAATGCACACATCATAAAGAAGTTTCTGAGAGTGTTTCTGCCCAGTTTTTATGTGATGATATCTCTTCTTGCACCATAAGCCTCAAAGCGCTCCGAATGAACACTTGCACATTCCACAAAAAGAGAGTTTCAAAACTACTCCAGCAACAGAAATTTTCAACTCTGTGAGTTGAATGCACACATCAGAAAGAAGTCTCTGAGAATGCTTCTGTCTAGTTTTTAAGTGAAGATATTTCCTTTTCCACCAGAGGACTCAAAGCACTCCGAATGAATACTTGCATGTGCTACACAATAGTCTTTCAAAACTGGTCTAACCAAAGAAACGTTCAACTCTGTGAGCTGAGTGCACACAACACAAAGCAGTTTCAGAAAATGCTTCTGCTAGTTTGTATGTGAAGAATTCCCTTTTCCAACAAAGGTATCAAAGAGCTCAAAATATGTACTTGCAGATTCTGCAAAGCGCAGTTTCATAACTGCCCTATCAAAAGGAATGTTCAACGCTGTGAGTTGAATGCACACATCTTAAATGAGTTTCTGAGAATGCCTCTGTCTAGTTTCCTTGTGAAGATATTTCGTATTCCAATATAGGGCTCCAAGCGCTCTGATTGAACGCTTGCCGATTCTACAGAAAGAGTGTTTCAACACTGCTCTATCAAAAGAAAAGTGCAACTGTGTGAGGTGAACGCAAACATCACAAAGCAGTTTCAGAGAATGCTTCTGTCTAGTGTTTACGTGAAGAAAGTCCCGTTTCCAAAGAAGGCCTCAAAAAACTCCAAATATGGACTTGCAGCTTCTGCAAAGGGACTGTTTAAAAACTGCCCTATCAAAAGGAAGGTTCAGCTCTGTGAGTGGAATGCACACATCAGAAAGAAGGTTCTGAGAATGCTTCTGTCTAGTTTTAATGTGAAGATATTTCCTTTTCCACCATCGTCCCCAAAGCGCTCAGAAAGAACACTTACAGATTCCACAAAAAGAGTGTTTCAAAACTGCTCTATCAAAAGAAGTGTTCTACTCTGTGAGTTCAATGCCAACATCACAAAGCAGTTTCAGAGAATGCTTCTGTCTAGTTTTTAGGTGAAGAAATTCCCGTTTCCCCCGAAGGTCTGAAAGAGCTCCAAACATTCACTGGCAGATTCTGCAAAAAGACTGTTTCAAAACTGCTCTATCAATAGGAAGTTTCAACTCTGTGTGTTGAATGCAAACATCGTAAAGAATTTTCTGGGAATGCTTCTGTCTAGTTTTTATATGAAGAGATTTCCTTTTCCACCACAGGCCTCAAAGCGCTCTGTATGAACACTTGCAGATACTACCCAATGGTGTTTTAAAACGGCTCTAACCGGAGAAAACTTCAAATCTGTGAGTTGAGTGCACACAGCACAAAGCAGTTTCAGATAATTCTTCTGTCTAGTTTGTATGTGAAGAAATTCTCGTTTCCAACGAAGGTCTCAAAGAGCTCAAAATATCCATTACCAGATTATGCAAAATCACAGTTTCAAAACTGCTCTATGAAAAGGAAGGTTCAACTCTGTGAGTTGAATGCACACATCAGAAAGAAGTTTCTGAGAATGCTTCTGCCCAGTTTTAATATGAAGATATTTTCTTTTCCACCATAGACCACAAAGCTCTCCGTATGAACACTTGCAGATTCTACACAATAGTGTTTCAAAACCGCTCTAACAAGAGAAAGGTTCCAATCTGTGAGTTGAGTGCAGACATCACAAAGCAGTTTCAGAAAATGCTCCTGTCTAGTTTGTATATGAAGAAATTCCCGTTTCCAAAGAAGGCCTCAAAGAGCTCCAAATATCCACTTGCAGATTCTGCAAAAACACAGTTTCGTGACTGCCCTACCAAAAGGAATGTTCAACCCTGTGAGTTGAATGCGCACATCTTAAATCAGTTTCTGAGAATGCTTCTGTCTTGTTTCCATGTGAAGATATTTCGTATTCCACTACAGGGCTCCAAGCGCTCTGAATGAACACTTGCCGATTCTACAGAAAGAGTGTTTCAAAACTGCTCTATGAAAAGAAAGGTGCAACTCTGTGAGTTGAATGCAAACATCACAAAGCAGTTTCAGAGAATGATTCTGTCTAAGTTTTAGGTGAAGAAATTCCCATTTCCCCCGAAAGGTTTTAAAGAGCTCCAAACCTTAACTTGCGGATCCTACAAAAATACTGTTTCAAAACTGCTCTATCCATAGAAAGGTTCAACTCTGTGACTTCAATGCACACATCATAAAGAAGTTTCTGAGAGTGTTTCTGCCCAGTTTTTATGTGATGATATCTCTTCTTGCACCATAAGCCTCAAAGCGCTCCGAATGAACACTTGCACATTCCACAAAAAGAGAGTTTCAAAACTACTCCAGCAACAGAAATTTTCAACTCTGTGAGTTGAATGCACACATCAGAAAGAAGTCTCTGAGAATGCTTCTGTCTAGTTTTTAAGTGAAGATATTTCCTTTTCCACCAGAGGACTCAAAGCACTCCGAATGAATACTTGCATGTGCTACACAATAGTCTTTCAAAACTGGTCTAACCAAAGAAACGTTCAACTCTGTGAGCTGAGTGCACACATCACAAAGCAGTTTCAGAAAATGCTTCTGCTAGTTTGTATGTGAAGAATTCCCTTTTCCAACAAAGGTATCAAAGAGCTCAAAATATGTACTTGCAGATTCTGCAAAGCGCAGTTTCATAACTGCCCTATCAAAAGGAATGTTCAACCCTGTGAGTTGAATGCACACATCTTAAATGAGTTTCTGAGAATGCCTCTGTCTAGTTTTCTTGTGAAGATATTTCGTATTCCAATATAGGGCTCCAAGCGCTCTGATTGAACGCTTGCCGATTCTACAGAAAGAGTGTTTCAACACTGCTCTATCAAAAGAAAAGTGCAACTGTGTGAGGTGAACGCAAACATCACAAAGCAGTTTCAGAGAATGCTTCTGTCTAGTGTTTACGTGAAGAAAGTCCCGTTTCCAAAGAAGGCCTCAAAAACCTCCAAATATGGACTTGCAGCTTCTGCAAAGGGACTGTTTAAAAACTGCCCTATCAAAAGGAAGGTTCAGCTCTGTGAGTGGAATGCACACATCAGAAAGAAGTTTCTGAGAATGCTTCTGTCTAGTTTTAATGTGAAGATATTTCCTTTTCCACCATCGTCCCCAAAGCGCTCAGAAAGAACACTTACAGATTCCACAAAAAGAGTGTTTCAAAACTGCTCTATCAAAAGAAGTGTTCTACTCTGTGAGTTCAATGCCAACATCACAAAGCAGTTTCAGAGAATGCTTCTGTCTAGTTTTTAGGTGAAGAAATTCCCGTTTCCCCCGAAGGTCTGAAAGAGCTCCAAACATTCACTGGCAGATTCTGCAAAAAGACTGTTTCAAAACTGCTCTATCAATAGGAAGTTTCAACTCTGTGTGTTGAATGCAAACATCGTAAAGAATTTTCTGGGAATGCTTCTGTCTAGTTTTTATATGAAGAGATTTCCTTTTCCACCACAGGCCTCAAAGCGCTCTGTATGAACACTTGCAGATACTACCCAATGGTGTTTTAAAACGGCTCTAACCGGAGAAAACTTCAAATCTGTGAGTTGAGTGCACACAGCACAAAGCAGTTTCAGATAATTCTTCTGTCTAGTTTGTATGTGAAGAAATTCTCGTTTCCAACGAAGGTCTCAAAGAGCTCAAAATATCCATTACCAGATTATGCAAAATCACAGTTTCAAAACTGCTCTATGAAAAGGAAGGTTCAACTCTGTGAGTTGAATGCACACATCAGAAAGAAGTTTCTGAGAATGCTTCTGCCCAGTTTTAATATGAAGATATTTTCTTTTCCACCATAGACCACAAAGCTCTCCGTATGAACACTTGCAGATTCTACACAATAGTGTTTCAAAACCGCTCTAACAAGAGAAAGGTTCCAATCTGTGAGTTGAGTGCAGACATCACAAAGCAGTTTCAGAAAATGCTCCTGTCTAGTTTGTATATGAAGAAATTCCCGTTTCCAAAGAAGGCCTCAAAGAGCTCCAAATATCCACTTGCAGATTCTGCAAAAACACAGTTTCGTGACTGCCCTACCAAAAGGAATGTTCAACCCTGTGAGTTGAATGCGCACATCTTAAATCAGTTTCTGAGAATGCTTCTGTCTTGTTTCCATGTGAAGATATTTCGTATTCCACTACAGGGCTCCAAGCGCTCTGAATGAACACTTGCCGATTCTACAGAAAGAGTGTTTCAAAACTGCTCTATGAAAAGAAAGGTGCAACTCTGTGAGTTGAATGCAAACATCACAAAGCAGTTTCAGAGAATGATTCTGTCTAAGTTTTAGGTGAAGAAATTCCCATTTCCCCCGAAAGGTTTTAAAGAGCTCCAAACCTTAACTTGCGGATCCTACAAAAATACTGTTTCAAAACTGCTCTATCCATAGAAAGGTTCAACTCTGTGACTTCAATGCACACATCATAAAGAAGTTTCTGAGAGTGTTTCTGCCCAGTTTTTATGTGATGATATCTCTTCTTGCACCATAAGCCTCAAAGCGCTCCGAATGAACACTTGCACATTCCACAAAAAGAGAGTTTCAAAACTACTCCAGCAACAGAAATTTTCAACTCTGTGAGTTGAATGCACACATCAGAAAGAAGTCTCTGAGAATGCTTCTGTCTAGTTTTTAAGTGAAGATATTTCCTTTTCCACCAGAGGACTCAAAGCACTCCGAATGAATACTTGCATGTGCTACACAATAGTCTTTCAAAACTGGTCTAACCAAAGAAACGTTCAACTCTGTGAGCTGAGTGCACACATCACAAAGCAGTTTCAGAAAATGCTTCTGCTAGTTTGTATGTGAAGAATTCCCTTTTCCAACAAAGGTATCAAAGAGCTCAAAATATGTACTTGCAGATTCTGCAAAGCGCAGTTTCATAACTGCCCTATCAAAAGGAATGTTCAACCCTGTGAGTTGAATGCACACATCTTAAATGAGTTTCTGAGAATGCCTCTGTCTAGTTTTCTTGTGAAGATATTTCGTATTCCAATATAGGGCTCCAAGCGCTCTGATTGAACGCTTGCCGATTCTACAGAAAGAGTGTTTCAACACTGCTCTATCAAAAGAAAAGTGCAACTGTGTGAGGTGAACGCAAACATCACAAAGCAGTTTCAGAGAATGCTTCTGTCTAGTGTTTACGTGAAGAAAGTCCCGTTTCCAAAGAAGGCCTCAAAAAACTCCAAATATGGACTTGCAGCTTCTGCAAAGGGACTGTTTAAAAACTGCCCTATCAAAAGGAAGGTTCAGCTCTGTGAGTGGAATGCACACATCAGAAAGAAGGTTCTGAGAATGCTTCTGTCTAGTTTTAATGTGAAGATATTTCCTTTTCCACCATCGTCCCCAAAGCGCTCAGAAAGAACACTTACAGATTCCACAAAAAGAGTGTTTCAAAACTGCTCTATCAAAAGAAGTGTTCTACTCTGTGAGTTCAATGCCAACATCACAAAGCAGTTTCAGAGAATGCTTCTGTCTAGTTTTTAGGTGAAGAAATTCCCGTTTCCCCCGAAGGTCTGAAAGAGCTCCAAACATTCACTGGCAGATTCTGCAAAAAGACTGTTTCAAAACTGCTCTATCAATAGGAAGTTTCAACTCTGTGTGTTGAATGCAAACATCGTAAAGAATTTTCTGGGAATGCTTCTGTCTAGTTTTTATATGAAGAGATTTCCTTTTCCACCACAGGCCTCAAAGCGCTCTGTATGAACACTTGCAGATACTACCCAATGGTGTTTTAAAACGGCTCTAACCGGAGAAAACTTCAAATCTGTGAGTTGAGTGCACACAGCACAAAGCAGTTTCAGATAATTCTTCTGTCTAGTTTGTATGTGAAGAAATTCTCGTTTCCAACGAAGGTCTCAAAGAGCTCAAAATATCCATTACCAGATTATGCAAAATCACAGTTTCAAAACTGCTCTATGAAAAGGAAGGTTCAACTCTGTGAGTTGAATGCACACATCAGAAAGAAGTTTCTGAGAATGCTTCTGCCCAGTTTTAATATGAAGATATTTTCTTTTCCACCATAGACCACAAAGCTCTCCGTATGAACACTTGCAGATTCTACACAATAGTGTTTCAAAACCGCTCTAACAAGAGAAAGGTTCCAATCTGTGAGTTGAGTGCAGACATCACAAAGCAGTTTCAGAAAATGCTCCTGTCTAGTTTGTATATGAAGAAATTCCCGTTTCCAAAGAAGGCCTCAAAGAGCTCCAAATATCCACTTGCAGATTCTGCAAAAACACAGTTTCGTGACTGCCCTACCAAAAGGAATGTTCAACCCTGTGAGTTGAATGCACACATCTTAAATCAGTTTCTGAGAATGCTTCTGTCTTGTTTCCATGTGAAGATATTTCGTATTCCACTACAGGGCTCAAAGCGCTCTGAATGAACACTTGCCGATTCTACAGAAAGAGTGTTTCAAAACTGCTCTATGAAAAGAAAGGTGCAACTCTGTGAGTTGAATGCAAACATCACAAAGCAGTTTCAGAGAATGATTCTGTCTAAGTTTTAGGTGAAGAAATTCCCATTTCCCCCGAAAGGTTTTAAAGAGCTCCAAACCTTAACTTGCAGATCCTACAAAAATACTGTTTCAAAACTGCTCTATCCATAGAAAGGTTCAACTCTGTGACTTCAATGCACACATCATAAAGAAGTTTCTGAGAGTGTTTCTGCCCAGTTTTTATGTGATGATATCTCTTCTTGCACCATAAGACTCAAAGCGCTCCGAATGAACACTTGCACATTCCACAAAAAGAGAGTTTCAAAACTACTCCAGCAACAGAAATTTTCAACTCTGTGAGTTGAATGCACACATCAGAAAGAAGTCTCTGAGAATGCTTCTGTCTAGTTTTTAAGTGAAGATATTTCCTTTTCCACCAGAGGACTCAAAGCACTCCGAATGAATACTTGCATGTGCTACACAATAGTCTTTCAAAACTGGTCTAACCAAAGAAACGTTCAACTCTGTGAGCTGAGTGCACACAACACAAAGCAGTTTCAGAAAATGCTTCTGCTAGTTTGTATGTGAAGAATTCCCTTTTCCAACAAAGGTATCAAAGAGCTCAAAATATGTACTTGCAGATTCTGCAAAGCGCAGTTTCATAACTGCCCTATCAAAAGGAATGTTCAACGCTGTGAGTTGAATGCACACATCTTAAATGAGTTTCTGAGAATGCCTCTGTCTAGTTTCCTTGTGAAGATATTTCGTATTCCAATATAGGGCTCCAAGCGCTCTGATTGAACGCTTGCCGATTCTACAGAAAGAGTGTTTCAACACTGCTCTATCAAAAGAAAAGTGCAACTGTGTGAGGTGAACGCAAACATCACAAAGCAGTTTCAGAGAATGCTTCTGTCTAGTGTTTACGTGAAGAAAGTCCCGTTTCCAAAGAAGGCCTCAAAAAACTCCAAATATGGACTTGCAGCTTCTGCAAAGGGACTGTTTAAAAACTGCCCTATCAAAAGGAAGGTTCAGCTCTGTGAGTGGAATGCACACATCAGAAAGAAGGTTCTGAGAATGCTTCTGTCTAGTTTTAATGTGAAGATATTTCCTTTTCCACCATCGTCCCCAAAGCGCTCAGAAAGAACACTTACAGATTCCACAAAAAGAGTGTTTCAAAACTGCTCTATCAAAAGAAGTGTTCTACTCTGTGAGTTCAATGCCAACATCACAAAGCAGTTTCAGAGAATGCTTCTGTCTAGTTTTTAGGTGAAGAAATTCCCGTTTCCCCCGAAGGTCTGAAAGAGCTCCAAACATTCACTGGCAGATTCTGCAAAAAGACTGTTTCAAAACTGCTCTATCAATAGGAAGTTTCAACTCTGTGTGTTGAATGCAAACATCGTAAAGAATTTTCTGGGAATGCTTCTGTCTAGTTTTTATATGAAGAGATTTCCTTTTCCACCACAGGCCTCAAAGCGCTCTGTATGAACACTTGCAGATACTACCCAATGGTGTTTTAAAACGGCTCTAACCGGAGAAAACTTCAAATCTGTGAGTTGAGTGCACACAGCACAAAGCAGTTTCAGATAATTCTTCTGTCTAGTTTGTATGTGAAGAAATTCTCGTTTCCAACGAAGGTCTCAAAGAGCTCAAAATATCCATTACCAGATTATGCAAAATCACAGTTTCAAAACTGCTCTATGAAAAGGAAGGTTCAACTCTGTGAGTTGAATGCACACATCAGAAAGAAGTTTCTGAGAATGCTTCTGCCCAGTTTTAATATGAAGATATTTTCTTTTTCACCATAGACCACAAAGCTCTCCGTATGAACACTTGCAGATTCTACACAATAGTGTTTCAAAACCGCTCTAACAAGAGAAAGGTTCCAATCTGTGAGTTGAGTGCAGACATCACAAAGCAGTTTCAGAAAATGCTCCTGTCTAGTTTGTATATGAAGAAATTCCCGTTTCCAAAGAAGGCCTCAAAGAGCTCCAAATATCCACTTGCAGATTCTGCAAAAACACAGTTTCGTGACTGCCCTACCAAAAGGAATGTTCAACCCTGTGAGTTGAATGCGCACATCTTAAATCAGTTTCTGAGAATGCTTCTGTCTTGTTTCCATGTGAAGATATTTCGTATTCCACTACAGGGCTCCAAGCGCTCTGAATGAACACTTGCCGATTCTACAGAAAGAGTGTTTCAAAACTGCTCTATGAAAAGAAAGGTGCAACTCTGTGAGTTGAATGCAAACATCACAAAGCAGTTTCAGAGAATGATTCTGTCTAAGTTTTAGGTGAAGAAATTCCCATTTCCCCCGAAAGGTTTTAAAGAGCTCCAAACCTTAACTTGCGGATCCTACAAAAATACTGTTTCAAAACTGCTCTATCCATAGAAAGGTTCAACTCTGTGACTTCAATGCACACATCATAAAGAAGTTTCTGAGAGTGTTTCTGCCCAGTTTTTATGTGATGATATCTCTTCTTGCACCATAAGCCTCAAAGCGCTCCGAATGAACACTTGCACATTCCACAAAAAGAGAGTTTCAAAACTACTCCAGCAACAGAAATTTTCAACTCTGTGAGTTGAATGCACACATCAGAATGAAGTCTCTGAGAATGCTTCTGTCTAGTTTTTAAGTGAAGATATTTCCTTTTCCACCAGAGGACTCAAAGCACTCCGAATGAATACTTGCATGTGCTACACAATAGTCTTTCAAAACTGGTCTAACCAAAGAAACGTTCAACTCTGTGAGCTGAGTGCACACATCACAAAGCAGTTTCAGAAAATGCTTCTGCTAGTTTGTATGTGAAGAATTCCCTTTTCCAACAAAGGTATCAAAGAGCTCAAAATATGTACTTGCAGATTCTGCAAAGCGCAGTTTCATAACTGCCCTATCAAAAGGAATGTTCAACGCTGTGAGTTGAATGCACACATCTTAAATGAGTTTCTGAGAATGCCTCTGTCTAGTTTCCTTGTGAAGATATTTCGTATTCCAATATAGGGCTCCAAGCGCTCTGATTGAACGCTTGCCGATTCTACAGAAAGAGTGTTTCAACACTGCTCTATCAAAAGAAAAGTGCAACTGTGTGAGGTGAACGCAAACATCACAAAGCAGTTTCAGAGAATGCTTCTGTCTAGTGTTTACGTGAAGAAAGTCCCGTTTCCAAAGAAGGCCTCAAAAACCTCCAAATATGGACTTGCAGCTTCTGCAAAGGGACTGTTTAAAAACTGCCCTATCAAAAGGAAGGTTCAGCTCTGTGAGTGGAATGCACACATCAGAAAGAAGTTTCTGAGAATGCTTCTGTCTAGTTTTAATGTGAAGATATTTCCTTTTCCACCATCGTCCCCAAAGCGCTCAGAAAGAACACTTACAGATTCCACAAAAAGAGTGTTTCAAAACTGCTCTATCAAAAGAAGTGTTCTACTCTGTGAGTTCAATGCCAACATCACAAAGCAGTTTCAGAGAATGCTTCTGTCTAGTTTTTAGGTGAAGAAATTCCCGTTTCCCCCGAAGGTCTGAAAGAGCTCCAAACATTCACTGGCAGATTCTGCAAAAAGACTGTTTCAAAACTGCTCTATCAATAGGAAGTTTCAACTCTGTGTGTTGAATGCAAACATCGTAAAGAATTTTCTGGGAATGCTTCTGTCTAGTTTTTATATGAAGAGATTTCCTTTTCCACCACAGGCCTCAAAGCGCTCTGTATGAACACTTGCAGATACTACCCAATGGTGTTTTAAAACGGCTCTAACCGGAGAAAACTTCAAATCTGTGAGTTGAGTGCACACAGCACAAAGCAGTTTCAGATAATTCTTCTGTCTAGTTTGTATGTGAAGAAATTCTCGTTTCCAACGAAGGTCTCAAAGAGCTCAAAATATCCATTACCAGATTATGCAAAATCACAGTTTCAAAACTGCTCTATGAAAAGGAAGGTTCAACTCTGTGAGTTGAATGCACACATCAGAAAGAAGTTTCTGAGAATGCTTCTGCCCAGTTTTAATATGAAGATATTTTCTTTTCCACCATAGACCACAAAGCTCTCCGTATGAACACTTGCAGATTCTACACAATAGTGTTTCAAAACCGCTCTAACAAGAGAAAGGTTCCAATCTGTGAGTTGAGTGCAGACATCACAAAGCAGTTTCAGAAAATGCTCCTGTCTAGTTTGTATATGAAGAAATTCCCGTTTCCAAAGAAGGCCTCAAAGAGCTCCAAATATCCACTTGCAGATTCTGCAAAAACACAGTTTCGTGACTGCCCTACCAAAAGGAATGTTCAACCCTGTGAGTTGAATGCGCACATCTTAAATCAGTTTCTGAGAATGCTTCTGTCTTGTTTCCATGTGAAGATATTTCGTATTCCACTACAGGGCTCCAAGCGCTCTGAATGAACACTTGCCGATTCTACAGAAAGAGTGTTTCAAAACTGCTCTATGAAAAGAAAGGTGCAACTCTGTGAGTTGAATGCAAACATCACAAAGCAGTTTCAGAGAATGATTCTGTCTAAGTTTTAGGTGAAGAAATTCCCATTTCCCCCGAAAGGTTTTAAAGAGCTCCAAACCTTAACTTGCGGATCCTACAAAAATACTGTTTCAAAACTGCTCTATCCATAGAAAGGTTCAACTCTGTGACTTCAATGCACACATCATAAAGAAGTTTCTGAGAGTGTTTCTGCCCAGTTTTTATGTGATGATATCTCTTCTTGCACCATAAGCCTCAAAGCGCTCCGAATGAACACTTGCACATTCCACAAAAAGAGAGTTTCAAAACTACTCCAGCAACAGAAATTTTCAACTCTGTGAGTTGAATGCACACATCAGAAAGAAGTCTCTGAGAATGCTTCTGTCTAGTTTTTAAGTGAAGATATTTCCTTTTCCACCAGAGGACTCAAAGCACTCCGAATGAATACTTGCATGTGCTACACAATAGTCTTTCAAAACTGGTCTAACCAAAGAAACGTTCAACTCTGTGAGCTGAGTGCACACATCACAAAGCAGTTTCAGAAAATGCTTCTGCTAGTTTGTATGTGAAGAATTCCCTTTTCCAACAAAGGTATCAAAGAGCTCAAAATATGTACTTGCAGATTCTGCAAAGCGCAGTTTCATAACTGCCCTATCAAAAGGAATGTTCAACCCTGTGAGTTGAATGCACACATCTTAAATGAGTTTCTGAGAATGCCTCTGTCTAGTTTTCTTGTGAAGATATTTCGTATTCCAATATAGGGCTCCAAGCGCTCTGATTGAACGCTTGCCGATTCTACAGAAAGAGTGTTTCAACACTGCTCTATCAAAAGAAAAGTGCAACTGTGTGAGGTGAACGCAAACATCACAAAGCAGTTTCAGAGAATGCTTCTGTCTAGTGTTTACGTGAAGAAAGTCCCGTTTCCAAAGAAGGCCTCAAAAAACTCCAAATATGGACTTGCAGCTTCTGCAAAGGGACTGTTTAAAAACTGCCCTATCAAAAGGAAGGTTCAGCTCTGTGAGTGGAATGCACACATCAGAAAGAAGGTTCTGAGAATGCTTCTGTCTAGTTTTAATGTGAAGATATTTCCTTTTCCACCATCGTCCCCAAAGCGCTCAGAAAGAACACTTACAGATTCCACAAAAAGAGTGTTTCAAAACTGCTCTATCAAAAGAAGTGTTCTACTCTGTGAGTTCAATGCCAACATCACAAAGCAGTTTCAGAGAATGCTTCTGTCTAGTTTTTAGGTGAAGAAATTCCCGTTTCCCCCGAAGGTCTGAAAGAGCTCCAAACATTCACTGGCAGATTCTGCAAAAAGACTGTTTCAAAACTGCTCTATCAATAGGAAGTTTCAACTCTGTGTGTTGAATGCAAACATCGTAAAGAATTTTCTGGGAATGCTTCTGTCTAGTTTTTATATGAAGAGATTTCCTTTTCCACCACAGGCCTCAAAGCGCTCTGTATGAACACTTGCAGATACTACCCAATGGTGTTTTAAAACGGCTCTAACCGGAGAAAACTTCAAATCTGTGAGTTGAGTGCACACAGCACAAAGCAGTTTCAGATAATTCTTCTGTCTAGTTTGTATGTGAAGAAATTCTCGTTTCCAACGAAGGTCTCAAAGAGCTCAAAATATCCATTACCAGATTATGCAAAATCACAGTTTCAAAACTGCTCTATGAAAAGGAAGGTTCAACTCTGTGAGTTGAATGCACACATCAGAAAGAAGTTTCTGAGAATGCTTCTGCCCAGTTTTAATTTGAAGATATTTTCTTTTCCACCATAGACCACAAAGCTCTCCGTATGAACACTTGCAGATTCTACACAATAGTGTTTCAAAACCGCTCTAACAAGAGAAAGGTTCCAATCTGTGAGTTGAGTGCAGACATCACAAAGCAGTTTCAGAAAATGCTCCTGTCTAGTTTGTATATGAAGAAATTCCCGTTTCCAAAGAAGGCCTCAAAGAGCTCCAAATATCCACTTGCAGATTCTGCAAAAACACAGTTTCGTGACTGCCCTACCAAAAGGAATGTTCAACCCTGTGAGTTGAATGCGCACATCTTAAATCAGTTTCTGAGAATGCTTCTGTCTTGTTTCCATGTGAAGATATTTCGTATTCCACTACAGGGCTCCAAGCGCTCTGAATGAACACTTGCCGATTCTACAGAAAGAGTGTTTCAAAACTGCTCTATGAAAAGAAAGGTGCAACTCTGTGAGTTGAATGCAAACATCACAAAGCAGTTTCAGAGAATGATTCTGTCTAAGTTTTAGGTGAAGAAATTCCCATTTCCCCCGAAAGGTTTTAAAGAGCTCCAAACCTTAACTTGCGGATCCTACAAAAATACTGTTTCAAAACTGCTCTATCCATAGAAAGGTTCAACTCTGTGACTTCAATGCACACATCATAAAGAAGTTTCTGAGAGTGTTTCTGCCCAGTTTTTATGTGATGATATCTCTTCTTGCACCATAAGCCTCAAAGCGCTCCGAATGAACACTTGCACATTCCACAAAAAGAGAGTTTCAAAACTACTCCAGCAACAGAAATTTTCAACTCTGTGAGTTGAATGCACACATCAGAAAGAAGTCTCTGAGAATGCTTCTGTCTAGTTTTTAAGTGAAGATATTTCCTTTTCCACCAGAGGACTCAAAGCACTCCGAATGAATACTTGCATGTGCTACACAATAGTCTTTCAAAACTGGTCTAACCAAAGAAACGTTCAACTCTGTGAGCTGAGTGCACACAACACAAAGCAGTTTCAGAAAATGCTTCTGCTAGTTTGTATGTGAAGAATTCCCTTTTCCAACAAAGGTATCAAAGAGCTCAAAATATGTACTTGCAGATTCTGCAAAGCGCAGTTTCATAACTGCCCTATCAAAAGGAATGTTCAACGCTGTGAGTTGAATGCACACATCTTAAATGAGTTTCTGAGAATGCCTCTGTCTAGTTTCCTTGTGAAGATATTTCGTATTCCAATATAGGGCTCCAAGCGCTCTGATTGAACGCTTGCCGATTCTACAGAAAGAGTGTTTCAACACTGCTCTATCAAAAGAAAAGTGCAACTGTGTGAGGTGAACGCAAACATCACAAAGCAGTTTCAGAGAATGCTTCTGTCTAGTGTTTACGTGAAGAAAGTCCCGTTTCCAAAGAAGGCCTCAAAAAACTCCAAATATGGACTTGCAGCTTCTGCAAAGGGACTGTTTAAAAACTGCCCTATCAAAAGGAAGGTTCAGCTCTGTGAGTGGAATGCACACATCAGAAAGAAGTTTCTGAGAATGCTTCTGTCTAGTTTTAATGTGAAGATATTTCCTTTTCCACCATCGTCCCCAAAGCGCTCAGAAAGAACACTTACAGATTCCACAAAAAGAGTGTTTCAAAACTGCTCTATCAAAAGAAGTGTTCTACTCTGTGAGTTCAATGCCAACATCACAAAGCAGTTTCAGAGAATGCTTCTGTCTAGTTTTTAGGTGAAGAAATTCCCGTTTCCCCCGAAGGTCTGAAAGAGCTCCAAACACTCACTTGCAGATTCTGCAAAAAGACTGTTTCAAAACTGCTGTATCAATAGGAAGTTTCAACTCTGTGTGTTGAATGCAAACATCGTAAAGAATTTTCTGGGAATGCTTCTGTCTAGTTTTTATATGAAGAGATTTCCTTTTCCACCACAGGCCTCAAAGCGCTCTGTATGAACACTTGCAGATACTACCCAATGGTGTTTTAAAACGGCTCTAACCGGAGAAAACTTCAAATCTGTGAGTTGAGTGCACACAGCACAAAGCAGTTTCAGATAATTCTTCTGTCTAGTTTGTATGTGAAGAAATTCTCGTTTCCAACGAAGGTCTCAAAGAGCTCAAAATATCCATTACCAGATTATGCAAAATCACAGTTTCAAAACTGCTCTATGAAAAGGAAGGTTCAACTCTGTGAGTTGAATGCACACATCACAAAGAAGTTTCTGAGAATGCTTCTGCCCAGTTTTAATATGAAGATATTTTCTTTTCCACCATAGACCACAAAGCTCTCCGTATGAACACTTGCAGATTCTACACAATAGTGTTTCAAAACCGCTCTAACAAGAGAAAGGTTCCAATCTGTGAGTTGAGTGCAGACATCACAAAGCAGTTTCAGAAAATGCTCCTGTCTAGTTTGTATATGAAGAAATTCCGTTTCCAAAGAAGGCCTCAAAGAGCTCCAAATATCCACTTGCAGATTCTGCAAAAACACAGTTTCGTGACTGCCCTACCAAAAGGAATGTTCAACCCTGTGAGTTGAATGCGCACATCTTAAATCAGTTTCTGAGAATGCTTCTGTCTTGTTTCCATGTGAAGATATTTCGTATTCCACTACAGGGCTCCAAGCGCTCTGAATGAACACTTGCCGATTCTACAGAAAGAGTGTTTCAAAACTGCTCTATGAAAAGAAAGGTGCAACTCTGTGAGTTGAATGCAAACATCACAAAGCAGTTTCAGAGAATGATTCTGTCTAAGTTTTAGGTGAAGAAATTCCCATTTCCCCCGAAAGGTTTTAAAGAGCTCCAAACCTTAACTTGCGGATCCTACAAAAATACTGTTTCAAAACTGCTCTATCCATAGAAAGGTTCAACTCTGTGACTTCAATGCACACATCATAAAGAAGTTTCTGAGAGTGTTTCTGCCCAGTTTTTATGTGATGATATCTCTTCTTGCACCATAAGCCTCAAAGCGCTCCGAATGAACACTTGCACATTCCACAAAAAGAGAGTTTCAAAACTACTCCAGCAACAGAAATTTTCAACTCTGTGAGTTGAATGCACACATCAGAAAGAAGTCTCTGAGAATGCTTCTGTCTAGTTTTTAAGTGAAGATATTTCCTTTTCCACCAGAGGACTCAAAGCACTCCGAATGAATACTTGCATGTGCTACACAATAGTCTTTCAAAACTGGTCTAACCAAAGAAACGTTCAACTCTGTGAGCTGAGTGCACACATCACAAAGCAGTTTCAGAAAATGCTTCTGCTAGTTTGTATGTGAAGAATTCCCTTTTCCAACAAAGGTATCAAAGAGCTCAAAATATGTACTTGCAGATTCTGCAAAGCGCAGTTTCATAACTGCCCTATCAAAAGGAATGTTCAACCCTGTGAGTTGAATGCACACATCTTAAATGAGTTTCTGAGAATGCCTCTGTCTAGTTTTCTTGTGAAGATATTTCGTATTCCAATATAGGGCTCCAAGCGCTCTGATTGAACGCTTGCCGATTCTACAGAAAGAGTGTTTCAACACTGCTCTATCAAAAGAAAAGTGCAACTGTGTGAGGTGAACGCAAACATCACAAAGCAGTTTCAGAGAATGCTTCTGTCTAGTGTTTACGTGAAGAAAGTCCCGTTTCCAAAGAAGGCCTCAAAAACCTCCAAATATGGACTTGCAGCTTCTGCAAAGGGACTGTTTAAAAACTGCCCTATCAAAAGGAAGGTTCAGCTCTGTGAGTGGAATGCACACATCAGAAAGAAGTTTCTGAGAATGCTTCTGTCTAGTTTTAATGTGAAGATATTTCCTTTTCCACCATCGTCCCCAAAGCGCTCAGAAAGAACACTTACAGATTCCACAAAAAGAGTGTTTCAAAACTGCTCTATCAAAAGAAGTGTTCTACTCTGTGAGTTCAATGCCAACATCACAAAGCAGTTTCAGAGAATGCTTCTGTCTAGTTTTTAGGTGAAGAAATTCCCGTTTCCCCCGAAGGTCTGAAAGAGCTCCAAACATTCACTTGCAGATTCTGCAAAAAGACTGTTTCAAAACTGCTCTATCAATAGGAAGTTTCAACTCTGTGTGTTGAATGCAAACATCGTAAAGAATTTTCTGGGAATGCTTCTGTCTAGTTTTTATATGAAGAGATTTCCTTTTCCACCACAGGCCTCAAAGCGCTCTGTATGAACACTTGCAGATACTACCCAATGGTGTTTTAAAACGGCTCTAACCGGAGAAAACTTCAAATCTGTGAGTTGAGTGCACACAGCACAAAGCAGTTTCAGATAATTCTTCTGTCTAGTTTGTATGTGAAGAAATTCTCGTTTCCAACGAAGGTCTCAAAGAGCTCAAAATATCCATTACCAGATTATGCAAAATCACAGTTTCAAAACTGCTCTATGAAAAGGAAGGTTCAACTCTGTGAGTTGAATGCACACATCACAAAGAAGTTTCTGAGAATGCTTCTGCCCAGTTTTAATATGAAGATATTTTCTTTTCCACCATAGACCACAAAGCTCTCCGTATGAACACTTGCAGATTCTACACAATAGTGTTTCAAAACCGCTCTAACAAGAGAAAGGTTCCAATCTGTGAGTTGAGTGCAGACATCACAAAGCAGTTTCAGAAAATGCTCCTGTCTAGTTTGTATATGAAGAAATTCCCGTTTCCAAAGAAGGCCTCAAAGAGCTCCAAATATCCACTTGCAGATTCTGCAAAAACACAGTTTCGTGACTGCCCTACCAAAAGGAATGTTCAACCCTGTGAGTTGAATGCGCACATCTTAAATCAGTTTCTGAGAATGCTTCTGTCTTGTTTCCATGTGAAGATATTTCGTATTCCACTACAGGGCTCCAAGCGCTCTGAATGAACACTTGCCGATTCTACAGAAAGAGTGTTTCAAAACTGCTCTATGAAAAGAAAGGTGCAACTCTGTGAGTTGAATGCAAACATCACAAAGCAGTTTCAGAGAATGATTCTGTCTAAGTTTTAGGTGAAGAAATTCCCATTTCCCCCGAAAGGTTTTAAAGAGCTCCAAACCTTAACTTGCGGATCCTACAAAAATACTGTTTCAAAACTGCTCTATCCATAGAAAGGTTCAACTCTGTGACTTCAATGCACACATCATAAAGAAGTTTCTGAGAGTGTTTCTGCCCAGTTTTTATGTGATGATATCTCTTCTTGCACCATAAGCCTCAAAGCGCTCCGAATGAACACTTGCACATTCCACAAAAAGAGAGTTTCAAAACTACTCCAGCAACAGAAATTTTCAACTCTGTGAGTTGAATGCACACATCAGAAAGAAGTCTCTGAGAATGCTTCTGTCTAGTTTTTAAGTGAAGATATTTCCTTTTCCACCAGAGGACTCAAAGCACTCCGAATGAATACTTGCATGTGCTACACAATAGTCTTTCAAAACTGGTCTAACCAAAGAAACGTTCAACTCTGTGAGCTGAGTGCACACAACACAAAGCAGTTTCAGAAAATGCTTCTGCTAGTTTGTATGTGAAGAATTCCCTTTTCCAACAAAGGTATCAAAGAGCTCAAAATATGTACTTGCAGATTCTGCAAAGCGCAGTTTCATAACTGCCCTATCAAAAGGAATGTTCAACGCTGTGAGTTGAATGCACACATCTTAAATGAGTTTCTGAGAATGCCTCTGTCTAGTTTCCTTGTGAAGATATTTCGTATTCCAATATAGGGCTCCAAGCGCTCTGATTGAACGCTTGCCGATTCTACAGAAAGAGTGTTTCAACACTGCTCTATCAAAAGAAAAGTGCAACTGTGTGAGGTGAACGCAAACATCACAAAGCAGTTTCAGAGAATGCTTCTGTCTAGTGTTTACGTGAAGAAAGTCCCGTTTCCAAAGAAGGCCTCAAAAAACTCCAAATATGGACTTGCAGCTTCTGCAAAGGGACTGTTTAAAAACTGCCCTATCAAAAGGAAGGTTCAGCTCTGTGAGTGGAATGCACACATCAGAAAGAAGGTTCTGAGAATGCTTCTGTCTAGTTTTAATGTGAAGATATTTCCTTTTCCACCATCGTCCCCAAAGCGCTCAGAAAGAACACTTACAGATTCCACAAAAAGAGTGTTTCAAAACTGCTCTATCAAAAGAAGTGTTCTACTCTGTGAGTTCAATGCCAACATCACAAAGCAGTTTCAGAGAATGCTTCTGTCTAGTTTTTAGGTGAAGAAATTCCCGTTTCCCCCGAAGGTCTGAAAGAGCTCCAAACATTCACTTGCAGATTCTGCAAAAAGACTGTTTCAAAACTGCTCTATCAATAGGAAGTTTCAACTCTGTGTGTTGAATGCAAACATCGTAAAGAATTTTCTGGGAATGCTTCTGTCTAGTTTTTATATGAAGAGATTTCCTTTTCCACCACAGGCCTCAAAGCGCTCTGTATGAACACTTGCAGATACTACCCAATGGTGTTTTAAAACGGCTCTAACCGGAGAAAACTTCAAATCTGTGAGTTGAGTGCACACAGCACAAAGCAGTTTCAGATAATTCTTCTGTCTAGTTTGTATGTGAAGAAATTCTCGTTTCCAACGAAGGTCTCAAAGAGCTCAAAATATCCATTACCAGATTATGCAAAATCACAGTTTCAAAACTGCTCTATGAAAAGGAAGGTTCAACTCTGTGAGTTGAATGCACACATCAGAAAGAAGTTTCTGAGAATGCTTCTGCCCAGTTTTAATTTGAAGATATTTTCTTTTCCACCATAGACCACAAAGCTCTCCGTATGAACACTTGCAGATTCTACACAATAGTGTTTCAAAACCGCTCTAACAAGAGAAAGGTTCCAATCTGTGAGTTGAGTGCAGACATCACAAAGCAGTTTCAGAAAATGCTCCTGTCTAGTTTGTATATGAAGAAATTCCCGTTTCCAAAGAAGGCCTCAAAGAGCTCCAAATATCCACTTGCAGATTCTGCAAAAACACAGTTTCGTGACTGCCCTACCAAAAGGAATGTTCAACCCTGTGAGTTGAATGCGCACATCTTAAATCAGTTTCTGAGAATGCTTCTGTCTTGTTTCCATGTGAAGATATTTCGTATTCCACTACAGGGCTCCAAGCGCTCTGAATGAACACTTGCCGATTCTACAGAAAGAGTGTTTCAAAACTGCTCTATGAAAAGAAAGGTGCAACTCTGTGAGTTGAATGCAAACATCACAAAGCAGTTTCAGAGAATGATTCTGTCTAAGTTTTAGGTGAAGAAATTCCCATTTCCCCCGAAAGGTTTTAAAGAGCTCCAAACCTTAACTTGCGGATCCTACAAAAATACTGTTTCAAAACTGCTCTATCCATAGAAAGGTTCAACTCTGTGACTTCAATGCACACATCATAAAGAAGTTTCTGAGAGTGTTTCTGCCCAGTTTTTATGTGATGATATCTCTTCTTGCACCATAAGCCTCAAAGCGCTCCGAATGAACACTTGCACATTCCACAAAAAGAGAGTTTCAAAACTACTCCAGCAACAGAAATTTTCAACTCTGTGAGTTGAATGCACACATCAGAAAGAAGTCTCTGAGAATGCTTCTGTCTAGTTTTTAAGTGAAGATATTTCCTTTTCCACCAGAGGACTCAAAGCACTCCGAATGAATACTTGCATGTGCTACACAATAGTCTTTCAAAACTGGTCTAACCAAAGAAACGTTCAACTCTGTGAGCTGAGTGCACACATCACAAAGCAGTTTCAGAAAATGCTTCTGCTAGTTTGTATGTGAAGAATTCCCTTTTCCAACAAAGGTATCAAAGAGCTCAAAATATGTACTTGCAGATTCTGCAAAGCGCAGTTTCATAACTGCCCTATCAAAAGGAATGTTCAACCCTGTGAGTTGAATGCACACATCTTAAATGAGTTTCTGAGAATGCCTCTGTCTAGTTTTCATGTGAAGATATATCGTATTCCAATATAGGGCTCCAAGCGCTCTGATTGAACGCTTGCCGATTCTACAGAAAGAGTGTTTCAACACTGCTCTATCAAAAGAAAAGTGCAACTGTGTGAGGTGAACGCAAACATCACAAAGCAGTTTCAGAGAATGCTTCTGTCTAGTGTTTACGTGAAGAAAGTCCCGTTTCCAAAGAAGGCCTCAAAAAACTCCAAATATGGACTTGCAGCTTCTGCAAAGGGACTGTTTAAAAACTGCCCTATCAAAAGGAAGGTTCAGCTCTGTGAGTGGAATGCACACATCAGAAAGAAGGTTCTGAGAATGCTTCTGTCTAGTTTTAATGTGAAGATATTTCCTTTTCCACCATCGTCCCCAAAGCGCTCAGAAAGAACACTTACAGATTCCACAAAAAGAGTGTTTCAAAACTGCTCTATCAAAAGAAGTGTTCTACTCTGTGAGTTCAATGCCAACATCACAAAGCAGTTTCAGAGAATGCTTCTGTCTAGTTTCTAGGTGAAGAAATTCCCGTTTCCCCCGAAGGTCTGAAAGAGCTCCAAACACTCACTTGCAGATTCTGCAAAAAGACTGTTTCAAAACTGCTCTATCAATAGGAAGTTTCAACTCTGTGTGTTGAATGCAAACATCGTAAAGAATTTTCTGGGAATGCTTCTGTCTAGTTTTTATATGAAGATATTTCCTTTTCCACCACAGGCCTCAAAGCGCTCTGTATGAACACTTGCAGATACTACCCAATGGTGTTTTAAAACGGCTCTAACCGGAGAAAACTTCAAATCTGTGAGTTGAGTGCACACAGCACAAAGCAGTTTCAGATAATTCTTCTGTCTAGTTTGTATGTGAAGAAATTCTCGTTTCCAACGAAGGTCTCAAAGAGCTCAAAATATCCATTACCAGATTATGCAAAATCACAGTTTCAAAACTGCTCTATGAAAAGGAAGGTTCAACTCTGTGAGTTGAATGCACACATCAGAAAGAAGTTTCTGAGAATGCTTCTGCCCAGTTTTAATTTGAAGATATTTTCTTTTCCACCATAGACCACAAAGCTCTCCGTATGAACACTTGCAGATTCTACACAATAGTGTTTCAAAACCGCTCTAACAAGAGAAAGGTTCCAATCTGTGAGTTGAGTGCAGACATCACAAAGCAGTTTCAGAAAATGCTCCTGTCTAGTTTGTATATGAAGAAATTCCCGTTTCCAAAGAAGGCCTCAAAGAGCTCCAAATATCCACTTGCAGATTCTGCAAAAACACAGTTTCGTGACTGCCCTACCAAAAGGAATGTTCAACCCTGTGAGTTGAATGCGCACATCTTAAATCAGTTTCTGAGAATGCTTCTGTCTTGTTTCCATGTGAAGATATTTCGTATTCCACTACAGGGCTCCAAGCGCTCTGAATGAACACTTGCCGATTCTACAGAAAGAGTGTTTCAAAACTGCTCTATGAAAAGAAAGGTGCAACTCTGTGAGTTGAATGCAAACATCACAAAGCAGTTTCAGAGAATGATTCTGTCTAAGTTTTAGGTGAAGAAATTCCCATTTCCCCCGAAAGGTTTTAAAGAGCTCCAAACCTTAACTTGCGGATCCTACAAAAATACTGTTTCAAAACTGCTCTATCCATAGAAAGGTTCAACTCTGTGACTTCAATGCACACATCATAAAGAAGTTTCTGAGAGTGTTTCTGCCCAGTTTTTATGTGATGATATCTCTTCTTGCACCATAAGCCTCAAAGCGCTCCGAATGAACACTTGCACATTCCACAAAAAGAGAGTTTCAAAACTACTCCAGCAACAGAAATTTTCAACTCTGTGAGTTGAATGCACACATCAGAAAGAAGTCTCTGAGAATGCTTCTGTCTAGTTTTTAAGTGAAGATATTTCCTTTTCCACCAGAGGACTCAAAGCACTCCGAATGAATACTTGCATGTGCTACACAATAGTCTTTCAAAACTGGTCTAACCAAAGAAACGTTCAACTCTGTGAGCTGAGTGCACACATCACAAAGCAGTTTCAGAAAATGCTTCTGCTAGTTTGTATGTGAAGAATTCCCTTTTCCAACAAAGGTATCAAAGAGCTCAAAATATGTACTTGCAGATTCTGCAAAGCGCAGTTTCATAACTGCCCTATCAAAAGGAATGTTCAACGCTGTGAGTTGAATGCACACATCTTAAATGAGTTTCTGAGAATGCCTCTGTCTAGTTTTCTTGTGAAGATATTTCGTATTCCAATATAGGGCTCCAAGCGCTCTGATTGAACGCTTGCCGATTCTACAGAAAGAGTGTTTCAACACTGCTCTATCAAAAGAAAAGTGCAACTGTGTGAGTTGAACGCAAACATCACAAAGCAGTTTCAGAGAATGCTTCTGTCTAGTGTTTACGTGAAGAAAGTCCCGTTTCCAAAGAAGGCCTCAAAAAACTCCAAATATGGACTTGCAGCTTCTGCAAAGGGACTGTTTAAAAACTGCCCTATCAAAAGGAAGGTTCAGCTCTGTGAGTGGAATGCACACATCAGAAAGAAGTTTCTGAGAATGCTTCTGTCTAGTTTTAATGTGAAGATATTTCCTTTTCCACCATCGTCCCCAAAGCGCTCAGAAAGAACACTTACAGATTCCACAAAAAGAGTGTTTCAAAACTGCTCTATCAAAAGAAGTGTTCTACTCTGTGAGTTCAATGCCAACATCACAAAGCAGTTTCAGAGAATGCTTCTGTCTAGTTTCTAGGTGAAGAAATTCCCGTTTCCCCCGAAGGTCTGAAAGAGCTCCAAACACTCACTTGCAGATTCTGCAAAAAGACTGTTTCAAAACTGCTCTATCAATAGGAAGTTTCAACTCTGTGTGTTGAATGCAAACATCGTAAAGAATTTTCTGGGAATGCTTCTGTCTAGTTTTTATATGAAGATATTTCCTTTTCCACCACAGGCCTCAAAGCGCTCTGTATGAACACTTGCAGATACTACCCAATGGTGTTTTAAAACGGCTCTAACCGGAGAAAACTTCAAATCTGTGAGTTGAGTGCACACAGCACAAAGCAGTTTCAGCTAATTCTTCTGTCTAGTTTGTATGTGAAGAAATTCTCGTTTCCAACGAAGGTCTCAAAGAGCTCAAAATATCCATTACCAGATTATGCAAAATCACAGTTTCAAAACTGCTCTATGAAAAGGAAGGTTCAACTCTGTGAGTTGAATGCACACATCAGAAAGAAGTTTCTGAGAATGCTTCTGCCCAGTTTTAATTTGAAGATATTTTCTTTTCCACCATAGACCACAAAGCTCTCCGTATGAACACTTGCAGATTCTACACAATAGTGTTTCAAAACCGCTCTAACAAGAGAAAGGTTCCAATCTGTGAGTTGAGTGCAGACATCACAAAGCAGTTTCAGAAAATGCTCCTGTCTAGTTTGTATATGAAGAAATTCCCGTTTCCAAAGAAGGCCTCAAAGAGCTCCAAATATCCACTTGCAGATTCTGCAAAAACACAGTTTCGTGACTGCCCTACCAAAAGGAATGTTCAACCCTGTGAGTTGAATGCGCACATCTTAAATCAGTTTCTGAGAATGCTTCTGTCTTGTTTCCATGTGAAGATATTTCGTATTCCACTACAGGGCTCCAAGCGCTCTGAATGAACACTTGCCGATTCTACAGAAAGAGTGTTTCAAAACTGCTCTATGAAAAGAAAGGTGCAACTCTGTGAGTTGAATGCAAACATCACAAAGCAGTTTCAGAGAATGATTCTGTCTAAGTTTTAGGTGAAGAAATTCCCATTTCCCCCGAAAGGTTTTAAAGAGCTCCAAACCTTAACTTGCGGATCCTACAAAAATACTGTTTCAAAACTGCTCTATCCATAGAAAGGTTCAACTCTGTGACTTCAATGCACACATCATAAAGAAGTTTCTGAGAGTGTTTCTGCCCAGTTTTTATGTGATGATATCTCTTCTTGCACCATAAGCCTCAAAGCGCTCCGAATGAACACTTGCACATTCCACAAAAAGAGAGTTTCAAAACTACTCCAGCAACAGAAATTTTCAACTCTGTGAGTTGAATGCACACATCAGAAAGAAGTCTCTGAGAATGCTTCTGTCTAGTTTTTAAGTGAAGATATTTCCTTTTCCACCAGAGGACTCAAAGCACTCCGAATGAATACTTGCATGTGCTACACAATAGTCTTTCAAAACTGGTCTAACCAAAGAAACGTTCAACTCTGTGAGCTGAGTGCACACATCACAAAGCAGTTTCAGAAAATGCTTCTGCTAGTTTGTATGTGAAGAATTCCCTTTTCCAACAAAGGTATCAAAGAGCTCAAAATATGTACTTGCAGATTCTGCAAAGCGCAGTTTCATAACTGCCCTATCAAAAGGAATGTTCAACGCTGTGAGTTGAATGCACACATCTTAAATGAGTTTCTGAGAATGCCTCTGTCTAGTTTTCTTGTGAAGATATTTCGTATTCCAATATAGGGCTCCAAGCGCTCTGATTGAACGCTTGCCGATTCTACAGAAAGAGTGTTTCAACACTGCTCTATCAAAAGAAAAGTGCAACTGTGTGAGTTGAACGCAAACATCACAAAGCAGTTTCAGAGAATGCTTCTGTCTAGTGTTTACGTGAAGAAAGTCCCGTTTCCAAAGAAGGCCTCAAAAAACTCCAAATATGGACTTGCAGCTTCTGCAAAGGGACTGTTTAAAAACTGCCCTATCAAAAGGAAGGTTCAGCTCTGTGAGTGGAATGCACACATCAGAAAGAAGTTTCTGAGAATGCTTCTGTCTAGTTTTAATGTGAAGATATTTCCTTTTCCACCATCGTCCCCAAAGCGCTCAGAAAGAACACTTACAGATTCCACAAAAAGAGTGTTTCAAAACTGCTCTATCAAAAGAAGTGTTCTACTCTGTGAGTTCAATGCCAACATCACAAAGCAGTTTCAGAGAATGCTTCTGTCTAGTTTCTAGGTGAAGAAATTCCCGTTTCCCCCGAAGGTCTGAAAGAGCTCCAAACACTCACTTGCAGATTCTGCAAAAAGACTGTTTCAAAACTGCTCTATCAATAGGAAGTTTCAACTCTGTGTGTTGAATGCAAACATCGTAAAGAATTTTCTGGGAATGCTTCTGTCTAGTTTTTATATGAAGATATTTCCTTTTCCACCACAGGCCTCAAAGCGCTCTGTATGAACACTTGCAGATACTACCCAATGGTGTTTTAAAACGGCTCTAACCGGAGAAAACTTCAAATCTGTGAGTTGAGTGCACACAGCACAAAGCAGTTTCAGATAATTCTTCTGTCTAGTTTGTATGTGAAGAAATTCTCGTTTCCAACGAAGGTCTCAAAGAGCTCAAAATATCCATTACCAGATTATGCAAAATCACAGTTTCAAAACTGCTCTATGAAAAGGAAGGTTCAACTCTGTGAGTTGAATGCACACATCAGAAAGAAGTTTCTGAGAATGCTTCTGCCCAGTTTTAATTTGAAGATATTTTCTTTTCCACCATAGACCACAAAGCTCTCCGTATGAACACTTGCAGATTCTACACAATAGTGTTTCAAAACCGCTCTAACAAGAGAAAGGTTCCAATCTGTGAGTTGAGTGCAGACATCACAAAGCAGTTTCAGAAAATGCTCCTGTCTAGTTTGTATATGAAGAAATTCCCGTTTCCAAAGAAGGCCTCAAAGAGCTCCAAATATCCACTTGCAGATTCTGCAAAAACACAGTTTCGTGACTGCCCTACCAAAAGGAATGTTCAACCCTGTGAGTTGAATGCGCACATCTTAAATCAGTTTCTGAGAATGCTTCTGTCTTGTTTCCATGTGAAGATATTTCGTATTCCACTACAGGGCTCCAAGCGCTCTGAATGAACACTTGCCGATTCTACAGAAAGAGTGTTTCAAAACTGCTCTATGAAAAGAAAGGTGCAACTCTGTGAGTTGAATGCAAACATCACAAAGCAGTTTCAGAGAATGATTCTGTCTAAGTTTTAGGTGAAGAAATTCCCATTTCCCCCGAAAGGTTTTAAAGAGCTCCAAACCTTAACTTGCGGATCCTACAAAAATACTGTTTCAAAACTGCTCTATCCATAGAAAGGTTCAACTCTGTGACTTCAATGCACACATCATAAAGAAGTTTCTGAGAGTGTTTCTGCCCAGTTTTTATGTGATGATATCTCTTCTTGCACCATAAGCCTCAAAGCGCTCCGAATGAACACTTGCACATTCCACAAAAAGAGAGTTTCAAAACTACTCCAGCAACAGAAATTTTCAACTCTGTGAGTTGAATGCACACATCAGAAAGAAGTCTCTGAGAATGCTTCTGTCTAGTTTTTAAGTGAAGATATTTCCTTTTCCACCAGAGGACTCAAAGCACTCCGAATGAATACTTGCATGTGCTACACAATAGTCTTTCAAAACTGGTCTAACCAAAGAAACGTTCAACTCTGTGAGCTGAGTGCACACATCACAAAGCAGTTTCAGAAAATGCTTCTGCTAGTTTGTATGTGAAGAATTCCCTTTTCCAACAAAGGTATCAAAGAGCTCAAAATATGTACTTGCAGATTCTGCAAAGCGCAGTTTCATAACTGCCCTATCAAAAGGAATGTTCAACCCTGTGAGTTGAATGCACACATCTTAAATGAGTTTCTGAGAATGCCTCTGTCTAGTTTTCTTGTGAAGATATATCGTATTCCAATATAGGGCTCCAAGCGCTCTGATTGAACGCTTGCCGATTCTACAGAAAGAGTGTTTCAACACTGCTCTATCAAAAGAAAAGTGCAACTGTGTGAGGTGAACGCAAACATCACAAAGCAGTTTCAGAGAATGCTTCTGTCTAGTGTTTACGTGAAGAAAGTCCCGTTTCCAAAGAAGGCCTCAAAAAACTCCAAATATGGACTTGCAGCTTCTGCAAAGGGACTGTTTAAAAACTGCCCTATCAAAAGGAAGGTTCAGCTCTGTGAGTGGAATGCACACATCAGAAAGAAGGTTCTGAGAATGCTTCTGTCTAGTTTTAATGTGAAGATATTTCCTTTTCCACCATCGTCCCCAAAGCGCTCAGAAAGAACACTTACAGATTCCACAAAAAGAGTGTTTCAAAACTGCTCTATCAAAAGAAGTGTTCTACTCTGTGAGTTCAATGCCAACATCACAAAGCAGTTTCAGAGAATGCTTCTGTCTAGTTTCTAGGTGAAGAAATTCCCGTTTCCCCCGAAGGTCTGAAAGAGCTCCAAACACTCACTTGCAGATTCTGCAAAAAGACTGTTTCAAAACTGCTCTATCAATAGGAAGTTTCAACTCTGTGTGTTGAATGCAAACATCGTAAAGAATTTTCTGGGAATGCTTCTGTCTAGTTTTTATATGAAGATATTTCCTTTTCCACCACAGGCCTCAAAGCGCTCTGTATGAACACTTGCAGATACTACCCAATGGTGTTTTAAAACGGCTCTAACCGGAGAAAACTTCAAATCTGTGAGTTGAGTGCACACAGCACAAAGCAGTTTCAGATAATTCTTCTGTCTAGTTTGTATGTGAAGAAATTCTCGTTTCCAACGAAGGTCTCAAAGAGCTCAAAATATCCATTACCAGATTATGCAAAATCACAGTTTCAAAACTGCTCTATGAAAAGGAAGGTTCAACTCTGTGAGTTGAATGCACACATCAGAAAGAAGTTTCTGAGAATGCTTCTGCCCAGTTTTAATTTGAAGATATTTTCTTTTCCACCATAGACCACAAAGCTCTCCGTATGAACACTTGCAGATTCTACACAATAGTGTTTCAAAACCGCTCTAACAAGAGAAAGGTTCCAATCTGTGAGTTGAGTGCAGACATCACAAAGCAGTTTCAGAAAATGCTCCTGTCTAGTTTGTATATGAAGAAATTCCCGTTTCCAAAGAAGGCCTCAAAGAGCTCCAAATATCCACTTGCAGATTCTGCAAAAACACAGTTTCGTGACTGCCCTACCAAAAGGAATGTTCAACCCTGTGAGTTGAATGCGCACATCTTAAATCAGTTTCTGAGAATGCTTCTGTCTTGTTTCCATGTGAAGATATTTCGTATTCCACTACAGGGCTCCAAGCGCTCTGAATGAACACTTGCCGATTCTACAGAAAGAGTGTTTCAAAACTGCTCTATGAAAAGAAAGGTGCAACTCTGTGAGTTGAATGCAAACATCACAAAGCAGTTTCAGAGAATGATTCTGTCTAAGTTTTAGGTGAAGAAATTCCCATTTCCCCCGAAAGGTTTTAAAGAGCTCCAAACCTTAACTTGCGGATCCTACAAAAATACTGTTTCAAAACTGCTCTATCCATAGAAAGGTTCAACTCTGTGACTTCAATGCACACATCATAAAGAAGTTTCTGAGAGTGTTTCTGCCCAGTTTTTATGTGATGATATCTCTTCTTGCACCATAAGCCTCAAAGCGCTCCGAATGAACACTTGCACATTCCACAAAAAGAGAGTTTCAAAACTACTCCAGCAACAGAAATTTTCAACTCTGTGAGTTGAATGCACACATCAGAAAGAAGTCTCTGAGAATGCTTCTGTCTAGTTTTTAAGTGAAGATATTTCCTTTTCCACCAGAGGACTCAAAGCACTCCGAATGAATACTTGCATGTGCTACACAATAGTCTTTCAAAACTGGTCTAACCAAAGAAACGTTCAACTCTGTGAGCTGAGTGCACACATCACAAAGCAGTTTCAGAAAATGCTTCTGCTAGTTTGTATGTGAAGAATTCCCTTTTCCAACAAAGGTATCAAAGAGCTCAAAATATGTACTTGCAGATTCTGCAAAGCGCAGTTTCATAACTGCCCTATCAAAAGGAATGTTCAACGCTGTGAGTTGAATGCACACATCTTAAATGAGTTTCTGAGAATGCCTCTGTCTAGTTTTCTTGTGAAGATATTTCGTATTCCAATATAGGGCTCCAAGCGCTCTGATTGAACGCTTGCCGATTCTACAGAAAGAGTGTTTCAACACTGCTCTATCAAAAGAAAAGTGCAACTGTGTGAGTTGAACGCAAACATCACAAAGCAGTTTCAGAGAATGCTTCTGTCTAGTGTTTACGTGAAGAAAGTCCCGTTTCCAAAGAAGGCCTCAAAAAACTCCAAATATGGACTTGCAGCTTCTGCAAAGGGACTGTTTAAAAACTGCCCTATCAAAAGGAAGGTTCAGCTCTGTGAGTGGAATGCACACATCAGAAAGAAGTTTCTGAGAATGCTTCTGTCTAGTTTTAATGTGAAGATATTTCCTTTTCCACCATCGTCCCCAAAGCGCTCAGAAAGAACACTTACAGATTCCACAAAAAGAGTGTTTCAAAACTGCTCTATCAAAAGAAGTGTTCTACTCTGTGAGTTCAATGCCAACATCACAAAGCAGTTTCAGAGAATGCTTCTGTCTAGTTTCTAGGTGAAGAAATTCCCGTTTCCCCCGAAGGTCTGAAAGAGCTCCAAACACTCACTTGCAGATTCTGCAAAAAGACTGTTTCAAAACTGCTCTATCAATAGGAAGTTTCAACTCTGTGTGTTGAATGCAAACATCGTAAAGAATTTTCTGGGAATGCTTCTGTCTAGTTTTTATATGAAGATATTTCCTTTTCCACCACAGGCCTCAAAGCGCTCTGTATGAACACTTGCAGATACTACCCAATGGTGTTTTAAAACGGCTCTAACCGGAGAAAACTTCAAATCTGTGAGTTGAGTGCACACAGCACAAAGCAGTTTCAGCTAATTCTTCTGTCTAGTTTGTATGTGAAGAAATTCTCGTTTCCAACGAAGGTCTCAAAGAGCTCAAAATATCCATTACCAGATTATGCAAAATCACAGTTTCAAAACTGCTCTATGAAAAGGAAGGTTCAACTCTGTGAGTTGAATGCACACATCAGAAAGAAGTTTCTGAGAATGCTTCTGCCCAGTTTTAATTTGAAGATATTTTCTTTTCCACCATAGACCACAAAGCTCTCCGTATGAACACTTGCAGATTCTACACAATAGTGTTTCAAAACCGCTCTAACAAGAGAAAGGTTCCAATCTGTGAGTTGAGTGCAGACATCACAAAGCAGTTTCAGAAAATGCTCCTGTCTAGTTTGTATATGAAGAAATTCCCGTTTCCAAAGAAGGCCTCAAAGAGCTCCAAATATCCACTTGCAGATTCTGCAAAAACACAGTTTCGTGACTGCCCTACCAAAAGGAATGTTCAACCCTGTGAGTTGAATGCGCACATCTTAAATCAGTTTCTGAGAATGCTTCTGTCTTGTTTCCATGTGAAGATATTTCGTATTCCACTACAGGGCTCCAAGCGCTCTGAATGAACACTTGCCGATTCTACAGAAAGAGTGTTTCAAAACTGCTCTATGAAAAGAAAGGTGCAACTCTGTGAGTTGAATGCAAACATCACAAAGCAGTTTCAGAGAATGATTCTGTCTAAGTTTTAGGTGAAGAAATTCCCATTTCCCCCGAAAGGTTTTAAAGAGCTCCAAACCTTAACTTGCGGATCCTACAAAAATACTGTTTCAAAACTGCTCTATCCATAGAAAGGTTCAACTCTGTGACTTCAATGCACACATCATAAAGAAGTTTCTGAGAGTGTTTCTGCCCAGTTTTTATGTGATGATATCTCTTCTTGCACCATAAGCCTCAAAGCGCTCCGAATGAACACTTGCACATTCCACAAAAAGAGAGTTTCAAAACTACTCCAGCAACAGAAATTTTCAACTCTGTGAGTTGAATGCACACATCAGAAAGAAGTCTCTGAGAATGCTTCTGTCTAGTTTTTAAGTGAAGATATTTCCTTTTCCACCAGAGGACTCAAAGCACTCCGAATGAATACTTGCATGTGCTACACAATAGTCTTTCAAAACTGGTCTAACCAAAGAAACGTTCAACTCTGTGAGCTGAGTGCACACATCACAAAGCAGTTTCAGAAAATGCTTCTGCTAGTTTGTATGTGAAGAATTCCCTTTTCCAACAAAGGTATCAAAGAGCTCAAAATATGTACTTGCAGATTCTGCAAAGCGCAGTTTCATAACTGCCCTATCAAAAGGAATGTTCAACGCTGTGAGTTGAATGCACACATCTTAAATGAGTTTCTGAGAATGCCTCTGTCTAGTTTTCTTGTGAAGATATTTCGTATTCCAATATAGGGCTCCAAGCGCTCTGATTGAACGCTTGCCGATTCTACAGAAAGAGTGTTTCAACACTGCTCTATCAAAAGAAAAGTGCAACTGTGTGAGTTGAACGCAAACATCACAAAGCAGTTTCAGAGAATGCTTCTGTCTAGTGTTTACGTGAAGAAAGTCCCGTTTCCAAAGAAGGCCTCAAAAAACTCCAAATATGGACTTGCAGCTTCTGCAAAGGGACTGTTTAAAAACTGCCCTATCAAAAGGAAGGTTCAGCTCTGTGAGTGGAATGCACACATCAGAAAGAAGTTTCTGAGAATGCTTCTGTCTAGTTTTAATGTGAAGATATTTCCTTTTCCACCATCGTCCCCAAAGCGCTCAGAAAGAACACTTACAGATTCCACAAAAAGAGTGTTTCAAAACTGCTCTATCAAAAGAAGTGTTCTACTCTGTGAGTTCAATGCCAACATCACAAAGCAGTTTCAGAGAATGCTTCTGTCTAGTTTCTAGGTGAAGAAATTCCCGTTTCCCCCGAAGGTCTGAAAGAGCTCCAAACACTCACTTGCAGATTCTGCAAAAAGACTGTTTCAAAACTGCTCTATCAATAGGAAGTTTCAACTCTGTGTGTTGAATGCAAACATCGTAAAGAATTTTCTGGGAATGCTTCTGTCTAGTTTTTATATGAAGATATTTCCTTTTCCACCACAGGCCTCAAAGCGCTCTGTATGAACACTTGCAGATACTACCCAATGGTGTTTTAAAACGGCTCTAACCGGAGAAAACTTCAAATCTGTGAGTTGAGTGCACACAGCACAAAGCAGTTTCAGATAATTCTTCTGTCTAGTTTGTATGTGAAGAAATTCTCGTTTCCAACGAAGGTCTCAAAGAGCTCAAAATATCCATTACCAGATTATGCAAAATCACAGTTTCAAAACTGCTCTATGAAAAGGAAGGTTCAACTCTGTGAGTTGAATGCACACATCAGAAAGAAGTTTCTGAGAATGCTTCTGCCCAGTTTTAATTTGAAGATATTTTCTTTTCCACCATAGACCACAAAGCTCTCCGTATGAACACTTGCAGATTCTACACAATAGTGTTTCAAAACCGCTCTAACAAGAGAAAGGTTCCAATCTGTGAGTTGAGTGCAGACATCACAAAGCAGTTTCAGAAAATGCTCCTGTCTAGTTTGTATATGAAGAAATTCCCGTTTCCAAAGAAGGCCTCAAAGAGCTCCAAATATCCACTTGCAGATTCTGCAAAAACACAGTTTCGTGACTGCCCTACCAAAAGGAATGTTCAACCCTGTGAGTTGAATGCGCACATCTTAAATCAGTTTCTGAGAATGCTTCTGTCTTGTTTCCATGTGAAGATATTTCGTATTCCACTACAGGGCTCCAAGCGCTCTGAATGAACACTTGCCGATTCTACAGAAAGAGTGTTTCAAAACTGCTCTATGAAAAGAAAGGTGCAACTCTGTGAGTTGAATGCAAACATCACAAAGCAGTTTCAGAGAATGATTCTGTCTAAGTTTTAGGTGAAGAAATTCCCATTTCCCCCGAAAGGTTTTAAAGAGCTCCAAACCTTAACTTGCGGATCCTACAAAAATACTGTTTCAAAACTGCTCTATCCATAGAAAGGTTCAACTCTGTGACTTCAATGCACACATCATAAAGAAGTTTCTGAGAGTGTTTCTGCCCAGTTTTTATGTGATGATATCTCTTCTTGCACCATAAGCCTCAAAGCGCTCCGAATGAACACTTGCACATTCCACAAAAAGAGAGTTTCAAAACTACTCCAGCAACAGAAATTTTCAACTCTGTGAGTTGAATGCACACATCAGAAAGAAGTCTCTGAGAATGCTTCTGTCTAGTTTTTAAGTGAAGATATTTCCTTTTCCACCAGAGGACTCAAAGCACTCCGAATGAATACTTGCATGTGCTACACAATAGTCTTTCAAAACTGGTCTAACCAAAGAAACGTTCAACTCTGTGAGCTGAGTGCACACATCACAAAGCAGTTTCAGAAAATGCTTCTGCTAGTTTGTATGTGAAGAATTCCCTTTTCCAACAAAGGTATCAAAGAGCTCAAAATATGTACTTGCAGATTCTGCAAAGCGCAGTTTCATAACTGCCCTATCAAAAGGAACGTTCAACGCTGTGAGTTGAATGCACACATCTTAAATGAGTTTCTGAGAATGCCTCTGTCTAGTTTTCTTGTGAAGATATTTCGTATTCCAATATAGGGCTCCAAGCGCTCTGATTGAACGCTTGCCGATTCTACAGAAAGAGTGTTTCAACACTGCTCTATCAAAAGAAAAGTGCAACTGTGTGAGTTGAACGCAAACATCACAAAGCAGTTTCAGAGAATGCTTCTGTCTAGTGTTTACGTGAAGAAAGTCCCGTTTCCAAAGAAGGCCTCAAAAAACTCCAAATATGGACTTGCAGCTTCTGCAAAGGGACTGTTTAAAAACTGCCCTATCAAAAGGAAGGTTCAGCTCTGTGAGTGGAATGCACACATCAGAAAGAAGTTTCTGAGAATGCTTCTGTCTAGTTTTAATGTGAAGATATTTCCTTTTCCACCATCGTCCCCAAAGCGCTCAGAAAGAACACTTACAGATTCCACAAAAAGAGTGTTTCAAAACTGCTCTATCAAAAGAAGTGTTCTACTCTGTGAGTTCAATGCCAACATCACAAAGCAGTTTCAGAGAATGCTTCTGTCTAGTTTCTAGGTGAAGAAATTCCCGTTTCCCCCGAAGGTCTGAAAGAGCTCCAAACATTCACTTGCAGATTCTGCAAAAAGACTGTTTCAAAACTGCTCTATCAATAGGAAGTTTCAACTCTGTGTGTTGAATGCAAACATCGTAAAGAATTTTCTGGGAATGCTTCTGTCTAGTTTTTATATGAAGATATTTCCTTTTCCACCACAGGCCTCAAAGCGCTCTGTATGAACACTTGCAGATACTACCCAATGGTGTTTTAAAACGGCTCTAACCGGAGAAAACTTCAAATCTGTGAGTTGAGTGCACACAGCACAAAGCAGTTTCAGATAATTCTTCTGTCTAGTTTGTATGTGAAGAAATTCTCGTTTCCAACGAAGGTCTCAAAGAGCTCAAAATATCCATTACCAGATTATGCAAAATCACAGTTTCAAAACTGCTCTATGAAAAGGAAGGTTCAACTCTTTGAGTTGAAGGCACACATCAGAAAGAAGTTTCTGAGAATGCTTCTGCCCAGTTTTAATATGAAGATATTTTCTTTTCCACCATAGACCACAAAGCTCTCCGTATGAACACTTGCAGATTCTACACAATAGTGTTTCAAAACCGCTCTAACAAGAGAAAGGTTCCAATCTGTGAGTTGAGTGCAGACATCACAAAGCAGTTTCAGAAAATGCTCCTGTCTAGTTTGTATATGAAGAAATTCCCGTTTCCAAAGAAGGCCTCAAAGAGCTCCAAATATCCACTTGCAGATTCTGCAAAAACACAGTTTCGTGACTGCCCTACCAAAAGGAATGTTCAACCCTGTGAGTTGAATGCACACATCTTAAATCAGTTTCTGAGAATGCTTCTGTCTTGTTTCCATGTGAAGATATTTCGTATTCCACTACAGGGCTCAAAGCGCTCTGAATGAACACTTGCCGATTCTACAGAAAGAGTGTTTCAAAACTGCTCTATGAAAAGAAAGGTGCAACTCTGTGAGTTGAATGCAAACATCACAAAGCAGTTTCAGAGAATGATTCTGTCTAAGTTTTAGGTGAAGAAATTCCCATTTCCCCCGAAAGGTTTTAAAGAGCTCCAAACCTTAACTTGCAGATCCTACAAAAATACTGTTTCAAAACTGCTCTATCCATAGAAAGGTTCAACTCTGTGACTTCAATGCACACATCATAAAGAAGTTTCTGAGAGTGTTTCTGCCCAGTTTTTATGTGATGATATCTCTTCTTGCACCATAAGCCTCAAAGCGCTCCGAATGAACACTTGCACATTCCACAAAAAGAGAGTTTCAAAACTACTCCAGCAACAGAAATTTTCAACTCTGTGAGTTGAATGCACACATCAGAAAGAAGTCTCTGAGAATGCTTCTGTCTAGTTTTTAAGTGAAGATATTTCCTTTTCCACCAGAGGACTCAAAGCACTCGGAATGAATACTTGCATGTGCTACACAATAGTCTTTCAAAACTGGTCTAACCAAAGAAACGCTCAACTCTGTGAGCTGAGTGCACACAACACAAAGCAGTTTCAGAAAATGCTTCTGCTAGTTTGTATGTGAAGAATTCCCTTTTCCAACAAAGGTATCAAAGAGCTCAAAATATGTACTTGCAGATTCTGCAAAGCGCAGTTTCATAACTGCCCTATCAAAAGGAATGTTCAACGCTGTGAGTTGAATGCACACATCTTAAATGAGTTTCTGAGAATGCCTCTGTCTAGTTTCCTTGTGAAGATATTTCGTATTCCAATATAGGGCTCCAAGCGCTCTGATTGAACGCTTGCCGATTCTACAGAAAGAGTGTTTCAACACTGCTCTATCAAAAGAAAAGTGCAACTGTGTGAGGTGAACGCAAACATCACAAAGCAGTTTCAGAGAATGCTTCTGTCTAGTGTTTACGTGAAGAAAGTCCCGTTTCCAAAGAAGGCCTCAAAAAACTCCAAATATGGACTTGCAGCTTCTGCAAAGGGACTGTTTAAAAACTGCCCTATCAAAAGGAAGGTTCAGCTCTGTGAGTGGAATGCACACATCAGAAAGAAGTTTCTGAGAATGCTTCTGTCTAGTTTTAATGTGAAGATATTTCCTTTTCCACCATCGTCCCCAAAGCGCTCAGAAAGAACACTTACAGATTCCACAAAAAGAGTGTTTCAAAACTGCTCTATCAAAAGAAGTGTTCTACTCTGTGAGTTCAATGCCAACATCACAAAGCAGTTTCAGAGAATGCTTCTGTCTAGTTTTTAGGTGAAGAAATTCCCGTTTCCCCCGAAGGTCTGAAAGAGCTCCAAACATTCACTTGCAGATTCTGCAAAAAGACTGTTTCAAAACTGCTCTATCAATAGGAAGTTTCAACTCTGTGTGTTGAATGCAAACATCGTAAAGAATTTTCTGGGAATGCTTCTGTCTAGTTTTTATATGAAGAGATTTCCTTTTCCACAACAGGCCTCAAAGCGCTCTGTATGAACACTTGCAGATACTACCCAATGGTGTTTTAAAACGGCTCTAACCGGAGAAAACTTCAAATCTGTGAGTTGAGTGCACACAGCACAAAGCAGTTTCAGATAATTCTTCTGTCTAGTTTGTATGTGAAGAAATTCTCGTTTCCAACGAAGGTCTCAAAGAGCTCAAAATATCCATTACCAGATTATGCAAAATCACAGTTTCAAAACTGCTCTATGAAAAGGAAGGTTCAACTCTGTGAGTTGAATGCACACATCACAAAGAAGTTTCTGAGAATGCTTCTGCCCAGTTTTAATATGAAGATATTTTCTTTTCCACCATAGACCACAAAGCTCTCCGTATGAACACTTGCAGATTCTACACAATAGTGTTTCAAAACCGCTCTAACAAGAGAAAGGTTCCAATCTGTGAGTTGAGTGCAGACATCACAAAGCAGTTTCAGAAAATGCTCCTGTCTAGTTTGTATATGAAGAAATTCCCGTTTCCAAAGAAGGCCTCAAAGAGCTCCAAATATCCACTTGCAGATTCTGCAAAAACACAGTTTCGTGACTGCCCTACCAAAAGGAATGTTCAACCCTGTGAGTTGAATGCGCACATCTTAAATCAGTTTCTGAGAATGCTTCTGTCTTGTTTCCATGTGAAGATATTTCGTATTCCACTACAGGGCTCCAAGCGCTCTGAATGAACACTTGCCGATTCTACAGAAAGAGTGTTTCAAAACTGCTCTATGAAAAGAAAGGTGCAACTCTGTGAGTTGAATGCAAACATCACAAAGCAGTTTCAGAGAATGATTCTGTCTAAGTTTTAGGTGAAGAAATTCCCATTTCCCCCGAAAGGTTTTAAAGAGCTCCAAACCTTAACTTGCGGATCCTACAAAAATACTGTTTCAAAACTGCTCTATCCATAGAAAGGTTCAACTCTGTGACTTCAATGCACACATCATAAAGAAGTTTCTGAGAGTGTTTCTGCCCAGTTTTTATGTGATGATATCTCTTCTTGCACCATAAGCCTCAAAGCGCTCCGAATGAACACTTGCACATTCCACAAAAAGAGAGTTTCAAAACTACTCCAGCAACAGAAATTTTCAACTCTGTGAGTTGAATGCACACATCAGAAAGAAGTCTCTGAGAATGCTTCTGTCTAGTTTTTAAGTGAAGATATTTCCTTTTCCACCAGAGGACTCAAAGCACTCCGAATGAATACTTGCATGTGCTACACAATAGTCTTTCAAAACTGGTCTAACCAAAGAAACGTTCAACTCTGTGAGCTGAGTGCACACAACACAAAGCAGTTTCAGAAAATGCTTCTGCTAGTTTGTATGTGAAGAATTCCCTTTTCCAACAAAGGTATCAAAGAGCTCAAAATATGTACTTGCAGATTCTGCAAAGCGCAGTTTCATAACTGCCCTATCAAAAGGAATGTTCAACGCTGTGAGTTGAATGCACACATCTTAAATGAGTTTCTGAGAATGCCTCTGTCTAGTTTCCTTGTGAAGATATTTCGTATTCCAATATAGGGCTCCAAGCGCTCTGATTGAACGCTTGCCGATTCTACAGAAAGAGTGTTTCAACACTGCTCTATCAAAAGAAAAGTGCAACTGTGTGAGGTGAACGCAAACATCACAAAGCAGTTTCAGAGAATGCTTCTGTCTAGTGTTTACGTGAAGAAAGTCCCGTTTCCAAAGAAGGCCTCAAAAAACTCCAAATATGGACTTGCAGCTTCTGCAAAGGGACTGTTTAAAAACTGCCCTATCAAAAGGAAGGTTCAGCTCTGTGAGTGGAATGCACACATCAGAAAGAAGTTTCTGAGAATGCTTCTGTCTAGTTTTAATGTGAAGATATTTCCTTTTCCACCATCGTCCCCAAAGCGCTCAGAAAGAACACTTACAGATTCCACAAAAAGAGTGTTTCAAAACTGCTCTATCAAAAGAAGTGTTCTACTCTGTGAGTTCAATGCCAACATCACAAAGCAGTTTCAGAGAATGCTTCTGTCTAGTTTTTAGGTGAAGAAATTCCCGTTTCCCCCGAAGGTCTGAAAGAGCTCCAAACATTCACTTGCAGATTCTGCAAAAAGACTGTTTCAAAACTGCTCTATCAATAGGAAGTTTCAACTCTGTGTGTTGAATGCAAACATCGTAAAGAATTTTCTGGGAATGCTTCTGTCTAGTTTTTATATGAAGAGATTTCCTTTTCCACCACAGGCCTCAAAGCGCTCTGTATGAACACTTGCAGATACTACCCAATGGTGTTTTAAAACGGCTCTAACCGGAGAAAACTTCAAATCTGTGAGTTGAGTGCACACAGCACAAAGCAGTTTCAGATAATTCTTCTGTCTAGTTTGTATGTGAAGAAATTCTCGTTTCCAACGAAGGTCTCAAAGAGCTCAAAATATCCATTACCAGATTATGCAAAATCACAGTTTCAAAACTGCTCTATGAAAAGGAAGGTTCAACTCTGTGAGTTGAATGCACACATCACAAAGAAGTTTCTGAGAATGCTTCTGCCCAGTTTTAATATGAAGATATTTTCTTTTCCACCATAGACCACAAAGCTCTCCGTATGAACACTTGCAGATTCTACACAATAGTGTTTCAAAACCGCTCTAACAAGAGAAAGGTTCCAATCTGTGAGTTGAGTGCAGACATCACAAAGCAGTTTCAGAAAATGCTCCTGTCTAGTTTGTATATGAAGAAATTCCCGTTTCCAAAGAAGGCCTCAAAGAGCTCCAAATATCCACTTGCAGATTCTGCAAAAACACAGTTTCGTGACTGCCCTACCAAAAGGAATGTTCAACCCTGTGAGTTGAATGCGCACATCTTAAATCAGTTTCTGAGAATGCTTCTGTCTTGTTTCCATGTGAAGATATTTCGTATTCCACTACAGGGCTCCAAGCGCTCTGAATGAACACTTGCCGATTCTACAGAAAGAGTGTTTCAAAACTGCTCTATGAAAAGAAAGGTGCAACTCTGTGAGTTGAATGCAAACATCACAAAGCAGTTTCAGAGAATGATTCTGTCTAAGTTTTAGGTGAAGAAATTCCCATTTCCCCCGAAAGGTTTTAAAGAGCTCCAAACCTTAACTTGCGGATCCTACAAAAATACTGTTTCAAAACTGCTCTATCCATAGAAAGGTTCAACTCTGTGACTTCAATGCACACATCATAAAGAAGTTTCTGAGAGTGTTTCTGCCCAGTTTTTATGTGATGATATCTCTTCTTGCACCATAAGCCTCAAAGCGCTCCGAATGAACACTTGCACATTCCACAAAAAGAGAGTTTCAAAACTACTCCAGCAACAGAAATTTTCAACTCTGTGAGTTGAATGCACACATCAGAAAGAAGTCTCTGAGAATGCTTCTGTCTAGTTTTTAAGTGAAGATATTTCCTTTTCCACCAGAGGACTCAAAGCACTCCGAATGAATACTTGCATGTGCTACACAATAGTCTTTCAAAACTGGTCTAACCAAAGAAACGTTCAACTCTGTGAGCTGAGTGCACACAACACAAAGCAGTTTCAGAAAATGCTTCTGCTAGTTTGTATGTGAAGAATTCCCTTTTCCAACAAAGGTATCAAAGAGCTCAAAATATGTACTTGCAGATTCTGCAAAGCGCAGTTTCATAACTGCCCTATCAAAAGGAATGTTCAACGCTGTGAGTTGAATGCACACATCTTAAATGAGTTTCTGAGAATGCCTCTGTCTAGTTTCCTTGTGAAGATATTTCGTATTCCAATATAGGGCTCCAAGCGCTCTGATTGAACGCTTGCCGATTCTACAGAAAGAGTGTTTCAACACTGCTCTATCAAAAGAAAAGTGCAACTGTGTGAGGTGAACGCAAACATCACAAAGCAGTTTCAGAGAATGCTTCTGTCTAGTGTTTACGTGAAGAAAGTCCCGTTTCCAAAGAAGGCCTCAAAAAACTCCAAATATGGACTTGCAGCTTCTGCAAAGGGACTGTTTAAAAACTGCCCTATCAAAAGGAAGGTTCAGCTCTGTGAGTGGAATGCACACATCAGAAAGAAGGTTCTGAGAATGCTTCTGTCTAGTTTTAATGTGAAGATATTTCCTTTTCCACCATCGTCCCCAAAGCGCTCAGAAAGAACACTTACAGATTCCACAAAAAGAGTGTTTCAAAACTGCTCTATCAAAAGAAGTGTTCTACTCTGTGAGTTCAATGCCAACATCACAAAGCAGTTTCAGAGAATGCTTCTGTCTAGTTTCTAGGTGAAGAAATTCCCGTTTCCCCCGAAGGTCTGAAAGAGCTCCAAACACTCACTTGCAGATTCTGCAAAAAGACTGTTTCAAAACTGCTCTATCAATAGGAAGTTTCAACTCTGTGTGTTGAATGCAAACATCGTAAAGAATTTTCTGGGAATGCTTCTGTCTAGTTTTTATATGAAGATATTTCCTTTTCCACCACAGGCCTCAAAGCGCTCTGTATGAACACTTGCAGATACTACCCAATGGTGTTTTAAAACGGCTCTAACCGGAGAAAACTTCAAATCTGTGAGTTGAGTGCACACAGCACAAAGCAGTTTCAGATAATTCTTCTGTCTAGTTTGTATGTGAAGAAATTCTCGTTTCCAACGAAGGTCTCAAAGAGCTCAAAATATCCATTACCAGATTATGCAAAATCACAGTTTCAAAACTGCTCTATGAAAAGGAAGGTTCAACTCTGTGAGTTGAATGCACACATCAGAAAGAAGTTTCTGAGAATGCTTCTGCCCAGTTTTAATTTGAAGATATTTTCTTTTCCACCATAGACCACAAAGCTCTCCGTATGAACACTTGCAGATTCTACACAATAGTGTTTCAAAACCGCTCTAACAAGAGAAAGGTTCCAATCTGTGAGTTGAGTGCAGACATCACAAAGCAGTTTCAGAAAATGCTCCTGTCTAGTTTGTATATGAAGAAATTCCCGTTTCCAAAGAAGGCCTCAAAGAGCTCCAAATATCCACTTGCAGATTCTGCAAAAACACAGTTTCGTGACTGCCCTACCAAAAGGAATGTTCAACCCTGTGAGTTGAATGCGCACATCTTAAATCAGTTTCTGAGAATGCTTCTGTCTTGTTTCCATGTGAAGATATTTCGTATTCCACTACAGGGCTCCAAGCGCTCTGAATGAACACTTGCCGATTCTACAGAAAGAGTGTTTCAAAACTGCTCTATGAAAAGAAAGGTGCAACTCTGTGAGTTGAATGCAAACATCACAAAGCAGTTTCAGAGAATGATTCTGTCTAAGTTTTAGGTGAAGAAATTCCCATTTCCCCCGAAAGGTTTTAAAGAGCTCCAAACCTTAACTTGCGGATCCTACAAAAATACTGTTTCAAAACTGCTCTATCCATAGAAAGGTTCAACTCTGTGACTTCAATGCACACATCATAAAGAAGTTTCTGAGAGTGTTTCTGCCCAGTTTTTATGTGATGATATCTCTTCTTGCACCATAAGCCTCAAAGCGCTCCGAATGAACACTTGCACATTCCACAAAAAGAGAGTTTCAAAACTACTCCAGCAACAGAAATTTTCAACTCTGTGAGTTGAATGCACACATCAGAAAGAAGTCTCTGAGAATGCTTCTGTCTAGTTTTTAAGTGAAGATATTTCCTTTTCCACCAGAGGACTCAAAGCACTCCGAATGAATACTTGCATGTGCTACACAATAGTCTTTCAAAACTGGTCTAACCAAAGAAACGTTCAACTCTGTGAGCTGAGTGCACACATCACAAAGCAGTTTCAGAAAATGCTTCTGCTAGTTTGTATGTGAAGAATTCCCTTTTCCAACAAAGGTATCAAAGAGCTCAAAATATGTACTTGCAGATTCTGCAAAGCGCAGTTTCATAACTGCCCTATCAAAAGGAATGTTCAACCCTGTGAGTTGAATGCACACATCTTAAATGAGTTTCTGAGAATGCCTCTGTCTAGTTTTCATGTGAAGATATATCGTATTCCAATATAGGGCTCCAAGCGCTCTGATTGAACGCTTGCCGATTCTACAGAAAGAGTGTTTCAACACTGCTCTATCAAAAGAAAAGTGCAACTGTGTGAGGTGAACGCAAACATCACAAAGCAGTTTCAGAGAATGCTTCTGTCTAGTGTTTACGTGAAGAAAGTCCCGTTTCCAAAGAAGGCCTCAAAAAACTCCAAATATGGACTTGCAGCTTCTGCAAAGGGACTGTTTAAAAACTGCCCTATCAAAAGGAAGGTTCAGCTCTGTGAGTGGAATGCACACATCAGAAAGAAGGTTCTGAGAATGCTTCTGTCTAGTTTTAATGTGAAGATATTTCCTTTTCCACCATCGTCCCCAAAGCGCTCAGAAAGAACACTTACAGATTCCACAAAAAGAGTGTTTCAAAACTGCTCTATCAAAAGAAGTGTTCTACTCTGTGAGTTCAATGCCAACATCACAAAGCAGTTTCAGAGAATGCTTCTGTCTAGTTTCTAGGTGAAGAAATTCCCGTTTCCCCCGAAGGTCTGAAAGAGCTCCAAACACTCACTTGCAGATTCTGCAAAAAGACTGTTTCAAAACTGCTCTATCAATAGGAAGTTTCAACTCTGTGTGTTGAATGCAAACATCGTAAAGAATTTTCTGGGAATGCTTCTGTCTAGTTTTTATATGAAGATATTTCCTTTTCCACCACAGGCCTCAAAGCGCTCTGTATGAACACTTGCAGATACTACCCAATGGTGTTTTAAAACGGCTCTAACCGGAGAAAACTTCAAATCTGTGAGTTGAGTGCACACAGCACAAAGCAGTTTCAGATAATTCTTCTGTCTAGTTTGTATGTGAAGAAATTCTCGTTTCCAACGAAGGTCTCAAAGAGCTCAAAATATCCATTACCAGATTATGCAAAATCACAGTTTCAAAACTGCTCTATGAAAAGGAAGGTTCAACTCTGTGAGTTGAATGCACACATCAGAAAGAAGTTTCTGAGAATGCTTCTGCCCAGTTTTAATTTGAAGATATTTTCTTTTCCACCATAGACCACAAAGCTCTCCGTATGAACACTTGCAGATTCTACACAATAGTGTTTCAAAACCGCTCTAACAAGAGAAAGGTTCCAATCTGTGAGTTGAGTGCAGACATCACAAAGCAGTTTCAGAAAATGCTCCTGTCTAGTTTGTATATGAAGAAATTCCCGTTTCCAAAGAAGGCCTCAAAGAGCTCCAAATATCCACTTGCAGATTCTGCAAAAACACAGTTTCGTGACTGCCCTACCAAAAGGAATGTTCAACCCTGTGAGTTGAATGCGCACATCTTAAATCAGTTTCTGAGAATGCTTCTGTCTTGTTTCCATGTGAAGATATTTCGTATTCCACTACAGGGCTCCAAGCGCTCTGAATGAACACTTGCCGATTCTACAGAAAGAGTGTTTCAAAACTGCTCTATGAAAAGAAAGGTGCAACTCTGTGAGTTGAATGCAAACATCACAAAGCAGTTTCAGAGAATGATTCTGTCTAAGTTTTAGGTGAAGAAATTCCCATTTCCCCCGAAAGGTTTTAAAGAGCTCCAAACCTTAACTTGCGGATCCTACAAAAATACTGTTTCAAAACTGCTCTATCCATAGAAAGGTTCAACTCTGTGACTTCAATGCACACATCATAAAGAAGTTTCTGAGAGTGTTTCTGCCCAGTTTTTATGTGATGATATCTCTTCTTGCACCATAAGCCTCAAAGCGCTCCGAATGAACACTTGCACATTCCACAAAAAGAGAGTTTCAAAACTACTCCAGCAACAGAAATTTTCAACTCTGTGAGTTGAATGCACACATCAGAAAGAAGTCTCTGAGAATGCTTCTGTCTAGTTTTTAAGTGAAGATATTTCCTTTTCCACCAGAGGACTCAAAGCACTCCGAATGAATACTTGCATGTGCTACACAATAGTCTTTCAAAACTGGTCTAACCAAAGAAACGTTCAACTCTGTGAGCTGAGTGCACACATCACAAAGCAGTTTCAGAAAATGCTTCTGCTAGTTTGTATGTGAAGAATTCCCTTTTCCAACAAAGGTATCAAAGAGCTCAAAATATGTACTTGCAGATTCTGCAAAGCGCAGTTTCATAACTGCCCTATCAAAAGGAATGTTCAACCCTGTGAGTTGAATGCACACATCTTAAATGAGTTTCTGAGAATGCCTCTGTCTAGTTTTCTTGTGAAGATATTTCGTATTCCAATATAGGGCTCCAAGCGCTCTGATTGAACGCTTGCCGATTCTACAGAAAGAGTGTTTCAACACTGCTCTATCAAAAGAAAAGTGCAACTGTGTGAGGTGAACGCAAACATCACAAAGCAGTTTCAGAGAATGCTTCTGTCTAGTGTTTACGTGAAGAAAGTCCCGTTTCCAAAGAAGGCCTCAAAAACCTCCAAATATGGACTTGCAGCTTCTGCAAAGGGACTGTTTAAAAACTGCCCTATCAAAAGGAAGGTTCAGCTCTGTGAGTGGAATGCACACATCAGAAAGAAGTTTCTGAGAATGCTTCTGTCTAGTTTTAATGTGAAGATATTTCCTTTTCCACCATCGTCCCCAAAGCGCTCAGAAAGAACACTTACAGATTCCACAAAAAGAGTGTTTCAAAACTGCTCTATCAAAAGAAGTGTTCTACTCTGTGAGTTCAATGCCAACATCACAAAGCAGTTTCAGAGAATGCTTCTGTCTAGTTTTTAGGTGAAGAAATTCCCGTTTCCCCCGAAGGTCTGAAAGAGCTCCAAACATTCACTTGCAGATTCTGCAAAAAGACTGTTTCAAAACTGCTCTATCAATAGGAAGTTTCAACTCTGTGTGTTGAATGCAAACATCGTAAAGAATTTTCTGGGAATGCTTCTGTCTAGTTTTTATATGAAGAGATTTCCTTTTCCACCACAGGCCTCAAAGCGCTCTGTATGAACACTTGCAGATACTACCCAATGGTGTTTTAAAACGGCTCTAACCGGAGAAAACTTCAAATCTGTGAGTTGAGTGCACACAGCACAAAGCAGTTTCAGATAATTCTTCTGTCTAGTTTGTATGTGAAGAAATTCTCGTTTCCAACGAAGGTCTCAAAGAGCTCAAAATATCCATTACCAGATTATGCAAAATCACAGTTTCAAAACTGCTCTATGAAAAGGAAGGTTCAACTCTGTGAGTTGAATGCACACATCACAAAGAAGTTTCTGAGAATGCTTCTGCCCAGTTTTAATATGAAGATATTTTCTTTTCCACCATAGACCACAAAGCTCTCCGTATGAACACTTGCAGATTCTACACAATAGTGTTTCAAAACCGCTCTAACAAGAGAAAGGTTCCAATCTGTGAGTTGAGTGCAGACATCACAAAGCAGTTTCAGAAAATGCTCCTGTCTAGTTTGTATATGAAGAAATTCCCGTTTCCAAAGAAGGCCTCAAAGAGCTCCAAATATCCACTTGCAGATTCTGCAAAAACACAGTTTCGTGACTGCCCTACCAAAAGGAATGTTCAACCCTGTGAGTTGAATGCGCACATCTTAAATCAGTTTCTGAGAATGCTTCTGTCTTGTTTCCATGTGAAGATATTTCGTATTCCACTACAGGGCTCCAAGCGCTCTGAATGAACACTTGCCGATTCTACAGAAAGAGTGTTTCAAAACTGCTCTATGAAAAGAAAGGTGCAACTCTGTGAGTTGAATGCAAACATCACAAAGCAGTTTCAGAGAATGATTCTGTCTAAGTTTTAGGTGAAGAAATTCCCATTTCCCCCGAAAGGTTTTAAAGAGCTCCAAACCTTAACTTGCGGATCCTACAAAAATACTGTTTCAAAACTGCTCTATCCATAGAAAGGTTCAACTCTGTGACTTCAATGCACACATCATAAAGAAGTTTCTGAGAGTGTTTCTGCCCAGTTTTTATGTGATGATATCTCTTCTTGCACCATAAGCCTCAAAGCGCTCCGAATGAACACTTGCACATTCCACAAAAAGAGAGTTTCAAAACTACTCCAGCAACAGAAATTTTCAACTCTGTGAGTTGAATGCACACATCAGAAAGAAGTCTCTGAGAATGCTTCTGTCTAGTTTTTAAGTGAAGATATTTCCTTTTCCACCAGAGGACTCAAAGCACTCCGAATGAATACTTGCATGTGCTACACAATAGTCTTTCAAAACTGGTCTAACCAAAGAAACGTTCAACTCTGTGAGCTGAGTGCACACAACACAAAGCAGTTTCAGAAAATGCTTCTGCTAGTTTGTATGTGAAGAATTCCCTTTTCCAACAAAGGTATCAAAGAGCTCAAAATATGTACTTGCAGATTCTGCAAAGCGCAGTTTCATAACTGCCCTATCAAAAGGAATGTTCAACGCTGTGAGTTGAATGCACACATCTTAAATGAGTTTCTGAGAATGCCTCTGTCTAGTTTCCTTGTGAAGATATTTCGTATTCCAATATAGGGCTCCAAGCGCTCTGATTGAACGCTTGCCGATTCTACAGAAAGAGTGTTTCAACACTGCTCTATCAAAAGAAAAGTGCAACTGTGTGAGGTGAACGCAAACATCACAAAGCAGTTTCAGAGAATGCTTCTGTCTAGTGTTTACGTGAAGAAAGTCCCGTTTCCAAAGAAGGCCTCAAAAAACTCCAAATATGGACTTGCAGCTTCTGCAAAGGGACTGTTTAAAAACTGCCCTATCAAAAGGAAGGTTCAGCTCTGTGAGTGGAATGCACACATCAGAAAGAAGTTTCTGAGAATGCTTCTGTCTAGTTTTAATGTGAAGATATTTCCTTTTCCACCATCGTCCCCAAAGCGCTCAGAAAGAACACTTACAGATTCCACAAAAAGAGTGTTTCAAAACTGCTCTATCAAAAGAAGTGTTCTACTCTGTGAGTTCAATGCCAACATCACAAAGCAGTTTCAGAGAATGCTTCTGTCTAGTTTTTAGGTGAAGAAATTCCCGTTTCCCCCGAAGGTCTGAAAGAGCTCCAAACATTCACTTGCAGATTCTGCAAAAAGACTGTTTCAAAACTGCTCTATCAATAGGAAGTTTCAACTCTGTGTGTTGAATGCAAACATCGTAAAGAATTTTCTGGGAATGCTTCTGTCTAGTTTTTATATGAAGAGATTTCCTTTTCCACCACAGGCCTCAAAGCGCTCTGTATGAACACTTGCAGATACTACCCAATGGTGTTTTAAAACGGCTCTAACCGGAGAAAACTTCAAATCTGTGAGTTGAGTGCACACAGCACAAAGCAGTTTCAGATAATTCTTCTGTCTAGTTTGTATGTGAAGAAATTCTCGTTTCCAACGAAGGTCTCAAAGAGCTCAAAATATCCATTACCAGATTATGCAAAATCACAGTTTCAAAACTGCTCTATGAAAAGGAAGGTTCAACTCTGTGAGTTGAATGCACACATCAGAAAGAAGTTTCTGAGAATGCTTCTGCCCAGTTTTAATATGAAGATATTTTCTTTTCCACCATAGACCACAAAGCTCTCCGTATGAACACTTGCAGATTCTACACAATAGTGTTTCAAAACCGCTCTAACAAGAGAAAGGTTCCAATCTGTGAGTTGAGTGCAGACATCACAAAGCAGTTTCAGAAAATGCTCCTGTCTAGTTTGTATATGAAGAAATTCCCGTTTCCAAAGAAGGCCTCAAAGAGCTCCAAATATCCACTTGCAGATTCTGCAAAAACACAGTTTCGTGACTGCCCTACCAAAAGGAATGTTCAACCCTGTGAGTTGAATGCACACATCTTAAATCAGTTTCTGAGAATGCTTCTGTCTTGTTTCCATGTGAAGATATTTCGTATTCCACTACAGGGCTCCAAGCGCTCTGAATGAACACTTGCCGATTCTACAGAAAGAGTGTTTCAAAACTGCTCTATGAAAAGAAAGGTGCAACTCTGTGAGTTGAATGCAAACATCACAAAGCAGTTTCAGAGAATGATTCTGTCTAAGTTTTAGGTGAAGAAATTCCCATTTCCCCCGAAAGGTTTTAAAGAGCTCCAAACCTTAACTTGCGGATCCTACAAAAATACTGTTTCAAAACTGCTCTATCCATAGAAAGGTTCAACTCTGTGACTTCAATGCACACATCATAAAGAAGTTTCTGAGAGTGTTTCTGCCCAGTTTTTATGTGATGATATCTCTTCTTGCACCATAAGCCTCAAAGCGCTCCGAATGAACACTTGCACATTCCACAAAAAGAGAGTTTCAAAACTACTCCAGCAACAGAAATTTTCAACTCTGTGAGTTGAATGCACACATCAGAAAGAAGTCTCTGAGAATGCTTCTGTCTAGTTTTTAAGTGAAGATATTTCCTTTTCCACCAGAGGACTCAAAGCACTCCGAATGAATACTTGCATGTGCTACACAATAGTCTTTCAAAACTGGTCTAACCAAAGAAACGTTCAACTCTGTGAGCTGAGTGCACACATCACAAAGCAGTTTCAGAAAATGCTTCTGCTAGTTTGTATGTGAAGAATTCCCTTTTCCAACAAAGGTATCAAAGAGCTCAAAATATGTACTTGCAGATTCTGCAAAGCGCAGTTTCATAACTGCCCTATCAAAAGGAATGTTCAACCCTGTGAGTTGAATGCACACATCTTAAATGAGTTTCTGAGAATGCCTCTGTCTAGTTTTCTTGTGAAGATATATCGTATTCCAATATAGGGCTCCAAGCGCTCTGATTGAACGCTTGCCGATTCTACAGAAAGAGTGTTTCAACACTGCTCTATCAAAAGAAAAGTGCAACTGTGTGAGGTGAACGCAAACATCACAAAGCAGTTTCAGAGAATGCTTCTGTCTAGTGTTTACGTGAAGAAAGTCCCGTTTCCAAAGAAGGCCTCAAAAAACTCCAAATATGGACTTGCAGCTTCTGCAAAGGGACTGTTTAAAAACTGCCCTATCAAAAGGAAGGTTCAGCTCTGTGAGTGGAATGCACACATCAGAAAGAAGGTTCTGAGAATGCTTCTGTCTAGTTTTAATGTGAAGATATTTCCTTTTCCACCATCGTCCCCAAAGCGCTCAGAAAGAACACTTACAGATTCCACAAAAAGAGTGTTTCAAAACTGCTCTATCAAAAGAAGTGTTCTACTCTGTGAGTTCAATGCCAACATCACAAAGCAGTTTCAGAGAATGCTTCTGTCTAGTTTCTAGGTGAAGAAATTCCCGTTTCCCCCGAAGGTCTGAAAGAGCTCCAAACACTCACTTGCAGATTCTGCAAAAAGACTGTTTCAAAACTGCTCTATCAATAGGAAGTTTCAACTCTGTGTGTTGAATGCAAACATCGTAAAGAATTTTCTGGGAATGCTTCTGTCTAGTTTTTATATGAAGAGATTTCCTTTTCCACCACAGGCCTCAAAGCGCTCTGTATGAACACTTGCAGATACTACCCAATGGTGTTTTAAAACGGCTCTAACCGGAGAAAACTTCAAATCTGTGAGTTGAGTGCACACAGCACAAAGCAGTTTCAGATAATTCTTCTGTCTAGTTTGTATGTGAAGAAATTCTCGTTTCCAACGAAGGTCTCAAAGAGCTCAAAATATCCATTACCAGATTATGCAAAATCACAGTTTCAAAACTGCTCTATGAAAAGGAAGGTTCAACTCTGTGAGTTGAATGCACACATCAGAAAGAAGTTTCTGAGAATGCTTCTGCCCAGTTTTAATTTGAAGATATTTTCTTTTCCACCATAGACCACAAAGCTCTCCGTATGAACACTTGCAGATTCTACACAATAGTGTTTCAAAACCGCTCTAACAAGAGAAAGGTTCCAATCTGTGAGTTGAGTGCAGACATCACAAAGCAGTTTCAGAAAATGCTCCTGTCTAGTTTGTATATGAAGAAATTCCCGTTTCCAAAGAAGGCCTCAAAGAGCTCCAAATATCCACTTGCAGATTCTGCAAAAACACAGTTTCGTGACTGCCCTACCAAAAGGAATGTTCAACCCTGTGAGTTGAATGCGCACATCTTAAATCAGTTTCTGAGAATGCTTCTGTCTTGTTTCCATGTGAAGATATTTCGTATTCCACTACAGGGCTCCAAGCGCTCTGAATGAACACTTGCCGATTCTACAGAAAGAGTGTTTCAAAACTGCTCTATGAAAAGAAAGGTGCAACTCTGTGAGTTGAATGCAAACATCACAAAGCAGTTTCAGAGAATGATTCTGTCTAAGTTTTAGGTGAAGAAATTCCCATTTCCCCCGAAAGGTTTTAAAGAGCTCCAAACCTTAACTTGCGGATCCTACAAAAATACTGTTTCAAAACTGCTCTATCCATAGAAAGGTTCAACTCTGTGACTTCAATGCACACATCATAAAGAAGTTTCTGAGAGTGTTTCTGCCCAGTTTTTATGTGATGATATCTCTTCTTGCACCATAAGCCTCAAAGCGCTCCGAATGAACACTTGCACATTCCACAAAAAGAGAGTTTCAAAACTACTCCAGCAACAGAAATTTTCAACTCTGTGAGTTGAATGCACACATCAGAAAGAAGTCTCTGAGAATGCTTCTGTCTAGTTTTTAAGTGAAGATATTTCCTTTTCCACCAGAGGACTCAAAGCACTCCGAATGAATACTTGCATGTGCTACACAATAGTCTTTCAAAACTGGTCTAACCAAAGAAACGTTCAACTCTGTGAGCTGAGTGCACACATCACAAAGCAGTTTCAGAAAATGCTTCTGCTAGTTTGTATGTGAAGAATTCCCTTTTCCAACAAAGGTATCAAAGAGCTCAAAATATGTACTTGCAGATTCTGCAAAGCGCAGTTTCATAACTGCCCTATCAAAAGGAATGTTCAACGCTGTGAGTTGAATGCACACATCTTAAATGAGTTTCTGAGAATGCCTCTGTCTAGTTTTCTTGTGAAGATATTTCGTATTCCAATATAGGGCTCCAAGCGCTCTGATTGAACGCTTGCCGATTCTACAGAAAGAGTGTTTCAACACTGCTCTATCAAAAGAAAAGTGCAACTGTGTGAGTTGAACGCAAACATCACAAAGCAGTTTCAGAGAATGCTTCTGTCTAGTGTTTACGTGAAGAAAGTCCCGTTTCCAAAGAAGGCCTCAAAAAACTCCAAATATGGACTTGCAGCTTCTGCAAAGGGACTGTTTAAAAACTGCCCTATCAAAAGGAAGGTTCAGCTCTGTGAGTGGAATGCACACATCAGAAAGAAGTTTCTGAGAATGCTTCTGTCTAGTTTTAATGTGAAGATATTTCCTTTTCCACCATCGTCCCCAAAGCGCTCAGAAAGAACACTTACAGATTCCACAAAAAGAGTGTTTCAAAACTGCTCTATCAAAAGAAGTGTTCTACTCTGTGAGTTCAATGCCAACATCACAAAGCAGTTTCAGAGAATGCTTCTGTCTAGTTTCTAGGTGAAGAAATTCCCGTTTCCCCCGAAGGTCTGAAAGAGCTCCAAACACTCACTTGCAGATTCTGCAAAAAGACTGTTTCAAAACTGCTCTATCAATAGGAAGTTTCAACTCTGTGTGTTGAATGCAAACATCGTAAAGAATTTTCTGGGAATGCTTCTGTCTAGTTTTTATATGAAGATATTTCCTTTTCCACCACAGGCCTCAAAGCGCTCTGTATGAACACTTGCAGATACTACCCAATGGTGTTTTAAAACGGCTCTAACCGGAGAAAACTTCAAATCTGTGAGTTGAGTGCACACAGCACAAAGCAGTTTCAGCTAATTCTTCTGTCTAGTTTGTATGTGAAGAAATTCTCGTTTCCAACGAAGGTCTCAAAGAGCTCAAAATATCCATTACCAGATTATGCAAAATCACAGTTTCAAAACTGCTCTATGAAAAGGAAGGTTCAACTCTGTGAGTTGAATGCACACATCAGAAAGAAGTTTCTGAGAATGCTTCTGCCCAGTTTTAATTTGAAGATATTTTCTTTTCCACCATAGACCACAAAGCTCTCCGTATGAACACTTGCAGATTCTACACAATAGTGTTTCAAAACCGCTCTAACAAGAGAAAGGTTCCAATCTGTGAGTTGAGTGCAGACATCACAAAGCAGTTTCAGAAAATGCTCCTGTCTAGTTTGTATATGAAGAAATTCCCGTTTCCAAAGAAGGCCTCAAAGAGCTCCAAATATCCACTTGCAGATTCTGCAAAAACACAGTTTCGTGACTGCCCTACCAAAAGGAATGTTCAACCCTGTGAGTTGAATGCGCACATCTTAAATCAGTTTCTGAGAATGCTTCTGTCTTGTTTCCATGTGAAGATATTTCGTATTCCACTACAGGGCTCCAAGCGCTCTGAATGAACACTTGCCGATTCTACAGAAAGAGTGTTTCAAAACTGCTCTATGAAAAGAAAGGTGCAACTCTGTGAGTTGAATGCAAACATCACAAAGCAGTTTCAGAGAATGATTCTGTCTAAGTTTTAGGTGAAGAAATTCCCATTTCCCCCGAAAGGTTTTAAAGAGCTCCAAACCTTAACTTGCGGATCCTACAAAAATACTGTTTCAAAACTGCTCTATCCATAGAAAGGTTCAACTCTGTGACTTCAATGCACACATCATAAAGAAGTTTCTGAGAGTGTTTCTGCCCAGTTTTTATGTGATGATATCTCTTCTTGCACCATAAGCCTCAAAGCGCTCCGAATGAACACTTGCACATTCCACAAAAAGAGAGTTTCAAAACTACTCCAGCAACAGAAATTTTCAACTCTGTGAGTTGAATGCACACATCAGAAAGAAGTCTCTGAGAATGCTTCTGTCTAGTTTTTAAGTGAAGATATTTCCTTTTCCACCAGAGGACTCAAAGCACTCCGAATGAATACTTGCATGTGCTACACAATAGTCTTTCAAAACTGGTCTAACCAAAGAAACGTTCAACTCTGTGAGCTGAGTGCACACATCACAAAGCAGTTTCAGAAAATGCTTCTGCTAGTTTGTATGTGAAGAATTCCCTTTTCCAACAAAGGTATCAAAGAGCTCAAAATATGTACTTGCAGATTCTGCAAAGCGCAGTTTCATAACTGCCCTATCAAAAGGAATGTTCAACGCTGTGAGTTGAATGCACACATCTTAAATGAGTTTCTGAGAATGCCTCTGTCTAGTTTTCTTGTGAAGATATTTCGTATTCCAATATAGGGCTCCAAGCGCTCTGATTGAACGCTTGCCGATTCTACAGAAAGAGTGTTTCAACACTGCTCTATCAAAAGAAAAGTGCAACTGTGTGAGTTGAACGCAAACATCACAAAGCAGTTTCAGAGAATGCTTCTGTCTAGTGTTTACGTGAAGAAAGTCCCGTTTCCAAAGAAGGCCTCAAAAAACTCCAAATATGGACTTGCAGCTTCTGCAAAGGGACTGTTTAAAAACTGCCCTATCAAAAGGAAGGTTCAGCTCTGTGAGTGGAATGCACACATCAGAAAGAAGTTTCTGAGAATGCTTCTGTCTAGTTTTAATGTGAAGATATTTCCTTTTCCACCATCGTCCCCAAAGCGCTCAGAAAGAACACTTACAGATTCCACAAAAAGAGTGCTTCAAAACTGCTCTATCAAAAGAAGTGTTCTACTCTGTGAGTTCAATGCCAACATCACAAAGCAGTTTCAGAGAATGCTTCTGTCTAGTTTCTAGGTGAAGAAATTCCCGTTTCCCCCGAAGGTCTGAAAGAGCTCCAAACACTCACTTGCAGATTCTGCAAAAAGACTGTTTCAAAACTGCTCTATCAATAGGAAGTTTCAACTCTGTGTGTTGAATGCAAACATCGTAAAGAATTTTCTGGGAATGCTTCTGTCTAGTTTTTATATGAAGATATTTCCTTTTCCACCACAGGCCTCAAAGCGCTCTGTATGAACACTTGCAGATACTACCCAATGGTGTTTTAAAACGGCTCTAACCGGAGAAAACTTCAAATCGGTGAGTTGAGTGCACACAGCACAAAGCAGTTTCAGCTAATTCTTCTGTCTAGTTTGTATGTGAAGAAATTCTCGTTTCCAACGAAGGTCTCAAAGAGCTCAAAATATCCATTACCAGATTATGCAAAATCACAGTTTCAAAACTGCTCTATGAAAAGGAAGGTTCAACTCTGTGAGTTGAATGCACACATCAGAAAGAAGTTTCTGAGAATGCTTCTGCCCAGTTTTAATTTGAAGATATTTTCTTTTCCACCATAGACCACAAAGCTCTCCGTATGAACACTTGCAGATTCTACACAATAGTGTTTCAAAACCGCTCTAACAAGAGAAAGGTTCCAATCTGTGAGTTGAGTGCAGACATCACAAAGCAGTTTCAGAAAATGCTCCTGTCTAGTTTGTATATGAAGAAATTCCCGTTTCCAAAGAAGGCCTCAAAGAGCTCCAAATATCCACTTGCAGATTCTGCAAAAACACAGTTTCGTGACTGCCCTACCAAAAGGAATGTTCAACCCTGTGAGTTGAATGCGCACATCTTAAATCAGTTTCTGAGAATGCTTCTGTCTTGTTTCCATGTGAAGATATTTCGTATTCCACTACAGGGCTCCAAGCGCTCTGAATGAACACTTGCCGATTCTACAGAAAGAGTGTTTCAAAACTGCTCTATGAAAAGAAAGGTGCAACTCTGTGAGTTGAATGCAAACATCACAAAGCAGTTTCAGAGAATGATTCTGTCTAAGTTTTAGGTGAAGAAATTCCCATTTCCCCCGAAAGGTTTTAAAGAGCTCCAAACCTTAACTTGCGGATCCTACAAAAATACTGTTTCAAAACTGCTCTATCCATAGAAAGGTTCAACTCTGTGACTTCAATGCACACATCATAAAGAAGTTTCTGAGAGTGTTTCTGCCCAGTTTTTATGTGATGATATCTCTTCTTGCACCATAAGCCTCAAAGCGCTCCGAATGAACACTTGCACATTCCACAAAAAGAGAGTTTCAAAACTACTCCAGCAACAGAAATTTTCAACTCTGTGAGTTGAATGCACACATCAGAAAGAAGTCTCTGAGAATGCTTCTGTCTAGTTTTTAAGTGAAGATATTTCCTTTTCCACCAGAGGACTCAAAGCACTCCGAATGAATACTTGCATGTGCTACACAATAGTCTTTCAAAACTGGTCTAACCAAAGAAACGTTCAACTCTGTGAGCTGAGTGCACACAACACAAAGCAGTTTCAGAAAATGCTTCTGCTAGTTTGTATGTGAAGAATTCCCTTTTCCAACAAAGGTATCAAAGAGCTCAAAATATGTACTTGCAGATTCTGCAAAGCGCAGTTTCATAACTGCCCTATCAAAAGGAATGTTCAACGCTGTGAGTTGAATGCACACATCTTAAATGAGTTTCTGAGAATGCCTCTGTCTAGTTTTCTTGTGAAGATATTTCGTATTCCAATATAGGGCTCCAAGCGCTCTGATTGAACGCTTGCCGATTCTACAGAAAGAGTGTTTCAACACTGCTCTATCAAAAGAAAAGTGCAACTGTGTGAGTTGAACGCAAACATCACAAAGCAGTTTCAGAGAATGCTTCTGTCTAGTGTTTACGTGAAGAAAGTCCCGTTTCCAAAGAAGGCCTCAAAAAACTCCAAATATGGACTTGCAGCTTCTGCAAAGGGACTGTTTAAAAACTGCCCTATCAAAAGGAAGGTTCAGCTCTGTGAGTGGAATGCACACATCAGAAAGAAGTTTCTGAGAATGCTTCTGTCTAGTTTTAATGTGAAGATATTTCCTTTTCCACCATCGTCCCCAAAGCGCTCAGAAAGAACACTTACAGATTCCACAAAAAGAGTGTTTCAAAACTGCTCTATCAAAAGAAGTGTTCTACTCTGTGAGTTCAATGCCAACATCACAAAGCAGTTTCAGAGAATGCTTCTGTCTAGTTTCTAGGTGAAGAAATTCCCGTTTCCCCCGAAGGTCTGAAAGAGCTCCAAACACTCACTTGCAGATTCTGCAAAAAGACTGTTTCAAAACTGCTCTATCAATAGGAAGTTTCAACTCTGTGTGTTGAATGCAAACATCGTAAAGAATTTTCTGGGAATGCTTCTGTCTAGTTTTTATATGAAGATATTTCCTTTTCCACCACAGGCCTCAAAGCGCTCTGTATGAACACTTGCAGATACTACCCAATGGTGTTTTAAAACGGCTCTAACCGGAGAAAACTTCAAATCTGTGAGTTGAGTGCACACAGCACAAAGCAGTTTCAGCTAATTCTTCTGTCTAGTTTGTATGTGAAGAAATTCTCGTTTCCAACGAAGGTCTCAAAGAGCTCAAAATATCCATTACCAGATTATGCAAAATCACAGTTTCAAAACTGCTCTATGAAAAGGAAGGTTCAACTCTGTGAGTTGAATGCACACATCAGAAAGAAGTTTCTGAGAATGCTTCTGCCCAGTTTTAATTTGAAGATATTTTCTTTTCCACCATAGACCACAAAGCTCTCCGTATGAACACTTGCAGATTCTACACAATAGTGTTTCAAAACCGCTCTAACAAGAGAAAGGTTCCAATCTGTGAGTTGAGTGCAGACATCACAAAGCAGTTTCAGAAAATGCTCCTGTCTAGTTTGTATATGAAGAAATTCCCGTTTCCAAAGAAGGCCTCAAAGAGCTCCAAATATCCACTTGCAGATTCTGCAAAAACACAGTTTCGTGACTGCCCTACCAAAAGGAATGTTCAACCCTGTGAGTTGAATGCGCACATCTTAAATCAGTTTCTGAGAATGCTTCTGTCTTGTTTCCATGTGAAGATATTTCGTATTCCACTACAGGGCTCCAAGCGCTCTGAATGAACACTTGCCGATTCTACAGAAAGAGTGTTTCAAAACTGCTCTATGAAAAGAAAGGTGCAACTCTGTGAGTTGAATGCAAACATCACAAAGCAGTTTCAGAGAATGATTCTGTCTAAGTTTTAGGTGAAGAAATTCCCATTTCCCCCGAAAGGTTTTAAAGAGCTCCAAACCTTAACTTGCGGATCCTACAAAAATACTGTTTCAAAACTGCTCTATCCATAGAAAGGTTCAACTCTGTGACTTCAATGCACACATCATAAAGAAGTTTCTGAGAGTGTTTCTGCCCAGTTTTTATGTGATGATATCTCTTCTTGCACCATAAGCCTCAAAGCGCTCCGAATGAACACTTGCACATTCCACAAAAAGAGAGTTTCAAAACTACTCCAGCAACAGAAATTTTCAACTCTGTGAGTTGAATGCACACATCAGAAAGAAGTCTCTGAGAATGCTTCTGTCTAGTTTTTAAGTGAAGATATTTCCTTTTCCACCAGAGGACTCAAAGCACTCCGAATGAATACTTGCATGTGCTACACAATAGTCTTTCAAAACTGGTCTAACCAAAGAAACGTTCAACTCTGTGAGCTGAGTGCACACATCACAAAGCAGTTTCAGAAAATGCTTCTGCTAGTTTGTATGTGAAGAATTCCCTTTTCCAACAAAGGTATCAAAGAGCTCAAAATATGTACTTGCAGATTCTGCAAAGCGCAGTTTCATAACTGCCCTATCAAAAGGAATGTTCAACGCTGTGAGTTGAATGCACACATCTTAAATGAGTTTCTGAGAATGCCTCTGTCTAGTTTTCTTGTGAAGATATTTCGTATTCCAATATAGGGCTCCAAGCGCTCTGATTGAACGCTTGCCGATTCTACAGAAAGAGTGTTTCAACACTGCTCTATCAAAAGAAAAGTGCAACTGTGTGAGTTGAACGCAAACATCACAAAGCAGTTTCAGAGAATGCTTCTGTCTAGTGTTTACGTGAAGAAAGTCCCGTTTCCAAAGAAGGCCTCAAAAAACTCCAAATATGGACTTGCAGCTTCTGCAAAGGGACTGTTTAAAAACTGCCCTATCAAAAGGAAGGTTCAGCTCTGTGAGTGGAATGCACACATCAGAAAGAAGTTTCTGAGAATGCTTCTGTCTAGTTTTAATGTGAAGATATTTCCTTTTCCACCATCGTCCCCAAAGCGCTCAGAAAGAACACTTACAGATTCCACAAAAAGAGTGTTTCAAAACTGCTCTATCAAAAGAAGTGTTCTACTCTGTGAGTTCAATGCCAACATCACAAAGCAGTTTCAGAGAATGCTTCTGTCTAGTTTCTAGGTGAAGAAATTCCCGTTTCCCCCGAAGGTCTGAAAGAGCTCCAAACACTCACTTGCAGATTCTGCAAAAAGACTGTTTCAAAACTGCTCTATCAATAGGAAGTTTCAACTCTGTGTGTTGAATGCAAACATCGTAAAGAATTTTCTGGGAATGCTTCTGTCTAGTTTTTATATGAAGATATTTCCTTTTCCACCACAGGCCTCAAAGCGCTCTGTATGAACACTTGCAGATACTACCCAATGGTGTTTTAAAACGGCTCTAACCGGAGAAAACTTCAAATCTGTGAGTTGAGTGCACACAGCACAAAGCAGTTTCAGCTAATTCTTCTGTCTAGTTTGTATGTGAAGAAATTCTCGTTTCCAACGAAGGTCTCAAAGAGCTCAAAATATCCATTACCAGATTATGCAAAATCACAGTTTCAAAACTGCTCTATGAAAAGGAAGGTTCAACTCTGTGAGTTGAATGCACACATCAGAAAGAAGTTTCTGAGAATGCTTCTGCCCAGTTTTAATTTGAAGATATTTTCTTTTCCACCATAGACCACAAAGCTCTCCGTATGAACACTTGCAGATTCTACACAATAGTGTTTCAAAACCGCTCTAACAAGAGAAAGGTTCCAATCTGTGAGTTGAGTGCAGACATCACAAAGCAGTTTCAGAAAATGCTCCTGTCTAGTTTGTATATGAAGAAATTCCCGTTTCCAAAGAAGGCCTCAAAGAGCTCCAAATATCCACTTGCAGATTCTGCAAAAACACAGTTTCGTGACTGCCCTACCAAAAGGAATGTTCAACCCTGTGAGTTGAATGCGCACATCTTAAATCAGTTTCTGAGAATGCTTCTTTCTTGTTTCCATGTGAAGATATTTCGTATTCCACTACAGGGCTCCAAGCGCTCTGAATGAACACTTGCCGATTCTACAGAAAGAGTGTTTCAAAACTGCTCTATGAAAAGAAAGGTGCAACTCTGTGAGTTGAATGCAAACATCACAAAGCAGTTTCAGAGAATGATTCTGTCTAAGTTTTAGGTGAAGAAATTCCCATTTCCCCCGAAAGGTTTTAAAGAGCTCCAAACCTTAACTTGCGGATCCTACAAAAATACTGTTTCAAAACTGCTCTATCCATAGAAAGGTTCAACTCTGTGACTTCAATGCACACATCATAAAGAAGTTTCTGAGAGTGTTTCTGCCCAGTTTTTATGTGATGATATCTCTTCTTGCACCATAAGCCTCAAAGCGCTCCGAATGAACACTTGCACATTCCACAAAAAGAGAGTTTCAAAACTACTCCAGCAACAGAAATTTTCAACTCTGTGAGTTGAATGCACACATCAGAAAGAAGTCTCTGAGAATGCTTCTGTCTAGTTTTTAAGTGAAGATATTTCCTTTTCCACCAGAGGACTCAAAGCACTCCGAATGAATACTTGCATGTGCTACACAATAGTCTTTCAAAACTGGTCTAACCAAAGAAACGTTCAACTCTGTGAGCTGAGTGCACACATCACAAAGCAGTTTCAGAAAATGCTTCTGCTAGTTTGTATGTGAAGAATTCCCTTTTCCAACAAAGGTATCAAAGAGCTCAAAATATGTACTTGCAGATTCTGCAAAGCGCAGTTTCATAACTGCCCTATCAAAAGGAATGTTCAACCCTGTGAGTTGAATGCACACATCTTAAATGAGTTTCTGAGAATGCCTCTGTCTAGTTTTCTTGTGAAGATATTTCGTATTCCAATATAGGGCTCCAAGCGCTCTGATTGAACGCTTGCCGATTCTACAGAAAGAGTGTTTCAACACTGCTCTATCAAAAGAAAAGTGCAACTGTGTGAGGTGAACGCAAACATCACAAAGCAGTTTCAGAGAATGCTTCTGTCTAGTGTTTACGTGAAGAAAGTCCCGTTTCCAAAGAAGGCCTCAAAAAACTCCAAATATGGACTTGCAGCTTCTGCAAAGGGACTGTTTAAAAACTGCCCTATCAAAAGGAAGGTTCAGCTCTGTGAGTGGAATGCACACATCAGAAAGAAGTTTCTGAGAATGCTTCTGTCTAGTTTTAATGTGAAGATATTTCCTTTTCCACCATCGTCCCCAAAGCGCTCAGAAAGAACACTTACAGATTCCACAAAAAGAGTGTTTCAAAACTGCTCTATCAAAAGAAGTGTTCTACTCTGTGAGTTCAATGCCAACATCACAAAGCAGTTTCAGAGAATGCTTCTGTCTAGTTTTTAGGTGAAGAAATTCCCGTTTCCCCCGAAGGTCTGAAAGAGCTCCAAACATTCACTTGCAGATTCTGCAAAAAGACTGTTTCAAAACTGCTCTATCAATAGGAAGTTTCAACTCTGTGTGTTGAATGCAAACATCGTAAAGAATTTTCTGGGAATGCTTCTGTCTAGTTTTTATATGAAGAGATTTCCTTTTCCACCACAGGCCTCAAAGCGCTCTGTATGAACACTTGCAGATACTACCCAATGGTGTTTTAAAACGGCTCTAACCGGAGAAAACTTCAAATCTGTGAGTTGAGTGCACACAGCACAAAGCAGTTTCAGATAATTCTTCTGTCTAGTTTGTATGTGAAGAAATTCTCGTTTCCAACGAAGGTCTCAAAGAGCTCAAAATATCCATTACCAGATTATGCAAAATCACAGTTTCAAAACTGCTCTATGAAAAGGAAGGTTCAACTCTGTGAGTTGAATGCACACATCAGAAAGAAGTTTCTGAGAATGCTTCTGCCCAGTTTTAATATGAAGATATTTTCTTTTCCACCATAGACCACAAAGCTCTCCGTATGAACACTTGCAGATTCTACACAATAGTGTTTCAAAACCGCTCTAACAAGAGAAAGGTTCCAATCTGTGAGTTGAGTGCAGACATCACAAAGCAGTTTCAGAAAATGCTCCTGTCTAGTTTGTATATGAAGAAATTCCCGTTTCCAAAGAAGGCCTCAAAGAGCTCCAAATATCCACTTGCAGATTCTGCAAAAACACAGTTTCGTGACTGCCCTACCAAAAGGAATGTTCAACCCTGTGAGTTGAATGCGCACATCTTAAATCAGTTTCTGAGAATGCTTCTGTCTTGTTTCCATGTGAAGATATTTCGTATTCCACTACAGGGCTCAAAGCGCTCTGAATGAACACTTGCCGATTCTACAGAAAGAGTGTTTCAAAACTGCTCTATGAAAAGAAAGGTGCAACTCTGTGAGTTGAATGCAAACATCACAAAGCAGTTTCAGAGAATGATTCTGTCTAAGTTTTAGGTGAAGAAATTCCCATTTCCCCCGAAAGGTTTTAAAGAGCTCCAAACCTTAACTTGCGGATCCTACAAAAATACTGTTTCAAAACTGCTCTATCCATAGAAAGGTTCAACTCTGTGACTTCAATGCACACATCATAAAGAAGTTTCTGAGAGTGTTTCGGCCCAGTTTTTATGTGATGATATCTCTTCTTGCACCATAAGCCTCAAAGCGCTCCGAATGAACACTTGCACATTCCACAAAAAGAGAGTTTCAAAACTACTCCAGCAACAGAAATTTTCAACTCTGTGAGTTGAATGCACACATCAGAAAGAAGTCTCTGAGAATGCTTCTGTCTAGTTTTTAAGTGAAGATCTTTCCTTTTCCACCAGAGGACTCAAAGCACTCCGAATGAATACTTGCATGTGCTACACAATAGTGTTTCAAAACTGGTCTAACAAAAGAAGCGTTCAACTCTGTGAGCTGAGTGCACACATCACAAAGCAGTTTCAGAAAATGCTTCTGCTAGTTTGTATGTGAAGAATTCCCTTTTCCAACAAAGGCATCAAAGAGCTCAAAATATGTACTTGCAGAATCTGCAAAGCGCAGTTTCATAACTCCCTTATCAAAAGGAACGTTCAACGCTGTGAGTTGAATGCACACATCTTAAATGAGTTTCTGAGAATGCCTCTGTCTAGTTTTCTTGTGAAGATATTTCGTATTCCAATATAGGGCTCCAAGCGCTCTGATTGAACGCTTGCCGATTCTACAGAAAGAGTGTTTCAACACTGCTCTATCAAAAGAAAAGTGCAACTGTGTGAGTTGAACGCAAACATCACAAAGCAGTTTCAGAGAATGCTTCTGTCTAGTGTTTACGTGAAGAAAGTCCCGTTTCCAAAGAAGGCCTCAAAAAACTCCAAATATGGACTTGCAGCTTCTGCAAAGGGACTGTTTAAAAACTGCCCTATCAAAAGGAAGGTTCAGCTCTGTGAGTGGAATGCACACATCAGAAAGAAGTTTCTGAGAATGCTTCTGTCTAGTTTTAATGTGAAGATATTTCCTTTTCCACCATCGTCCCCAAAGCGCTCAGAAAGAACACTTACAGATTCCACAAAAAGAGTGTTTCAAAACTGCTCTATCAAAAGAAGTGTTCTACTCTGTGAGTTCAATGCCAACATCACAAAGCAGTTTCAGAGAATGCTTCTGTCTAGTTTCTAGGTGAAGAAATTCCCGTTTCCCCCGAAGGTCTGAAAGAGCTCCAAACACTCACTTGCAGATTCTGCAAAAAGACTGTTTCAAAACTGCTCTATCAATAGGAAGTTTCAACTCTGTGTGTTGAATGCAAACATCGTAAAGAATTTTCTGGGAATGCTTCTGTCTAGTTTTTATATGAAGATATTTCCTTTTCCACCACAGGCCTCAAAGCGCTCTGTATGAACACTTGCAGATACTACCCAATGGTGTTTTAAAACGGCTCTAACCGGAGAAAACTTCAAATCGGTGAGTTGAGTGCACACAGCACAAAGCAGTTTCAGCTAATTCTTCTGTCTAGTTTGTATGTGAAGAAATTCTCGTTTCCAACGAAGGTCTCAAAGAGCTCAAAATATCCATTACCAGATTATGCAAAATCACAGTTTCAAAACTGCTCTATGAAAAGGAAGGTTCAACTCTGTGAGTTGAATGCACACATCAGAAAGAAGTTTCTGAGAATGCTTCTGCCCAGTTTTAATTTGAAGATATTTTCTTTTCCACCATAGACCACAAAGCTCTCCGTATGAACACTTGCAGATTCTACACAATAGTGTTTCAAAACCGCTCTAACAAGAGAAAGGTTCCAATCTGTGAGTTGAGTGCAGACATCACAAAGCAGTTTCAGAAAATGCTCCTGTCTAGTTTGTATATGAAGAAATTCCCGTTTCCAAAGAAGGCCTCAAAGAGCTCCAAATATCCACTTGCAGATTCTGCAAAAACACAGTTTCGTGACTGCCCTACCAAAAGGAATGTTCAACCCTGTGAGTTGAATGCGCACATCTTAAATCAGTTTCTGAGAATGCTTCTGTCTTGTTTCCATGTGAAGATATTTCGTATTCCACTACAGGGCTCCAAGCGCTCTGAATGAACACTTGCCGATTCTACAGAAAGAGTGTTTCAAAACTGCTCTATGAAAAGAAAGGTGCAACTCTGTGAGTTGAATGCAAACATCACAAAGCAGTTTCAGAGAATGATTCTGTCTAAGTTTTAGGTGAAGAAATTCCCATTTCCCCCGAAAGGTTTTAAAGAGCTCCAAACCTTAACTTGCGGATCCTACAAAAATACTGTTTCAAAACTGCTCTATCCATAGAAAGGTTCAACACTGTGACTTCAATGCACACATCATAAAGAAGTTTCTGAGAGTGTTTCTGCCCAGTTTTTATGTGATGATATCTCTTCTTGCACCATAAGCCTCAAAGCGCTCCGAATGAACACTTGCACATTCCACAAAAAGAGAGTTTCAAAACTACTCCAGCAACAGAAATTTTCAACTCTGTGAGTTGAATGCACACATCAGAAAGAAGTCTCTGAGAATGCTTCTGTCTAGTTTTTAAGTGAAGATCTTTCCTTTTCCACCAGAGGACTCAAAGCACTCCGAATGAATACTTGCATGTGCTACACAATAGTCTTTCAAAACTGGTCTAACCAAAGAAACGTTCAACTCTGTGAGCTGAGTGCACACATCACAAAGCAGTTTCAGAAAATGCTTCTGCTAGTTTGTATGTGAAGAATTCCCTTTTCCAACAACGGTATCAAAGAGCTCAAAATATGTACTTGCAGATTCTGCAAAGCGCAGTTTCATAACTGCCCTATCAAAAGGAATGTTCAACCCTGTGAGTTGAATGCACACATCTTAAATGAGTTTCTGAGAATGCCTCTGTCTAGTTTTCTTGTGAAGATATTTCGTATTCCAATATAGGGCTCCAAGCGCTCTGATTGAACGCTTGCCGATTCTACAGAAAGAGTGTTTCAACACTGCTCTATCAAAAGAAAAGTGCAACTGTGTGAGTTGAACGCAAACATCACAAAGCAGTTTCAGAGAATGCTTCTGTCTAGTGTTTACGTGAAGAAAGTCCCGTTTCCAAAGAAGGCCTCAAAAAACTCCAAATATGGACTTGCAGCTTGTGCAAAGGGACTGTTTAAAAACTGCCCTATCAAAAGGAAGGTTCAGCTCTGTGAGTGGAATGCACACATCAGAAAGAAGTTTCTGAGAATGCTTCTGTCTAGTTTTAATGTGAAGATATTTCCTTTTCCACCATCGTCCCCAAAGCGCTCAGAAAGAACACTTACAGATTCCACAAAAAGAGTGTTTCAAAACTGCTCTATCAAAAGAAGTGTTCTACTCTGTGAGTTCAATGCCAACATCACAAAGCAGTTTCAGAGAATGCTTCTGTCTAGTTTCTAGGTGAAGAAATTCCCGTTTCCCCCGAAGGTCTGAAAGAGCTCCAAACACTCACTTGCAGATTCTGCAAAAAGACTGTTTCAAAACTGCTCTATCAATAGGAAGTTTCAACTCTGTGTGTTGAATGCAAACATCGTAAAGAATTTTCTGGGAATGCTTCTGTCTAGTTTTTATATGAAGATATTTCCTTTTCCACCACAGGCCTCAAAGCGCTCTGTATGAACACTTGCAGATACTACCCAATGGTGTTTTAAAACGGCTCTAACCGGAGAAAACTTCAAATCTGTGAGTTGAGTGCACACAGCACAAAGCAGTTTCAGATAATTCTTCTGTCTAGTTTGTATGTGAAGAAATTCTCGTTTCCAACGAAGGTCTCAAAGAGCTCAAAATATCCATTACCAGATTATGCAAAATCACAGTTTCAAAACTGCTCTATGAAAAGGAAGGTTCAACTCTGTGAGTTGAATGCACACATCAGAAAGAAGTTTCTGAGAATGCTTCTGCCCAGTTTTAATTTGAAGATATTTTCTTTTCCACCATAGACCACAAAGCTCTCCGTATGAACACTTGCAGATTCTACACAATAGTGTTTCAAAACCGCTCTAACAAGAGAAAGGTTCCAATCTGTGAGTTGAGTGCAGACATCACAAAGCAGTTTCAGAAAATGCTCCTGTCTAGTTTGTATATGAAGAAATTCCCGTTTCCAAAGAAGGCCTCAAAGAGCTCCAAATATCCACTTGCAGATTCTGCAAAAACACAGTTTCGTGACTGCCCTACCAAAAGGAATGTTCAACCCTGTGAGTTGAATGCGCACATCTTAAATCAGTTTCTGAGAATGCTTCTGTCTTGTTTCCATGTGAAGATATTTCGTATTCCACTACAGGGCTCCAAGCGCTCTGAATGAACACTTGCCGATTCTACAGAAAGAGTGTTTCAAAACTGCTCTATGAAAAGAAAGGTGCAACTCTGTGAGTTGAATGCAAACATCACAAAGCAGTTTCAGAGAATGATTCTGTCTAAGTTTTAGGTGAAGAAATTCCCATTTCCCCCGAAAGGTTTTAAAGAGCTCCAAACCTTAACTTGCGGATCCTACAAAAATACTGTTTCAAAACTGCTCTATCCATAGAAAGGTTCAACTCTGTGACTTCAATGCACACATCATAAAGAAGTTTCTGAGAGTGTTTCTGCCCAGTTTTTATGTGATGATATCTCTTCTTGCACCATAAGCCTCAAAGCGCTCCGAATGAACACTTGCACATTCCACAAAAAGAGAGTTTCAAAACTACTCCAGCAACAGAAATTTTCAACTCTGTGAGTTGAATGCACACATCAGAAAGAAGTCTCTGAGAATGCTTCTGTCTAGTTTTTAAGTGAAGATCTTTCCTTTTCCACCAGAGGACTCAAAGCACTCCGAATGAATACTTGCATGTGCTACACAATAGTCTTTCAAAACTGGTCTAACCAAAGAAACGTTCAACTCTGTGAGCTGAGTGCACACATCACAAAGCAGTTTCAGAAAATGCTTCTGCTAGTTTGTATGTGAAGAATTCCCTTTTCCAACAAAGGTATCAAAGAGCTCAAAATATGTACTTGCAGATTCTGCAAAGCGCAGTTTCATAACTGCCCTATCAAAAGGAATGTTCAACCCTGTGAGTTGAATGCACACATCTTAAATGAGTTTCTGAGAATGCCTCTGTCTAGTTTTCTTGTGAAGATATTTCGTATTCCAATATAGGGCTCCAAGCGCTCTGATTGAACGCTTGCCGATTCTACAGAAAGAGTGTTTCAACACTGCTCTATGAAAAGAAAAGTGCAACTGTGTGAGGTGAACGCAAACATCACAAAGCAGTTTCAGAGAATGCTTCTGTCTAGTGTTTACGTGAAGAAAGTCCCGTTTCCAAAGAAGGCCTCAAAAAACTCCAAATATGGACTTGCAGCTTCTGCAAAGGGACTGTTTAAAAACTGCCCTATCAAAAGGAAGGTTCAGCTCTGTGAGTGGAATGCACACATCAGAAAGAAGTTTCTGAGAATGCTTCTGTCTAGTTTTAATGTGAAGATATTTCCTTTTCCACCATCGTCCCCAAAGCGCTCAGAAAGAACACTTACAGATTCCACAAAAAGAGTGTTTCAAAACTGCTCTATCAAAAGAAGTGTTCTACTCTGTGAGTTCAATGCCAACATCACAAAGCAGTTTCAGAGAATGCTTCTGTCTAGTTTCTAGGTGAAGAAATTCCCGTTTCCCCCGAAGGTCTGAAAGAGCTCCAAACATTCACTTGCAGATTCTGCAAAAAGACTGTTTCAAAACTGCTCTATCAATAGGAAGTTTCAACTCTGTGTGTTGAATGCAAACATCGTAAAGAATTTTCTGGGAATGCTTCTGTCTAGTTTTTATATGAAGAGATTTCCTTTTCCACCACAGGCCTCAAAGCGCTCTGTATGAACACTTGCAGATACTACCCAATGGTGTTTTAAAACGGCTCTAACCGGAGAAAACTTCAAATCTGTGAGTTGAGTGCACACAGCACAAAGCAGTTTCAGATAATTCTTCTGTCTAGTTTGTATGTGAAGAAATTCTCGTTTCCAACGAAGGTCTCAAAGAGCTCAAAATATCCATTACCAGATTATGCAAAATCACAGTTTCAAAACTGCTCTATGAAAAGGAAGGTTCAACTCTGTGAGTTGAATGCACACATCACAAAGAAGTTTCTGAGAATGCTTCTGCCCAGTTTTAATATGAAGATATTTTCTTTTCCACCATAGACCACAAAGCTCTCCGTATGAACACTTGCAGATTCTACACAATAGTGTTTCAAAACCGCTCTAACAAGAGAAAGGTTCCAATCTGTGAGTTGAGTGCAGACATCACAAAGCAGTTTCAGAAAATGCTCCTGTCTAGTTTGTATATGAAGAAATTCCCGTTTCCAAAGAAGGCCTCAAAGAGCTCCAAATATCCACTTGCAGATTCTGCAAAAACACAGTTTCGTGACTGCCCTACCAAAAGGAATGTTCAACCCTGTGAGTTGAATGCGCACATCTTAAATCAGTTTCTGAGAATGCTTCTGTCTTGTTTCCATGTGAAGATATTTCGTATTCCACTACAGGGCTCCAAGCGCTCTGAATGAACACTTGCCGATTCTACAGAAAGAGTGTTTCAAAACTGCTCTATGAAAAGAAAGGTGCAACTCTGTGAGTTGAATGCAAACATCACAAAGCAGTTTCAGAGAATGATTCTGTCTAAGTTTTAGGTGAAGAAATTCCCATTTCCCCCGAAAGGTTTTAAAGAGCTCCAAACCTTAACTTGCGGATCCTACAAAAATACTGTTTCAAAACTGCTCTATCCATAGAAAGGTTCAACTCTGTGACTTCAATGCACACATCATAAAGAAGTTTCTGAGAGTGTTTCTGCCCAGTTTTTATGTGATGATATCTCTTCTTGCACCATAAGCCTCAAAGCGCTCCGAATGAACACTTGCACATTCCACAAAAAGAGAGTTTCAAAACTACTCCAGCAACAGAAATTTTCAACTCTGTGAGTTGAATGCACACATCAGAAAGAAGTCTCTGAGAATGCTTCTGTCTAGTTTTTAAGTGAAGATCTTTCCTTTTCCACCAGAGGACTCAAAGCACTCCGAATGAATACTTGCATGTGCTACACAATAGTCTTTCAAAACTGGTCTAACCAAAGAAACGTTCAACTCTGTGAGCTGAGTGCACACATCACAAAGCAGTTTCAGAAAATGCTTCTGCTAGTTTGTATGTGAAGAATTCCCTTTTCCAACAAAGGTATCAAAGAGCTCAAAATATGTACTTGCAGATTCTGCAAAGCGCAGTTTCATAACTGCCCTATCAAAAGGAATGTTCAACCCTGTGAGTTGAATGCACACATCTTAAATGAGTTTCTGAGAATGCCTCTGTCTAGTTTTCTTGTGAAGATATTTCGTATTCCAATATAGGGCTCCAAGCGCTCTGATTGAACGCTTGCCGATTCTACAGAAAGAGTGTTTCAACACTGCTCTATGAAAAGAAAAGTGCAACTGTGTGAGGTGAACGCAAACATCACAAAGCAGTTTCAGAGAATGCTTCTGTCTAGTGTTTACGTGAAGAAAGTCCCGTTTCCAAAGAAGGCCTCAAAAAACTCCAAATATGGACTTGCAGCTTCTGCAAAGGGACTGTTTAAAAACTGCCCTATCAAAAGGAAGGTTCAGCTCTGTGAGTGGAATGCACACATCAGAAAGAAGTTTCTGAGAATGCTTCTGTCTAGTTTTAATGTGAAGATATTTCCTTTTCCACCATCGTCCCCAAAGCGCTCAGAAAGAACACTTACAGATTCCACAAAAAGAGTGTTTCAAAACTGCTCTATCAAAAGAAGTGTTCTACTCTGTGAGTTCAATGCCAACATCACAAAGCAGTTTCAGAGAATGCTTCTGTCTAGTTTCTAGGTGAAGAAATTCCCGTTTCCCCCGAAGGTCTGAAAGAGCTCCAAACATTCACTTGCAGATTCTGCAAAAAGACTGTTTCAAAACTGCTCTATCAATAGGAAGTTTCAACTCTGTGTGTTGAATGCAAACATCGTAAAGAATTTTCTGGGAATGCTTCTGTCTAGTTTTTATATGAAGAGATTTCCTTTTCCACCACAGGCCTCAAAGCGCTCTGTATGAACACTTGCAGATACTACCCAATGGTGTTTTAAAACGGCTCTAACCGGAGAAAACTTCAAATCTGTGAGTTGAGTGCACACAGCACAAAGCAGTTTCAGATAATTCTTCTGTCTAGTTTGTATGTGAAGAAATTCTCGTTTCCAACGAAGGTCTCAAAGAGCTCAAAATATCCATTACCAGATTATGCAAAATCACAGTTTCAAAACTGCTCTATGAAAAGGAAGGTTCAACTCTGTGAGTTGAATGCACACATCACAAAGAAGTTTCTGAGAATGCTTCTGCCCAGTTTTAATATGAAGATATTTTCTTTTCCACCATAGACCACAAAGCTCTCCGTATGAACACTTGCAGATTCTACACAATAGTGTTTCAAAACCGCTCTAACAAGAGAAAGGTTCCAATCTGTGAGTTGAGTGCAGACATCACAAAGCAGTTTCAGAAAATGCTCCTGTCTAGTTTGTATATGAAGAAATTCCCGTTTCCAAAGAAGGCCTCAAAGAGCTCCAAATATCCACTTGCAGATTCTGCAAAAACACAGTTTCGTGACTGCCCTACCAAAAGGAATGTTCAACCCTGTGAGTTGAATGCGCACATCTTAAATCAGTTTCTGAGAATGCTTCTGTCTTGTTTCCATGTGAAGATATTTCGTATTCCACTACAGGGCTCCAAGCGCTCTGAATGAACACTTGCCGATTCTACAGAAAGAGTGTTTCAAAACTGCTCTATGAAAAGAAAGGTGCAACTCTGTGAGTTGAATGCAAACATCACAAAGCAGTTTCAGAGAATGATTCTGTCTAAGTTTTAGGTGAAGAAATTCCCATTTCCCCCGAAAGGTTTTAAAGAGCTCCAAACCTTAACTTGCGGATCCTACAAAAATACTGTTTCAAAACTGCTCTATCCATAGAAAGGTTCAACTCTGTGACTTCAATGCACACATCATAAAGAAGTTTCTGAGAGTGTTTCTGCCCAGTTTTTATGTGATGATATCTCTTCTTGCACCATAAGCCTCAAAGCGCTCCGAATGAACACTTGCACATTCCACAAAAAGAGAGTTTCAAAACTACTCCAGCAACAGAAATTTTCAACTCTGTGAGTTGAATGCACACATCAGAAAGAAGTCTCTGAGAATGCTTCTGTCTAGTTTTTAAGTGAAGATATTTCCTTTTCCACCAGAGGACTCAAAGCACTCCGAATGAATACTTGCATGTGCTACACAATAGTCTTTCAAAACTGGTCTAACCAAAGAAACGTTCAACTCTGTGAGCTGAGTGCACACAACACAAAGCAGTTTCAGAAAATGCTTCTGCTAGTTTGTATGTGAAGAATTCCCTTTTCCAACAAAGGTATCAAAGAGCTCAAAATATGTACTTGCAGATTCTGCAAAGCGCAGTTTCATAACTGCCCTATCAAAAGGAATGTTCAACGCTGTGAGTTGAATGCACACATCTTAAATGAGTTTCTGAGAATGCCTCTGTCTAGTTTCCTTGTGAAGATATTTCGTATTCCAATATAGGGCTCCAAGCGCTCTGATTGAACGCTTGCCGATTCTACAGAAAGAGTGTTTCAACACTGCTCTATCAAAAGAAAAGTGCAACTGTGTGAGGTGAACGCAAACATCACAAAGCAGTTTCAGAGAATGCTTCTGTCTAGTGTTTACGTGAAGAAAGTCCCGTTTCCAAAGAAGGCCTCAAAAAACTCCAAATATGGACTTGCAGCTTCTGCAAAGGGACTGTTTAAAAACTGCCCTATCAAAAGGAAGGTTCAGCTCTGTGAGTGGAATGCACACATCAGAAAGAAGTTTCTGAGAATGCTTCTGTCTAGTTTTAATGTGAAGATATTTCCTTTTCCACCATCGTCCCCAAAGCGCTCAGAAAGAACACTTACAGATTCCACAAAAAGAGTGTTTCAAAACTGCTCTATCAAAAGAAGTGTTCTACTCTGTGAGTTCAATGCCAACATCACAAAGCAGTTTCAGAGAATGCTTCTGTCTAGTTTTTAGGTGAAGAAATTCCCGTTTCCCCCGAAGGTCTGAAAGAGCTCCAAACATTCACTTGCAGATTCTGCAAAAAGACTGTTTCAAAACTGCTCTATCAATAGGAAGTTTCAACTCTGTGTGTTGAATGCAAACATCGTAAAGAATTTTCTGGGAATGCTTCTGTCTAGTTTTTATATGAAGAGATTTCCTTTTCCACCACAGGCCTCAAAGCGCTCTGTATGAACACTTGCAGATACTACCCAATGGTGTTTTAAAACGGCTCTAACCGGAGAAAACTTCAAATCTGTGAGTTGAGTGCACACAGCACAAAGCAGTTTCAGATAATTCTTCTGTCTAGTTTGTATGTGAAGAAATTCTCGTTTCCAACGAAGGTCTCAAAGAGCTCAAAATATCCATTACCAGATTATGCAAAATCACAGTTTCAAAACTGCTCTATGAAAAGGAAGGTTCAACTCTGTGAGTTGAATGCACACATCAGAAAGAAGTTTCTGAGAATGCTTCTGCCCAGTTTTAATATGAAGATATTTTCTTTTCCACCATAGACCACAAAGCTCTCCGTATGAACACTTGCAGATTCTACACAATAGTGTTTCAAAACCGCTCTAACAAGAGAAAGGTTCCAATCTGTGAGTTGAGTGCAGACATCACAAAGCAGTTTCAGAAAATGCTCCTGTCTAGTTTGTATATGAAGAAATTCCAGTTTCCAAAGAAGGCCTCAAAGAGCTCCAAATATCCACTTGCAGATTCTGCAAAAACACAGTTTCGTGACTGCCCTACCAAAAGGAATGTTCAACCCTGTGAGTTGAATGCACACATCTTAAATCAGTTTCTGAGAATGCTTCTGTCTTGTTTCCATGTGAAGATATTTCGTATTCCACTACAGGGCTCCAAGCGCTCTGAATGAACACTTGCCGATTCTACAGAAAGAGTGTTTCAAAACTGCTCTATGAAAAGAAAGGTGCAACTCTGTGAGTTGAATGCAAACATCACAAAGCAGTTTCAGAGAATGATTCTGTCTAAGTTTTAGGTGAAGAAATTCCCATTTCCCCCGAAAGGTTTTAAAGAGCTCCAAACCTTAACTTGCGGATCCTACAAAAATACTGTTTCAAAACTGCTCTATCCATAGAAAGGTTCAACTCTGTGACTTCAATGCACACATCATAAAGAAGTTTCTGAGAGTGTTTCTGCCCAGTTTTTATGTGATGATATCTCTTCTTGCACCATAAGCCTCAAAGCGCTCCGAATGAACACTTGCACATTCCACAAAAAGAGAGTTTCAAAACTACTCCAGCAACAGAAATTTTCAACTCTGTGAGTTGAATGCACACATCAGAAAGAAGTCTCTGAGAATGCTTCTGTCTAGTTTTTAAGTGAAGATATTTCCTTTTCCACCAGAGGACTCAAAGCACTCCGAATGAATACTTGCATGTGCTACACAATAGTCTTTCAAAACTGGTCTAACCAAAGAAACGTTCAACTCTGTGAGCTGAGTGCACACATCACAAAGCAGTTTCAGAAAATGCTTCTGCTAGTTTGTATGTGAAGAATTCCCTTTTCCAACAAAGGTATCAAAGAGCTCAAAATATGTACTTGCAGATTCTGCAAAGCGCAGTTTCATAACTGCCCTATCAAAAGGAATGTTCAACCCTGTGAGTTGAATGCACACATCTTAAATGAGTTTCTGAGAATGCCTCTGTCTAGTTTTCTTGTGAAGATATATCGTATTCCAATATAGGGCTCCAAGCGCTCTGATTGAACGCTTGCCGATTCTACAGAAAGAGTGTTTCAACACTGCTCTATCAAAAGAAAAGTGCAACTGTGTGAGGTGAACGCAAACATCACAAAGCAGTTTCAGAGAATGCTTCTGTCTAGTGTTTACGTGAAGAAAGTCCCGTTTCCAAAGAAGGCCTCAAAAAACTCCAAATATGGACTTGCAGCTTCTGCAAAGGGACTGTTTAAAAACTGCCCTATCAAAAGGAAGGTTCAGCTCTGTGAGTGGAATGCACACATCAGAAAGAAGGTTCTGAGAATGCTTCTGTCTAGTTTTAATGTGAAGATATTTCCTTTTCCACCATCGTCCCCAAAGCGCTCAGAAAGAACACTTACAGATTCCACAAAAAGAGTGTTTCAAAACTGCTCTATCAAAAGAAGTGTTCTACTCTGTGAGTTCAATGCCAACATCACAAAGCAGTTTCAGAGAATGCTTCTGTCTAGTTTCTAGGTGAAGAAATTCCCGTTTCCCCCGAAGGTCTGAAAGAGCTCCAAACACTCACTTGCAGATTCTGCAAAAAGACTGTTTCAAAACTGCTCTATCAATAGGAAGTTTCAACTCTGTGTGTTGAATGCAAACATCGTAAAGAATTTTCTGGGAATGCTTCTGTCTAGTTTTTATATGAAGAGATTTCCTTTTCCACCACAGGCCTCAAAGCGCTCTGTATGAACACTTGCAGATACTACCCAATGGTGTTTTAAAACGGCTCTAACCGGAGAAAACTTCAAATCTGTGAGTTGAGTGCACACAGCACAAAGCAGTTTCAGATAATTCTTCTGTCTAGTTTGTATGTGAAGAAATTCTCGTTTCCAACGAAGGTCTCAAAGAGCTCAAAATATCCATTACCAGATTATGCAAAATCACAGTTTCAAAACTGCTCTATGAAAAGGAAGGTTCAACTCTGTGAGTTGAATGCACACATCAGAAAGAAGTTTCTGAGAATGCTTCTGCCCAGTTTTAATTTGAAGATATTTTCTTTTCCACCATAGACCACAAAGCTCTCCGTATGAACACTTGCAGATTCTACACAATAGTGTTTCAAAACCGCTCTAACAAGAGAAAGGTTCCAATCTGTGAGTTGAGTGCAGACATCACAAAGCAGTTTCAGAAAATGCTCCTGTCTAGTTTGTATATGAAGAAATTCCCGTTTCCAAAGAAGGCCTCAAAGAGCTCCAAATATCCACTTGCAGATTCTGCAAAAACACAGTTTCGTGACTGCCCTACCAAAAGGAATGTTCAACCCTGTGAGTTGAATGCGCACATCTTAAATCAGTTTCTGAGAATGCTTCTGTCTTGTTTCCATGTGAAGATATTTCGTATTCCACTACAGGGCTCCAAGCGCTCTGAATGAACACTTGCCGATTCTACAGAAAGAGTGTTTCAAAACTGCTCTATGAAAAGAAAGGTGCAACTCTGTGAGTTGAATGCAAACATCACAAAGCAGTTTCAGAGAATGATTCTGTCTAAGTTTTAGGTGAAGAAATTCCCATTTCCCCCGAAAGGTTTTAAAGAGCTCCAAACCTTAACTTGCGGATCCTACAAAAATACTGTTTCAAAACTGCTCTATCCATAGAAAGGTTCAACTCTGTGACTTCAATGCACACATCATAAAGAAGTTTCTGAGAGTGTTTCTGCCCAGTTTTTATGTGATGATATCTCTTCTTGCACCATAAGCCTCAAAGCGCTCCGAATGAACACTTGCACATTCCACAAAAAGAGAGTTTCAAAACTACTCCAGCAACAGAAATTTTCAACTCTGTGAGTTGAATGCACACATCAGAAAGAAGTCTCTGAGAATGCTTCTGTCTAGTTTTTAAGTGAAGATCTTTCCTTTTCCACCAGAGGACTCAAAGCACTCCGAATGAATACTTGCATGTGCTACACAATAGTCTTTCAAAACTGGTCTAACCAAAGAAACGTTCAACTCTGTGAGCTGAGTGCACACATCACAAAGCAGTTTCAGAAAATGCTTCTGCTAGTTTGTATGTGAAGAATTCCCTTTTCCAACAAAGGTATCAAAGAGCTCAAAATATGTACTTGCAGATTCTGCAAAGCGCAGTTTCATAACTGCCCTATCAAAAGGAATGTTCAACGCTGTGAGTTGAATGCACACATCTTAAATGAGTTTCTGAGAATGCCTCTGTCTAGTTTTCTTGTGAAGATATTTCGTATTCCAATATAGGGCTCCAAGCGCTCTGATTGAACGCTTGCCGATTCTACAGAAAGAGTGTTTCAACACTGCTCTATCAAAAGAAAAGTGCAACTGTGTGAGTTGAACGCAAACATCACAAAGCAGTTTCAGAGAATGCTTCTGTCTAGTGTTTACGTGAAGAAAGTCCCGTTTCCAAAGAAGGCCTCAAAAAACTCCAAATATGGACTTGCAGCTTCTGCAAAGGGACTGTTTAAAAACTGCCCTATCAAAAGGAAGGTTCAGCTCTGTGAGTGGAATGCACACATCAGAAAGAAGGTTCTGAGAATGCTTCTGTCTAGTTTTAATGTGAAGATATTTCCTTTTCCACCATCGTCCCCAAAGCGCTCAGAAAGAACACTTACAGATTCCACAAAAAGAGTGTTTCAAAACTGCTCTATCAAAAGAAGTGTTCTACTCTGTGAGTTCAATGCCAACATCACAAAGCAGTTTCAGAGAATGCTTCTGTCTAGTTTCTAGGTGAAGAAATTCCCGTTTCCCCCGAAGGTCTGAAAGAGCTCCAAACACTCACTTGCAGATTCTGCAAAAAGACTGTTTCAAAACTGCTCTATCAATAGGAAGTTTCAACTCTGTGTGTTGAATGCAAACATCGTAAAGAATTTTCTGGGAATGCTTCTGTCTAGTTTTTATATGAAGAGATTTCCTTTTCCACCACAGGCCTCAAAGCGCTCTGTATGAACACTTGCAGATACTACCCAATGGTGTTTTAAAACGGCTCTAACCGGAGAAAACTTCAAATCTGTGAGTTGAGTGCACACAGCACAAAGCAGTTTCAGATAATTCTTCTGTCTAGTTTGTATGTGAAGAAATTCTCGTTTCCAACGAAGGTCTCAAAGAGCTCAAAATATCCATTACCAGATTATGCAAAATCACAGTTTCAAAACTGCTCTATGAAAAGGAAGGTTCAACTCTGTGAGTTGAATGCACACATCAGAAAGAAGTTTCTGAGAATGCTTCTGCCCAGTTTTAATTTGAAGATATTTTCTTTTCCACCATAGACCACAAAGCTCTCCGTATGAACACTTGCAGATTCTACACAATAGTGTTTCAAAACCGCTCTAACAAGAGAAAGGTTCCAATCTGTGAGTTGAGTGCAGACATCACAAAGCAGTTTCAGAAAATGCTCCTGTCTAGTTTGTATATGAAGAAATTCCCGTTTCCAAAGAAGGCCTCAAAGAGCTCCAAATATCCACTTGCAGATTCTGCAAAAACACAGTTTCGTGACTGCCCTACCAAAAGGAATGTTCAACCCTGTGAGTTGAATGCGCACATCTTAAATCAGTTTCTGAGAATGCTTCTGTCTTGTTTCCATGTGAAGATATTTCGTATTCCACTACAGGGCTCCAAGCGCTCTGAATGAACACTTGCCGATTCTACAGAAAGAGTGTTTCAAAACTGCTCTATGAAAAGAAAGGTGCAACTCTGTGAGTTGAATGCAAACATCACAAAGCAGTTTCAGAGAATGATTCTGTCTAAGTTTTAGGTGAAGAAATTCCCATTTCCCCCGAAAGGTTTTAAAGAGCTCCAAACCTTAACTTGCGGATCCTACAAAAATACTGTTTCAAAACTGCTCTATCCATAGAAAGGTTCAACTCTGTGACTTCAATGCACACATCATAAAGAAGTTTCTGAGAGTGTTTCTGCCCAGTTTTTATGTGATGATATCTCTTCTTGCACCATAAGCCTCAAAGCGCTCCGAATGAACACTTGCACATTCCACAAAAAGAGAGTTTCAAAACTACTCCAGCAACAGAAATTTTCAACTCTGTGAGTTGAATGCACACATCAGAAAGAAGTCTCTGAGAATGCTTCTGTCTAGTTTTTAAGTGAAGATATTTCCTTTTCCACCAGAGGACTCAAAGCACTCCGAATGAATACTTGCATGTGCTACACAATAGTCTTTCAAAACTGGTCTAACCAAAGAAACGTTCAACTCTGTGAGCTGAGTGCACACATCACAAAGCAGTTTCAGAAAATGCTTCTGCTAGTTTGTATGTGAAGAATTCCCTTTTCCAACAAAGGTATCAAAGAGCTCAAAATATGTACTTGCAGATTCTGCAAAGCGCAGTTTCATAACTGCCCTATCAAAAGGAATGTTCAACGCTGTGAGTTGAATGCACACATCTTAAATGAGTTTCTGAGAATGCCTCTGTCTAGTTTTCTTGTGAAGATATTTCGTATTCCAATATAGGGCTCCAAGCGCTCTGATTGAACGCTTGCCGATTCTACAGAAAGAGTGTTTCAACACTGCTCTATCAAAAGAAAAGTGCAACTGTGTGAGTTGAACGCAAACATCACAAAGCAGTTTCAGAGAATGCTTCTGTCTAGTGTTTACGTGAAGAAAGTCCCGTTTCCAAAGAAGGCCTCAAAAAACTCCAAATATGGACTTGCAGCTTCTGCAAAGGGACTGTTTAAAAACTGCCCTATCAAAAGGAAGGTTCAGCTCTGTGAGTGGAATGCACACATCAGAAAGAAGTTTCTGAGAATGCTTCTGTCTAGTTTTAATGTGAAGATATTTCCTTTTCCACCATCGTCCCCAAAGCGCTCAGAAAGAACACTTACAGATTCCACAAAAAGAGTGTTTCAAAACTGCTCTATCAAAAGAAGTGTTCTACTCTGTGAGTTCAATGCCAACATCACAAAGCAGTTTCAGAGAATGCTTCTGTCTAGTTTCTAGGTGAAGAAATTCCCGTTTCCCCCGAAGGTCTGAAAGAGCTCCAAACACTCACTTGCAGATTCTGCAAAAAGACTGTTTCAAAACTGCTCTATCAATAGGAAGTTTCAACTCTGTGTGTTGAATGCAAACATCGTAAAGAATTTTCTGGGAATGCTTCTGTCTAGTTTTTATATGAAGATATTTCCTTTTCCACCACAGGCCTCAAAGCGCTCTGTATGAACACTTGCAGATACTACCCAATGGTGTTTTAAAACGGCTCTAACCGGAGAAAACTTCAAATCTGTGAGTTGAGTGCACACAGCACAAAGCAGTTTCAGCTAATTCTTCTGTCTAGTTTGTATGTGAAGAAATTCTCGTTTCCAACGAAGGTCTCAAAGAGCTCAAAATATCCATTACCAGATTATGCAAAATCACAGTTTCAAAACTGCTCTATGAAAAGGAAGGTTCAACTCTGTGAGTTGAATGCACACATCAGAAAGAAGTTTCTGAGAATGCTTCTGCCCAGTTTTAATTTGAAGATATTTTCTTTTCCACCATAGACCACAAAGCTCTCCGTATGAACACTTGCAGATTCTACACAATAGTGTTTCAAAACCGCTCTAACAAGAGAAAGGTTCCAATCTGTGAGTTGAGTGCAGACATCACAAAGCAGTTTCAGAAAATGCTCCTGTCTAGTTTGTATATGAAGAAATTCCCGTTTCCAAAGAAGGCCTCAAAGAGCTCCAAATATCCACTTGCAGATTCTGCAAAAACACAGTTTCGTGACTGCCCTACCAAAAGGAATGTTCAACCCTGTGAGTTGAATGCGCACATCTTAAATCAGTTTCTGAGAATGCTTCTGTCTTGTTTCCATGTGAAGATATTTCGTATTCCACTACAGGGCTCCAAGCGCTCTGAATGAACACTTGCCGATTCTACAGAAAGAGTGTTTCAAAACTGCTCTATGAAAAGAAAGGTGCAACTCTGTGAGTTGAATGCAAACATCACAAAGCAGTTTCAGAGAATGATTCTGTCTAAGTTTTAGGTGAAGAAATTCCCATTTCCCCCGAAAGGTTTTAAAGAGCTCCAAACCTTAACTTGCGGATCCTACAAAAATACTGTTTCAAAACTGCTCTATCCATAGAAAGGTTCAACTCTGTGACTTCAATGCACACATCATAAAGAAGTTTCTGAGAGTGTTTCTGCCCAGTTTTTATGTGATGATATCTCTTCTTGCACCATAAGCCTCAAAGCGCTCCGAATGAACACTTGCACATTCCACAAAAAGAGAGTTTCAAAACTACTCCAGCAACAGAAATTTTCAACTCTGTGAGTTGAATGCACACATCAGAAAGAAGTCTCTGAGAATGCTTCTGTCTAGTTTTTAAGTGAAGATCTTTCCTTTTCCACCAGAGGACTCAAAGCACTCCGAATGAATACTTGCATGTGCTACACAATAGTCTTTCAAAACTGGTCTAACCAAAGAAACGTTCAACTCTGTGAGCTGAGTGCACACATCACAAAGCAGTTTCAGAAAATGCTTCTGCTAGTTTGTATGTGAAGAATTCCCTTTTCCAACAAAGGTATCAAAGAGCTCAAAATATGTACTTGCAGATTCTGCAAAGCGCAGTTTCATAACTGCCCTATCAAAAGGAATGTTCAACCCTGTGAGTTGAATGCACACATCTTAAATGAGTTTCTGAGAATGCCTCTGTCTAGTTTTCTTGTGAAGATATTTCGTATTCCAATATAGGGCTCCAAGCGCTCTGATTGAACGCTTGCCGATTCTACAGAAAGAGTGTTTCAACACTGCTCTATCAAAAGAAAAGTGCAACTGTGTGAGTTGAACGCAAACATCACAAAGCAGTTTCAGAGAATGCTTCTGTCTAGTGTTTACGTGAAGAAAGTCCCGTTTCCAAAGAAGGCCTCAAAAAACTCCAAATATGGACTTGCAGCTTGTGCAAAGGGACTGTTTAAAAACTGCCCTATCAAAAGGAAGGTTCAGCTCTGTGAGTGGAATGCACACATCAGAAAGAAGTTTCTGAGAATGCTTCTGTCTAGTTTTAATGTGAAGATATTTCCTTTTCCACCATCGTCCCCAAAGCGCTCAGAAAGAACACTTACAGATTCCACAAAAAGAGTGTTTCAAAACTGCTCTATCAAAAGAAGTGTTCTACTCTGTGAGTTCAATGCCAACATCACAAAGCAGTTTCAGAGAATGCTTCTGTCTAGTTTCTAGGTGAAGAAATTCCCGTTTCCCCCGAAGGTCTGAAAGAGCTCCAAACACTCACTTGCAGATTCTGCAAAAAGACTGTTTCAAAACTGCTCTATCAATAGGAAGTTTCAACTCTGTGTGTTGAATGCAAACATCGTAAAGAATTTTCTGGGAATGCTTCTGTCTAGTTTTTATATGAAGATATTTCCTTTTCCACCACAGGCCTCAAAGCGCTCTGTATGAACACTTGCAGATACTACCCAATGGTGTTTTAAAACGGCTCTAACCGGAGAAAACTTCAAATCTGTGAGTTGAGTGCACACAGCACAAAGCAGTTTCAGCTAATTCTTCTGTCTAGTTTGTATGTGAAGAAATTCTCGTTTCCAACGAAGGTCTCAAAGAGCTCAAAATATCCATTACCAGATTATGCAAAATCACAGTTTCAAAACTGCTCTATGAAAAGGAAGGTTCAACTCTGTGAGTTGAATGCACACATCAGAAAGAAGTTTCTGAGAATGCTTCTGCCCAGTTTTAATTTGAAGATATTTTCTTTTCCACCATAGACCACAAAGCTCTCCGTATGAACACTTGCAGATTCTACACAATAGTGTTTCAAAACCGCTCTAACAAGAGAAAGGTTCCAATCTGTGAGTTGAGTGCAGACATCACAAAGCAGTTTCAGAAAATGCTCCTGTCTAGTTTGTATATGAAGAAATTCCCGTTTCCAAAGAAGGCCTCAAAGAGCTCCAAATATCCACTTGCAGATTCTGCAAAAACACAGTTTCGTGACTGCCCTACCAAAAGGAATGTTCAACCCTGTGAGTTGAATGCGCACATCTTAAATCAGTTTCTGAGAATGCTTCTGTCTTGTTTCCATGTGAAGATATTTCGTATTCCACTACAGGGCTCCAAGCGCTCTGAATGAACACTTGCCGATTCTACAGAAAGAGTGTTTCAAAACTGCTCTATGAAAAGAAAGGTGCAACTCTGTGAGTTGAATGCAAACATCACAAAGCAGTTTCAGAGAATGATTCTGTCTAAGTTTTAGGTGAAGAAATTCCCATTTCCCCCGAAAGGTTTTAAAGAGCTCCAAACCTTAACTTGCGGATCCTACAAAAATACTGTTTCAAAACTGCTCTATCCATAGAAAGGTTCAACTCTGTGACTTCAATGCACACATCATAAAGAAGTTTCTGAGAGTGTTTCTGCCCAGTTTTTATGTGATGATATCTCTTCTTGCACCATAAGCCTCAAAGCGCTCCGAATGAACACTTGCACATTCCACAAAAAGAGAGTTTCAAAACTACTCCAGCAACAGAAATTTTCAACTCTGTGAGTTGAATGCACACATCAGAAAGAAGTCTCTGAGAATGCTTCTGTCTAGTTTTTAAGTGAAGATCTTTCCTTTTCCACCAGAGGACTCAAAGCACTCCGAATGAATACTTGCATGTGCTACACAATAGTCTTTCAAAACTGGTCTAACCAAAGAAACGTTCAACTCTGTGAGCTGAGTGCACACATCACAAAGCAGTTTCAGAAAATGCTTCTGCTAGTTTGTATGTGAAGAATTCCCTTTTCCAACAAAGGTATCAAAGAGCTCAAAATATGTACTTGCAGATTCTGCAAAGCGCAGTTTCATAACTGCCCTATCAAAAGGAATGTTCAACCCTGTGAGTTGAATGCACACATCTTAAATGAGTTTCTGAGAATGCCTCTGTCTAGTTTTCTTGTGAAGATATTTCGTATTCCAATATAGGGCTCCAAGCGCTCTGATTGAACGCTTGCCGATTCTACAGAAAGAGTGTTTCAACACTGCTCTATGAAAAGAAAAGTGCAACTGTGTGAGGTGAACGCAAACATCACAAAGCAGTTTCAGAGAATGCTTCTGTCTAGTGTTTACGTGAAGAAAGTCCCGTTTCCAAAGAAGGCCTCAAAAAACTCCAAATATGGACTTGCAGCTTCTGCAAAGGGACTGTTTAAAAACTGCCCTATCAAAAGGAAGGTTCAGCTCTGTGAGTGGAATGCACACATCAGAAAGAAGTTTCTGAGAATGCTTCTGTCTAGTTTTAATGTGAAGATATTTCCTTTTCCACCATCGTCCCCAAAGCGCTCAGAAAGAACACTTACAGATTCCACAAAAAGAGTGTTTCAAAACTGCTCTATCAAAAGAAGTGTTCTACTCTGTGAGTTCAATGCCAACATCACAAAGCAGTTTCAGAGAATGCTTCTGTCTAGTTTCTAGGTGAAGAAATTCCCGTTTCCCCCGAAGGTCTGAAAGAGCTCCAAACACTCACTTGCAGATTCTGCAAAAAGACTGTTTCAAAACTGCTCTATCAATAGGAAGTTTCAACTCTGTGTGTTGAATGCAAACATCGTAAAGAATTTTCTGGGAATGCTTCTGTCTAGTTTTTATATGAAGAGATTTCCTTTTCCACCACAGGCCTCAAAGCGCTCTGTATGAACACTTGCAGATACTACCCAATGGTGTTTTAAAACGGCTCTAACCGGAGAAAACTTCAAATCTGTGAGTTGAGTGCACACAGCACAAAGCAGTTTCAGATAATTCTTCTGTCTAGTTTGTATGTGAAGAAATTCTCGTTTCCAACGAAGGTCTCAAAGAGCTCAAAATATCCATTACCAGATTATGCAAAATCACAGTTTCAAAACTGCTCTATGAAAAGGAAGGTTCAACTCTGTGAGTTGAATGCACACATCAGAAAGAAGTTTCTGAGAATGCTTCTGCCCAGTTTTAATTTGAAGATATTTTCTTTTCCACCATAGACCACAAAGCTCTCCGTATGAACACTTGCAGATTCTACACAATAGTGTTTCAAAACCGCTCTAACAAGAGAAAGGTTCCAATCTGTGAGTTGAGTGCAGACATCACAAAGCAGTTTCAGAAAATGCTCCTGTCTAGTTTGTATATGAAGAAATTCCCGTTTCCAAAGAAGGCCTCAAAGAGCTCCAAATATCCACTTGCAGATTCTGCAAAAACACAGTTTCGTGACTGCCCTACCAAAAGGAATGTTCAACCCTGTGAGTTGAATGCGCACATCTTAAATCAGTTTCTGAGAATGCTTCTGTCTTGTTTCCATGTGAAGATATTTCGTATTCCACTACAGGGCTCCAAGCGCTCTGAATGAACACTTGCCGATTCTACAGAAAGAGTGTTTCAAAACTGCTCTATGAAAAGAAAGGTGCAACTCTGTGAGTTGAATGCAAACATCACAAAGCAGTTTCAGAGAATGATTCTGTCTAAGTTTTAGGTGAAGAAATTCCCATTTCCCCCGAAAGGTTTTAAAGAGCTCCAAACCTTAACTTGCAGATCCTACAAAAATACTGTTTCAAAACTGCTCTATCCATAGAAAGGTTCAACTCTGTGACTTCAATGCACACATCATAAAGAAGTTTCTGAGAGTGTTTCTGCCCAGTTTTTATGTGATGATATCTCTTCTTGCACCATAAGCCTCAAAGCGCTCCGAATGAACACTTGCACATTCCACAAAAAGAGAGTTTCAAAACTACTCCAGCAACAGAAATTTTCAACTCTGTGAGTTGAATGCACACATCAGAAAGAAGTCTCTGAGAATGCTTCTGTCTAGTTTTTAAGTGAAGATCTTTCCTTTTCCACCAGAGGACTCAAAGCACTCCGAATGAATACTTGCATGGGCTACACAATAGTCTTTCAAAACTGGTCTAACCAAAGAAACGTTCAACTCTGTGAGCTGAGTGCACACATCACAAAGCAGTTTCAGAAAATGCTTCTGCTAGTTTGTATGTGAAGAATTCCCTTTTCCAACAAAGGCATCAAAGAGCTCAAAATATGTACTTGCAGATTCTGCAAAGCGCAGTTTCATAACTGCCCTATCAAAAGGAATGTTCAACGCTGTGAGTTGAATGCACACATCTTAAATGAGTTTCTGAGAATGCCTCTGTCTAGTTTTCTTGTGAAGATATTTCGTATTCCAATATAGGGCTCCAAGCGCTCTGATTGAACGCTTGCCGATTCTACAGAAAGAGTGTTTCAACACTGCTCTATCAAAAGAAAAGTGCAACTGTGTGAGTTGAACGCAAACATCACAAAGCAGTTTCAGAGAATGCTTCTGTCTAGTGTTTACGTGAAGAAAGTCCCGTTTCCAAAGAAGGCCTCAAAAAACTCCAAATATGGACTTGCAGCTTCTGCAAAGGGACTGTTTAAAAACTGCCCTATCAAAAGGAAGGTTCAGCTCTGTGAGTGGAATGCACACATCAGAAAGAAGTTTCTGAGAATGCTTCTGTCTAGTTTTAATGTGAAGATATTTCCTTTTCCACCATCGTCCCCAAAGCGCTCAGAAAGAACACTTACAGATTCCACAAAAAGAGTGTTTCAAAACTGCTCTATCAAAAGAAGTGTTCTACTCTGTGAGTTCAATGCCAACATCACAAAGCAGTTTCAGAGAATGCTTCTGTCTAGTTTCTAGGTGAAGAAATTCCCGTTTCCCCCGAAGGTCTGAAAGAGCTCCAAACACTCACTTGCAGATTCTGCAAAAAGACTGTTTCAAAACTGCTCTATCAATAGGAAGTTTCAACTCTGTGTGTTGAATGCAAACATCGTAAAGAATTTTCTGGGAATGCTTCTGTCTAGTTTTTATATGAAGATATTTCCTTTTCCACCACAGGCCTCAAAGCGCTCTGTATGAACACTTGCAGATACTACCCAATGGTGTTTTAAAACGGCTCTAACCGGAGAAAACTTCAAATCTGTGAGTTGAGTGCACACAGCACAAAGCAGTTTCAGCTAATTCTTCTGTCTAGTTTGTATGTGAAGAAATTCTCGTTTCCAACGAAGGTCTCAAAGAGCTCAAAATATCCATTACCAGATTATGCAAAATCACAGTTTCAAAACTGCTCTATGAAAAGGAAGGTTCAACTCTGTGAGTTGAATGCACACATCACAAAGAAGTTTCTGAGAATGCTTCTGCCCAGTTTTAATTTGAAGATATTTTCTTTTCCACCATAGACCACAAAGCTCTCCGTATGAACACTTGCAGATTCTACACAATAGTGTTTCAAAACCGCTCTAACAAGAGAAAGGTTCCAATCTGTGAGTTGAGTGCAGATATCACAAAGCAGTTTCAGAAAATGCTCCTGTCTAGTTTGTATATGAAGAAATTCCCGTTTCCAAAGAAGGCCTCAAAGAGCTCCAAATATCCACTTGCAGATTCTGCAAAAACACAGTTTCGTGACTGCCCTACCAAAAGGAATGTTCAACCCTGTGAGTTGAATGCGCACATCTTAAATCAGTTTCTGAGAATGCTTCTGTCTTGTTTCCATGTGAAGATATTTCGTATTCCACTACAGGGCTCCAAGCGCTCTGAATGAACACTTGCCGATTCTACAGAAAGAGTGTTTCAAAACTGCTCTATGAAAAGAAAGGTGCAACTCTGTGAGTTGAATGCAAACATCACAAAGCAGTTTCAGAGAATGATTCTGTCTAAGTTTTAGGTGAAGAAATTCCCATTTCCCCCGAAAGGTTTTAAAGAGCTCCAAACCTTAACTTGCAGATCCTACAAAAATACTGTTTCAAAACTGCTCTATCCATAGAAAGGTTCAACTCTGTGACTTCAATGCACACATCATAAAGAAGTTTCTGAGAGTGTTTCTGCCCAGTTTTTATGTGATGATATCTCTTCTTGCACCATAAGCCTCAAAGCGCTCCGAATGAACACTTGCACGTTCCACAAAAAGAGAGTTTCAAAACTACTCCAGCAACAGAAATTTTCAACTCTGTGAGTTGAATGCACACATCAGAAAGAAGTCTCTGAGAATGCTTCTGTCTAGTTTTTAAGTGAAGATATTTCCTTTTCCACCAGAGGACTCAAAGCACTCCGAATGAATACTTGCATGGGCTACACAATAGTCTTTCAAAACTGGTCTAACCAAAGAAACGTTCAACTCTGTGAGCTGAGTGCACACATCACAAAGCAGTTTCAGAAAATGCTTCTGCTAGTTTGTATGTGAAGAATTCCCTTTTCCAACAAAGGCATCAAAGAGCTCAAAATATGTACTTGCAGATTCTGCAAAGCGCAGTTTCATAACTGCCCTATCAAAAGGAATGTTCAACCCTGTGAGTTGAATGCACACATCTTAAATGAGTTTCTGAGAATGCCTCTGTCTAGTTTTCTTGTGAAGATATTTCGTATTCCAATATAGGGCTCCAAGCGCTCTGATTGAACGCTTGCCGATTCTACAGAAAGAGTGTTTCAACACTGCTCTATCAAAAGAAAAGTGCAACTGTGTGAGTTGAACGCAAACATCACAAAGCAGTTTCAGAGAATGCTTCTGTCTAGTATTTACGTGAAGAAAGTCCCGTTTCCAAAGAAGGCCTCAAAAAACTCCAAATATGGACTTGCAGCTTCTGCAAAGGGACTGTTTAAAAACTGCCCTATCAAAAGGAAGGTTCAGCTCTGTGAGTGGAATGCACACATCAGAAAGAAGTTTCTGAGAATGCCTCTGTCTAGTTTTAATGTGAAAATATTTCCTTTTCCACCATCGTCCCCAAAGCGCTCAGAAAGAACACTTACAGATTCCACAAAAAGAGTGTTTCAAAACTGCTCTATCAAAAGAAGTGTTCTACTCTGTGAGTTCAATGCCAACATCACAAAGCAGTTTCAGAGAATGCTTCTGTCTAGTTTCTAGGTGAAGAAATTCCCGTTTCCCCCGAAGGTCTGAAAGAGCTCCAAACACTCACTTGCAGATTCTGCAAAAAGACTGTTTCAAAACTGCTCTATCAATAGGAAGTTTCAACTCTGTGTGTTGAATGCAAACATCGTAAAGAATTTTCTGGGAATGCTTCTGTCTAGTTTTTATATGAAGATATTTCCTTTTCCACCACAGGCCTCAAAGCGCTCTGTATGAACACTTGCAGATACTACCCAATGGTGTTTTAAAACGGCTCTAACCGGAGAAAACTTCAAATCTGTGAGTTGAGTGCACACAGCACAAAGCAGTTTCAGCTAATTCTTCTGTCTAGTTTGTATGTGAAGAAATTCTCGTTTCCAACGAAGGTCTCAAAGAGCTCAAAATATCCATTACCAGATTATGCAAAATCACAGTTTCAAAACTGCTCTATGAAAAGGAAGGTTCAACTCTGTGAGTTGAATGCACACATCAGAAAGAAGTTTCTGAGAATGCTTCTGCCCAGTTTTAATTTGAAGATATTTTCTTTTCCACCATAGACCACAAAGCTCTCCGTATGAACACTTGCAGATTCTACACAATAGTGTTTCAAAACCGCTCTAACAAGAGAAAGGTTCCAATCTGTGAGTTGAGTGCAGACATCACAAAGCAGTTTCAGAAAATGCTCCTGTCTAGTTTGTATATGAAGAAATTCCCGTTTCCAAAGAAGGCCTCAAAGAGCTCCAAATATCCACTTGCAGATTCTGCAAAAACACAGTTTCGTGACTGCCCTACCAAAAGGAATGTTCAACCCTGTGAGTTGAATGCGCACATCTTAAATCAGTTTCTGAGAATGCTTCTGTCTTGTTTCCATGTGAAGATATTTCGTATTCCACTACAGGGCTCCAAGCGCTCTGAATGAACACTTGCCGATTCTACAGAAAGAGTGTTTCAAAACTGCTCTATGAAAAGAAAGGTGCAACTCTGTGAGTTGAATGCAAACATCACAAAGCAGTTTCAGAGAATGATTCTGTCTAAGTTTTAGGTGAAGAAATTCCCATTTCCCCCGAAAGGTTTTAAAGAGCTCCAAACCTTAACTTGCGGATCCTACAAAAATACTGTTTCAAAACTGCTCTATCCATAGAAAGGTTCAACTCTGTGACTTCAATGCACACATCATAAAGAAGTTTCTGAGAGTGTTTCTGCCCAGTTTTTATGTGATGATATCTCTTCTTGCACCATAAGCCTCAAAGCGCTCCGAATGAACACTTGCACATTCCACAAAAAGAGAGTTTCAAAACTACTCCAGCAACAGAAATTTTCAACTCTGTGAGTTGAATGCACACATCAGAAAGAAGTCTCTGAGAATGCTTCTGTCTAGTTTTTAAGTGAAGATATTTCCTTTTCCACCAGAGGACTCAAAGCACTCCGAATGAATACTTGCATGGGCTACACAATAGTCTTTCAAAACTGGTCTAACCAAAGAAACGTTCAACTCTGTGAGCTGAGTGCACACATCACAAAGCAGTTTCAGAAAATGCTTCTGCTAGTTTGTATGTGAAGAATTCCCTTTTCCAACAAAGGCATCAAAGAGCTCAAAATATGTACTTGCAGATTCTGCAAAGCGCAGTTTCATAACTGCCCTATCAAAAGGAATGTTCAACCCTGTGAGTTGAATGCACACATCTTAAATGAGTTTCTGAGAATGCCTCTGTCTAGTTTTCTTGTGAAGATATTTCGTATTCCAATATAGGGCTCCAAGCGCTCTGATTGAACGCTTGCCGATTCTACAGAAAGAGTGTTTCAACACTGCTCTATCAAAAGAAAAGTGCAACTGTGTGAGGTGAACGCAAACATCAGAAAGCAGTTTCAGAGAATGCTTCTGTCTAGTGTTTACGTGAAGAAAGTCCCGTTTCCAAAGAAGGCCTCAAAAAACTCCAAATATGGACTTGCAGCTTCTGCAAAGGGACTGTTTAAAAACTGCCCTATCAAAAGGAAGGTTCAGCTCTGTGAGTGGAATGCACACATCAGAAAGAAGTTTCTGAGAATGCCTCTGTCTAGTTTTAATGTGAAGATATTTCCTTTTCCACCATCGTCCCCAAAGCGCTCAGAAAGAACACTTACAGATTCCACAAAAAGAGTGTTTCAAAACTGCTCTATCAAAAGAAGTGTTCTACTCTGTGAGTTCAATGCCAACATCACAAAGCAGTTTCAGAGAATGCTTCTGTCTAGTTTCTAGGTGAAGAAATTCCCGTTTCCCCCGAAGGTCTGAAAGAGCTCCAAACACTCACTTGCAGATTCTGCAAAAGGACTGTTTCAAAACTGCTCTATCAATAGGAAGTTTCAACTCTGTGTGTTGAATGCAAACATCGTAAAGAATTTTCTGGGAATGCTTCTGTCTAGTTTTTATATGAAGATATTTCCTTTTCCACCACAGGCCTCAAAGCGCTCTGTATGAACACTTGCAGATACTACCCAATGGTGTTTTCAAACGGCTCTAACCGGAGAAAACTTCAAATCTGTGAGTTGAGTGCACACAGCACAAAGCAGTTTCAGATAATTCTTCTGTCTAGTTTGTATGTGAAGAAATTCTCGTTTCCAACGAAGGTCTCAAAGAGCTCAAAATATCCATTACCAGATTATGCAAAATCACAGTTTCAAAACTGCTCTATGAAAAGGAAGGTTCAACTCTGTGAGTTGAATGCACACATCAGAAAGAAGTTTCTGAGAATGCTTCTGCCCAGTTTTAATTTGAAGATATTTTCTTTTCCACCATAGACCACAAAGCTCTCCGTATGAACACTTGCAGATTCTACACAATAGTGTTTCAAAACCGCTCTAACAAGAGAAAGGTTCCAATCTGTGAGTTGAGTGCAGACATCACAAAGCAGTTTCAGAAAATGCTCCTGTCTAGTTTGTATATGAAGAAATTCCCGTTTCCAAAGAAGGCCTCAAAGAGCTCCAAATATCCACTTGCAGATTCTGCAAAAACACAGTTTCGTGACTGCCCTACCAAAAGGAATGTTCAACCCTGTGAGTTGAATGCGCACATCTTAAATCAGTTTCTGAGAATGCTTCTGTCTTGTTTCCATGTGAAGATATTTCGTATTCCACTACAGGGCTCCAAGCGCTCTGAATGAACACTTGCCGATTCTACAGAAAGAGTGTTTCAAAACTGCTCTATGAAAAGAAAGGTGCAACTCTGTGAGTTGAATGCAAACATCACAAAGCAGTTTCAGAGAATGATTCTGTCTAAGTTTTAGGTGAAGAAATTCCCATTTCCCCCGAAAGGTTTTAAAGAGCTCCAAACCTTAACTTGCGGATCCTACAAAAATACTGTTTCAAAACTGCTCTATCCATAGAAAGGTTCAACTCTGTGACTTCAATGCACACATCATAAAGAAGTTTCTGAGAGTGTTTCTGCCCAGTTTTTATGTGATGATATCTCTTCTTGCACCATAAGCCTCAAAGCGCTCCGAATGAACACTTGCACATTCCACAAAAAGAGAGTTTCAAAACTACTCCAGCAACAGAAATTTTCAACTCTGTGAGTTGAATGCACACATCAGAAAGAAGTCTCTGAGAATGCTTCTGTCTAGTTTTTAAGTGAAGATATTTCCTTTTCCACCAGAGGACTCAAAGCACTCCGAATGAATACTTGCATGTGCTACACAATAGTCTTTCAAAACTGGTCTAACCAAAGAAACGTTCAACTCTGTGAGCTGAGTGCACACATCACAAAGCAGTTTCAGAAAATGCTTCTGCTAGTTTGTATGTGAAGAATTCCCTTTTCCAACAAAGGTATCAAAGAGCTCAAAATATGTACTTGCAGATTCTGCAAAGCGCAGTTTCATAACTGCCCTATCAAAAGGAATGTTCAACGCTGTGAGTTGAATGCACACATCTTAAATGAGTTTCTGAGAATGCCTCTGTCTAGTTTCCTTGTGAAGATATTTCGTATTCCAATATAGGGCTCCAAGCGCTCTGATTGAACGCTTGCCGATTCTACAGAAAGAGTGTTTCAACACTGCTCTATCAAAAGAAAAGTGCAACTGTGTGAGGTGAACGCAAACATCACAAAGCAGTTTCAGAGAATGCTTCTGTCTAGTGTTTACGTGAAGAAAGTCCCGTTTCCAAAGAAGGCCTCAAAAAACTCCAAATATGGACTTGCAGCTTCTGCAAAGGGACTGTTTAAAAACTGCCCTATCAAAAGGAAGGTTCAGCTCTGTGAGTGGAATGCACACATCAGAAAGAAGTTTCTGAGAATGCTTCTGTCTAGTTTTAATGTGAAGATATTTCCTTTTCCACCATCGTCCCCAAAGCGCTCAGAAAGAACACTTACAGATTCCACAAAAAGAGTGTTTCAAAACTGCTCTATCAAAAGAAGTGTTCTACTCTGTGAGTTCAATGCCAACATCACAAAGCAGTTTCAGAGAATGCTTCTGTCTAGTTTTTAGGTGAAGAAATTCCCGTTTCCCCCGAAGGTCTGAAAGAGCTCCAAACATTCACTGGCAGATTCTGCAAAAAGACTGTTTCAAAACTGCTCTATCAATAGGAAGTTTCAACTCTGTGTGTTGAATGCAAACATCGTAAAGAATTTTCTGGGAATGCTTCTGTCTAGTTTTTATATGAAGAGATTTCCTTTTCCACCACAGGCCTCAAAGCGCTCTGTATGAACACTTGCAGATACTACCCAATGGTGTTTTAAAACGGCTCTAACCGGAGAAAACTTCAAATCTGTGAGTTGAGTGCACACAGCACAAAGCAGTTTCAGCTAATTCTTCTGTCTAGTTTGTATGTGAAGAAATTCTCGTTTCCAACGAAGGTCTCAAAGAGCTCAAAATATCCATTACCAGATTATGCAAAATCACAGTTTCAAAACTGCTCTATGAAAAGGAAGGTTCAACTCTGTGAGTTGAATGCACACATCAGAAAGAAGTTTCTGAGAATGCTTCTGCCCAGTTTTAATATGAAGATATTTTCTTTTCCACCATAGACCACAAAGCTCTCCGTATGAACACTTGCAGATTCTACACAATAGTGTTTCAAAACCGCTCTAACAAGAGAAAGGTTCCAATCTGTGAGTTGAGTGCAGACATCACAAAGCAGTTTCAGAAAATGCTCCTGTCTAGTTTGTATATGAAGAAATTCCCGTTTCCAAAGAAGGCCTCAAAGAGCTCCAAATATCCACTTGCAGATTCTGCAAAAACACAGTTTCGTGACTGCCCTACCAAAAGGAATGTTCAACCCTGTGAGTTGAATGCGCACATCTTAAATCAGTTTCTGAGAATGCTTCTGTCTTGTTTCCATGTGAAGATATTTCGTATTCCACTACAGGGCTCCAAGCGCTCTGAATGAACACTTGCCGATTCTACAGAAAGAGTGTTTCAAAACTGCTCTATGAAAAGAAAGGTGCAACTCTGTGAGTTGAATGCAAACATCACAAAGCAGTTTCAGAGAATGATTCTGTCTAAGTTTTAGGTGAAGAAATTCCCATTTCCCCCGAAAGGTTTTAAAGAGCTCCAAACCTTAACTTGCGGATCCTACAAAAATACTGTTTCAAAACTGCTCTATCCATAGAAAGGTTCAACTCTGTGACTTCAATGCACACATCATAAAGAAGTTTCTGAGAGTGTTTCTGCCCAGTTTTTATGTGATGATATCTCTTCTTGCACCATAAGCCTCAAAGCGCTCCGAATGAACACTTGCACATTCCACAAAAAGAGAGTTTCAAAACTACTCCAGCAACAGAAATTTTCAACTCTGTGAGTTGAATGCACACATCAGAAAGAAGTCTCTGAGAATGCTTCTGTCTAGTTTTTAAGTGAAGATATTTCCTTTTCCACCAGAGGACTCAAAGCACTCCGAATGAATACTTGCATGTGCTACACAATAGTCTTTCAAAACTGGTCTAACCAAAGAAACGTTCAACTCTGTGAGCTGAGTGCACACATCACAAAGCAGTTTCAGAAAATGCTTCTGCTAGTTTGTATGTGAAGAATTCCCTTTTCCAACAAAGGTATCAAAGAGCTCAAAATATGTACTTGCAGATTCTGCAAAGCGCAGTTTCATAACTGCCCTATCAAAAGGAATGTTCAACCCTGTGAGTTGAATGCACACATCTTAAATGAGTTTCTGAGAATGCCTCTGTCTAGTTTTCTTGTGAAGATATTTCGTATTCCAATATAGGGCTCCAAGCGCTCTGATTGAACGCTTGCCGATTCTACAGAAAGAGTGTTTCAACACTGCTCTATCAAAAGAAAAGTGCAACTGTGTGAGGTGAACGCAAACATCACAAAGCAGTTTCAGAGAATGCTTCTGTCTAGTGTTTACGTGAAGAAAGTCCCGTTTCCAAAGAAGGCCTCAAAAAACTCCAAATATGGACTTGCAGCTTCTGCAAAGGGACTGTTTAAAAACTGCCCTATCAAAAGGAAGGTTCAGCTCTGTGAGTGGAATGCACACATCAGAAAGAAGTTTCTGAGAATGCTTCTGTCTAGTTTTAATGTGAAGATATTTCCTTTTCCACCATCGTCCCCAAAGCGCTCAGAAAGAACACTTACAGATTCCACAAAAAGAGTGTTTCAAAACTGCTCTATCAAAAGAAGTGTTCTACTCTGTGAGTTCAATGCCAACATCACAAAGCAGTTTCAGAGAATGCTTCTGTCTAGTTTTTAGGTGAAGAAATTCCCGTTTCCCCCGAAGGTCTGAAAGAGCTCCAAACATTCACTTGCAGATTCTGCAAAAAGACTGTTTCAAAACTGCTCTATCAATAGGAAGTTTCAACTCTGTGTGTTGAATGCAAACATCGTAAAGAATTTTCTGGGAATGCTTCTGTCTAGTTTTTATATGAAGAGATTTCCTTTTCCACCACAGGCCTCAAAGCGCTCTGTATGAACACTTGCAGATACTACCCAATGGTGTTTTAAAACGGCTCTAACCGGAGAAAACTTCAAATCTGTGAGTTGAGTGCACACAGCACAAAGCAGTTTCAGATAATTCTTCTCTCTAGTTTGTATGTGAAGAAATTCTCGTTTCCAACGAAGGTCTCAAAGAGCTCAAAATATCCATTACCAGATTATGCAAAATCACAGTTTCAAAACTGCTCTATGAAAAGGAAGGTTCAACTCTGTGAGTTGAATGCACACATCAGAAAGAAGTTTCTGAGAATGCTTCTGCCCAGTTTTAATATGAAGATATTTTCTTTTCCACCATAGACCACAAAGCTCTCCGTATGAACACTTGCAGATTCTACACAATAGTGTTTCAAAACCGCTCTAACAAGAGAAAGGTTCCAATCTGTGAGTTGAGTGCAGACATCACAAAGCAGTTTCAGAAAATGCTCCTGTCTAGTTTGTATATGAAGAAATTCCCGTTTCCAAAGAAGGCCTCAAAGAGCTCCAAATATCCACTTGCAGATTCTGCAAAAACACAGTTTCGTGACTGCCCTACCAAAAGGAATGTTCAACCCTGTGAGTTGAATGCGCACATCTTAAATCAGTTTCTGAGAATGCTTCTGTCTTGTTTCCATGTGAAGATATTTCGTATTCCACTACAGGGCTCCAAGCGCTCTGAATGAACACTTGCCGATTCTACAGAAAGAGTGTTTCAAAACTGCTCTATGAAAAGAAAGGTGCAACTCTGTGAGTTGAATGCAAACATCACAAAGCAGTTTCAGAGAATGATTCTGTCTAAGTTTTAGGTGAAGAAATTCCCATTTCCCCCGAAAGGTTTTAAAGAGCTCCAAACCTTAACTTGCGGATCCTACAAAAATACTGTTTCAAAACTGCTCTATCCATAGAAAGGTTCAACTCTGTGACTTCAATGCACACATCATAAAGAAGTTTCTGAGAGTGTTTCTGCCCAGTTTTTATGTGATGATATCTCTTCTTGCACCATAAGCCTCAAAGCGCTCCGAATGAACACTTGCACATTCCACAAAAAGAGAGTTTCAAAACTACTCCAGCAACAGAAATTTTCAACTCTGTGAGTTGAATGCACACATCAGAAAGAAGTCTCTGAGAATGCTTCTGTCTAGTTTTTAAGTGAAGATATTTCCTTTTCCACCAGAGGACTCAAAGCACTCCGAATGAATACTTGCATGTGCTACACAATAGTCTTTCAAAACTGGTCTAACCAAAGAAACGTTCAACTCTGTGAGCTGAGTGCACACATCACAAAGCAGTTTCAGAAAATGCTTCTGCTAGTTTGTATGTGAAGAATTCCCTTTTCCAACAAAGGTATCAAAGAGCTCAAAATATGTACTTGCAGATTCTGCAAAGCGCAGTTTCATAACTGCCCTATCAAAAGGAATGTTCAACCCTGTGAGTTGAATGCACACATCTTAAATGAGTTTCTGAGAATGCCTCTGTCTAGTTTTCTTGTGAAGATATTTCGTATTCCAATATAGGGCTCCAAGCGCTCTGATTGAACGCTTGCCGATTCTACAGAAAGAGTGTTTCAACACTGCTCTATCAAAAGAAAAGTGCAACTGTGTGAGGTGAACGCAAACATCACAAAGCAGTTTCAGAGAATGCTTCTGTCTAGTGTTTACGTGAAGAAAGTCCCGTTTCCAAAGAAGGCCTCAAAAAACCCCAAATATGGACTTGCAGCTTCTGCAAAGGGACTGTTTAAAAACTGCCCTATCAAAAGGAAGGTTCAGCTCTGTGAGTGGAATGCACACATCAGAAAGAAGTTTCTGAGAATGCCTCTGTCTAGTTTTAATGTGAAGATATTTCCTTTTCCACCATCGTCCCCAAAGCGCTCAGAAAGAACACTTACAGATTCCACAAAAAGAGTGTTTCAAAACTGCTCTATCAAAAGAAGTGTTCTACTCTGTGAGTTCAATGCCAACATCACAAAGCAGTTTCAGAGAATGCTTCTGTCTAGTTTTTAGGTGAAGAAATTCCCGTTTCCCCCGAAGGTCTGAAAGAGCTCCAAACATTCACTTGCAGATTCTGCAAAAAGACTGTTTCAAAACTGCTCTATCAATAGGAAGTTTCAACTCTGTGTGTTGAATGCAAACATCGTAAAGAATTTTCTGGGAATGCTTCTGTCTAGTTTTTATATGAAGAGATTTCCTTTTCCACCACAGGCCTCAAAGCGCTCTGTATGAACACTTGCAGATACTACCCAATGGTGTTTTAAAACGGCTCTAACCGGAGAAAACTTCAAATCTGTGAGTTGAGTGCACACAGCACAAAGCAGTTTCAGCTAATTCTTCTGTCTAGTTTGTATGTGAAGAAATTCTCGTTTCCAACGAAGGTCTCAAAGAGCTCAAAATATCCATTACCAGATTATGCAAAATCACAGTTTCAAAACTGCTCTATGAAAAGGAAGGTTCAACTCTGTGAGTTGAATGCACACATCAGAAAGAAGTTTCTGAGAATGCTTCTGCCCAGTTTTAATATGAAGATATTTTCTTTTCCACCATAGACCACAAAGCTCTCCGTATGAACACTTGCAGATTCTACACAATAGTGTTTCAAAACCGCTCTAACAAGAGAAAGGTTCCAATCTGTGAGTTGAGTGCAGACATCACAAAGCAGTTTCAGAAAATGCTCCTGTCTAGTTTGTATATGAAGAAATTCCCGTTTCCAAAGAAGGCCTCAAAGAGCTCCAAATATCCACTTGCAGATTCTGCAAAAACACAGTTTCGTGACTGCCCTACCAAAAGGAATGTTCAACCCTGTGAGTTGAATGCGCACATCTTAAATCAGTTTCTGAGAATGCTTCTGTCTTGTTTCCATGTGAAGATATTTCGTATTCCACTACAGGGCTCCAAGCGCTCTGAATGAACACTTGCCGATTCTACAGAAAGAGTGTTTCAAAACTGCTCTATGAAAAGAAAGGTGCAACTCTGTGAGTTGAATGCAAACATCACAAAGCAGTTTCAGAGAATGATTCTGTCTAAGTTTTAGGTGAAGAAATTCCCATTTCCCCCGAAAGGTTTTAAAGAGCTCCAAACCTTAACTTGCGGATCCTACAAAAATACTGTTTCAAAACTGCTCTATCCATAGAAAGGTTCAACTCTGTGACTTCAATGCACACATCATAAAGAAGTTTCTGAGAGTGTTTCTGCCCAGTTTTTATGTGATGATATCTCTTCTTGCACCATAAGCCTCAAAGCGCTCCGAATGAACACTTGCACATTCCACAAAAAGAGAGTTTCAAAACTACTCCAGCAACAGAAATTTTCAACTCTGTGAGTTGAATGCACACATCAGAAAGAAGTCTCTGAGAATGCTTCTGTCTAGTTTTTAAGTGAAGATATTTCCTTTTCCACCAGAGGACTCAAAGCACTCCGAATGAATACTTGCATGTGCTACACAATAGTCTTTCAAAACTGGTCTAACCAAAGAAACGTTCAACTCTGTGAGCTGAGTGCACACAACACAAAGCAGTTTCAGAAAATGCTTCTGCTAGTTTGTATGTGAAGAATTCCCTTTTCCAACAAAGGTATCAAAGAGCTCAAAATATGTACTTGCAGATTCTGCAAAGCGCAGTTTCATAACTGCCCTATCAAAAGGAATGTTCAACGCTGTGAGTTGAATGCACACATCTTAAATGAGTTTCTGAGAATGCCTCTGTCTAGTTTCCTTGTGAAGATATTTCGTATTCCAATATAGGGCTCCAAGCGCTCTGATTGAACGCTTGCCGATTCTACAGAAAGAGTGTTTCAACACTGCTCTATCAAAAGAAAAGTGCAACTGTGTGAGGTGAACGCAAACATCACAAAGCAGTTTCAGAGAATGCTTCTGTCTAGTGTTTACGTGAAGAAAGTCCCGTTTCCAAAGAAGGCCTCAAAAAACTCCAAATATGGACTTGCAGCTTCTGCAAAGGGACTGTTTAAAAACTGCCCTATCAAAAGGAAGGTTCAGCTCTGTGAGTGGAATGCACACATCAGAAAGAAGTTTCTGAGAATGCTTCTGTCTAGTTTTAATGTGAAGATATTTCCTTTTCCACCATCGTCCCCAAAGCGCTCAGAAAGAACACTTACAGATTCCACAAAAAGAGTGTTTCAAAACTGCTCTATCAAAAGAAGTGTTCTACTCTGTGAGTTCAATGCCAACATCACAAAGCAGTTTCAGAGAATGCTTCTGTCTAGTTTTTAGGTGAAGAAATTCCCGTTTCCCCCGAAGGTCTGAAAGAGCTCCAAACATTCACTGGCAGATTCTGCAAAAAGACTGTTTCAAAACTGCTCTATCAATAGGAAGTTTCAACTCTGTGTGTTGAATGCAAACATCGTAAAGAATTTTCTGGGAAAGCTTCTGTCTAGTTTTTATATGAAGAGATTTCCTTTTCCACCACAGGCCTCAAAGCGCTCTGTATGAACACTTGCAGATACTACCCAATGGTGTTTTAAAACGGCTCTAACCGGAGAAAACTTCAAATCTGTGAGTTGAGTGCACACAGCACAAAGCAGTTTCAGCTAATTCTTCTGTCTAGTTTGTATGTGAAGAAATTCTCGTTTCCAACGAAGGTCTCAAAGAGCTCAAAATATCCATTACCAGATTATGCAAAATCACAGTTTCAAAACTGCTCTATGAAAAGGAAGGTTCAACTCTGTGAGTTGAATGCACACATCAGAAAGAAGTTTCTGAGAATGCTTCTGCCCAGTTTTAATATGAAGATATTTTCTTTTCCACCATAGACCACAAAGCTCTCCGTATGAACACTTGCAGATTCTACACAATAGTGTTTCAAAACCGCTCTAACAAGAGAAAGGTTCCAATCTGTGAGTTGAGTGCAGACATCACAAAGCAGTTTCAGAAAATGCTCCTGTCTAGTTTGTATATGAAGAAATTCCCGTTTCCAAAGAAGGCCTCAAAGAGCTCCAAATATCCACTTGCAGATTCTGCAAAAACACAGTTTCGTGACTGCCCTACCAAAAGGAATGTTCAACCCTGTGAGTTGAATGCGCACATCTTAAATCAGTTTCTGAGAATGCTTCTGTCTTGTTTCCATGTGAAGATATTTCGTATTCCACTACAGGGCTCCAAGCGCTCTGAATGAACACTTGCCGATTCTACAGAAAGAGTGTTTCAAAACTGCTCTATGAAAAGAAAGGTGCAACTCTGTGAGTTGAATGCAAACATCACAAAGCAGTTTCAGAGAATGATTCTGTCTAAGTTTTAGGTGAAGAAATTCCCATTTCCCCCGAAAGGTTTTAAAGAGCTCCAAACCTTAACTTGCGGATCCTACAAAAATACTGTTTCAAAACTGCTCTATCCATAGAAAGGTTCAACTCTGTGACTTCAATGCACACATCATAAAGAAGTTTCTGAGAGTGTTTCTGCCCAGTTTTTATGTGATGATATCTCTTCTTGCACCATAAGCCTCAAAGCGCTCCGAATGAACACTTGCACATTCCACAAAAAGAGAGTTTCAAAACTACTCCAGCAACAGAAATTTTCAACTCTGTGAGTTGAATGCACACATCAGAAAGAAGTCTCTGAGAATGCTTCTGTCTAGTTTTTAAGTGAAGATATTTCCTTTTCCACCAGAGGACTCAAAGCACTCCGAATGAATACTTGCATGTGCTACACAATAGTCTTTCAAAACTGGTCTAACCAAAGAAACGTTCAACTCTGTGAGCTGAGTGCACACAACACAAAGCAGTTTCAGAAAATGCTTCTGCTAGTTTGTATGTGAAGAATTCCCTTTTCCAACAAAGGTATCAAAGAGCTCAAAATATGTACTTGCAGATTCTGCAAAGCGCAGTTTCATAACTGCCCTATCAAAAGGAATGTTCAACGCTGTGAGTTGAATGCACACATCTTAAATGAGTTTCTGAGAATGCCTCTGTCTAGTTTCCTTGTGAAGATATTTCGTATTCCAATATAGGGCTCCAAGCGCTCTGATTGAACGCTTGCCGATTCTACAGAAAGAGTGTTTCAACACTGCTCTATCAAAAGAAAAGTGCAACTGTGTGAGGTGAACGCAAACATCACAAAGCAGTTTCAGAGAATGCTTCTGTCTAGTGTTTACGTGAAGAAAGTCCCGTTTCCAAAGAAGGCCTCAAAAAACTCCAAATATGGACTTGCAGCTTCTGCAAAGGGACTGTTTAAAAACTGCCCTATCAAAAGGAAGGTTCAGCTCTGTGAGTGGAATGCACACATCAGAAAGAAGTTTCTGAGAATGCTTCTGTCTAGTTTTAATGTGAAGATATTTCCTTTTCCACCATCGTCCCCAAAGCGCTCAGAAAGAACACTTACAGATTCCACAAAAAGAGTGTTTCAAAACTGCTCTATCAAAAGAAGTGTTCTACTCTGTGAGTTCAATGCCAACATCACAAAGCAGTTTCAGAGAATGCTTCTGTCTAGTTTTTAGGTGAAGAAATTCCCGTTTCCCCCGAAGGTCTGAAAGAGCTCCAAACATTCACTGGCAGATTCTGCAAAAAGACTGTTTCAAAACTGCTCTATCAATAGGAAGTTTCAACTCTGTGTGTTGAATGCAAACATCGTAAAGAATTTTCTGGGAAAGCTTCTGTCTAGTTTTTATATGAAGAGATTTCCTTTTCCACCACAGGCCTCAAAGCGCTCTGTATGAACACTTGCAGATACTACCCAATGGTGTTTTAAAACGGCTCTAACCGGAGAAAACTTCAAATCTGTGAGTTGAGTGCACACAGCACAAAGCAGTTTCAGATAATTCTTCTGTCTAGTTTGTATGTGAAGAAATTCTCGTTTCCAACGAAGGTCTCAAAGAGCTCAAAATATCCATTACCAGATTATGCAAAATCACAGTTTCAAAACTGCTCTATGAAAAGGAAGGTTCAACTCTGTGAGTTGAATGCACACATCAGAAAGAAGTTTCTGAGAATGCTTCTGCCCAGTTTTAATATGAAGATATTTTCTTTTCCACCATAGACCACAAAGCTCTCCGTATGAACACTTGCAGATTCTACACAATAGTGTTTCAAAACCGCTCTAACAAGAGAAAGGTTCCAATCTGTGAGTTGAGTGCAGACATCACAAAGCAGTTTCAGAAAATGCTCCTGTCTAGTTTGTATATGAAGAAATTCCCGTTTCCAAAGAAGGCCTCAAAGAGCTCCAAATATCCACTTGCAGATTCTGCAAAAACACAGTTTCGTGACTGCCCTACCAAAAGGAATGTTCAACCCTGTGAGTTGAATGCGCACATCTTAAATCAGTTTCTGAGAATGCTTCTGTCTTGTTTCCATGTGAAGATATTTCGTATTCCACTACAGGGCTCCAAGCGCTCTGAATGAACACTTGCCGATTCTACAGAAAGAGTGTTTCAAAACTGCTCTATGAAAAGAAAGGTGCAACTCTGTGAGTTGAATGCAAACATCACAAAGCAGTTTCAGAGAATGATTCTGTCTAAGTTTTAGGTGAAGAAATTCCCATTTCCCCCGAAAGGTTTTAAAGAGCTCCAAACCTTAACTTGCGGATCCTACAAAAATACTGTTTCAAAACTGCTCTATCCATAGAAAGGTTCAACTCTGTGACTTCAATGCACACATCATAAAGAAGTTTCTGAGAGTGTTTCTGCCCAGTTTTTATGTGATGATATCTCTTCTTGCACCATAAGCCTCAAAGCGCTCCGAATGAACACTTGCACATTCCACAAAAAGAGAGTTTCAAAACTACTCCAGCAACAGAAATTTTCAACTCTGTGAGTTGAATGCACACATCAGAAAGAAGTCTCTGAGAATGCTTCTGTCTAGTTTTTAAGTGAAGATATTTCCTTTTCCACCAGAGGACTCAAAGCACTCCGAATGAATACTTGCATGTGCTACACAATAGTCTTTCAAAACTGGTCTAACCAAAGAAACGTTCAACTCTGTGAGCTGAGTGCACACATCACAAAGCAGTTTCAGAAAATGCTTCTGCTAGTTTGTATGTGAAGAATTCCCTTTTCCAACAAAGGTATCAAAGAGCTCAAAATATGTACTTGCAGATTCTGCAAAGCGCAGTTTCATAACTGCCCTATCAAAAGGAATGTTCAACCCTGTGAGTTGAATGCACACATCTTAAATGAGTTTCTGAGAATGCCTCTGTCTAGTTTTCTTGTGAAGATATTTCGTATTCCAATATAGGGCTCCAAGCGCTCTGATTGAACGCTTGCCGATTCTACAGAAAGAGTGTTTCAACACTGCTCTATCAAAAGAAAAGTGCAACTGTGTGAGGTGAACGCAAACATCACAAAGCAGTTTCAGAGAATGCTTCTGTCTAGTGTTTACGTGAAGAAAGTCCCGTTTCCAAAGAAGGCCTCAAAAAACTCCAAATATGGACTTGCAGCTTCTGCAAAGGGACTGTTTAAAAACTGCCCTATCAAAAGGAAGGTTCAGCTCTGTGAGTGGAATGCACACATCAGAAAGAAGTTTCTGAGAATGCTTCTGTCTAGTTTTAATGTGAAGATATTTCCTTTTCCACCATCGTCCCCAAAGCGCTCAGAAAGAACACTTACAGATTCCACAAAAAGAGTGTTTCAAAACTGCTCTATCAAAAGAAGTGTTCTACTCTGTGAGTTCAATGCCAACATCACAAAGCAGTTTCAGAGAATGCTTCTGTCTAGTTTTTAGGTGAAGAAATTCCCGTTTCCCCCGAAGGTCTGAAAGAGCTCCAAACATTCACTGGCAGATTCTGCAAAAAGACTGTTTCAAAACTGCTCTATCAATAGGAAGTTTCAACTCTGTGTGTTGAATGCAAACATCGTAAAGAATTTTCTGGGAATGCTTCTGTCTAGTTTTTATATGAAGAGATTTCCTTTTCCACCACAGGCCTCAAAGCGCTCTGTATGAACACTTGCAGATACTACCCAATGGTGTTTTAAAACGGCTCTAACCGGAGAAAACTTCAAATCTGTGAGTTGAGTGCACACAGCACAAAGCAGTTTCAGATAATTCTTCTGTCTAGTTTGTATGTGAAGAAATTCTCGTTTCCAACGAAGGTCTCAAAGAGCTCAAAATATCCATTACCAGATTATGCAAAATCACAGTTTCAAAACTGCTCTATGAAAAGGAAGGTTCAACTCTGTGAGTTGAATGCACACATCAGAAAGAAGTTTCTGAGAATGCTTCTGCCCAGTTTTAATATGAAGATATTTTCTTTTCCACCATAGACCACAAAGCTCTCCGTATGAACACTTGCAGATTCTACACAATAGTGTTTCAAAACCGCTCTAACAAGAGAAAGGTTCCAATCTGTGAGTTGAGTGCAGACATCACAAAGCAGTTTCAGAAAATGCTCCTGTCTAGTTTGTATATGAAGAAATTCCCGTTTCCAAAGAAGGCCTCAAAGAGCTCCAAATATCCACTTGCAGATTCTGCAAAAACACAGTTTCGTGACTGCCCTACCAAAAGGAATGTTCAACCCTGTGAGTTGAATGCGCACATCTTAAATCAGTTTCTGAGAATGCTTCTGTCTTGTTTCCATGTGAAGATATTTCGTATTCCACTACAGGGCTCCAAGCGCTCTGAATGAACACTTGCCGATTCTACAGAAAGAGTGTTTCAAAACTGCTCTATGAAAAGAAAGGTGCAACTCTGTGAGTTGAATGCAAACATCACAAAGCAGTTTCAGAGAATGATTCTGTCTAAGTTTTAGGTGAAGAAATTCCCATTTCCCCCGAAAGGTTTTAAAGAGCTCCAAACCTTAACTTGCGGATCCTACAAAAATACTGTTTCAAAACTGCTCTATCCATAGAAAGGTTCAACTCTGTGACTTCAATGCACACATCATAAAGAAGTTTCTGAGAGTGTTTCTGCCCAGTTTTTATGTGATGATATCTCTTCTTGCACCATAAGCCTCAAAGCGCTCCGAATGAACACTTGCACATTCCACAAAAAGAGAGTTTCAAAACTACTCCAGCAACAGAAATTTTCAACTCTGTGAGTTGAATGCACACATCAGAAAGAAGTCTCTGAGAATGCTTCTGTCTAGTTTTTAAGTGAAGATATTTCCTTTTCCACCAGAGGACTCAAAGCACTCCGAATGAATACTTGCATGTGCTACACAATAGTCTTTCAAAACTGGTCTAACCAAAGAAACGTTCAACTCTGTGAGCTGAGTGCACACATCACAAAGCAGTTTCAGAAAATGCTTCTGCTAGTTTGTATGTGAAGAATTCCCTTTTCCAACAAAGGTATCAAAGAGCTCAAAATATGTACTTGCAGATTCTGCAAAGCGCAGTTTCATAACTGCCCTATCAAAAGGAATGTTCAACCCTGTGAGTTGAATGCACACATCTTAAATGAGTTTCTGAGAATGCCTCTGTCTAGTTTTCTTGTGAAGATATTTCGTATTCCAATATAGGGCTCCAAGCGCTCTGATTGAACGCTTGCCGATTCTACAGAAAGAGTGTTTCAACACTGCTCTATCAAAAGAAAAGTGCAACTGTGTGAGGTGAACGCAAACATCACAAAGCAGTTTCAGAGAATGCTTCTGTCTAGTGTTTACGTGAAGAAAGTCCCGTTTCCAAAGAAGGCCTCAAAAAACTCCAAATATGGACTTGCAGCTTCTGCAAAGGGACTGTTTAAAAACTGCCCTATCAAAAGGAAGGTTCAGCTCTGTGAGTGGAATGCACACATCAGAAAGAAGTTTCTGAGAATGCCTCTGTCTAGTTTTAATGTGAAGATATTTCCTTTTCCACCATCGTCCCCAAAGCGCTCAGAAAGAACACTTACAGATTCCACAAAAAGAGTGTTTCAAAACTGCTCTATCAAAAGAAGTGTTCTACTCTGTGAGTTCAATGCCAACATCACAAAGCAGTTTCAGAGAATGCTTCTGTCTAGTTTTTAGGTGAAGAAATTCCCGTTTCCCCCGAAGGTCTGAAAGAGCTCCAAACATTCACTTGCAGATTCTGCAAAAAGACTGTTTCAAAACTGCTCTATCAATAGGAAGTTTCAACTCTGTGTGTTGAATGCAAACATCGTAAAGAATTTTCTGGGAATGCTTCTGTCTAGTTTTTATATGAAGAGATTTCCTTTTCCACCACAGGCCTCAAAGCGCTCTGTATGAACACTTGCAGATACTACCCAATGGTGTTTTAAAACGGCTCTAACCGGAGAAAACTTCAAATCTGTGAGTTGAGTGCACACAGCACAAAGCAGTTTCAGATAATTCTTCTGTCTAGTTTGTATGTGAAGAAATTCTCGTTTCCAACGAAGGTCTCAAAGAGCTCAAAATATCCATTACCAGATTATGCAAAATCACAGTTTCAAAACTGCTCTATGAAAAGGAAGGTTCAACTCTGTGAGTTGAATGCACACATCAGAAAGAAGTTTCTGAGAATGCTTCTGCCCAGTTTTAATATGAAGATATTTTCTTTTCCACCATAGACCACAAAGCTCTCCGTATGAACACTTGCAGATTCTACACAATAGTGTTTCAAAACCGCTCTAACAAGAGAAAGGTTCCAATCTGTGAGTTGAGTGCAGACATCACAAAGCAGTTTCAGAAAATGCTCCTGTCTAGTTTGTATATGAAGAAATTCCCGTTTCCAAAGAAGGCCTCAAAGAGCTCCAAATATCCACTTGCAGATTCTGCAAAAACACAGTTTCGTGACTGCCCTACCAAAAGGAATGTTCAACCCTGTGAGTTGAATGCGCACATCTTAAATCAGTTTCTGAGAATGCTTCTGTCTTGTTTCCATGTGAAGATATTTCGTATTCCACTACAGGGCTCCAAGCGCTCTGAATGAACACTTGCCGATTCTACAGAAAGAGTGTTTCAAAACTGCTCTATGAAAAGAAAGGTGCAACTCTGTGAGTTGAATGCAAACATCACAAAGCAGTTTCAGAGAATGATTCTGTCTAAGTTTTAGGTGAAGAAATTCCCATTTCCCCCGAAAGGTTTTAAAGAGCTCCAAACCTTAACTTGCGGATCCTACAAAAATACTGTTTCAAAACTGCTCTATCCATAGAAAGGTTCAACTCTGTGACTTCAATGCACACATCATAAAGAAGTTTCTGAGAGTGTTTCTGCCCAGTTTTTATGTGATGATATCTCTTCTTGCACCATAAGCCTCAAAGCGCTCCGAATGAACACTTGCACATTCCACAAAAAGAGAGTTTCAAAACTACTCCAGCAACAGAAATTTTCAACTCTGTGAGTTGAATGCACACATCAGAAAGAAGTCTCTGAGAATGCTTCTGTCTAGTTTTTAAGTGAAGATATTTCCTTTTCCACCAGAGGACTCAAAGCACTCCGAATGAATACTTGCATGTGCTACACAATAGTCTTTCAAAACTGGTCTAACCAAAGAAACGTTCAACTCTGTGAGCTGAGTGCACACAACACAAAGCAGTTTCAGAAAATGCTTCTGCTAGTTTGTATGTGAAGAATTCCCTTTTCCAACAAAGGTATCAAAGAGCTCAAAATATGTACTTGCAGATTCTGCAAAGCGCAGTTTCATAACTGCCCTATCAAAAGGAATGTTCAACGCTGTGAGTTGAATGCACACATCTTAAATGAGTTTCTGAGAATGCCTCTGTCTAGTTTCCTTGTGAAGATATTTCGTATTCCAATATAGGGCTCCAAGCGCTCTGATTGAACGCTTGCCGATTCTACAGAAAGAGTGTTTCAACACTGCTCTATCAAAAGAAAAGTGCAACTGTGTGAGGTGAACGCAAACATCACAAAGCAGTTTCAGAGAATGCTTCTGTCTAGTGTTTACGTGAAGAAAGTCCCGTTTCCAAAGAAGGCCTCAAAAAACTCCAAATATGGACTTGCAGCTTCTGCAAAGGGACTGTTTAAAAACTGCCCTATCAAAAGGAAGGTTCAGCTCTGTGAGTGGAATGCACACATCAGAAAGAAGTTTCTGAGAATGCTTCTGTCTAGTTTTAATGTGAAGATATTTCCTTTTCCACCATCGTCCCCAAAGCGCTCAGAAAGAACACTTACAGATTCCACAAAAAGAGTGTTTCAAAACTGCTCTATCAAAAGAAGTGTTCTACTCTGTGAGTTCAATGCCAACATCACAAAGCAGTTTCAGAGAATGCTTCTGTCTAGTTTTTAGGTGAAGAAATTCCCGTTTCCCCCGAAGGTCTGAAAGAGCTCCAAACATTCACTGGCAGATTCTGCAAAAAGACTGTTTCAAAACTGCTCTATCAATAGGAAGTTTCAACTCTGTGTGTTGAATGCAAACATCGTAAAGAATTTTCTGGGAAAGCTTCTGTCTAGTTTTTATATGAAGAGATTTCCTTTTCCACCACAGGCCTCAAAGCGCTCTGTATGAACACTTGCAGATACTACCCAATGGTGTTTTAAAACGGCTCTAACCGGAGAAAACTTCAAATCTGTGAGTTGAGTGCACACAGCACAAAGCAGTTTCAGATAATTCTTCTGTCTAGTTTGTATGTGAAGAAATTCTCGTTTCCAACGAAGGTCTCAAAGAGCTCAAAATATCCATTACCAGATTATGCAAAATCACAGTTTCAAAACTGCTCTATGAAAAGGAAGGTTCAACTCTGTGAGTTGAATGCACACATCAGAAAGAAGTTTCTGAGAATGCTTCTGCCCAGTTTTAATATGAAGATATTTTCTTTTCCACCATAGACCACAAAGCTCTCCGTATGAACACTTGCAGATTCTACACAATAGTGTTTCAAAACCGCTCTAACAAGAGAAAGGTTCCAATCTGTGAGTTGAGTGCAGACATCACAAAGCAGTTTCAGAAAATGCTCCTGTCTAGTTTGTATATGAAGAAATTCCCGTTTCCAAAGAAGGCCTCAAAGAGCTCCAAATATCCACTTGCAGATTCTGCAAAAACACAGTTTCGTGACTGCCCTACCAAAAGGAATGTTCAACCCTGTGAGTTGAATGCGCACATCTTAAATCAGTTTCTGAGAATGCTTCTGTCTTGTTTCCATGTGAAGATATTTCGTATTCCACTACAGGGCTCCAAGCGCTCTGAATGAACACTTGCCGATTCTACAGAAAGAGTGTTTCAAAACTGCTCTATGAAAAGAAAGGTGCAACTCTGTGAGTTGAATGCAAACATCACAAAGCAGTTTCAGAGAATGATTCTGTCTAAGTTTTAGGTGAAGAAATTCCCATTTCCCCCGAAAGGTTTTAAAGAGCTCCAAACCTTAACTTGCGGATCCTACAAAAATACTGTTTCAAAACTGCTCTATCCATAGAAAGGTTCAACTCTGTGACTTCAATGCACACATCATAAAGAAGTTTCTGAGAGTGTTTCTGCCCAGTTTTTATGTGATGATATCTCTTCTTGCACCATAAGCCTCAAAGCGCTCCGAATGAACACTTGCACATTCCACAAAAAGAGAGTTTCAAAACTACTCCAGCAACAGAAATTTTCAACTCTGTGAGTTGAATGCACACATCAGAAAGAAGTCTCTGAGAATGCTTCTGTCTAGTTTTTAAGTGAAGATATTTCCTTTTCCACCAGAGGACTCAAAGCACTCCGAATGAATACTTGCATGTGCTACACAATAGTCTTTCAAAACTGGTCTAACCAAAGAAACGTTCAACTCTGTGAGCTGAGTGCACACAACACAAAGCAGTTTCAGAAAATGCTTCTGCTAGTTTGTATGTGAAGAATTCCCTTTTCCAACAAAGGTATCAAAGAGCTCAAAATATGTACTTGCAGATTCTGCAAAGCGCAGTTTCATAACTGCCCTATCAAAAGGAATGTTCAACGCTGTGAGTTGAATGCACACATCTTAAATGAGTTTCTGAGAATGCCTCTGTCTAGTTTCCTTGTGAAGATATTTCGTATTCCAATATAGGGCTCCAAGCGCTCTGATTGAACGCTTGCCGATTCTACAGAAAGAGTGTTTCAACACTGCTCTATCAAAAGAAAAGTGCAACTGTGTGAGGTGAACGCAAACATCACAAAGCAGTTTCAGAGAATGCTTCTGTCTAGTGTTTACGTGAAGAAAGTCCCGTTTCCAAAGAAGGCCTCAAAAACCTCCAAATATGGACTTGCAGCTTCTGCAAAGGGACTGTTTAAAAACTGCCCTATCAAAAGGAAGGTTCAGCTCTGTGAGTGGAATGCACACATCAGAAAGAAGTTTCTGAGAATGCTTCTGTCTAGTTTTAATGTGAAGATATTTCCTTTTCCACCATCGTCCCCAAAGCGCTCAGAAAGAACACTTACAGATTCCACAAAAAGAGTGTTTCAAAACTGCTCTATCAAAAGAAGTGTTCTACTCTGTGAGTTCAATGCCAACATCACAAAGCAGTTTCAGAGAATGCTTCTGTCTAGTTTTTAGGTGAAGAAATTCCCGTTTCCCCCGAAGGTCTGAAAGAGCTCCAAACATTCACTTGCAGATTCTGCAAAAAGACTGTTTCAAAACTGCTCTATCAATAGGAAGTTTCAACTCTGTGTGTTGAATGCAAACATCGTAAAGAATTTTCTGGGAATGCTTCTGTCTAGTTTTTATATGAAGAGATTTCCTTTTCCACCACAGGCCTCAAAGCGCTCTGTATGAACACTTGCAGATACTACCCAATGGTGTTTTAAAACGGCTCTAACCGGAGAAAACTTCAAATCTGTGAGTTGAGTGCACACAGCACAAAGCAGTTTCAGATAATTCTTCTGTCTAGTTTGTATGTGAAGAAATTCTCGTTTCCAACGAAGGTCTCAAAGAGCTCAAAATATCCATTACCAGATTATGCAAAATCACAGTTTCAAAACTGCTCTATGAAAAGGAAGGTTCAACTCTGTGAGTTGAATGCACACATCAGAAAGAAGTTTCTGAGAATGCTTCTGCCCAGTTTTAATATGAAGATATTTTCTTTTCCACCATAGACCACAAAGCTCTCCGTATGAACACTTGCAGATTCTACACAATAGTGTTTCAAAACCGCTCTAACAAGAGAAAGGTTCCAATCTGTGAGTTGAGTGCAGACATCACAAAGCAGTTTCAGAAAATGCTCCTGTCTAGTTTGTATATGAAGAAATTCCCGTTTCCAAAGAAGGCCTCAAAGAGCTCCAAATATCCACTTGCAGATTCTGCAAAAACACAGTTTCGTGACTGCCCTACCAAAAGGAATGTTCAACCCTGTGAGTTGAATGCGCACATCTTAAATCAGTTTCTGAGAATGCTTCTGTCTTGTTTCCATGTGAAGATATTTCGTATTCCACTACAGGGCTCCAAGCGCTCTGAATGAACACTTGCCGATTCTACAGAAAGAGTGTTTCAAAACTGCTCTATGAAAAGAAAGGTGCAACTCTGTGAGTTGAATGCAAACATCACAAAGCAGTTTCAGAGAATGATTCTGTCTAAGTTTTAGGTGAAGAAATTCCCATTTCCCCCGAAAGGTTTTAAAGAGCTCCAAACCTTAACTTGCGGATCCTACAAAAATACTGTTTCAAAACTGCTCTATCCATAGAAAGGTTCAACTCTGTGACTTCAATGCACACATCATAAAGAAGTTTCTGAGAGTGTTTCTGCCCAGTTTTTATGTGATGATATCTCTTCTTGCACCATAAGCCTCAAAGCGCTCCGAATGAACACTTGCACATTCCACAAAAAGAGAGTTTCAAAACTACTCCAGCAACAGAAATTTTCAACTCTGTGAGTTGAATGCACACATCAGAAAGAAGTCTCTGAGAATGCTTCTGTCTAGTTTTTAAGCGAAGATATTTCCTTTTCCACCAGAGGACTCAAAGCACTCCGAATGAATACTTGCATGTGCTACACAATAGTCTTTCAAAACTGGTCTAACCAAAGAAACGTTCAACTCTGTGAGCTGAGTGCACACAACACAAAGCAGTTTCAGAAAATGCTTCTGCTACTTTGTATGTGAAGAATTCCCTTTTCCAACAAAGGTATCAAAGAGCTCAAAATATGTACTTGCAGATTCTGCAAAGCGCAGTTTCATAACTGCCCTATCAAAAGGAATGTTCAACGCTGTGAGTTGAATGCACACATCTTAAATGAGTTTCTGAGAATGCCTCTGTCTAGTTTCCTTGTGAAGATATTTCGTATTCCAATATAGGGCTCCAAGCGCTCTGATTGAACGCTTGCCGATTCTACAGAAAGAGTGTTTCAACACTGCTCTATCAAAAGAAAAGTGCAACTGTGTGAGGTGAACGCAAACATCACAAAGCAGTTTCAGAGAATGCTTCTGTCTAGTGTTTACGTGAAGAAAGTCCCGTTTCCAAAGAAGGCCTCAAAAAACTCCAAATATGGACTTGCAGCTTCTGCAAAGGGACTGTTTAAAAACTGCCCTATCAAAAGGAAGGTTCAGCTCTGTGAGTGGAATGCACACATCAGAAAGAAGTTTCTGAGAATGCTTCTGTCTAGTTTTAATGTGAAGATATTTCCTTTTCCACCATCGTCCCCAAAGCGCTCAGAAAGAACACTTACAGATTCCACAAAAAGAGTGTTTCAAAACTGCTCTATCAAAAGAAGTGTTCTACTCTGTGAGTTCAATGCCAACATCACAAAGCAGTTTCAGAGAATGCTTCTGTCTAGTTTTTAGGTGAAGAAATTCCCGTTTCCCCCGAAGGTCTGAAAGAGCTCCAAACATTCACTGGCAGATTCTGCAAAAAGACTGTTTCAAAACTGCTCTATCAATAGGAAGTTTCAACTCTGTGTGTTGAATGCAAACATCGTAAAGAATTTTCTGGGAAAGCTTCTGTCTAGTTTTTATATGAAGAGATTTCCTTTTCCACCACAGGCCTCAAAGCGCTCTGTATGAACACTTGCAGATACTACCCAATGGTGTTTTAAAACGGCTCTAACCGGAGAAAACTTCAAATCTGTGAGTTGAGTGCACACAGCACAAAGCAGTTTCAGATAATTCTTCTGTCTAGTTTGTATGTGAAGAAATTCTCGTTTCCAACGAAGGTCTCAAAGAGCTCAAAATATCCATTACCAGATTATGCAAAATCACAGTTTCAAAACTGCTCTATGAAAAGGAAGGTTCAACTCTGTGAGTTGAATGCACACATCAGAAAGAAGTTTCTGAGAATGCTTCTGCCCAGTTTTAATATGAAGATATTTTCTTTTCCACCATAGACCACAAAGCTCTCCGTATGAACACTTGCAGATTCTACACAATAGTGTTTCAAAACCGCTCTAACAAGAGAAAGGTTCCAATCTGTGAGTTGAGTGCAGACATCACAAAGCAGTTTCAGAAAATGCTCCTGTCTAGTTTGTATATGAAGAAATTCCCGTTTCCAAAGAAGGCCTCAAAGAGCTCCAAATATCCACTTGCAGATTCTGCAAAAACACAGTTTCGTGACTGCCCTACCAAAAGGAATGTTCAACCCTGTGAGTTGAATGCGCACATCTTAAATCAGTTTCTGAGAATGCTTCTGTCTTGTTTCCATGTGAAGATATTTCGTATTCCACTACAGGGCTCCAAGCGCTCTGAATGAACACTTGCCGATTCTACAGAAAGAGTGTTTCAAAACTGCTCTATGAAAAGAAAGGTGCAACTCTGTGAGTTGAATGCAAACATCACAAAGCAGTTTCAGAGAATGATTCTGTCTAAGTTTTAGGTGAAGAAATTCCCATTTCCCCCGAAAGGTTTTAAAGAGCTCCAAACCTTAACTTGCGGATCCTACAAAAATACTGTTTCAAAACTGCTCTATCCATAGAAAGGTTCAACTCTGTGACTTCAATGCACACATCATAAAGAAGTTTCTGAGAGTGTTTCTGCCCAGTTTTTATGTGATGATATCTCTTCTTGCACCATAAGCCTCAAAGCGCTCCGAATGAACACTTGCACATTCCACAAAAAGAGAGTTTCAAAACTACTCCAGCAACAGAAATTTTCAACTCTGTGAGTTGAATGCACACATCAGAAAGAAGTCTCTGAGAATGCTTCTGTCTAGTTTTTAAGTGAAGATATTTCCTTTTCCACCAGAGGACTCAAAGCACTCCGAATGAATACTTGCATGTGCTACACAATAGTCTTTCAAAACTGGTCTAACCAAAGAAACGTTCAACTCTGTGAGCTGAGTGCACACAACACAAAGCAGTTTCAGAAAATGCTTCTGCTAGTTTGTATGTGAAGAATTCCCTTTTCCAACAAAGGTATCAAAGAGCTCAAAATATGTACTTGCAGATTCTGCAAAGCGCAGTTTCATAACTGCCCTATCAAAAGGAATGTTCAACGCTGTGAGTTGAATGCACACATCTTAAATGAGTTTCTGAGAATGCCTCTGTCTAGTTTCCTTGTGAAGATATTTCGTATTCCAATATAGGGCTCCAAGCGCTCTGATTGAACGCTTGCCGATTCTACAGAAAGAGTGTTTCAACACTGCTCTATCAAAAGAAAAGTGCAACTGTGTGAGGTGAACGCAAACATCACAAAGCAGTTTCAGAGAATGCTTCTGTCTAGTGTTTACGTGAAGAAAGTCCCGTTTCCAAAGAAGGCCTCAAAAAACTCCAAATATGGACTTGCAGCTTCTGCAAAGGGACTGTTTAAAAACTGCCCTATCAAAAGGAAGGTTCAGCTCTGTGAGTGGAATGCACACATCAGAAAGAAGTTTCTGAGAATGCTTCTGTCTAGTTTTAATGTGAAGATATTTCCTTTTCCACCATCGTCCCCAAAGCGCTCAGAAAGAACACTTACAGATTCCACAAAAAGAGTGTTTCAAAACTGCTCTATCAAAAGAAGTGTTCTACTCTGTGAGTTCAATGCCAACATCACAAAGCAGTTTCAGAGAATGCTTCTGTCTAGTTTCTAGGTGAAGAAATTCCCGTTTCCCCCGAAGGTCTGAAAGAGCTCCAAACATTCACTTGCAGATTCTGCAAAAAGACTGTTTCAAAACTGCTCTATCAATAGGAAGTTTCAACTCTGTGTGTTGAATGCAAACATCGTAAAGAATTTTCTGGGAATGCTTCTGTCTAGTTTTTATATGAAGAGATTTCCTTTTCCACCACAGGCCTCAAAGCGCTCTGTATGAACACTTGCAGATACTACCCAATGGTGTTTTAAAACGGCTCTAACCGGAGAAAACTTCAAATCTGTGAGTTGAGTGCACACAGCACAAAGCAGTTTCAGATAATTCTTCTGTCTAGTTTGTATGTGAAGAAATTCTCGTTTCCAACGAAGGTCTCAAAGAGCTCAAAATATCCATTACCAGATTATGCAAAATCACAGTTTCAAAACTGCTCTATGAAAAGGAAGGTTCAACTCTGTGAGTTGAATGCACACATCAGAAAGAAGTTTCTGAGAATGCTTCTGCCCAGTTTTAATATGAAGATATTTTCTTTTCCACCATAGACCACAAAGCTCTCCGTATGAACACTTGCAGATTCTACACAATAGTGTTTCAAAACCGCTCTAACAAGAGAAAGGTTCCAATCTGTGAGTTGAGTGCAGACATCACAAAGCAGTTTCAGAAAATGCTCCTGTCTAGTTTGTATATGAAGAAATTCCCGTTTCCAAAGAAGGCCTCAAAGAGCTCCAAATATCCACTTGCAGATTCTGCAAAAACACAGTTTCGTGACTGCCCTACCAAAAGGAATGTTCAACCCTGTGAGTTGAATGCGCACATCTTAAATCAGTTTCTGAGAATGCTTCTGTCTTGTTTCCATGTGAAGATATTTCGTATTCCACTACAGGGCTCCAAGCGCTCTGAATGAACACTTGCCGATTCTACAGAAAGAGTGTTTCAAAACTGCTCTATGAAAAGAAAGGTGCAACTCTGTGAGTTGAATGCAAACATCACAAAGCAGTTTCAGAGAATGATTCTGTCTAAGTTTTAGGTGAAGAAATTCCCATTTCCCCCGAAAGGTTTTAAAGAGCTCCAAACCTTAACTTGCGGATCCTACAAAAATACTGTTTCAAAACTGCTCTATCCATAGAAAGGTTCAACTCTGTGACTTCAATGCACACATCATAAAGAAGTTTCTGAGAGTGTTTCTGCCCAGTTTTTATGTGATGATATCTCTTCTTGCACCATAAGCCTCAAAGCGCTCCGAATGAACACTTGCACATTCCACAAAAAGAGAGTTTCAAAACTACTCCAGCAACAGAAATTTTCAACTCTGTGAGTTGAATGCACACATCAGAAAGAAGTCTCTGAGAATGCTTCTGTCTAGTTTTTAAGCGAAGATATTTCCTTTTCCACCAGAGGACTCAAAGCACTCCGAATGAATACTTGCATGTGCTACACAATAGTCTTTCAAAACTGGTCTAACCAAAGAAACGTTCAACTCTGTGAGCTGAGTGCACACATCACAAAGCAGTTTCAGAAAATGCTTCTGCTAGTTTGTATGTGAAGAATTCCCTTTTCCAACAAAGGTATCAAAGAGCTCAAAATATGTACTTGCAGATTCTGCAAAGCGCAGTTTCATAACTGCCCTATCAAAAGGAATGTTCAACGCTGTGAGTTGAATGCACACATCTTAAATGAGTTTCTGAGAATGCCTCTGTCTAGTTTTCTTGTGAAGATATTTCGTATTCCAATATAGGGCTCCAAGCGCTCTGATTGAACGCTTGCCGATTCTACAGAAAGAGTGTTTCAACACTGCTCTATCAAAAGAAAAGTGCAACTGTGTGAGTTGAACGCAAACATCACAAAGCAGTTTCAGAGAATGCTTCTGTCTAGTGTTTACGTGAAGAAAGTCCCGTTTCCAAAGAAGGCCTCAAAAAACTCCAAATATGGACTTGCAGCTTCTGCAAAGGGACTGTTTAAAAACTGCCCTATCAAAAGGAAGGTTCAGCTCTGTGAGTGGAATGCACACATCAGAAAGAAGTTTCTGAGAATGCTTCTGTCTAGTTTTAATGTGAAGATATTTCCTTTTCCACCATCGTCCCCAAAGCGCTCAGAAAGAACACTTACAGATTCCACAAAAAGAGTGTTTCAAAACTGCTCTATCAAAAGAAGTGTTCTACTCTGTGAGTTCAATGCCAACATCACAAAGCAGTTTCAGAGAATGCTTCTGTCTAGTTTCTAGGTGAAGAAATTCCCGTTTCCCCCGAAGGTCTGAAAGAGCTCCAAACACTCACTTGCAGATTCTGCAAAAAGACTGTTTCAAAACTGCTCTATCAATAGGAAGTTTCAACTCTGTGTGTTGAATGCAAACATCGTAAAGAATTTTCTGGGAATGCTTCTGTCTAGTTTTTATATGAAGAGATTTCCTTTTCCACCACAGGCCTCAAAGCGCTCTGTATGAACACTTGCAGATACTACCCAATGGTGTTTTAAAACGGCTCTAACCGGAGAAAACTTCAAATCTGTGAGTTGAGTGCACACAGCACAAAGCAGTTTCAGATAATTCTTCTGTCTAGTTTGTATGTGAAGAAATTCTCGTTTCCAACGAAGGTCTCAAAGAGCTCAAAATATCCATTACCAGATTATGCAAAATCACAGTTTCAAAACTGCTCTATGAAAAGGAAGGTTCAACTCTGTGAGTTGAATGCACACATCAGAAAGAAGTTTCTGAGAATGCTTCTGCCCAGTTTTAATATGAAGATATTTTCTTTTCCACCATAGACCACAAAGCTCTCCGTATGAACACTTGCAGATTCTACACAATAGTGTTTCAAAACCGCTCTAACAAGAGAAAGGTTCCAATCTGTGAGTTGAGTGCAGACATCACAAAGCAGTTTCAGAAAATGCTCCTGTCTAGTTTGTATATGAAGAAATTCCCGTTTCCAAAGAAGGCCTCAAAGAGCTCCAAATATCCACTTGCAGATTCTGCAAAAACACAGTTTCGTGACTGCCCTACCAAAAGGAATGTTCAACCCTGTGAGTTGAATGCGCACATCTTAAATCAGTTTCTGAGAATGCTTCTGTCTTGTTTCCATGTGAAGATATTTCGTATTCCACTACAGGGCTCCAAGCGCTCTGAATGAACACTTGCCGATTCTACAGAAAGAGTGTTTCAAAACTGCTCTATGAAAAGAAAGGTGCAACTCTGTGAGTTGAATGCAAACATCACAAAGCAGTTTCAGAGAATGATTCTGTCTAAGTTTTAGGTGAAGAAATTCCCATTTCCCCCGAAAGGTTTTAAAGAGCTCCAAACCTTAACTTGCGGATCCTACAAAAATACTGTTTCAAAACTGCTCTATCCATAGAAAGGTTCAACTCTGTGACTTCAATGCACACATCATAAAGAAGTTTCTGAGAGTGTTTCTGCCCAGTTTTTATGTGATGATATCTCTTCTTGCACCATAAGCCTCAAAGCGCTCCGAATGAACACTTGCACATTCCACAAAAAGAGAGTTTCAAAACTACTCCAGCAACAGAAATTTTCAACTCTGTGAGTTGAATGCACACATCAGAAAGAAGTCTCTGAGAATGCTTCTGTCTAGTTTTTAAGTGAAGATATTTCCTTTTCCACCAGAGGACTCAAAGCACTCCGAATGAATACTTGCATGTGCTACACAATAGTCTTTCAAAACTGGTCTAACCAAAGAAACGTTCAACTCTGTGAGCTGAGTGCACACAACACAAAGCAGTTTCAGAAAATGCTTCTGCTAGTTTGTATGTGAAGAATTCCCTTTTCCAACAAAGGTATCAAAGAGCTCAAAATATGTACTTGCAGATTCTGCAAAGCGCAGTTTCATAACTGCCCTATCAAAAGGAATGTTCAACGCTGTGAGTTGAATGCACACATCTTAAATGAGTTTCTGAGAATGCCTCTGTCTAGTTTCCTTGTGAAGATATTTCGTATTCCAATATAGGGCTCCAAGCGCTCTGATTGAACGCTTGCCGATTCTACAGAAAGAGTGTTTCAACACTGCTCTATCAAAAGAAAAGTGCAACTGTGTGAGGTGAACGCAAACATCACAAAGCAGTTTCAGAGAATGCTTCTGTCTAGTGTTTACGTGAAGAAAGTCCCGTTTCCAAAGAAGGCCTCAAAAACCTCCAAATATGGACTTGCAGCTTCTGCAAAGGGACTGTTTAAAAACTGCCCTATCAAAAGGAAGGTTCAGCTCTGTGAGTGGAATGCACACATCAGAAAGAAGTTTCTGAGAATGCTTCTGTCTAGTTTTAATGTGAAGATATTTCCTTTTCCACCATCGTCCCCAAAGCGCTCAGAAAGAACACTTACAGATTCCACAAAAAGAGTGTTTCAAAACTGCTCTATCAAAAGAAGTGTTCTACTCTGTGAGTTCAATGCCAACATCACAAAGCAGTTTCAGAGAATGCTTCTGTCTAGTTTCTAGGTGAAGAAATTCCCGTTTCCCCCGAAGGTCTGAAAGAGCTCCAAACATTCACTTGCAGATTCTGCAAAAAGACTGTTTCAAAACTGCTCTATCAATAGGAAGTTTCAACTCTGTGTGTTGAATGCAAACATCGTAAAGAATTTTCTGGGAATGCTTCTGTCTAGTTTTTATATGAAGAGATTTCCTTTTCCACCACAGGCCTCAAAGCGCTCTGTATGAACACTTGCAGATACTACCCAATGGTGTTTTAAAACGGCTCTAACCGGAGAAAACTTCAAATCTGTGAGTTGAGTGCACACAGCACAAAGCAGTTTCAGATAATTCTTCTGTCTAGTTTGTATGTGAAGAAATTCTCGTTTCCAACGAAGGTCTCAAAGAGCTCAAAATATCCATTACCAGATTATGCAAAATCACAGTTTCAAAACTGCTCTATGAAAAGGAAGGTTCAACTCTGTGAGTTGAATGCACACATCAGAAAGAAGTTTCTGAGAATGCTTCTGCCCAGTTTTAATATGAAGATATTTTCTTTTCCACCATAGACCACAAAGCTCTCCGTATGAACACTTGCAGATTCTACACAATAGTGTTTCAAAACCGCTCTAACAAGAGAAAGGTTCCAATCTGTGAGTTGAGTGCAGACATCACAAAGCAGTTTCAGAAAATGCTCCTGTCTAGTTTGTATATGAAGAAATTCCCGTTTCCAAAGAAGGCCTCAAAGAGCTCCAAATATCCACTTGCAGATTCTGCAAAAACACAGTTTCGTGACTGCCCTACCAAAAGGAATGTTCAACCCTGTGAGTTGAATGCGCACATCTTAAATCAGTTTCTGAGAATGCTTCTGTCTTGTTTCCATGTGAAGATATTTCGTATTCCACTACAGGGCTCCAAGCGCTCTGAATGAACACTTGCCGATTCTACAGAAAGAGTGTTTCAAAACTGCTCTATGAAAAGAAAGGTGCAACTCTGTGAGTTGAATGCAAACATCACAAAGCAGTTTCAGAGAATGATTCTGTCTAAGTTTTAGGTGAAGAAATTCCCATTTCCCCCGAAAGGTTTTAAAGAGCTCCAAACCTTAACTTGCGGATCCTACAAAAATACTGTTTCAAAACTGCTCTATCCATAGAAAGGTTCAACTCTGTGACTTCAATGCACACATCATAAAGAAGTTTCTGAGAGTGTTTCTGCCCAGTTTTTATGTGATGATATCTCTTCTTGCACCATAAGCCTCAAAGCGCTCCGAATGAACACTTGCACATTCCACAAAAAGAGAGTTTCAAAACTACTCCAGCAACAGAAATTTTCAACTCTGTGAGTTGAATGCACACATCAGAAAGAAGTCTCTGAGAATGCTTCTGTCTAGTTTTTAAGTGAAGATATTTCCTTTTCCACCAGAGGACTCAAAGCACTCCGAATGAATACTTGCATGTGCTACACAATAGTCTTTCAAAACTGGTCTAACCAAAGAAACGTTCAACTCTGTGAGCTGAGTGCACACATCACAAAGCAGTTTCAGAAAATGCTTCTGCTAGTTTGTATGTGAAGAATTCCCTTTTCCAACAAAGGTATCAAAGAGCTCAAAATATGTACTTGCAGATTCTGCAAAGCGCAGTTTCATAACTGCCCTATCAAAAGGAATGTTCAACGCTGTGAGTTGAATGCACACATCTTAAATGAGTTTCTGAGAATGCCTCTGTCTAGTTTTCTTGTGAAGATATTTCGTATTCCAATATAGGGCTCCAAGCGCTCTGATTGAACGCTTGCCGATTCTACAGAAAGAGTGTTTCAACACTGCTCTATCAAAAGAAAAGTGCAACTGTGTGAGTTGAACGCAAACATCACAAAGCAGTTTCAGAGAATGCTTCTGTCTAGTGTTTACGTGAAGAAAGTCCCGTTTCCAAAGAAGGCCTCAAAAAACTCCAAATATGGACTTGCAGCTTCTGCAAAGGGACTGTTTAAAAACTGCCCTATCAAAAGGAAGGTTCAGCTCTGTGAGTGGAATGCACACATCAGAAAGAAGTTTCTGAGAATGCTTCTGTCTAGTTTTAATGTGAAGATATTTCCTTTTCCACCATCGTCCCCAAAGCGCTCAGAAAGAACACTTACAGATTCCACAAAAAGAGTGTTTCAAAACTGCTCTATCAAAAGAAGTGTTCTACTCTGTGAGTTCAATGCCAACATCACAAAGCAGTTTCAGAGAATGCTTCTGTCTAGTTTCTAGGTGAAGAAATTCCCGTTTCCCCCGAAGGTCTGAAAGAGCTCCAAACACTCACTTGCAGATTCTGCAAAAAGACTGTTTCAAAACTGCTCTATCAATAGGAAGTTTCAACTCTGTGTGTTGAATGCAAACATCGTAAAGAATTTTCTGGGAATGCTTCTGTCTAGTTTTTATATGAAGAGATTTCCTTTTCCACCACAGGCCTCAAAGCGCTCTGTATGAACACTTGCAGATACTACCCAATGGTGTTTTAAAACGGCTCTAACCGGAGAAAACTTCAAATCTGTGAGTTGAGTGCACACAGCACAAAGCAGTTTCAGATAATTCTTCTGTCTAGTTTGTATGTGAAGAAATTCTCGTTTCCAACGAAGGTCTCAAAGAGCTCAAAATATCCATTACCAGATTATGCAAAATCACAGTTTCAAAACTGCTCTATGAAAAGGAAGGTTCAACTCTGTGAGTTGAATGCACACATCAGAAAGAAGTTTCTGAGAATGCTTCTGCCCAGTTTTAATATGAAGATATTTTCTTTTCCACCATAGACCACAAAGCTCTCCGTATGAACACTTGCAGATTCTACACAATAGTGTTTCAAAACCGCTCTAACAAGAGAAAGGTTCCAATCTGTGAGTTGAGTGCAGACATCACAAAGCAGTTTCAGAAAATGCTCCTGTCTAGTTTGTATATGAAGAAATTCCCGTTTCCAAAGAAGGCCTCAAAGAGCTCCAAATATCCACTTGCAGATTCTGCAAAAACACAGTTTCGTGACTGCCCTACCAAAAGGAATGTTCAACCCTGTGAGTTGAATGCGCACATCTTAAATCAGTTTCTGAGAATGCTTCTGTCTTGTTTCCATGTGAAGATATTTCGTATTCCACTACAGGGCTCCAAGCGCTCTGAATGAACACTTGCCGATTCTACAGAAAGAGTGTTTCAAAACTGCTCTATGAAAAGAAAGGTGCAACTCTGTGAGTTGAATGCAAACATCACAAAGCAGTTTCAGAGAATGATTCTGTCTAAGTTTTAGGTGAAGAAATTCCCATTTCCCCCGAAAGGTTTTAAAGAGCTCCAAACCTTAACTTGCGGATCCTACAAAAATACTGTTTCAAAACTGCTCTATCCATAGAAAGGTTCAACTCTGTGACTTCAATGCACACATCATAAAGAAGTTTCTGAGAGTGTTTCTGCCCAGTTTTTATGTGATGATATCTCTTCTTGCACCATAAGCCTCAAAGCGCTCCGAATGAACACTTGCACATTCCACAAAAAGAGAGTTTCAAAACTACTCCAGCAACAGAAATTTTCAACTCTGTGAGTTGAATGCACACATCAGAAAGAAGTCTCTGAGAATGCTTCTGTCTAGTTTTTAAGTGAAGATATTTCCTTTTCCACCAGAGGACTCAAAGCACTCCGAATGAATACTTGCATGGGCTACACAATAGTCTTTCAAAACTGGTCTAACCAAAGAAACGTTCAACTCTGTGAGCTGAGTGCACACATCACAAAGCAGTTTCAGAAAATGCTTCTGCTAGTTTGTATGTGAAGAATTCCCTTTTCCAACAAAGGCATCAAAGAGCTCAAAATATGTACTTGCAGATTCTGCAAAGCGCAGTTTCATAACTGCCCTATCAAAAGGAATGTTCAACCCTGTGAGTTGAATGCACACATCTTAAATGAGTTTCTGAGAATGCCTCTGTCTAGTTTTCTTGTGAAGATATTTCGTATTCCAATATAGGGCTCCAAGCGCTCTGATTGAACGCTTGCCGATTCTACAGAAAGAGTGTTTCAACACTGCTCTATCAAAAGAAAAGTGCAACTGTGTGAGGTGAACGCAAACATCACAAAGCAGTTTCAGAGAATGCTTCTGTCTAGTGTTTACGTGAAGAAAGTCCCGTTTCCAAAGAAGGCCTCAAAAAACTCCAAATATGGACTTGCAGCTTCTGCAAAGGGACTGTTTAAAAACTGCCCTATCAAAAGGAAGGTTCAGCTCTGTGAGTGGAATGCACACATCAGAAAGAAGTTTCTGAGAATGCTTCTGTCTAGTTTTAATGTGAAGATATTTCCTTTTCCACCATCGTCCCCAAAGCGCTCAGAAAGAACACTTACAGATTCCACAAAAAGAGTGTTTCAAAACTGCTCTATCAAAAGAAGTGTTCTACTCTGTGAGTTCAATGCCAACATCACAAAGCAGTTTCAGAGAATGCTTCTGTCTAGTTTCTAGGTGAAGAAATTCCCGTTTCCCCCGAAGGTCTGAAAGAGCTCCAAACACTCACTTGCAGATTCTGCAAAAAGACTGTTTCAAAACTGCTCTATCAATAGGAAGTTTCAACTCTGTGTGTTGAATGCAAACATCGTAAAGAATTTTCTGGGAATGCTTCTGTCTAGTTTTTATATGAAGAGATTTCCTTTTCCACCACAGGCCTCAAAGCGCTCTGTATGAACACTTGCAGATACTACCCAATGTTGTTTTCAAACGGCTCTAACCGGAGAAAACTTCAAATCTGTGAGTTGAGTGCACACAGCACAAAGCAGTTTCAGCTAATTCTTCTGTCTAGTTTGTATGTGAAGAAATTCTCGTTTCCAACGAAGGTCTCAAAGAGCTCAAAATATCCATTACCAGATTATGCAAAATCACAGTTTCAAAACTGCTCTATGAAAAGGAAGGTTCAACTCTGTGAGTTGAATGCACACATCAGAAAGAAGTTTCTGAGAATGCTTCTGCCCAGTTTTAATTTGAAGATATTTTCTTTTCCACCATAGACCACAAAGCTCTCCGTATGAACACTTGCAGATTCTACACAATAGTGTTTCAAAACCGCTCTAACAAGAGAAAGGTTCCAATCTGTGAGTTGAGTGCAGACATCACAAAGCAGTTTCAGAAAATGCTCCTGTCTAGTTTGTATATGAAGAAATTCCCGTTTCCAAAGAAGGCCTCAAAGAGCTCCAAATATCCACTTGCAGATTCTGCAAAAACACAGTTTCGTGACTGCCCTACCAAAAGGAATGTTCAACCCTGTGAGTTGAATGCGCACATCTTAAATCAGTTTCTGAGAATGCTTCTGTCTTGTTTCCATGTGAAGATATTTCGTATTCCACTACAGGGCTCCAAGCGCTCTGAATGAACACTTGCCGATTCTACAGAAAGAGTGTTTCAAAACTGCTCTATGAAAAGAAAGGTGCAACTCTGTGAGTTGAATGCAAACATCACAAAGCAGTTTCAGAGAATGATTCTGTCTAAGTTTTAGGTGAAGAAATTCCCATTTCCCCCGAAAGGTTTTAAAGAGCTCCAAACCTTAACTTGCAGATCCTACAAAAATACTGTTTCAAAACTGCTCTATCCATAGAAAGGTTCAACTCTGTGACTTCAATGCACACATCATAAAGAAGTTTCTGAGAGTGTTTCTGCCCAGTTTTTATGTGATGATATCTCTTCTTGCACCATAAGCCTCAAAGCGCTCCGAATGAACACTTGCACATTCCACAAAAAGAGAGTTTCAAAACTACTCCAGCAACAGAAATTTTCAACTCTGTGAGTTGAATGCACACATCAGAAAGAAGTCTCTGAGAATGCTTCTGTCTAGTTTTTAAGTGAAGATATTTCCTTTTCCACCAGAGGACTCAAAGCACTCCGAATGAATACTTGCATGGGCTACACAATAGTCTTTCAAAACTGGTCTAACCAAAGAAACGTTCAACTCTGTGAGCTGAGTGCACACATCACAAAGCAGTTTCAGAAAATGCTTCTGCTAGTTTGTATGTGAAGAATTCCCTTTTCCAACAAAGGCATCAAAGAGCTCAAAATATGTACTTGCAGATTCTGCAAAGCGCAGTTTCATAACTGCCCTATCAAAAGGAATGTTCAACGCTGTGAGTTGAATGCACACATCTTAAATGAGTTTCTGAGAATGCCTCTGTCTAGTTTTCTTGTGAAGATATTTCGTATTCCAATATAGGGCTCCAAGCGCTCTGATTGAACGCTTGCCGATTCTACAGAAAGAGTGTTTCAACACTGCTCTATCAAAAGAAAAGTGCAACTGTGTGAGTTGAACGCAAACATCACAAAGCAGTTTCAGAGAATGCTTCTGTCTAGTGTTTACGTGAAGAAAGTCCCGTTTCCAAAGAAGGCCTCAAAAAACTCCAAATATGGACTTGCAGCTTCTGCAAAGGGACTGTTTAAAAACTGCCCTATCAAAAGGAAGGTTCAGCTCTGTGAGTGGAATGCACACATCAGAAAGAAGTTTCTGAGAATGCCTCTGTCTAGTTTTAATGTGAAGATATTTCCTTTTCCACCATCGTCCCCAAAGCGCTCAGAAAGAACACTTACAGATTCCACAAAAAGAGTGTTTCAAAACTGCTCTATCAAAAGAAGTGTTCTACTCTGTGAGTTCAATGCCAACATCACAAAGCAGTTTCAGAGAATGCTTCTGTCTAGTTTCTAGGTGAAGAAATTCCCGGTTCCCCCGAAGGTCTGAAAGAGCTCCAAACACTCACTTGCAGATTCTGCAAAAAGACTGTTTCAAAACTGCTCTATCAATAGGAAGTTTCAACTCTGTGTGTTGAATGCAAACATCGTAAAGAATTTTCTGGGAATGCTTCTGTCTAGTTTTTATATGAAGATATTTCCTTTTCCACCACAGGCCTCAAAGCGCTCTGTATGAACACTTGCAGATACTACCCAATGGTGTTTTAAAACGGCTCTAACCGGAGAAAACTTCAAATCTGTGAGTTGAGTGCACACAGCACAAAGCAGTTTCAGATAATTCTTCTGTCTAGTTTGTATGTGAAGAAATTCTCGTTTCCAACGAAGGTCTCAAAGAGCTCAAAATATCCATTACCAGATTATGCAAAATCACAGTTTCAAAACTGCTCTATGAAAAGGAAGGTTCAACTCTGTGAGTTGAATGCACACATCAGAAAGAAGTTTCTGAGAATGCTTCTGCCCAGTTTTAATTTGAAGATATTTTCTTTTCCACCATAGACCACAAAGCTCTCCGTATGAACACTTGCAGATTCTACACAATAGTGTTTCAAAACCGCTCTAACAAGAGAAAGGTTCCAATCTGTGAGTTGAGTGCAGACATCGCAAAGCAGTTTCAGAAAATGCTCCTGTCTAGTTTGTATATGAAGAAATTCCCGTTTCCAAAGAAGGCCTCAAAGAGCTCCAAATATCCACTTGCAGATTCTGCAAAAACACAGTTTCGTGACTGCCCTACCAAAAGGAATGTTCAACCCTGTGAGTTGAATGCGCACATCTTAAATCAGTTTCTGAGAATGCTTCTGTCTTGTTTCCATGTGAAGATATTTCGTATTCCACTACAGGGCTCCAAGCGCTCTGAATGAACACTTGCCGATTCTACAGAAAGAGTGTTTCAAAACTGCTCTATGAAAAGAAAGGTGCAACTCTGTGAGTTGAATGCAAACATCACAAAGCAGTTTCAGAGAATGATTCTGTCTAAGTTTTAGGTGAAGAAATTCCCATTTCCCCCGAAAGGTTTTAAAGAGCTCCAAACCTTAACTTGCAGATCCTACAAAAATACTGTTTCAAAACTGCTCTATCCATAGAAAGGTTCAACTCTGTGACTTCAATGCACACATCATAAAGAAGTTTCTGAGAGTGTTTCTGCCCAGTTTTTATGTGATGATATCTCTTCTTGCACCATAAGCCTCAAAGCGCTCCGAATGAACACTTGCACATTCCACAAAAAGAGAGTTTCAAAACTACTCCAGCAACAGAAATTTTCAACTCTGTGAGTTGAATGCACACATCAGAAAGAAGTCTCTGAGAATGCTTCTGTCTAGTTTTTAAGTGAAGATATTTCCTTTTCCACCAGAGGACTCAAAGCACTCCGAATGAATACTTGCATGGGCTACACAATAGTCTTTCAAAACTGGTCTAACCAAAGAAACGTTCAACTCTGTGAGCTGAGTGCACACATCACAAAGCAGTTTCAGAAAATGCTTCTGCTAGTTTGTATGTGAAGAATTCCCTTTTCCAACAAAGGCATCAAAGAGCTCAAAATATGTACTTGCAGATTCTGCAAAGCGCAGTTTCATAACTGCCCTATCAAAAGGAATGTTCAACGCTGTGAGTTGAATGCACACATCTTAAATGAGTTTCTGAGAATGCCTCTGTCTAGTTTTCTTGTGAAGATATTTCGTATTCCAATATAGGGCTCCAAGCGCTCTGATTGAACGCTTGCCGATTCTACAGAAAGAGTGTTTCAACACTGCTCTATCAAAAGAAAAGTGCAACTGTGTGAGTTGAACGCAAACATCACAAAGCAGTTTCAGAGAATGCTTCTGTCTAGTGTTTACGTGAAGAAAGTCCCGTTTCCAAAGAAGGCCTCAAAAAACTCCAAATATGGACTTGCAGCTTCTGCAAAGGGACTGTTTAAAAACTGCCCTATCAAAAGGAAGGTTCAGCTCTGTGAGTGGAATGCACACATCAGAAAGAAGTTTCTGAGAATGCCTCTGTCTAGTTTTAATGTGAAGATATTTCCTTTTCCACCATCGTCCCCAAAGCGCTCAGAAAGAACACTTACAGATTCCACAAAAAGAGTGTTTCAAAACTGCTCTATCAAAAGAAGTGTTCTACTCTGTGAGTTCAATGCCAACATCACAAAGCAGTTTCAGAGAATGCTTCTGTCTAGTTTCTAGGTGAAGAAATTCCCGGTTCCCCCGAAGGTCTGAAAGAGCTCCAAACACTCACTTGCAGATTCTGCAAAAAGACTGTTTCAAAACTGCTCTATCAGTAGGAAGTTTCAACTCTGTGTGTTGAATGCAAACATCGTAAAGAATTTTCTGGGAATGCTTCTGTCTAGTTTTTATATGAAGATATTTCCTTTTCCACCACAGGCCTCAAAGCGCTCTGTATGAACACTTGCAGATACTACCCAATGGTGTTTTCAAACGGCTCTAACCGGAGAAAACTTCAAATCTGTGAGTTGAGTGCACACAGCACAAAGCAGTTTCAGCTAATTCTTCTGTCTAGTTTGTATGTGAAGAAATTCTCGTTTCCAACGAAGGTCTCAAAGAGCTCAAAATATCCATTACCAGATTATGCAAAATCACAGTTTCAAAACTGCTCTATGAAAAGGAAGGTTCAACTCTGTGAGTTGAATGCACACATCAGAAAGAAGTTTCTGAGAATGCTTCTGCCCAGTTTTAATTTGAAGATATTTTCTTTTCCACCATAGACCACAAAGCTCTCCGTATGAACACTTGCAGATTCTACACAATAGTGTTTCAAAACCGCTCTAACAAGAGAAAGGTTCCAATCTGTGAGTTGAGTGCAGACATCACAAAGCAGTTTCAGAAAATGCTCCTGTCTAGTTTGTATATGAAGAAATTCCCGTTTCCAAAGAAGGCCTCAAAGAGCTCCAAATATCCACTTGCAGATTCTGCAAAAACACAGTTTCGTGACTGCCCTACCAAAAGGAATGTTCAACCCTGTGAGTTGAATGCGCACATCTTAAATCAGTTTCTGAGAATGCTTCTGTCTTGTTTCCATGTGAAGATATTTCGTATTCCACTACAGGGCTCCAAGCGCTCTGAATGAACACTTGCCGATTCTACAGAAAGAGTGTTTCAAAACTGCTCTATGAAAAGAAAGGTGCAACTCTGTGAGTTGAATGCAAACATCACAAAGCAGTTTCAGAGAATGATTCTGTCTAAGTTTTAGGTGAAGAAATTCCCATTTCCCCCGAAAGGTTTTAAAGAGCTCCAAACCTTAACTTGCAGATCCTACAAAAATACTGTTTCAAAACTGCTCTATCCATAGAAAGGTTCAACTCTGTGACTTCAATGCACACATCATAAAGAAGTTTCTGAGAGTGTTTCTGCCCAGTTTTTATGTGATGATATCTCTTCTTGCACCATAAGCCTCAAAGCGCTCCGAATGAACACTTGCACATTCCACAAAAAGAGAGTTTCAAAACTACTCCAGCAACAGAAATTTTCAACTCTGTGAGTTGAATGCACACATCAGAAAGAAGTCTCTGAGAATGCTTCTGTCTAGTTTTTAAGTGAAGATATTTCCTTTTCCACCAGAGGACTCAAAGCACTCCGAATGAATACTTGCATGGGCTACACAATAGTCTTTCAAAACTGGTCTAACCAAAGAAACGTTCAACTCTGTGAGCTGAGTGCACACATCACAAAGCAGTTTCAGAAAATGCTTCTGCTAGTTTGTATGTGAAGAATTCCCTTTTCCAACAAAGGCATCAAAGAGCTCAAAATATGTACTTGCAGATTCTGCAAAGCGCAGTTTCATAACTGCCCTATCAAAAGGAATGTTCAACCCTGTGAGTTGAATGGACACATCTTAAATGAGTTTCTGAGAATGCCTCTGTCTAGTTTTCTTGTGAAGATATTTCGTATTCCAATATAGGGCTCCAAGCGCTCTGATTGAACGCTTGCCGATTCTACAGAAAGAGTGTTTCAACACTGCTCTATCAAAAGAAAAGTGCAACTGTGTGAGTTGAACGCAAACATCACAAAGCAGTTTCAGAGAATGCTTCTGTCTAGTGTTTACGTGAAGAAAGTCCCGTTTCCAAAGAAGGCCTCAAAAAACTCCAAATATGGACTTGCAGCTTCTGCAAAGGGACTGTTTAAAAACTGCCCTATCAAAAGGAAGGTTCAGCTCTGTGAGTGGAATGCACACATCAGAAAGAAGTTTCTGAGAATGCCTCTGTCTAGTTTTAATGTGAAGATATTTCCTTTTCCACCATCGTCCCCAAAGCGCTCAGAAAGAACACTTACAGATTCCACAAAAAGAGTGTTTCAAAACTGCTCTATCAAAAGAAGTGTTCTACTCTGTGAGTTCAATGCCAACATCACAAAGCAGTTTCAGAGAATGCTTCTGTCTAGTTTCTAGGTGAAGAAATTCCCGTTTCCCCCGAAGGTCTGAAAGAGCTCCAAACACTCACTTGCAGATTCTGCAAAAAGACTGTTTCAAAACTGCTCTATCAATAGGAAGTTTCAACTCTGTGTGTTGAATGCAAACATCGTAAAGAATTTTCTGGGAATGCTTCTGTCTAGTTTTTATATGAAGATATTTCCTTTTCCACCACAGGCCTCAAAGCGCTCTGTATGAACACTTGCAGATACTACCCAATGGTGTTTTCAAACGGCTCTAACCGGAGAAAACTTCAAATCTGTGAGTTGAGTGCACACAGCACAAAGCAGTTTCAGCTAATTCTTCTGTCTAGTTTGTATGTGAAGAAATTCTCGTTTCCAACGAAGGTCTCAAAGAGCTCAAAATATCCATTACCAGATTATGCAAAATCACAGTTTCAAAACTGCTCTATGAAAAGGAAGGTTCAACTCTGTGAGTTGAATGCACACATCAGAAAGAAGTTTCTGAGAATGCTTCTGCCCAGTTTTAATTTGAAGATATTTTCTTTTCCACCATAGACCACAAAGCTCTCCGTATGAACACTTGCAGATTCTACACAATAGTGTTTCAAAACCGCTCTAACAAGAGAAAGGTTCCAATCTGTGAGTTGAGTGCAGACATCACAAAGCAGTTTCAGAAAATGCTCCTGTCTAGTTTGTATATGAAGAAATTCCCGTTTCCAAAGAAGGCCTCAAAGAGCTCCAAATATCCACTTGCAGATTCTGCAAAAACACAGTTTCGTGACTGCCCTACCAAAAGGAATGTTCAACCCTGTGAGTTGAATGCGCACATCTTAAATCAGTTTCTGAGAATGCTTCTGTCTTGTTTCCATGTGAAGATATTTCGTATTCCACTACAGGGCTCCAAGCGCTCTGAATGAACACTTGCCGATTCTACAGAAAGAGTGTTTCAAAACTGCTCTATGAAAAGAAAGGTGCAACTCTGTGAGTTGAATGCAAACATCACAAAGCAGTTTCAGAGAATGATTCTGTCTAAGTTTTAGGTGAAGAAATTCCCATTTCCCCCGAAAGGTTTTAAAGAGCTCCAAACCTTAACTTGCAGATCCTACAAAAATACTGTTTCAAAACTGCTCTATCCATAGAAAGGTTCAACTCTGTGACTTCAATGCACACATCATAAAGAAGTTTCTGAGAGTGTTTCTGCCCAGTTTTTATGTGATGATATCTCTTCTTGCACCATAAGCCTCAAAGCGCTCCGAATGAACACTTGCACATTCCACAAAAAGAGAGTTTCAAAACTACTCCAGCAACAGAAATTTTCAACTCTGTGAGTTGAATGCACACATCAGAAAGAAGTCTCTGAGAATGCTTCTGTCTAGTTTTTAAGTGAAGATATTTCCTTTTCCACCAGAGGACTCAAAGCACTCCGAATGAATACTTGCATGGGCTACACAATAGTCTTTCAAAACTGGTCTAACCAAAGAAACGTTCAACTCTGTGAGCTGAGTGCACACATCACAAAGCAGTTTCAGAAAATGCTTCTGCTAGTTTGTATGTGAAGAATTCCCTTTTCCAACAAAGGCATCAAAGAGCTCAAAATATGTACTTGCAGATTCTGCAAAGCGCAGTTTCATAACTGCCCTATCAAAAGGAATGTTCAACGCTGTGAGTTGAATGCACACATCTTAAATGAGTTTCTGAGAATGCCTCTGTCTAGTTTTCTTGTGAAGATATTTCGTATTCCAATATAGGGCTCCAAGCGCTCTGATTGAACGCTTGCCGATTCTACAGAAAGAGTGTTTCAACACTGCTCTATCAAAAGAAAAGTGCAACTGTGTGAGTTGAACGCAAACATCACAAAGCAGTTTCAGAGAATGCTTCTGTCTAGTGTTTACGTGAAGAAAGTCCCGTTTCCAAAGAAGGCCTCAAAAAACTCCAAATATGGACTTGCAGCTTCTGCAAAGGGACTGTTTAAAAACTGCCCTATCAAAAGGAAGGTTCAGCTCTGTGAGTGGAATGCACACATCAGAAAGAAGTTTCTGAGAATGCTTCTGTCTAGTTTTAATGTGAAGATATTTCCTTTTCCACCATCGTCCCCAAAGCGCTCAGAAAGAACACTTACAGATTCCACAAAAAGAGTGTTTCAAAACTGCTCTATCAAAAGAAGTGTTCTACTCTGTGAGTTCAATGCCAACATCACAAAGCAGTTTCAGAGAATGCTTCTGTCTAGTTTCTAGGTGAAGAAATTCCCGGTTCCCCCGAAGGTCTGAAAGAGCTCCAAACACTCACTTGCAGATTCTGCAAAAAGACTGTTTCAAAACTGCTCTATCAATAGGAAGTTTCAACTCTGTGTGTTGAATGCAAACATCGTAAAGAATTTTCTGGGAATGCTTCTGTCTAGTTTTTATATGAAGATATTTCCTTTTCCACCACAGGCCTCAAAGCGCTCTGTATGAACACTTGCAGATACTACCCAATGGTGTTTTCAAACGGCTCTAACCGGAGAAAACTTCAAATCTGTGAGTTGAGTGCACACAGCACAAAGCAGTTTCAGATAATTCTTCTGTCTAGTTTGTATGTGAAGAAATTCTCGTTTCCAACGAAGGTCTCAAAGAGCTCAAAATATCCATTACCAGATTATGCAAAATCACAGTTTCAAAACTGCTCTATGAAAAGGAAGGTTCAACTCTGTGAGTTGAATGCACACATCAGAAAGAAGTTTCTGAGAATGCTTCTGCCCAGTTTTAATTTGAAGATATTTTCTTTTCCACCATAGACCACAAAGCTCTCCGTATGAACACTTGCAGATTCTACACAATAGTGTTTCAAAACCGCTCTAACAAGAGAAAGGTTCCAATCTGTGAGTTGAGTGCAGACATCACAAAGCAGTTTCAGAAAATGCTCCTGTCTAGTTTGTATATGAAGAAATTCCCGTTTCCAAAGAAGGCCTCAAAGAGCTCCAAATATCCACTTGCAGATTCTGCAAAAACACAGTTTCGTGACTGCCCTACCAAAAGGAATGTTCAACCCTGTGAGTTGAATGCGCACATCTTAAATCAGTTTCTGAGAATGCTTCTGTCTTGTTTCCATGTGAAGATATTTCGTATTCCACTACAGGGCTCCAAGCGCTCTGAATGAACACTTGCCGATTCTACAGAAAGAGTGTTTCAAAACTGCTCTATGAAAAGAAAGGTGCAACTCTGTGAGTTGAATGCAAACATCACAAAGCAGTTTCAGAGAATGATTCTGTCTAAGTTTTAGGTGAAGAAATTCCCATTTCCCCCGAAAGGTTTTAAAGAACTCCAAACCTTAACTTGCAGATCCTACAAAAATACTGTTTCAAAACTGCTCTATCCATAGAAAGGTTCAACTCTGTGACTTCAATGCACACATCATAAAGAAGTTTCTGAGAGTGTTTCTGCCCAGTTTTTATGTGATGATATCTCTTCTTGCACCATAAGCCTCAAAGCGCTCCGAATGAACACTTGCACATTCCACAAAAAGAGAGTTTCAAAACTACTCCAGCAACAGAAATTTTCAACTCTGTGAGTTGAATGCACACATCAGAAAGAAGTCTCTGAGAATGCTTCTGTCTAGTTTTTAAGTGAAGATATTTCCTTTTCCACCAGAGGACTCAAAGCACTCCGAATGAATACTTGCATGGGCTACACAATAGTCTTTCAAAACTGGTCTAACCAAAGAAACGTTCAACTCTGTGAGCTGAGTGCACACATCACAAAGCAGTTTCAGAAAATGCTTCTGCTAGTTTGTATGTGAAGAATTCCCTTTTCCAACAAAGGCATCAAAGAGCTCAAAATATGTACTTGCAGATTCTGCAAAGCGCAGTTTCATAACTGCCCTATCAAAAGGAATGTTCAACCCTGTGAGTTGAATGCACACATCTTAAATGAGTTTCTGAGAATGCCTCTGTCTAGTTTTCTTGTGAAGATATTTCGTATTCCAATATAGGGCTCCAAGCGCTCTGATTGAACGCTTGCCGATTCTACAGAAAGAGTGTTTCAACACTGCTCTATCAAAAGAAAAGTGCAACTGTGTGAGGTGAACGCAAACATCACAAAGCAGTTTCAGAGAATGCTTCTGTCTAGTGTTTACGTGAAGAAAGTCCCGTTTCCAAAGAAGGCCTCAAAAAACTCCAAATATGGACTTGCAGCTTCTGCAAAGGGACTGTTTAAAAACTGCCCTATCAAAAGGAAGGTTCAGCTCTGTGAGTGGAATGCACACATCAGAAAGAAGTTTCTGAGAATGCCTCTGTCTAGTTTTAATGTGAAGATATTTCCTTTTCCACCATCGTCCCCAAAGCGCTCAGAAAGAACACTTACAGATTTCACAAAAAGAGTGTTTCAAAACTGCTCTATCAAAAGAAGTGTTCTACTCTGTGAGTTCAATGCCAACATCACAAAGCAGTTTCAGAGAATGCTTCTGTCTAGTTTCTAGGTGAAGAAATTCCCGTTTCCCCCGAAGGTCTGAAAGAGCTCCAAACACTCACTTGCAGATTCTGCAAAAAGACTGTTTCAAAACTGCTCTATCAATAGGAAGTTTCAACTCTGTGTGTTGAATGCAAACATCGTAAAGAATTTTCTGGGAATGCTTCTGTCTAGTTTTTATATGAAGAGATTTCCTTTTCCACCACAGGCCTCAAAGCGCTCTGTATGAACACTTGCAGATACTACCCAATGGTGTTTTAAAACGGCTCTAACCGGAGAAAACTTCAAATCTGTGAGTTGAGTGCACACAGCACAAAGCAGTTTCAGCTAATTCTTCTGTCTAGTTTGTATGTGAAGAAATTCTCGTTTCCAACGAAGGTCTCAAAGAGCTCAAAATATCCATTACCAGATTATGCAAAATCACAGTTTCAAAACTGCTCTATGAAAAGGAAGGTTCAACTCTGTGAGTTGAATGCACACATCAGAAAGAAGTTTCTGAGAATGCTTCTGCCCAGTTTTAATTTGAAGATATTTTCTTTTCCACCATAGACCACAAAGCTCTCCGTATGAACACTTGCAGATTCTACACAATAGTGTTTCAAAACCGCTCTAACAAGAGAAAGGTTCCAATCTGTGAGTTGAGTGCAGACATCACAAAGCAGTTTCAGAAAATGCTCCTGTCTAGTTTGTATATGAAGAAATTCCCGTTTCCAAAGAAGGCCTCAAAGAGCTCCAAATATCCACTTGCAGATTCTGCAAAAACACAGTTTCGTGACTGCCCTACCAAAAGGAATGTTCAACCCTGTGAGTTGAATGCGCACATCTTAAATCAGTTTCTGAGAATGCTTCTGTCTTGTTTCCATGTGAAGATATTTCGTATTCCACTACAGGGCTCCAAGCGCTCTGAATGAACACTTGCCGATTCTACAGAAAGAGTGTTTCAAAACTGCTCTATGAAAAGAAAGGTGCAACTCTGTGAGTTGAATGCAAACATCACAAAGCAGTTTCAGAGAATGATTCTGTCTAAGTTTTAGGTGAAGAAATTCCCATTTCCCCCGAAAGGTTTTAAAGAGCTCCAAACCTTAACTTGCAGATCCTACAAAAATACTGTTTCAAAACTGCTCTATCCATAGAAAGGTTCAACTCTGTGACTTCAATGCACACATCATAAAGAAGTTTCTGAGAGTGTTTCTGCCCAGTTTTTATGTGATGATATCTCTTCTTGCACCATAAGCCTCAAAGCGCTCCGAATGAACACTTGCACATTCCACAAAAAGAGAGTTTCAAAACTACTCCAGCAACAGAAATTTTCAACTCTGTGAGTTGAATGCACACATCAGAAAGAAGTCTCTGAGAATGCTTCTGTCTAGTTTTTAAGTGAAGATATTTCCTTTTCCACCAGAGGACTCAAAGCACTCCGAATGAATACTTGCATGGGCTACACAATAGTCTTTCAAAACTGGTCTAACCAAAGAAACGTTCAACTCTGTGAGCTGAGTGCACACATCACAAAGCAGTTTCAGAAAATGCTTCTGCTAGTTTGTATGTGAAGAATTCCCTTTTCCAACAAAGGTATCAAAGAGCTCAAAATATGTACTTGCAGATTCTGCAAAGCGCAGTTTCATAACTGCCCTATCAAAAGGAATGTTCAACCCTGTGAGTTGAATGCACACATCTTAAATGAGTTTCTGAGAATGCCTCTGTCTAGTTTCCTTGTGAAGATATTTCGTATTCCAATATAGGGCTCCAAGCGCTCTGATTGAACGCTTGCCGATTCTACAGAAAGAGTGTTTCAACACTGCTCTATCAAAAGAAAAGTGCAACTGTGTGAGGTGAACGCAAACATCACAAAGCAGTTTCAGAGAATGCTTCTGTCTAGTGTTTACGTGAAGAAAGTCCCGTTTCCAAAGAAGGCCTCAAAAAACTCCAAATATGGACTTGCAGCTTCTGCAAAGGGACTGTTTAAAAACTGCCCTATCAAAAGGAAGGTTCAGCTCTGTGAGTGGAATGCACACATCAGAAAGAAGTTTCTGAGAATGCTTCTGTCTAGTTTTAATGTGAAGATATTTCCTTTTCCACCATCGTCCCCAAAGCGCTCAGAAAGAACACTTACAGATTCCACAAAAAGAGTGTTTCAAAACTGCTCTATCAAAAGAAGTGTTCTACTCTGTGAGTTCAATGCCAACATCACAAAGCAGTTTCAGAGAATGCTTCTGTCTAGTTTTTAGGTGAAGAAATTCCCGTTTCCCCCGAAGGTCTGAAAGAGCTCCAAACATTCACTTGCAGATTCTGCAAAAAGACTGTTTCAAAACTGCTCTATCAATAGGAAGTTTCAACTCTGTGTGTTGAATGCAAACATCGTAAAGAATTTTCTGGGAATGCTTCTGTCTAGTTTTTATATGAAGAGATTTCCTTTTCCACCACAGGCCTCAAAGCGCTCTGTATGAACACTTGCAGATACTACCCAATGGTGTTTTAAAACGGCTCTAACCGGAGAAAACTTCAAATCTGTGAGTTGAGTGCACACAGCACAAAGCAGTTTCAGATAATTCTTCTGTCTAGTTTGTATGTGAAGAAATTCTCGTTTCCAACGAAGGTCTCAAAGAGCTCAAAATATCCATTACCAGATTATGCAAAATCACAGTTTCAAAACTGCTCTATGAAAAGGAAGGTTCAACTCTGTGAGTTGAATGCACACATCAGAAAGAAGTTTCTGAGAATGCTTCTGCCCAGTTTTAATATGAAGATATTTTCTTTTCCACCATAGACCACAAAGCTCTCCGTATGAACACTTGCAGATTCTACACAATAGTGTTTCAAAACCGCTCTAACAAGAGAAAGGTTCCAATCTGTGAGTTGAGTGCAGACATCACAAAGCAGTTTCAGAAAATGCTCCTGTCTAGTTTGTATATGAAGAAATTCCCGTTTCCAAAGAAGGCCTCAAAGAGCTCCAAATATCCACTTGCAGATTCTGCAAAAACACAGTTTCGTGACTGCCCTACCAAAAGGAATGTTCAACCCTGTGAGTTGAATGCGCACATCTTAAATCAGTTTCTGAGAATGCTTCTGTCTTGTTTCCATGTGAAGATATTTCGTATTCCACTACAGGGCTCCAAGCGCTCTGAATGAACACTTGCCGATTCTACAGAAAGAGTGTTTCAAAACTGCTCTATGAAAAGAAAGGTGCAACTCTGTGAGTTGAATGCAAACATCACAAAGCAGTTTCAGAGAATGATTCTGTCTAAGTTTTAGGTGAAGAAATTCCCATTTCCCCCGAAAGGTTTTAAAGAGCTCCAAACCTTAACTTGCGGATCCTACAAAAATACTGTTTCAAAACTGCTCTATCCATAGAAAGGTTCAACTCTGTGACTTCAATGCACACATCATAAAGAAGTTTCTGAGAGTGTTTCTGCCCAGTTTTTATGTGATGATATCTCTTCTTGCACCATAAGCCTCAAAGCGCTCCGAATGAACACTTGCACATTCCACAAAAAGAGAGTTTCAAAACTACTCCAGCAACAGAAATTTTCAACTCTGTGAGTTGAATGCACACATCAGAAAGAAGTCTCTGAGAATGCTTCTGTCTAGTTTTTAAGTGAAGATATTTCCTTTTCCACCAGAGGACTCAAAGCACTCCGAATGAATACTTGCATGTGCTACACAATAGTCTTTCAAAACTGGTCTAACCAAAGAAACGTTCAACTCTGTGAGCTGAGTGCACACAACACAAAGCAGTTTCAGAAAATGCTTCTGCTAGTTTGTATGTGAAGAATTCCCTTTTCCAACAAAGGTATCAAAGAGCTCAAAATATGTACTTGCAGATTCTGCAAAGCGCAGTTTCATAACTGCCCTATCAAAAGGAATGTTCAACGCTGTGAGTTGAATGCACACATCTTAAATGAGTTTCTGAGAATGCCTCTGTCTAGTTTCCTTGTGAAGATATTTCGTATTCCAATATAGGGCTCCAAGCGCTCTGATTGAACGCTTGCCGATTCTACAGAAAGAGTGTTTCAACACTGCTCTATCAAAAGAAAAGTGCAACTGTGTGAGGTGAACGCAAACATCACAAAGCAGTTTCAGAGAATGCTTCTGTCTAGTGTTTACGTGAAGAAAGTCCCGTTTCCAAAGAAGGCCTCAAAAAACTCCAAATATGGACTTGCAGCTTCTGCAAAGGGACTGTTTAAAAACTGCCCTATCAAAAGGAAGGTTCAGCTCTGTGAGTGGAATGCACACATCAGAAAGAAGTTTCTGAGAATGCTTCTGTCTAGTTTTAATGTGAAGATATTTCCTTTTCCACCATCGTCCCCAAAGCGCTCAGAAAGAACACTTACAGATTCCACAAAAAGAGTGTTTCAAAACTGCTCTATCAAAAGAAGTGTTCTACTCTGTGAGTTCAATGCCAACATCACAAAGCAGTTTCAGAGAATGCTTCTGTCTAGTTTTTAGGTGAAGAAATTCCCGTTTCCCCCGAAGGTCTGAAAGAGCTCCAAACATTCACTGGCAGATTCTGCAAAAAGACTGTTTCAAAACTGCTCTATCAATAGGAAGTTTCAACTCTGTGTGTTGAATGCAAACATCGTAAAGAATTTTCTGGGAATGCTTCTGTCTAGTTTTTATATGAAGAGATTTCCTTTTCCACCACAGGCCTCAAAGCGCTCTGTATGAACACTTGCAGATACTACCCAATGGTGTTTTAAAACGGCTCTAACCGGAGAAAACTTCAAATCTGTGAGTTGAGTGCACACAGCACAAAGCAGTTTCAGATAATTCTTCTGTCTAGTTTGTATGTGAAGAAATTCTCGTTTCCAACGAAGGTCTCAAAGAGCTCAAAATATCCATTACCAGATTATGCAAAATCACAGTTTCAAAACTGCTCTATGAAAAGGAAGGTTCAACTCTGTGAGTTGAATGCACACATCAGAAAGAAGTTTCTGAGAATGCTTCTGCCCAGTTTTAATATGAAGATATTTTCTTTTCCACCATAGACCACAAAGCTCTCCGTATGAACACTTGCAGATTCTACACAATAGTGTTTCAAAACCGCTCTAACAAGAGAAAGGTTCCAATCTGTGAGTTGAGTGCAGACATCACAAAGCAGTTTCAGAAAATGCTCCTGTCTAGTTTGTATATGAAGAAATTCCCGTTTCCAAAGAAGGCCTCAAAGAGCTCCAAATATCCACTTGCAGATTCTGCAAAAACACAGTTTCGTGACTGCCCTACCAAAAGGAATGTTCAACCCTGTGAGTTGAATGCGCACATCTTAAATCAGTTTCTGAGAATGCTTCTGTCTTGTTTCCATGTGAAGATATTTCGTATTCCACTACAGGGCTCCAAGCGCTCTGAATGAACACTTGCCGATTCTACAGAAAGAGTGTTTCAAAACTGCTCTATGAAAAGAAAGGTGCAACTCTGTGAGTTGAATGCAAACATCACAAAGCAGTTTCAGAGAATGATTCTGTCTAAGTTTTAGGTGAAGAAATTCCCATTTCCCCCGAAAGGTTTTAAAGAGCTCCAAACCTTAACTTGCGGATCCTACAAAAATACTGTTTCAAAACTGCTCTATCCATAGAAAGGTTCAACTCTGTGACTTCAATGCACACATCATAAAGAAGTTTCTGAGAGTGTTTCTGCCCAGTTTTTATGTGATGATATCTCTTCTTGCACCATAAGACTCAAAGCGCTCCGAATGAACACTTGCACATTCCACAAAAAGAGAGTTTCAAAACTACTCCAGCAACAGAAATTTTCAACTCTGTGAGTTGAATGCACACATCAGAAAGAAGTCTCTGAGAATGCTTCTGTCTAGTTTTTAAGTGAAGATATTTCCTTTTCCACCAGAGGACTCAAAGCACTCCGAATGAATACTTGCATGTGCTACACAATAGTCTTTCAAAACTGGTCTAACCAAAGAAACGTTCAACTCTGTGAGCTGAGTGCACACAACACAAAGCAGTTTCAGAAAATGCTTCTGCTAGTTTGTATGTGAAGAATTCCCTTTTCCAACAAAGGTATCAAAGAGCTCAAAATATGTACTTGCAGATTCTGCAAAGCGCAGTTTCATAACTGCCCTATCAAAAGGAATGTTCAACGCTGTGAGTTGAATGCACACATCTTAAATGAGTTTCTGAGAATGCCTCTGTCTAGTTTCCTTGTGAAGATATTTCGTATTCCAATATAGGGCTCCAAGCGCTCTGATTGAACGCTTGCCGATTCTACAGAAAGAGTGTTTCAACACTGCTCTATCAAAAGAAAAGTGCAACTGTGTGAGGTGAACGCAAACATCACAAAGCAGTTTCAGAGAATGCTTCTGTCTAGTGTTTACGTGAAGAAAGTCCCGTTTCCAAAGAAGGCCTCAAAAAACTCCAAATATGGACTTGCAGCTTCTGCAAAGGGACTGTTTAAAAACTGCCCTATCAAAAGGAAGGTTCAGCTCTGTGAGTGGAATGCACACATCAGAAAGAAGTTTCTGAGAATGCCTCTGTCTAGTTTTAATGTGAAGATATTTCCTTTTCCACCATCGTCCCCAAAGCGCTCAGAAAGAACACTTACAGATTCCACAAAAAGAGTGTTTCAAAACTGCTCTATCAAAAGAAGTGTTCTACTCTGTGAGTTCAATGCCAACATCACAAAGCAGTTTCAGAGAATGCTTCTGTCTAGTTTTTAGGTGAAGAAATTCCCGTTTCCCCCGAAGGTCTGAAAGAGCTCCAAACATTCACTGGCAGATTCTGCAAAAAGACTGTTTCAAAACTGCTCTATCAATAGGAAGTTTCAACTCTGTGTGTTGAATGCAAACATCGTAAAGAATTTTCTGGGAATGCTTCTGTCTAGTTTTTATATGAAGAGATTTCCTTTTCCACCACAGGCCTCAAAGCGCTCTGTATGAACACTTGCAGATACTACCCAATGGTGTTTTCAAACGGCTCTAACCGGAGAAAACTTCAAATCTGTGAGTTGAGTGCACACAGCACAAAGCAGTTTCAGATAATTCTTCTGTCTAGTTTGTATGTGAAGAAATTCTCGTTTCCAACGAAGGTCTCAAAGAGCTCAAAATATCCATTACCAGATTATGCAAAATCACAGTTTCAAAACTGCTCTATGAAAAGGAAGGTTCAACTCTGTGAGTTGAATGCACACATCAGAAAGAAGTTTCTGAGAATGCTTCTGCCCAGTTTTAATATGAAGATATTTTCTTTTCCACCATAGACCACAAAGCTCTCCGTATGAACACTTGCAGATTCTACACAATAGTGTTTCAAAACCGCTCTAACAAGAGAAAGGTTCCAATCTGTGAGTTGAGTGCAGACATCACAAAGCAGTTTCAGAAAATGCTCCTGTCTAGTTTGTATATGAAGAAATTCCCGTTTCCAAAGAAGGCCTCAAAGAGCTCCAAATATCCACTTGCAGATTCTGCAAAAACACAGTTTCGTGACTGCCCTACCAAAAGGAATGTTCAACCCTGTGAGTTGAATGCGCACATCTTAAATCAGTTTCTGAGAATGCTTCTGTCTTGTTTCCATGTGAAGATATTTCGTATTCCACTACAGGGCTCCAAGCGCTCTGAATGAACACTTGCCGATTCTACAGAAAGAGTGTTTCAAAACTGCTCTATGAAAAGAAAGGTGCAACTCTGTGAGTTGAATGCAAACATCACAAAGCAGTTTCAGAGAATGATTCTGTCTAAGTTTTAGGTGAAGAAATTCCCATTTCCCCCGAAAGGTTTTAAAGAGCTCCAAACCTTAACTTGCGGATCCTACAAAAATACTGTTTCAAAACTGCTCTATCCATAGAAAGGTTCAACTCTGTGACTTCAATGCACACATCATAAAGAAGTTTCTGAGAGTGTTTCTGCCCAGTTTTTATGTGATGATATCTCTTCTTGCACCATAAGCCTCAAAGCGCTCCGAATGAACACTTGCACATTCCACAAAAAGAGAGTTTCAAAACTACTCCAGCAACAGAAATTTTCAACTCTGTGAGTTGAATGCACACATCAGAAAGAAGTCTCTGAGAATGCTTCTGTCTAGTTTTTAAGTGAAGATATTTCCTTTTCCACCAGAGGACTCAAAGCACTCCGAATGAATACTTGCATGTGCTACACAATAGTCTTTCAAAACTGGTCTAACCAAAGAAACGTTCAACTCTGTGAGCTGAGTGCACACAACACAAAGCAGTTTCAGAAAATGCTTCTGCTAGTTTGTATGTGAAGAATTCCCTTTTCCAACAAAGGTATCAAAGAGCTCAAAATATGTACTTGCAGATTCTGCAAAGCGCAGTTTCATAACTGCCCTATCAAAAGGAATGTTCAACGCTGTGAGTTGAATGCACACATCTTAAATGAGTTTCTGAGAATGCCTCTGTCTAGTTTCCTTGTGAAGATATTTCGTATTCCAATATAGGGCTCCAAGCGCTCTGATTGAACGCTTGCCGATTCTACAGAAAGAGTGTTTCAACACTGCTCTATCAAAAGAAAAGTGCAACTGTGTGAGGTGAACGCAAACATCACAAAGCAGTTTCAGAGAATGCTTCTGTCTAGTGTTTACGTGAAGAAAGTCCCGTTTCCAAAGAAGGCCTCAAAAAACTCCAAATATGGACTTGCAGCTTCTGCAAAGGGACTGTTTAAAAACTGCCCTATCAAAAGGAAGGTTCAGCTCTGTGAGTGGAATGCACACATCAGAAAGAAGTTTCTGAGAATGCCTCTGTCTAGTTTTAATGTGAAGATATTTCCTTTTCCACCATCGTCCCCAAAGCGCTCAGAAAGAACACTTACAGATTCCACAAAAAGAGTGTTTCAAAACTGCTCTATCAAAAGAAGTGTTCTACTCTGTGAGTTCAATGCCAACATCACAAAGCAGTTTCAGAGAATGCTTCTGTCTAGTTTTTAGGTGAAGAAATTCCCGTTTCCCCCGAAGGTCTGAAAGAGCTCCAAACATTCACTGGCAGATTCTGCAAAAAGACTGTTTCAAAACTGCTCTATCAATAGGAAGTTTCAACTCTGTGTGTTGAATGCAAACATCGTAAAGAATTTTCTGGGAATGCTTCTGTCTAGTTTTTATATGAAGAGATTTCCTTTTCCACCACAGGCCTCAAAGCGCTCTGTATGAACACTTGCAGATACTACCCAATGGTGTTTTCAAACGGCTCTAACCGGAGAAAACTTCAAATCTGTGAGTTGAGTGCACACAGCACAAAGCAGTTTCAGATAATTCTTCTGTCTAGTTTGTATGTGAAGAAATTCTCGTTTCCAACGAAGGTCTCAAAGAGCTCAAAATATCCATTACCAGATTATGCAAAATCACAGTTTCAAAACTGCTCTATGAAAAGGAAGGTTCAACTCTGTGAGTTGAATGCACACATCAGAAAGAAGTTTCTGAGAATGCTTCTGCCCAGTTTTAATATGAAGATATTTTCTTTTCCACCATAGACCACAAAGCTCTCCGTATGAACACTTGCAGATTCTACACAATAGTGTTTCAAAACCGCTCTAACAAGAGAAAGGTTCCAATCTGTGAGTTGAGTGCAGACATCACAAAGCAGTTTCAGAAAATGCTCCTGTCTAGTTTGTATATGAAGAAATTCCCGTTTCCAAAGAAGGCCTCAAAGAGCTCCAAATATCCACTTGCAGATTCTGCAAAAACACAGTTTCGTGACTGCCCTACCAAAAGGAATGTTCAACCCTGTGAGTTGAATGCGCACATCTTAAATCAGTTTCTGAGAATGCTTCTGTCTTGTTTCCATGTGAAGATATTTCGTATTCCACTACAGGGCTCCAAGCGCTCTGAATGAACACTTGCCGATTCTACAGAAAGAGTGTTTCAAAACTGCTCTATGAAAAGAAAGGTGCAACTCTGTGAGTTGAATGCAAACATCACAAAGCAGTTTCAGAGAATGATTCTGTCTAAGTTTTAGGTGAAGAAATTCCCATTTCCCCCGAAAGGTTTTAAAGAGCTCCAAACCTTAACTTGCGGATCCTACAAAAATACTGTTTCAAAACTGCTCTATCCATAGAAAGGTTCAACTCTGTGACTTCAATGCACACATCATAAAGAAGTTTCTGAGAGTGTTTCTGCCCAGTTTTTATGTGATGATATCTCTTCTTGCACCATAAGACTCAAAGCGCTCCGAATGAACACTTGCACATTCCACAAAAAGAGAGTTTCAAAACTACTCCAGCAACAGAAATTTTCAACTCTGTGAGTTGAATGCACACATCAGAAAGAAGTCTCTGAGAATGCTTCTGTCTAGTTTTTAAGTGAAGATATTTCCTTTTCCACCAGAGGACTCAAAGCACTCCGAATGAATACTTGCATGTGCTACACAATAGTCTTTCAAAACTGGTCTAACCAAAGAAACGTTCAACTCTGTGAGCTGAGTGCACACAACACAAAGCAGTTTCAGAAAATGCTTCTGCTAGTTTGTATGTGAAGAATTCCCTTTTCCAACAAAGGTATCAAAGAGCTCAAAATATGTACTTGCAGATTCTGCAAAGCGCAGTTTCATAACTGCCCTATCAAAAGGAATGTTCAACGCTGTGAGTTGAATGCACACATCTTAAATGAGTTTCTGAGAATGCCTCTGTCTAGTTTCCTTGTGAAGATATTTCGTATTCCAATATAGGGCTCCAAGCGCTCTGATTGAACGCTTGCCGATTCTACAGAAAGAGTGTTTCAACACTGCTCTATCAAAAGAAAAGTGCAACTGTGTGAGGTGAACGCAAACATCACAAAGCAGTTTCAGAGAATGCTTCTGTCTAGTGTTTACGTGAAGAAAGTCCCGTTTCCAAAGAAGGCCTCAAAAAACTCCAAATATGGACTTGCAGCTTCTGCAAAGGGACTGTTTAAAAACTGCCCTATCAAAAGGAAGGTTCAGCTCTGTGAGTGGAATGCACACATCAGAAAGAAGTTTCTGAGAATGCCTCTGTCTAGTTTTAATGTGAAGATATTTCCTTTTCCACCATCGTCCCCAAAGCGCTCAGAAAGAACACTTACAGATTCCACAAAAAGAGTGTTTCAAAACTGCTCTATCAAAAGAAGTGTTCTACTCTGTGAGTTCAATGCCAACATCACAAAGCAGTTTCAGAGAATGCTTCTGTCTAGTTTTTAGGTGAAGAAATTCCCGTTTCCCCCGAAGGTCTGAAAGAGCTCCAAACATTCACTGGCAGATTCTGCAAAAAGACTGTTTCAAAACTGCTCTATCAATAGGAAGTTTCAACTCTGTGTGTTGAATGCAAACATCGTAAAGAATTTTCTGGGAATGCTTCTGTCTAGTTTTTATATGAAGAGATTTCCTTTTCCACCACAGGCCTCAAAGCGCTCTGTATGAACACTTGCAGATACTACCCAATGGTGTTTTCAAACGGCTCTAACCGGAGAAAACTTCAAATCTGTGAGTTGAGTGCACACAGCACAAAGCAGTTTCAGATAATTCTTCTGTCTAGTTTGTATGTGAAGAAATTCTCGTTTCCAACGAAGGTCTCAAAGAGCTCAAAATATCCATTACCAGATTATGCAAAATCACAGTTTCAAAACTGCTCTATGAAAAGGAAGGTTCAACTCTGTGAGTTGAATGCACACATCAGAAAGAAGTTTCTGAGAATGCTTCTGCCCAGTTTTAATATGAAGATATTTTCTTTTCCACCATAGACCACAAAGCTCTCCGTATGAACACTTGCAGATTCTACACAATAGTGTTTCAAAACCGCTCTAACAAGAGAAAGGTTCCAATCTGTGAGTTGAGTGCAGACATCACAAAGCAGTTTCAGAAAATGCTCCTGTCTAGTTTGTATATGAAGAAATTCCCGTTTCCAAAGAAGGCCTCAAAGAGCTCCAAATATCCACTTGCAGATTCTGCAAAAACACAGTTTCGTGACTGCCCTACCAAAAGGAATGTTCAACCCTGTGAGTTGAATGCGCACATCTTAAATCAGTTTCTGAGAATGCTTCTGTCTTGTTTCCATGTGAAGATATTTCGTATTCCACTACAGGGCTCCAAGCGCTCTGAATGAACACTTGCCGATTCTACAGAAAGAGTGTTTCAAAACTGCTCTATGAAAAGAAAGGTGCAACTCTGTGAGTTGAATGCAAACATCACAAAGCAGTTTCAGAGAATGATTCTGTCTAAGTTTTAGGTGAAGAAATTCCCATTTCCCCCGAAAGGTTTTAAAGAGCTCCAAACCTTAACTTGCGGATCCTACAAAAATACTGTTTCAAAACTGCTCTATCCATAGAAAGGTTCAACTCTGTGACTTCAATGCACACATCATAAAGAAGTTTCTGAGAGTGTTTCTGCCCAGTTTTTATGTGATGATATCTCTTCTTGCACCATAAGCCTCAAAGCGCTCCGAATGAACACTTGCACATTCCACAAAAAGAGAGTTTCAAAACTACTCCAGCAACAGAAATTTTCAACTCTGTGAGTTGAATGCACACATCAGAAAGAAGTCTCTGAGAATGCTTCTGTCTAGTTTTTAAGTGAAGATATTTCCTTTTCCACCAGAGGACTCAAAGCACTCCGAATGAATACTTGCATGTGCTACACAATAGTCTTTCAAAACTGGTCTAACCAAAGAAACGTTCAACTCTGTGAGCTGAGTGCACACAACACAAAGCAGTTTCAGAAAATGCTTCTGCTAGTTTGTATGTGAAGAATTCCCTTTTCCAACAAAGGTATCAAAGAGCTCAAAATATGTACTTGCAGATTCTGCAAAGCGCAGTTTCATAACTGCCCTATCAAAAGGAATGTTCAACGCTGTGAGTTGAATGCACACATCTTAAATGAGTTTCTGAGAATGCCTCTGTCTAGTTTCCTTGTGAAGATATTTCGTATTCCAATATAGGGCTCCAAGCGCTCTGATTGAACGCTTGCCGATTCTACAGAAAGAGTGTTTCAACACTGCTCTATCAAAAGAAAAGTGCAACTGTGTGAGGTGAACGCAAACATCACAAAGCAGTTTCAGAGAATGCTTCTGTCTAGTGTTTACGTGAAGAAAGTCCCGTTTCCAAAGAAGGCCTCAAAAAACTCCAAATATGGACTTGCAGCTTCTGCAAAGGGACTGTTTAAAAACTGCCCTATCAAAAGGAAGGTTCAGCTCTGTGAGTGGAATGCACACATCAGAAAGAAGTTTCTGAGAATGCTTCTGTCTAGTTTTAATGTGAAGATATTTCCTTTTCCACCATCGTCCCCAAAGCGCTCAGAAAGAACACTTACAGATTCCACAAAAAGAGTGTTTCAAAACTGCTCTATCAAAAGAAGTGTTCTACTCTGTGAGTTCAATGCCAACATCACAAAGCAGTTTCAGAGAATGCTTCTGTCTAGTTTTTAGGTGAAGAAATTCCCGTTTCCCCCGAAGGTCTGAAAGAGCTCCAAACATTCACTGGCAGATTCTGCAAAAAGACTGTTTCAAAACTGCTCTATCAATAGGAAGTTTCAACTCTGTGTGTTGAATGCAAACATCGTAAAGAATTTTCTGGGAATGCTTCTGTCTAGTTTTTATATGAAGAGATTTCCTTTTCCACCACAGGCCTCAAAGCGCTCTGTATGAACACTTGCAGATACTACCCAATGGTGTTTTAAAACGGCTCTAACCGGAGAAAACTTCAAATCTGTGAGTTGAGTGCACACAGCACAAAGCAGTTTCAGATAATTCTTCTGTCTAGTTTGTATGTGAAGAAATTCTCGTTTCCAACGAAGGTCTCAAAGAGCTCAAAATATCCATTACCAGATTATGCAAAATCACAGTTTCAAAACTGCTCTATGAAAAGGAAGGTTCAACTCTGTGAGTTGAATGCACACATCAGAAAGAAGTTTCTGAGAATGCTTCTGCCCAGTTTTAATATGAAGATATTTTCTTTTCCACCATAGACCACAAAGCTCTCCGTATGAACACTTGCAGATTCTACACAATAGTGTTTCAAAACCGCTCTAACAAGAGAAAGGTTCCAATCTGTGAGTTGAGTGCAGACATCACAAAGCAGTTTCAGAAAATGCTCCTGTCTAGTTTGTATATGAAGAAATTCCCGTTTCCAAAGAAGGCCTCAAAGAGCTCCAAATATCCACTTGCAGATTCTGCAAAAACACAGTTTCGTGACTGCCCTACCAAAAGGAATGTTCAACCCTGTGAGTTGAATGCGCACATCTTAAATCAGTTTCTGAGAATGCTTCTGTCTTGTTTCCATGTGAAGATATTTCGTATTCCACTACAGGGCTCCAAGCGCTCTGAATGAACACTTGCCGATTCTACAGAAAGAGTGTTTCAAAACTGCTCTATGAAAAGAAAGGTGCAACTCTGTGAGTTGAATGCAAACATCACAAAGCAGTTTCAGAGAATGATTCTGTCTAAGTTTTAGGTGAAGAAATTCCCATTTCCCCCGAAAGGTTTTAAAGAGCTCCAAACCTTAACTTGCGGATCCTACAAAAATACTGTTTCAAAACTGCTCTATCCATAGAAAGGTTCAACTCTGTGACTTCAATGCACACATCATAAAGAAGTTTCTGAGAGTGTTTCTGCCCAGTTTTTATGTGATGATATCTCTTCTTGCACCATAAGCCTCAAAGCGCTCCGAATGAACACTTGCACATTCCACAAAAAGAGAGTTTCAAAACTACTCCAGCAACAGAAATTTTCAACTCTGTGAGTTGAATGCACACATCAGAAAGAAGTCTCTGAGAATGCTTCTGTCTAGTTTTTAAGTGAAGATATTTCCTTTTCCACCAGAGGACTCAAAGCACTCCGAATGAATACTTGCATGTGCTACACAATAGTCTTTCAAAACTGGTCTAACCAAAGAAACGTTCAACTCTGTGAGCTGAGTGCACACAACACAAAGCAGTTTCAGAAAATGCTTCTGCTAGTTTGTATGTGAAGAATTCCCTTTTCCAACAAAGGTATCAAAGAGCTCAAAATATGTACTTGCAGATTCTGCAAAGCGCAGTTTCATAACTGCCCTATCAAAAGGAATGTTCAACGCTGTGAGTTGAATGCACACATCTTAAATGAGTTTCTGAGAATGCCTCTGTCTAGTTTCCTTGTGAAGATATTTCGTATTCCAATATAGGGCTCCAAGCGCTCTGATTGAACGCTTGCCGATTCTACAGAAAGAGTGTTTCAACACTGCTCTATCAAAAGAAAAGTGCAACTGTGTGAGGTGAACGCAAACATCACAAAGCAGTTTCAGAGAATGCTTCTGTCTAGTGTTTACGTGAAGAAAGTCCCGTTTCCAAAGAAGGCCTCAAAAAACTCCAAATATGGACTTGCAGCTTCTGCAAAGGGACTGTTTAAAAACTGCCCTATCAAAAGGAAGGTTCAGCTCTGTGAGTGGAATGCACACATCAGAAAGAAGTTTCTGAGAATGCTTCTGTCTAGTTTTAATGTGAAGATATTTCCTTTTCCACCATCGTCCCCAAAGCGCTCAGAAAGAACACTTACAGATTCCACAAAAAGAGTGTTTCAAAACTGCTCTATCAAAAGAAGTGTTCTACTCTGTGAGTTCAATGCCAACATCACAAAGCAGTTTCAGAGAATGCTTCTGTCTAGTTTTTAGGTGAAGAAATTCCCGTTTCCCCCGAAGGTCTGAAAGAGCTCCAAACATTCACTTGCAGATTCTGCAAAAAGACTGTTTCAAAACTGCTCTATCAATAGGAAGTTTCAACTCTGTGTGTTGAATGCAAACATCGTAAAGAATTTTCTGGGAATGCTTCTGTCTAGTTTTTATATGAAGAGATTTCCTTTTCCACCACAGGCCTCAAAGCGCTCTGTATGAACACTTGCAGATACTACCCAATGGTGTTTTAAAACGGCTCTAACCGGAGAAAACTTCAAATCTGTGAGTTGAGTGCACACAGCACAAAGCAGTTTCAGATAATTCTTCTGTCTAGTTTGTATGTGAAGAAATTCTCGTTTCCAACGAAGGTCTCAAAGAGCTCAAAATATCCATTACCAGATTATGCAAAATCACAGTTTCAAAACTGCTCTATGAAAAGGAAGGTTCAACTCTGTGAGTTGAATGCACACATCAGAAAGAAGTTTCTGAGAATGCTTCTGCCCAGTTTTAATATGAAGATATTTTCTTTTCCACCATAGACCACAAAGCTCTCCGTATGAACACTTGCAGATTCTACACAATAGTGTTTCAAAACCGCTCTAACAAGAGAAAGGTTCCAATCTGTGAGTTGAGTGCAGACATCACAAAGCAGTTTCAGAAAATGCTCCTGTCTAGTTTGTATATGAAGAAATTCCCGTTTCCAAAGAAGGCCTCAAAGAGCTCCAAATATCCACTTGCAGATTCTGCAAAAACACAGTTTCGTGACTGCCCTACCAAAAGGAATGTTCAACCCTGTGAGTTGAATGCGCACATCTTAAATCAGTTTCTGAGAATGCTTCTGTCTTGTTTCCATGTGAAGATATTTCGTATTCCACTACAGGGCTCCAAGCGCTCTGAATGAACACTTGCCGATTCTACAGAAAGAGTGTTTCAAAACTGCTCTATGAAAAGAAAGGTGCAACTCTGTGAGTTGAATGCAAACATCACAAAGCAGTTTCAGAGAATGATTCTGTCTAAGTTTTAGGTGAAGAAATTCCCATTTCCCCCGAAAGGTTTTAAAGAGCTCCAAACCTTAACTTGCGGATCCTACAAAAATACTGTTTCAAAACTGCTCTATCCATAGAAAGGTTCAACTCTGTGACTTCAATGCACACATCATAAAGAAGTTTCTGAGAGTGTTTCTGCCCAGTTTTTATGTGATGATATCTCTTCTTGCACCATAAGCCTCAAAGCGCTCCGAATGAACACTTGCACATTCCACAAAAAGAGAGTTTCAAAACTACTCCAGCAACAGAAATTTTCAACTCTGTGAGTTGAATGCACACATCAGAAAGAAGTCTCTGAGAATGCTTCTGTCTAGTTTTTAAGTGAAGATATTTCCTTTTCCACCAGAGGACTCAAAGCACTCCGAATGAATACTTGCATGTGCTACACAATAGTCTTTCAAAACTGGTCTAACCAAAGAAACGTTCAACTCTGTGAGCTGAGTGCACACATCACAAAGCAGTTTCAGAAAATGCTTCTGCTAGTTTGTATGTGAAGAATTCCCTTTTCCAACAAAGGTATCAAAGAGCTCAAAATATGTACTTGCAGATTCTGCAAAGCGCAGTTTCATAACTGCCCTATCAAAAGGAATGTTCAACCCTGTGAGTTGAATGCACACATCTTAAATGAGTTTCTGAGAATGCCTCTGTCTAGTTTTCTTGTGAAGATATTTCGTATTCCAATATAGGGCTCCAAGCGCTCTGATTGAACGCTTGCCGATTCTACAGAAAGAGTGTTTCAACACTGCTCTATCAAAAGAAAAGTGCAACTGTGTGAGGTGAACGCAAACATCACAAAGCAGTTTCAGAGAATGCTTCTGTCTAGTGTTTACGTGAAGAAAGTCCCGTTTCCAAAGAAGGCCTCAAAAAACTCCAAATATGGACTTGCAGCTTCTGCAAAGGGACTGTTTAAAAACTGCCCTATCAAAAGGAAGGTTCAGCTCTGTGAGTGGAATGCACACATCAGAAAGAAGTTTCTGAGAATGCTTCTGTCTAGTTTTAATGTGAAGATATTTCCTTTTCCACCATCGTCCCCAAAGCGCTCAGAAAGAACACTTACAGATTCCACAAAAAGAGTGTTTCAAAACTGCTCTATCAAAAGAAGTGTTCTACTCTGTGAGTTCAATGCCAACATCACAAAGCAGTTTCAGAGAATGCTTCTGTCTAGTTTTTAGGTGAAGAAATTCCCGTTTCCCCCGAAGGTCTGAAAGAGCTCCAAACATTCACTTGCAGATTCTGCAAAAAGACTGTTTCAAAACTGCTCTATCAATAGGAAGTTTCAACTCTGTGTGTTGAATGCAAACATCGTAAAGAATTTTCTGGGAATGCCTCTGTCTAGTTTTTATATGAAGAGATTTCCTTTTCCACCACAGGCCTCAAAGCGCTCTGTATGAACACTTGCAGATACTACCCAATGGTGTTTTAAAACGGCTCTAACCGGAGAAAACTTCAAATCTGTGAGTTGAGTGCACACAGCACAAAGCAGTTTCAGATAATTCTTCTGTCTAGTTTGTATGTGAAGAAATTCTCGTTTCCAACGAAGGTCTCAAAGAGCTCAAAATATCCATTACCAGATTATGCAAAATCACAGTTTCAAAACTGCTCTATGAAAAGGAAGGTTCAACTCTGTGAGTTGAATGCACACATCAGAAAGAAGTTTCTGAGAATGCTTCTGCCCAGTTTTAATATGAAGATATTTTCTTTTCCACCATAGACCACAAAGCTCTCCGTATGAACACTTGCAGATTCTACACAATAGTGTTTCAAAACCGCTCTAACAAGAGAAAGGTTCCAATCTGTGAGTTGAGTGCAGACATCACAAAGCAGTTTCAGAAAATGCTCCTGTCTAGTTTGTATATGAAGAAATTCCCGTTTCCAAAGAAGGCCTCAAAGAGCTCCAAATATCCACTTGCAGATTCTGCAAAAACACAGTTTCGTGACTGCCCTACCAAAAGGAATGTTCAACCCTGTGAGTTGAATGCGCACATCTTAAATCAGTTTCTGAGAATGCTTCTGTCTTGTTTCCATGTGAAGATATTTCGTATTCCACTACAGGGCTCCAAGCGCTCTGAATGAACACTTGCCGATTCTACAGAAAGAGTGTTTCAAAACTGCTCTATGAAAAGAAAGGTGCAACTCTGTGAGTTGAATGCAAACATCACAAAGCAGTTTCAGAGAATGATTCTGTCTAAGTTTTAGGTGAAGAAATTCCCATTTCCCCCGAAAGGTTTTAAAGAGCTCCAAACCTTAACTTGCGGATCCTACAAAAATACTGTTTCAAAACTGCTCTATCCATAGAAAGGTTCAACTCTGTGACTTCAATGCACACATCATAAAGAAGTTTCTGAGAGTGTTTCTGCCCAGTTTTTATGTGATGATATCTCTTCTTGCACCATAAGCCTCAAAGCGCTCCGAATGAACACTTGCACATTCCACAAAAAGAGAGTTTCAAAACTACTCCAGCAACAGAAATTTTCAACTCTGTGAGTTGAATGCACACATCAGAAAGAAGTCTCTGAGAATGCTTCTGTCTAGTTTTTAAGTGAAGATATTTCCTTTTCCACCAGAGGACTCAAAGCACTCCGAATGAATACTTGCATGTGCTACACAATAGTCTTTCAAAACTGGTCTAACCAAAGAAACGTTCAACTCTGTGAGCTGAGTGCACACATCACAAAGCAGTTTCAGAAAATGCTTCTGCTAGTTTGTATGTGAAGAATTCCCTTTTCCAACAAAGGTATCAAAGAGCTCAAAATATGTACTTGCAGATTCTGCAAAGCGCAGTTTCATAACTGCCCTATCAAAAGGAATGTTCAACCCTGTGAGTTGAATGCACACATCTTAAATGAGTTTCTGAGAATGCCTCTGTCTAGTTTTCTTGTGAAGATATTTCGTATTCCAATATAGGGCTCCAAGCGCTCTGATTGAACGCTTGCCGATTCTACAGAAAGAGTGTTTCAACACTGCTCTATCAAAAGAAAAGTGCAACTGTGTGAGGTGAACGCAAACATCACAAAGCAGTTTCAGAGAATGCTTCTGTCTAGTGTTTACGTGAAGAAAGTCCCGTTTCCAAAGAAGGCCTCAAAAAACTCCAAATATGGACTTGCAGCTTCTGCAAAGGGACTGTTTAAAAACTGCCCTATCAAAAGGAAGGTTCAGCTCTGTGAGTGGAATGCACACATCAGAAAGAAGTTTCTGAGAATGCTTCTGTCTAGTTTTAATGTGAAGATATTTCCTTTTCCACCATCGTCCCCAAAGCGCTCAGAAAGAACACTTACAGATTCCACAAAAAGAGTGTTTCAAAACTGCTCTATCAAAAGAAGTGTTCTACTCTGTGAGTTCAATGCCAACATCACAAAGCAGTTTCAGAGAATGCTTCTGTCTAGTTTTTAGGTGAAGAAATTCCCGTTTCCCCCGAAGGTCTGAAAGAGCTCCAAACATTCACTTGCAGATTCTGCAAAAAGACTGTTTCAAAACTGCTCTATCAATAGGAAGTTTCAACTCTGTGTGTTGAATGCAAACATCGTAAAGAATTTTCTGGGAATGCCTCTGTCTAGTTTTTATATGAAGAGATTTCCTTTTCCACCACAGGCCTCAAAGCGCTCTGTATGAACACTTGCAGATACTACCCAATGGTGTTTTAAAACGGCTCTAACCGGAGAAAACTTCAAATCTGTGAGTTGAGTGCACACAGCACAAAGCAGTTTCAGATAATTCTTCTGTCTAGTTTGTATGTGAAGAAATTCTCGTTTCCAACGAAGGTCTCAAAGAGCTCAAAATATCCATTACCAGATTATGCAAAATCACAGTTTCAAAACTGCTCTATGAAAAGGAAGGTTCAACTCTGTGAGTTGAATGCACACATCAGAAAGAAGTTTCTGAGAATGCTTCTGCCCAGTTTTAATATGAAGATATTTTCTTTTCCACCATAGACCACAAAGCTCTCCGTATGAACACTTGCAGATTCTACACAATAGTGTTTCAAAACCGCTCTAACAAGAGAAAGGTTCCAATCTGTGAGTTGAGTGCAGACATCACAAAGCAGTTTCAGAAAATGCTCCTGTCTAGTTTGTATATGAAGAAATTCCCGTTTCCAAAGAAGGCCTCAAAGAGCTCCAAATATCCACTTGCAGATTCTGCAAAAACACAGTTTCGTGACTGCCCTACCAAAAGGAATGTTCAACCCTGTGAGTTGAATGCGCACATCTTAAATCAGTTTCTGAGAATGCTTCTGTCTTGTTTCCATGTGAAGATATTTCGTATTCCACTACAGGGCTCCAAGCGCTCTGAATGAACACTTGCCGATTCTACAGAAAGAGTGTTTCAAAACTGCTCTATGAAAAGAAAGGTGCAACTCTGTGAGTTGAATGCAAACATCACAAAGCAGTTTCAGAGAATGATTCTGTCTAAGTTTTAGGTGAAGAAATTCCCATTTCCCCCGAAAGGTTTTAAAGAGCTCCAAACCTTAACTTGCGGATCCTACAAAAATACTGTTTCAAAACTGCTCTATCCATAGAAAGGTTCAACTCTGTGACTTCAATGCACACATCATAAAGAAGTTTCTGAGAGTGTTTCTGCCCAGTTTTTATGTGATGATATCTCTTCTTGCACCATAAGCCTCAAAGCGCTCCGAATGAACACTTGCACATTCCACAAAAAGAGAGTTTCAAAACTACTCCAGCAACAGAAATTTTCAACTCTGTGAGTTGAATGCACACATCAGAAAGAAGTCTCTGAGAATGCTTCTGTCTAGTTTTTAAGTGAAGATATTTCCTTTTCCACCAGAGGACTCAAAGCACTCCGAATGAATACTTGCATGTGCTACACAATAGTCTTTCAAAACTGGTCTAACCAAAGAAACGTTCAACTCTGTGAGCTGAGTGCACACATCACAAAGCAGTTTCAGAAAATGCTTCTGCTAGTTTGTATGTGAAGAATTCCCTTTTCCAACAAAGGTATCAAAGAGCTCAAAATATGTACTTGCAGATTCTGCAAAGCGCAGTTTCATAACTGCCCTATCAAAAGGAATGTTCAACCCTGTGAGTTGAATGCACACATCTTAAATGAGTTTCTGAGAATGCCTCTGTCTAGTTTTCTTGTGAAGATATTTCGTATTCCAATATAGGGCTCCAAGCGCTCTGATTGAACGCTTGCCGATTCTACAGAAAGAGTGTTTCAACACTGCTCTATCAAAAGAAAAGTGCAACTGTGTGAGGTGAACGCAAACATCACAAAGCAGTTTCAGAGAATGCTTCTGTCTAGTGTTTACGTGAAGAAAGTCCCGTTTCCAAAGAAGGCCTCAAAAAACTCCAAATATGGACTTGCAGCTTCTGCAAAGGGACTGTTTAAAAACTGCCCTATCAAAAGGAAGGTTCAGCTCTGTGAGTGGAATGCACACATCAGAAAGAAGTTTCTGAGAATGCTTCTGTCTAGTTTTAATGTGAAGATATTTCCTTTTCCACCATCGTCCCCAAAGCGCTCAGAAAGAACACTTACAGATTCCACAAAAAGAGTGTTTCAAAACTGCTCTATCAAAAGAAGTGTTCTACTCTGTGAGTTCAATGCCAACATCACAAAGCAGTTTCAGAGAATGCTTCTGTCTAGTTTTTAGGTGAAGAAATTCCCGTTTCCCCCGAAGGTCTGAAAGAGCTCCAAACATTCACTGGCAGATTCTGCAAAAAGACTGTTTCAAAACTGCTCTATCAATAGGAAGTTTCAACTCTGTGTGTTGAATGCAAACATCGTAAAGAATTTTCTGGGAATGCTTCTGTCTAGTTTTTATATGAAGAGATTTCCTTTTCCACCACAGGCCTCAAAGCGCTCTGTATGAACACTTGCAGATACTACCCAATGGTGTTTTAAAACGGCTCTAACCGGAGAAAACTTCAAATCTGTGAGTTGAGTGCACACAGCACAAAGCAGTTTCAGATAATTCTTCTGTCTAGTTTGTATGTGAAGAAATTCTCGTTTCCAACGAAGGTCTCAAAGAGCTCAAAATATCCATTACCAGATTATGCAAAATCACAGTTTGAAAACTGCTCTATGAAAAGGAAGGTTCAACTCTGTGAGTTGAATGCACACATCAGAAAGAAGTTTCTGAGAATGCTTCTGCCCAGTTTTAATATGAAGATATTTTCTTTTCCACCATAGACCACAAAGCTCTCCGTATGAACACTTGCAGATTCTACACAATAGTGTTTCAAAACCGCTCTAACAAGAGAAAGGTTCCAATCTGTGAGTTGAGTGCAGACATCACAAAGCAGTTTCAGAAAATGCTCCTGTCTAGTTTGTATATGAAGAAATTCCCGTTTCCAAAGAAGGCCTCAAAGAGCTCCAAATATCCACTTGCAGATTCTGCAAAAACACAGTTTCGTGACTGCCCTACCAAAAGGAATGTTCAACCCTGTGAGTTGAATGCGCACATCTTAAATCAGTTTCTGAGAATGCTTCTGTCTTGTTTCCATGTGAAGATATTTCGTATTCCACTACAGGGCTCCAAGCGCTCTGAATGAACACTTGCCGATTCTACAGAAAGAGTGTTTCAAAACTGCTCTATGAAAAGAAAGGTGCAACTCTGTGAGTTGAATGCAAACATCACAAAGCAGTTTCAGAGAACGATTCTGTCTAAGTTTTAGGTGAAGAAATTCCCATTTCCCCCGAAAGGTTTTAAAGAGCTCCAAACCTTAACTTGCGGATCCTACAAAAATACTGTTTCAAAACTGCTCTATCCATAGAAAGGTTCAACTCTGTGACTTCAATGCACACATCATAAAGAAGTTTCTGAGAGTGTTTCTGCCCAGTTTTTATGTGATGATATCTCTTCTTGCACCATAAGCCTCAAAGCGCTCCGAATGAACACTTGCACATTCCACAAAAAGAGAGTTTCAAAACTACTCCAGCAACAGAAATTTTCAACTCTGTGAGTTGAATGCACACATCAGAAAGAAGTCTCTGAGAATGCTTCTGTCTAGTTTTTAAGTGAAGATATTTCCTTTTCCACCAGAGGACTCAAAGCACTCCGAATGAATACTTGCATGTGCTACACAATAGTCTTTCAAAACTGGTCTAACCAAAGAAACGTTCAACTCTGTGAGCTGAGTGCACACATCACAAAGCAGTTTCAGAAAATGCTTCTGCTAGTTTGTATGTGAAGAATTCCCTTTTCCAACAAAGGTATCAAAGAGCTCAAAATATGTACTTGCAGATTCTGCAAAGCGCAGTTTCATAACTGCCCTATCAAAAGGAATGTTCAACCCTGTGAGTTGAATGCACACATCTTAAATGAGTTTCTGAGAATGCCTCTGTCTAGTTTTCTTGTGAAGATATTTCGTATTCCAATATAGGGCTCCAAGCGCTCTGATTGAACGCTTGCCGATTCTACAGAAAGAGTGTTTCAACACTGCTCTATCAAAAGAAAAGTGCAACTGTGTGAGGTGAACGCAAACATCACAAAGCAGTTTCAGAGAATGCTTCTGTCTAGTGTTTACGTGAAGAAAGTCCCGTTTCCAAAGAAGGCCTCAAAAAACTCCAAATATGGACTTGCAGCTTCTGCAAAGGGACTGTTTAAAAACTGCCCTATCAAAAGGAAGGTTCAGCTCTGTGAGTGGAATGCACACATCAGAAAGAAGTTTCTGAGAATGCTTCTGTCTAGTTTTAATGTGAAGATATTTCCTTTTCCACCATCGTCCCCAAAGCGCTCAGAAAGAACACTTACAGATTCCACAAAAAGAGTGTTTCAAAACTGCTCTATCAAAAGAAGTGTTCTACTCTGTGAGTTCAATGCCAACATCACAAAGCAGTTTCAGAGAATGCTTCTGTCTAGTTTTTAGGTGAAGAAATTCCCGTTTCCCCCGAAGGTCTGAAAGAGCTCCAAACATTCACTGGCAGATTCTGCAAAAAGACTGTTTCAAAACTGCTCTATCAATAGGAAGTTTCAACTCTGTGTGTTGAATGCAAACATCGTAAAGAATTTTCTGGGAATGCTTCTGTCTAGTTTTTATATGAAGAGATTTCCTTTTCCACCACAGGCCTCAAAGCGCTCTGTATGAACACTTGCAGATACTACCCAATGGTGTTTTAAAACGGCTCTAACCGGAGAAAACTTCAAATCTGTGAGTTGAGTGCACACAGCACAAAGCAGTTTCAGATAATTCTTCTGTCTAGTTTGTATGTGAAGAAATTCTCGTTTCCAACGAAGGTCTCAAAGAGCTCAAAATATCCATTACCAGATTATGCAAAATCACAGTTTGAAAACTGCTCTATGAAAAGGAAGGTTCAACTCTGTGAGTTGAATGCACACATCAGAAAGAAGTTTCTGAGAATGCTTCTGCCCAGTTTTAATATGAAGATATTTTCTTTTCCACCATAGACCACAAAGCTCTCCGTATGAACACTTGCAGATTCTACACAATAGTGTTTCAAAACCGCTCTAACAAGAGAAAGGTTCCAATCTGTGAGTTGAGTGCAGACATCACAAAGCAGTTTCAGAAAATGCTCCTGTCTAGTTTGTATATGAAGAAATTCCCGTTTCCAAAGAAGGCCTCAAAGAGCTCCAAATATCCACTTGCAGATTCTGCAAAAACACAGTTTCGTGACTGCCCTACCAAAAGGAATGTTCAACCCTGTGAGTTGAATGCGCACATCTTAAATCAGTTTCTGAGAATGCTTCTGTCTTGTTTCCATGTGAAGATATTTCGTATTCCACTACAGGGCTCCAAGCGCTCTGAATGAACACTTGCCGATTCTACAGAAAGAGTGTTTCAAAACTGCTCTATGAAAAGAAAGGTGCAACTCTGTGAGTTGAATGCAAACATCACAAAGCAGTTTCAGAGAACGATTCTGTCTAAGTTTTAGGTGAAGAAATTCCCATTTCCCCCGAAAGGTTTTAAAGAGCTCCAAACCTTAACTTGCGGATCCTACAAAAATACTGTTTCAAAACTGCTCTATCCATAGAAAGGTTCAACTCTGTGACTTCAATGCACACATCATAAAGAAGTTTCTGAGAGTGTTTCTGCCCAGTTTTTATGTGATGATATCTCTTCTTGCACCATAAGCCTCAAAGCGCTCCGAATGAACACTTGCACATTCCACAAAAAGAGAGTTTCAAAACTACTCCAGCAACAGAAATTTTCAACTCTGTGAGTTGAATGCACACATCAGAAAGAAGTCTCTGAGAATGCTTCTGTCTAGTTTTTAAGTGAAGATATTTCCTTTTCCACCAGAGGACTCAAAGCACTCCGAATGAATACTTGCATGTGCTACACAATAGTCTTTCAAAACTGGTCTAACCAAAGAAACGTTCAACTCTGTGAGCTGAGTGCACACATCACAAAGCAGTTTCAGAAAATGCTTCTGCTAGTTTGTATGTGAAGAATTCCCTTTTCCAACAAAGGTATCAAAGAGCTCAAAATATGTACTTGCAGATTCTGCAAAGCGCAGTTTCATAACTGCCCTATCAAAAGGAATGTTCAACCCTGTGAGTTGAATGCACACATCTTAAATGAGTTTCTGAGAATGCCTCTGTCTAGTTTTCTTGTGAAGATATTTCGTATTCCAATATAGGGCTCCAAGCGCTCTGATTGAACGCTTGCCGATTCTACAGAAAGAGTGTTTCAACACTGCTCTATCAAAAGAAAAGTGCAACTGTGTGAGGTGAACGCAAACATCACAAAGCAGTTTCAGAGAATGCTTCTGTCTAGTGTTTACGTGAAGAAAGTCCCGTTTCCAAAGAAGGCCTCAAAAAACTCCAAATATGGACTTGCAGCTTCTGCAAAGGGACTGTTTAAAAACTGCCCTATCAAAAGGAAGGTTCAGCTCTGTGAGTGGAATGCACACATCAGAAAGAAGTTTCTGAGAATGCTTCTGTCTAGTTTTAATGTGAAGATATTTCCTTTTCCACCATCGTCCCCAAAGCGCTCAGAAAGAACACTTACAGATTCCACAAAAAGAGTGTTTCAAAACTGCTCTATCAAAAGAAGTGTTCTACTCTGTGAGTTCAATGCCAACATCACAAAGCAGTTTCAGAGAATGCTTCTGTCTAGTTTTTAGGTGAAGAAATTCCCGTTTCCCCCGAAGGTCTGAAAGAGCTCCAAACATTCACTGGCAGATTCTGCAAAAAGACTGTTTCAAAACTGCTCTATCAATAGGAAGTTTCAACTCTGTGTGTTGAATGCAAACATCGTAAAGAATTTTCTGGGAATGCTTCTGTCTAGTTTTTATATGAAGAGATTTCCTTTTCCACCACAGGCCTCAAAGCGCTCTGTATGAACACTTGCAGATACTACCCAATGGTGTTTTAAAACGGCTCTAACCGGAGAAAACTTCAAATCTGTGAGTTGAGTGCACACAGCACAAAGCAGTTTCAGATAATTCTTCTGTCTAGTTTGTATGTGAAGAAATTCTCGTTTCCAACGAAGGTCTCAAAGAGCTCAAAATATCCATTACCAGATTATGCAAAATCACAGTTTGAAAACTGCTCTATGAAAAGGAAGGTTCAACTCTGTGAGTTGAATGCACACATCAGAAAGAAGTTTCTGAGAATGCTTCTGCCCAGTTTTAATATGAAGATATTTTCTTTTCCACCATAGACCACAAAGCTCTCCGTATGAACACTTGCAGATTCTACACAATAGTGTTTCAAAACCGCTCTAACAAGAGAAAGGTTCCAATCTGTGAGTTGAGTGCAGACATCACAAAGCAGTTTCAGAAAATGCTCCTGTCTAGTTTGTATATGAAGAAATTCCCGTTTCCAAAGAAGGCCTCAAAGAGCTCCAAATATCCACTTGCAGATTCTGCAAAAACACAGTTTCGTGACTGCCCTACCAAAAGGAATGTTCAACCCTGTGAGTTGAATGCGCACATCTTAAATCAGTTTCTGAGAATGCTTCTGTCTTGTTTCCATGTGAAGATATTTCGTATTCCACTACAGGGCTCCAAGCGCTCTGAATGAACACTTGCCGATTCTACAGAAAGAGTGTTTCAAAACTGCTCTATGAAAAGAAAGGTGCAACTCTGTGAGTTGAATGCAAACATCACAAAGCAGTTTCAGAGAATGATTCTGTCTAAGTTTTAGGTGAAGAAATTCCCATTTCCCCCGAAAGGTTTTAAAGAGCTCCAAACCTTAACTTGCGGATCCTACAAAAATACTGTTTCAAAACTGCTCTATCCATAGAAAGGTTCAACTCTGTGACTTCAATGCACACATCATAAAGAAGTTTCTGAGAGTGTTTCTGCCCAGTTTTTATGTGATGATATCTCTTCTTGCACCATAAGCCTCAAAGCGCTCCGAATGAACACTTGCACATTCCACAAAAAGAGAGTTTCAAAACTACTCCAGCAACAGAAATTTTCAACTCTGTGAGTTGAATGCACACATCAGAAAGAAGTCTCTGAGAATGCTTCTGTCTAGTTTTTAAGTGAAGATATTTCCTTTTCCACCAGAGGACTCAAAGCACTCCGAATGAATACTTGCATGTGCTACACAATAGTCTTTCAAAACTGGTCTAACCAAAGAAACGTTCAACTCTGTGAGCTGAGTGCACACATCACAAAGCAGTTTCAGAAAATGCTTCTGCTAGTTTGTATGTGAAGAATTCCCTTTTCCAACAAAGGTATCAAAGAGCTCAAAATATGTACTTGCAGATTCTGCAAAGCGCAGTTTCATAACTGCCCTATCAAAAGGAATGTTCAACGCTGTGAGTTGAATGCACACATCTTAAATGAGTTTCTGAGAATGCCTCTGTCTAGTTTTCTTGTGAAGATATTTCGTATTCCAATATAGGGCTCCAAGCGCTCTGATTGAACGCTTGCCGATTCTACAGAAAGAGTGTTTCAACACTGCTCTATCAAAAGAAAAGTGCAACTGTGTGAGGTGAACGCAAACATCACAAAGCAGTTTCAGAGAATGCTTCTGTCTAGTGTTTACGTGAAGAAAGTCCCGTTTCCAAAGAAGGCCTCAAAAAACTCCAAATATGGACTTGCAGCTTCTGCAAAGGGACTGTTTAAAAACTGCCCTATCAAAAGGAAGGTTCAGCTCTGTGAGTGGAATGCACACATCAGAAAGAAGTTTCTGAGAATGCTTCTGTCTAGTTTTAATGTGAAGATATTTCCTTTTCCACCATCGTCCCCAAAGCGCTCAGAAAGAACACTTACAGATTCCACAAAAAGAGTGTTTCAAAACTGCTCTATCAAAAGAAGTGTTCTACTCTGTGAGTTCAATGCCAACATCACAAAGCAGTTTCAGAGAATGCTTCTGTCTAGTTTTTAGGTGAAGAAATTCCCGTTTCCCCCGAAGGTCTGAAAGAGCTCCAAACATTCACTGGCAGATTCTGCAAAAAGACTGTTTCAAAACTGCTCTATCAATAGGAAGTTTCAACTCTGTGTGTTGAATGCAAACATCGTAAAGAATTTTCTGGGAATGCTTCTGTCTAGTTTTTATATGAAGAGATTTCCTTTTCCACCACAGGCCTCAAAGCGCTCTGTATGAACACTTGCAGATACTACCCAATGGTGTTTTAAAACGGCTCTAACCGGAGAAAACTTCAAATCTGTGAGTTGAGTGCACACAGCACAAAGCAGTTTCAGATAATTCTTCTGTCTAGTTTGTATGTGAAGAAATTCTCGTTTCCAACGAAGGTCTCAAAGAGCTCAAAATATCCATTACCAGATTATGCAAAATCACAGTTTCAAAACTGCTCTATGAAAAGGAAGGTTCAACTCTGTGAGTTGAATGCACACATCAGAAAGAAGTTTCTGAGAATGCTTCTGCCCAGTTTTAATATGAAGATATTTTCTTTTCCACCATAGACCACAAAGCTCTCCGTATGAACACTTGCAGATTCTACACAATAGTGTTTCAAAACCGCTCTAACAAGAGAAAGGTTCCAATCTGTGAGTTGAGTGCAGACATCACAAAGCAGTTTCAGAAAATGCTCCTGTCTAGTTTGTATATGAAGAAATTCCCGTTTCCAAAGAAGGCCTCAAAGAGCTCCAAATATCCACTTGCAGATTCTGCAAAAACACAGTTTCGTGACTGCCCTACCAAAAGGAATGTTCAACCCTGTGAGTTGAATGCGCACATCTTAAATCAGTTTCTGAGAATGCTTCTGTCTTGTTTCCATGTGAAGATATTTCGTATTCCACTACAGGGCTCCAAGCGCTCTGAATGAACACTTGCCGATTCTACAGAAAGAGTGTTTCAAAACTGCTCTATGAAAAGAAAGGTGCAACTCTGTGAGTTGAATGCAAACATCACAAAGCAGTTTCAGAGAATGATTCTGTCTAAGTTTTAGGTGAAGAAATTCCCATTTCCCCCGAAAGGTTTTAAAGAGCTCCAAACCTTAACTTGCGGATCCTACAAAAATACTGTTTCAAAACTGCTCTATCCATAGAAAGGTTCAACTCTGTGACTTCAATGCACACATCATAAAGAAGTTTCTGAGAGTGTTTCTGCCCAGTTTTTATGTGATGATATCTCTTCTTGCACCATAAGCCTCAAAGCGCTCCGAATGAACACTTGCACATTCCACAAAAAGAGAGTTTCAAAACTACTCCAGCAACAGAAATTTTCAACTCTGTGAGTTGAATGCACACATCAGAAAGAAGTCTCTGAGAATGCTTCTGTCTAGTTTTTAAGTGAAGATATTTCCTTTTCCACCAGAGGACTCAAAGCACTCCGAATGAATACTTGCATGTGCTACACAATAGTCTTTCAAAACTGGTCTAACCAAAGAAACGTTCAACTCTGTGAGCTGAGTGCACACAACACAAAGCAGTTTCAGAAAATGCTTCTGCTAGTTTGTATGTGAAGAATTCCCTTTTCCAACAAAGGTATCAAAGAGCTCAAAATATGTACTTGCAGATTCTGCAAAGCGCAGTTTCATAACTGCCCTATCAAAAGGAATGTTCAACGCTGTGAGTTGAATGCACACATCTTAAATGAGTTTCTGAGAATGCCTCTGTCTAGTTTCCTTGTGAAGATATTTCGTATTCCAATATAGGGCTCCAAGCGCTCTGATTGAACGCTTGCCGATTCTACAGAAAGAGTCTTTCAACACTGCTCTATCAAAAGAAAAGTGCAACTGTGTGAGGTGAACGCAAACATCACAAAGCAGTTTCAGAGAATGCTTCTGTCTAGTGTTTACGTGAAGAAAGTCCCGTTTCCAAAGAAGGCCTCAAAAACCTCCAAATATGGACTTGCAGCTTCTGCAAAGGGACTGTTTAAAAACTGCCCTATCAAAAGGAAGGTTCAGCTCTGTGAGTGGAATGCACACATCAGAAAGAAGTTTCTGAGAATGCTTCTGTCTAGTTTTAATGTGAAGATATTTCCTTTTCCACCATCGTCCCCAAAGCGCTCAGAAAGAACACTTACAGATTCCACAAAAAGAGTGTTTCAAAACTGCTCTATCAAAAGAAGTGTTCTACTCTGTGAGTTCAATGCCAACATCACAAAGCAGTTTCAGAGAATGCTTCTGTCTAGTTTTTAGGTGAAGAAATTCCCGTTTCCCCCGAAGGTCTGAAAGAGCTCCAAACATTCACTGGCAGATTCTGCAAAAAGACTGTTTCAAAACTGCTCTATCAATAGGAAGTTTCAACTCTGTGTGTTGAATGCAAACATCGTAAAGAATTTTCTGGGAATGCTTCTGTCTAGTTTTTATATGAAGAGATTTCCTTTTCCACCACAGGCCTCAAAGCGCTCTGTATGAACACTTGCAGATACTACCCAATGGTGTTTTAAAACGGCTCTAACCGGAGAAAACTTCAAATCTGTGAGTTGAGTGCACACAGCACAAAGCAGTTTCAGATAATTCTTCTGTCTAGTTTGTATGTGAAGAAATTCTCGTTTCCAACGAAGGTCTCAAAGAGCTCAAAATATCCATTACCAGATTATGCAAAATCACAGTTTCAAAACTGCTCTATGAAAAGGAAGGTTCAACTCTGTGAGTTGAATGCACACATCAGAAAGAAGTTTCTGAGAATGCTTCTGCCCAGTTTTAATATGAAGATATTTTCTTTTCCACCATAGACCACAAAGCTCTCCGTATGAACACTTGCAGATTCTACACAATAGTGTTTCAAAACCGCTCTAACAAGAGAAAGGTTCCAATCTGTGAGTTGAGTGCAGACATCACAAAGCAGTTTCAGAAAATGCTCCTGTCTAGTTTGTATATGAAGAAATTCCCGTTTCCAAAGAAGGCCTCAAAGAGCTCCAAATATCCACTTGCAGATTCTGCAAAAACACAGTTTCGTGACTGCCCTACCAAAAGGAATGTTCAACCCTGTGAGTTGAATGCGCACATCTTAAATCAGTTTCTGAGAATGCTTCTGTCTTGTTTCCATGTGAAGATATTTCGTATTCCACTACAGGGCTCCAAGCGCTCTGAATGAACACTTGCCGATTCTACAGAAAGAGTGTTTCAAAACTGCTCTATGAAAAGAAAGGTGCAACTCTGTGAGTTGAATGCAAACATCACAAAGCAGTTTCAGAGAATGATTCTGTCTAAGTTTTAGGTGAAGAAATTCCCATTTCCCCCGAAAGGTTTTAAAGAGCTCCAAACCTTAACTTGCGGATCCTACAAAAATACTGTTTCAAAACTGCTCTATCCATAGAAAGGTTCAACTCTGTGACTTCAATGCACACATCATAAAGAAGTTTCTGAGAGTGTTTCTGCCCAGTTTTTATGTGATGATATCTCTTCTTGCACCATAAGCCTCAAAGCGCTCCGAATGAACACTTGCACATTCCACAAAAAGAGAGTTTCAAAACTACTCCAGCAACAGAAATTTTCAACTCTGTGAGTTGAATGCACACATCAGAAAGAAGTCTCTGAGAATGCTTCTGTCTAGTTTTTAAGTGAAGATATTTCCTTTTCCACCAGAGGACTCAAAGCACTCCGAATGAATACTTGCATGTGCTACACAATAGTCTTTCAAAACTGGTCTAACCAAAGAAACGTTCAACTCTGTGAGCTGAGTGCACACAACACAAAGCAGTTTCAGAAAATGCTTCTGCTAGTTTGTATGTGAAGAATTCCCTTTTCCAACAAAGGTATCAAAGAGCTCAAAATATGTACTTGCAGATTCTGCAAAGCGCAGTTTCATAACTGCCCTATCAAAAGGAATGTTCAACGCTGTGAGTTGAATGCACACATCTTAAATGAGTTTCTGAGAATGCCTCTGTCTAGTTTCCTTGTGAAGATATTTCGTATTCCAATATAGGGCTCCAAGCGCTCTGATTGAACGCTTGCCGATTCTACAGAAAGAGTCTTTCAACACTGCTCTATCAAAAGAAAAGTGCAACTGTGTGAGGTGAACGCAAACATCACAAAGCAGTTTCAGAGAATGCTTCTGTCTAGTGTTTACGTGAAGAAAGTCCCGTTTCCAAAGAAGGCCTCAAAAACCTCCAAATATGGACTTGCAGCTTCTGCAAAGGGACTGTTTAAAAACTGCCCTATCAAAAGGAAGGTTCAGCTCTGTGAGTGGAATGCACACATCAGAAAGAAGTTTCTGAGAATGCTTCTGTCTAGTTTTAATGTGAAGATATTTCCTTTTCCACCATCGTCCCCAAAGCGCTCAGAAAGAACACTTACAGATTCCACAAAAAGAGTGTTTCAAAACTGCTCTATCAAAAGAAGTGTTCTACTCTGTGAGTTCAATGCCAACATCACAAAGCAGTTTCAGAGAATGCTTCTGTCTAGTTTTTAGGTGAAGAAATTCCCGTTTCCCCCGAAGGTCTGAAAGAGCTCCAAACATTCACTGGCAGATTCTGCAAAAAGACTGTTTCAAAACTGCTCTATCAATAGGAAGTTTCAACTCTGTGTGTTGAATGCAAACATCGTAAAGAATTTTCTGGGAATGCTTCTGTCTAGTTTTTATATGAAGAGATTTCCTTTTCCACCACAGGCCTCAAAGCGCTCTGTATGAACACTTGCAGATACTACCCAATGGTGTTTTAAAACGGCTCTAACCGGAGAAAACTTCAAATCTGTGAGTTGAGTGCACACAGCACAAAGCAGTTTCAGATAATTCTTCTGTCTAGTTTGTATGTGAAGAAATTCTCGTTTCCAACGAAGGTCTCAAAGAGCTCAAAATATCCATTACCAGATTATGCAAAATCACAGTTTCAAAACTGCTCTATGAAAAGGAAGGTTCAACTCTGTGAGTTGAATGCACACATCAGAAAGAAGTTTCTGAGAATGCTTCTGCCCAGTTTTAATATGAAGATATTTTCTTTTCCACCATAGACCACAAAGCTCTCCGTATGAACACTTGCAGATTCTACACAATAGTGTTTCAAAACCGCTCTAACAAGAGAAAGGTTCCAATCTGTGAGTTGAGTGCAGACATCACAAAGCAGTTTCAGAAAATGCTCCTGTCTAGTTTGTATATGAAGAAATTCCCGTTTCCAAAGAAGGCCTCAAAGAGCTCCAAATATCCACTTGCAGATTCTGCAAAAACACAGTTTCGTGACTGCCCTACCAAAAGGAATGTTCAACCCTGTGAGTTGAATGCGCACATCTTAAATCAGTTTCTGAGAATGCTTCTGTCTTGTTTCCATGTGAAGATATTTCGTATTCCACTACAGGGCTCCAAGCGCTCTGAATGAACACTTGCCGATTCTACAGAAAGAGTGTTTCAAAACTGCTCTATGAAAAGAAAGGTGCAACTCTGTGAGTTGAATGCAAACATCACAAAGCAGTTTCAGAGAATGATTCTGTCTAAGTTTTAGGTGAAGAAATTCCCATTTCCCCCGAAAGGTTTTAAAGAGCTCCAAACCTTAACTTGCGGATCCTACAAAAATACTGTTTCAAAACTGCTCTATCCATAGAAAGGTTCAACTCTGTGACTTCAATGCACACATCATAAAGAAGTTTCTGAGAGTGTTTCTGCCCAGTTTTTATGTGATGATATCTCTTCTTGCACCATAAGCCTCAAAGCGCTCCGAATGAACACTTGCACATTCCACAAAAAGAGAGTTTCAAAACTACTCCAGCAACAGAAATTTTCAACTCTGTGAGTTGAATGCACACATCAGAAAGAAGTCTCTGAGAATGCTTCTGTCTAGTTTTTAAGTGAAGATATTTCCTTTTCCACCAGAGGACTCAAAGCACTCCGAATGAATACTTGCATGTGCTACACAATAGTCTTTCAAAACTGGTCTAACCAAAGAAACGTTCAACTCTGTGAGCTGAGTGCACACATCACAAAGCAGTTTCAGAAAATGCTTCTGCTAGTTTGTATGTGAAGAATTCCCTTTTCCAACAAAGGTATCAAAGAGCTCAAAATATGTACTTGCAGATTCTGCAAAGCGCAGTTTCATAACTGCCCTATCAAAAGGAATGTTCAACCCTGTGAGTTGAATGCACACATCTTAAATGAGTTTCTGAGAATGCCTCTGTCTAGTTTTCTTGTGAAGATATTTCGTATTCCAATATAGGGCTCCAAGCGCTCTGATTGAACGCTTGCCGATTCTACAGAAAGAGTGTTTCAACACTGCTCTATCAAAAGAAAAGTGCAACTGTGTGAGGTGAACGCAAACATCACAAAGCAGTTTCAGAGAATGCTTCTGTCTAGTGTTTACGTGAAGAAAGTCCCGTTTCCAAAGAAGGCCTCAAAAAACTCCAAATATGGACTTGCAGCTTCTGCAAAGGGACTGTTTAAAAACTGCCCTATCAAAAGGAAGGTTCAGCTCTGTGAGTGGAATGCACACATCAGAAAGAAGTTTCTGAGAATGCTTCTGTCTAGTTTTAATGTGAAGATATTTCCTTTTCCACCATCGTCCCCAAAGCGCTCAGAAAGAACACTTACAGATTCCACAAAAAGAGTGTTTCAAAACTGCTCTATCAAAAGAAGTGTTCTACTCTGTGAGTTCAATGCCAACATCACAAAGCAGTTTCAGAGAATGCTTCTGTCTAGTTTTTAGGTGAAGAAATTCCCGTTTCCCCCGAAGGTCTGAAAGAGCTCCAAACATTCACTGGCAGATTCTGCAAAAAGACTGTTTCAAAACTGCTCTATCAATAGGAAGTTTCAACTCTGTGTGTTGAATGCAAACATCGTAAAGAATTTTCTGGGAATGCTTCTGTCTAGTTTTTATATGAAGAGATTTCCTTTTCCACCACAGGCCTCAAAGCGCTCTGTATGAACACTTGCAGATACTACCCAATGGTGTTTTAAAACGGCTCTAACCGGAGAAAACTTCAAATCTGTGAGTTGAGTGCACACAGCACAAAGCAGTTTCAGATAATTCTTCTGTCTAGTTTGTATGTGAAGAAATTCTCGTTTCCAACGAGGGTCTCAAAGAGCTCAAAATATCCATTACCAGATTATGCAAAATCACAGTTTGAAAACTGCTCTATGAAAAGGAAGGTTCAACTCTGTGAGTTGAATGCACACATCAGAAAGAAGTTTCTGAGAATGCTTCTGCCCAGTTTTAATATGAAGATATTTTCTTTTCCACCATAGACCACAAAGCTCTCCGTATGAACACTTGCAGATTCTACACAATAGTGTTTCAAAACCGCTCTAACAAGAGAAAGGTTCCAATCTGTGAGTTGAGTGCAGACATCACAAAGCAGTTTCAGAAAATGCTCCTGTCTAGTTTGTATATGAAGAAATTCCCGTTTCCAAAGAAGGCCTCAAAGAGCTCCAAATATCCACTTGCAGATTCTGCAAAAACACAGTTTCGTGACTGCCCTACCAAAAGGAATGTTCAACCCTGTGAGTTGAATGCGCACATCTTAAATCAGTTTCTGAGAATGCTTCTGTCTTGTTTCCATGTGAAGATATTTCGTATTCCACTACAGGGCTCCAAGCGCTCTGAATGAACACTTGCCGATTCTACAGAAAGAGTGTTTCAAAACTGCTCTATGAAAAGAAAGGTGCAACTCTGTGAGTTGAATGCAAACATCACAAAGCAGTTTCAGAGAATGATTCTGTCTAAGTTTTAGGTGAAGAAATTCCCATTTCCCCCGAAAGGTTTTAAAGAGCTCCAAACCTTAACTTGCGGATCCTACAAAAATACTGTTTCAAAACTGCTCTATCCATAGAAAGGTTCAACTCTGTGACTTCAATGCACACATCATAAAGAAGTTTCTGAGAGTGTTTCTGCCCAGTTTTTATGTGATGATATCTCTTCTTGCACCATAAGCCTCAAAGCGCTCCGAATGAACACTTGCACATTCCACAAAAAGAGAGTTTCAAAACTACTCCAGCAACAGAAATTTTCAACTCTGTGAGTTGAATGCACACATCAGAAAGAAGTCTCTGAGAATGCTTCTGTCTAGTTTTTAAGTGAAGATATTTCCTTTTCCACCAGAGGACTCAAAGCACTCCGAATGAATACTTGCATGTGCTACACAATAGTCTTTCAAAACTGGTCTAACCAAAGAAACGTTCAACTCTGTGAGCTGAGTGCACACATCACAAAGCAGTTTCAGAAAATGCTTCTGCTAGTTTGTATGTGAAGAATTCCCTTTTCCAACAAAGGTATCAAAGAGCTCAAAATATGTACTTGCAGATTCTGCAAAGCGCAGTTTCATAACTGCCCTATCAAAAGGAATGTTCAACGCTGTGAGTTGAATGCACACATCTTAAATGAGTTTCTGAGAATGCCTCTGTCTAGTTTTCTTGTGAAGATATTTCGTATTCCAATATAGGGCTCCAAGCGCTCTGATTGAACGCTTGCCGATTCTACAGAAAGAGTGTTTCAACACTGCTCTATCAAAAGAAAAGTGCAACTGTGTGAGTTGAACGCAAACATCACAAAGCAGTTTCAGAGAATGCTTCTGTCTAGTGTTTACGTGAAGAAAGTCCCGTTTCCAAAGAAGGCCTCAAAAAACTCCAAATATGGACTTGCAGCTTCTGCAAAGGGACTGTTTAAAAACTGCCCTATCAAAAGGAAGGTTCAGCTCTGTGAGTGGAATGCACACATCAGAAAGAAGTTTCTGAGAATGCTTCTGTCTAGTTTTAATGTGAAGATATTTCCTTTTCCACCATCGTCCCCAAAGCGCTCAGAAAGAACACTTACAGATTCCACAAAAAGAGTGTTTCAAAACTGCTCTATCAAAAGAAGTGTTCTACTCTGTGAGTTCAATGCCAACATCACAAAGCAGTTTCAGAGAATGCTTCTGTCTAGTTTTTAGGTGAAGAAATTCCCGTTTCCCCCGAAGGTCTGAAAGAGCTCCAAACATTCACTGGCAGATTCTGCAAAAAGACTGTTTCAAAACTGCTCTATCAATAGGAAGTTTCAACTCTGTGTGTTGAATGCAAACATCGTAAAGAATTTTCTGGGAATGCTTCTGTCTAGTTTTTATATGAAGAGATTTCCTTTTCCACCACAGGCCTCAAAGCGCTCTGTATGAACACTTGCAGATACTACCCAATGGTGTTTTAAAACGGCTCTAACCGGAGAAAACTTCAAATCTGTGAGTTGAGTGCACACAGCACAAAGCAGTTTCAGATAATTCTTCTGTCTAGTTTGTATGTGAAGAAATTCTCGTTTCCAACGAAGGTCTCAAAGAGCTCAAAATATCCATTACCAGATTATGCAAAATCACAGTTTGAAAACTGCTCTATGAAAAGGAAGGTTCAACTCTGTGAGTTGAATGCACACATCAGAAAGAAGTTTCTGAGAATGCTTCTGCCCAGTTTTAATATGAAGATATTTTCTTTTCCACCATAGACCACAAAGCTCTCCGTATGAACACTTGCAGATTCTACACAATAGTGTTTCAAAACCGCTCTAACAAGAGAAAGGTTCCAATCTGTGAGTTGAGTGCAGACATCACAAAGCAGTTTCAGAAAATGCTCCTGTCTAGTTTGTATATGAAGAAATTCCCGTTTCCAAAGAAGGCCTCAAAGAGCTCCAAATATCCACTTGCAGATTCTGCAAAAACACAGTTTCGTGACTGCCCTACCAAAAGGAATGTTCAACCCTGTGAGTTGAATGCGCACATCTTAAATCAGTTTCTGAGAATGCTTCTGTCTTGTTTCCATGTGAAGATATTTCGTATTCCACTACAGGGCTCCAAGCGCTCTGAATGAACACTTGCCGATTCTACAGAAAGAGTGTTTCAAAACTGCTCTATGAAAAGAAAGGTGCAACTCTGTGAGTTGAATGCAAACATCACAAAGCAGTTTCAGAGAATGATTCTGTCTAAGTTTTAGGTGAAGAAATTCCCATTTCCCCCGAAAGGTTTTAAAGAGCTCCAAACCTTAACTTGCGGATCCTACAAAAATACTGTTTCAAAACTGCTCTATCCATAGAAAGGTTCAACTCTGTGACTTCAATGCACACATCATAAAGAAGTTTCTGAGAGTGTTTCTGCCCAGTTTTTATGTGATGATATCTCTTCTTGCACCATAAGCCTCAAAGCGCTCCGAATGAACACTTGCACATTCCACAAAAAGAGAGTTTCAAAACTACTCCAGCAACAGAAATTTTCAACTCTGTGAGTTGAATGCACACATCAGAAAGAAGTCTCTGAGAATGCTTCTGTCTAGTTTTTAAGTGAAGATATTTCCTTTTCCACCAGAGGACTCAAAGCACTCCGAATGAATACTTGCATGTGCTACACAATAGTCTTTCAAAACTGGTCTAACCAAAGAAACGTTCAACTCTGTGAGCTGAGTGCACACATCACAAAGCAGTTTCAGAAAATGCTTCTGCTAGTTTGTATGTGAAGAATTCCCTTTTCCAACAAAGGTATCAAAGAGCTCAAAATATGTACTTGCAGATTCTGCAAAGCGCAGTTTCATAACTGCCCTATCAAAAGGAATGTTCAACGCTGTGAGTTGAATGCACACATCTTAAATGAGTTTCTGAGAATGCCTCTGTCTAGTTTCCTTGTGAAGATATTTCGTATTCCAATATAGGGCTCCAAGCGCTCTGATTGAACGCTTGCCGATTCTACAGAAAGAGTGTTTCAACACTGCTCTATCAAAAGAAAAGTGCAACTGTGTGAGGTGAACGCAAACATCACAAAGCAGTTTCAGAGAATGCTTCTGTCTAGTGTTTACGTGAAGAAAGTCCCGTTTCCAAAGAAGGCCTCAAAAAACTCCAAATATGGACTTGCAGCTTCTGCAAAGGGACTGTTTAAAAACTGCCCTATCAAAAGGAAGGTTCAGCTCTGTGAGTGGAATGCACACATCAGAAAGAAGTTTCTGAGAATGCTTCTGTCTAGTTTTAATGTGAAGATATTTCCTTTTCCACCATCGTCCCCAAAGCGCTCAGAAAGAACACTTACAGATTCCACAAAAAGAGTGTTTCAAAACTGCTCTATCAAAAGAAGTGTTCTACTCTGTGAGTTCAATGCCAACATCACAAAGCAGTTTCAGAGAATGCTTCTGTCTAGTTTTTAGGTGAAGAAATTCCCGTTTCCCCCGAAGGTCTGAAAGAGCTCCAAACATTCACTGGCAGATTCTGCAAAAAGACTGTTTCAAAACTGCTCTATCAATAGGAAGTTTCAACTCTGTGTGTTGAATGCAAACATCGTAAAGAATTTTCTGGGAATGCTTCTGTCTAGTTTTTATATGAAGAGATTTCCTTTTCCACCACAGGCCTCAAAGCGCTCTGTATGAACACTTGCAGATACTACCCAATGGTGTTTTAAAACGGCTCTAACCGGAGAAAACTTCAAATCTGTGAGTTGAGTGCACACAGCACAAAGCAGTTTCAGATAATTCTTCTGTCTAGTTTGTATGTGAAGAAATTCTCGTTTCCAACGAAGGTCTCAAAGAGCTCAAAATATCCATTACCAGATTATGCAAAATCACAGTTTCAAAACTGCTCTATGAAAAGGAAGGTTCAACTCTGTGAGTTGAATGCACACATCAGAAAGAAGTTTCTGAGAATGCTTCTGCCCAGTTTTAATATGAAGATATTTTCTTTTCCACCATAGACCACAAAGCTCTCCGTATGAACACTTGCAGATTCTACACAATAGTGTTTCAAAACCGCTCTAACAAGAGAAAGGTTCCAATCTGTGAGTTGAGTGCAGACATCACAAAGCAGTTTCAGAAAATGCTCCTGTCTAGTTTGTATATGAAGAAATTCCCGTTTCCAAAGAAGGCCTCAAAGAGCTCCAAATATCCACTTGCAGATTCTGCAAAAACACAGTTTCGTGACTGCCCTACCAAAAGGAATGTTCAACCCTGTGAGTTGAATGCGCACATCTTAAATCAGTTTCTGAGAATGCTTCTGTCTTGTTTCCATGTGAAGATATTTCGTATTCCACTACAGGGCTCCAAGCGCTCTGAATGAACACTTGCCGATTCTACAGAAAGAGTGTTTCAAAACTGCTCTATGAAAAGAAAGGTGCAACTCTGTGAGTTGAATGCAAACATCACAAAGCAGTTTCAGAGAATGATTCTGTCTAAGTTTTAGGTGAAGAAATTCCCATTTCCCCCGAAAGGTTTTAAAGAGCTCCAAACCTTAACTTGCGGATCCTACAAAAATACTGTTTCAAAACTGCTCTATCCATAGAAAGGTTCAACTCTGTGACTTCAATGCACACATCATAAAGAAGTTTCGGAGAGTGTTTCTGCCCAGTTTTTATGTGATGATATCTCTTCTTGCACCATAAGCCTCAAAGCGCTCCGAATGAACACTTGCACATTCCACAAAAAGAGAGTTTCAAAACTACTCCAGCAACAGAAATTTTCAACTCTGTGAGTTGAATGCACACATCAGAAAGAAGTCTCTGAGAATGCTTCTGTCTAGTTTTTAAGTGAAGATATTTCCTTTTCCACCAGAGGACTCAAAGCACTCCGAATGAATACTTGCATGTGCTACACAATAGTCTTTCAAAACTGGTCTAACCAAAGAAACGTTCAACTCTGTGAGCTGAGTGCACACAACACAAAGCAGTTTCAGAAAATGCTTCTGCTAGTTTGTATGTGAAGAATTCCCTTTTCCAACAAAGGTATCAAAGAGCTCAAAATATGTACTTGCAGATTCTGCAAAGCGCAGTTTCATAACTGCCCTATCAAAAGGAATGTTCAACGCTGTGAGTTGAATGCACACATCTTAAATGAGTTTCTGAGAATGCCTCTGTCTAGTTTCCTTGTGAAGATATTTCGTATTCCAATATAGGGCTCCAAGCGCTCTGATTGAACGCTTGCCGATTCTACAGAAAGAGTCTTTCAACACTGCTCTATCAAAAGAAAAGTGCAACTGTGTGAGGTGAACGCAAACATCACAAAGCAGTTTCAGAGAATGCTTCTGTCTAGTGTTTACGTGAAGAAAGTCCCGTTTCCAAAGAAGGCCTCAAAAACCTCCAAATATGGACTTGCAGCTTCTGCAAAGGGACTGTTTAAAAACTGCCCTATCAAAAGGAAGGTTCAGCTCTGTGAGTGGAATGCACACATCAGAAAGAAGTTTCTGAGAATGCTTCTGTCTAGTTTTAATGTGAAGATATTTCCTTTTCCACCATCGTCCCCAAAGCGCTCAGAAAGAACACTTACAGATTCCACAAAAAGAGTGTTTCAAAACTGCTCTATCAAAAGAAGTGTTCTACTCTGTGAGTTCAATGCCAACATCACAAAGCAGTTTCAGAGAATGCTTCTGTCTAGTTTTTAGGTGAAGAAATTCCCGTTTCCCCCGAAGGTCTGAAAGAGCTCCAAACATTCACTGGCAGATTCTGCAAAAAGACTGTTTCAAAACTGCTCTATCAATAGGAAGTTTCAACTCTGTGTGTTGAATGCAAACATCGTAAAGAATTTTCTGGGAATGCTTCTGTCTAGTTTTTATATGAAGAGATTTCCTTTTCCACCACAGGCCTCAAAGCGCTCTGTATGAACACTTGCAGATACTACCCAATGGTGTTTTAAAACGGCTCTAACCGGAGAAAACTTCAAATCTGTGAGTTGAGTGCACACAGCACAAAGCAGTTTCAGATAATTCTTCTGTCTAGTTTGTATGTGAAGAAATTCTCGTTTCCAACGAAGGTCTCAAAGAGCTCAAAATATCCATTACCAGATTATGCAAAATCACAGTTTCAAAACTGCTCTATGAAAAGGAAGGTTCAACTCTGTGAGTTGAATGCACACATCAGAAAGAAGTTTCTGAGAATGCTTCTGCCCAGTTTTAATATGAAGATATTTTCTTTTCCACCATAGACCACAAAGCTCTCCGTATGAACACTTGCAGATTCTACACAATAGTGTTTCAAAACCGCTCTAACAAGAGAAAGGTTCCAATCTGTGAGTTGAGTGCAGACATCACAAAGCAGTTTCAGAAAATGCTCCTGTCTAGTTTGTATATGAAGAAATTCCCGTTTCCAAAGAAGGCCTCAAAGAGCTCCAAATATCCACTTGCAGATTCTGCAAAAACACAGTTTCGTGACTGCCCTACCAAAAGGAATGTTCAACCCTGTGAGTTGAATGCGCACATCTTAAATCAGTTTCTGAGAATGCTTCTGTCTTGTTTCCATGTGAAGATATTTCGTATTCCACTACAGGGCTCCAAGCGCTCTGAATGAACACTTGCCGATTCTACAGAAAGAGTGTTTCAAAACTGCTCTATGAAAAGAAAGGTGCAACTCTGTGAGTTGAATGCAAACATCACAAAGCAGTTTCAGAGAATGATTCTGTCTAAGTTTTAGGTGAAGAAATTCCCATTTCCCCCGAAAGGTTTTAAAGAGCTCCAAACCTTAACTTGCGGATCCTACAAAAATACTGTTTCAAAACTGCTCTATCCATAGAAAGGTTCAACTCTGTGACTTCAATGCACACATCATAAAGAAGTTTCTGAGAGTGTTTCTGCCCAGTTTTTATGTGATGATATCTCTTCTTGCACCATAAGCCTCAAAGCGCTCCGAATGAACACTTGCACATTCCACAAAAAGAGAGTTTCAAAACTACTCCAGCAACAGAAATTTTCAACTCTGTGAGTTGAATGCACACATCAGAAAGAAGTCTCTGAGAATGCTTCTGTCTAGTTTTTAAGTGAAGATATTTCCTTTTCCACCAGAGGACTCAAAGCACTCCGAATGAATACTTGCATGTGCTACACAATAGTCTTTCAAAACTGGTCTAACCAAAGAAACGTTCAACTCTGTGAGCTGAGTGCACACATCACAAAGCAGTTTCAGAAAATGCTTCTGCTAGTTTGTATGTGAAGAATTCCCTTTTCCAACAAAGGTATCAAAGAGCTCAAAATATGTACTTGCAGATTCTGCAAAGCGCAGTTTCATAACTGCCCTATCAAAAGGAATGTTCAACCCTGTGAGTTGAATGCACACATCTTAAATGAGTTTCTGAGAATGCCTCTGTCTAGTTTTCTTGTGAAGATATTTCGTATTCCAATATAGGGCTCCAAGCGCTCTGATTGAACGCTTGCCGATTCTACAGAAAGAGTGTTTCAACACTGCTCTATCAAAAGAAAAGTGCAACTGTGTGAGGTGAACGCAAACATCACAAAGCAGTTTCAGAGAATGCTTCTGTCTAGTGTTTACGTGAAGAAAGTCCCGTTTCCAAAGAAGGCCTCAAAAAACTCCAAATATGGACTTGCAGCTTCTGCAAAGGGACTGTTTAAAAACTGCCCTATCAAAAGGAAGGTTCAGCTCTGTGAGTGGAATGCACACATCAGAAAGAAGTTTCTGAGAATGCTTCTGTCTAGTTTTAATGTGAAGATATTTCCTTTTCCACCATCGTCCCCAAAGCGCTCAGAAAGAACACTTACAGATTCCACAAAAAGAGTGTTTCAAAACTGCTCTATCAAAAGAAGTGTTCTACTCTGTGAGTTCAATGCCAACATCACAAAGCAGTTTCAGAGAATGCTTCTGTCTAGTTTTTAGGTGAAGAAATTCCCGTTTCCCCCGAAGGTCTGAAAGAGCTCCAAACATTCACTGGCAGATTCTGCAAAAAGACTGTTTCAAAACTGCTCTATCAATAGGAAGTTTCAACTCTGTGTGTTGAATGCAAACATCGTAAAGAATTTTCTGGGAATGCTTCTGTCTAGTTTTTATATGAAGAGATTTCCTTTTCCACCACAGGCCTCAAAGCGCTCTGTATGAACACTTGCAGATACTACCCAATGGTGTTTTAAAACGGCTCTAACCGGAGAAAACTTCAAATCTGTGAGTTGAGTGCACACAGCACAAAGCAGTTTCAGATAATTCTTCTGTCTAGTTTGTATGTGAAGAAATTCTCGTTTCCAACGAAGGTCTCAAAGAGCTCAAAATATCCATTACCAGATTATGCAAAATCACAGTTTCAAAACTGCTCTATGAAAAGGAAGGTTCAACTCTGTGAGTTGAATGCACACATCAGAAAGAAGTTTCTGAGAATGCTTCTGCCCAGTTTTAATATGAAGATATTTTCTTTTCCACCATAGACCACAAAGCTCTCCGTATGAACACTTGCAGATTCTACACAATAGTGTTTCAAAACCGCTCTAACAAGAGAAAGGTTCCAATCTGTGAGTTGAGTGCAGACATCACAAAGCAGTTTCAGAAAATGCTCCTGTCTAGTTTGTATATGAAGAAATTCCCGTTTCCAAAGAAGGCCTCAAAGAGCTCCAAATATCCACTTGCAGATTCTGCAAAAACACAGTTTGGTGACTGCCCTACCAAAAGGAATGTTCAACCCTGTGAGTTGAATGCGCACATCTTAAATCAGTTTCTGAGAATGCTTCTGTCTTGTTTCCATGTGAAGATATTTCGTATTCCACTACAGGGCTCCAAGCGCTCTGAATGAACACTTGCCGATTCTACAGAAAGAGTGTTTCAAAACTGCTCTATGAAAAGAAAGGTGCAACTCTGTGAGTTGAATGCAAACATCACAAAGCAGTTTCAGAGAATGATTCTGTCTAAGTTTTAGGTGAAGAAATTCCCATTTCCCCCGAAAGGTTTTAAAGAGCTCCAAACCTTAACTTGCGGATCCTACAAAAATACTGTTTCAAAACTGCTCTATCCATAGAAAGGTTCAACTCTGTGACTTCAATGCACACATCATAAAGAAGTTTCTGAGAGTGTTTCTGCCCAGTTTTTATGTGATGATATCTCTTCTTGCACCATAAGCCTCAAAGCGCTCCGAATGAACACTTGCACATTCCACAAAAAGAGAGTTTCAAAACTACTCCAGCAACAGAAATTTTCAACTCTGTGAGTTGAATGCACACATCAGAAAGAAGTCTCTGAGAATGCTTCTGTCTAGTTTTTAAGTGAAGATATTTCCTTTTCCACCAGAGGACTCAAAGCACTCCGAATGAATACTTGCATGTGCTACACAATAGTCTTTCAAAACTGGTCTAACCAAAGAAACGTTCAACTCTGTGAGCTGAGTGCACACATCACAAAGCAGTTTCAGAAAATGCTTCTGCTAGTTTGTATGTGAAGAATTCCCTTTTCCAACAAAGGTATCAAAGAGCTCAAAATATGTACTTGCAGATTCTGCAAAGCGCAGTTTCATAACTGCCCTATCAAAAGGAATGTTCAACCCTGTGAGTTGAATGCACACATCTTAAATGAGTTTCTGAGAATGCCTCTGTCTAGTTTTCTTGTGAAGATATTTCGTATTCCAATATAGGGCTCCAAGCGCTCTGATTGAACGCTTGCCGATTCTACAGAAAGAGTGTTTCAACACTGCTCTATCAAAAGAAAAGTGCAACTGTGTGAGGTGAACGCAAACATCACAAAGCAGTTTCAGAGAATGCTTCTGTCTAGTGTTTACGTGAAGAAAGTCCCGTTTCCAAAGAAGGCCTCAAAAAACTCCAAATATGGACTTGCAGCTTCTGCAAAGGGACTGTTTAAAAACTGCCCTATCAAAAGGAAGGTTCAGCTCTGTGAGTGGAATGCACACATCAGAAAGAAGTTTCTGAGAATGCTTCTGTCTAGTTTTAATGTGAAGATATTTCCTTTTCCACCATCGTCCCCAAAGCGCTCAGAAAGAACACTTACAGATTCCACAAAAAGAGTGTTTCAAAACTGCTCTATCAAAAGAAGTGTTCTACTCTGTGAGTTCAATGCCAACATCACAAAGCAGTTTCAGAGAATGCTTCTGTCTAGTTTTTAGGTGAAGAAATTCCCGTTTCCCCCGAAGGTCTGAAAGAGCTCCAAACATTCACTGGCAGATTCTGCAAAAAGACTGTTTCAAAACTGCTCTATCAATAGGAAGTTTCAACTCTGTGTGTTGAATGCAAACATCGTAAAGAATTTTCTGGGAATGCTTCTGTCTAGTTTTTATATGAAGAGATTTCCTTTTCCACCACAGGCCTCAAAGCGCTCTGTATGAACACTTGCAGATACTACCCAATGGTGTTTTAAAACGGCTCTAACCGGAGAAAACTTCAAATCTGTGAGTTGAGTGCACACAGCACAAAGCAGTTTCAGATAATTCTTCTGTCTAGTTTGTATGTGAAGAAATTCTCGTTTCCAACGAAGGTCTCAAAGAGCTCAAAATATCCATTACCAGATTATGCAAAATCACAGTTTGAAAACTGCTCTATGAAAAGGAAGGTTCAACTCTGTGAGTTGAATGCACACATCAGAAAGAAGTTTCTGAGAATGCTTCTGCCCAGTTTTAATATGAAGATATTTTCTTTTCCACCATAGACCACAAAGCTCTCCGTATGAACACTTGCAGATTCTACACAATAGTGTTTCAAAACCGCTCTAACAAGAGAAAGGTTCCAATCTGTGAGTTGAGTGCAGACATCACAAAGCAGTTTCAGAAAATGCTCCTGTCTAGTTTGTATATGAAGAAATTCCCGTTTCCAAAGAAGGCCTCAAAGAGCTCCAAATATCCACTTGCAGATTCTGCAAAAACACAGTTTCGTGACTGCCCTACCAAAAGGAATGTTCAACCCTGTGAGTTGAATGCGCACATCTTAAATCAGTTTCTGAGAATGCTTCTGTCTTGTTTCCATGTGAAGATATTTCGTATTCCACTACAGGGCTCCAAGCGCTCTGAATGAACACTTGCCGATTCTACAGAAAGAGTGTTTCAAAACTGCTCTATGAAAAGAAAGGTGCAACTCTGTGAGTTGAATGCAAACATCACAAAGCAGTTTCAGAGAATGATTCTGTCTAAGTTTTAGGTGAAGAAATTCCCATTTCCCCCGAAAGGTTTTAAAGAGCTCCAAACCTTAACTTGCGGATCCTACAAAAATACTGTTTCAAATCTGCTCCATCCATAGAAAGGTTCAACTCTGTGACTTCAATGCACACATCATAAAGAAGTTTCTGAGAGTGTTTCTGCCCAGTTTTTATGTGATGATATCTCTTCTTGCACCATAAGCCTCAAAGCGCTCCGAATGAACACTTGCACATTCCACAAAAAGAGAGTTTCAAAACTACTCCAGCAACAGAAATTTTCAACTCTGTGAGTTGAATGCACACATCAGAAAGAAGTCTCTGAGAATGCTTCTGTCTAGTTTTTAAGTGAAGATATTTCCTTTTCCACCAGAGGACTCAAAGCACTCCGAATGAATACTTGCATGTGCTACACAATAGTCTTTCAAAACTGGTCTAACCAAAGAAACGTTCAACTCTGTGAGCTGAGTGCACACATCACAAAGCAGTTTCAGAAAATGCTTCTGCTAGTTTGTATGTGAAGAATTCCCTTTTCCAACAAAGGTATCAAAGAGCTCAAAATATGTACTTGCAGATTCTGCAAAGCGCAGTTTCATAACTGCCCTATCAAAAGGAATGTTCAACCCTGTGAGTTGAATGCACACATCTTAAATGAGTTTCTGAGAATGCCTCTGTCTAGTTTTCTTGTGAAGATATTTCGTATTCCAATATAGGGCTCCAAGCGCTCTGATTGAACGCTTGCCGATTCTACAGAAAGAGTGTTTCAACACTGCTCTATCAAAAGAAAAGTGCAACTGTGTGAGGTGAACGCAAACATCACAAAGCAGTTTCAGAGAATGCTTCTGTCTAGTGTTTACGTGAAGAAAGTCCCGTTTCCAAAGAAGGCCTCAAAAAACTCCAAATATGGACTTGCAGCTTCTGCAAAGGGACTGTTTAAAAACTGCCCTATCAAAAGGAAGGTTCAGCTCTGTGAGTGGAATGCACACATCAGAAAGAAGTTTCTGAGAATGCTTCTGTCTAGTTTTAATGTGAAGATATTTCCTTTTCCACCATCGTCCCCAAAGCGCTCAGAAAGAACACTTACAGATTCCACAAAAAGAGTGTTTCAAAACTGCTCTATCAAAAGAAGTGTTCTACTCTGTGAGTTCAATGCCAACATCACAAAGCAGTTTCAGAGAATGCTTCTGTCTAGTTTTTAGGTGAAGAAATTCCCGTTTCCCCCGAAGGTCTGAAAGAGCTCCAAACATTCACTGGCAGATTCTGCAAAAAGACTGTTTCAAAACTGCTCTATCAATAGGAAGTTTCAACTCTGTGTGTTGAATGCAAACATCGTAAAGAATTTTCTGGGAATGCTTCTGTCTAGTTTTTATATGAAGAGATTTCCTTTTCCACCACAGGCCTCAAAGCGCTCTGTATGAACACTTGCAGATACTACCCAATGGTGTTTTAAAACGGCTCTAACCGGAGAAAACTTCAAATCTGTGAGTTGAGTGCACACAGCACAAAGCAGTTTCAGATAATTCTTCTGTCTAGTTTGTATGTGAAGAAATTCTCGTTTCCAACGAAGGTCTCAAAGAGCTCAAAATATCCATTACCAGATTATGCAAAATCACAGTTTCAAAACTGCTCTATGAAAAGGAAGGTTCAACTCTGTGAGTTGAATGCACACATCAGAAAGAAGTTTCTGAGAATGCTTCTGCCCAGTTTTAATATGAAGATATTTTCTTTTCCACCATAGACCACAAAGCTCTCCGTATGAACACTTGCAGATTCTACACAATAGTGTTTCAAAACCGCTCTAACAAGAGAAAGGTTCCAATCTGTGAGTTGAGTGCAGACATCACAAAGCAGTTTCAGAAAATGCTCCTGTCTAGTTTGTATATGAAGAAATTCCCGTTTCCAAAGAAGGCCTCAAAGAGCTCCAAATATCCACTTGCAGATTCTGCAAAAACACAGTTTCGTGACTGCCCTACCAAAAGGAATGTTCAACCCTGTGAGTTGAATGCGCACATCTTAAATCAGTTTCTGAGAATGCTTCTGTCTTGTTTCCATGTGAAGATATTTCGTATTCCACTACAGGGCTCCAAGCGCTCTGAATGAACACTTGCCGATTCTACAGAAAGAGTGTTTCAAAACTGCTCTATGAAAAGAAAGGTGCAACTCTGTGAGTTGAATGCAAACATCACAAAGCAGTTTCAGAGAATGATTCTGTCTAAGTTTTAGGTGAAGAAATTCCCATTTCCCCCGAAAGGTTTTAAAGAGCTCCAAACCTTAACTTGCGGATCCTACAAAAATACTGTTTCAAAACTGCTCTATCCATAGAAAGGTTCAACTCTGTGACTTCAATGCACACATCATAAAGAAGTTTCTGAGAGTGTTTCTGCCCAGTTTTTATGTGATGATATCTCTTCTTGCACCATAAGCCTCAAAGCGCTCCGAATGAACACTTGCACATTCCACAAAAAGAGAGTTTCAAAACTACTCCAGCAACAGAAATTTTCAACTCTGTGAGTTGAATGCACACATCAGAAAGAAGTCTCTGAGAATGCTTCTGTCTAGTTTTTAAGTGAAGATATTTCCTTTTCCACCAGAGGACTCAAAGCACTCCGAATGAATACTTGCATGTGCTACACAATAGTCTTTCAAAACTGGTCTAACCAAAGAAACGTTCAACTCTGTGAGCTGAGTGCACACATCACAAAGCAGTTTCAGAAAATGCTTCTGCTAGTTTGTATGTGAAGAATTCCCTTTTCCAACAAAGGTATCAAAGAGCTCAAAATATGTACTTGCAGATTCTGCAAAGCGCAGTTTCATAACTGCCCTATCAAAAGGAATGTTCAACGCTGTGAGTTGAATGCACACATCTTAAATGAGTTTCTGAGAATGCCTCTGTCTAGTTTCCTTGTGAAGATATTTCGTATTCCAATATAGGGCTCCAAGCGCTCTGATTGAACGCTTGCCGATTCTACAGAAAGAGTGTTTCAACACTGCTCTATCAAAAGAAAAGTGCAACTGTGTGAGGTGAACGCAAACATCACAAAGCAGTTTCAGAGAATGCTTCTGTCTAGTGTTTACGTGAAGAAAGTCCCGTTTCCAAAGAAGGCCTCAAAAAACTCCAAATATGGACTTGCAGCTTCTGCAAAGGGACTGTTTAAAAACTGCCCTATCAAAAGGAAGGTTCAGCTCTGTGAGTGGAATGCACACATCAGAAAGAAGTTTCTGAGAATGCTTCTGTCTAGTTTTAATGTGAAGATATTTCCTTTTCCACCATCGTCCCCAAAGCGCTCAGAAAGAACACTTACAGATTCCACAAAAAGAGTGTTTCAAAACTGCTCTATCAAAAGAAGTGTTCTACTCTGTGAGTTCAATGCCAACATCACAAAGCAGTTTCAGAGAATGCTTCTGTCTAGTTTTTAGGTGAAGAAATTCCCGTTTCCCCCGAAGGTCTGAAAGAGCTCCAAACATTCACTGGCAGATTCTGCAAAAAGACTGTTTCAAAACTGCTCTATCAATAGGAAGTTTCAACTCTGTGTGTTGAATGCAAACATCGTAAAGAATTTTCTGGGAATGCTTCTGTCTAGTTTTTATATGAAGAGATTTCCTTTTCCACCACAGGCCTCAAAGCGCTCTGTATGAACACTTGCAGATACTACCCAATGGTGTTTTAAAACGGCTCTAACCGGAGAAAACTTCAAATCTGTGAGTTGAGTGCACACAGCACAAAGCAGTTTCAGATAATTCTTCTGTCTAGTTTGTATGTGAAGAAATTCTCGTTTCCAACGAAGGTCTCAAAGAGCTCAAAATATCCATTACCAGATTATGCAAAATCACAGTTTCAAAACTGCTCTATGAAAAGGAAGGTTCAACTCTGTGAGTTGAATGCACACATCAGAAAGAAGTTTCTGAGAATGCTTCTGCCCAGTTTTAATATGAAGATATTTTCTTTTCCACCATAGACCACAAAGCTCTCCGTATGAACACTTGCAGATTCTACACAATAGTGTTTCAAAACCGCTCTAACAAGAGAAAGGTTCCAATCTGTGAGTTGAGTGCAGACATCACAAAGCAGTTTCAGAAAATGCTCCTGTCTAGTTTGTATATGAAGAAATTCCCGTTTCCAAAGAAGGCCTCAAAGAGCTCCAAATATCCACTTGCAGATTCTGCAAAAACACAGTTTCGTGACTGCCCTACCAAAAGGAATGTTCAACCCTGTGAGTTGAATGCGCACATCTTAAATCAGTTTCTGAGAATGCTTCTGTCTTGTTTCCATGTGAAGATATTTCGTATTCCACTACAGGGCTCCAAGCGCTCTGAATGAACACTTGCCGATTCTACAGAAAGAGTGTTTCAAAACTGCTCTATGAAAAGAAAGGTGCAACTCTGTGAGTTGAATGCAAACATCACAAAGCAGTTTCAGAGAATGATTCTGTCTAAGTTTTAGGTGAAGAAATTCCCATTTCCCCCGAAAGGTTTTAAAGAGCTCCAAACCTTAACTTGCGGATCCTACAAAAATACTGTTTCAAAACTGCTCCATCCATAGAAAGGTTCAACTCTGTGACTTCAATGCACACATCATAAAGAAGTTTCTGAGAGTGTTTCTGCCCAGTTTTTATGTGATGATATCTCTTCTTGCACCATAAGCCTCAAAGCGCTCCGAATGAACACTTGCACATTCCACAAAAAGAGAGTTTCAAAACTACTCCAGCAACAGAAATTTTCAACTCTGTGAGTTGAATGCACACATCAGAAAGAAGTCTCTGAGAATGCTTCTGTCTAGTTTTTAAGTGAAGATATTTCCTTTTCCACCAGAGGACTCAAAGCACTCCGAATGAATACTTGCATGTGCTACACAATAGTCTTTCAAAACTGGTCTAACCAAAGAAACGTTCAACTCTGTGAGCTGAGTGCACACATCACAAAGCAGTTTCAGAAAATGCTTCTGCTAGTTTGTATGTGAAGAATTCCCTTTTCCAACAAAGGTATCAAAGAGCTCAAAATATGTACTTGCAGATTCTGCAAAGCGCAGTTTCATAACTGCCCTATCAAAAGGAATGTTCAACCCTGTGAGTTGAATGCACACATCTTAAATGAGTTTCTGAGAATGCCTCTGTCTAGTTTTCTTGTGAAGATATTTCGTATTCCAATATAGGGCTCCAAGCGCTCTGATTGAACGCTTGCCGATTCTACAGAAAGAGTGTTTCAACACTGCTCTATCAAAAGAAAAGTGCAACTGTGTGAGGTGAACGCAAACATCACAAAGCAGTTTCAGAGAATGCTTCTGTCTAGTGTTTACGTGAAGAAAGTCCCGTTTCCAAAGAAGGCCTCAAAAAACTCCAAATATGGACTTGCAGCTTCTGCAAAGGGACTGTTTAAAAACTGCCCTATCGAAAGGAAGATTCAGCTCTGTGAGTGGAATGCACACATCAGAAAGAAGTTTCTGAGAATGCTTCTGTCTAGTTTTAATGTGAAGATATTTCCTTTTCCACCATCGTCCCCAAAGCGCTCAGAAAGAACACTTACAGATTCCACAAAAAGAGTGTTTCAAAACTGCTCTATCAAAAGAAGTGTTCTACTCTGTGAGTTCAATGCCAACATCACAAAGCAGTTTCAGAGAATGCTTCTGTCTAGTTTTTAGGTGAAGAAATTCCCGTTTCCCCCGAAGGTCTGAAAGAGCTCCAAACATTCACTGGCAGATTCTGCAAAAAGACTGTTTCAAAACTGCTCTATCAATAGGAAGTTTCAACTCTGTGTGTTGAATGCAAACATCGTAAAGAATTTTCTGGGAATGCTTCTGTCTAGTTTTTATATGAAGAGATTTCCTTTTCCACCACAGGCCTCAAAGCGCTCTGTATGAACACTTGCAGATACTACCCAATGGTGTTTTAAAACGGCTCTAACCGGAGAAAACTTCAAATCTGTGAGTTGAGTGCACACAGCACAAAGCAGTTTCAGATAATTCTTCTGTCTAGTTTGTATGTGAAGAAATTCTCGTTTCCAACGAAGGTCTCAAAGAGCTCAAAATATCCATTACCAGATTATGCAAAATCACAGTTTCAAAACTGCTCTATGAAAAGGAAGGTTCAACTCTGTGAGTTGAATGCACACATCAGAAAGAAGTTTCTGAGAATGCTTCTGCCCAGTTTTAATATGAAGATATTTTCTTTTCCACCATAGACCACAAAGCTCTCCGTATGAACACTTGCAGATTCTACACAATAGTGTTTCAAAACCGCTCTAACAAGAGAAAGGTTCCAATCTGTGAGTTGAGTGCAGACATCACAAAGCAGTTTCAGAAAATGCTCCTGTCTAGTTTGTATATGAAGAAATTCCCGTTTCCAAAGAAGGCCTCAAAGAGCTCCAAATATCCACTTGCAGATTCTGCAAAAACACAGTTTCGTGACTGCCCTACCAAAAGGAATGTTCAACCCTGTGAGTTGAATGCGCACATCTTAAATCAGTTTCTGAGAATGCTTCTGTCTTGTTTCCATGTGAAGATATTTCGTATTCCACTACAGGGCTCCAAGCGCTCTGAATGAACACTTGCCGATTCTACAGAAAGAGTGTTTCAAAACTGCTCTATGAAAAGAAAGGTGCAACTCTGTGAGTTGAATGCAAACATCACAAAGCAGTTTCAGAGAATGATTCTGTCTAAGTTTTAGGTGAAGAAATTCCCATTTCCCCCGAAAGGTTTTAAAGAGCTCCAAACCTTAACTTGCGGATCCTACAAAAATACTGTTTCAAAACTGCTCTATCCATAGAAAGGTTCAACTCTGTGACTTCAATGCACACATCATAAAGAAGTTTCTGAGAGTGTTTCTGCCCAGTTTTTATGTGATGATATCTCTTCTTGCACCATAAGCCTCAAAGCGCTCCGAATGAACACTTGCACATTCCACAAAAAGAGAGTTTCAAAACTACTCCAGCAACAGAAATTTTCAACTCTGTGAGTTGAATGCACACATCAGAAAGAAGTCTCTGAGAATGCTTCTGTCTAGTTTTTAAGTGAAGATATTTCCTTTTCCACCAGAGGACTCAAAGCACTCCGAATGAATACTTGCATGTGCTACACAATAGTCTTTCAAAACTGGTCTAACCAAAGAAACGTTCAACTCTGTGAGCTGAGTGCACACATCACAAAGCAGTTTCAGAAAATGCTTCTGCTAGTTTGTATGTGAAGAATTCCCTTTTCCAACAAAGGTATCAAAGAGCTCAAAATATGTACTTGCAGATTCTGCAAAGCGCAGTTTCATAACTGCCCTATCAAAAGGAATGTTCAACGCTGTGAGTTGAATGCACACATCTTAAATGAGTTTCTGAGAATGCCTCTGTCTAGTTTCCTTGTGAAGATATTTCGTATTCCAATATAGGGCTCCAAGCGCTCTGATTGAACGCTTGCCGATTCTACAGAAAGAGTGTTTCAACACTGCTCTATCAAAAGAAAAGTGCAACTGTGTGAGGTGAACGCAAACATCACAAAGCAGTTTCAGAGAATGCTTCTGTCTAGTGTTTACGTGAAGAAAGTCCCGTTTCCAAAGAAGGCCTCAAAAAACTCCAAATATGGACTTGCAGCTTCTGCAAAGGGACTGTTTAAAAACTGCCCTATCAAAAGGAAGGTTCAGCTCTGTGAGTGGAATGCACACATCAGAAAGAAGTTTCTGAGAATGCTTCTGTCTAGTTTTAATGTGAAGATATTTCCTTTTCCACCATCGTCCCCAAAGCGCTCAGAAAGAACACTTACAGATTCCACAAAAAGAGTGTTTCAAAACTGCTCTATCAAAAGAAGTGTTCTACTCTGTGAGTTCAATGCCAACATCACAAAGCAGTTTCAGAGAATGCTTCTGTCTAGTTTTTAGGTGAAGAAATTCCCGTTTCCCCCGAAGGTCTGAAAGAGCTCCAAACATTCACTGGCAGATTCTGCAAAAAGACTGTTTCAAAACTGCTCTATCAATAGGAAGTTTCAACTCTGTGTGTTGAATGCAAACATCGTAAAGAATTTTCTGGGAATGCTTCTGTCTAGTTTTTATATGAAGAGATTTCCTTTTCCACCACAGGCCTCAAAGCGCTCTGTATGAACACTTGCAGATACTACCCAATGGTGTTTTAAAACGGCTCTAACCGGAGAAAACTTCAAATCTGTGAGTTGAGTGCACACAGCACAAAGCAGTTTCAGATAATTCTTCTGTCTAGTTTGTATGTGAAGAAATTCTCGTTTCCAACGAAGGTCTCAAAGAGCTCAAAATATCCATTACCAGATTATGCAAAATCACAGTTTCAAAACTGCTCTATGAAAAGGAAGGTTCAACTCTGTGAGTTGAATGCACACATCAGAAAGAAGTTTCTGAGAATGCTTCTGCCCAGTTTTAATATGAAGATATTTTCTTTTCCACCATAGACCACAAAGCTCTCCGTATGAACACTTGCAGATTCTACACAATAGTGTTTCAAAACCGCTCTAACAAGAGAAAGGTTCCAATCTGTGAGTTGAGTGCAGACATCACAAAGCAGTTTCAGAAAATGCTCCTGTCTAGTTTGTATATGAAGAAATTCCCGTTTCCAAAGAAGGCCTCAAAGAGCTCCAAATATCCACTTGCAGATTCTGCAAAAACACAGTTTCGTGACTGCCCTACCAAAAGGAATGTTCAACCCTGTGAGTTGAATGCGCACATCTTAAATCAGTTTCTGAGAATGCTTCTGTCTTGTTTCCATGTGAAGATATTTCGTATTCCACTACAGGGCTCCAAGCGCTCTGAATGAACACTTGCCGATTCTACAGAAAGAGTGTTTCAAAACTGCTCTATGAAAAGAAAGGTGCAACTCTGTGAGTTGAATGCAAACATCACAAAGCAGTTTCAGAGAATGATTCTGTCTAAGTTTTAGGTGAAGAAATTCCCATTTCCCCCGAAAGGTTTTAAAGAGCTCCAAACCTTAACTTGCGGATCCTACAAAAATACTGTTTCAAAACTGCTCTATCCATAGAAAGGTTCAACTCTGTGACTTCAATGCACACATCATAAAGAAGTTTCTGAGAGTGTTTCTGCCCAGTTTTTATGTGATGATATCTCTTCTTGCACCATAAGCCTCAAAGCGCTCCGAATGAACACTTGCACATTCCACAAAAAGAGAGTTTCAAAACTACTCCAGCAACAGAAATTTTCAACTCTGTGAGTTGAAGGCACACATCAGAAAGAAGTCTCTGAGAATGCTTCTGTCTAGTTTTTAAGTGAAGATATTTCCTTTTCCACCAGAGGACTCAAAGCACTCCGAATGAATACTTGCATGTGCTACACAATAGTCTTTCAAAACTGGTCTAACCAAAGAAACGTTCAACTCTGTGAGCTGAGTGCACACATCACAAAGCAGTTTCAGAAAATGCTTCTGCTAGTTTGTATGTGAAGAATTCCCTTTTCCAACAAAGGTATCAAAGAGCTCAAAATATGTACTTGCAGATTCTGCAAAGCGCAGTTTCATAACTGCCCTATCAAAAGGAATGTTCAACCCTGTGAGTTGAATGCACACATCTTAAATGAGTTTCTGAGAATGCCTCTGTCTAGTTTCCTTGTGAAGATATTTCGTATTCCAATATAGGGCTCCAAGCGCTCTGATTGAACGCTTGCCGATTCTACAGAAAGAGTGTTTCAACACTGCTCTATCAAAAGAAAAGTGCAACTGTGTGAGGTGAACGCAAACATCACAAAGCAGTTTCAGAGAATGCTTCTGTCTAGTGTTTACGTGAAGAAAGTCCCGTTTCCAAAGAAGGCCTCAAAAAACTCCAAATATGGACTTGCAGCTTCTGCAAAGGGACTGTTTAAAAACTGCCCTATCAAAAGGAAGGTTCAGCTCTGTGAGTGGAATGCACACATCAGAAAGAAGGTTCTGAGAATGCTTCTGTCTAGTTTTAATGTGAAGATATTTCCTTTTCCACCATCGTCCCCAAAGCGCTCAGAAAGAACACTTACAGATTCCACAAAAAGAGTGTTTCAAAACTGCTCTATCAAAAGAAGTGTTCTACTCTGTGAGTTCAATGCCAACATCACAAAGCAGTTTCAGAGAATGCTTCTGTCTAGTTTTTAGGTGAAGAAATTCCCGTTTCCCCCGAAGGTCTGAAAGAGCTCCAAACACTCACTTGCAGATTCTGCAAAAAGACTGTTTCAAAACTGCTCTATCAATAGGAAGTTTCAACTCTGTGTGTTGAATGCAAACATCGTAAAGAATTTTCTGGGAATGCTTCTGTCTAGTTTTTATATGAAGAGATTTCCTTTTCCACCACAGGCCTCAAAGCGCTCTGTATGAACACTTGCAGATACTACCCAATGGTGTTTTAAAACGGCTCTAACCGGAGAAAACTTCAAATCTGTGAGTTGAGTGCACACAGCACAAAGCAGTTTCAGATAATTCTTCTGTCTAGTTTGTATGTGAAGAAATTCTCGTTTCCAACGAAGGTCTCAAAGAGCTCAAAATATCCATTACCAGATTATGCAAAATCACAGTTTCAAAACTGCTCTATGAAAAGGAAGGTTCAACTCTGTGAGTTGAATGCACACATCAGAAAGAAGTTTCTGAGAATGCTTCTGCCCAGTTTTAATATGAAGATATTTTCTTTTCCACCATAGACCACAAAGCTCTCCGTATGAACACTTGCAGATTCTACACAATAGTGTTTCAAAACCGCTCTAACAAGAGAAAGGTTCCAATCTGTGAGTTGAGTGCAGACATCACAAAGCAGTTTCAGAAAATGCTCCTGTCTAGTTTGTATATGAAGAAATTCCCGTTTCCAAAGAAGGCCTCAAAGAGCTCCAAATATCCACTTGCAGATTCTGCAAAAACACAGTTTCGTGACTGCCCTACCAAAAGGAATGTTCAACCCTGTGAGTTGAATGCGCACATCTTAAATCAGTTTCTGAGAATGCTTCTGTCTTGTTTCCATGTGAAGATATTTCGTATTCCACTACAGGGCTCCAAGCGCTCTGAATGAACACTTGCCGATTCTACAGAAAGAGTGTTTCAAAACTGCTCTATGAAAAGAAAGGTGCAACTCTGTGAGTTGAATGCAAACATCACAAAGCAGTTTCAGAGAATGATTCTGTCTAAGTTTTAGGTGAAGAAATTCCCATTTCCCCCGAAAGGTTTTAAAGAGCTCCAAACCTTAACTTGCGGATCCTACAAAAATACTGTTTCAAAACTGCTCTATCCATAGAAAGGTTCAACTCTGTGACTTCAATGCACACATCATAAAGAAGTTTCTGAGAGTGTTTCTGCCCAGTTTTTATGTGATGATATCTCTTCTTGCACCATAAGCCTCAAAGCGCTCCGAATGAACACTTGCACATTCCACAAAAAGAGAGTTTCAAAACTACTCCAGCAACAGAAATTTTCAACTCTGTGAGTTGAAGGCACACATCAGAAAGAAGTCTCTGAGAATGCTTCTGTCTAGTTTTTAAGTGAAGATATTTCCTTTTCCACCAGAGGACTCAAAGCACTCCGAATGAATACTTGCATGTGCTACACAATAGTCTTTCAAAACTGGTCTAACCAAAGAAACGTTCAACTCTGTGAGCTGAGTGCACACATCACAAAGCAGTTTCAGAAAATGCTTCTGCTAGTTTGTATGTGAAGAATTCCCTTTTCCAACAAAGGTATCAAAGAGCTCAAAATATGTACTTGCAGATTCTGCAAAGCGCAGTTTCATAACTGCCCTATCAAAAGGAATGTTCAACCCTGTGAGTTGAATGCACACATCTTAAATGAGTTTCTGAGAATGCCTCTGTCTAGTTTCCTTGTGAAGATATTTCGTATTCCAATATAGGGCTCCAAGCGCTCTGATTGAACGCTTGCCGATTCTACAGAAAGAGTGTTTCAACACTGCTCTATCAAAAGAAAAGTGCAACTGTGTGAGGTGAACGCAAACATCACAAAGCAGTTTCAGAGAATGCTTCTGTCTAGTGTTTACGTGAAGAAAGTCCCGTTTCCAAAGAAGGCCTCAAAAAACTCCAAATATGGACTTGCAGCTTCTGCAAAGGGACTGTTTAAAAACTGCCCTATCAAAAGGAAGGTTCAGCTCTGTGAGTGGAATGCACACATCAGAAAGAAGGTTCTGAGAATGCTTCTGTCTAGTTTTAATGTGAAGATATTTCCTTTTCCACCATCGTCCCCAAAGCGCTCAGAAAGAACACTTACAGATTCCACAAAAAGAGTGTTTCAAAACTGCTCTATCAAAAGAAGTGTTCTACTCTGTGAGTTCAATGCCAACATCACAAAGCAGTTTCAGAGAATGCTTCTGTCTAGTTTTTAGGTGAAGAAATTCCCGTTTCCCCCGAAGGTCTGAAAGAGCTCCAAACATTCACTGGCAGATTCTGCAAAAAGACTGTTTCAAAACTGCTCTATCAATAGGAAGTTTCAACTCTGTGTGTTGAATGCAAACATCGTAAAGAATTTTCTGGGAATGCTTCTGTCTAGTTTTTATATGAAGAGATTTCCTTTTCCACCACAGGCCTCAAAGCGCTCTGTATGAACACTTGCAGATACTACCCAATGGTGTTTTAAAACGGCTCTAACCGGAGAAAACTTCAAATCTGTGAGTTGAGTGCACACAGCACAAAGCAGTTTCAGATAATTCTTCTGTCTAGTTTGTATGTGAAGAAATTCTCGTTTCCAACGAAGGTCTCAAAGAGCTCAAAATATCCATTACCAGATTATGCAAAATCACAGTTTCAAAACTGCTCTATGAAAAGGAAGGTTCAACTCTGTGAGTTGAATGCACACATCAGAAAGAAGTTTCTGAGAATGCTTCTGCCCAGTTTTAATATGAAGATATTTTCTTTTCCACCATAGACCACAAAGCTCTCCGTATGAACACTTGCAGATTCTACACAATAGTGTTTCAAAACCGCTCTAACAAGAGAAAGGTTCCAATCTGTGAGTTGAGTGCAGACATCACAAAGCAGTTTCAGAAAATGCTCCTGTCTAGTTTGTATATGAAGAAATTCCCGTTTCCAAAGAAGGCCTCAAAGAGCTCCAAATATCCACTTGCAGATTCTGCAAAAACACAGTTTCGTGACTGCCCTACCAAAAGGAATGTTCAACCCTGTGAGTTGAATGCGCACATCTTAAATCAGTTTCTGAGAATGCTTCTGTCTTGTTTCCATGTGAAGATATTTCGTATTCCACTACAGGGCTCCAAGCGCTCTGAATGAACACTTGCCGATTCTACAGAAAGAGTGTTTCAAAACTGCTCTATGAAAAGAAAGGTGCAACTCTGTGAGTTGAATGCAAACATCACAAAGCAGTTTCAGAGAATGATTCTGTCTAAGTTTTAGGTGAAGAAATTCCCATTTCCCCCGAAAGGTTTTAAAGAGCTCCAAACCTTAACTTGCGGATCCTACAAAAATACTGTTTCAAAACTGCTCTATCCATAGAAAGGTTCAACTCTGTGACTTCAATGCACACATCATAAAGAAGTTTCTGAGAGTGTTTCTGCCCAGTTTTTATGTGATGATATCTCTTCTTGCACCATAAGCCTCAAAGCGCTCCGAATGAACACTTGCACATTCCACAAAAAGAGAGTTTCAAAACTACTCCAGCAACAGAAATTTTCAACTCTGTGAGTTGAAGGCACACATCAGAAAGAAGTCTCTGAGAATGCTTCTGTCTAGTTTTTAAGTGAAGATATTTCCTTTTCCACCAGAGGACTCAAAGCACTCCGAATGAATACTTGCATGTGCTACACAATAGTCTTTCAAAACTGGTCTAACCAAAGAAACGTTCAACTCTGTGAGCTGAGTGCACACATCACAAAGCAGTTTCAGAAAATGCTTCTGCTAGTTTGTATGTGAAGAATTCCCTTTTCCAACAAAGGTATCAAAGAGCTCAAAATATGTACTTGCAGATTCTGCAAAGCGCAGTTTCATAACTGCCCTATCAAAAGGAATGTTCAACCCTGTGAGTTGAATGCACACATCTTAAATGAGTTTCTGAGAATGCCTCTGTCTAGTTTTCTTGTGAAGATATTTCGTATTCCAATATAGGGCTCCAAGCGCTCTGATTGAACGCTTGCCGATTCTACAGAAAGAGTGTTTCAACACTGCTCTATCAAAAGAAAAGTGCAACTGTGTGAGGTGAACGCAAACATCACAAAGCAGTTTCAGAGAATGCTTCTGTCTAGTGTTTACGTGAAGAAAGTCCCGTTTCCAAAGAAGGCCTCAAAAAACTCCAAATATGGACTTGCAGCTTCTGCAAAGGGACTGTTTAAAAACTGCCCTATCAAAAGGAAGGTTCAGCTCTGTGAGTGGAATGCACACATCAGAAAGAAGGTTCTGAGAATGCTTCTGTCTAGTTTTAATGTGAAGATATTTCCTTTTCCACCATCGTCCCCAAAGCGCTCAGAAAGAACACTTACAGATTCCACAAAAAGAGTGTTTCAAAACTGCTCTATCAAAAGAAGTGTTCTACTCTGTGAGTTCAATGCCAACATCACAAAGCAGTTTCAGAGAATGCTTCTGTCTAGTTTTTAGGTGAAGAAATTCCCGTTTCCCCCGAAGGTCTGAAAGAGCTCCAAACATTCACTGGCAGATTCTGCAAAAAGACTGTTTCAAAACTGCTCTATCAATAGGAAGTTTCAACTCTGTGTGTTGAATGCAAACATCGTAAAGAATTTTCTGGGAATGCTTCTGTCTAGTTTTTATATGAAGAGATTTCCTTTTCCACCACAGGCCTCAAAGCGCTCTGTATGAACACTTGCAGATACTACCCAATGGTGTTTTAAAACGGCTCTAACCGGAGAAAACTTCAAATCTGTGAGTTGAGTGCACACAGCACAAAGCAGTTTCAGATAATTCTTCTGTCTAGTTTGTATGTGAAGAAATTCTCGTTTCCAACGAAGGTCTCAAAGAGCTCAAAATATCCATTACCAGATTATGCAAAATCACAGTTTCAAAACTGCTCTATGAAAAGGAAGGTTCAACTCTGTGAGTTGAATGCACACATCAGAAAGAAGTTTCTGAGAATGCTTCTGCCCAGTTTTAATATGAAGATATTTTCTTTTCCACCATAGACCACAAAGCTCTCCGTATGAACACTTGCAGATTCTACACAATAGTGTTTCAAAACCGCTCTAACAAGAGAAAGGTTCCAATCTGTGAGTTGAGTGCAGACATCACAAAGCAGTTTCAGAAAATGCTCCTGTCTAGTTTGTATATGAAGAAATTCCCGTTTCCAAAGAAGGCCTCAAAGAGCTCCAAATATCCACTTGCAGATTCTGCAAAAACACAGTTTCGTGACTGCCCTACCAAAAGGAATGTTCAACCCTGTGAGTTGAATGCGCACATCTTAAATCAGTTTCTGAGAATGCTTCTGTCTTGTTTCCATGTGAAGATATTTCGTATTCCACTACAGGGCTCCAAGCGCTCTGAATGAACACTTGCCGATTCTACAGAAAGAGTGTTTCAAAACTGCTCTATGAAAAGAAAGGTGCAACTCTGTGAGTTGAATGCAAACATCACAAAGCAGTTTCAGAGAATGATTCTGTCTAAGTTTTAGGTGAAGAAATTCCCATTTCCCCCGAAAGGTTTTAAAGAGCTCCAAACCTTAACTTGCGGATCCTACAAAAATACTGTTTCAAAACTGCTCCATCCATAGAAAGGTTCAACTCTGTGACTTCAATGCACACATCATAAAGAAGTTTCTGAGAGTGTTTCTGCCCAGTTTTTATGTGATGATATCTCTTCTTGCACCATAAGCCTCAAAGCGCTCCGAATGAACACTTGCACATTCCACAAAAAGAGAGTTTCAAAACTACTCCAGCAACAGAAATTTTCAACTCTGTGAGTTGAAGGCACACATCAGAAAGAAGTCTCTGAGAATGCTTCTGTCTAGTTTTTAAGTGAAGATATTTCCTTTTCCACCAGAGGACTCAAAGCACTCCGAATGAATACTTGCATGTGCTACACAATAGTCTTTCAAAACTGGTCTAACCAAAGAAACGTTCAACTCTGTGAGCTGAGTGCACACATCACAAAGCAGTTTCAGAAAATGCTTCTGCTAGTTTGTATGTGAAGAATTCCCTTTTCCAACAAAGGTATCAAAGAGCTCAAAATATGTACTTGCAGATTCTGCAAAGCGCAGTTTCATAACTGCCCTATCAAAAGGAATGTTCAACCCTGTGAGTTGAATGCACACATCTTAAATGAGTTTCTGAGAATGCCTCTGTCTAGTTTTCTTGTGAAGATATTTCGTATTCCAATATAGGGCTCCAAGCGCTCTGATTGAACGCTTGCCGATTCTACAGAAAGAGTGTTTCAACACTGCTCTATCAAAAGAAAAGTGCAACTGTGTGAGGTGAACGCAAACATCACAAAGCAGTTTCAGAGAATGCTTCTGTCTAGTGTTTACGTGAAGAAAGTCCCGTTTCCAAAGAAGGCCTCAAAAACCTCCAAATATGGACTTGCAGCTTCTGCAAAGGGACTGTTTAAAAACTGCCCTATCAAAAGGAAGGTTCAGCTCTGTGAGTGGAATGCACACATCAGAAAGAAGTTTCTGAGAATGCTTCTGTCTAGTTTTAATGTGAAGATATTTCCTTTTCCACCATCGTCCCCAAAGCGCTCAGAAAGAACACTTACAGATTCCACAAAAAGAGTGTTTCAAAACTGCTCTATCAAAAGAAGTGTTCTACTCTGTGAGTTCAATGCCAACATCACAAAGCAGTTTCAGAGAATGCTTCTGTCTAGTTTTTAGGTGAAGAAATTCCCGTTTCCCCCGAAGGTCTGAAAGAGCTCCAAACATTCACTGGCAGATTCTGCAAAAAGACTGTTTCAAAACTGCTCTATCAATAGGAAGTTTCAACTCTGTGTGTTGAATGCAAACATCGTAAAGAATTTTCTGGGAATGCTTCTGTCTAGTTTTTATATGAAGAGATTTCCTTTTCCACCACAGGCCTCAAAGCGCTCTGTATGAACACTTGCAGATACTACCCAATGGTGTTTTAAAACGGCTCTAACCGGAGAAAACTTCAAATCTGTGAGTTGAGTGCACACAGCACAAAGCAGTTTCAGATAATTCTTCTGTCTAGTTTGTATGTGAAGAAATTCTCGTTTCCAACGAAGGTCTCAAAGAGCTCAAAATATCCATTACCAGATTATGCAAAATCACAGTTTCAAAACTGCTCTATGAAAAGGAAGGTTCAACTCTGTGAGTTGAATGCACACATCAGAAAGAAGCTTCTGAGAATGCTTCTGCCCAGTTTTAATATGAAGATATTTTCTTTTCCACCATAGACCACAAAGCTCTCCGTATGAACACTTGCAGATTCTACACAATAGTGTTTCAAAACCGCTCTAACAAGAGAAAGGTTCCAATCTGTGAGTTGAGTGCAGACATCACAAAGCAGTTTCAGAAAATGCTCCTGTCTAGTTTGTATATGAAGAAATTCCCGTTTCCAAAGAAGGCCTCAAAGAGCTCCAAATATCCACTTGCAGATTCTGCAAAAACACAGTTTCGTGACTGCCCTACCAAAAGGAATGTTCAACCCTGTGAGTTGAATGCGCACATCTTAAATCAGTTTCTGAGAATGCTTCTGTCTTGTTTCCATGTGAAGATATTTCGTATTCCACTACAGGGCTCCAAGCGCTCTGAATGAACACTTGCCGATTCTACAGAAAGAGTGTTTCAAAACTGCTCTATGAAAAGAAAGGTGCAACTCTGTGAGTTGAATGCAAACATCACAAAGCAGTTTCAGAGAATGATTCTGTCTAAGTTTTAGGTGAAGAAATTCCCATTTCCCCCGAAAGGTTTTAAAGAGCTCCAAACCTTAACTTGCGGATCCTACAAAAATACTGTTTCAAAACTGCTCCATCCATAGAAAGGTTCAACTCTGTGACTTCAATGCACACATCATAAAGAAGTTTCTGAGAGTGTTTCTGCCCAGTTTTTATGTGATGATATCTCTTCTTGCACCATAAGCCTCAAAGCGCTCCGAATGAACACTTGCACATTCCACAAAAAGAGAGTTTCAAAACTACTCCAGCAACAGAAATTTTCAACTCTGTGAGTTGAATGCACACATCAGAAAGAAGTCTCTGAGAATGCTTCTGTCTAGTTTTTAAGTGAAGATATTTCCTTTTCCACCAGAGGACTCAAAGCACTCCGAATGAATACTTGCATGTGCTACACAATAGTCTTTCAAAACTGGTCTAACCAAAGAAACGTTCAACTCTGTGAGCTGAGTGCACACATCACAAAGCAGTTTCAGAAAATGCTTCTGCTAGTTTGTATGTGAAGAATTCCCTTTTCCAACAAAGGTATCAAAGAGCTCAAAATATGTACTTGCAGATTCTGCAAAGCGCAGTTTCATAACTGCCCTATCAAAAGGAATGTTCAACCCTGTGAGTTGAATGCACACATCTTAAATGAGTTTCTGAGAATGCCTCTGTCTAGTTTCCTTGTGAAGATATTTCGTATTCCAATATAGGGCTCCAAGCGCTCTGATTGAACGCTTGCCGATTCTACAGAAAGAGTGTTTCAACACTGCTCTATCAAAAGAAAAGTGCAACTGTGTGAGGTGAACGCAAACATCACAAAGCAGTTTCAGAGAATGCTTCTGTCTAGTGTTTACGTGAAGAAAGTCCCGTTTCCAAAGAAGGCCTCAAAAACCTCCAAATATGGACTTGCAGCTTCTGCAAAGGGACTGTTTAAAAACTGCCCTATCAAAAGGAAGGTTCAGCTCTGTGAGTGGAATGCACACATCAGAAAGAAGTTTCTGAGAATGCTTCTGTCTAGTTTTAATGTGAAGATATTTCCTTTTCCACCATCGTCCCCAAAGCGCTCAGAAAGAACACTTACAGATTCCACAAAAAGAGTGTTTCAAAACTGCTCTATCAAAAGAAGTGTTCTACTCTGTGAGTTCAATGCCAACATCACAAAGCAGTTTCAGAGAATGCTTCTGTCTAGTTTTTAGGTGAAGAAATTCCCGTTTCCCCCGAAGGTCTGAAAGAGCTCCAAACATTCACTGGCAGATTCTGCAAAAAGACTGTTTCAAAACTGCTCTATCAATAGGAAGTTTCAACTCTGTGTGTTGAATGCAAACATCGTAAAGAATTTTCTGGGAATGCTTCTGTCTAGTTTTTATATGAAGAGATTTCCTTTTCCACCACAGGCCTCAAAGCGCTCTGTATGAACACTTGCAGATACTACCCAATGGTGTTTTAAAACGGCTCTAACCGGAGAAAACTTCAAATCTGTGAGTTGAGTGCACACAGCACAAAGCAGTTTCAGATAATTCTTCTGTCTAGTTTGTATGTGAAGAAATTCTCGTTTCCAACGAAGGTCTCAAAGAGCTCAAAATATCCATTACCAGATTATGCAAAATCACAGTTTCAAAACTGCTCTATGAAAAGGAAGGTTCAACTCTGTGAGTTGAATGCACACATCAGAAAGAAGTTTCTGAGAATGCTTCTGCCCAGTTTTAATATGAAGATATTTTCTTTTCCACCATAGACCACAAAGCTCTCCGTATGAACACTTGCAGATTCTACACAATAGTGTTTCAAAACCGCTCTAACAAGAGAAAGGTTCCAATCTGTGAGTTGAGTGCAGACATCACAAAGCAGTTTCAGAAAATGCTCCTGTCTAGTTTGTATATGAAGAAATTCCCGTTTCCAAAGAAGGCCTCAAAGAGCTCCAAATATCCACTTGCAGATTCTGCAAAAACACAGTTTCGTGACTGCCCTACCAAAAGGAATGTTCAACCCTGTGAGTTGAATGCGCACATCTTAAATCAGTTTCTGAGAATGCTTCTGTCTTGTTTCCATGTGAAGATATTTCGTATTCCACTACAGGGCTCCAAGCGCTCTGAATGAACACTTGCCGATTCTACAGAAAGAGTGTTTCAAAACTGCTCTATGAAAAGAAAGGTGCAACTCTGTGAGTTGAATGCAAACATCACAAAGCAGTTTCAGAGAATGATTCTGTCTAAGTTTTAGGTGAAGAAATTCCCATTTCCCCCGAAAGGTTTTAAAGAGCTCCAAACCTTAACTTGCGGATCCTACAAAAATACTGTTTCAAAACTGCTCTATCCATAGAAAGGTTCAACTCTGTGACTTCAATGCACACATCATAAAGAAGTTTCTGAGAGTGTTTCTGCCCAGTTTTTATGTGATGATATCTCTTCTTGCACCATAAGCCTCAAAGCGCTCCGAATGAACACTTGCACATTCCACAAAAAGAGAGTTTCAAAACTACTCCAGCAACAGAAATTTTCAACTCTGTGAGTTGAAGGCACACATCAGAAAGAAGTCTCTGAGAATGCTTCTGTCTAGTTTTTAAGTGAAGATATTTCCTTTTCCACCAGAGGACTCAAAGCTCTCCGAATGAATACTTGCATGTGCTACACAATAGTCTTTCAAAACTGGTCTAACCAAAGAAACGTTCAACTCTGTGAGCTGAGTGCACACATCACAAAGCAGTTTCAGAAAATGCTTCTGCTAGTTTGTATGTGAAGAATTCCCTTTTCCAACAAAGGTATCAAAGAGCTCAAAATATGTACTTGCAGATTCTGCAAAGCGCAGTTTCATAACTGCCCTATCAAAAGGAATGTTCAACCGTGTGAGTTGAATGCACACATCTTAAATGAGTTTCTGAGAATGCCTCTGTCTAGTTTTCTTGTGAAGATATTTCGTATTCCAATATAGGGCTCCAAGCGCTCTGATTGAACGCTTGCCGATTCTACAGAAAGAGTGTTTCAACACTGCTCTATCAAAAGAAAAGTGCAACTGTGTGAGGTGAACGCAAACATCACAAAGCAGTTTCAGAGAATGCTTCTGTCTAGTGTTTACGTGAAGAAAGTCCCGTTTCCAAAGAAGGCCTCAAAAAACTCCAAATATGGACTTGCAGCTTCTGCAAAGGGACTGTTTAAAAACTGCCCTATCAAAAGGAAGGTTCAGCTCTGTGAGTGGAATGCACACATCAGAAAGAAGGTTCTGAGAATGCTTCTGTCTAGTTTTAATGTGAAGATATTTCCTTTTCCACCATCGTCCCCAAAGCGCTCAGAAAGAACACTTACAGATTCCACAAAAAGAGTGTTTCAAAACTGCTCTATCAAAAGAAGTGTTCTACTCTGTGAGTTCAATGCCAACATCACAAAGCAGTTTCAGAGAATGCTTCTGTCTAGTTTTTAGGTGAAGAAATTCCCGTTTCCCCCGAAGGTCTGAAAGAGCTCCAAACATTCACTTGCAGATTCTGCAAAAAGACTGTTTCAAAACTGCTCTATCAATAGGAAGTTTCAACTCTGTGTGTTGAATGCAAACATCGTAAAGAATTTTCTGGGAATGCTTCTGTCTAGTTTTTATATGAAGAGATTTCCTTTTCCACCACAGGCCTCAAAGCGCTCTGTATGAACACTTGCAGATACTACCCAATGGTGTTTTAAAACGGCTCTAACCGGAGAAAACTTCAAATCTGTGAGTTGAGTGCACACAGCACAAAGCAGTTTCAGATAATTCTTCTGTCTAGTTTGTATGTGAAGAAATTCTCGTTTCCAACGAAGGTCTCAAAGAGCTCAAAATATCCATTACCAGATTATGCAAAATCACAGTTTCAAAACTGCTCTATGAAAAGGAAGGTTCAACTCTGTGAGTTGAATGCACACATCAGAAAGAAGTTTCTGAGAATGCTTCTGCCCAGTTTTAATATGAAGATATTTTCTTTTCCACCATAGACCACAAAGCTCTCCGTATGAACACTTGCAGATTCTACACAATAGTGTTTCAAAACCGCTCTAACAAGAGAAAGGTTCCAATCTGTGAGTTGAGTGCAGACATCACAAAGCAGTTTCAGAAAATGCTCCTGTCTAGTTTGTATATGAAGAAATTCCCGTTTCCAAAGAAGGCCTCAAAGAGCTCCAAATATCCACTTGCAGATTCTGCAAAAACACAGTTTCGTGACTGCCCTACCAAAAGGAATGTTCAACCCTGTGAGTTGAATGCGCACATCTTAAATCAGTTTCTGAGAATGCTTCTGTCTTGTTTCCATGTGAAGATATTTCGTATTCCACTACAGGGCTCCAAGCGCTCTGAATGAACACTTGCCGATTCTACAGAAAGAGTGTTTCAAAACTGCTCTATGAAAAGAAAGGTGCAACTCTGTGAGTTGAATGCAAACATCACAAAGCAGTTTCAGAGAATGATTCTGTCTAAGTTTTAGGTGAAGAAATTCCCATTTCCCCCGAAAGGTTTTAAAGAGCTCCAAACCTTAACTTGCGGATCCTACAAAAATACTGTTTCAAAACTGCTCTATCCATAGAAAGGTTCAACTCTGTGACTTCAATGCACACATCATAAAGAAGTTTCTGAGAGTGTTTCTGCCCAGTTTTTATGTGATGATATCTCTTCTTGCACCATAAGCCTCAAAGCGCTCCGAATGAACACTTGCACATTCCACAAAAAGAGAGTTTCAAAACTACTCCAGCAACAGAAATTTTCAACTCTGTGAGTTGAAGGCACACATCAGAAAGAAGTCTCTGAGAATGCTTCTGTCTAGTTTTTAAGTGAAGATATTTCCTTTTCCACCAGAGGACTCAAAGCTCTCCGAATGAATACTTGCATGTGCTACACAATAGTCTTTCAAAACTGGTCTAACCAAAGAAACGTTCAACTCTGTGAGCTGAGTGCACACATCACAAAGCAGTTTCAGAAAATGCTTCTGCTAGTTTGTATGTGAAGAATTCCCTTTTCCAACAAAGGTATCAAAGAGCTCAAAATATGTACTTGCAGATTCTGCAAAGCGCAGTTTCATAACTGCCCTATCAAAAGGAATGTTCAACCCTGTGAGTTGAATGCACACATCTTAAATGAGTTTCTGAGAATGCCTCTGTCTAGTTTTCTTGTGAAGATATTTCGTATTCCAATATAGGGCTCCAAGCGCTCTGATTGAACGCTTGCCGATTCTACAGAAAGAGTGTTTCAACACTGCTCTATCAAAAGAAAAGTGCAACTGTGTGAGGTGAACGCAAACATCACAAAGCAGTTTCAGAGAATGCTTCTGTCTAGTGTTTACGTGAAGAAAGTCCCGTTTCCAAAGAAGGCCTCAAAAAACTCCAAATATGGACTTGCAGCTTCTGCAAAGGGACTGTTTAAAAACTGCCCTATCAAAAGGAAGGTTCAGCTCTGTGAGTGGAATGCACACATCAGAAAGAAGGTTCTGAGAATGCTTCTGTCTAGTTTTAATGTGAAGATATTTCCTTTTCCACCATCGTCCCCAAAGCGCTCAGAAAGAACACTTACAGATTCCACAAAAAGAGTGTTTCAAAACTGCTCTATCAAAAGAAGTGTTCTACTCTGTGAGTTCAATGCCAACATCACAAAGCAGTTTCAGAGAATGCTTCTGTCTAGTTTTTAGGTGAAGAAATTCCCGTTTCCCCCGAAGGTCTGAAAGAGCTCCAAACATTCACTGGCAGATTCTGCAAAAAGACTGTTTCAAAACTGCTCTATCAATAGGAAGTTTCAACTCTGTGTGTTGAATGCAAACATCGTAAAGAATTTTCTGGGAATGCTTCTGTCTAGTTTTTATATGAAGAGATTTCCTTTTCCACCACAGGCCTCAAAGCGCTCTGTATGAACACTTGCAGATACTACCCAATGGTGTTTTAAAACGGCTCTAACCGGAGAAAACTTCAAATCTGTGAGTTGAGTGCACACAGCACAAAGCAGTTTCAGATAATTCTTCTGTCTAGTTTGTATGTGAAGAAATTCTCGTTTCCAACGAAGGTCTCAAAGAGCTCAAAATATCCATTACCAGATTATGCAAAATCACAGTTTCAAAACTGCTCTATGAAAAGGAAGGTTCAACTCTGTGAGTTGAATGCACACATCAGAAAGAAGTTTCTGAGAATGCTTCTGCCCAGTTTTAATATGAAGATATTTTCTTTTCCACCATAGACCACAAAGCTCTCCGTATGAACACTTGCAGATTCTACACAATAGTGTTTCAAAACCGCTCTAACAAGAGAAAGGTTCCAATCTGTGAGTTGAGTGCAGACATCACAAAGCAGTTTCAGAAAATGCTCCTGTCTAGTTTGTATATGAAGAAATTCCCGTTTCCAAAGAAGGCCTCAAAGAGCTCCAAATATCCACTTGCAGATTCTGCAAAAACACAGTTTCGTGACTGCCCTACCAAAAGGAATGTTCAACCCTGTGAGTTGAATGCGCACATCTTAAATCAGTTTCTGAGAATGCTTCTGTCTTGTTTCCATGTGAAGATATTTCGTATTCCACTACAGGGCTCCAAGCGCTCTGAATGAACACTTGCCGATTCTACAGAAAGAGTGTTTCAAAACTGCTCTATGAAAAGAAAGGTGCAACTCTGTGAGTTGAATGCAAACATCACAAAGCAGTTTCAGAGAATGATTCTGTCTAAGTTTTAGGTGAAGAAATTCCCATTTCCCCCGAAAGGTTTTAAAGAGCTCCAAACCTTAACTTGCGGATCCTACAAAAATACTGTTTCAAAACTGCTCTATCCATAGAAAGGTTCAACTCTGTGACTTCAATGCACACATCATAAAGAAGTTTCTGAGAGTGTTTCTGCCCAGTTTTTATGTGATGATATCTCTTCTTGCACCATAAGCCTCAAAGCGCTCCGAATGAACACTTGCACATTCCACAAAAAGAGAGTTTCAAAACTACTCCAGCAACAGAAATTTTCAACTCTGTGAGTTGAAGGCACACATCAGAAAGAAGTCTCTGAGAATGCTTCTGTCTAGTTTTTAAGTGAAGATATTTCCTTTTCCACCAGAGGACTCAAAGCACTCCGAATGAATACTTGCATGTGCTACACAATAGTCTTTCAAAACTGGTCTAACCAAAGAAACGTTCAACTCTGTGAGCTGAGTGCACACATCACAAAGCAGTTTCAGAAAATGCTTCTGCTAGTTTGTATGTGAAGAATTCCCTTTTCCAACAAAGGTATCAAAGAGCTCAAAATATGTACTTGCAGATTCTGCAAAGCGCAGTTTCATAACTGCCCTATCAAAAGGAATGTTCAACCCTGTGAGTTGAATGCACACATCTTAAATGAGTTTCTGAGAATGCCTCTGTCTAGTTTTCTTGTGAAGATATTTCGTATTCCAATATAGGGCTCCAAGCGCTCTGATTGAACGCTTGCCGATTCTACAGAAAGAGTGTTTCAACACTGCTCTATCAAAAGAAAAGTGCAACTGTGTGAGGTGAACGCAAACATCACAAAGCAGTTTCAGAGAATGCTTCTGTCTAGTGTTTACGTGAAGAAAGTCCCGTTTCCAAAGAAGGCCTCAAAAAACTCCAAATATGGACTTGCAGCTTCTGCAAAGGGACTGTTTAAAAACTGCCCTATCAAAAGGAAGGTTCAGCTCTGTGAGTGGAATGCACACATCAGAAAGAAGGTTCTGAGAATGCTTCTGTCTAGTTTTAATGTGAAGATATTTCCTTTTCCACCATCGTCCCCAAAGCGCTCAGAAAGAACACTTACAGATTCCACAAAAAGAGTGTTTCAAAACTGCTCTATCAAAAGAAGTGTTCTACTCTGTGAGTTCAATGCCAACATCACAAAGCAGTTTCAGAGAATGCTTCTGTCTAGTTTTTAGGTGAAGAAATTCCCGTTTCCCCCGAAGGTCTGAAAGAGCTCCAAACATTCACTGGCAGATTCTGCAAAAAGACTGTTTCAAAACTGCTCTATCAATAGGAAGTTTCAACTCTGTGTGTTGAATGCAAACATCGTAAAGAATTTTCTGGGAATGCTTCTGTCTAGTTTTTATATGAAGAGATTTCCTTTTCCACCACAGGCCTCAAAGCGCTCTGTATGAACACTTGCAGATACTACCCAATGGTGTTTTAAAACGGCTCTAACCGGAGAAAACTTCAAATCTGTGAGTTGAGTGCACACAGCACAAAGCAGTTTCAGATAATTCTTCTGTCTAGTTTGTATGTGAAGAAATTCTCGTTTCCAACGAAGGTCTCAAAGAGCTCAAAATATCCATTACCAGATTATGCAAAATCACAGTTTCAAAACTGCTCTATGAAAAGGAAGGTTCAACTCTGTGAGTTGAATGCACACATCAGAAAGAAGTTTCTGAGAATGCTTCTGCCCAGTTTTAATATGAAGATATTTTCTTTTCCACCATAGACCACAAAGCTCTCCGTATGAACACTTGCAGATTCTACACAATAGTGTTTCAAAACCGCTCTAACAAGAGAAAGGTTCCAATCTGTGAGTTGAGTGCAGACATCACAAAGCAGTTTCAGAAAATGCTCCTGTCTAGTTTGTATATGAAGAAATTCCCGTTTCCAAAGAAGGCCTCAAAGAGCTCCAAATATCCACTTGCAGATTCTGCAAAAACACAGTTTCGTGACTGCCCTACCAAAAGGAATGTTCAACCCTGTGAGTTGAATGCGCACATCTTAAATCAGTTTCTGAGAATGCTTCTGTCTTGTTTCCATGTGAAGATATTTCGTATTCCACTACAGGGCTCCAAGCGCTCTGAATGAACACTTGCCGATTCTACAGAAAGAGTGTTTCAAAACTGCTCTATGAAAAGAAAGGTGCAACTCTGTGAGTTGAATGCAAACATCACAAAGCAGTTTCAGAGAATGATTCTGTCTAAGTTTTAGGTGAAGAAATTCCCATTTCCCCCGAAAGGTTTTAAAGAGCTCCAAACCTTAACTTGCGGATCCTACAAAAATACTGTTTCAAAACTGCTCTATCCATAGAAAGGTTCAACTCTGTGACTTCAATGCACACATCATAAAGAAGTTTCTGAGAGTGTTTCTGCCCAGTTTTTATGTGATGATATCTCTTCTTGCACCATAAGCCTCAAAGCGCTCCGAATGAACACTTGCACATTCCACAAAAAGAGAGTTTCAAAACTACTCCAGCAACAGAAATTTTCAACTCTGTGAGTTGAAGGCACACATCAGAAAGAAGTCTCTGAGAATGCTTCTGTCTAGTTTTTAAGTGAAGATATTTCCTTTTCCACCAGAGGACTCAAAGCACTCCGAATGAATACTTGCATGTGCTACACAATAGTCTTTCAAAACTGGTCTAACCAAAGAAACGTTCAACTCTGTGAGCTGAGTGCACACATCACAAAGCAGTTTCAGAAAATGCTTCTGCTAGTTTGTATGTGAAGAATTCCCTTTTCCAACAAAGGTATCAAAGAGCTCAAAATATGTACTTGCAGATTCTGCAAAGCGCAGTTTCATAACTGCCCTATCAAAAGGAATGTTCAACCCTGTGAGTTGAATGCACACATCTTAAATGAGTTTCTGAGAATGCCTCTGTCTAGTTTTCTTGTGAAGATATTTCGTATTCCAATATAGGGCTCCAAGCGCTCTGATTGAACGCTTGCCGATTCTACAGAAAGAGTGTTTCAACACTGCTCTATCAAAAGAAAAGTGCAACTGTGTGAGGTGAACGCAAACATCACAAAGCAGTTTCAGAGAATGCTTCTGTCTAGTGTTTACGTGAAGAAAGTCCCGTTTCCAAAGAAGGCCTCAAAAAACTCCAAATATGGACTTGCAGCTTCTGCAAAGGGACTGTTTAAAAACTGCCCTATCAAAAGGAAGGTTCAGCTCTGTGAGTGGAATGCACACATCAGAAAGAAGGTTCTGAGAATGCTTCTGTCTAGTTTTAATGTGAAGATATTTCCTTTTCCACCATCGTCCCCAAAGCGCTCAGAAAGAACACTTACAGATTCCACAAAAAGAGTGTTTCAAAACTGCTCTATCAAAAGAAGTGTTCTACTCTGTGAGTTCAATGCCAACATCACAAAGCAGTTTCAGAGAATGCTTCTGTCTAGTTTTTAGGTGAAGAAATTCCCGTTTCCCCCGAAGGTCTGAAAGAGCTCCAAACATTCACTGGCAGATTCTGCAAAAAGACTGTTTCAAAACTGCTCTATCAATAGGAAGTTTCAACTCTGTGTGTTGAATGCAAACATCGTAAAGAATTTTCTGGGAATGCTTCTGTCTAGTTTTTATATGAAGAGATTTCCTTTTCCACCACAGGCCTCAAAGCGCTCTGTATGAACACTTGCAGATACTACCCAATGGTGTTTTAAAACGGCTCTAACCGGAGAAAACTTCAAATCTGTGAGTTGAGTGCACACAGCACAAAGCAGTTTCAGATAATTCTTCTGTCTAGTTTGTATGTGAAGAAATTCTCGTTTCCAACGAAGGTCTCAAAGAGCTCAAAATATCCATTACCAGATTATGCAAAATCACAGTTTCAAAACTGCTCTATGAAAAGGAAGGTTCAACTCTGTGAGTTGAATGCACACATCAGAAAGAAGTTTCTGAGAATGCTTCTGCCCAGTTTTAATATGAAGATATTTTCTTTTCCACCATAGACCACAAAGCTCTCCGTATGAACACTTGCAGATTCTACACAATAGTGTTTCAAAACCGCTCTAACAAGAGAAAGGTTCCAATCTGTGAGTTGAGTGCAGACATCACAAAGCAGTTTCAGAAAATGCTCCTGTCTAGTTTGTATATGAAGAAATTCCCGTTTCCAAAGAAGGCCTCAAAGAGCTCCAAATATCCACTTGCAGATTCTGCAAAAACACAGTTTCGTGACTGCCCTACCAAAAGGAATGTTCAACCCTGTGAGTTGAATGCGCACATCTTAAATCAGTTTCTGAGAATGCTTCTGTCTTGTTTCCATGTGAAGATATTTCGTATTCCACTACAGGGCTCCAAGCGCTCTGAATGAACACTTGCCGATTCTACAGAAAGAGTGTTTCAAAACTGCTCTATGAAAAGAAAGGTGCAACTCTGTGAGTTGAATGCAAACATCACAAAGCAGTTTCAGAGAATGATTCTGTCTAAGTTTTAGGTGAAGAAATTCCCATTTCCCCCGAAAGGTTTTAAAGAGCTCCAAACCTTAACTTGCGGATCCTACAAAAATACTGTTTCAAAACTGCTCTATCCATAGAAAGGTTCAACTCTGTGACTTCAATGCACACATCATAAAGAAGTTTCTGAGAGTGTTTCTGCCCAGTTTTTATGTGATGATATCTCTTCTTGCACCATAAGCCTCAAAGCGCTCCGAATGAACACTTGCACATTCCACAAAAAGAGAGTTTCAAAACTACTCCAGCAACAGAAATTTTCAACTCTGTGAGTTGAAGGCACACATCAGAAAGAAGTCTCTGAGAATGCTTCTGTCTAGTTTTTAAGTGAAGATATTTCCTTTTCCAACAGAGGACTCAAAGCACTCCGAATGAATACTTGCATGTGCTACACAATAGTCTTTCAAAACTGGTCTAACCAAAGAAACGTTCAACTCTGTGAGCTGAGTGCACACATCACAAAGCAGTTTCAGAAAATGCTTCTGCTAGTTTGTATGTGAAGAATTCCCTTTTCCAACAAAGGTATCAAAGAGCTCAAAATATGTACTTGCAGATTCTGCAAAGCGCAGTTTCATAACTGCCCTATCAAAAGGAATGTTCAACCCTGTGAGTTGAATGCACACATCTTAAATGAGTTTCTGAGAATGCCTCTGTCTAGTTTTCTTGTGAAGATATTTCGTATTCCAATATAGGGCTCCAAGCGCTCTGATTGAACGCTTGCCGATTCTACAGAAAGAGTGTTTCAACACTGCTCTATCAAAAGAAAAGTGCAACTGTGTGAGGTGAACGCAAACATCACAAAGCAGTTTCAGAGAATGCTTCTGTCTAGTGTTTACGTGAAGAAAGTCCCGTTTCCAAAGAAGGCCTCAAAAAACTGCAAATATGGACTTGCAGCTTCTGCAAAGGGACTGTTTAAAAACTGCCCTATCAAAAGGAAGGTTCAGCTCTGTGAGTGGAATGCACACATCAGAAAGAAGGTTCTGAGAATGCTTCTGTCTAGTTTTAATGTGAAGATATTTCCTTTTCCACCATCGTCCCCAAAGCGCTCAGAAAGAACACTTACAGATTCCACAAAAAGAGTGTTTCAAAACTGCTCTATCAAAAGAAGTGTTCTACTCTGTGAGTTCAATGCCAACATCACAAAGCAGTTTCAGAGAATGCTTCTGTCTAGTTTTTAGGTGAAGAAATTCCCGTTTCCCCCGAAGGTCTGAAAGAGCTCCAAACATTCACTGGCAGATTCTGCAAAAAGACTGTTTCAAAACTGCTCTATCAATAGGAAGTTTCAACTCTGTGTGTTGAATGCAAACATCGTAAAGAATTTTCTGGGAATGCTTCTGTCTAGTTTTTATATGAAGAGATTTCCTTTTCCACCACAGGCCTCAAAGCGCTCTGTATGAACACTTGCAGATACTACCCAATGGTGTTTTAAAACGGCTCTAACCGGAGAAAACTTCAAATCTGTGAGTTGAGTGCACACAGCACAAAGCAGTTTCAGATAATTCTTCTGTCTAGTTTGTATGTGAAGAAATTCTCGTTTCCAACGAAGGTCTCAAAGAGCTCAAAATATCCATTACCAGATTATGCAAAATCACAGTTTCAAAACTGCTCTATGAAAAGGAAGGTTCAACTCTGTGAGTTGAATGCACACATCAGAAAGAAGTTTCTGAGAATGCTTCTGCCCAGTTTTAATATGAAGATATTTTCTTTTCCACCATAGACCACAAAGCTCTCCGTATGAACACTTGCAGATTCTACACAATAGTGTTTCAAAACCGCTCTAACAAGAGAAAGGTTCCAATCTGTGAGTTGAGTGCAGACATCACAAAGCAGTTTCAGAAAATGCTCCTGTCTAGTTTGTATATGAAGAAATTCCCGTTTCCAAAGAAGGCCTCAAAGAGCTCCAAATATCCACTTGCAGATTCTGCAAAAACACAGTTTCGTGACTGCCCTACCAAAAGGAATGTTCAACCCTGTGAGTTGAATGCGCACATCTTAAATCAGTTTCTGAGAATGCTTCTGTCTTGTTTCCATGTGAAGATATTTCGTATTCCACTACAGGGCTCCAAGCGCTCTGAATGAACACTTGCCGATTCTACAGAAAGAGTGTTTCAAAACTGCTCTATGAAAAGAAAGGTGCAACTCTGTGAGTTGAATGCAAACATCACAAAGCAGTTTCAGAGAATGATTCTGTCTAAGTTTTAGGTGAAGAAATTCCCATTTCCCCCGAAAGGTTTTAAAGAGCTCCAAACCTTAACTTGCGGATCCTACAAAAATACTGTTTCAAAACTGCTCTATCCATAGAAAGGTTCAACTCTGTGACTTCAATGCACACATCATAAAGAAGTTTCTGAGAGTGTTTCTGCCCAGTTTTTATGTGATGATATCTCTTCTTGCACCATAAGCCTCAAAGCGCTCCGAATGAACACTTGCACATTCCACAAAAAGAGAGTTTCAAAACTACTCCAGCAACAGAAATTTTCAACTCTGTGAGTTGAAGGCACACATCAGAAAGAAGTCTCTGAGAATGCTTCTGTCTAGTTTTTAAGTGAAGATATTTCCTTTTCCACCAGAGGACTCAAAGCACTCCGAATGAATACTTGCATGTGCTACACAATAGTCTTTCAAAACTGGTCTAACCAAAGAAACGTTCAACTCTGTGAGCTGAGTGCACACATCACAAAGCAGTTTCAGAAAATGCTTCTGCTAGTTTGTATGTGAAGAATTCCCTTTTCCAACAAAGGTATCAAAGAGCTCAAAATATGTACTTGCAGATTCTGCAAAGCGCAGTTTCATAACTGCCCTATCAAAAGGAATGTTCAACCCTGTGAGTTGAATGCACACATCTTAAATGAGTTTCTGAGAATGCCTCTGTCTAGTTTTCTTGTGAAGATATTTCGTATTCCAATATAGGGCTCCAAGCGCTCTGATTGAACGCTTGCCGATTCTACAGAAAGAGTGTTTCAACACTGCTCTATCAAAAGAAAAGTGCAACTGTGTGAGGTGAACGCAAACATCACAAAGCAGTTTCAGAGAATGCTTCTGTCTAGTGTTTACGTGAAGAAAGTCCCGTTTCCAAAGAAGGCCTCAAAAAACTCCAAATATGGACTTGCAGCTTCTGCAAAGGGACTGTTTAAAAACTGCCCTATCAAAAGGAAGGTTCAGCTCTGTGAGTGGAATGCACACATCAGAAAGAAGGTTCTGAGAATGCTTCTGTCTAGTTTTAATGTGAAGATATTTCCTTTTCCACCATCGTCCCCAAAGCGCTCAGAAAGAACACTTACAGATTCCACAAAAAGAGTGTTTCAAAACTGCTCTATCAAAAGAAGTGTTCTACTCTGTGAGTTCAATGCCAACATCACAAAGCAGTTTCAGAGAATGCTTCTGTCTAGTTTTTAGGTGAAGAAATTCCCGTTTCCCCCGAAGGTCTGAAAGAGCTCCAAACATTCACTGGCAGATTCTGCAAAAAGACTGTTTCAAAACTGCTCTATCAATAGGAAGTTTCAACTCTGTGTGTTGAATGCAAACATCGTAAAGAATTTTCTGGGAATGCTTCTGTCTAGTTTTTATATGAAGAGATTTCCTTTTCCACCACAGGCCTCAAAGCGCTCTGTATGAACACTTGCAGATACTACCCAATGGTGTTTTAAAACGGCTCTAACCGGAGAAAACTTCAAATCTGTGAGTTGAGTGCACACAGCACAAAGCAGTTTCAGATAATTCTTCTGTCTAGTTTGTATGTGAAGAAATTCTCGTTTCCAACGAAGGTCTCAAAGAGCTCAAAATATCCATTACCAGATTATGCAAAATCACAGTTTCAAAACTGCTCTATGAAAAGGAAGGTTCAACTCTGTGAGTTGAATGCACACATCAGAAAGAAGTTTCTGAGAATGCTTCTGCCCAGTTTTAATATGAAGATATTTTCTTTTCCACCATAGACCACAAAGCTCTCCGTATGAACACTTGCAGATTCTACACAATAGTGTTTCAAAACCGCTCTAACAAGAGAAAGGTTCCAATCTGTGAGTTGAGTGCAGACATCACAAAGCAGTTTCAGAAAATGCTCCTGTCTAGTTTGTATATGAAGAAATTCCCGTTTCCAAAGAAGGCCTCAAAGAGCTCCAAATATCCACTTGCAGATTCTGCAAAAACACAGTTTCGTGACTGCCCTACCAAAAGGAATGTTCAACCCTGTGAGTTGAATGCGCACATCTTAAATCAGTTTCTGAGAATGCTTCTGTCTTGTTTCCATGTGAAGATATTTCGTATTCCACTACAGGGCTCCAAGCGCTCTGAATGAACACTTGCCGATTCTACAGAAAGAGTGTTTCAAAACTGCTCTATGAAAAGAAAGGTGCAACTCTGTGAGTTGAATGCAAACATCACAAAGCAGTTTCAGAGAATGATTCTGTCTAAGTTTTAGGTGAAGAAATTCCCATTTCCCCCGAAAGGTTTTAAAGAGCTCCAAACCTTAACTTGCGGATCCTACAAAAATACTGTTTCAAAACTGCTCTATCCATAGAAAGGTTCAACTCTGTGACTTCAATGCACACATCATAAAGAAGTTTCTGAGAGTGTTTCTGCCCAGTTTTTATGTGATGATATCTCTTCTTGCACCATAAGCCTCAAAGCGCTCCGAATGAACACTTGCACATTCCACAAAAAGAGAGTTTCAAAACTACTCCAGCAACAGAAATTTTCAACTCTGTGAGTTGAAGGCACACATCAGAAAGAAGTCTCTGAGAATGCTTCTGTCTAGTTTTTAAGTGAAGATATTTCCTTTTCCACCAGAGGACTCAAAGCACTCCGAATGAATACTTGCATGTGCTACACAATAGTCTTTCAAAACTGGTCTAACCAAAGAAACGTTCAACTCTGTGAGCTGAGTGCACACATCACAAAGCAGTTTCAGAAAATGCTTCTGCTAGTTTGTATGTGAAGAATTCCCTTTTCCAACAAAGGTATCAAAGAGCTCAAAATATGTACTTGCAGATTCTGCAAAGCGCAGTTTCATAACTGCCCTATCAAAAGGAATGTTCAACCCTGTGAGTTGAATGCACACATCTTAAATGAGTTTCTGAGAATGCCTCTGTCTAGTTTTCTTGTGAAGATATTTCGTATTCCAATATAGGGCTCCAAGCGCTCTGATTGAACGCTTGCCGATTCTACAGAAAGAGTGTTTCAACACTGCTCTATCAAAAGAAAAGTGCAACTGTGTGAGGTGAACGCAAACATCACAAAGCAGTTTCAGAGAATGCTTCTGTCTAGTGTTTACGTGAAGAAAGTCCCGTTTCCAAAGAAGGCCTCAAAAAACTCCAAATATGGACTTGCAGCTTCTGCAAAGGGACTGTTTAAAAACTGCCCTATCAAAAGGAAGGTTCAGCTCTGTGAGTGGAATGCACACATCAGAAAGAAGGTTCTGAGAATGCTTCTGTCTAGTTTTAATGTGAAGATATTTCCTTTTCCACCATCGTCCCCAAAGCGCTCAGAAAGAACACTTACAGATTCCACAAAAAGAGTGTTTCAAAACTGCTCTATCAAAAGAAGTGTTCTACTCTGTGAGTTCAATGCCAACATCACAAAGCAGTTTCAGAGAATGCTTCTGTCTAGTTTTTAGGTGAAGAAATTCCCGTTTCCCCCGAAGGTCTGAAAGAGCTCCAAACATTCACTGGCAGATTCTGCAAAAAGACTGTTTCAAAACTGCTCTATCAATAGGAAGTTTCAACTCTGTGTGTTGAATGCAAACATCGTAAAGAATTTTCTGGGAATGCTTCTGTCTAGTTTTTATATGAAGAGATTTCCTTTTCCACCACAGGCCTCAAAGCGCTCTGTATGAACACTTGCAGATACTACCCAATGGTGTTTTAAAACGGCTCTAACCGGAGAAAACTTCAAATCTGTGAGTTGAGTGCACACAGCACAAAGCAGTTTCAGATAATTCTTCTGTCTAGTTTGTATGTGAAGAAATTCTCGTTTCCAACGAAGGTCTCAAAGAGCTCAAAATATCCATTACCAGATTATGCAAAATCACAGTTTCAAAACTGCTCTATGAAAAGGAAGGTTCAACTCTGTGAGTTGAATGCACACATCAGAAAGAAGTTTCTGAGAATGCTTCTGCCCAGTTTTAATATGAAGATATTTTCTTTTCCACCATAGACCACAAAGCTCTCCGTATGAACACTTGCAGATTCTACACAATAGTGTTTCAAAACCGCTCTAACAAGAGAAAGGTTCCAATCTGTGAGTTGAGTGCAGACATCACAAAGCAGTTTCAGAAAATGCTCCTGTCTAGTTTGTATATGAAGAAATTCCCGTTTCCAAAGAAGGCCTCAAAGAGCTCCAAATATCCACTTGCAGATTCTGCAAAAACACAGTTTCGTGACTGCCCTACCAAAAGGAATGTTCAACCCTGTGAGTTGAATGCGCACATCTTAAATCAGTTTCTGAGAATGCTTCTGTCTTGTTTCCATGTGAAGATATTTCGTATTCCACTACAGGGCTCCAAGCGCTCTGAATGAACACTTGCCGATTCTACAGAAAGAGTGTTTCAAAACTGCTCTATGAAAAGAAAGGTGCAACTCTGTGAGTTGAATGCAAACATCACAAAGCAGTTTCAGAGAATGATTCTGTCTAAGTTTTAGGTGAAGAAATTCCCATTTCCCCCGAAAGGTTTTAAAGAGCTCCAAACCTTAACTTGCGGATCCTACAAAAATACTGTTTCAAAACTGCTCTATCCATAGAAAGGTTCAACTCTGTGACTTCAATGCACACATCATAAAGAAGTTTCTGAGAGTGTTTCTGCCCAGTTTTTATGTGATGATATCTCTTCTTGCACCATAAGCCTCAAAGCGCTCCGAATGAACACTTGCACATTCCACAAAAAGAGAGTTTCAAAACTACTCCAGCAACAGAAATTTTCAACTCTGTGAGTTGAAGGCACACATCAGAAAGAAGTCTCTGAGAATGCTTCTGTCTAGTTTTTAAGTGAAGATATTTCCTTTTCCAACAGAGGACTCAAAGCACTCCGAATGAATACTTGCATGTGCTACACAATAGTCTTTCAAAACTGGTCTAACCAAAGAAACGTTCAACTCTGTGAGCTGAGTGCACACATCACAAAGCAGTTTCAGAAAATGCTTCTGCTAGTTTGTATGTGAAGAATTCCCTTTTCCAACAAAGGTATCAAAGAGCTCAAAATATGTACTTGCAGATTCTGCAAAGCGCAGTTTCATAACTGCCCTATCAAAAGGAATGTTCAACCCTGTGAGTTGAATGCACACATCTTAAATGAGTTTCTGAGAATGCCTCTGTCTAGTTTTCTTGTGAAGATATTTCGTATTCCAATATAGGGCTCCAAGCGCTCTGATTGAACGCTTGCCGATTCTACAGAAAGAGTGTTTCAACACTGCTCTATCAAAAGAAAAGTGCAACTGTGTGAGGTGAACGCAAACATCACAAAGCAGTTTCAGAGAATGCTTCTGTCTAGTGTTTACGTGAAGAAAGTCCCGTTTCCAAAGAAGGCCTCAAAAAACTGCAAATATGGACTTGCAGCTTCTGCAAAGGGACTGTTTAAAAACTGCCCTATCAAAAGGAAGGTTCAGCTCTGTGAGTGGAATGCACACATCAGAAAGAAGGTTCTGAGAATGCTTCTGTCTAGTTTTAATGTGAAGATATTTCCTTTTCCACCATCGTCCCCAAAGCGCTCAGAAAGAACACTTACAGATTCCACAAAAAGAGTGTTTCAAAACTGCTCTATCAAAAGAAGTGTTCTACTCTGTGAGTTCAATGCCAACATCACAAAGCAGTTTCAGAGAATGCTTCTGTCTAGTTTTTAGGTGAAGAAATTCCCGTTTCCCCCGAAGGTCTGAAAGAGCTCCAAACATTCACTGGCAGATTCTGCAAAAAGACTGTTTCAAAACTGCTCTATCAATAGGAAGTTTCAACTCTGTGTGTTGAATGCAAACATCGTAAAGAATTTTCTGGGAATGCTTCTGTCTAGTTTTTATATGAAGAGATTTCCTTTTCCACCACAGGCCTCAAAGCGCTCTGTATGAACACTTGCAGATACTACCCAATGGTGTTTTAAAACGGCTCTAACCGGAGAAAACTTCAAATCTGTGAGTTGAGTGCACACAGCACAAAGCAGTTTCAGATAATTCTTCTGTCTAGTTTGTATGTGAAGAAATTCTCGTTTCCAACGAAGGTCTCAAAGAGCTCAAAATATCCATTACCAGATTATGCAAAATCACAGTTTCAAAACTGCTCTATGAAAAGGAAGGTTCAACTCTGTGAGTTGAATGCACACATCAGAAAGAAGTTTCTGAGAATGCTTCTGCCCAGTTTTAATATGAAGATATTTTCTTTTCCACCATAGACCACAAAGCTCTCCGTATGAACACTTGCAGATTCTACACAATAGTGTTTCAAAACCGCTCTAACAAGAGAAAGGTTCCAATCTGTGAGTTGAGTGCAGACATCACAAAGCAGTTTCAGAAAATGCTCCTGTCTAGTTTGTATATGAAGAAATTCCCGTTTCCAAAGAAGGCCTCAAAGAGCTCCAAATATCCACTTGCAGATTCTGCAAAAACACAGTTTCGTGACTGCCCTACCAAAAGGAATGTTCAACCCTGTGAGTTGAATGCGCACATCTTAAATCAGTTTCTGAGAATGCTTCTGTCTTGTTTCCATGTGAAGATATTTCGTATTCCACTACAGGGCTCCAAGCGCTCTGAATGAACACTTGCCGATTCTACAGAAAGAGTGTTTCAAAACTGCTCTATGAAAAGAAAGGTGCAACTCTGTGAGTTGAATGCAAACATCACAAAGCAGTTTCAGAGAATGATTCTGTCTAAGTTTTAGGTGAAGAAATTCCCATTTCCCCCGAAAGGTTTTAAAGAGCTCCAAACCTTAACTTGCGGATCCTACAAAAATACTGTTTCAAAACTGCTCTATCCATAGAAAGGTTCAACTCTGTGACTTCAATGCACACATCATAAAGAAGTTTCTGAGAGTGTTTCTGCCCAGTTTTTATGTGATGATATCTCTTCTTGCACCATAAGCCTCAAAGCGCTCCGAATGAACACTTGCACATTCCACAAAAAGAGAGTTTCAAAACTACTCCAGCAACAGAAATTTTCAACTCTGTGAGTTGAAGGCACACATCAGAAAGAAGTCTCTGAGAATGCTTCTGTCTAGTTTTTAAGTGAAGATATTTCCTTTTCCACCAGAGGACTCAAAGCACTCCGAATGAATACTTGCATGTGCTACACAATAGTCTTTCAAAACTGGTCTAACCAAAGAAACGTTCAACTCTGTGAGCTGAGTGCACACATCACAAAGCAGTTTCAGAAAATGCTTCTGCTAGTTTGTATGTGAAGAATTCCCTTTTCCAACAAAGGTATCAAAGAGCTCAAAATATGTACTTGCAGATTCTGCAAAGCGCAGTTTCATAACTGCCCTATCAAAAGGAATGTTCAACCCTGTGAGTTGAATGCACACATCTTAAATGAGTTTCTGAGAATGCCTCTGTCTAGTTTTCTTGTGAAGATATTTCGTATTCCAATATAGGGCTCCAAGCGCTCTGATTGAACGCTTGCCGATTCTACAGAAAGAGTGTTTCAACACTGCTCTATCAAAAGAAAAGTGCAACTGTGTGAGGTGAACGCAAACATCACAAAGCAGTTTCAGAGAATGCTTCTGTCTAGTGTTTACGTGAAGAAAGTCCCGTTTCCAAAGAAGGCCTCAAAAAACTCCAAATATGGACTTGCAGCTTCTGCAAAGGGACTGTTTAAAAACTGCCCTATCAAAAGGAAGGTTCAGCTCTGTGAGTGGAATGCACACATCAGAAAGAAGGTTCTGAGAATGCTTCTGTCTAGTTTTAATGTGAAGATATTTCCTTTTCCACCATCGTCCCCAAAGCGCTCAGAAAGAACACTTACAGATTCCACAAAAAGAGTGTTTCAAAACTGCTCTATCAAAAGAAGTGTTCTACTCTGTGAGTTCAATGCCAACATCACAAAGCAGTTTCAGAGAATGCTTCTGTCTAGTTTTTAGGTGAAGAAATTCCCGTTTCCCCCGAAGGTCTGAAAGAGCTCCAAACATTCACTGGCAGATTCTGCAAAAAGACTGTTTCAAAACTGCTCTATCAATAGGAAGTTTCAACTCTGTGTGTTGAATGCAAACATCGTAAAGAATTTTCTGGGAATGCTTCTGTCTAGTTTTTATATGAAGAGATTTCCTTTTCCACCACAGGCCTCAAAGCGCTCTGTATGAACACTTGCAGATACTACCCAATGGTGTTTTAAAACGGCTCTAACCGGAGAAAACTTCAAATCTGTGAGTTGAGTGCACACAGCACAAAGCAGTTTCAGATAATTCTTCTGTCTAGTTTGTATGTGAAGAAATTCTCGTTTCCAACGAAGGTCTCAAAGAGCTCAAAATATCCATTACCAGATTATGCAAAATCACAGTTTCAAAACTGCTCTATGAAAAGGAAGGTTCAACTCTGTGAGTTGAATGCACACATCAGAAAGAAGTTTCTGAGAATGCTTCTGCCCAGTTTTAATATGAAGATATTTTCTTTTCCACCATAGACCACAAAGCTCTCCGTATGAACACTTGCAGATTCTACACAATAGTGTTTCAAAACCGCTCTAACAAGAGAAAGGTTCCAATCTGTGAGTTGAGTGCAGACATCACAAAGCAGTTTCAGAAAATGCTCCTGTCTAGTTTGTATATGAAGAAATTCCCGTTTCCAAAGAAGGCCTCAAAGAGCTCCAAATATCCACTTGCAGATTCTGCAAAAACACAGTTTCGTGACTGCCCTACCAAAAGGAATGTTCAACCCTGTGAGTTGAATGCGCACATCTTAAATCAGTTTCTGAGAATGCTTCTGTCTTGTTTCCATGTGAAGATATTTCGTATTCCACTACAGGGCTCCAAGCGCTCTGAATGAACACTTGCCGATTCTACAGAAAGAGTGTTTCAAAACTGCTCTATGAAAAGAAAGGTGCAACTCTGTGAGTTGAATGCAAACATCACAAAGCAGTTTCAGAGAATGATTCTGTCTAAGTTTTAGGTGAAGAAATTCCCATTTCCCCCGAAAGGTTTTAAAGAGCTCCAAACCTTAACTTGCGGATCCTACAAAAATACTGTTTCAAAACTGCTCTATCCATAGAAAGGTTCAACTCTGTGACTTCAATGCACACATCATAAAGAAGTTTCTGAGAGTGTTTCTGCCCAGTTTTTATGTGATGATATCTCTTCTTGCACCATAAGCCTCAAAGCGCTCCGAATGAACACTTGCACATTCCACAAAAAGAGAGTTTCAAAACTACTCCAGCAACAGAAATTTTCAACTCTGTGAGTTGAAGGCACACATCAGAAAGAAGTCTCTGAGAATGCTTCTGTCTAGTTTTTAAGTGAAGATATTTCCTTTTCCACCAGAGGACTCAAAGCACTCCGAATGAATACTTGCATGTGCTACACAATAGTCTTTCAAAACTGGTCTAACCAAAGAAACGTTCAACTCTGTGAGCTGAGTGCACACATCACAAAGCAGTTTCAGAAAATGCTTCTGCTAGTTTGTATGTGAAGAATTCCCTTTTCCAACAAAGGTATCAAAGAGCTCAAAATATGTACTTGCAGATTCTGCAAAGCGCAGTTTCATAACTGCCCTATCAAAAGGAATGTTCAACCCTGTGAGTTGAATGCACACATCTTAAATGAGTTTCTGAGAATGCCTCTGTCTAGTTTTCTTGTGAAGATATTTCGTATTCCAATATAGGGCTCCAAGCGCTCTGATTGAACGCTTGCCGATTCTACAGAAAGAGTGTTTCAACACTGCTCTATCAAAAGAAAAGTGCAACTGTGTGAGGTGAACGCAAACATCACAAAGCAGTTTCAGAGAATGCTTCTGTCTAGTGTTTACGTGAAGAAAGTCCCGTTTCCAAAGAAGGCCTCAAAAAACTCCAAATATGGACTTGCAGCTTCTGCAAAGGGACTGTTTAAAAACTGCCCTATCAAAAGGAAGGTTCAGCTCTGTGAGTGGAATGCACACATCAGAAAGAAGGTTCTGAGAATGCTTCTGTCTAGTTTTAATGTGAAGATATTTCCTTTTCCACCATCGTCCCCAAAGCGCTCAGAAAGAACACTTACAGATTCCACAAAAAGAGTGTTTCAAAACTGCTCTATCAAAAGAAGTGTTCTACTCTGTGAGTTCAATGCCAACATCACAAAGCAGTTTCAGAGAATGCTTCTGTCTAGTTTTTAGGTGAAGAAATTCCCGTTTCCCCCGAAGGTCTGAAAGAGCTCCAAACATTCACTGGCAGATTCTGCAAAAAGACTGTTTCAAAACTGCTCTATCAATAGGAAGTTTCAACTCTGTGTGTTGAATGCAAACATCGTAAAGAATTTTCTGGGAATGCTTCTGTCTAGTTTTTATATGAAGAGATTTCCTTTTCCACCACAGGCCTCAAAGCGCTCTGTATGAACACTTGCAGATACTACCCAATGGTGTTTTAAAACGGCTCTAACCGGAGAAAACTTCAAATCTGTGAGTTGAGTGCACACAGCACAAAGCAGTTTCAGATAATTCTTCTGTCTAGTTTGTATGTGAAGAAATTCTCGTTTCCAACGAAGGTCTCAAAGAGCTCAAAATATCCATTACCAGATTATGCAAAATCACAGTTTCAAAACTGCTCTATGAAAAGGAAGGTTCAACTCTGTGAGTTGAATGCACACATCAGAAAGAAGTTTCTGAGAATGCTTCTGCCCAGTTTTAATATGAAGATATTTTCTTTTCCACCATAGACCACAAAGCTCTCCGTATGAACACTTGCAGATTCTACACAATAGTGTTTCAAAACCGCTCTAACAAGAGAAAGGTTCCAATCTGTGAGTTGAGTGCAGACATCACAAAGCAGTTTCAGAAAATGCTCCTGTCTAGTTTGTATATGAAGAAATTCCCGTTTCCAAAGAAGGCCTCAAAGAGCTCCAAATATCCACTTGCAGATTCTGCAAAAACACAGTTTCGTGACTGCCCTACCAAAAGGAATGTTCAACCCTGTGAGTTGAATGCGCACATCTTAAATCAGTTTCTGAGAATGCTTCTGTCTTGTTTCCATGTGAAGATATTTCGTATTCCACTACAGGGCTCCAAGCGCTCTGAATGAACACTTGCCGATTCTACAGAAAGAGTGTTTCAAAACTGCTCTATGAAAAGAAAGGTGCAACTCTGTGAGTTGAATGCAAACATCACAAAGCAGTTTCAGAGAATGATTCTGTCTAAGTTTTAGGTGAAGAAATTCCCATTTCCCCCGAAAGGTTTTAAAGAGCTCCAAACCTTAACTTGCGGATCCTACAAAAATACTGTTTCAAAACTGCTCTATCCATAGAAAGGTTCAACTCTGTGACTTCAATGCACACATCATAAAGAAGTTTCTGAGAGTGTTTCTGCCCAGTTTTTATGTGATGATATCTCTTCTTGCACCATAAGCCTCAAAGCGCTCCGAATGAACACTTGCACATTCCACAAAAAGAGAGTTTCAAAACTACTCCAGCAACAGAAATTTTCAACTCTGTGAGTTGAAGGCACACATCAGAAAGAAGTCTCTGAGAATGCTTCTGTCTAGTTTTTAAGTGAAGATATTTCCTTTTCCACCAGAGGACTCAAAGCACTCCGAATGAATACTTGCATGTGCTACACAATAGTCTTTCAAAACTGGTCTAACCAAAGAAACGTTCAACTCTGTGAGCTGAGTGCACACATCACAAAGCAGTTTCAGAAAATGCTTCTGCTAGTTTGTATGTGAAGAATTCCCTTTTCCAACAAAGGTATCAAAGAGCTCAAAATATGTACTTGCAGATTCTGCAAAGCGCAGTTTCATAACTGCCCTATCAAAAGGAATGTTCAACCCTGTGAGTTGAATGCACACATCTTAAATGAGTTTCTGAGAATGCCTCTGTCTAGTTTTCTTGTGAAGATATTTCGTATTCCAATATAGGGCTCCAAGCGCTCTGATTGAACGCTTGCCGATTCTACAGAAAGAGTGTTTCAACACTGCTCTATCAAAAGAAAAGTGCAACTGTGTGAGGTGAACGCAAACATCACAAAGCAGTTTCAGAGAATGCTTCTGTCTAGTGTTTACGTGAAGAAAGTCCCGTTTCCAAAGAAGGCCTCAAAAAACTCCAAATATGGACTTGCAGCTTCTGCAAAGGGACTGTTTAAAAACTGCCCTATCAAAAGGAAGGTTCAGCTCTGTGAGTGGAATGCACACATCAGAAAGAAGGTTCTGAGAATGCTTCTGTCTAGTTTTAATGTGAAGATATTTCCTTTTCCACCATCGTCCCCAAAGCGCTCAGAAAGAACACTTACAGATTCCACAAAAAGAGTGTTTCAAAACTGCTCTATCAAAAGAAGTGTTCTACTCTGTGAGTTCAATGCCAACATCACAAAGCAGTTTCAGAGAATGCTTCTGTCTAGTTTTTAGGTGAAGAAATTCCCGTTTCCCCCGAAGGTCTGAAAGAGCTCCAAACATTCACTGGCAGATTCTGCAAAAAGACTGTTTCAAAACTGCTCTATCAATAGGAAGTTTCAACTCTGTGTGTTGAATGCAAACATCGTAAAGAATTTTCTGGGAATGCTTCTGTCTAGTTTTTATATGAAGAGATTTCCTTTTCCACCACAGGCCTCAAAGCGCTCTGTATGAACACTTGCAGATACTACCCAATGGTGTTTTAAAACGGCTCTAACCGGAGAAAACTTCAAATCTGTGAGTTGAGTGCACACAGCACAAAGCAGTTTCAGATAATTCTTCTGTCTAGTTTGTATGTGAAGAAATTCTCGTTTCCAACGAAGGTCTCAAAGAGCTCAAAATATCCATTACCAGATTATGCAAAATCACAGTTTCAAAACTGCTCTATGAAAAGGAAGGTTCAACTCTGTGAGTTGAATGCACACATCAGAAAGAAGTTTCTGAGAATGCTTCTGCCCAGTTTTAATATGAAGATATTTTCTTTTCCACCATAGACCACAAAGCTCTCCGTATGAACACTTGCAGATTCTACACAATAGTGTTTCAAAACCGCTCTAACAAGAGAAAGGTTCCAATCTGTGAGTTGAGTGCAGACATCACAAAGCAGTTTCAGAAAATGCTCCTGTCTAGTTTGTATATGAAGAAATTCCCGTTTCCAAAGAAGGCCTCAAAGAGCTCCAAATATCCACTTGCAGATTCTGCAAAAACACAGTTTCGTGACTGCCCTACCAAAAGGAATGTTCAACCCTGTGAGTTGAATGCGCACATCTTAAATCAGTTTCTGAGAATGCTTCTGTCTTGTTTCCATGTGAAGATATTTCGTATTCCACTACAGGGCTCCAAGCGCTCTGAATGAACACTTGCCGATTCTACAGAAAGAGTGTTTCAAAACTGCTCTATGAAAAGAAAGGTGCAACTCTGTGAGTTGAATGCAAACATCACAAAGCAGTTTCAGAGAATGATTCTGTCTAAGTTTTAGGTGAAGAAATTCCCATTTCCCCCGAAAGGTTTTAAAGAGCTCCAAACCTTAACTTGCGGATCCTACAAAAATACTGTTTCAAAACTGCTCCATCCATAGAAAGGTTCAACTCTGTGACTTCAATGCACACATCATAAAGAAGTTTCTGAGAGTGTTTCTGCCCAGTTTTTATGTGATGATATCTCTTCTTGCACCATAAGCCTCAAAGCGCTCCGAATGAACACTTGCACATTCCACAAAAAGAGAGTTTCAAAACTACTCCAGCAACAGAAATTTTCAACTCTGTGAGTTGAAGGCACACATCAGAAAGAAGTCTCTGAGAATGCTTCTGTCTAGTTTTTAAGTGAAGATATTTCCTTTTCCACCAGAGGACTCAAAGCACTCCGAATGAATACTTGCATGTGCTACACAATAGTCTTTCAAAACTGGTCTAACCAAAGAAACGTTCAACTCTGTGAGCTGAGTGCACACATCACAAAGCAGTTTCAGAAAATGCTTCTGCTAGTTTGTATGTGAAGAATTCCCTTTTCCAACAAAGGTATCAAAGAGCTCAAAATATGTACTTGCAGATTCTGCAAAGCGCAGTTTCATAACTGCCCTATCAAAAGGAATGTTCAACCCTGTGAGTTGAATGCACACATCTTAAATGAGTTTCTGAGAATGCCTCTGTCTAGTTTTCTTGTGAAGATATTTCGTATTCCAATATAGGGCTCCAAGCGCTCTGATTGAACGCTTGCCGATTCTACAGAAAGAGTGTTTCAACACTGCTCTATCAAAAGAAAAGTGCAACTGTGTGAGGTGAACGCAAACATCACAAAGCAGTTTCAGAGAATGCTTCTGTCTAGTGTTTACGTGAAGAAAGTCCCGTTTCCAAAGAAGGCCTCAAAAACCTCCAAATATGGACTTGCAGCTTCTGCAAAGGGACTGTTTAAAAACTGCCCTATCAAAAGGAAGGTTCAGCTCTGTGAGTGGAATGCACACATCAGAAAGAAGTTTCTGAGAATGCTTCTGTCTAGTTTTAATGTGAAGATATTTCCTTTTCCACCATCGTCCCCAAAGCGCTCAGAAAGAACACTTACAGATTCCACAAAAAGAGTGTTTCAAAACTGCTCTATCAAAAGAAGTGTTCTACTCTGTGAGTTCAATGCCAACATCACAAAGCAGTTTCAGAGAATGCTTCTGTCTAGTTTTTAGGTGAAGAAATTCCCGTTTCCCCCGAAGGTCTGAAAGAGCTCCAAACATTCACTGGCAGATTCTGCAAAAAGACTGTTTCAAAACTGCTCTATCAATAGGAAGTTTCAACTCTGTGTGTTGAATGCAAACATCGTAAAGAATTTTCTGGGAATGCTTCTGTCTAGTTTTTATATGAAGAGATTTCCTTTTCCACCACAGGCCTCAAAGCGCTCTGTATGAACACTTGCAGATACTACCCAATGGTGTTTTAAAACGGCTCTAACCGGAGAAAACTTCAAATCTGTGAGTTGAGTGCACACAGCACAAAGCAGTTTCAGATAATTCTTCTGTCTAGTTTGTATGTGAAGAAATTCTCGTTTCCAACGAAGGTCTCAAAGAGCTCAAAATATCCATTACCAGATTATGCAAAATCACAGTTTCAAAACTGCTCTATGAAAAGGAAGGTTCAACTCTGTGAGTTGAATGCACACATCAGAAAGAAGCTTCTGAGAATGCTTCTGCCCAGTTTTAATATGAAGATATTTTCTTTTCCACCATAGACCACAAAGCTCTCCGTATGAACACTTGCAGATTCTACACAATAGTGTTTCAAAACCGCTCTAACAAGAGAAAGGTTCCAATCTGTGAGTTGAGTGCAGACATCACAAAGCAGTTTCAGAAAATGCTCCTGTCTAGTTTGTATATGAAGAAATTCCCGTTTCCAAAGAAGGCCTCAAAGAGCTCCAAATATCCACTTGCAGATTCTGCAAAAACACAGTTTCGTGACTGCCCTACCAAAAGGAATGTTCAACCCTGTGAGTTGAATGCGCACATCTTAAATCAGTTTCTGAGAATGCTTCTGTCTTGTTTCCATGTGAAGATATTTCGTATTCCACTACAGGGCTCCAAGCGCTCTGAATGAACACTTGCCGATTCTACAGAAAGAGTGTTTCAAAACTGCTCTATGAAAAGAAAGGTGCAACTCTGTGAGTTGAATGCAAACATCACAAAGCAGTTTCAGAGAATGATTCTGTCTAAGTTTTAGGTGAAGAAATTCCCATTTCCCCCGAAAGGTTTTAAAGAGCTCCAAACCTTAACTTGCGGATCCTACAAAAATACTGTTTCAAAACTGCTCCATCCATAGAAAGGTTCAACTCTGTGACTTCAATGCACACATCATAAAGAAGTTTCTGAGAGTGTTTCTGCCCAGTTTTTATGTGATGATATCTCTTCTTGCACCATAAGCCTCAAAGCGCTCCGAATGAACACTTGCACATTCCACAAAAAGAGAGTTTCAAAACTACTCCAGCAACAGAAATTTTCAACTCTGTGAGTTGAATGCACACATCAGAAAGAAGTCTCTGAGAATGCTTCTGTCTAGTTTTTAAGTGAAGATATTTCCTTTTCCACCAGAGGACTCAAAGCACTCCGAATGAATACTTGCATGTGCTACACAATAGTCTTTCAAAACTGGTCTAACCAAAGAAACGTTCAACTCTGTGAGCTGAGTGCACACATCACAAAGCAGTTTCAGAAAATGCTTCTGCTAGTTTGTATGTGAAGAATTCCCTTTTCCAACAAAGGTATCAAAGAGCTCAAAATATGTACTTGCAGATTCTGCAAAGCGCAGTTTCATAACTGCCCTATCAAAAGGAATGTTCAACCCTGTGAGTTGAATGCACACATCTTAAATGAGTTTCTGAGAATGCCTCTGTCTAGTTTCCTTGTGAAGATATTTCGTATTCCAATATAGGGCTCCAAGCGCTCTGATTGAACGCTTGCCGATTCTACAGAAAGAGTGTTTCAACACTGCTCTATCAAAAGAAAAGTGCAACTGTGTGAGGTGAACGCAAACATCACAAAGCAGTTTCAGAGAATGCTTCTGTCTAGTGTTTACGTGAAGAAAGTCCCGTTTCCAAAGAAGGCCTCAAAAACCTCCAAATATGGACTTGCAGCTTCTGCAAAGGGACTGTTTAAAAACTGCCCTATCAAAAGGAAGGTTCAGCTCTGTGAGTGGAATGCACACATCAGAAAGAAGTTTCTGAGAATGCTTCTGTCTAGTTTTAATGTGAAGATATTTCCTTTTCCACCATCGTCCCCAAAGCGCTCAGAAAGAACACTTACAGATTCCACAAAAAGAGTGTTTCAAAACTGCTCTATCAAAAGAAGTGTTCTACTCTGTGAGTTCAATGCCAACATCACAAAGCAGTTTCAGAGAATGCTTCTGTCTAGTTTTTAGGTGAAGAAATTCCCGTTTCCCCCGAAGGTCTGAAAGAGCTCCAAACATTCACTGGCAGATTCTGCAAAAAGACTGTTTCAAAACTGCTCTATCAATAGGAAGTTTCAACTCTGTGTGTTGAATGCAAACATCGTAAAGAATTTTCTGGGAATGCTTCTGTCTAGTTTTTATATGAAGAGATTTCCTTTTCCACCACAGGCCTCAAAGCGCTCTGTATGAACACTTGCAGATACTACCCAATGGTGTTTTAAAACGGCTCTAACCGGAGAAAACTTCAAATCTGTGAGTTGAGTGCACACAGCACAAAGCAGTTTCAGATAATTCTTCTGTCTAGTTTGTATGTGAAGAAATTCTCGTTTCCAACGAAGGTCTCAAAGAGCTCAAAATATCCATTACCAGATTATGCAAAATCACAGTTTCAAAACTGCTCTATGAAAAGGAAGGTTCAACTCTGTGAGTTGAATGCACACATCAGAAAGAAGCTTCTGAGAATGCTTCTGCCCAGTTTTAATATGAAGATATTTTCTTTTCCACCATAGACCACAAAGCTCTCCGTATGAACACTTGCAGATTCTACACAATAGTGTTTCAAAACCGCTCTAACAAGAGAAAGGTTCCAATCTGTGAGTTGAGTGCAGACATCACAAAGCAGTTTCAGAAAATGCTCCTGTCTAGTTTGTATATGAAGAAATTCCCGTTTCCAAAGAAGGCCTCAAAGAGCTCCAAATATCCACTTGCAGATTCTGCAAAAACACAGTTTCGTGACTGCCCTACCAAAAGGAATGTTCAACCCTGTGAGTTGAATGCGCACATCTTAAATCAGTTTCTGAGAATGCTTCTGTCTTGTTTCCATGTGAAGATATTTCGTATTCCACTACAGGGCTCCAAGCGCTCTGAATGAACACTTGCCGATTCTACAGAAAGAGTGTTTCAAAACTGCTCTATGAAAAGAAAGGTGCAACTCTGTGAGTTGAATGCAAACATCACAAAGCAGTTTCAGAGAATGATTCTGTCTAAGTTTTAGGTGAAGAAATTCCCATTTCCCCCGAAAGGTTTTAAAGAGCTCCAAACCTTAACTTGCGGATCCTACAAAAATACTGTTTCAAAACTGCTCTATCCATAGAAAGGTTCAACTCTGTGACTTCAATGCACACATCATAAAGAAGTTTCTGAGAGTGTTTCTGCCCAGTTTTTATGTGATGATATCTCTTCTTGCACCATAAGCCTCAAAGCGCTCCGAATGAACACTTGCACATTCCACAAAAAGAGAGTTTCAAAACTACTCCAGCAACAGAAATTTTCAACTCTGTGAGTTGAATGCACACATCAGAAAGAAGTCTCTGAGAATGCTTCTGTCTAGTTTTTAAGTGAAGATATTTCCTTTTCCACCAGAGGACTCAAAGCACTCCGAATGAATACTTGCATGTGCTACACAATAGTCTTTCAAAACTGGTCTAACCAAAGAAACGTTCAACTCTGTGAGCTGAGTGCACACATCACAAAGCAGTTTCAGAAAATGCTTCTGCTAGTTTGTATGTGAAGAATTCCCTTTTCCAACAAAGGTATCAAAGAGCTCAAAATATGTACTTGCAGATTCTGCAAAGCGCAGTTTCATAACTGCCCTATCAAAAGGAATGTTCAACCCTGTGAGTTGAATGCACACATCTTAAATGAGTTTCTGAGAATGCCTCTGTCTAGTTTCCTTGTGAAGATATTTCGTATTCCAATATAGGGCTCCAAGCGCTCTGATTGAACGCTTGCCGATTCTACAGAAAGAGTGTTTCAACACTGCTCTATCAAAAGAAAAGTGCAACTGTGTGAGGTGAACGCAAACATCACAAAGCAGTTTCAGAGAATGCTTCTGTCTAGTGTTTACGTGAAGAAAGTCCCGTTTCCAAAGAAGGCCTCAAAAACCTCCAAATATGGACTTGCAGCTTCTGCAAAGGGACTGTTTAAAAACTGCCCTATCAAAAGGAAGGTTCAGCTCTGTGAGTGGAATGCACACATCAGAAAGAAGTTTCTGAGAATGCTTCTGTCTAGTTTTAATGTGAAGATATTTCCTTTTCCACCATCGTCCCCAAAGCGCTCAGAAAGAACACTTACAGATTCCACAAAAAGAGTGTTTCAAAACTGCTCTATCAAAAGAAGTGTTCTACTCTGTGAGTTCAATGCCAACATCACAAAGCAGTTTCAGAGAATGCTTCTGTCTAGTTTTTAGGTGAAGAAATTCCCGTTTCCCCCGAAGGTCTGAAAGAGCTCCAAACATTCACTGGCAGATTCTGCAAAAAGACTGTTTCAAAACTGCTCTATCAATAGGAAGTTTCAACTCTGTGTGTTGAATGCAAACATCGTAAAGAATTTTCTGGGAATGCTTCTGTCTAGTTTTTATATGAAGAGATTTCCTTTTCCACCACAGGCCTCAAAGCGCTCTGTATGAACACTTGCAGATACTACCCAATGGTGTTTTAAAACGGCTCTAACCGGAGAAAACTTCAAATCTGTGAGTTGAGTGCACACAGCACAAAGCAGTTTCAGATAATTCTTCTGTCTAGTTTGTATGTGAAGAAATTCTCGTTTCCAACGAAGGTCTCAAAGAGCTCAAAATATCCATTACCAGATTATGCAAAATCACAGTTTCAAAACTGCTCTATGAAAAGGAAGGTTCAACTCTGTGAGTTGAATGCACACATCAGAAAGAAGTTTCTGAGAATGCTTCTGCCCAGTTTTAATATGAAGATATTTTCTTTTCCACCATAGACCACAAAGCTCTCCGTATGAACACTTGCAGATTCTACACAATAGTGTTTCAAAACCGCTCTAACAAGAGAAAGGTTCCAATCTGTGAGTTGAGTGCAGACATCACAAAGCAGTTTCAGAAAATGCTCCTGTCTAGTTTGTATATGAAGAAATTCCCGTTTCCAAAGAAGGCCTCAAAGAGCTCCAAATATCCACTTGCAGATTCTGCAAAAACACAGTTTCGTGACTGCCCTACCAAAAGGAATGTTCAACCCTGTGAGTTGAATGCGCACATCTTAAATCAGTTTCTGAGAATGCTTCTGTCTTGTTTCCATGTGAAGATATTTCGTATTCCACTACAGGGCTCCAAGCGCTCTGAATGAACACTTGCCGATTCTACAGAAAGAGTGTTTCAAAACTGCTCTATGAAAAGAAAGGTGCAACTCTGTGAGTTGAATGCAAACATCACAAAGCAGTTTCAGAGAATGATTCTGTCTAAGTTTTAGGTGAAGAAATTCCCATTTCCCCCGAAAGGTTTTAAAGAGCTCCAAACCTTAACTTGCGGATCCTACAAAAATACTGTTTCAAAACTGCTCTATCCATAGAAAGGTTCAACTCTGTGACTTCAATGCACACATCATAAAGAAGTTTCTGAGAGTGTTTCTGCCCAGTTTTTATGTGATGATATCTCTTCTTGCACCATAAGCCTCAAAGCGCTCCGAATGAACACTTGCACATTCCACAAAAAGAGAGTTTCAAAACTACTCCAGCAACAGAAATTTTCAACTCTGTGAGTTGAATGCACACATCAGAAAGAAGTCTCTGAGAATGCTTCTGTCTAGTTTTTAAGTGAAGATATTTCCTTTTCCACCAGAGGACTCAAAGCACTCCGAATGAATACTTGCATGTGCTACACAATAGTCTTTCAAAACTGGTCTAACCAAAGAAACGTTCAACTCTGTGAGCTGAGTGCACACATCACAAAGCAGTTTCAGAAAATGCTTCTGCTAGTTTGTATGTGAAGAATTCCCTTTTCCAACAAAGGTATCAAAGAGCTCAAAATATGTACTTGCAGATTCTGCAAAGCGCAGTTTCATAACTGCCCTATCAAAAGGAATGTTCAACCCTGTGAGTTGAATGCACACATCTTAAATGAGTTTCTGAGAATGCCTCTGTCTAGTTTCCTTGTGAAGATATTTCGTATTCCAATATAGGGCTCCAAGCGCTCTGATTGAACGCTTGCCGATTCTACAGAAAGAGTGTTTCAACACTGCTCTATCAAAAGAAAAGTGCAACTGTGTGAGGTGAACGCAAACATCACAAAGCAGTTTCAGAGAATGCTTCTGTCTAGTGTTTACGTGAAGAAAGTCCCGTTTCCAAAGAAGGCCTCAAAAAACTCCAAATATGGACTTGCAGCTTCTGCAAAGGGACTGTTTAAAAACTGCCCTATCAAAAGGAAGGTTCAGCTCTGTGAGTGGAATGCACACATCAGAAAGAAGTTTCTGAGAATGCTTCTGTCTAGTTTTAATGTGAAGATATTTCCTTTTCCACCATCGTCCCCAAAGCGCTCAGAAAGAACACTTACAGATTCCACAAAAAGAGTGTTTCAAAACTGCTCTATCAAAAGAAGTGTTCTACTCTGTGAGTTCAATGCCAACATCACAAAGCAGTTTCAGAGAATGCTTCTGTCTAGTTTTTAGGTGAAGAAATTCCCGTTTCCCCCGAAGGTCTGAAAGAGCTCCAAACATTCACTGGCAGATTCTGCAAAAAGACTGTTTCAAAACTGCTCTATCAATAGGAAGTTTCAACTCTGTGTGTTGAATGCAAACATCGTAAAGAATTTTCTGGGAATGCTTCTGTCTAGTTTTTATATGAAGAGATTTCCTTTTCCACCACAGGCCTCAAAGCGCTCTGTATGAACACTTGCAGATACTACCCAATGGTGTTTTAAAACGGCTCTAACCGGAGAAAACTTCAAATCTGTGAGTTGAGTGCACACAGCACAAAGCAGTTTCAGATAATTCTTCTGTCTAGTTTGTATGTGAAGAAATTCTCGTTTCCAACGAAGGTCTCAAAGAGCTCAAAATATCCATTACCAGATTATGCAAAATCACAGTTTCAAAACTGCTCTATGAAAAGGAAGGTTCAACTCTGTGAGTTGAATGCACACATCAGAAAGAAGTTTCTGAGAATGCTTCTGCCCAGTTTTAATATGAAGATATTTTCTTTTCCACCATAGACCACAAAGCTCTCCGTATGAACACTTGCAGATTCTACACAATAGTGTTTCAAAACCGCTCTAACAAGAGAAAGGTTCCAATCTGTGAGTTGAGTGCAGACATCACAAAGCAGTTTCAGAAAATGCTCCTGTCTAGTTTGTATATGAAGAAATTCCCGTTTCCAAAGAAGGCCTCAAAGAGCTCCAAATATCCACTTGCAGATTCTGCAAAAACACAGTTTCGTGACTGCCCTACCAAAAGGAATGTTCAACCCTGTGAGTTGAATGCGCACATCTTAAATCAGTTTCTGAGAATGCTTCTGTCTTGTTTCCATGTGAAGATATTTCGTATTCCACTACAGGGCTCCAAGCGCTCTGAATGAACACTTGCCGATTCTACAGAAAGAGTGTTTCAAAACTGCTCTATGAAAAGAAAGGTGCAACTCTGTGAGTTGAATGCAAACATCACAAAGCAGTTTCAGAGAATGATTCTGTCTAAGTTTTAGGTGAAGAAATTCCCATTTCCCCCGAAAGGTTTTAAAGAGCTCCAAACCTTAACTTGCGGATCCTACAAAAATACTGTTTCAAAACTGCTCTATCCATAGAAAGGTTCAACTCTGTGACTTCAATGCACACATCATAAAGAAGTTTCTGAGAGTGTTTCTGCCCAGTTTTTATGTGATGATATCTCTTCTTGCACCATAAGCCTCAAAGCGCTCCGAATGAACACTTGCACATTCCACAAAAAGAGAGTTTCAAAACTACTCCAGCAACAGAAATTTTCAACTCTGTGAGTTGAATGCACACATCAGAAAGAAGTCTCTGAGAATGCTTCTGTCTAGTTTTTAAGTGAAGATATTTCCTTTTCCACCAGAGGACTCAAAGCACTCCGAATGAATACTTGCATGTGCTACACAATAGTCTTTCAAAACTGGTCTAACCAAAGAAACGTTCAACTCTGTGAGCTGAGTGCACACATCACAAAGCAGTTTCAGAAAATGCTTCTGCTAGTTTGTATGTGAAGAATTCCCTTTTCCAACAAAGGTATCAAAGAGCTCAAAATATGTACTTGCAGATTCTGCAAAGCGCAGTTTCATAACTGCCCTATCAAAAGGAATGTTCAACCCTGTGAGTTGAATGCACACATCTTAAATGAGTTTCTGAGAATGCCTCTGTCTAGTTTTCTTGTGAAGATATTTCGTATTCCAATATAGGGCTCCAAGCGCTCTGATTGAACGCTTGCCGATTCTACAGAAAGAGTGTTTCAACACTGCTCTATCAAAAGAAAAGTGCAACTGTGTGAGGTGAACGCAAACATCACAAAGCAGTTTCAGAGAATGCTTCTGTCTAGTGTTTACGTGAAGAAAGTCCCGTTTCCAAAGAAGGCCTCAAAAAACTCCAAATATGGACTTGCAGCTTCTGCAAAGGGACTGTTTAAAAACTGCCCTATCAAAAGGAAGGTTCAGCTCTGTGAGTGGAATGCACACATCAGAAAGAAGTTTCTGAGAATGCTTCTGTCTAGTTTTAATGTGAAGATATTTCCTTTTCCACCATCGTCCCCAAAGCGCTCAGAAAGAACACTTACAGATTCCACAAAAAGAGTGTTTCAAAACTGCTCTATCAAAAGAAGTGTTCTACTCTGTGAGTTCAATGCCAACATCACAAAGCAGTTTCAGAGAATGCTTCTGTCTAGTTTTTAGGTGAAGAAATTCCCGTTTCCCCCGAAGGTCTGAAAGAGCTCCAAACATTCACTGGCAGATTCTGCAAAAAGACTGTTTCAAAACTGCTCTATCAATAGGAAGTTTCAACTCTGTGTGTTGAATGCAAACATCGTAAAGAATTTTCTGGGAATGCTTCTGTCTAGTTTTTATATGAAGAGATTTCCTTTTCCACCACAGGCCTCAAAGCGCTCTGTATGAACACTTGCAGATACTACCCAATGGTGTTTTAAAACGGCTCTAACCGGAGAAAACTTCAAATCTGTGAGTTGAGTGCACACAGCACAAAGCAGTTTCAGATAATTCTTCTGTCTAGTTTGTATGTGAAGAAATTCTCGTTTCCAACGAAGGTCTCAAAGAGCTCAAAATATCCATTACCAGATTATGCAAAATCACAGTTTCAAAACTGCTCTATGAAAAGGAAGGTTCAACTCTGTGAGTTGAATGCACACATCAGAAAGAAGTTTCTGAGAATGCTTCTGCCCAGTTTTAATATGAAGATATTTTCTTTTCCACCATAGACCACAAAGCTCTCCGTATGAACACTTGCAGATTCTACACAATAGTGTTTCAAAACCGCTCTAACAAGAGAAAGGTTCCAATCTGTGAGTTGAGTGCAGACATCACAAAGCAGTTTCAGAAAATGCTCCTGTCTAGTTTGTATATGAAGAAATTCCCGTTTCCAAAGAAGGCCTCAAAGAGCTCCAAATATCCACTTGCAGATTCTGCAAAAACACAGTTTCGTGACTGCCCTACCAAAAGGAATGTTCAACCCTGTGAGTTGAATGCGCACATCTTAAATCAGTTTCTGAGAATGCTTCTGTCTTGTTTCCATGTGAAGATATTTCGTATTCCACTACAGGGCTCCAAGCGCTCTGAATGAACACTTGCCGATTCTACAGAAAGAGTGTTTCAAAACTGCTCTATGAAAAGAAAGGTGCAACTCTGTGAGTTGAATGCAAACATCACAAAGCAGTTTCAGAGAATGATTCTGTCTAAGTTTTAGGTGAAGAAATTCCCATTTCCCCCGAAAGGTTTTAAAGAGCTCCAAACCTTAACTTGCGGATCCTACAAAAATACTGTTTCAAAACTGCTCTATCCATAGAAAGGTTCAACTCTGTGACTTCAATGCACACATCATAAAGAAGTTTCTGAGAGTGTTTCTGCCCAGTTTTTATGTGATGATATCTCTTCTTGCACCATAAGCCTCAAAGCGCTCCGAATGAACACTTGCACATTCCACAAAAAGAGAGTTTCAAAACTACTCCAGCAACAGAAATTTTCAACTCTGTGAGTTGAATGCACACATCAGAAAGAAGTCTCTGAGAATGCTTCTGTCTAGTTTTTAAGTGAAGATATTTCCTTTTCCACCAGAGGACTCAAAGCACTCCGAATGAATACTTGCATGTGCTACACAATAGTCTTTCAAAACTGGTCTAACCAAAGAAACGTTCAACTCTGTGAGCTGAGTGCACACATCACAAAGCAGTTTCAGAAAATGCTTCTGCTAGTTTGTATGTGAAGAATTCCCTTTTCCAACAAAGGTATCAAAGAGCTCAAAATATGTACTTGCAGATTCTGCAAAGCGCAGTTTCATAACTGCCCTATCAAAAGGAATGTTCAACCCTGTGAGTTGAATGCACACATCTTAAATGAGTTTCTGAGAATGCCTCTGTCTAGTTTCCTTGTGAAGATATTTCGTATTCCAATATAGGGCTCCAAGCGCTCTGATTGAACGCTTGCCGATTCTACAGAAAGAGTGTTTCAACACTGCTCTATCAAAAGAAAAGTGCAACTGTGTGAGGTGAACGCAAACATCACAAAGCAGTTTCAGAGAATGCTTCTGTCTAGTGTTTACGTGAAGAAAGTCCCGTTTCCAAAGAAGGCCTCAAAAAACTCCAAATATGGACTTGCAGCTTCTGCAAAGGGACTGTTTAAAAACTGCCCTATCAAAAGGAAGGTTCAGCTCTGTGAGTGGAATGCACACATCAGAAAGTAGTTTCTGAGAATGCTTCTGTCTAGTTTTAATGTGAAGATATTTCCTTTTCCACCATCGTCCCCAAAGCGCTCAGAAAGAACACTTACAGATTCCACAAAAAGAGTGTTTCAAAACTGCTCTATCAAAAGAAGTGTTCTACTCTGTGAGTTCAATGCCAACATCACAAAGCAGTTTCAGAGAATGCTTCTGTCTAGTTTTTAGGTGAAGAAATTCCCGTTTCCCCCGAAGGTCTGAAAGAGCTCCAAACATTCACTGGCAGATTCTGCAAAAAGACTGTTTCAAAACTGCTCTATCAATAGGAAGTTTCAACTCTGTGTGTTGAATGCAAACATCGTAAAGAATTTTCTGGGAATGCTTCTGTCTAGTTTTTATATGAAGAGATTTCCTTTTCCACCACAGGCCTCAAAGCGCTCTGTATGAACACTTGCAGATACTACCCAATGGTGTTTTAAAACGGCTCTAACCGGAGAAAACTTCAAATCTGTGAGTTGAGTGCACACAGCACAAAGCAGTTTCAGCTAATTCTTCTGTCTAGTTTGTATGTGAAGAAATTCTCGTTTCCAACGAAGGTCTCAAAGAGCTCAAAATATCCATTACCAGATTATGCAAAATCACAGTTTCAAAACTGCTCTATGAAAAGGAAGGTTCAACTCTGTGAGTTGAATGCACACATCAGAAAGAAGTTTCTGAGAATGCTTCTGCCCAGTTTTAATTTGAAGATATTTTCTTTTCCACCATAGACCACAAAGCTCTCCGTATGAACACTTGCAGATTCTACACAATAGTGTTTCAAAACCGCTCTAACAAGAGAAAGGTTCCAATCTGTGAGTTGAGTGCAGACATCACAAAGCAGTTTCAGAAAATGCTCCTGTCTAGTTTGTATATGAAGAAATTCCCGTTTCCAAAGAAGGCCTCAAAGAGCTCCAAATATCCACTTGCAGATTCTGCAAAAACACAGTTTCGTGACTGCCCTACCAAAAGGAATGTTCAACCCTGTGAGTTGAATGCGCACATCTTAAATCAGTTTCTGAGAATGCTTCTGTCTTGTTTCCATGTGAAGATATTTCGTATTCCACTACAGGGCTCCAAGCGCTCTGAATGAACACTTGCCGATTCTACAGAAAGAGTGTTTCAAAACTGCTCTATGAAAAGAAAGGTGCAACTCTGTGAGTTGAATGCAAACATCACAAAGCAGTTTCAGAGAATGATTCTGTCTAAGTTTTAGGTGAAGAAATTCCCATTTCCCCCGAAAGGTTTTAAAGAGCTCCAAACCTTAACTTGCGGATCCTACAAAAATACTGTTTCAAAACTGCTCTATCCATAGAAAGGTTCAACTCTGTGACTTCAATGCACACATCATAAAGAAGTTTCTGAGAGTGTTTCTGCCCAGTTTTTATGTGATGATATCTCTTCTTGCACCATAAGCCTCAAAGCGCTCCGAATGAACACTTGCACATTCCACAAAAAGAGAGTTTCAAAACTACTCCAGCAACAGAAATTTTCAACTCTGTGAGTTGAATGCACACATCAGAAAGAAGTCTCTGAGAATGCTTCTGTCTAGTTTTTAAGTGAAGATATTTCCTTTTCCACCAGAGGACTCAAAGCACTCCGAATGAATACTTGCATGTGCTACACAATAGTCTTTCAAAACTGGTCTAACCAAAGAAACGTTCAACTCTGTGAGCTGAGTGCACACATCACAAAGCAGTTTCAGAAAATGCTTCTGCTAGTTTGTATGTGAAGAATTCCCTTTTCCAACAAAGGTATCAAAGAGCTCAAAATATGTACTTGCAGATTCTGCAAAGCGCAGTTTCATAACTGCCCTATCAAAAGGAATGTTCAACCCTGTGAGTTGAATGCACACATCTTAAATGAGTTTCTGAGAATGCCTCTGTCTAGTTTCCTTGTGAAGATATTTCGTATTCCAATATAGGGCTCCAAGCGCTCTGATTGAACGCTTGCCGATTCTACAGAAAGAGTGTTTCAACACTGCTCTATCAAAAGAAAAGTGCAACTGTGTGAGGTGAACGCAAACATCACAAAGCAGTTTCAGAGAATGCTTCTGTCTAGTGTTTACGTGAAGAAAGTCCCGTTTCCAAAGAAGGCCTCAAAAAACTCCAAATATGGACTTGCAGCTTCTGCAAAGGGACTGTTTAAAAACTGCCCTATCAAAAGGAAGGTTCAGCTCTGTGAGTGGAATGCACACATCAGAAAGTAGTTTCTGAGAATGCTTCTGTCTAGTTTTAATGTGAAGATATTTCCTTTTCCACCATCGTCCCCAAAGCGCTCAGAAAGAACACTTACAGATTCCACAAAAAGAGTGTTTCAAAACTGCTCTATCAAAAGAAGTGTTCTACTCTGTGAGTTCAATGCCAACATCACAAAGCAGTTTCAGAGAATGCTTCTGTCTAGTTTTTAGGTGAAGAAATTCCCGTTTCCCCCGAAGGTCTGAAAGAGCTCCAAACATTCACTGGCAGATTCTGCAAAAAGACTGTTTCAAAACTGCTCTATCAATAGGAAGTTTCAACTCTGTGTGTTGAATGCAAACATCGTAAAGAATTTTCTGGGAATGCTTCTGTCTAGTTTTTATATGAAGAGATTTCCTTTTCCACCACAGGCCTCAAAGCGCTCTGTATGAACACTTGCAGATACTACCCAATGGTGTTTTAAAACGGCTCTAACCGGAGAAAACTTCAAATCTGTGAGTTGAGTGCACACAGCACAAAGCAGTTTCAGCTAATTCTTCTGTCTAGTTTGTATGTGAAGAAATTCTCGTTTCCAACGAAGGTCTCAAAGAGCTCAAAATATCCATTACCAGATTATGCAAAATCACAGTTTCAAAACTGCTCTATGAAAAGGAAGGTTCAACTCTGTGAGTTGAATGCACACATCAGAAAGAAGTTTCTGAGAATGCTTCTGCCCAGTTTTAATTTGAAGATATTTTCTTTTCCACCATAGACCACAAAGCTCTCCGTATGAACACTTGCAGATTCTACACAATAGTGTTTCAAAACCGCTCTAACAAGAGAAAGGTTCCAATCTGTGAGTTGAGTGCAGACATCACAAAGCAGTTTCAGAAAATGCTCCTGTCTAGTTTGTATATGAAGAAATTCCCGTTTCCAAAGAAGGCCTCAAAGAGCTCCAAATATCCACTTGCAGATTCTGCAAAAACACAGTTTCGTGACTGCCCTACCAAAAGGAATGTTCAACCCTGTGAGTTGAATGCGCACATCTTAAATCAGTTTCTGAGAATGCTTCTGTCTTGTTTCCATGTGAAGATATTTCGTATTCCACTACAGGGCTCCAAGCGCTCTGAATGAACACTTGCCGATTCTACAGAAAGAGTGTTTCAAAACTGCTCTATGAAAAGAAAGGTGCAACTCTGTGAGTTGAATGCAAACATCACAAAGCAGTTTCAGAGAATGATTCTGTCTAAGTTTTAGGTGAAGAAATTCCCATTTCCCCCGAAAGGTTTTAAAGAGCTCCAAACCTTAACTTGCGGATCCTACAAAAATACTGTTTCAAAACTGCTCTATCCATAGAAAGGTTCAACTCTGTGACTTCAATGCACACATCATAAAGAAGTTTCTGAGAGTGTTTCTGCCCAGTTTTTATGTGATGATATCTCTTCTTGCACCATAAGCCTCAAAGCGCTCCGAATGAACACTTGCACATTCCACAAAAAGAGAGTTTCAAAACTACTCCAGCAACAGAAATTTTCAACTCTGTGAGTTGAATGCACACATCAGAAAGAAGTCTCTGAGAATGCTTCTGTCTAGTTTTTAAGTGAAGATATTTCCTTTTCCACCAGAGGACTCAAAGCACTCCGAATGAATACTTGCATGTGCTACACAATAGTCTTTCAAAACTGGTCTAACCAAAGAAACGTTCAACTCTGTGAGCTGAGTGCACACATCACAAAGCAGTTTCAGAAAATGCTTCTGCTAGTTTGTATGTGAAGAATTCCCTTTTCCAACAAAGGTATCAAAGAGCTCAAAATATGTACTTGCAGATTCTGCAAAGCGCAGTTTCATAACTGCCCTATCAAAAGGAATGTTCAACCCTGTGAGTTGAATGCACACATCTTAAATGAGTTTCTGAGAATGCCTCTGTCTAGTTTCCTTGTGAAGATATTTCGTATTCCAATATAGGGCTCCAAGCGCTCTGATTGAACGCTTGCCGATTCTACAGAAAGAGTGTTTCAACACTGCTCTATCAAAAGAAAAGTGCAACTGTGTGAGGTGAACGCAAACATCACAAAGCAGTTTCAGAGAATGCTTCTGTCTAGTGTTTACGTGAAGAAAGTCCCGTTTCCAAAGAAGGCCTCAAAAAACTCCAAATATGGACTTGCAGCTTCTGCAAAGGGACTGTTTAAAAACTGCCCTATCAAAAGGAAGGTTCAGCTCTGTGAGTGGAATGCACACATCAGAAAGTAGTTTCTGAGAATGCTTCTGTCTAGTTTTAATGTGAAGATATTTCCTTTTCCACCATCGTCCCCAAAGCGCTCAGAAAGAACACTTACAGATTCCACAAAAAGAGTGTTTCAAAACTGCTCTATCAAAAGAAGTGTTCTACTCTGTGAGTTCAATGCCAACATCACAAAGCAGTTTCAGAGAATGCTTCTGTCTAGTTTTTAGGTGAAGAAATTCCCGTTTCCCCCGAAGGTCTGAAAGAGCTCCAAACATTCACTGGCAGATTCTGCAAAAAGACTGTTTCAAAACTGCTCTATCAATAGGAAGTTTCAACTCTGTGTGTTGAATGCAAACATCGTAAAGAATTTTCTGGGAATGCTTCTGTCTAGTTTTTATATGAAGAGATTTCCTTTTCCACCACAGGCCTCAAAGCGCTCTGTATGAACACTTGCAGATACTACCCAATGGTGTTTTAAAACGGCTCTAACCGGAGAAAACTTCAAATCTGTGAGTTGAGTGCACACAGCACAAAGCAGTTTCAGCTAATTCTTCTGTCTAGTTTGTATGTGAAGAAATTCTCGTTTCCAACGAAGGTCTCAAAGAGCTCAAAATATCCATTACCAGATTATGCAAAATCACAGTTTCAAAACTGCTCTATGAAAAGGAAGGTTCAACTCTGTGAGTTGAATGCACACATCAGAAAGAAGTTTCTGAGAATGCTTCTGCCCAGTTTTAATTTGAAGATATTTTCTTTTCCACCATAGACCACAAAGCTCTCCGTATGAACACTTGCAGATTCTACACAATAGTGTTTCAAAACCGCTCTAACAAGAGAAAGGTTCCAATCTGTGAGTTGAGTGCAGACATCACAAAGCAGTTTCAGAAAATGCTCCTGTCTAGTTTGTATATGAAGAAATTCCCGTTTCCAAAGAAGGCCTCAAAGAGCTCCAAATATCCACTTGCAGATTCTGCAAAAACACAGTTTCGTGACTGCCCTACCAAAAGGAATGTTCAACCCTGTGAGTTGAATGCGCACATCTTAAATCAGTTTCTGAGAATGCTTCTGTCTTGTTTCCATGTGAAGATATTTCGTATTCCACTACAGGGCTCCAAGCGCTCTGAATGAACACTTGCCGATTCTACAGAAAGAGTGTTTCAAAACTGCTCTATGAAAAGAAAGGTGCAACTCTGTGAGTTGAATGCAAACATCACAAAGCAGTTTCAGAGAATGATTCTGTCTAAGTTTTAGGTGAAGAAATTCCCATTTCCCCCGAAAGGTTTTAAAGAGCTCCAAACCTTAACTTGCGGATCCTACAAAAATACTGTTTCAAAACTGCTCTATCCATAGAAAGGTTCAACTCTGTGACTTCAATGCACACATCATAAAGAAGTTTCTGAGAGTGTTTCTGCCCAGTTTTTATGTGATGATATCTCTTCTTGCACCATAAGCCTCAAAGCGCTCCGAATGAACACTTGCACATTCCACAAAAAGAGAGTTTCAAAACTACTCCAGCAACAGAAATTTTCAACTCTGTGAGTTGAATGCACACATCAGAAAGAAGTCTCTGAGAATGCTTCTGTCTAGTTTTTAAGTGAAGATATTTCCTTTTCCACCAGAGGACTCAAAGCACTCCGAATGAATACTTGCATGTGCTACACAATAGTCTTTCAAAACTGGTCTAACCAAAGAAACGTTCAACTCTGTGAGCTGAGTGCACACATCACAAAGCAGTTTCAGAAAATGCTTCTGCTAGTTTGTATGTGAAGAATTCCCTTTTCCAACAAAGGTATCAAAGAGCTCAAAATATGTACTTGCAGATTCTGCAAAGCGCAGTTTCATAACTGCCCTATCAAAAGGAATGTTCAACCCTGTGAGTTGAATGCACACATCTTAAATGAGTTTCTGAGAATGCCTCTGTCTAGTTTCCTTGTGAAGATATTTCGTATTCCAATATAGGGCTCCAAGCGCTCTGATTGAACGCTTGCCGATTCTACAGAAAGAGTGTTTCAACACTGCTCTATCAAAAGAAAAGTGCAACTGTGTGAGGTGAACGCAAACATCACAAAGCAGTTTCAGAGAATGCTTCTGTCTAGTGTTTACGTGAAGAAAGTCCCGTTTCCAAAGAAGGCCTCAAAAAACTCCAAATATGGACTTGCAGCTTCTGCAAAGGGACTGTTTAAAAACTGCCCTATCAAAAGGAAGGTTCAGCTCTGTGAGTGGAATGCACACATCAGAAAGTAGTTTCTGAGAATGCTTCTGTCTAGTTTTAATGTGAAGATATTTCCTTTTCCACCATCGTCCCCAAAGCGCTCAGAAAGAACACTTACAGATTCCACAAAAAGAGTGTTTCAAAACTGCTCTATCAAAAGAAGTGTTCTACTCTGTGAGTTCAATGCCAACATCACAAAGCAGTTTCAGAGAATGCTTCTGTCTAGTTTTTAGGTGAAGAAATTCCCGTTTCCCCCGAAGGTCTGAAAGAGCTCCAAACATTCACTGGCAGATTCTGCAAAAAGACTGTTTCAAAACTGCTCTATCAATAGGAAGTTTCAACTCTGTGTGTTGAATGCAAACATCGTAAAGAATTTTCTGGGAATGCTTCTGTCTAGTTTTTATATGAAGAGATTTCCTTTTCCACCACAGGCCTCAAAGCGCTCTGTATGAACACTTGCAGATACTACCCAATGGTGTTTTAAAACGGCTCTAACCGGAGAAAACTTCAAATCTGTGAGTTGAGTGCACACAGCACAAAGCAGTTTCAGCTAATTCTTCTGTCTAGTTTGTATGTGAAGAAATTCTCGTTTCCAACGAAGGTCTCAAAGAGCTCAAAATATCCATTACCAGATTATGCAAAATCACAGTTTCAAAACTGCTCTATGAAAAGGAAGGTTCAACTCTGTGAGTTGAATGCACACATCAGAAAGAAGTTTCTGAGAATGCTTCTGCCCAGTTTTAATTTGAAGATATTTTCTTTTCCACCATAGACCACAAAGCTCTCCGTATGAACACTTGCAGATTCTACACAATAGTGTTTCAAAACCGCTCTAACAAGAGAAAGGTTCCAATCTGTGAGTTGAGTGCAGACATCACAAAGCAGTTTCAGAAAATGCTCCTGTCTAGTTTGTATATGAAGAAATTCCCGTTTCCAAAGAAGGCCTCAAAGAGCTCCAAATATCCACTTGCAGATTCTGCAAAAACACAGTTTCGTGACTGCCCTACCAAAAGGAATGTTCAACCCTGTGAGTTGAATGCGCACATCTTAAATCAGTTTCTGAGAATGCTTCTGTCTTGTTTCCATGTGAAGATATTTCGTATTCCACTACAGGGCTCCAAGCGCTCTGAATGAACACTTGCCGATTCTACAGAAAGAGTGTTTCAAAACTGCTCTATGAAAAGAAAGGTGCAACTCTGTGAGTTGAATGCAAACATCACAAAGCAGTTTCAGAGAATGATTCTGTCTAAGTTTTAGGTGAAGAAATTCCCATTTCCCCCGAAAGGTTTTAAAGAGCTCCAAACCTTAACTTGCGGATCCTACAAAAATACTGTTTCAAAACTGCTCTATCCATAGAAAGGTTCAACTCTGTGACTTCAATGCACACATCATAAAGAAGTTTCTGAGAGTGTTTCTGCCCAGTTTTTATGTGATGATATCTCTTCTTGCACCATAAGCCTCAAAGCGCTCCGAATGAACACTTGCACATTCCACAAAAAGAGAGTTTCAAAACTACTCCAGCAACAGAAATTTTCAACTCTGTGAGTTGAATGCACACATCAGAAAGAAGTCTCTGAGAATGCTTCTGTCTAGTTTTTAAGTGAAGATATTTCCTTTTCCACCAGAGGACTCAAAGCACTCCGAATGAATACTTGCATGTGCTACACAATAGTCTTTCAAAACTGGTCTAACCAAAGAAACGTTCAACTCTGTGAGCTGAGTGCACACATCACAAAGCAGTTTCAGAAAATGCTTCTGCTAGTTTGTATGTGAAGAATTCCCTTTTCCAACAAAGGTATCAAAGAGCTCAAAATATGTACTTGCAGATTCTGCAAAGCGCAGTTTCATAACTGCCCTATCAAAAGGAATGTTCAACCCTGTGAGTTGAATGCACACATCTTAAATGAGTTTCTGAGAATGCCTCTGTCTAGTTTCCTTGTGAAGATATTTCGTATTCCAATATAGGGCTCCAAGCGCTCTGATTGAACGCTTGCCGATTCTACAGAAAGAGTGTTTCAACACTGCTCTATCAAAAGAAAAGTGCAACTGTGTGAGGTGAACGCAAACATCACAAAGCAGTTTCAGAGAATGCTTCTGTCTAGTGTTTACGTGAAGAAAGTCCCGTTTCCAAAGAAGGCCTCAAAAAACTCCAAATATGGACTTGCAGCTTCTGCAAAGGGACTGTTTAAAAACTGCCCTATCAAAAGGAAGGTTCAGCTCTGTGAGTGGAATGCACACATCAGAAAGTAGTTTCTGAGAATGCTTCTGTCTAGTTTTAATGTGAAGATATTTCCTTTTCCACCATCGTCCCCAAAGCGCTCAGAAAGAACACTTACAGATTCCACAAAAAGAGTGTTTCAAAACTGCTCTATCAAAAGAAGTGTTCTACTCTGTGAGTTCAATGCCAACATCACAAAGCAGTTTCAGAGAATGCTTCTGTCTAGTTTTTAGGTGAAGAAATTCCCGTTTCCCCCGAAGGTCTGAAAGAGCTCCAAACATTCACTGGCAGATTCTGCAAAAAGACTGTTTCAAAACTGCTCTATCAATAGGAAGTTTCAACTCTGTGTGTTGAATGCAAACATCGTAAAGAATTTTCTGGGAATGCTTCTGTCTAGTTTTTATATGAAGAGATTTCCTTTTCCACCACAGGCCTCAAAGCGCTCTGTATGAACACTTGCAGATACTACCCAATGGTGTTTTAAAACGGCTCTAACCGGAGAAAACTTCAAATCTGTGAGTTGAGTGCACACAGCACAAAGCAGTTTCAGCTAATTCTTCTGTCTAGTTTGTATGTGAAGAAATTCTCGTTTCCAACGAAGGTCTCAAAGAGCTCAAAATATCCATTACCAGATTATGCAAAATCACAGTTTCAAAACTGCTCTATGAAAAGGAAGGTTCAACTCTGTGAGTTGAATGCACACATCAGAAAGAAGTTTCTGAGAATGCTTCTGCCCAGTTTTAATTTGAAGATATTTTCTTTTCCACCATAGACCACAAAGCTCTCCGTATGAACACTTGCAGATTCTACACAATAGTGTTTCAAAACCGCTCTAACAAGAGAAAGGTTCCAATCTGTGAGTTGAGTGCAGACATCACAAAGCAGTTTCAGAAAATGCTCCTGTCTAGTTTGTATATGAAGAAATTCCCGTTTCCAAAGAAGGCCTCAAAGAGCTCCAAATATCCACTTGCAGATTCTGCAAAAACACAGTTTCGTGACTGCCCTACCAAAAGGAATGTTCAACCCTGTGAGTTGAATGCGCACATCTTAAATCAGTTTCTGAGAATGCTTCTGTCTTGTTTCCATGTGAAGATATTTCGTATTCCACTACAGGGCTCCAAGCGCTCTGAATGAACACTTGCCGATTCTACAGAAAGAGTGTTTCAAAACTGCTCTATGAAAAGAAAGGTGCAACTCTGTGAGTTGAATGCAAACATCACAAAGCAGTTTCAGAGAATGATTCTGTCTAAGTTTTAGGTGAAGAAATTCCCATTTCCCCCGAAAGGTTTTAAAGAGCTCCAAACCTTAACTTGCGGATCCTACAAAAATACTGTTTCAAAACTGCTCTATCCATAGAAAGGTTCAACTCTGTGACTTCAATGCACACATCATAAAGAAGTTTCTGAGAGTGTTTCTGCCCAGTTTTTATGTGATGATATCTCTTCTTGCACCATAAGCCTCAAAGCGCTCCGAATGAACACTTGCACATTCCACAAAAAGAGAGTTTCAAAACTACTCCAGCAACAGAAATTTTCAACTCTGTGAGTTGAATGCACACATCAGAAAGAAGTCTCTGAGAATGCTTCTGTCTAGTTTTTAAGTGAAGATATTTCCTTTTCCACCAGAGGACTCAAAGCACTCCGAATGAATACTTGCATGTGCTACACAATAGTCTTTCAAAACTGGTCTAACCAAAGAAACGTTCAACTCTGTGAGCTGAGTGCACACATCACAAAGCAGTTTCAGAAAATGCTTCTGCTAGTTTGTATGTGAAGAATTCCCTTTTCCAACAAAGGTATCAAAGAGCTCAAAATATGTACTTGCAGATTCTGCAAAGCGCAGTTTCATAACTGCCCTATCAAAAGGAATGTTCAACCCTGTGAGTTGAATGCACACATCTTAAATGAGTTTCTGAGAATGCCTCTGTCTAGTTTCCTTGTGAAGATATTTCGTATTCCAATATAGGGCTCCAAGCGCTCTGATTGAACGCTTGCCGATTCTACAGAAAGAGTGTTTCAACACTGCTCTATCAAAAGAAAAGTGCAACTGTGTGAGGTGAACGCAAACATCACAAAGCAGTTTCAGAGAATGCTTCTGTCTAGTGTTTACGTGAAGAAAGTCCCGTTTCCAAAGAAGGCCTCAAAAAACTCCAAATATGGACTTGCAGCTTCTGCAAAGGGACTGTTTAAAAACTGCCCTATCAAAAGGAAGGTTCAGCTCTGTGAGTGGAATGCACACATCAGAAAGTAGTTTCTGAGAATGCTTCTGTCTAGTTTTAATGTGAAGATATTTCCTTTTCCACCATCGTCCCCAAAGCGCTCAGAAAGAACACTTACAGATTCCACAAAAAGAGTGTTTCAAAACTGCTCTATCAAAAGAAGTGTTCTACTCTGTGAGTTCAATGCCAACATCACAAAGCAGTTTCAGAGAATGCTTCTGTCTAGTTTTTAGGTGAAGAAATTCCCGTTTCCCCCGAAGGTCTGAAAGAGCTCCAAACATTCACTGGCAGATTCTGCAAAAAGACTGTTTCAAAACTGCTCTATCAATAGGAAGTTTCAACTCTGTGTGTTGAATGCAAACATCGTAAAGAATTTTCTGGGAATGCTTCTGTCTAGTTTTTATATGAAGAGATTTCCTTTTCCACCACAGGCCTCAAAGCGCTCTGTATGAACACTTGCAGATACTACCCAATGGTGTTTTAAAACGGCTCTAACCGGAGAAAACTTCAAATCTGTGAGTTGAGTGCACACAGCACAAAGCAGTTTCAGCTAATTCTTCTGTCTAGTTTGTATGTGAAGAAATTCTCGTTTCCAACGAAGGTCTCAAAGAGCTCAAAATATCCATTACCAGATTATGCAAAATCACAGTTTCAAAACTGCTCTATGAAAAGGAAGGTTCAACTCTGTGAGTTGAATGCACACATCAGAAAGAAGTTTCTGAGAATGCTTCTGCCCAGTTTTAATTTGAAGATATTTTCTTTTCCACCATAGACCACAAAGCTCTCCGTATGAACACTTGCAGATTCTACACAATAGTGTTTCAAAACCGCTCTAACAAGAGAAAGGTTCCAATCTGTGAGTTGAGTGCAGACATCACAAAGCAGTTTCAGAAAATGCTCCTGTCTAGTTTGTATATGAAGAAATTCCCGTTTCCAAAGAAGGCCTCAAAGAGCTCCAAATATCCACTTGCAGATTCTGCAAAAACACAGTTTCGTGACTGCCCTACCAAAAGGAATGTTCAACCCTGTGAGTTGAATGCGCACATCTTAAATCAGTTTCTGAGAATGCTTCTGTCTTGTTTCCATGTGAAGATATTTCGTATTCCACTACAGGGCTCCAAGCGCTCTGAATGAACACTTGCCGATTCTACAGAAAGAGTGTTTCAAAACTGCTCTATGAAAAGAAAGGTGCAACTCTGTGAGTTGAATGCAAACATCACAAAGCAGTTTCAGAGAATGATTCTGTCTAAGTTTTAGGTGAAGAAATTCCCATTTCCCCCGAAAGGTTTTAAAGAGCTCCAAACCTTAACTTGCGGATCCTACAAAAATACTGTTTCAAAACTGCTCTATCCATAGAAAGGTTCAACTCTGTGACTTCAATGCACACATCATAAAGAAGTTTCTGAGAGTGTTTCTGCCCAGTTTTTATGTGATGATATCTCTTCTTGCACCATAAGCCTCAAAGCGCTCCGAATGAACACTTGCACATTCCACAAAAAGAGAGTTTCAAAACTACTCCAGCAACAGAAATTTTCAACTCTGTGAGTTGAATGCACACATCAGAAAGAAGTCTCTGAGAATGCTTCTGTCTAGTTTTTAAGTGAAGATATTTCCTTTTCCACCAGAGGACTCAAAGCACTCCGAATGAATACTTGCATGTGCTACACAATAGTCTTTCAAAACTGGTCTAACCAAAGAAACGTTCAACTCTGTGAGCTGAGTGCACACATCACAAAGCAGTTTCAGAAAATGCTTCTGCTAGTTTGTATGTGAAGAATTCCCTTTTCCAACAAAGGTATCAAAGAGCTCAAAATATGTACTTGCAGATTCTGCAAAGCGCAGTTTCATAACTGCCCTATCAAAAGGAATGTTCAACCCTGTGAGTTGAATGCACACATCTTAAATGAGTTTCTGAGAATGCCTCTGTCTAGTTTTCTTGTGAAGATATTTCGTATTCCAATATAGGGCTCCAAGCGCTCTGATTGAACGCTTGCCGATTCTACAGAAAGAGTGTTTCAACACTGCTCTATCAAAAGAAAAGTGCAACTGTGTGAGGTGAACGCAAACATCACAAAGCAGTTTCAGAGAATGCTTCTGTCTAGTGTTTACGTGAAGAAAGTCCCGTTTCCAAAGAAGGCCTCAAAAAACTCCAAATATGGACTTGCAGCTTCTGCAAAGGGACTGTTTAAAAACTGCCCTATCAAAAGGAAGGTTCAGCTCTGTGAGTGGAATGCACACATCAGAAAGAAGTTTCTGAGAATGCTTCTGTCTAGTTTTAATGTGAAGATATTTCCTTTTCCACCATCGTCCCCAAAGCGCTCAGAAAGAACACTTACAGATTCCACAAAAAGAGTGTTTCAAAACTGCTCTATCAAAAGAAGTGTTCTACTCTGTGAGTTCAATGCCAACATCACAAAGCAGTTTCAGAGAATGCTTCTGTCTAGTTTTTAGGTGAAGAAATTCCCGTTTCCCCCGAAGGTCTGAAAGAGCTCCAAACATTCACTGGCAGATTCTGCAAAAAGACTGTTTCAAAACTGCTCTATCAATAGGAAGTTTCAACTCTGTGTGTTGAATGCAAACATCGTAAAGAATTTTCTGGGAATGCTTCTGTCTAGTTTTTATATGAAGAGATTTCCTTTTCCACCACAGGCCTCAAAGCGCTCTGTATGAACACTTGCAGATACTACCCAATGGTGTTTTAAAACGGCTCTAACCGGAGAAAACTTCAAATCTGTGAGTTGAGTGCACACAGCACAAAGCAGTTTCAGCTAATTCTTCTGTCTAGTTTGTATGTGAAGAAATTCTCGTTTCCAACGAAGGTCTCAAAGAGCTCAAAATATCCATTACCAGATTATGCAAAATCACAGTTTCAAAACTGCTCTATGAAAAGGAAGGTTCAACTCTGTGAGTTGAATGCACACATCAGAAAGAAGTTTCTGAGAATGCTTCTGCCCAGTTTTAATTTGAAGATATTTTCTTTTCCACCATAGACCACAAAGCTCTCCGTATGAACACTTGCAGATTCTACACAATAGTGTTTCAAAACCGCTCTAACAAGAGAAAGGTTCCAATCTGTGAGTTGAGTGCAGACATCACAAAGCAGTTTCAGAAAATGCTCCTGTCTAGTTTGTATATGAAGAAATTCCCGTTTCCAAAGAAGGCCTCAAAGAGCTCCAAATATCCACTTGCAGATTCTGCAAAAACACAGTTTCGTGACTGCCCTACCAAAAGGAATGTTCAACCCTGTGAGTTGAATGCGCACATCTTAAATCAGTTTCTGAGAATGCTTCTGTCTTGTTTCCATGTGAAGATATTTCGTATTCCACTACAGGGCTCCAAGCGCTCTGAATGAACACTTGCCGATTCTACAGAAAGAGTGTTTCAAAACTGCTCTATGAAAAGAAAGGTGCAACTCTGTGAGTTGAATGCAAACATCACAAAGCAGTTTCAGAGAATGATTCTGTCTAAGTTTTAGGTGAAGAAATTCCCATTTCCCCCGAAAGGTTTTAAAGAGCTCCAAACCTTAACTTGCGGATCCTACAAAAATACTGTTTCAAAACTGCTCTATCCATAGAAAGGTTCAACTCTGTGACTTCAATGCACACATCATAAAGAAGTTTCTGAGAGTGTTTCTGCCCAGTTTTTATGTGATGATATCTCTTCTTGCACCATAAGCCTCAAAGCGCTCCGAATGAACACTTGCACATTCCACAAAAAGAGAGTTTCAAAACTACTCCAGCAACAGAAATTTTCAACTCTGTGAGTTGAATGCACACATCAGAAAGAAGTCTCTGAGAATGCTTCTGTCTAGTTTTTAAGTGAAGATATTTCCTTTTCCACCAGAGGACTCAAAGCACTCCGAATGAATACTTGCATGTGCTACACAATAGTCTTTCAAAACTGGTCTAACCAAAGAAACGTTCAACTCTGTGAGCTGAGTGCACACATCACAAAGCAGTTTCAGAAAATGCTTCTGCTAGTTTGTATGTGAAGAATTCCCTTTTCCAACAAAGGTATCAAAGAGCTCAAAATATGTACTTGCAGATTCTGCAAAGCGCAGTTTCATAACTGCCCTATCAAAAGGAATGTTCAACCCTGTGAGTTGAATGCACACATCTTAAATGAGTTTCTGAGAATGCCTCTGTCTAGTTTTCTTGTGAAGATATTTCGTATTCCAATATAGGGCTCCAAGCGCTCTGATTGAACGCTTGCCGATTCTACAGAAAGAGTGTTTCAACACTGCTCTATCAAAAGAAAAGTGCAACTGTGTGAGGTGAACGCAAACATCACAAAGCAGTTTCAGAGAATGCTTCTGTCTAGTGTTTACGTGAAGAAAGTCCCGTTTCCAAAGAAGGCCTCAAAAACCTCCAAATATGGACTTGCAGCTTCTGCAAAGGGACTGTTTAAAAACTGCCCTATCAAAAGGAAGGTTCAGCTCTGTGAGTGGAATGCACACATCAGAAAGAAGTTTCTGAGAATGCTTCTGTCTAGTTTTAATGTGAAGATATTTCCTTTTCCACCATCGTCCCCAAAGCGCTCAGAAAGAACACTTACAGATTCCACAAAAAGAGTGTTTCAAAACTGCTCTATCAAAAGAAGTGTTCTACTCTGTGAGTTCAATGCCAACATCACAAAGCAGTTTCAGAGAATGCTTCTGTCTAGTTTTTAGGTGAAGAAATTCCCGTTTCCCCCGAAGGTCTGAAAGAGCTCCAAACATTCACTGGCAGATTCTGCAAAAAGACTGTTTCAAAACTGCTCTATCAATAGGAAGTTTCAACTCTGTGTGTTGAATGCAAACATCGTAAAGAATTTTCTGGGAATGCTTCTGTCTAGTTTTTATATGAAGAGATTTCCTTTTCCACCACAGGCCTCAAAGCGCTCTGTATGAACACTTGCAGATACTACCCAATGGTGTTTTAAAACGGCTCTAACCGGAGAAAACTTCAAATCTGTGAGTTGAGTGCACACAGCACAAAGCAGTTTCAGATAATTCTTCTGTCTAGTTTGTATGTGAAGAAATTCTCGTTTCCAACGAAGGTCTCAAAGAGCTCAAAATATCCATTACCAGATTATGCAAAATCACAGTTTCAAAACTGCTCTATGAAAAGGAAGGTTCAACTCTGTGAGTTGAATGCACACATCAGAAAGAAGTTTCTGAGAATGCTTCTGCCCAGTTTTAATTTGAAGATATTTTCTTTTCCACCATAGACCACAAAGCTCTCCGTATGAACACTTGCAGATTCTACACAATAGTGTTTCAAAACCGCTCTAACAAGAGAAAGGTTCCAATCTGTGAGTTGAGTGCAGACATCACAAAGCAGTTTCAGAAAATGCTCCTGTCTAGTTTGTATATGAAGAAATTCCCGTTTCCAAAGAAGGCCTCAAAGAGCTCCAAATATCCACTTGCAGATTCTGCAAAAACACAGTTTCGTGACTGCCCTACCAAAAGGAATGTTCAACCCTGTGAGTTGAATGCGCACATCTTAAATCAGTTTCTGAGAATGCTTCTGTCTTGTTTCCATGTGAAGATATTTCGTATTCCACTACAGGGCTCCAAGCGCTCTGAATGAACACTTGCCGATTCTACAGAAAGAGTGTTTCAAAACTGCTCTATGAAAAGAAAGGTGCAACTCTGTGAGTTGAATGCAAACATCACAAAGCAGTTTCAGAGAATGATTCTGTCTAAGTTTTAGGTGAAGAAATTCCCATTTCCCCCGAAAGGTTTTAAAGAGCTCCAAACCTTAACTTGCGGATCCTACAAAAATACTGTTTCAAAACTGCTCTATCCATAGAAAGGTTCAACTCTGTGACTTCAATGCACACATCATAAAGAAGTTTCTGAGAGTGTTTCTGCCCAGTTTTTATGTGATGATATCTCTTCTTGCACCATAAGCCTCAAAGCGCTCCGAATGAACACTTGCACATTCCACAAAAAGAGAGTTTCAAAACTACTCCAGCAACAGAAATTTTCAACTCTGTGAGTTGAATGCACACATCAGAAAGAAGTCTCTGAGAATGCTTCTGTCTAGTTTTTAAGTGAAGATATTTCCTTTTCCACCAGAGGACTCAAAGCACTCCGAATGAATACTTGCATGTGCTACACAATAGTCTTTCAAAACTGGTCTAACGAAAGAAACGTTCAACTCTGTGAGCTGAGTGCACACATCACAAAGCAGTTTCAGAAAATGCTTCTGCTAGTTTGTATGTGAAGAATTCCCTTTTCCAACAAAGGTATCAAAGAGCTCAAAATATGTACTTGCAGATTCTGCAAAGCGCAGTTTCATAACTGCCCTATCAAAAGGAATGTTCAACCCTGTGAGTTGAATGCACACATCTTAAATGAGTTTCTGAGAATGCCTCTGTCTAGTTTTCTTGTGAAGATATTTCGTATTCCAATATAGGGCTCCAAGCGCTCTGATTGAACGCTTGCCGATTCTACAGAAAGAGTGTTTCAACACTGCTCTATCAAAAGAAAAGTGCAACTGTGTGAGGTGAACGCAAACATCACAAAGCAGTTTCAGAGAATGCTTCTGTCTAGTGTTTACGTGAAGAAAGTCCCGTTTCCAAAGAAGGCCTCAAAAACCTCCAAATATGGACTTGCAGCTTCTGCAAAGGGACTGTTTAAAAACTGCCCTATCAAAAGGAAGGTTCAGCTCTGTGAGTGGAATGCACACATCAGAAAGAAGTTTCTGAGAATGCTTCTGTCTAGTTTTAATGTGAAGATATTTCCTTTTCCACCATCGTCCCCAAAGCGCTCAGAAAGAACACTTACAGATTCCACAAAAAGAGTGTTTCAAAACTGCTCTATCAAAAGAAGTGTTCTACTCTGTGAGTTCAATGCCAACATCACAAAGCAGTTTCAGAGAATGCTTCTGTCTAGTTTTTAGGTGAAGAAATTCCCGTTTCCCCCGAAGGTCTGAAAGAGCTCCAAACATTCACTGGCAGATTCTGCAAAAAGACTGTTTCAAAACTGCTCTATCAATAGGAAGTTTCAACTCTGTGTGTTGAATGCAAACATCGTAAAGAATTTTCTGGGAATGCTTCTGTCTAGTTTTTATATGAAGAGATTTCCTTTTCCACCACAGGCCTCAAAGCGCTCTGTATGAACACTTGCAGATACTACCCAATGGTGTTTTAAAACGGCTCTAACCGGAGAAAACTTCAAATCTGTGAGTTGAGTGCACACAGCACAAAGCAGTTTCAGCTAATTCTTCTGTCTAGTTTGTATGTGAAGAAATTCTCGTTTCCAACGAAGGTCTCAAAGAGCTCAAAATATCCATTACCAGATTATGCAAAATCACAGTTTCAAAACTGCTCTATGAAAAGGAAGGTTCAACTCTGTGAGTTGAATGCACACATCAGAAAGAAGTTTCTGAGAATGCTTCTGCCCAGTTTTAATTTGAAGATATTTTCTTTTCCACCATAGACCACAAAGCTCTCCGTATGAACACTTGCAGATTCTACACAATAGTGTTTCAAAACCGCTCTAACAAGAGAAAGGTTCCAATCTGTGAGTTGAGTGCAGACATCACAAAGCAGTTTCAGAAAATGCTCCTGTCTAGTTTGTATATGAAGAAATTCCCGTTTCCAAAGAAGGCCTCAAAGAGCTCCAAATATCCACTTGCAGATTCTGCAAAAACACAGTTTCGTGACTGCCCTACCAAAAGGAATGTTCAACCCTGTGAGTTGAATGCGCACATCTTAAATCAGTTTCTGAGAATGCTTCTGTCTTGTTTCCATGTGAAGATATTTCGTATTCCACTACAGGGCTCCAAGCGCTCTGAATGAACACTTGCCGATTCTACAGAAAGAGTGTTTCAAAACTGCTCTATGAAAAGAAAGGTGCAACTCTGTGAGTTGAATGCAAACATCACAAAGCAGTTTCAGAGAATGATTCTGTCTAAGTTTTAGGTGAAGAAATTCCCATTTCCCCCGAAAGGTTTTAAAGAGCTCCAAACCTTAACTTGCGGATCCTACAAAAATACTGTTTCAAAACTGCTCTATCCATAGAAAGGTTCAACTCTGTGACTTCAATGCACACATCATAAAGAAGTTTCTGAGAGTGTTTCTGCCCAGTTTTTATGTGATGATATCTCTTCTTGCACCATAAGCCTCAAAGCGCTCCGAATGAACACTTGCACATTCCACAAAAAGAGAGTTTCAAAACTACTCCAGCAACAGAAATTTTCAACTCTGTGAGTTGAATGCACACATCAGAAAGAAGTCTCTGAGAATGCTTCTGTCTAGTTTTTAAGTGAAGATATTTCCTTTTCCACCAGAGGACTCAAAGCACTCCGAATGAATACTTGCATGTGCTACACAATAGTCTTTCAAAACTGGTCTAACCAAAGAAACGTTCAACTCTGTGAGCTGAGTGCACACATCACAAAGCAGTTTCAGAAAATGCTTCTGCTAGTTTGTATGTGAAGAATTCCCTTTTCCAACAAAGGTATCAAAGAGCTCAAAATATGTACTTGCAGATTCTGCAAAGCGCAGTTTCATAACTGCCCTATCAAAAGGAATGTTCAACCCTGTGAGTTGAATGCACACATCTTAAATGAGTTTCTGAGAATGCCTCTGTCTAGTTTCCTTGTGAAGATATTTCGTATTCCAATATAGGGCTCCAAGCGCTCTGATTGAACGCTTGCCGATTCTACAGAAAGAGTGTTTCAACACTGCTCTATCAAAAGAAAAGTGCAACTGTGTGAGGTGAACGCAAACATCACAAAGCAGTTTCAGAGAATGCTTCTGTCTAGTGTTTACGTGAAGAAAGTCCCGTTTCCAAAGAAGGCCTCAAAAAACTCCAAATATGGACTTGCAGCTTCTGCAAAGGGACTGTTTAAAAACTGCCCTATCAAAAGGAAGGTTCAGCTCTGTGAGTGGAATGCACACATCAGAAAGAAGTTTCTGAGAATGCTTCTGTCTAGTTTTAATGTGAAGATATTTCCTTTTCCACCATCGTCCCCAAAGCGCTCAGAAAGAACACTTACAGATTCCACAAAAAGAGTGTTTCAAAACTGCTCTATCAAAAGAAGTGTTCTACTCTGTGAGTTCAATGCCAACATCACAAAGCAGTTTCAGAGAATGCTTCTGTCTAGTTTTTAGGTGAAGAAATTCCCGTTTCCCCCGAAGGTCTGAAAGAGCTCCAAACATTCACTGGCAGATTCTGCAAAAAGACTGTTTCAAAACTGCTCTATCAATAGGAAGTTTCAACTCTGTGTGTTGAATGCAAACATCGTAAAGAATTTTCTGGGAATGCTTCTGTCTAGTTTTTATATGAAGAGATTTCCTTTTCCACCACAGGCCTCAAAGCGCTCTGTATGAACACTTGCAGATACTACCCAATGGTGTTTTAAAACGGCTCTAACCGGAGAAAACTTCAAATCTGTGAGTTGAGTGCACACAGCACAAAGCAGTTTCAGCTAATTCTTCTGTCTAGTTTGTATGTGAAGAAATTCTCGTTTCCAACGAAGGTCTCAAAGAGCTCAAAATATCCATTACCAGATTATGCAAAATCACAGTTTCAAAACTGCTCTATGAAAAGGAAGGTTCAACTCTGTGAGTTGAATGCACACATCAGAAAGAAGTTTCTGAGAATGCTTCTGCCCAGTTTTAATTTGAAGATATTTTCTTTTCCACCATAGACCACAAAGCTCTCCGTATGAACACTTGCAGATTCTACACAATAGTGTTTCAAAACCGCTCTAACAAGAGAAAGGTTCCAATCTGTGAGTTGAGTGCAGACATCACAAAGCAGTTTCAGAAAATGCTCCTGTCTAGTTTGTATATGAAGAAATTCCCGTTTCCAAAGAAGGCCTCAAAGAGCTCCAAATATCCACTTGCAGATTCTGCAAAAACACAGTTTCGTGACTGCCCTACCAAAAGGAATGTTCAACCCTGTGAGTTGAATGCGCACATCTTAAATCAGTTTCTGAGAATGCTTCTGTCTTGTTTCCATGTGAAGATATTTCGTATTCCACTACAGGGCTCCAAGCGCTCTGAATGAACACTTGCCGATTCTACAGAAAGAGTGTTTCAAAACTGCTCTATGAAAAGAAAGGTGCAACTCTGTGAGTTGAATGCAAACATCACAAAGCAGTTTCAGAGAATGATTCTGTCTAAGTTTTAGGTGAAGAAATTCCCATTTCCCCCGAAAGGTTTTAAAGAGCTCCAAACCTTAACTTGCGGATCCTACAAAAATACTGTTTCAAAACTGCTCTATCCATAGAAAGGTTCAACTCTGTGACTTCAATGCACACATCATAAAGAAGTTTCTGAGAGTGTTTCTGCCCAGTTTTTATGTGATGATATCTCTTCTTGCACCATAAGCCTCAAAGCGCTCCGAATGAACACTTGCACATTCCACAAAAAGAGAGTTTCAAAACTACTCCAGCAACAGAAATTTTCAACTCTGTGAGTTGAATGCACACATCAGAAAGAAGTCTCTGAGAATGCTTCTGTCTAGTTTTTAAGTGAAGATATTTCCTTTTCCACCAGAGGACTCAAAGCACTCCGAATGAATACTTGCATGTGCTACACAATAGTCTTTCAAAACTGGTCTAACCAAAGAAACGTTCAACTCTGTGAGCTGAGTGCACACATCACAAAGCAGTTTCAGAAAATGCTTCTGCTAGTTTGTATGTGAAGAATTCCCTTTTCCAACAAAGGTATCAAAGAGCTCAAAATATGTACTTGCAGATTCTGCAAAGCGCAGTTTCATAACTGCCCTATCAAAAGGAATGTTCAACCCTGTGAGTTGAATGCACACATCTTAAATGAGTTTCTGAGAATGCCTCTGTCTAGTTTTCTTGTGAAGATATTTCGTATTCCAATATAGGGCTCCAAGCGCTCTGATTGAACGCTTGCCGATTCTACAGAAAGAGTGTTTCAACACTGCTCTATCAAAAGAAAAGTGCAACTGTGTGAGGTGAACGCAAACATCACAAAGCAGTTTCAGAGAATGCTTCTGTCTAGTGTTTACGTGAAGAAAGTCCCGTTTCCAAAGAAGGCCTCAAAAAACTCCAAATATGGACTTGCAGCTTCTGCAAAGGGACTGTTTAAAAACTGCCCTATCAAAAGGAAGGTTCAGCTCTGTGAGTGGAATGCACACATCAGAAAGAAGTTTCTGAGAATGCTTCTGTCTAGTTTTAATGTGAAGATATTTCCTTTTCCACCATCGTCCCCAAAGCGCTCAGAAAGAACACTTACAGATTCCACAAAAAGAGTGTTTCAAAACTGCTCTATCAAAAGAAGTGTTCTACTCTGTGAGTTCAATGCCAACATCACAAAGCAGTTTCAGAGAATGCTTCTGTCTAGTTTTTAGGTGAAGAAATTCCCGTTTCCCCCGAAGGTCTGAAAGAGCTCCAAACATTCACTGGCAGATTCTGCAAAAAGACTGTTTCAAAACTGCTCTATCAATAGGAAGTTTCAACTCTGTGTGTTGAATGCAAACATCGTAAAGAATTTTCTGGGAATGCTTCTGTCTAGTTTTTATATGAAGAGATTTCCTTTTCCACCACAGGCCTCAAAGCGCTCTGTATGAACACTTGCAGATACTACCCAATGGTGTTTTAAAACGGCTCTAACCGGAGAAAACTTCAAATCTGTGAGTTGAGTGCACACAGCACAAAGCAGTTTCAGCTAATTCTTCTGTCTAGTTTGTATGTGAAGAAATTCTCGTTTCCAACGAAGGTCTCAAAGAGCTCAAAATATCCATTACCAGATTATGCAAAATCACAGTTTCAAAACTGCTCTATGAAAAGGAAGGTTCAACTCTGTGAGTTGAATGCACACATCAGAAAGAAGTTTCTGAGAATGCTTCTGCCCAGTTTTAATTTGAAGATATTTTCTTTTCCACCATAGACCACAAAGCTCTCCGTATGAACACTTGCAGATTCTACACAATAGTGTTTCAAAACCGCTCTAACAAGAGAAAGGTTCCAATCTGTGAGTTGAGTGCAGACATCACAAAGCAGTTTCAGAAAATGCTCCTGTCTAGTTTGTATATGAAGAAATTCCCGTTTCCAAAGAAGGCCTCAAAGAGCTCCAAATATCCACTTGCAGATTCTGCAAAAACACAGTTTCGTGACTGCCCTACCAAAAGGAATGTTCAACCCTGTGAGTTGAATGCGCACATCTTAAATCAGTTTCTGAGAATGCTTCTGTCTTGTTTCCATGTGAAGATATTTCGTATTCCACTACAGGGCTCCAAGCGCTCTGAATGAACACTTGCCGATTCTACAGAAAGAGTGTTTCAAAACTGCTCTATGAAAAGAAAGGTGCAACTCTGTGAGTTGAATGCAAACATCACAAAGCAGTTTCAGAGAATGATTCTGTCTAAGTTTTAGGTGAAGAAATTCCCATTTCCCCCGAAAGGTTTTAAAGAGCTCCAAACCTTAACTTGCGGATCCTACAAAAATACTGTTTCAAAACTGCTCTATCCATAGAAAGGTTCAACTCTGTGACTTCAATGCACACATCATAAAGAAGTTTCTGAGAGTGTTTCTGCCCAGTTTTTATGTGATGATATCTCTTCTTGCACCATAAGCCTCAAAGCGCTCCGAATGAACACTTGCACATTCCACAAAAAGAGAGTTTCAAAACTACTCCAGCAACAGAAATTTTCAACTCTGTGAGTTGAATGCACACATCAGAAAGAAGTCTCTGAGAATGCTTCTGTCTAGTTTTTAAGTGAAGATATTTCCTTTTCCACCAGAGGACTCAAAGCACTCCGAATGAATACTTGCATGTGCTACACAATAGTCTTTCAAAACTGGTCTAACCAAAGAAACGTTCAACTCTGTGAGCTGAGTGCACACATCACAAAGCAGTTTCAGAAAATGCTTCTGCTAGTTTGTATGTGAAGAATTCCCTTTTCCAACAAAGGTATCAAAGAGCTCAAAATATGTACTTGCAGATTCTGCAAAGCGCAGTTTCATAACTGCCCTATCAAAAGGAATGTTCAACCCTGTGAGTTGAATGCACACATCTTAAATGAGTTTCTGAGAATGCCTCTGTCTAGTTTTCTTGTGAAGATATTTCGTATTCCAATATAGGGCTCCAAGCGCTCTGATTGAACGCTTGCCGATTCTACAGAAAGAGTGTTTCAACACTGCTCTATCAAAAGAAAAGTGCAACTGTGTGAGGTGAACGCAAACATCACAAAGCAGTTTCAGAGAATGCTTCTGTCTAGTGTTTACGTGAAGAAAGTCCCGTTTCCAAAGAAGGCCTCAAAAAACTCCAAATATGGACTTGCAGCTTCTGCAAAGGGACTGTTTAAAAACTGCCCTATCAAAAGGAAGGTTCAGCTCTGTGAGTGGAATGCACACATCAGAAAGAAGTTTCTGAGAATGCTTCTGTCTAGTTTTAATGTGAAGATATTTCCTTTTCCACCATCGTCCCCAAAGCGCTCAGAAAGAACACTTACAGATTCCACAAAAAGAGTGTTTCAAAACTGCTCTATCAAAAGAAGTGTTCTACTCTGTGAGTTCAATGCCAACATCACAAAGCAGTTTCAGAGAATGCTTCTGTCTAGTTTTTAGGTGAAGAAATTCCCGTTTCCCCCGAAGGTCTGAAAGAGCTCCAAACATTCACTGGCAGATTCTGCAAAAAGACTGTTTCAAAACTGCTCTATCAATAGGAAGTTTCAACTCTGTGTGTTGAATGCAAACATCGTAAAGAATTTTCTGGGAATGCTTCTGTCTAGTTTTTATATGAAGAGATTTCCTTTTCCACCACAGGCCTCAAAGCGCTCTGTATGAACACTTGCAGATACTACCCAATGGTGTTTTAAAACGGCTCTAACCGGAGAAAACTTCAAATCTGTGAGTTGAGTGCACACAGCACAAAGCAGTTTCAGCTAATTCTTCTGTCTAGTTTGTATGTGAAGAAATTCTCGTTTCCAACGAAGGTCTCAAAGAGCTCAAAATATCCATTACCAGATTATGCAAAATCACAGTTTCAAAACTGCTCTATGAAAAGGAAGGTTCAACTCTGTGAGTTGAATGCACACATCAGAAAGAAGTTTCTGAGAATGCTTCTGCCCAGTTTTAATTTGAAGATATTTTCTTTTCCACCATAGACCACAAAGCTCTCCGTATGAACACTTGCAGATTCTACACAATAGTGTTTCAAAACCGCTCTAACAAGAGAAAGGTTCCAATCTGTGAGTTGAGTGCAGACATCACAAAGCAGTTTCAGAAAATGCTCCTGTCTAGTTTGTATATGAAGAAATTCCCGTTTCCAAAGAAGGCCTCAAAGAGCTCCAAATATCCACTTGCAGATTCTGCAAAAACACAGTTTCGTGACTGCCCTACCAAAAGGAATGTTCAACCCTGTGAGTTGAATGCGCACATCTTAAATCAGTTTCTGAGAATGCTTCTGTCTTGTTTCCATGTGAAGATATTTCGTATTCCACTACAGGGCTCCAAGCGCTCTGAATGAACACTTGCCGATTCTACAGAAAGAGTGTTTCAAAACTGCTCTATGAAAAGAAAGGTGCAACTCTGTGAGTTGAATGCAAACATCACAAAGCAGTTTCAGAGAATGATTCTGTCTAAGTTTTAGGTGAAGAAATTCCCATTTCCCCCGAAAGGTTTTAAAGAGCTCCAAACCTTAACTTGCGGATCCTACAAAAATACTGTTTCAAAACTGCTCTATCCATAGAAAGGTTCAACTCTGTGACTTCAATGCACACATCATAAAGAAGTTTCTGAGAGTGTTTCTGCCCAGTTTTTATGTGATGATATCTCTTCTTGCACCATAAGCCTCAAAGCGCTCCGAATGAACACTTGCACATTCCACAAAAAGAGAGTTTCAAAACTACTCCAGCAACAGAAATTTTCAACTCTGTGAGTTGAATGCACACATCAGAAAGAAGTCTCTGAGAATGCTTCTGTCTAGTTTTTAAGTGAAGATATTTCCTTTTCCACCAGAGGACTCAAAGCACTCCGAATGAATACTTGCATGTGCTACACAATAGTCTTTCAAAACTGGTCTAACCAAAGAAACGTTCAACTCTGTGAGCTGAGTGCACACATCACAAAGCAGTTTCAGAAAATGCTTCTGCTAGTTTGTATGTGAAGAATTCCCTTTTCCAACAAAGGTATCAAAGAGCTCAAAATATGTACTTGCAGATTCTGCAAAGCGCAGTTTCATAACTGCCCTATCAAAAGGAATGTTCAACCCTGTGAGTTGAATGCACACATCTTAAATGAGTTTCTGAGAATGCCTCTGTCTAGTTTTCTTGTGAAGATATTTCGTATTCCAATATAGGGCTCCAAGCGCTCTGATTGAACGCTTGCCGATTCTACAGAAAGAGTGTTTCAACACTGCTCTATCAAAAGAAAAGTGCAACTGTGTGAGGTGAACGCAAACATCACAAAGCAGTTTCAGAGAATGCTTCTGTCTAGTGTTTACGTGAAGAAAGTCCCGTTTCCAAAGAAGGCCTCAAAAACCTCCAAATATGGACTTGCAGCTTCTGCAAAGGGACTGTTTAAAAACTGCCCTATCAAAAGGAAGGTTCAGCTCTGTGAGTGGAATGCACACATCAGAAAGAAGTTTCTGAGAATGCTTCTGTCTAGTTTTAATGTGAAGATATTTCCTTTTCCACCATCGTCCCCAAAGCGCTCAGAAAGAACACTTACAGATTCCACAAAAAGAGTGTTTCAAAACTGCTCTATCAAAAGAAGTGTTCTACTCTGTGAGTTCAATGCCAACATCACAAAGCAGTTTCAGAGAATGCTTCTGTCTAGTTTTTAGGTGAAGAAATTCCCGTTTCCCCCGAAGGTCTGAAAGAGCTCCAAACATTCACTGGCAGATTCTGCAAAAAGACTGTTTCAAAACTGCTCTATCAATAGGAAGTTTCAACTCTGTGTGTTGAATGCAAACATCGTAAAGAATTTTCTGGGAATGCTTCTGTCTAGTTTTTATATGAAGAGATTTCCTTTTCCACCACAGGCCTCAAAGCGCTCTGTATGAACACTTGCAGATACTACCCAATGGTGTTTTAAAACGGCTCTAACCGGAGAAAACTTCAAATCTGTGAGTTGAGTGCACACAGCACAAAGCAGTTTCAGCTAATTCTTCTGTCTAGTTTGTATGTGAAGAAATTCTCGTTTCCAACGAAGGTCTCAAAGAGCTCAAAATATCCATTACCAGATTATGCAAAATCACAGTTTCAAAACTGCTCTATGAAAAGGAAGGTTCAACTCTGTGAGTTGAATGCACACATCAGAAAGAAGTTTCTGAGAATGCTTCTGCCCAGTTTTAATTTGAAGATATTTTCTTTTCCACCATAGACCACAAAGCTCTCCGTATGAACACTTGCAGATTCTACACAATAGTGTTTCAAAACCGCTCTAACAAGAGAAAGGTTCCAATCTGTGAGTTGAGTGCAGACATCACAAAGCAGTTTCAGAAAATGCTCCTGTCTAGTTTGTATATGAAGAAATTCCCGTTTCCAAAGAAGGCCTCAAAGAGCTCCAAATATCCACTTGCAGATTCTGCAAAAACACAGTTTCGTGACTGCCCTACCAAAAGGAATGTTCAACCCTGTGAGTTGAATGCGCACATCTTAAATCAGTTTCTGAGAATGCTTCTGTCTTGTTTCCATGTGAAGATATTTCGTATTCCACTACAGGGCTCCAAGCGCTCTGAATGAACACTTGCCGATTCTACAGAAAGAGTGTTTCAAAACTGCTCTATGAAAAGAAAGGTGCAACTCTGTGAGTTGAATGCAAACATCACAAAGCAGTTTCAGAGAATGATTCTGTCTAAGTTTTAGGTGAAGAAATTCCCATTTCCCCCGAAAGGTTTTAAAGAGCTCCAAACCTTAACTTGCGGATCCTACAAAAATACTGTTTCAAAACTGCTCTATCCATAGAAAGGTTCAACTCTGTGACTTCAATGCACACATCATAAAGAAGTTTCTGAGAGTGTTTCTGCCCAGTTTTTATGTGATGATATCTCTTCTTGCACCATAAGCCTCAAAGCGCTCCGAATGAACACTTGCACATTCCACAAAAAGAGAGTTTCAAAACTACTCCAGCAACAGAAATTTTCAACTCTGTGAGTTGAATGCACACATCAGAAAGAAGTCTCTGAGAATGCTTCTGTCTAGTTTTTAAGTGAAGATATTTCCTTTTCCACCAGAGGACTCAAAGCACTCCGAATGAATACTTGCATGTGCTACACAATAGTCTTTCAAAACTGGTCTAACGAAAGAAACGTTCAACTCTGTGAGCTGAGTGCACACATCACAAAGCAGTTTCAGAAAATGCTTCTGCTAGTTTGTATGTGAAGAATTCCCTTTTCCAACAAAGGTATCAAAGAGCTCAAAATATGTACTTGCAGATTCTGCAAAGCGCAGTTTCATAACTGCCCTATCAAAAGGAATGTTCAACCCTGTGAGTTGAATGCACACATCTTAAATGAGTTTCTGAGAATGCCTCTGTCTAGTTTTCTTGTGAAGATATTTCGTATTCCAATATAGGGCTCCAAGCGCTCTGATTGAACGCTTGCCGATTCTACAGAAAGAGTGTTTCAACACTGCTCTATCAAAAGAAAAGTGCAACTGTGTGAGGTGAACGCAAACATCACAAAGCAGTTTCAGAGAATGCTTCTGTCTAGTGTTTACGTGAAGAAAGTCCCGTTTCCAAAGAAGGCCTCAAAAACCTCCAAATATGGACTTGCAGCTTCTGCAAAGGGACTGTTTAAAAACTGCCCTATCAAAAGGAAGGTTCAGCTCTGTGAGTGGAATGCACACATCAGAAAGAAGTTTCTGAGAATGCTTCTGTCTAGTTTTAATGTGAAGATATTTCCTTTTCCACCATCGTCCCCAAAGCGCTCAGAAAGAACACTTACAGATTCCACAAAAAGAGTGTTTCAAAACTGCTCTATCAAAAGAAGTGTTCTACTCTGTGAGTTCAATGCCAACATCACAAAGCAGTTTCAGAGAATGCTTCTGTCTAGTTTTTAGGTGAAGAAATTCCCGTTTCCCCCGAAGGTCTGAAAGAGCTCCAAACATTCACTGGCAGATTCTGCAAAAAGACTGTTTCAAAACTGCTCTATCAATAGGAAGTTTCAACTCTGTGTGTTGAATGCAAACATCGTAAAGAATTTTCTGGGAATGCTTCTGTCTAGTTTTTATATGAAGAGATTTCCTTTTCCACCACAGGCCTCAAAGCGCTCTGTATGAACACTTGCAGATACTACCCAATGGTGTTTTAAAACGGCTCTAACCGGAGAAAACTTCAAATCTGTGAGTTGAGTGCACACAGCACAAAGCAGTTTCAGCTAATTCTTCTGTCTAGTTTGTATGTGAAGAAATTCTCGTTTCCAACGAAGGTCTCAAAGAGCTCAAAATATCCATTACCAGATTATGCAAAATCACAGTTTCAAAACTGCTCTATGAAAAGGAAGGTTCAACTCTGTGAGTTGAATGCACACATCAGAAAGAAGTTTCTGAGAATGCTTCTGCCCAGTTTTAATTTGAAGATATTTTCTTTTCCACCATAGACCACAAAGCTCTCCGTATGAACACTTGCAGATTCTACACAATAGTGTTTCAAAACCGCTCTAACAAGAGAAAGGTTCCAATCTGTGAGTTGAGTGCAGACATCACAAAGCAGTTTCAGAAAATGCTCCTGTCTAGTTTGTATATGAAGAAATTCCCGTTTCCAAAGAAGGCCTCAAAGAGCTCCAAATATCCACTTGCAGATTCTGCAAAAACACAGTTTCGTGACTGCCCTACCAAAAGGAATGTTCAACCCTGTGAGTTGAATGCGCACATCTTAAATCAGTTTCTGAGAATGCTTCTGTCTTGTTTCCATGTGAAGATATTTCGTATTCCACTACAGGGCTCCAAGCGCTCTGAATGAACACTTGCCGATTCTACAGAAAGAGTGTTTCAAAACTGCTCTATGAAAAGAAAGGTGCAACTCTGTGAGTTGAATGCAAACATCACAAAGCAGTTTCAGAGAATGATTCTGTCTAAGTTTTAGGTGAAGAAATTCCCATTTCCCCCGAAAGGTTTTAAAGAGCTCCAAACCTTAACTTGCGGATCCTACAAAAATACTGTTTCAAAACTGCTCTATCCATAGAAAGGTTCAACTCTGTGACTTCAATGCACACATCATAAAGAAGTTTCTGAGAGTGTTTCTGCCCAGTTTTTATGTGATGATATCTCTTCTTGCACCATAAGCCTCAAAGCGCTCCGAATGAACACTTGCACATTCCACAAAAAGAGAGTTTCAAAACTACTCCAGCAACAGAAATTTTCAACTCTGTGAGTTGAATGCACACATCAGAAAGAAGTCTCTGAGAATGCTTCTGTCTAGTTTTTAAGTGAAGATATTTCCTTTTCCACCAGAGGACTCAAAGCACTCCGAATGAATACTTGCATGTGCTACACAATAGTCTTTCAAAACTGGTCTAACCAAAGAAACGTTCAACTCTGTGAGCTGAGTGCACACATCACAAAGCAGTTTCAGAAAATGCTTCTGCTAGTTTGTATGTGAAGAATTCCCTTTTCCAACAAAGGTATCAAAGAGCTCAAAATATGTACTTGCAGATTCTGCAAAGCGCAGTTTCATAACTGCCCTATCAAAAGGAATGTTCAACCCTGTGAGTTGAATGCACACATCTTAAATGAGTTTCTGAGAATGCCTCTGTCTAGTTTCCTTGTGAAGATATTTCGTATTCCAATATAGGGCTCCAAGCGCTCTGATTGAACGCTTGCCGATTCTACAGAAAGAGTGTTTCAACACTGCTCTATCAAAAGAAAAGTGCAACTGTGTGAGGTGAACGCAAACATCACAAAGCAGTTTCAGAGAATGCTTCTGTCTAGTGTTTACGTGAAGAAAGTCCCGTTTCCAAAGAAGGCCTCAAAAAACTCCAAATATGGACTTGCAGCTTCTGCAAAGGGACTGTTTAAAAACTGCCCTATCAAAAGGAAGGTTCAGCTCTGTGAGTGGAATGCACACATCAGAAAGAAGTTTCTGAGAATGCTTCTGTCTAGTTTTAATGTGAAGATATTTCCTTTTCCACCATCGTCCCCAAAGCGCTCAGAAAGAACACTTACAGATTCCACAAAAAGAGTGTTTCAAAACTGCTCTATCAAAAGAAGTGTTCTACTCTGTGAGTTCAATGCCAACATCACAAAGCAGTTTCAGAGAATGCTTCTGTCTAGTTTTTAGGTGAAGAAATTCCCGTTTCCCCCGAAGGTCTGAAAGAGCTCCAAACATTCACTGGCAGATTCTGCAAAAAGACTGTTTCAAAACTGCTCTATCAATAGGAAGTTTCAACTCTGTGTGTTGAATGCAAACATCGTAAAGAATTTTCTGGGAATGCTTCTGTCTAGTTTTTATATGAAGAGATTTCCTTTTCCACCACAGGCCTCAAAGCGCTCTGTATGAACACTTGCAGATACTACCCAATGGTGTTTTAAAACGGCTCTAACCGGAGAAAACTTCAAATCTGTGAGTTGAGTGCACACAGCACAAAGCAGTTTCAGCTAATTCTTCTGTCTAGTTTGTATGTGAAGAAATTCTCGTTTCCAACGAAGGTCTCAAAGAGCTCAAAATATCCATTACCAGATTATGCAAAATCACAGTTTCAAAACTGCTCTATGAAAAGGAAGGTTCAACTCTGTGAGTTGAATGCACACATCAGAAAGAAGTTTCTGAGAATGCTTCTGCCCAGTTTTAATTTGAAGATATTTTCTTTTCCACCATAGACCACAAAGCTCTCCGTATGAACACTTGCAGATTCTACACAATAGTGTTTCAAAACCGCTCTAACAAGAGAAAGGTTCCAATCTGTGAGTTGAGTGCAGACATCACAAAGCAGTTTCAGAAAATGCTCCTGTCTAGTTTGTATATGAAGAAATTCCCGTTTCCAAAGAAGGCCTCAAAGAGCTCCAAATATCCACTTGCAGATTCTGCAAAAACACAGTTTCGTGACTGCCCTACCAAAAGGAATGTTCAACCCTGTGAGTTGAATGCGCACATCTTAAATCAGTTTCTGAGAATGCTTCTGTCTTGTTTCCATGTGAAGATATTTCGTATTCCACTACAGGGCTCCAAGCGCTCTGAATGAACACTTGCCGATTCTACAGAAAGAGTGTTTCAAAACTGCTCTATGAAAAGAAAGGTGCAACTCTGTGAGTTGAATGCAAACATCACAAAGCAGTTTCAGAGAATGATTCTGTCTAAGTTTTAGGTGAAGAAATTCCCATTTCCCCCGAAAGGTTTTAAAGAGCTCCAAACCTTAACTTGCGGATCCTACAAAAATACTGTTTCAAAACTGCTCTATCCATAGAAAGGTTCAACTCTGTGACTTCAATGCACACATCATAAAGAAGTTTCTGAGAGTGTTTCTGCCCAGTTTTTATGTGATGATATCTCTTCTTGCACCATAAGCCTCAAAGCGCTCCGAATGAACACTTGCACATTCCACAAAAAGAGAGTTTCAAAACTACTCCAGCAACAGAAATTTTCAACTCTGTGAGTTGAATGCACACATCAGAAAGAAGTCTCTGAGAATGCTTCTGTCTAGTTTTTAAGTGAAGATATTTCCTTTTCCACCAGAGGACTCAAAGCACTCCGAATGAATACTTGCATGTGCTACACAATAGTCTTTCAAAACTGGTCTAACCAAAGAAACGTTCAACTCTGTGAGCTGAGTGCACACATCACAAAGCAGTTTCAGAAAATGCTTCTGCTAGTTTGTATGTGAAGAATTCCCTTTTCCAACAAAGGTATCAAAGAGCTCAAAATATGTACTTGCAGATTCTGCAAAGCGCAGTTTCATAACTGCCCTATCAAAAGGAATGTTCAACCCTGTGAGTTGAATGCACACATCTTAAATGAGTTTCTGAGAATGCCTCTGTCTAGTTTTCTTGTGAAGATATTTCGTATTCCAATATAGGGCTCCAAGCGCTCTGATTGAACGCTTGCCGATTCTACAGAAAGAGTGTTTCAACACTGCTCTATCAAAAGAAAAGTGCAACTGTGTGAGGTGAACGCAAACATCACAAAGCAGTTTCAGAGAATGCTTCTGTCTAGTGTTTACGTGAAGAAAGTCCCGTTTCCAAAGAAGGCCTCAAAAAACTCCAAATATGGACTTGCAGCTTCTGCAAAGGGACTGTTTAAAAACTGCCCTATCAAAAGGAAGGTTCAGCTCTGTGAGTGGAATGCACACATCAGAAAGAAGTTTCTGAGAATGCTTCTGTCTAGTTTTAATGTGAAGATATTTCCTTTTCCACCATCGTCCCCAAAGCGCTCAGAAAGAACACTTACAGATTCCACAAAAAGAGTGTTTCAAAACTGCTCTATCAAAAGAAGTGTTCTACTCTGTGAGTTCAATGCCAACATCACAAAGCAGTTTCAGAGAATGCTTCTGTCTAGTTTTTAGGTGAAGAAATTCCCGTTTCCCCCGAAGGTCTGAAAGAGCTCCAAACATTCACTGGCAGATTCTGCAAAAAGACTGTTTCAAAACTGCTCTATCAATAGGAAGTTTCAACTCTGTGTGTTGAATGCAAACATCGTAAAGAATTTTCTGGGAATGCTTCTGTCTAGTTTTTATATGAAGAGATTTCCTTTTCCACCACAGGCCTCAAAGCGCTCTGTATGAACACTTGCAGATACTACCCAATGGTGTTTTAAAACGGCTCTAACCGGAGAAAACTTCAAATCTGTGAGTTGAGTGCACACAGCACAAAGCAGTTTCAGCTAATTCTTCTGTCTAGTTTGTATGTGAAGAAATTCTCGTTTCCAACGAAGGTCTCAAAGAGCTCAAAATATCCATTACCAGATTATGCAAAATCACAGTTTCAAAACTGCTCTATGAAAAGGAAGGTTCAACTCTGTGAGTTGAATGCACACATCAGAAAGAAGTTTCTGAGAATGCTTCTGCCCAGTTTTAATTTGAAGATATTTTCTTTTCCACCATAGACCACAAAGCTCTCCGTATGAACACTTGCAGATTCTACACAATAGTGTTTCAAAACCGCTCTAACAAGAGAAAGGTTCCAATCTGTGAGTTGAGTGCAGACATCACAAAGCAGTTTCAGAAAATGCTCCTGTCTAGTTTGTATATGAAGAAATTCCCGTTTCCAAAGAAGGCCTCAAAGAGCTCCAAATATCCACTTGCAGATTCTGCAAAAACACAGTTTCGTGACTGCCCTACCAAAAGGAATGTTCAACCCTGTGAGTTGAATGCGCACATCTTAAATCAGTTTCTGAGAATGCTTCTGTCTTGTTTCCATGTGAAGATATTTCGTATTCCACTACAGGGCTCCAAGCGCTCTGAATGAACACTTGCCGATTCTACAGAAAGAGTGTTTCAAAACTGCTCTATGAAAAGAAAGGTGCAACTCTGTGAGTTGAATGCAAACATCACAAAGCAGTTTCAGAGAATGATTCTGTCTAAGTTTTAGGTGAAGAAATTCCCATTTCCCCCGAAAGGTTTTAAAGAGCTCCAAACCTTAACTTGCGGATCCTACAAAAATACTGTTTCAAAACTGCTCTATCCATAGAAAGGTTCAACTCTGTGACTTCAATGCACACATCATAAAGAAGTTTCTGAGAGTGTTTCTGCCCAGTTTTTATGTGATGATATCTCTTCTTGCACCATAAGCCTCAAAGCGCTCCGAATGAACACTTGCACATTCCACAAAAAGAGAGTTTCAAAACTACTCCAGCAACAGAAATTTTCAACTCTGTGAGTTGAATGCACACATCAGAAAGAAGTCTCTGAGAATGCTTCTGTCTAGTTTTTAAGTGAAGATATTTCCTTTTCCACCAGAGGACTCAAAGCACTCCGAATGAATACTTGCATGTGCTACACAATAGTCTTTCAAAACTGGTCTAACCAAAGAAACGTTCAACTCTGTGAGCTGAGTGCACACATCACAAAGCAGTTTCAGAAAATGCTTCTGCTAGTTTGTATGTGAAGAATTCCCTTTTCCAACAAAGGTATCAAAGAGCTCAAAATATGTACTTGCAGATTCTGCAAAGCGCAGTTTCATAACTGCCCTATCAAAAGGAATGTTCAACCCTGTGAGTTGAATGCACACATCTTAAATGAGTTTCTGAGAATGCCTCTGTCTAGTTTTCTTGTGAAGATATTTCGTATTCCAATATAGGGCTCCAAGCGCTCTGATTGAACGCTTGCCGATTCTACAGAAAGAGTGTTTCAACACTGCTCTATCAAAAGAAAAGTGCAACTGTGTGAGGTGAACGCAAACATCACAAAGCAGTTTCAGAGAATGCTTCTGTCTAGTGTTTACGTGAAGAAAGTCCCGTTTCCAAAGAAGGCCTCAAAAAACTCCAAATATGGACTTGCAGCTTCTGCAAAGGGACTGTTTAAAAACTGCCCTATCAAAAGGAAGGTTCAGCTCTGTGAGTGGAATGCACACATCAGAAAGAAGTTTCTGAGAATGCTTCTGTCTAGTTTTAATGTGAAGATATTTCCTTTTCCACCATCGTCCCCAAAGCGCTCAGAAAGAACACTTACAGATTCCACAAAAAGAGTGTTTCAAAACTGCTCTATCAAAAGAAGTGTTCTACTCTGTGAGTTCAATGCCAACATCACAAAGCAGTTTCAGAGAATGCTTCTGTCTAGTTTTTAGGTGAAGAAATTCCCGTTTCCCCCGAAGGTCTGAAAGAGCTCCAAACATTCACTGGCAGATTCTGCAAAAAGACTGTTTCAAAACTGCTCTATCAATAGGAAGTTTCAACTCTGTGTGTTGAATGCAAACATCGTAAAGAATTTTCTGGGAATGCTTCTGTCTAGTTTTTATATGAAGAGATTTCCTTTTCCACCACAGGCCTCAAAGCGCTCTGTATGAACACTTGCAGATACTACCCAATGGTGTTTTAAAACGGCTCTAACCGGAGAAAACTTCAAATCTGTGAGTTGAGTGCACACAGCACAAAGCAGTTTCAGCTAATTCTTCTGTCTAGTTTGTATGTGAAGAAATTCTCGTTTCCAACGAAGGTCTCAAAGAGCTCAAAATATCCATTACCAGATTATGCAAAATCACAGTTTCAAAACTGCTCTATGAAAAGGAAGGTTCAACTCTGTGAGTTGAATGCACACATCAGAAAGAAGTTTCTGAGAATGCTTCTGCCCAGTTTTAATTTGAAGATATTTTCTTTTCCACCATAGACCACAAAGCTCTCCGTATGAACACTTGCAGATTCTACACAATAGTGTTTCAAAACCGCTCTAACAAGAGAAAGGTTCCAATCTGTGAGTTGAGTGCAGACATCACAAAGCAGTTTCAGAAAATGCTCCTGTCTAGTTTGTATATGAAGAAATTCCCGTTTCCAAAGAAGGCCTCAAAGAGCTCCAAATATCCACTTGCAGATTCTGCAAAAACACAGTTTCGTGACTGCCCTACCAAAAGGAATGTTCAACCCTGTGAGTTGAATGCGCACATCTTAAATCAGTTTCTGAGAATGCTTCTGTCTTGTTTCCATGTGAAGATATTTCGTATTCCACTACAGGGCTCCAAGCGCTCTGAATGAACACTTGCCGATTCTACAGAAAGAGTGTTTCAAAACTGCTCTATGAAAAGAAAGGTGCAACTCTGTGAGTTGAATGCAAACATCACAAAGCAGTTTCAGAGAATGATTCTGTCTAAGTTTTAGGTGAAGAAATTCCCATTTCCCCCGAAAGGTTTTAAAGAGCTCCAAACCTTAACTTGCGGATCCTACAAAAATACTGTTTCAAAACTGCTCTATCCATAGAAAGGTTCAACTCTGTGACTTCAATGCACACATCATAAAGAAGTTTCTGAGAGTGTTTCTGCCCAGTTTTTATGTGATGATATCTCTTCTTGCACCATAAGCCTCAAAGCGCTCCGAATGAACACTTGCACATTCCACAAAAAGAGAGTTTCAAAACTACTCCAGCAACAGAAATTTTCAACTCTGTGAGTTGAATGCACACATCAGAAAGAAGTCTCTGAGAATGCTTCTGTCTAGTTTTTAAGTGAAGATATTTCCTTTTCCACCAGAGGACTCAAAGCACTCCGAATGAATACTTGCATGTGCTACACAATAGTCTTTCAAAACTGGTCTAACCAAAGAAACGTTCAACTCTGTGAGCTGAGTGCACACATCACAAAGCAGTTTCAGAAAATGCTTCTGCTAGTTTGTATGTGAAGAATTCCCTTTTCCAACAAAGGTATCAAAGAGCTCAAAATATGTACTTGCAGATTCTGCAAAGCGCAGTTTCATAACTGCCCTATCAAAAGGAATGTTCAACCCTGTGAGTTGAATGCACACATCTTAAATGAGTTTCTGAGAATGCCTCTGTCTAGTTTTCTTGTGAAGATATTTCGTATTCCAATATAGGGCTCCAAGCGCTCTGATTGAACGCTTGCCGATTCTACAGAAAGAGTGTTTCAACACTGCTCTATCAAAAGAAAAGTGCAACTGTGTGAGGTGAACGCAAACATCACAAAGCAGTTTCAGAGAATGCTTCTGTCTAGTGTTTACGTGAAGAAAGTCCCGTTTCCAAAGAAGGCCTCAAAAAACTCCAAATATGGACTTGCAGCTTCTGCAAAGGGACTGTTTAAAAACTGCCCTATCAAAAGGAAGGTTCAGCTCTGTGAGTGGAATGCACACATCAGAAAGAAGTTTCTGAGAATGCTTCTGTCTAGTTTTAATGTGAAGATATTTCCTTTTCCACCATCGTCCCCAAAGCGCTCAGAAAGAACACTTACAGATTCCACAAAAAGAGTGTTTCAAAACTGCTCTATCAAAAGAAGTGTTCTACTCTGTGAGTTCAATGCCAACATCACAAAGCAGTTTCAGAGAATGCTTCTGTCTAGTTTTTAGGTGAAGAAATTCCCGTTTCCCCCGAAGGTCTGAAAGAGCTCCAAACATTCACTGGCAGATTCTGCAAAAAGACTGTTTCAAAACTGCTCTATCAATAGGAAGTTTCAACTCTGTGTGTTGAATGCAAACATCGTAAAGAATTTTCTGGGAATGCTTCTGTCTAGTTTTTATATGAAGAGATTTCCTTTTCCACCACAGGCCTCAAAGCGCTCTGTATGAACACTTGCAGATACTACCCAATGGTGTTTTAAAACGGCTCTAACCGGAGAAAACTTCAAATCTGTGAGTTGAGTGCACACAGCACAAAGCAGTTTCAGCTAATTCTTCTGTCTAGTTTGTATGTGAAGAAATTCTCGTTTCCAACGAAGGTCTCAAAGAGCTCAAAATATCCATTACCAGATTATGCAAAATCACAGTTTCAAAACTGCTCTATGAAAAGGAAGGTTCAACTCTGTGAGTTGAATGCACACATCAGAAAGAAGTTTCTGAGAATGCTTCTGCCCAGTTTTAATATGAAGATATTTTCTTTTCCACCATAGACCACAAAGCTCTCCGTATGAACACTTGCAGATTCTACACAATAGTGTTTCAAAACCGCTCTAACAAGAGAAAGGTTCCAATCTGTGAGTTGAGTGCAGACATCACAAAGCAGTTTCAGAAAATGCTCCTGTCTAGTTTGTATATGAAGAAATTCCCGTTTCCAAAGAAGGCCTCAAAGAGCTCCAAATATCCACTTGCAGATTCTGCAAAAACACAGTTTCGTGACTGCCCTACCAAAAGGAATGTTCAACCCTGTGAGTTGAATGCGCACATCTTAAATCAGTTTCTGAGAATGCTTCTGTCTTGTTTCCATGTGAAGATATTTCGTATTCCACTACAGGGCTCCAAGCGCTCTGAATGAACACTTGCCGATTCTACAGAAAGAGTGTTTCAAAACTGCTCTATGAAAAGAAAGGTGCAACTCTGTGAGTTGAATGCAAACATCACAAAGCAGTTTCAGAGAATGATTCTGTCTAAGTTTTAGGTGAAGAAATTCCCATTTCCCCCGAAAGGTTTTAAAGAGCTCCAAACCTTAACTTGCGGATCCTACAAAAATACTGTTTCAAAACTGCTCTATCCATAGAAAGGTTCAACTCTGTGACTTCAATGCACACATCATAAAGAAGTTTCTGAGAGTGTTTCTGCCCAGTTTTTATGTGATGATATCTCTTCTTGCACCATAAGCCTCAAAGCGCTCCGAATGAACACTTGCACATTCCACAAAAAGAGAGTTTCAAAACTACTCCAGCAACAGAAATTTTCAACTCTGTGAGTTGAATGCACACATCAGAAAGAAGTCTCTGAGAATGCTTCTGTCTAGTTTTTAAGTGAAGATATTTCCTTTTCCACCAGAGGACTCAAAGCACTCCGAATGAATACTTGCATGTGCTACACAATAGTCTTTCAAAACTGGTCTAACCAAAGAAACGTTCAACTCTGTGAGCTGAGTGCACACAACACAAAGCAGTTTCAGAAAATGCTTCTGCTAGTTTGTATGTGAAGAATTCCCTTTTCCAACAAAGGTATCAAAGAGCTCAAAATATGTACTTGCAGATTCTGCAAAGCGCAGTTTCATAACTGCCCTATCAAAAGGAATGTTCAACCCTGTGAGTTGAATGCACACATCTTAAATGAGTTTCTGAGAATGCCTCTGTCTAGTTTCCTTGTGAAGATATTTCGTATTCCAATATAGGGCTCCAAGCGCTCTGATTGAACGCTTGCCGATTCTACAGAAAGAGTGTTTCAACACTGCTCTATCAAAAGAAAAGTGCAACTGTGTGAGGTGAACGCAAACATCACAAAGCAGTTTCAGAGAATGCTTCTGTCTAGTGTTTACGTGAAGAAAGTCCCGTTTCCAAAGAAGGCCTCAAAAAACTCCAAATATGGACTTGCAGCTTCTGCAAAGGGACTGTTTAAAAACTGCCCTATCAAAAGGAAGGTTCAGCTCTGTGAGTGGAATGCACACATCAGAAAGAAGTTTCTGAGAATGCTTCTGTCTAGTTTTAATGTGAAGATATTTCCTTTTCCACCATCGTCCCCAAAGCGCTCAGAAAGAACACTTACAGATTCCACAAAAAGAGTGTTTCAAAACTGCTCTATCAAAAGAAGTGTTCTACTCTGTGAGTTCAATGCCAACATCACAAAGCAGTTTCAGAGAATGCTTCTGTCTAGTTTTTAGGTGAAGAAATTCCCGTTTCCCCCGAAGGTCTGAAAGAGCTCCAAACATTCACTGGCAGATTCTGCAAAAAGACTGTTTCAAAACTGCTCTATCAATAGGAAGTTTCAACTCTGTGTGTTGAATGCAAACATCGTAAAGAATTTTCTGGGAATGCTTCTGTCTAGTTTTTATATGAAGAGATTTCCTTTTCCACCACAGGCCTCAAAGCGCTCTGTATGAACACTTGCAGATACTACCCAATGGTGTTTTAAAACGGCTCTAACCGGAGAAAACTTCAAATCTGTGAGTTGAGTGCACACAGCACAAAGCAGTTTCAGCTAATTCTTCTGTCTAGTTTGTATGTGAAGAAATTCTCGTTTCCAACGAAGGTCTCAAAGAGCTCAAAATATCCATTACCAGATTATGCAAAATCACAGTTTCAAAACTGCTCTATGAAAAGGAAGGTTCAACTCTGTGAGTTGAATGCACACATCAGAAAGAAGTTTCTGAGAATGCTTCTGCCCAGTTTTAATATGAAGATATTTTCTTTTCCACCATAGACCACAAAGCTCTCCGTATGAACACTTGCAGATTCTACACAATAGTGTTTCAAAACCGCTCTAACAAGAGAAAGGTTCCAATCTGTGAGTTGAGTGCAGACATCACAAAGCAGTTTCAGAAAATGCTCCTGTCTAGTTTGTATATGAAGAAATTCCCGTTTCCAAAGAAGGCCTCAAAGAGCTCCAAATATCCACTTGCAGATTCTGCAAAAACACAGTTTCGTGACTGCCCTACCAAAAGGAATGTTCAACCCTGTGAGTTGAATGCGCACATCTTAAATCAGTTTCTGAGAATGCTTCTGTCTTGTTTCCATGTGAAGATATTTCGTATTCCACTACAGGGCTCCAAGCGCTCTGAATGAACACTTGCCGATTCTACAGAAAGAGTGTTTCAAAACTGCTCTATGAAAAGAAAGGTGCAACTCTGTGAGTTGAATGCAAACATCACAAAGCAGTTTCAGAGAATGATTCTGTCTAAGTTTTAGGTGAAGAAATTCCCATTTCCCCCGAAAGGTTTTAAAGAGCTCCAAACCTTAACTTGCGGATCCTACAAAAATACTGTTTCAAAACTGCTCTATCCATAGAAAGGTTCAACTCTGTGACTTCAATGCACACATCATAAAGAAGTTTCTGAGAGTGTTTCTGCCCAGTTTTTATGTGATGATATCTCTTCTTGCACCATAAGCCTCAAAGCGCTCCGAATGAACACTTGCACATTCCACAAAAAGAGAGTTTCAAAACTACTCCAGCAACAGAAATTTTCAACTCTGTGAGTTGAATGCACACATCAGAAAGAAGTCTCTGAGAATGCTTCTGTCTAGTTTTTAAGTGAAGATATTTCCTTTTCCACCAGAGGACTCAAAGCACTCCGAATGAATACTTGCATGTGCTACACAATAGTCTTTCAAAACTGGTCTAACCAAAGAAACGTTCAACTCTGTGAGCTGAGTGCACACAACACAAAGCAGTTTCAGAAAATGCTTCTGCTAGTTTGTATGTGAAGAATTCCCTTTTCCAACAAAGGTATCAAAGAGCTCAAAATATGTACTTGCAGATTCTGCAAAGCGCAGTTTCATAACTGCCCTATCAAAAGGAATGTTCAACCCTGTGAGTTGAATGCACACATCTTAAATGAGTTTCTGAGAATGCCTCTGTCTAGTTTCCTTGTGAAGATATTTCGTATTCCAATATAGGGCTCCAAGCGCTCTGATTGAACGCTTGCCGATTCTACAGAAAGAGTGTTTCAACACTGCTCTATCAAAAGAAAAGTGCAACTGTGTGAGGTGAACGCAAACATCACAAAGCAGTTTCAGAGAATGCTTCTGTCTAGTGTTTACGTGAAGAAAGTCCCGTTTCCAAAGAAGGCCTCAAAAAACTCCAAATATGGACTTGCAGCTTCTGCAAAGGGACTGTTTAAAAACTGCCCTATCAAAAGGAAGGTTCAGCTCTGTGAGTGGAATGCACACATCAGAAAGAAGTTTCTGAGAATGCTTCTGTCTAGTTTTAATGTGAAGATATTTCCTTTTCCACCATCGTCCCCAAAGCGCTCAGAAAGAACACTTACAGATTCCACAAAAAGAGTGTTTCAAAACTGCTCTATCAAAAGAAGTGTTCTACTCTGTGAGTTCAATGCCAACATCACAAAGCAGTTTCAGAGAATGCTTCTGTCTAGTTTTTAGGTGAAGAAATTCCCGTTTCCCCCGAAGGTCTGAAAGAGCTCCAAACATTCACTGGCAGATTCTGCAAAAAGACTGTTTCAAAACTGCTCTATCAATAGGAAGTTTCAACTCTGTGTGTTGAATGCAAACATCGTAAAGAATTTTCTGGGAATGCTTCTGTCTAGTTTTTATATGAAGAGATTTCCTTTTCCACCACAGGCCTCAAAGCGCTCTGTATGAACACTTGCAGATACTACCCAATGGTGTTTTAAAACGGCTCTAACCGGAGAAAACTTCAAATCTGTGAGTTGAGTGCACACAGCACAAAGCAGTTTCAGCTAATTCTTCTGTCTAGTTTGTATGTGAAGAAATTCTCGTTTCCAACGAAGGTCTCAAAGAGCTCAAAATATCCATTACCAGATTATGCAAAATCACAGTTTCAAAACTGCTCTATGAAAAGGAAGGTTCAACTCTGTGAGTTGAATGCACACATCAGAAAGAAGTTTCTGAGAATGCTTCTGCCCAGTTTTAATTTGAAGATATTTTCTTTTCCACCATAGACCACAAAGCTCTCCGTATGAACACTTGCAGATTCTACACAATAGTGTTTCAAAACCGCTCTAACAAGAGAAAGGTTCCAATCTGTGAGTTGAGTGCAGACATCACAAAGCAGTTTCAGAAAATGCTCCTGTCTAGTTTGTATATGAAGAAATTCCCGTTTCCAAAGAAGGCCTCAAAGAGCTCCAAATATCCACTTGCAGATTCTGCAAAAACACAGTTTCGTGACTGCCCTACCAAAAGGAATGTTCAACCCTGTGAGTTGAATGCGCACATCTTAAATCAGTTTCTGAGAATGCTTCTGTCTTGTTTCCATGTGAAGATATTTCGTATTCCACTACAGGGCTCCAAGCGCTCTGAATGAACACTTGCCGATTCTACAGAAAGAGTGTTTCAAAACTGCTCTATGAAAAGAAAGGTGCAACTCTGTGAGTTGAATGCAAACATCACAAAGCAGTTTCAGAGAATGATTCTGTCTAAGTTTTAGGTGAAGAAATTCCCATTTCCCCCGAAAGGTTTTAAAGAGCTCCAAACCTTAACTTGCGGATCCTACAAAAATACTGTTTCAAAACTGCTCTATCCATAGAAAGGTTCAACTCTGTGACTTCAATGCACACATCATAAAGAAGTTTCTGAGAGTGTTTCTGCCCAGTTTTTATGTGATGATATCTCTTCTTGCACCATAAGCCTCAAAGCGCTCCGAATGAACACTTGCACATTCCACAAAAAGAGAGTTTCAAAACTACTCCAGCAACAGAAATTTTCAACTCTGTGAGTTGAATGCACACATCAGAAAGAAGTCTCTGAGAATGCTTCTGTCTAGTTTTTAAGTGAAGATATTTCCTTTTCCACCAGAGGACTCAAAGCACTCCGAATGAATACTTGCATGTGCTACACAATAGTCTTTCAAAACTGGTCTAACCAAAGAAACGTTCAACTCTGTGAGCTGAGTGCACACATCACAAAGCAGTTTCAGAAAATGCTTCTGCTAGTTTGTATGTGAAGAATTCCCTTTTCCAACAAAGGTATCAAAGAGCTCAAAATATGTACTTGCAGATTCTGCAAAGCGCAGTTTCATAACTGCCCTATCAAAAGGAATGTTCAACCCTGTGAGTTGAATGCACACATCTTAAATGAGTTTCTGAGAATGCCTCTGTCTAGTTTTCTTGTGAAGATATTTCGTATTCCAATATAGGGCTCCAAGCGCTCTGATTGAACGCTTGCCGATTCTACAGAAAGAGTGTTTCAACACTGCTCTATCAAAAGAAAAGTGCAACTGTGTGAGGTGAACGCAAACATCACAAAGCAGTTTCAGAGAATGCTTCTGTCTAGTGTTTACGTGAAGAAAGTCCCGTTTCCAAAGAAGGCCTCAAAAAACTCCAAATATGGACTTGCAGCTTCTGCAAAGGGACTGTTTAAAAACTGCCCTATCAAAAGGAAGGTTCAGCTCTGTGAGTGGAATGCACACATCAGAAAGAAGTTTCTGAGAATGCTTCTGTCTAGTTTTAATGTGAAGATATTTCCTTTTCCACCATCGTCCCCAAAGCGCTCAGAAAGAACACTTACAGATTCCACAAAAAGAGTGTTTCAAAACTGCTCTATCAAAAGAAGTGTTCTACTCTGTGAGTTCAATGCCAACATCACAAAGCAGTTTCAGAGAATGCTTCTGTCTAGTTTTTAGGTGAAGAAATTCCCGTTTCCCCCGAAGGTCTGAAAGAGCTCCAAACATTCACTGGCAGATTCTGCAAAAAGACTGTTTCAAAACTGCTCTATCAATAGGAAGTTTCAACTCTGTGTGTTGAATGCAAACATCGTAAAGAATTTTCTGGGAATGCTTCTGTCTAGTTTTTATATGAAGAGATTTCCTTTTCCACCACAGGCCTCAAAGCGCTCTGTATGAACACTTGCAGATACTACCCAATGGTGTTTTAAAACGGCTCTAACCGGAGAAAACTTCAAATCTGTGAGTTGAGTGCACACAGCACAAAGCAGTTTCAGCTAATTCTTCTGTCTAGTTTGTATGTGAAGAAATTCTCGTTTCCAACGAAGGTCTCAAAGAGCTCAAAATATCCATTACCAGATTATGCAAAATCACAGTTTCAAAACTGCTCTATGAAAAGGAAGGTTCAACTCTGTGAGTTGAATGCACACATCAGAAAGAAGTTTCTGAGAATGCTTCTGCCCAGTTTTAATTTGAAGATATTTTCTTTTCCACCATAGACCACAAAGCTCTCCGTATGAACACTTGCAGATTCTACACAATAGTGTTTCAAAACCGCTCTAACAAGAGAAAGGTTCCAATCTGTGAGTTGAGTGCAGACATCACAAAGCAGTTTCAGAAAATGCTCCTGTCTAGTTTGTATATGAAGAAATTCCCGTTTCCAAAGAAGGCCTCAAAGAGCTCCAAATATCCACTTGCAGATTCTGCAAAAACACAGTTTCGTGACTGCCCTACCAAAAGGAATGTTCAACCCTGTGAGTTGAATGCGCACATCTTAAATCAGTTTCTGAGAATGCTTCTGTCTTGTTTCCATGTGAAGATATTTCGTATTCCACTACAGGGCTCCAAGCGCTCTGAATGAACACTTGCCGATTCTACAGAAAGAGTGTTTCAAAACTGCTCTATGAAAAGAAAGGTGCAACTCTGTGAGTTGAATGCAAACATCACAAAGCAGTTTCAGAGAATGATTCTGTCTAAGTTTTAGGTGAAGAAATTCCCATTTCCCCCGAAAGGTTTTAAAGAGCTCCAAACCTTAACTTGCGGATCCTACAAAAATACTGTTTCAAAACTGCTCTATCCATAGAAAGGTTCAACTCTGTGACTTCAATGCACACATCATAAAGAAGTTTCTGAGAGTGTTTCTGCCCAGTTTTTATGTGATGATATCTCTTCTTGCACCATAAGCCTCAAAGCGCTCCGAATGAACACTTGCACATTCCACAAAAAGAGAGTTTCAAAACTACTCCAGCAACAGAAATTTTCAACTCTGTGAGTTGAATGCACACATCAGAAAGAAGTCTCTGAGAATGCTTCTGTCTAGTTTTTAAGTGAAGATATTTCCTTTTCCACCAGAGGACTCAAAGCACTCCGAATGAATACTTGCATGTGCTACACAATAGTCTTTCAAAACTGGTCTAACCAAAGAAACGTTCAACTCTGTGAGCTGAGTGCACACATCACAAAGCAGTTTCAGAAAATGCTTCTGCTAGTTTGTATGTGAAGAATTCCCTTTTCCAACAAAGGTATCAAAGAGCTCAAAATATGTACTTGCAGATTCTGCAAAGCGCAGTTTCATAACTGCCCTATCAAAAGGAATGTTCAACCCTGTGAGTTGAATGCACACATCTTAAATGAGTTTCTGAGAATGCCTCTGTCTAGTTTTCTTGTGAAGATATTTCGTATTCCAATATAGGGCTCCAAGCGCTCTGATTGAACGCTTGCCGATTCTACAGAAAGAGTGTTTCAACACTGCTCTATCAAAAGAAAAGTGCAACTGTGTGAGGTGAACGCAAACATCACAAAGCAGTTTCAGAGAATGCTTCTGTCTAGTGTTTACGTGAAGAAAGTCCCGTTTCCAAAGAAGGCCTCAAAAAACTCCAAATATGGACTTGCAGCTTCTGCAAAGGGACTGTTTAAAAACTGCCCTATCAAAAGGAAGGTTCAGCTCTGTGAGTGGAATGCACACATCAGAAAGAAGTTTCTGAGAATGCTTCTGTCTAGTTTTAATGTGAAGATATTTCCTTTTCCACCATCGTCCCCAAAGCGCTCAGAAAGAACACTTACAGATTCCACAAAAAGAGTGTTTCAAAACTGCTCTATCAAAAGAAGTGTTCTACTCTGTGAGTTCAATGCCAACATCACAAAGCAGTTTCAGAGAATGCTTCTGTCTAGTTTTTAGGTGAAGAAATTCCCGTTTCCCCCGAAGGTCTGAAAGAGCTCCAAACATTCACTGGCAGATTCTGCAAAAAGACTGTTTCAAAACTGCTCTATCAATAGGAAGTTTCAACTCTGTGTGTTGAATGCAAACATCGTAAAGAATTTTCTGGGAATGCTTCTGTCTAGTTTTTATATGAAGAGATTTCCTTTTCCACCACAGGCCTCAAAGCGCTCTGTATGAACACTTGCAGATACTACCCAATGGTGTTTTAAAACGGCTCTAACCGGAGAAAACTTCAAATCTGTGAGTTGAGTGCACACAGCACAAAGCAGTTTCAGCTAATTCTTCTGTCTAGTTTGTATGTGAAGAAATTCTCGTTTCCAACGAAGGTCTCAAAGAGCTCAAAATATCCATTACCAGATTATGCAAAATCACAGTTTCAAAACTGCTCTATGAAAAGGAAGGTTCAACTCTGTGAGTTGAATGCACACATCAGAAAGAAGTTTCTGAGAATGCTTCTGCCCAGTTTTAATTTGAAGATATTTTCTTTTCCACCATAGACCACAAAGCTCTCCGTATGAACACTTGCAGATTCTACACAATAGTGTTTCAAAACCGCTCTAACAAGAGAAAGGTTCCAATCTGTGAGTTGAGTGCAGACATCACAAAGCAGTTTCAGAAAATGCTCCTGTCTAGTTTGTATATGAAGAAATTCCCGTTTCCAAAGAAGGCCTCAAAGAGCTCCAAATATCCACTTGCAGATTCTGCAAAAACACAGTTTCGTGACTGCCCTACCAAAAGGAATGTTCAACCCTGTGAGTTGAATGCGCACATCTTAAATCAGTTTCTGAGAATGCTTCTGTCTTGTTTCCATGTGAAGATATTTCGTATTCCACTACAGGGCTCCAAGCGCTCTGAATGAACACTTGCCGATTCTACAGAAAGAGTGTTTCAAAACTGCTCTATGAAAAGAAAGGTGCAACTCTGTGAGTTGAATGCAAACATCACAAAGCAGTTTCAGAGAATGATTCTGTCTAAGTTTTAGGTGAAGAAATTCCCATTTCCCCCGAAAGGTTTTAAAGAGCTCCAAACCTTAACTTGCGGATCCTACAAAAATACTGTTTCAAAACTGCTCTATCCATAGAAAGGTTCAACTCTGTGACTTCAATGCACACATCATAAAGAAGTTTCTGAGAGTGTTTCTGCCCAGTTTTTATGTGATGATATCTCTTCTTGCACCATAAGCCTCAAAGCGCTCCGAATGAACACTTGCACATTCCACAAAAAGAGAGTTTCAAAACTACTCCAGCAACAGAAATTTTCAACTCTGTGAGTTGAATGCACACATCAGAAAGAAGTCTCTGAGAATGCTTCTGTCTAGTTTTTAAGTGAAGATATTTCCTTTTCCACCAGAGGACTCAAAGCACTCCGAATGAATACTTGCATGTGCTACACAATAGTCTTTCAAAACTGGTCTAACCAAAGAAACGTTCAACTCTGTGAGCTGAGTGCACACATCACAAAGCAGTTTCAGAAAATGCTTCTGCTAGTTTGTATGTGAAGAATTCCCTTTTCCAACAAAGGTATCAAAGAGCTCAAAATATGTACTTGCAGATTCTGCAAAGCGCAGTTTCATAACTGCCCTATCAAAAGGAATGTTCAACCCTGTGAGTTGAATGCACACATCTTAAATGAGTTTCTGAGAATGCCTCTGTCTAGTTTTCTTGTGAAGATATTTCGTATTCCAATATAGGGCTCCAAGCGCTCTGATTGAACGCTTGCCGATTCTACAGAAAGAGTGTTTCAACACTGCTCTATCAAAAGAAAAGTGCAACTGTGTGAGGTGAACGCAAACATCACAAAGCAGTTTCAGAGAATGCTTCTGTCTAGTGTTTACGTGAAGAAAGTCCCGTTTCCAAAGAAGGCCTCAAAAAACTCCAAATATGGACTTGCAGCTTCTGCAAAGGGACTGTTTAAAAACTGCCCTATCAAAAGGAAGGTTCAGCTCTGTGAGTGGAATGCACACATCAGAAAGAAGTTTCTGAGAATGCTTCTGTCTAGTTTTAATGTGAAGATATTTCCTTTTCCACCATCGTCCCCAAAGCGCTCAGAAAGAACACTTACAGATTCCACAAAAAGAGTGTTTCAAAACTGCTCTATCAAAAGAAGTGTTCTACTCTGTGAGTTCAATGCCAACATCACAAAGCAGTTTCAGAGAATGCTTCTGTCTAGTTTTTAGGTGAAGAAATTCCCGTTTCCCCCGAAGGTCTGAAAGAGCTCCAAACATTCACTGGCAGATTCTGCAAAAAGACTGTTTCAAAACTGCTCTATCAATAGGAAGTTTCAACTCTGTGTGTTGAATGCAAACATCGTAAAGAATTTTCTGGGAATGCTTCTGTCTAGTTTTTATATGAAGAGATTTCCTTTTCCACCACAGGCCTCAAAGCGCTCTGTATGAACACTTGCAGATACTACCCAATGGTGTTTTAAAACGGCTCTAACCGGAGAAAACTTCAAATCTGTGAGTTGAGTGCACACAGCACAAAGCAGTTTCAGCTAATTCTTCTGTCTAGTTTGTATGTGAAGAAATTCTCGTTTCCAACGAAGGTCTCAAAGAGCTCAAAATATCCATTACCAGATTATGCAAAATCACAGTTTCAAAACTGCTCTATGAAAAGGAAGGTTCAACTCTGTGAGTTGAATGCACACATCAGAAAGAAGTTTCTGAGAATGCTTCTGCCCAGTTTTAATTTGAAGATATTTTCTTTTCCACCATAGACCACAAAGCTCTCCGTATGAACACTTGCAGATTCTACACAATAGTGTTTCAAAACCGCTCTAACAAGAGAAAGGTTCCAATCTGTGAGTTGAGTGCAGACATCACAAAGCAGTTTCAGAAAATGCTCCTGTCTAGTTTGTATATGAAGAAATTCCCGTTTCCAAAGAAGGCCTCAAAGAGCTCCAAATATCCACTTGCAGATTCTGCAAAAACACAGTTTCGTGACTGCCCTACCAAAAGGAATGTTCAACCCTGTGAGTTGAATGCGCACATCTTAAATCAGTTTCTGAGAATGCTTCTGTCTTGTTTCCATGTGAAGATATTTCGTATTCCACTACAGGGCTCCAAGCGCTCTGAATGAACACTTGCCGATTCTACAGAAAGAGTGTTTCAAAACTGCTCTATGAAAAGAAAGGTGCAACTCTGTGAGTTGAATGCAAACATCACAAAGCAGTTTCAGAGAATGATTCTGTCTAAGTTTTAGGTGAAGAAATTCCCATTTCCCCCGAAAGGTTTTAAAGAGCTCCAAACCTTAACTTGCGGATCCTACAAAAATACTGTTTCAAAACTGCTCTATCCATAGAAAGGTTCAACTCTGTGACTTCAATGCACACATCATAAAGAAGTTTCTGAGAGTGTTTCTGCCCAGTTTTTATGTGATGATATCTCTTCTTGCACCATAAGCCTCAAAGCGCTCCGAATGAACACTTGCACATTCCACAAAAAGAGAGTTTCAAAACTACTCCAGCAACAGAAATTTTCAACTCTGTGAGTTGAATGCACACATCAGAAAGAAGTCTCTGAGAATGCTTCTGTCTAGTTTTTAAGTGAAGATATTTCCTTTTCCACCAGAGGACTCAAAGCACTCCGAATGAATACTTGCATGTGCTACACAATAGTCTTTCAAAACTGGTCTAACCAAAGAAACGTTCAACTCTGTGAGCTGAGTGCACACATCACAAAGCAGTTTCAGAAAATGCTTCTGCTAGTTTGTATGTGAAGAATTCCCTTTTCCAACAAAGGTATCAAAGAGCTCAAAATATGTACTTGCAGATTCTGCAAAGCGCAGTTTCATAACTGCCCTATCAAAAGGAATGTTCAACCCTGTGAGTTGAATGCACACATCTTAAATGAGTTTCTGAGAATGCCTCTGTCTAGTTTTCTTGTGAAGATATTTCGTATTCCAATATAGGGCTCCAAGCGCTCTGATTGAACGCTTGCCGATTCTACAGAAAGAGTGTTTCAACACTGCTCTATCAAAAGAAAAGTGCAACTGTGTGAGGTGAACGCAAACATCACAAAGCAGTTTCAGAGAATGCTTCTGTCTAGTGTTTACGTGAAGAAAGTCCCGTTTCCAAAGAAGGCCTCAAAAAACTCCAAATATGGACTTGCAGCTTCTGCAAAGGGACTGTTTAAAAACTGCCCTATCAAAAGGAAGGTTCAGCTCTGTGAGTGGAATGCACACATCAGAAAGAAGTTTCTGAGAATGCTTCTGTCTAGTTTTAATGTGAAGATATTTCCTTTTCCACCATCGTCCCCAAAGCGCTCAGAAAGAACACTTACAGATTCCACAAAAAGAGTGTTTCAAAACTGCTCTATCAAAAGAAGTGTTCTACTCTGTGAGTTCAATGCCAACATCACAAAGCAGTTTCAGAGAATGCTTCTGTCTAGTTTTTAGGTGAAGAAATTCCCGTTTCCCCCGAAGGTCTGAAAGAGCTCCAAACATTCACTGGCAGATTCTGCAAAAAGACTGTTTCAAAACTGCTCTATCAATAGGAAGTTTCAACTCTGTGTGTTGAATGCAAACATCGTAAAGAATTTTCTGGGAATGCTTCTGTCTAGTTTTTATATGAAGAGATTTCCTTTTCCACCACAGGCCTCAAAGCGCTCTGTATGAACACTTGCAGATACTACCCAATGGTGTTTTAAAACGGCTCTAACCGGAGAAAACTTCAAATCTGTGAGTTGAGTGCACACAGCACAAAGCAGTTTCAGCTAATTCTTCTGTCTAGTTTGTATGTGAAGAAATTCTCGTTTCCAACGAAGGTCTCAAAGAGCTCAAAATATCCATTACCAGATTATGCAAAATCACAGTTTCAAAACTGCTCTATGAAAAGGAAGGTTCAACTCTGTGAGTTGAATGCACACATCAGAAAGAAGTTTCTGAGAATGCTTCTGCCCAGTTTTAATTTGAAGATATTTTCTTTTCCACCATAGACCACAAAGCTCTCCGTATGAACACTTGCAGATTCTACACAATAGTGTTTCAAAACCGCTCTAACAAGAGAAAGGTTCCAATCTGTGAGTTGAGTGCAGACATCACAAAGCAGTTTCAGAAAATGCTCCTGTCTAGTTTGTATATGAAGAAATTCCCGTTTCCAAAGAAGGCCTCAAAGAGCTCCAAATATCCACTTGCAGATTCTGCAAAAACACAGTTTCGTGACTGCCCTACCAAAAGGAATGTTCAACCCTGTGAGTTGAATGCGCACATCTTAAATCAGTTTCTGAGAATGCTTCTGTCTTGTTTCCATGTGAAGATATTTCGTATTCCACTACAGGGCTCCAAGCGCTCTGAATGAACACTTGCCGATTCTACAGAAAGAGTGTTTCAAAACTGCTCTATGAAAAGAAAGGTGCAACTCTGTGAGTTGAATGCAAACATCACAAAGCAGTTTCAGAGAATGATTCTGTCTAAGTTTTAGGTGAAGAAATTCCCATTTCCCCCGAAAGGTTTTAAAGAGCTCCAAACCTTAACTTGCGGATCCTACAAAAATACTGTTTCAAAACTGCTCTATCCATAGAAAGGTTCAACTCTGTGACTTCAATGCACACATCATAAAGAAGTTTCTGAGAGTGTTTCTGCCCAGTTTTTATGTGATGATATCTCTTCTTGCACCATAAGCCTCAAAGCGCTCCGAATGAACACTTGCACATTCCACAAAAAGAGAGTTTCAAAACTACTCCAGCAACAGAAATTTTCAACTCTGTGAGTTGAATGCACACATCAGAAAGAAGTCTCTGAGAATGCTTCTGTCTAGTTTTTAAGTGAAGATATTTCCTTTTCCACCAGAGGACTCAAAGCACTCCGAATGAATACTTGCATGTGCTACACAATAGTCTTTCAAAACTGGTCTAACCAAAGAAACGTTCAACTCTGTGAGCTGAGTGCACACATCACAAAGCAGTTTCAGAAAATGCTTCTGCTAGTTTGTATGTGAAGAATTCCCTTTTCCAACAAAGGTATCAAAGAGCTCAAAATATGTACTTGCAGATTCTGCAAAGCGCAGTTTCATAACTGCCCTATCAAAAGGAATGTTCAACCCTGTGAGTTGAATGCACACATCTTAAATGAGTTTCTGAGAATGCCTCTGTCTAGTTTTCTTGTGAAGATATTTCGTATTCCAATATAGGGCTCCAAGCGCTCTGATTGAACGCTTGCCGATTCTACAGAAAGAGTGTTTCAACACTGCTCTATCAAAAGAAAAGTGCAACTGTGTGAGGTGAACGCAAACATCACAAAGCAGTTTCAGAGAATGCTTCTGTCTAGTGTTTACGTGAAGAAAGTCCCGTTTCCAAAGAAGGCCTCAAAAAACTCCAAATATGGACTTGCAGCTTCTGCAAAGGGACTGTTTAAAAACTGCCCTATCAAAAGGAAGGTTCAGCTCTGTGAGTGGAATGCACACATCAGAAAGAAGTTTCTGAGAATGCTTCTGTCTAGTTTTAATGTGAAGATATTTCCTTTTCCACCATCGTCCCCAAAGCGCTCAGAAAGAACACTTACAGATTCCACAAAAAGAGTGTTTCAAAACTGCTCTATCAAAAGAAGTGTTCTACTCTGTGAGTTCAATGCCAACATCACAAAGCAGTTTCAGAGAATGCTTCTGTCTAGTTTTTAGGTGAAGAAATTCCCGTTTCCCCCGAAGGTCTGAAAGAGCTCCAAACATTCACTGGCAGATTCTGCAAAAAGACTGTTTCAAAACTGCTCTATCAATAGGAAGTTTCAACTCTGTGTGTTGAATGCAAACATCGTAAAGAATTTTCTGGGAATGCTTCTGTCTAGTTTTTATATGAAGAGATTTCCTTTTCCACCACAGGCCTCAAAGCGCTCTGTATGAACACTTGCAGATACTACCCAATGGTGTTTTAAAACGGCTCTAACCGGAGAAAACTTCAAATCTGTGAGTTGAGTGCACACAGCACAAAGCAGTTTCAGCTAATTCTTCTGTCTAGTTTGTATGTGAAGAAATTCTCGTTTCCAACGAAGGTCTCAAAGAGCTCAAAATATCCATTACCAGATTATGCAAAATCACAGTTTCAAAACTGCTCTATGAAAAGGAAGGTTCAACTCTGTGAGTTGAATGCACACATCAGAAAGAAGTTTCTGAGAATGCTTCTGCCCAGTTTTAATATGAAGATATTTTCTTTTCCACCATAGACCACAAAGCTCTCCGTATGAACACTTGCAGATTCTACACAATAGTGTTTCAAAACCGCTCTAACAAGAGAAAGGTTCCAATCTGTGAGTTGAGTGCAGACATCACAAAGCAGTTTCAGAAAATGCTCCTGTCTAGTTTGTATATGAAGAAATTCCCGTTTCCAAAGAAGGCCTCAAAGAGCTCCAAATATCCACTTGCAGATTCTGCAAAAACACAGTTTCGTGACTGCCCTACCAAAAGGAATGTTCAACCCTGTGAGTTGAATGCGCACATCTTAAATCAGTTTCTGAGAATGCTTCTGTCTTGTTTCCATGTGAAGATATTTCGTATTCCACTACAGGGCTCCAAGCGCTCTGAATGAACACTTGCCGATTCTACAGAAAGAGTGTTTCAAAACTGCTCTATGAAAAGAAAGGTGCAACTCTGTGAGTTGAATGCAAACATCACAAAGCAGTTTCAGAGAATGATTCTGTCTAAGTTTTAGGTGAAGAAATTCCCATTTCCCCCGAAAGGTTTTAAAGAGCTCCAAACCTTAACTTGCGGATCCTACAAAAATACTGTTTCAAAACTGCTCTATCCATAGAAAGGTTCAACTCTGTGACTTCAATGCACACATCATAAAGAAGTTTCTGAGAGTGTTTCTGCCCAGTTTTTATGTGATGATATCTCTTCTTGCACCATAAGCCTCAAAGCGCTCCGAATGAACACTTGCACATTCCACAAAAAGAGAGTTTCAAAACTACTCCAGCAACAGAAATTTTCAACTCTGTGAGTTGAATGCACACATCAGAAAGAAGTCTCTGAGAATGCTTCTGTCTAGTTTTTAAGTGAAGATATTTCCTTTTCCACCAGAGGACTCAAAGCACTCCGAATGAATACTTGCATGTGCTACACAATAGTCTTTCAAAACTGGTCTAACCAAAGAAACGTTCAACTCTGTGAGCTGAGTGCACACATCACAAAGCAGTTTCAGAAAATGCTTCTGCTAGTTTGTATGTGAAGAATTCCCTTTTCCAACAAAGGTATCAAAGAGCTCAAAATATGTACTTGCAGATTCTGCAAAGCGCAGTTTCATAACTGCCCTATCAAAAGGAATGTTCAACCCTGTGAGTTGAATGCACACATCTTAAATGAGTTTCTGAGAATGCCTCTGTCTAGTTTTCTTGTGAAGATATTTCGTATTCCAATATAGGGCTCCAAGCGCTCTGATTGAACGCTTGCCGATTCTACAGAAAGAGTGTTTCAACACTGCTCTATCAAAAGAAAAGTGCAACTGTGTGAGGTGAACGCAAACATCACAAAGCAGTTTCAGAGAATGCTTCTGTCTAGTGTTTACGTGAAGAAAGTCCCGTTTCCAAAGAAGGCCTCAAAAAACTCCAAATATGGACTTGCAGCTTCTGCAAAGGGACTGTTTAAAAACTGCCCTATCAAAAGGAAGGTTCAGCTCTGTGAGTGGAATGCACACATCAGAAAGAAGTTTCTGAGAATGCTTCTGTCTAGTTTTAATGTGAAGATATTTCCTTTTCCACCATCGTCCCCAAAGCGCTCAGAAAGAACACTTACAGATTCCACAAAAAGAGTGTTTCAAAACTGCTCTATCAAAAGAAGTGTTCTACTCTGTGAGTTCAATGCCAACATCACAAAGCAGTTTCAGAGAATGCTTCTGTCTAGTTTTTAGGTGAAGAAATTCCCGTTTCCCCCGAAGGTCTGAAAGAGCTCCAAACATTCACTGGCAGATTCTGCAAAAAGACTGTTTCAAAACTGCTCTATCAATAGGAAGTTTCAACTCTGTGTGTTGAATGCAAACATCGTAAAGAATTTTCTGGGAATGCTTCTGTCTAGTTTTTATATGAAGAGATTTCCTTTTCCACCACAGGCCTCAAAGCGCTCTGTATGAACACTTGCAGATACTACCCAATGGTGTTTTAAAACGGCTCTAACCGGAGAAAACTTCAAATCTGTGAGTTGAGTGCACACAGCACAAAGCAGTTTCAGATAATTCTTCTGTCTAGTTTGTATGTGAAGAAATTCTCGTTTCCAACGAAGGTCTCAAAGAGCTCAAAATATCCATTACCAGATTATGCAAAATCACAGTTTCAAAACTGCTCTATGAAAAGGAAGGTTCAACTCTGTGAGTTGAATGCACACATCAGAAAGAAGTTTCTGAGAATGCTTCTGCCCAGTTTTAATTTGAAGATATTTTCTTTTCCACCATAGACCACAAAGCTCTCCGTATGAACACTTGCAGATTCTACACAATAGTGTTTCAAAACCGCTCTAACAAGAGAAAGGTTCCAATCTGTGAGTTGAGTGCAGACATCACAAAGCAGTTTCAGAAAATGCTCCTGTCTAGTTTGTATATGAAGAAATTCCCGTTTCCAAAGAAGGCCTCAAAGAGCTCCAAATATCCACTTGCAGATTCTGCAAAAACACAGTTTCGTGACTGCCCTACCAAAAGGAATGTTCAACCCTGTGAGTTGAATGCGCACATCTTAAATCAGTTTCTGAGAATGCTTCTGTCTTGTTTCCATGTGAAGATATTTCGTATTCCACTACAGGGCTCCAAGCGCTCTGAATGAACACTTGCCGATTCTACAGAAAGAGTGTTTCAAAACTGCTCTATGAAAAGAAAGGTGCAACTCTGTGAGTTGAATGCAAACATCACAAAGCAGTTTCAGAGAATGATTCTGTCTAAGTTTTAGGTGAAGAAATTCCCATTTCCCCCGAAAGGTTTTAAAGAGCTCCAAACCTTAACTTGCGGATCCTACAAAAATACTGTTTCAAAACTGCTCTATCCATAGAAAGGTTCAACTCTGTGACTTCAATGCACACATCATAAAGAAGTTTCTGAGAGTGTTTCTGCCCAGTTTTTATGTGATGATATCTCTTCTTGCACCATAAGCCTCAAAGCGCTCCGAATGAACACTTGCACATTCCACAAAAAGAGAGTTTCAAAACTACTCCAGCAACAGAAATTTTCAACTCTGTGAGTTGAATGCACACATCAGAAAGAAGTCTCTGAGAATGCTTCTGTCTAGTTTTTAAGTGAAGATATTTCCTTTTCCACCAGAGGACTCAAAGCACTCCGAATGAATACTTGCATGTGCTACACAATAGTCTTTCAAAACTGGTCTAACCAAAGAAACGTTCAACTCTGTGAGCTGAGTGCACACATCACAAAGCAGTTTCAGAAAATGCTTCTGCTAGTTTGTATGTGAAGAATTCCCTTTTCCAACAAAGGTATCAAAGAGCTCAAAATATGTACTTGCAGATTCTGCAAAGCGCAGTTTCATAACTGCCCTATCAAAAGGAATGTTCAACCCTGTGAGTTGAATGCACACATCTTAAATGAGTTTCTGAGAATGCCTCTGTCTAGTTTTCTTGTGAAGATATTTCGTATTCCAATATAGGGCTCCAAGCGCTCTGATTGAACGCTTGCCGATTCTACAGAAAGAGTGTTTCAACACTGCTCTATCAAAAGAAAAGTGCAACTGTGTGAGGTGAACGCAAACATCACAAAGCAGTTTCAGAGAATGCTTCTGTCTAGTGTTTACGTGAAGAAAGTCCCGTTTCCAAAGAAGGCCTCAAAAAACTCCAAATATGGACTTGCAGCTTCTGCAAAGGGACTGTTTAAAAACTGCCCTATCAAAAGGAAGGTTCAGCTCTGTGAGTGGAATGCACACATCAGAAAGAAGTTTCTGAGAATGCTTCTGTCTAGTTTTAATGTGAAGATATTTCCTTTTCCACCATCGTCCCCAAAGCGCTCAGAAAGAACACTTACAGATTCCACAAAAAGAGTGTTTCAAAACTGCTCTATCAAAAGAAGTGTTCTACTCTGTGAGTTCAATGCCAACATCACAAAGCAGTTTCAGAGAATGCTTCTGTCTAGTTTTTAGGTGAAGAAATTCCCGTTTCCCCCGAAGGTCTGAAAGAGCTCCAAACATTCACTGGCAGATTCTGCAAAAAGACTGTTTCAAAACTGCTCTATCAATAGGAAGTTTCAACTCTGTGTGTTGAATGCAAACATCGTAAAGAATTTTCTGGGAATGCTTCTGTCTAGTTTTTATATGAAGAGATTTCCTTTTCCACCACAGGCCTCAAAGCGCTCTGTATGAACACTTGCAGATACTACCCAATGGTGTTTTAAAACGGCTCTAACCGGAGAAAACTTCAAATCTGTGAGTTGAGTGCACACAGCACAAAGCAGTTTCAGCTAATTCTTCTGTCTAGTTTGTATGTGAAGAAATTCTCGTTTCCAACGAAGGTCTCAAAGAGCTCAAAATATCCATTACCAGATTATGCAAAATCACAGTTTCAAAACTGCTCTATGAAAAGGAAGGTTCAACTCTGTGAGTTGAATGCACACATCAGAAAGAAGTTTCTGAGAATGCTTCTGCCCAGTTTTAATTTGAAGATATTTTCTTTTCCACCATAGACCACAAAGCTCTCCGTATGAACACTTGCAGATTCTACACAATAGTGTTTCAAAACCGCTCTAACAAGAGAAAGGTTCCAATCTGTGAGTTGAGTGCAGACATCACAAAGCAGTTTCAGAAAATGCTCCTGTCTAGTTTGTATATGAAGAAATTCCCGTTTCCAAAGAAGGCCTCAAAGAGCTCCAAATATCCACTTGCAGATTCTGCAAAAACACAGTTTCGTGACTGCCCTACCAAAAGGAATGTTCAACCCTGTGAGTTGAATGCGCACATCTTAAATCAGTTTCTGAGAATGCTTCTGTCTTGTTTCCATGTGAAGATATTTCGTATTCCACTACAGGGCTCCAAGCGCTCTGAATGAACACTTGCCGATTCTACAGAAAGAGTGTTTCAAAACTGCTCTATGAAAAGAAAGGTGCAACTCTGTGAGTTGAATGCAAACATCACAAAGCAGTTTCAGAGAATGATTCTGTCTAAGTTTTAGGTGAAGAAATTCCCATTTCCCCCGAAAGGTTTTAAAGAGCTCCAAACCTTAACTTGCGGATCCTACAAAAATACTGTTTCAAAACTGCTCTATCCATAGAAAGGTTCAACTCTGTGACTTCAATGCACACATCATAAAGAAGTTTCTGAGAGTGTTTCTGCCCAGTTTTTATGTGATGATATCTCTTCTTGCACCATAAGCCTCAAAGCGCTCCGAATGAACACTTGCACATTCCACAAAAAGAGAGTTTCAAAACTACTCCAGCAACAGAAATTTTCAACTCTGTGAGTTGAATGCACACATCAGAAAGAAGTCTCTGAGAATGCTTCTGTCTAGTTTTTAAGTGAAGATATTTCCTTTTCCACCAGAGGACTCAAAGCACTCCGAATGAATACTTGCATGTGCTACACAATAGTCTTTCAAAACTGGTCTAACCAAAGAAACGTTCAACTCTGTGAGCTGAGTGCACACATCACAAAGCAGTTTCAGAAAATGCTTCTGCTAGTTTGTATGTGAAGAATTCCCTTTTCCAACAAAGGTATCAAAGAGCTCAAAATATGTACTTGCAGATTCTGCAAAGCGCAGTTTCATAACTGCCCTATCAAAAGGAATGTTCAACCCTGTGAGTTGAATGCACACATCTTAAATGAGTTTCTGAGAATGCCTCTGTCTAGTTTTCTTGTGAAGATATTTCGTATTCCAATATAGGGCTCCAAGCGCTCTGATTGAACGCTTGCCGATTCTACAGAAAGAGTGTTTCAACACTGCTCTATCAAAAGAAAAGTGCAACTGTGTGAGGTGAACGCAAACATCACAAAGCAGTTTCAGAGAATGCTTCTGTCTAGTGTTTACGTGAAGAAAGTCCCGTTTCCAAAGAAGGCCTCAAAAAACTCCAAATATGGACTTGCAGCTTCTGCAAAGGGACTGTTTAAAAACTGCCCTATCAAAAGGAAGGTTCAGCTCTGTGAGTGGAATGCACACATCAGAAAGAAGTTTCTGAGAATGCTTCTGTCTAGTTTTAATGTGAAGATATTTCCTTTTCCACCATCGTCCCCAAAGCGCTCAGAAAGAACACTTACAGATTCCACAAAAAGAGTGTTTCAAAACTGCTCTATCAAAAGAAGTGTTCTACTCTGTGAGTTCAATGCCAACATCACAAAGCAGTTTCAGAGAATGCTTCTGTCTAGTTTTTAGGTGAAGAAATTCCCGTTTCCCCCGAAGGTCTGAAAGAGCTCCAAACATTCACTGGCAGATTCTGCAAAAAGACTGTTTCAAAACTGCTCTATCAATAGGAAGTTTCAACTCTGTGTGTTGAATGCAAACATCGTAAAGAATTTTCTGGGAATGCTTCTGTCTAGTTTTTATATGAAGAGATTTCCTTTTCCACCACAGGCCTCAAAGCGCTCTGTATGAACACTTGCAGATACTACCCAATGGTGTTTTAAAACGGCTCTAACCGGAGAAAACTTCAAATCTGTGAGTTGAGTGCACACAGCACAAAGCAGTTTCAGCTAATTCTTCTGTCTAGTTTGTATGTGAAGAAATTCTCGTTTCCAACGAAGGTCTCAAAGAGCTCAAAATATCCATTACCAGATTATGCAAAATCACAGTTTCAAAACTGCTCTATGAAAAGGAAGGTTCAACTCTGTGAGTTGAATGCACACATCAGAAAGAAGTTTCTGAGAATGCTTCTGCCCAGTTTTAATATGAAGATATTTTCTTTTCCACCATAGACCACAAAGCTCTCCGTATGAACACTTGCAGATTCTACACAATAGTGTTTCAAAACCGCTCTAACAAGAGAAAGGTTCCAATCTGTGAGTTGAGTGCAGACATCACAAAGCAGTTTCAGAAAATGCTCCTGTCTAGTTTGTATATGAAGAAATTCCCGTTTCCAAAGAAGGCCTCAAAGAGCTCCAAATATCCACTTGCAGATTCTGCAAAAACACAGTTTCGTGACTGCCCTACCAAAAGGAATGTTCAACCCTGTGAGTTGAATGCGCACATCTTAAATCAGTTTCTGAGAATGCTTCTGTCTTGTTTCCATGTGAAGATATTTCGTATTCCACTACAGGGCTCCAAGCGCTCTGAATGAACACTTGCCGATTCTACAGAAAGAGTGTTTCAAAACTGCTCTATGAAAAGAAAGGTGCAACTCTGTGAGTTGAATGCAAACATCACAAAGCAGTTTCAGAGAATGATTCTGTCTAAGTTTTAGGTGAAGAAATTCCCATTTCCCCCGAAAGGTTTTAAAGAGCTCCAAACCTTAACTTGCGGATCCTACAAAAATACTGTTTCAAAACTGCTCTATCCATAGAAAGGTTCAACTCTGTGACTTCAATGCACACATCATAAAGAAGTTTCTGAGAGTGTTTCTGCCCAGTTTTTATGTGATGATATCTCTTCTTGCACCATAAGCCTCAAAGCGCTCCGAATGAACACTTGCACATTCCACAAAAAGAGAGTTTCAAAACTACTCCAGCAACAGAAATTTTCAACTCTGTGAGTTGAATGCACACATCAGAAAGAAGTCTCTGAGAATGCTTCTGTCTAGTTTTTAAGTGAAGATATTTCCTTTTCCACCAGAGGACTCAAAGCACTCCGAATGAATACTTGCATGTGCTACACAATAGTCTTTCAAAACTGGTCTAACCAAAGAAACGTTCAACTCTGTGAGCTGAGTGCACACAACACAAAGCAGTTTCAGAAAATGCTTCTGCTAGTTTGTATGTGAAGAATTCCCTTTTCCAACAAAGGTATCAAAGAGCTCAAAATATGTACTTGCAGATTCTGCAAAGCGCAGTTTCATAACTGCCCTATCAAAAGGAATGTTCAACGCTGTGAGTTGAATGCACACATCTTAAATGAGTTTCTGAGAATGCCTCTGTCTAGTTTCCTTGTGAAGATATTTCGTATTCCAATATAGGGCTCCAAGCGCTCTGATTGAACGCTTGCCGATTCTACAGAAAGAGTGTTTCAACACTGCTCTATCAAAAGAAAAGTGCAACTGTGTGAGGTGAACGCAAACATCACAAAGCAGTTTCAGAGAATGCTTCTGTCTAGTGTTTACGTGAAGAAAGTCCCGTTTCCAAAGAAGGCCTCAAAAACCTCCAAATATGGACTTGCAGCTTCTGCAAAGGGACTGTTTAAAAACTGCCCTATCAAAAGGAAGGTTCAGCTCTGTGAGTGGAATGCACACATCAGAAAGAAGTTTCTGAGAATGCTTCTGTCTAGTTTTAATGTGAAGATATTTCCTTTTCCACCATCGTCCCCAAAGCGCTCAGAAAGAACACTTACAGATTCCACAAAAAGAGTGTTTCAAAACTGCTCTATCAAAAGAAGTGTTCTACTCTGTGAGTTCAATGCCAACATCACAAAGCAGTTTCAGAGAATGCTTCTGTCTAGTTTTTAGGTGAAGAAATTCCCGTTTCCCCCGAAGGTCTGAAAGAGCTCCAAACATTCACTGGCAGATTCTGCAAAAAGACTGTTTCAAAACTGCTCTATCAATAGGAAGTTTCAACTCTGTGTGTTGAATGCAAACATCGTAAAGAATTTTCTGGGAATGCTTCTGTCTAGTTTTTATATGAAGAGATTTCCTTTTCCACCACAGGCCTCAAAGCGCTCTGTATGAACACTTGCAGATACTACCCAATGGTGTTTTAAAACGGCTCTAACCGGAGAAAACTTCAAATCTGTGAGTTGAGTGCACACAGCACAAAGCAGTTTCAGCTAATTCTTCTGTCTAGTTTGTATGTGAAGAAATTCTCGTTTCCAACGAAGGTCTCAAAGAGCTCAAAATATCCATTACCAGATTATGCAAAATCACAGTTTCAAAACTGCTCTATGAAAAGGAAGGTTCAACTCTGTGAGTTGAATGCACACATCAGAAAGAAGTTTCTGAGAATGCTTCTGCCCAGTTTTAATATGAAGATATTTTCTTTTCCACCATAGACCACAAAGCTCTCCGTATGAACACTTGCAGATTCTACACAATAGTGTTTCAAAACCGCTCTAACAAGAGAAAGGTTCCAATCTGTGAGTTGAGTGCAGACATCACAAAGCAGTTTCAGAAAATGCTCCTGTCTAGTTTGTATATGAAGAAATTCCCGTTTCCAAAGAAGGCCTCAAAGAGCTCCAAATATCCACTTGCAGATTCTGCAAAAACACAGTTTCGTGACTGCCCTACCAAAAGGAATGTTCAACCCTGTGAGTTGAATGCGCACATCTTAAATCAGTTTCTGAGAATGCTTCTGTCTTGTTTCCATGTGAAGATATTTCGTATTCCACTACAGGGCTCCAAGCGCTCTGAATGAACACTTGCCGATTCTACAGAAAGAGTGTTTCAAAACTGCTCTATGAAAAGAAAGGTGCAACTCTGTGAGTTGAATGCAAACATCACAAAGCAGTTTCAGAGAATGATTCTGTCTAAGTTTTAGGTGAAGAAATTCCCATTTCCCCCGAAAGGTTTTAAAGAGCTCCAAACCTTAACTTGCGGATCCTACAAAAATACTGTTTCAAAACTGCTCTATCCATAGAAAGGTTCAACTCTGTGACTTCAATGCACACATCATAAAGAAGTTTCTGAGAGTGTTTCTGCCCAGTTTTTATGTGATGATATCTCTTCTTGCACCATAAGCCTCAAAGCGCTCCGAATGAACACTTGCACATTCCACAAAAAGAGAGTTTCAAAACTACTCCAGCAACAGAAATTTTCAACTCTGTGAGTTGAATGCACACATCAGAAAGAAGTCTCTGAGAATGCTTCTGTCTAGTTTTTAAGTGAAGATATTTCCTTTTCCACCAGAGGACTCAAAGCACTCCGAATGAATACTTGCATGTGCTACACAATAGTCTTTCAAAACTGGTCTAACCAAAGAAACGTTCAACTCTGTGAGCTGAGTGCACACAACACAAAGCAGTTTCAGAAAATGCTTCTGCTAGTTTGTATGTGAAGAATTCCCTTTTCCAACAAAGGTATCAAAGAGCTCAAAATATGTACTTGCAGATTCTGCAAAGCGCAGTTTCATAACTGCCCTATCAAAAGGAATGTTCAACCCTGTGAGTTGAATGCACACATCTTAAATGAGTTTCTGAGAATGCCTCTGTCTAGTTTCCTTGTGAAGATATTTCGTATTCCAATATAGGGCTCCAAGCGCTCTGATTGAACGCTTGCCGATTCTACAGAAAGAGTGTTTCAACACTGCTCTATCAAAAGAAAAGTGCAACTGTGTGAGGTGAACGCAAACATCACAAAGCAGTTTCAGAGAATGCTTCTGTCTAGTGTTTACGTGAAGAAAGTCCCGTTTCCAAAGAAGGCCTCAAAAAACTCCAAATATGGACTTGCAGCTTCTGCAAAGGGACTGTTTAAAAACTGCCCTATCAAAAGGAAGGTTCAGCTCTGTGAGTGGAATGCACACATCAGAAAGAAGTTTCTGAGAATGCTTCTGTCTAGTTTTAATGTGAAGATATTTCCTTTTCCACCATCGTCCCCAAAGCGCTCAGAAAGAACACTTACAGATTCCACAAAAAGAGTGTTTCAAAACTGCTCTATCAAAAGAAGTGTTCTACTCTGTGAGTTCAATGCCAACATCACAAAGCAGTTTCAGAGAATGCTTCTGTCTAGTTTTTAGGTGAAGAAATTCCCGTTTCCCCCGAAGGTCTGAAAGAGCTCCAAACATTCACTGGCAGATTCTGCAAAAAGACTGTTTCAAAACTGCTCTATCAATAGGAAGTTTCAACTCTGTGTGTTGAATGCAAACATCGTAAAGAATTTTCTGGGAATGCTTCTGTCTAGTTTTTATATGAAGAGATTTCCTTTTCCACCACAGGCCTCAAAGCGCTCTGTATGAACACTTGCAGATACTACCCAATGGTGTTTTAAAACGGCTCTAACCGGAGAAAACTTCAAATCTGTGAGTTGAGTGCACACAGCACAAAGCAGTTTCAGCTAATTCTTCTGTCTAGTTTGTATGTGAAGAAATTCTCGTTTCCAACGAAGGTCTCAAAGAGCTCAAAATATCCATTACCAGATTATGCAAAATCACAGTTTCAAAACTGCTCTATGAAAAGGAAGGTTCAACTCTGTGAGTTGAATGCACACATCAGAAAGAAGTTTCTGAGAATGCTTCTGCCCAGTTTTAATATGAAGATATTTTCTTTTCCACCATAGACCACAAAGCTCTCCGTATGAACACTTGCAGATTCTACACAATAGTGTTTCAAAACCGCTCTAACAAGAGAAAGGTTCCAATCTGTGAGTTGAGTGCAGACATCACAAAGCAGTTTCAGAAAATGCTCCTGTCTAGTTTGTATATGAAGAAATTCCCGTTTCCAAAGAAGGCCTCAAAGAGCTCCAAATATCCACTTGCAGATTCTGCAAAAACACAGTTTCGTGACTGCCCTACCAAAAGGAATGTTCAACCCTGTGAGTTGAATGCGCACATCTTAAATCAGTTTCTGAGAATGCTTCTGTCTTGTTTCCATGTGAAGATATTTCGTATTCCACTACAGGGCTCCAAGCGCTCTGAATGAACACTTGCCGATTCTACAGAAAGAGTGTTTCAAAACTGCTCTATGAAAAGAAAGGTGCAACTCTGTGAGTTGAATGCAAACATCACAAAGCAGTTTCAGAGAATGATTCTGTCTAAGTTTTAGGTGAAGAAATTCCCATTTCCCCCGAAAGGTTTTAAAGAGCTCCAAACCTTAACTTGCGGATCCTACAAAAATACTGTTTCAAAACTGCTCTATCCATAGAAAGGTTCAACTCTGTGACTTCAATGCACACATCATAAAGAAGTTTCTGAGAGTGTTTCTGCCCAGTTTTTATGTGATGATATCTCTTCTTGCACCATAAGCCTCAAAGCGCTCCGAATGAACACTTGCACATTCCACAAAAAGAGAGTTTCAAAACTACTCCAGCAACAGAAATTTTCAACTCTGTGAGTTGAATGCACACATCAGAAAGAAGTCTCTGAGAATGCTTCTGTCTAGTTTTTAAGTGAAGATATTTCCTTTTCCACCAGAGGACTCAAAGCACTCCGAATGAATACTTGCATGTGCTACACAATAGTCTTTCAAAACTGGTCTAACCAAAGAAACGTTCAACTCTGTGAGCTGAGTGCACACAACACAAAGCAGTTTCAGAAAATGCTTCTGCTAGTTTGTATGTGAAGAATTCCCTTTTCCAACAAAGGTATCAAAGAGCTCAAAATATGTACTTGCAGATTCTGCAAAGCGCAGTTTCATAACTGCCCTATCAAAAGGAATGTTCAACCCTGTGAGTTGAATGCACACATCTTAAATGAGTTTCTGAGAATGCCTCTGTCTAGTTTCCTTGTGAAGATATTTCGTATTCCAATATAGGGCTCCAAGCGCTCTGATTGAACGCTTGCCGATTCTACAGAAAGAGTGTTTCAACACTGCTCTATCAAAAGAAAAGTGCAACTGTGTGAGGTGAACGCAAACATCACAAAGCAGTTTCAGAGAATGCTTCTGTCTAGTGTTTACGTGAAGAAAGTCCCGTTTCCAAAGAAGGCCTCAAAAAACTCCAAATATGGACTTGCAGCTTCTGCAAAGGGACTGTTTAAAAACTGCCCTATCAAAAGGAAGGTTCAGCTCTGTGAGTGGAATGCACACATCAGAAAGAAGTTTCTGAGAATGCTTCTGTCTAGTTTTAATGTGAAGATATTTCCTTTTCCACCATCGTCCCCAAAGCGCTCAGAAAGAACACTTACAGATTCCACAAAAAGAGTGTTTCAAAACTGCTCTATCAAAAGAAGTGTTCTACTCTGTGAGTTCAATGCCAACATCACAAAGCAGTTTCAGAGAATGCTTCTGTCTAGTTTTTAGGTGAAGAAATTCCCGTTTCCCCCGAAGGTCTGAAAGAGCTCCAAACATTCACTGGCAGATTCTGCAAAAAGACTGTTTCAAAACTGCTCTATCAATAGGAAGTTTCAACTCTGTGTGTTGAATGCAAACATCGTAAAGAATTTTCTGGGAATGCTTCTGTCTAGTTTTTATATGAAGAGATTTCCTTTTCCACCACAGGCCTCAAAGCGCTCTGTATGAACACTTGCAGATACTACCCAATGGTGTTTTAAAACGGCTCTAACCGGAGAAAACTTCAAATCTGTGAGTTGAGTGCACACAGCACAAAGCAGTTTCAGCTAATTCTTCTGTCTAGTTTGTATGTGAAGAAATTCTCGTTTCCAACGAAGGTCTCAAAGAGCTCAAAATATCCATTACCAGATTATGCAAAATCACAGTTTCAAAACTGCTCTATGAAAAGGAAGGTTCAACTCTGTGAGTTGAATGCACACATCAGAAAGAAGTTTCTGAGAATGCTTCTGCCCAGTTTTAATTTGAAGATATTTTCTTTTCCACCATAGACCACAAAGCTCTCCGTATGAACACTTGCAGATTCTACACAATAGTGTTTCAAAACCGCTCTAACAAGAGAAAGGTTCCAATCTGTGAGTTGAGTGCAGACATCACAAAGCAGTTTCAGAAAATGCTCCTGTCTAGTTTGTATATGAAGAAATTCCCGTTTCCAAAGAAGGCCTCAAAGAGCTCCAAATATCCACTTGCAGATTCTGCAAAAACACAGTTTCGTGACTGCCCTACCAAAAGGAATGTTCAACCCTGTGAGTTGAATGCGCACATCTTAAATCAGTTTCTGAGAATGCTTCTGTCTTGTTTCCATGTGAAGATATTTCGTATTCCACTACAGGGCTCCAAGCGCTCTGAATGAACACTTGCCGATTCTACAGAAAGAGTGTTTCAAAACTGCTCTATGAAAAGAAAGGTGCAACTCTGTGAGTTGAATGCAAACATCACAAAGCAGTTTCAGAGAATGATTCTGTCTAAGTTTTAGGTGAAGAAATTCCCATTTCCCCCGAAAGGTTTTAAAGAGCTCCAAACCTTAACTTGCGGATCCTACAAAAATACTGTTTCAAAACTGCTCTATCCATAGAAAGGTTCAACTCTGTGACTTCAATGCACACATCATAAAGAAGTTTCTGAGAGTGTTTCTGCCCAGTTTTTATGTGATGATATCTCTTCTTGCACCATAAGCCTCAAAGCGCTCCGAATGAACACTTGCACATTCCACAAAAAGAGAGTTTCAAAACTACTCCAGCAACAGAAATTTTCAACTCTGTGAGTTGAATGCACACATCAGAAAGAAGTCTCTGAGAATGCTTCTGTCTAGTTTTTAAGTGAAGATATTTCCTTTTCCACCAGAGGACTCAAAGCACTCCGAATGAATACTTGCATGTGCTACACAATAGTCTTTCAAAACTGGTCTAACCAAAGAAACGTTCAACTCTGTGAGCTGAGTGCACACATCACAAAGCAGTTTCAGAAAATGCTTCTGCTAGTTTGTATGTGAAGAATTCCCTTTTCCAACAAAGGTATCAAAGAGCTCAAAATATGTACTTGCAGATTCTGCAAAGCGCAGTTTCATAACTGCCCTATCAAAAGGAATGTTCAACCCTGTGAGTTGAATGCACACATCTTAAATGAGTTTCTGAGAATGCCTCTGTCTAGTTTTCTTGTGAAGATATTTCGTATTCCAATATAGGGCTCCAAGCGCTCTGATTGAACGCTTGCCGATTCTACAGAAAGAGTGTTTCAACACTGCTCTATCAAAAGAAAAGTGCAACTGTGTGAGGTGAACGCAAATATCACAAAGCAGTTTCAGAGAATGCTTCTGTCTAGTGTTTACGTGAAGAAAGTCCCGTTTCCAAAGAAGGCCTCAAAAAACTCCAAATATGGACTTGCAGCTTCTGCAAAGGGACTGTTTAAAAACTGCCCTATCAAAAGGAAGGTTCAGCTCTGTGAGTGGAATGCACACATCAGAAAGAAGTTTCTGAGAATGCTTCTGTCTAGTTTTAATGTGAAGATATTTCCTTTTCCACCATCGTCCCCAAAGCGCTCAGAAAGAACACTTACAGATTCCACAAAAAGAGTGTTTCAAAACTGCTCTATCAAAAGAAGTGTTCTACTCTGTGAGTTCAATGCCAACATCACAAAGCAGTTTCAGAGAATGCTTCTGTCTAGTTTTTAGGTGAAGAAATTCCCGTTTCCCCCGAAGGTCTGAAAGAGCTCCAAACATTCACTGGCAGATTCTGCAAAAAGACTGTTTCAAAACTGCTCTATCAATAGGAAGTTTCAACTCTGTGTGTTGAATGCAAACATCGTAAAGAATTTTCTGGGAATGCTTCTGTCTAGTTTTTATATGAAGAGATTTCCTTTTCCACCACAGGCCTCAAAGCGCTCTGTATGAACACTTGCAGATACTACCCAATGGTGTTTTAAAACGGCTCTAACCGGAGAAAACTTCAAATCTGTGAGTTGAGTGCACACAGCACAAAGCAGTTTCAGCTAATTCTTCTGTCTAGTTTGTATGTGAAGAAATTCTCGTTTCCAACGAAGGTCTCAAAGAGCTCAAAATATCCATTACCAGATTATGCAAAATCACAGTTTCAAAACTGCTCTATGAAAAGGAAGGTTCAACTCTGTGAGTTGAATGCACACATCAGAAAGAAGTTTCTGAGAATGCTTCTGCCCAGTTTTAATTTGAAGATATTTTCTTTTCCACCATAGACCACAAAGCTCTCCGTATGAACACTTGCAGATTCTACACAATAGTGTTTCAAAACCGCTCTAACAAGAGAAAGGTTCCAATCTGTGAGTTGAGTGCAGACATCACAAAGCAGTTTCAGAAAATGCTCCTGTCTAGTTTGTATATGAAGAAATTCCCGTTTCCAAAGAAGGCCTCAAAGAGCTCCAAATATCCACTTGCAGATTCTGCAAAAACACAGTTTCGTGACTGCCCTACCAAAAGGAATGTTCAACCCTGTGAGTTGAATGCGCACATCTTAAATCAGTTTCTGAGAATGCTTCTGTCTTGTTTCCATGTGAAGATATTTCGTATTCCACTACAGGGCTCCAAGCGCTCTGAATGAACACTTGCCGATTCTACAGAAAGAGTGTTTCAAAACTGCTCTATGAAAAGAAAGGTGCAACTCTGTGAGTTGAATGCAAACATCACAAAGCAGTTTCAGAGAATGATTCTGTCTAAGTTTTAGGTGAAGAAATTCCCATTTCCCCCGAAAGGTTTTAAAGAGCTCCAAACCTTAACTTGCGGATCCTACAAAAATACTGTTTCAAAACTGCTCTATCCATAGAAAGGTTCAACTCTGTGACTTCAATGCACACATCATAAAGAAGTTTCTGAGAGTGTTTCTGCCCAGTTTTTATGTGATGATATCTCTTCTTGCACCATAAGCCTCAAAGCGCTCCGAATGAACACTTGCACATTCCACAAAAAGAGAGTTTCAAAACTACTCCAGCAACAGAAATTTTCAACTCTGTGAGTTGAATGCACACATCAGAAAGAAGTCTCTGAGAATGCTTCTGTCTAGTTTTTAAGTGAAGATATTTCCTTTTCCACCAGAGGACTCAAAGCACTCCGAATGAATACTTGCATGTGCTACACAATAGTCTTTCAAAACTGGTCTAACCAAAGAAACGTTCAACTCTGTGAGCTGAGTGCACACATCACAAAGCAGTTTCAGAAAATGCTTCTGCTAGTTTGTATGTGAAGAATTCCCTTTTCCAACAAAGGTATCAAAGAGCTCAAAATATGTACTTGCAGATTCTGCAAAGCGCAGTTTCATAACTGCCCTATCAAAAGGAATGTTCAACCCTGTGAGTTGAATGCACACATCTTAAATGAGTTTCTGAGAATGCCTCTGTCTAGTTTCCTTGTGAAGATATTTCGTATTCCAATATAGGGCTCCAAGCGCTCTGATTGAACGCTTGCCGATTCTACAGAAAGAGTGTTTCAACACTGCTCTATCAAAAGAAAAGTGCAACTGTGTGAGGTGAACGCAAACATCACAAAGCAGTTTCAGAGAATGCTTCTGTCTAGTGTTTACGTGAAGAAAGTCCCGTTTCCAAAGAAGGCCTCAAAAAACTCCAAATATGGACTTGCAGCTTCTGCAAAGGGACTGTTTAAAAACTGCCCTATCAAAAGGAAGGTTCAGCTCTGTGAGTGGAATGCACACATCAGAAAGAAGTTTCTGAGAATGCTTCTGTCTAGTTTTAATGTGAAGATATTTCCTTTTCCACCATCGTCCCCAAAGCGCTCAGAAAGAACACTTACAGATTCCACAAAAAGAGTGTTTCAAAACTGCTCTATCAAAAGAAGTGTTCTACTCTGTGAGTTCAATGCCAACATCACAAAGCAGTTTCAGAGAATGCTTCTGTCTAGTTTTTAGGTGAAGAAATTCCCGTTTCCCCCGAAGGTCTGAAAGAGCTCCAAACATTCACTGGCAGATTCTGCAAAAAGACTGTTTCAAAACTGCTCTATCAATAGGAAGTTTCAACTCTGTGTGTTGAATGCAAACATCGTAAAGAATTTTCTGGGAATGCTTCTGTCTAGTTTTTATATGAAGAGATTTCCTTTTCCACCACAGGCCTCAAAGCGCTCTGTATGAACACTTGCAGATACTACCCAATGGTGTTTTAAAACGGCTCTAACCGGAGAAAACTTCAAATCTGTGAGTTGAGTGCACACAGCACAAAGCAGTTTCAGCTAATTCTTCTGTCTAGTTTGTATGTGAAGAAATTCTCGTTTCCAACGAAGGTCTCAAAGAGCTCAAAATATCCATTACCAGATTATGCAAAATCACAGTTTCAAAACTGCTCTATGAAAAGGAAGGTTCAACTCTGTGAGTTGAATGCACACATCAGAAAGAAGTTTCTGAGAATGCTTCTGCCCAGTTTTAATTTGAAGATATTTTCTTTTCCACCATAGACCACAAAGCTCTCCGTATGAACACTTGCAGATTCTACACAATAGTGTTTCAAAACCGCTCTAACAAGAGAAAGGTTCCAATCTGTGAGTTGAGTGCAGACATCACAAAGCAGTTTCAGAAAATGCTCCTGTCTAGTTTGTATATGAAGAAATTCCCGTTTCCAAAGAAGGCCTCAAAGAGCTCCAAATATCCACTTGCAGATTCTGCAAAAACACAGTTTCGTGACTGCCCTACCAAAAGGAATGTTCAACCCTGTGAGTTGAATGCGCACATCTTAAATCAGTTTCTGAGAATGCTTCTGTCTTGTTTCCATGTGAAGATATTTCGTATTCCACTACAGGGCTCCAAGCGCTCTGAATGAACACTTGCCGATTCTACAGAAAGAGTGTTTCAAAACTGCTCTATGAAAAGAAAGGTGCAACTCTGTGAGTTGAATGCAAACATCACAAAGCAGTTTCAGAGAATGATTCTGTCTAAGTTTTAGGTGAAGAAATTCCCATTTCCCCCGAAAGGTTTTAAAGAGCTCCAAACCTTAACTTGCGGATCCTACAAAAATACTGTTTCAAAACTGCTCTATCCATAGAAAGGTTCAACTCTGTGACTTCAATGCACACATCATAAAGAAGTTTCTGAGAGTGTTTCTGCCCAGTTTTTATGTGATGATATCTCTTCTTGCACCATAAGCCTCAAAGCGCTCCGAATGAACACTTGCACATTCCACAAAAAGAGAGTTTCAAAACTACTCCAGCAACAGAAATTTTCAACTCTGTGAGTTGAATGCACACATCAGAAAGAAGTCTCTGAGAATGCTTCTGTCTAGTTTTTAAGTGAAGATATTTCCTTTTCCACCAGAGGACTCAAAGCACTCCGAATGAATACTTGCATGTGCTACACAATAGTCTTTCAAAACTGGTCTAACCAAAGAAACGTTCAACTCTGTGAGCTGAGTGCACACATCACAAAGCAGTTTCAGAAAATGCTTCTGCTAGTTTGTATGTGAAGAATTCCCTTTTCCAACAAAGGTATCAAAGAGCTCAAAATATGTACTTGCAGATTCTGCAAAGCGCAGTTTCATAACTGCCCTATCAAAAGGAATGTTCAACGCTGTGAGTTGAATGCACACATCTTAAATGAGTTTCTGAGAATGCCTCTGTCTAGTTTCCTTGTGAAGATATTTCGTATTCCAATATAGGGCTCCAAGCGCTCTGATTGAACGCTTGCCGATTCTACAGAAAGAGTGTTTCAACACTGCTCTATCAAAAGAAAAGTGCAACTGTGTGAGGTGAACGCAAACATCACAAAGCAGTTTCAGAGAATGCTTCTGTCTAGTGTTTACGTGAAGAAAGTCCCGTTTCCAAAGAAGGCCTCAAAAAACTCCAAATATGGACTTGCAGCTTCTGCAAAGGGACTGTTTAAAAACTGCCCTATCAAAAGGAAGGTTCAGCTCTGTGAGTGGAATGCACACATCAGAAAGAAGTTTCTGAGAATGCTTCTGTCTAGTTTTAATGTGAAGATATTTCCTTTTCCACCATCGTCCCCAAAGCGCTCAGAAAGAACACTTACAGATTCCACAAAAAGAGTGTTTCAAAACTGCTCTATCAAAAGAAGTGTTCTACTCTGTGAGTTCAATGCCAACATCACAAAGCAGTTTCAGAGAATGCTTCTGTCTAGTTTTTAGGTGAAGAAATTCCCGTTTCCCCCGAAGGTCTGAAAGAGCTCCAAACATTCACTGGCAGATTCTGCAAAAAGACTGTTTCAAAACTGCTCTATCAATAGGAAGTTTCAACTCTGTGTGTTGAATGCAAACATCGTAAAGAATTTTCTGGGAATGCTTCTGTCTAGTTTTTATATGAAGAGATTTCCTTTTCCACCACAGGCCTCAAAGCGCTCTGTATGAACACTTGCAGATACTACCCAATGGTGTTTTAAAACGGCTCTAACCGGAGAAAACTTCAAATCTGTGAGTTGAGTGCACACAGCACAAAGCAGTTTCAGATAATTCTTCTGTCTGGTTTGTATGTGAAGAAATTCTCGTTTCCAACGAAGGTCTCAAAGAGCTCAAAATATCCATTACCAGATTATGCAAAATCACAGTTTCAAAACTGCTCTATGAAAAGGAAGGTTCAACTCTGTGAGTTGAATGCACACATCAGAAAGAAGTTTCTGAGAATGCTTCTGCCCAGTTTTAATATGAAGATATTTTCTTTTCCACCATAGACCACAAAGCTCTCCGTATGAACACTTGCAGATTCTACACAATAGTGTTTCAAAACCGCTCTAACAAGAGAAAGGTTCCAATCTGTGAGTTGAGTGCAGACATCACAAAGCAGTTTCAGAAAATGCTCCTGTCTAGTTTGTATATGAAGAAATTCCCGTTTCCAAAGAAGGCCTCAAAGAGCTCCAAATATCCACTTGCAGATTCTGCAAAAACACAGTTTCGTGACTGCCCTACCAAAAGGAATGTTCAACCCTGTGAGTTGAATGCGCACATCTTAAATCAGTTTCTGAGAATGCTTCTGTCTTGTTTCCATGTGAAGATATTTCGTATTCCACTACAGGGCTCCAAGCGCTCTGAATGAACACTTGCCGATTCTACAGAAAGAGTGTTTCAAAACTGCTCTATGAAAAGAAAGGTGCAACTCTGTGAGTTGAATGCAAACATCACAAAGCAGTTTCAGAGAATGATTCTGTCTAAGTTTTAGGTGAAGAAATTCCCATTTCCCCCGAAAGGTTTTAAAGAGCTCCAAACCTTAACTTGCGGATCCTACAAAAATACTGTTTCAAAACTGCTCTATCCATAGAAAGGTTCAACTCTGTGACTTCAATGCACACATCATAAAGAAGTTTCTGAGAGTGTTTCTGCCCAGTTTTTATGTGATGATATCTCTTCTTGCACCATAAGCCTCAAAGCGCTCCGAATGAACACTTGCACATTCCACAAAAAGAGAGTTTCAAAACTACTCCAGCAACAGAAATTTTCAACTCTGTGAGTTGAATGCACACATCAGAAAGAAGTCTCTGAGAATGCTTCTGTCTAGTTTTTAAGTGAAGATATTTCCTTTTCCACCAGAGGACTCAAAGCACTCCGAATGAATACTTGCATGTGCTACACAATAGTCTTTCAAAACTGGTCTAACCAAAGAAACGTTCAACTCTGTGAGCTGAGTGCACACATCACAAAGCAGTTTCAGAAAATGCTTCTGCTAGTTTGTATGTGAAGAATTCCCTTTTCCAACAAAGGTATCAAAGAGCTCAAAATATGTACTTGCAGATTCTGCAAAGCGCAGTTTCATAACTGCCCTATCAAAAGGAATGTTCAACGCTGTGAGTTGAATGCACACATCTTAAATGAGTTTCTGAGAATGCCTCTGTCTAGTTTCCTTGTGAAGATATTTCGTATTCCAATATAGGGCTCCAAGCGCTCTGATTGAACGCTTGCCGATTCTACAGAAAGAGTGTTTCAACACTGCTCTATCAAAAGAAAAGTGCAACTGTGTGAGGTGAACGCAAACATCACAAAGCAGTTTCAGAGAATGCTTCTGTCTAGTGTTTACGTGAAGAAAGTCCCGTTTCCAAAGAAGGCCTCAAAAAACTCCAAATATGGACTTGCAGCTTCTGCAAAGGGACTGTTTAAAAACTGCCCTATCAAAAGGAAGGTTCAGCTCTGTGAGTGGAATGCACACATCAGAAAGAAGTTTCTGAGAATGCTTCTGTCTAGTTTTAATGTGAAGATATTTCCTTTTCCACCATCGTCCCCAAAGCGCTCAGAAAGAACACTTACAGATTCCACAAAAAGAGTGTTTCAAAACTGCTCTATCAAAAGAAGTGTTCTACTCTGTGAGTTCAATGCCAACATCACAAAGCAGTTTCAGAGAATGCTTCTGTCTAGTTTTTAGGTGAAGAAATTCCCGTTTCCCCCGAAGGTCTGAAAGAGCTCCAAACATTCACTGGCAGATTCTGCAAAAAGACTGTTTCAAAACTGCTCTATCAATAGGAAGTTTCAACTCTGTGTGTTGAATGCAAACATCGTAAAGAATTTTCTGGGAATGCTTCTGTCTAGTTTTTATATGAAGAGATTTCCTTTTCCACCACAGGCCTCAAAGCGCTCTGTATGAACACTTGCAGATACTACCCAATGGTGTTTTAAAACGGCTCTAACCGGAGAAAACTTCAAATCTGTGAGTTGAGTGCACACAGCACAAAGCAGTTTCAGATAATTCTTCTGTCTGGTTTGTATGTGAAGAAATTCTCGTTTCCAACGAAGGTCTCAAAGAGCTCAAAATATCCATTACCAGATTATGCAAAATCACAGTTTCAAAACTGCTCTATGAAAAGGAAGGTTCAACTCTGTGAGTTGAATGCACACATCAGAAAGAAGTTTCTGAGAATGCTTCTGCCCAGTTTTAATATGAAGATATTTTCTTTTCCACCATAGACCACAAAGCTCTCCGTATGAACACTTGCAGATTCTACACAATAGTGTTTCAAAACCGCTCTAACAAGAGAAAGGTTCCAATCTGTGAGTTGAGTGCAGACATCACAAAGCAGTTTCAGAAAATGCTCCTGTCTAGTTTGTATATGAAGAAATTCCCGTTTCCAAAGAAGGCCTCAAAGAGCTCCAAATATCCACTTGCAGATTCTGCAAAAACACAGTTTCGTGACTGCCCTACCAAAAGGAATGTTCAACCCTGTGAGTTGAATGCGCACATCTTAAATCAGTTTCTGAGAATGCTTCTGTCTTGTTTCCATGTGAAGATATTTCGTATTCCACTACAGGGCTCCAAGCGCTCTGAATGAACACTTGCCGATTCTACAGAAAGAGTGTTTCAAAACTGCTCTATGAAAAGAAAGGTGCAACTCTGTGAGTTGAATGCAAACATCACAAAGCAGTTTCAGAGAATGATTCTGTCTAAGTTTTAGGTGAAGAAATTCCCATTTCCCCCGAAAGGTTTTAAAGAGCTCCAAACCTTAACTTGCGGATCCTACAAAAATACTGTTTCAAAACTGCTCTATCCATAGAAAGGTTCAACTCTGTGACTTCAATGCACACATCATAAAGAAGTTTCTGAGAGTGTTTCTGCCCAGTTTTTATGTGATGATATCTCTTCTTGCACCATAAGCCTCAAAGCGCTCCGAATGAACACTTGCACATTCCACAAAAAGAGAGTTTCAAAACTACTCCAGCAACAGAAATTTTCAACTCTGTGAGTTGAATGCACACATCAGAAAGAAGTCTCTGAGAATGCTTCTGTCTAGTTTTTAAGTGAAGATATTTCCTTTTCCACCAGAGGACTCAAAGCACTCCGAATGAATACTTGCATGTGCTACACAATAGTCTTTCAAAACTGGTCTAACCAAAGAAACGTTCAACTCTGTGAGCTGAGTGCACACATCACAAAGCAGTTTCAGAAAATGCTTCTGCTAGTTTGTATGTGAAGAATTCCCTTTTCCAACAAAGGTATCAAAGAGCTCAAAATATGTACTTGCAGATTCTGCAAAGCGCAGTTTCATAACTGCCCTATCAAAAGGAATGTTCAACCCTGTGAGTTGAATGCACACATCTTAAATGAGTTTCTGAGAATGCCTCTGTCTAGTTTCCTTGTGAAGATATTTCGTATTCCAATATAGGGCTCCAAGCGCTCTGATTGAACGCTTGCCGATTCTACAGAAAGAGTGTTTCAACACTGCTCTATCAAAAGAAAAGTGCAACTGTGTGAGGTGAACGCAAACATCACAAAGCAGTTTCAGAGAATGCTTCTGTCTAGTGTTTACGTGAAGAAAGTCCCGTTTCCAAAGAAGGCCTCAAAAAACTCCAAATATGGACTTGCAGCTTCTGCAAAGGGACTGTTTAAAAACTGCCCTATCAAAAGGAAGGTTCAGCTCTGTGAGTGGAATGCACACATCAGAAAGAAGTTTCTGAGAATGCTTCTGTCTAGTTTTAATGTGAAGATATTTCCTTTTCCACCATCGTCCCCAAAGCGCTCAGAAAGAACACTTACAGATTCCACAAAAAGAGTGTTTCAAAACTGCTCTATCAAAAGAAGTGTTCTACTCTGTGAGTTCAATGCCAACATCACAAAGCAGTTTCAGAGAATGCTTCTGTCTAGTTTTTAGGTGAAGAAATTCCCGTTTCCCCCGAAGGTCTGAAAGAGCTCCAAACATTCACTGGCAGATTCTGCAAAAAGACTGTTTCAAAACTGCTCTATCAATAGGAAGTTTCAACTCTGTGTGTTGAATGCAAACATCGTAAAGAATTTTCTGGGAATGCTTCTGTCTAGTTTTTATATGAAGAGATTTCCTTTTCCACCACAGGCCTCAAAGCGCTCTGTATGAACACTTGCAGATACTACCCAATGGTGTTTTAAAACGGCTCTAACCGGAGAAAACTTCAAATCTGTGAGTTGAGTGCACACAGCACAAAGCAGTTTCAGATAATTCTTCTGTCTGGTTTGTATGTGAAGAAATTCTCGTTTCCAACGAAGGTCTCAAAGAGCTCAAAATATCCATTACCAGATTATGCAAAATCACAGTTTCAAAACTGCTCTATGAAAAGGAAGGTTCAACTCTGTGAGTTGAATGCACACATCAGAAAGAAGTTTCTGAGAATGCTTCTGCCCAGTTTTAATATGAAGATATTTTCTTTTCCACCATAGACCACAAAGCTCTCCGTATGAACACTTGCAGATTCTACACAATAGTGTTTCAAAACCGCTCTAACAAGAGAAAGGTTCCAATCTGTGAGTTGAGTGCAGACATCACAAAGCAGTTTCAGAAAATGCTCCTGTCTAGTTTGTATATGAAGAAATTCCCGTTTCCAAAGAAGGCCTCAAAGAGCTCCAAATATCCACTTGCAGATTCTGCAAAAACACAGTTTCGTGACTGCCCTACCAAAAGGAATGTTCAACCCTGTGAGTTGAATGCGCACATCTTAAATCAGTTTCTGAGAATGCTTCTGTCTTGTTTCCATGTGAAGATATTTCGTATTCCACTACAGGGCTCCAAGCGCTCTGAATGAACACTTGCCGATTCTACAGAAAGAGTGTTTCAAAACTGCTCTATGAAAAGAAAGGTGCAACTCTGTGAGTTGAATGCAAACATCACAAAGCAGTTTCAGAGAATGATTCTGTCTAAGTTTTAGGTGAAGAAATTCCCATTTCCCCCGAAAGGTTTTAAAGAGCTCCAAACCTTAACTTGCGGATCCTACAAAAATACTGTTTCAAAACTGCTCTATCCATAGAAAGGTTCAACTCTGTGACTTCAATGCACACATCATAAAGAAGTTTCTGAGAGTGTTTCTGCCCAGTTTTTATGTGATGATATCTCTTCTTGCACCATAAGCCTCAAAGCGCTCCGAATGAACACTTGCACATTCCACAAAAAGAGAGTTTCAAAACTACTCCAGCAACAGAAATTTTCAACTCTGTGAGTTGAATGCACACATCAGAATGAAGTCTCTGAGAATGCTTCTGTCTAGTTTTTAAGTGAAGATATTTCCTTTTCCACCAGAGGACTCAAAGCACTCCGAATGAATACTTGCATGTGCTACACAATAGTCTTTCAAAACTGGTCTAACCAAAGAAACGTTCAACTCTGTGAGCTGAGTGCACACATCACAAAGCAGTTTCAGAAAATGCTTCTGCTAGTTTGTATGTGAAGAATTCCCTTTTCCAACAAAGGTATCAAAGAGCTCAAAATATGTACTTGCAGATTCTGCAAAGCGCAGTTTCATAACTGCCCTATCAAAAGGAATGTTCAACGCTGTGAGTTGAATGCACACATCTTAAATGAGTTTCTGAGAATGCCTCTGTCTAGTTTCCTTGTGAAGATATTTCGTATTCCAATATAGGGCTCCAAGCGCTCTGATTGAACGCTTGCCGATTCTACAGAAAGAGTGTTTCAACACTGCTCTATCAAAAGAAAAGTGCAACTGTGTGAGGTGAACGCAAACATCACAAAGCAGTTTCAGAGAATGCTTCTGTCTAGTGTTTACGTGAAGAAAGTCCCGTTTCCAAAGAAGGCCTCAAAAAACTCCAAATATGGACTTGCAGCTTCTGCAAAGGGACTGTTTAAAAACTGCCCTATCAAAAGGAAGGTTCAGCTCTGTGAGTGGAATGCACACATCAGAAAGAAGTTTCTGAGAATGCTTCTGTCTAGTTTTAATGTGAAGATATTTCCTTTTCCACCATCGTCCCCAAAGCGCTCAGAAAGAACACTTACAGATTCCACAAAAAGAGTGTTTCAAAACTGCTCTATCAAAAGAAGTGTTCTACTCTGTGAGTTCAATGCCAACATCACAAAGCAGTTTCAGAGAATGCTTCTGTCTAGTTTTTAGGTGAAGAAATTCCCGTTTCCCCCGAAGGTCTGAAAGAGCTCCAAACATTCACTGGCAGATTCTGCAAAAAGACTGTTTCAAAACTGCTCTATCAATAGGAAGTTTCAACTCTGTGTGTTGAATGCAAACATCGTAAAGAATTTTCTGGGAATGCTTCTGTCTAGTTTTTATATGAAGAGATTTCCTTTTCCACCACAGGCCTCAAAGCGCTCTGTATGAACACTTGCAGATACTACCCAATGGTGTTTTAAAACGGCTCTAACCGGAGAAAACTTCAAATCTGTGAGTTGAGTGCACACAGCACAAAGCAGTTTCAGATAATTCTTCTGTCTGGTTTGTATGTGAAGAAATTCTCGTTTCCAACGAAGGTCTCAAAGAGCTCAAAATATCCATTACCAGATTATGCAAAATCACAGTTTCAAAACTGCTCTATGAAAAGGAAGGTTCAACTCTGTGAGTTGAATGCACACATCAGAAAGAAGTTTCTGAGAATGCTTCTGCCCAGTTTTAATATGAAGATATTTTCTTTTCCACCATAGACCACAAAGCTCTCCGTATGAACACTTGCAGATTCTACACAATAGTGTTTCAAAACCGCTCTAACAAGAGAAAGGTTCCAATCTGTGAGTTGAGTGCAGACATCACAAAGCAGTTTCAGAAAATGCTCCTGTCTAGTTTGTATATGAAGAAATTCCCGTTTCCAAAGAAGGCCTCAAAGAGCTCCAAATATCCACTTGCAGATTCTGCAAAAACACAGTTTCGTGACTGCCCTACCAAAAGGAATGTTCAACCCTGTGAGTTGAATGCGCACATCTTAAATCAGTTTCTGAGAATGCTTCTGTCTTGTTTCCATGTGAAGATATTTCGTATTCCACTACAGGGCTCCAAGCGCTCTGAATGAACACTTGCCGATTCTACAGAAAGAGTGTTTCAAAACTGCTCTATGAAAAGAAAGGTGCAACTCTGTGAGTTGAATGCAAACATCACAAAGCAGTTTCAGAGAATGATTCTGTCTAAGTTTTAGGTGAAGAAATTCCCATTTCCCCCGAAAGGTTTTAAAGAGCTCCAAACCTTAACTTGCGGATCCTACAAAAATACTGTTTCAAAACTGCTCTATCCATAGAAAGGTTCAACTCTGTGACTTCAATGCACACATCATAAAGAAGTTTCTGAGAGTGTTTCTGCCCAGTTTTTATGTGATGATATCTCTTCTTGCACCATAAGCCTCAAAGCGCTCCGAATGAACACTTGCACATTCCACAAAAAGAGAGTTTCAAAACTACTCCAGCAACAGAAATTTTCAACTCTGTGAGTTGAATGCACACATCAGAAAGAAGTCTCTGAGAATGCTTCTGTCTAGTTTTTAAGTGAAGATATTTCCTTTTCCACCAGAGGACTCAAAGCACTCCGAATGAATACTTGCATGTGCTACACAATAGTCTTTCAAAACTGGTCTAACCAAAGAAACGTTCAACTCTGTGAGCTGAGTGCACACATCACAAAGCAGTTTCAGAAAATGCTTCTGCTAGTTTGTATGTGAAGAATTCCCTTTTCCAACAAAGGTATCAAAGAGCTCAAAATATGTACTTGCAGATTCTGCAAAGCGCAGTTTCATAACTGCCCTATCAAAAGGAATGTTCAACGCTGTGAGTTGAATGCACACATCTTAAATGAGTTTCTGAGAATGCCTCTGTCTAGTTTCCTTGTGAAGATATTTCGTATTCCAATATAGGGCTCCAAGCGCTCTGATTGAACGCTTGCCGATTCTACAGAAAGAGTGTTTCAACACTGCTCTATCAAAAGAAAAGTGCAACTGTGTGAGGTGAACGCAAACATCACAAAGCAGTTTCAGAGAATGCTTCTGTCTAGTGTTTACGTGAAGAAAGTCCCGTTTCCAAAGAAGGCCTCAAAAAACTCCAAATATGGACTTGCAGCTTCTGCAAAGGGACTGTTTAAAAACTGCCCTATCAAAAGGAAGGTTCAGCTCTGTGAGTGGAATGCACACATCAGAAAGAAGTTTCTGAGAATGCTTCTGTCTAGTTTTAATGTGAAGATATTTCCTTTTCCACCATCGTCCCCAAAGCGCTCAGAAAGAACACTTACAGATTCCACAAAAAGAGTGTTTCAAAACTGCTCTATCAAAAGAAGTGTTCTACTCTGTGAGTTCAATGCCAACATCACAAAGCAGTTTCAGAGAATGCTTCTGTCTAGTTTTTAGGTGAAGAAATTCCCGTTTCCCCCGAAGGTCTGAAAGAGCTCCAAACATTCACTGGCAGATTCTGCAAAAAGACTGTTTCAAAACTGCTCTATCAATAGGAAGTTTCAACTCTGTGTGTTGAATGCAAACATCGTAAAGAATTTTCTGGGAATGCTTCTGTCTAGTTTTTATATGAAGAGATTTCCTTTTCCACCACAGGCCTCAAAGCGCTCTGTATGAACACTTGCAGATACTACCCAATGGTGTTTTAAAACGGCTCTAACCGGAGAAAACTTCAAATCTGTGAGTTGAGTGCACACAGCACAAAGCAGTTTCAGATAATTCTTCTGTCTGGTTTGTATGTGAAGAAATTCTCGTTTCCAACGAAGGTCTCAAAGAGCTCAAAATATCCATTACCAGATTATGCAAAATCACAGTTTCAAAACTGCTCTATGAAAAGGAAGGTTCAACTCTGTGAGTTGAATGCACACATCAGAAAGAAGTTTCTGAGAATGCTTCTGCCCAGTTTTAATATGAAGATATTTTCTTTTCCACCATAGACCACAAAGCTCTCCGTATGAACACTTGCAGATTCTACACAATAGTGTTTCAAAACCGCTCTAACAAGAGAAAGGTTCCAATCTGTGAGTTGAGTGCAGACATCACAAAGCAGTTTCAGAAAATGCTCCTGTCTAGTTTGTATATGAAGAAATTCCCGTTTCCAAAGAAGGCCTCAAAGAGCTCCAAATATCCACTTGCAGATTCTGCAAAAACACAGTTTCGTGACTGCCCTACCAAAAGGAATGTTCAACCCTGTGAGTTGAATGCGCACATCTTAAATCAGTTTCTGAGAATGCTTCTGTCTTGTTTCCATGTGAAGATATTTCGTATTCCACTACAGGGCTCCAAGCGCTCTGAATGAACACTTGCCGATTCTACAGAAAGAGTGTTTCAAAACTGCTCTATGAAAAGAAAGGTGCAACTCTGTGAGTTGAATGCAAACATCACAAAGCAGTTTCAGAGAATGATTCTGTCTAAGTTTTAGGTGAAGAAATTCCCATTTCCCCCGAAAGGTTTTAAAGAGCTCCAAACCTTAACTTGCGGATCCTACAAAAATACTGTTTCAAAACTGCTCTATCCATAGAAAGGTTCAACTCTGTGACTTCAATGCACACATCATAAAGAAGTTTCTGAGAGTGTTTCTGCCCAGTTTTTATGTGATGATATCTCTTCTTGCACCATAAGCCTCAAAGCGCTCCGAATGAACACTTGCACATTCCACAAAAAGAGAGTTTCAAAACTACTCCAGCAACAGAAATTTTCAACTCTGTGAGTTGAATGCACACATCAGAAAGAAGTCTCTGAGAATGCTTCTGTCTAGTTTTTAAGTGAAGATATTTCCTTTTCCACCAGAGGACTCAAAGCACTCCGAATGAATACTTGCATGTGCTACACAATAGTCTTTCAAAACTGGTCTAACCAAAGAAACGTTCAACTCTGTGAGCTGAGTGCACACATCACAAAGCAGTTTCAGAAAATGCTTCTGCTAGTTTGTATGTGAAGAATTCCCTTTTCCAACAAAGGTATCAAAGAGCTCAAAATATGTACTTGCAGATTCTGCAAAGCGCAGTTTCATAACTGCCCTATCAAAAGGAATGTTCAACGCTGTGAGTTGAATGCACACATCTTAAATGAGTTTCTGAGAATGCCTCTGTCTAGTTTCCTTGTGAAGATATTTCGTATTCCAATATAGGGCTCCAAGCGCTCTGATTGAACGCTTGCCGATTCTACAGAAAGAGTGTTTCAACACTGCTCTATCAAAAGAAAAGTGCAACTGTGTGAGGTGAACGCAAACATCACAAAGCAGTTTCAGAGAATGCTTCTGTCTAGTGTTTACGTGAAGAAAGTCCCGTTTCCAAAGAAGGCCTCAAAAAACTCCAAATATGGACTTGCAGCTTCTGCAAAGGGACTGTTTAAAAACTGCCCTATCAAAAGGAAGGTTCAGCTCTGTGAGTGGAATGCACACATCAGAAAGAAGTTTCTGAGAATGCTTCTGTCTAGTTTTAATGTGAAGATATTTCCTTTTCCACCATCGTCCCCAAAGCGCTCAGAAAGAACACTTACAGATTCCACAAAAAGAGTGTTTCAAAACTGCTCTATCAAAAGAAGTGTTCTACTCTGTGAGTTCAATGCCAACATCACAAAGCAGTTTCAGAGAATGCTTCTGTCTAGTTTTTAGGTGAAGAAATTCCCGTTTCCCCCGAAGGTCTGAAAGAGCTCCAAACATTCACTGGCAGATTCTGCAAAAAGACTGTTTCAAAACTGCTCTATCAATAGGAAGTTTCAACTCTGTGTGTTGAATGCAAACATCGTAAAGAATTTTCTGGGAATGCTTCTGTCTAGTTTTTATATGAAGAGATTTCCTTTTCCACCACAGGCCTCAAAGCGCTCTGTATGAACACTTGCAGATACTACCCAATGGTGTTTTAAAACGGCTCTAACCGGAGAAAACTTCAAATCTGTGAGTTGAGTGCACACAGCACAAAGCAGTTTCAGATAATTCTTCTGTCTGGTTTGTATGTGAAGAAATTCTCGTTTCCAACGAAGGTCTCAAAGAGCTCAAAATATCCATTACCAGATTATGCAAAATCACAGTTTCAAAACTGCTCTATGAAAAGGAAGGTTCAACTCTGTGAGTTGAATGCACACATCAGAAAGAAGTTTCTGAGAATGCTTCTGCCCAGTTTTAATATGAAGATATTTTCTTTTCCACCATAGACCACAAAGCTCTCCGTATGAACACTTGCAGATTCTACACAATAGTGTTTCAAAACCGCTCTAACAAGAGAAAGGTTCCAATCTGTGAGTTGAGTGCAGACATCACAAAGCAGTTTCAGAAAATGCTCCTGTCTAGTTTGTATATGAAGAAATTCCCGTTTCCAAAGAAGGCCTCAAAGAGCTCCAAATATCCACTTGCAGATTCTGCAAAAACACAGTTTCGTGACTGCCCTACCAAAAGGAATGTTCAACCCTGTGAGTTGAATGCGCACATCTTAAATCAGTTTCTGAGAATGCTTCTGTCTTGTTTCCATGTGAAGATATTTCGTATTCCACTACAGGGCTCCAAGCGCTCTGAATGAACACTTGCCGATTCTACAGAAAGAGTGTTTCAAAACTGCTCTATGAAAAGAAAGGTGCAACTCTGTGAGTTGAATGCAAACATCACAAAGCAGTTTCAGAGAATGATTCTGTCTAAGTTTTAGGTGAAGAAATTCCCATTTCCCCCGAAAGGTTTTAAAGAGCTCCAAACCTTAACTTGCGGATCCTACAAAAATACTGTTTCAAAACTGCTCTATCCATAGAAAGGTTCAACTCTGTGACTTCAATGCACACATCATAAAGAAGTTTCTGAGAGTGTTTCTGCCCAGTTTTTATGTGATGATATCTCTTCTTGCACCATAAGCCTCAAAGCGCTCCGAATGAACACTTGCACATTCCACAAAAAGAGAGTTTCAAAACTACTCCAGCAACAGAAATTTTCAACTCTGTGAGTTGAATGCACACATCAGAAAGAAGTCTCTGAGAATGCTTCTGTCTAGTTTTTAAGTGAAGATATTTCCTTTTCCACCAGAGGACTCAAAGCACTCCGAATGAATACTTGCATGTGCTACACAATAGTCTTTCAAAACTGGTCTAACCAAAGAAACGTTCAACTCTGTGAGCTGAGTGCACACATCACAAAGCAGTTTCAGAAAATGCTTCTGCTAGTTTGTATGTGAAGAATTCCCTTTTCCAACAAAGGTATCAAAGAGCTCAAAATATGTACTTGCAGATTCTGCAAAGCGCAGTTTCATAACTGCCCTATCAAAAGGAATGTTCAACCCTGTGAGTTGAATGCACACATCTTAAATGAGTTTCTGAGAATGCCTCTGTCTAGTTTCCTTGTGAAGATATTTCGTATTCCAATATAGGGCTCCAAGCGCTCTGATTGAACGCTTGCCGATTCTACAGAAAGAGTGTTTCAACACTGCTCTATCAAAAGAAAAGTGCAACTGTGTGAGGTGAACGCAAACATCACAAAGCAGTTTCAGAGAATGCTTCTGTCTAGTGTTTACGTGAAGAAAGTCCCGTTTCCAAAGAAGGCCTCAAAAAACTCCAAATATGGACTTGCAGCTTCTGCAAAGGGACTGTTTAAAAACTGCCCTATCAAAAGGAAGGTTCAGCTCTGTGAGTGGAATGCACACATCAGAAAGAAGTTTCTGAGAATGCTTCTGTCTAGTTTTAATGTGAAGATATTTCCTTTTCCACCATCGTCCCCAAAGCGCTCAGAAAGAACACTTACAGATTCCACAAAAAGAGTGTTTCAAAACTGCTCTATCAAAAGAAGTGTTCTACTCTGTGAGTTCAATGCCAACATCACAAAGCAGTTTCAGAGAATGCTTCTGTCTAGTTTTTAGGTGAAGAAATTCCCGTTTCCCCCGAAGGTCTGAAAGAGCTCCAAACATTCACTGGCAGATTCTGCAAAAAGACTGTTTCAAAACTGCTCTATCAATAGGAAGTTTCAACTCTGTGTGTTGAATGCAAACATCGTAAAGAATTTTCTGGGAATGCTTCTGTCTAGTTTTTATATGAAGAGATTTCCTTTTCCACCACAGGCCTCAAAGCGCTCTGTATGAACACTTGCAGATACTACCCAATGGTGTTTTAAAACGGCTCTAACCGGAGAAAACTTCAAATCTGTGAGTTGAGTGCACACAGCACAAAGCAGTTTCAGATAATTCTTCTGTCTGGTTTGTATGTGAAGAAATTCTCGTTTCCAACGAAGGTCTCAAAGAGCTCAAAATATCCATTACCAGATTATGCAAAATCACAGTTTCAAAACTGCTCTATGAAAAGGAAGGTTCAACTCTGTGAGTTGAATGCACACATCAGAAAGAAGTTTCTGAGAATGCTTCTGCCCAGTTTTAATATGAAGATATTTTCTTTTCCACCATAGACCACAAAGCTCTCCGTATGAACACTTGCAGATTCTACACAATAGTGTTTCAAAACCGCTCTAACAAGAGAAAGGTTCCAATCTGTGAGTTGAGTGCAGACATCACAAAGCAGTTTCAGAAAATGCTCCTGTCTAGTTTGTATATGAAGAAATTCCCGTTTCCAAAGAAGGCCTCAAAGAGCTCCAAATATCCACTTGCAGATTCTGCAAAAACACAGTTTCGTGACTGCCCTACCAAAAGGAATGTTCAACCCTGTGAGTTGAATGCGCACATCTTAAATCAGTTTCTGAGAATGCTTCTGTCTTGTTTCCATGTGAAGATATTTCGTATTCCACTACAGGGCTCCAAGCGCTCTGAATGAACACTTGCCGATTCTACAGAAAGAGTGTTTCAAAACTGCTCTATGAAAAGAAAGGTGCAACTCTGTGAGTTGAATGCAAACATCACAAAGCAGTTTCAGAGAATGATTCTGTCTAAGTTTTAGGTGAAGAAATTCCCATTTCCCCCGAAAGGTTTTAAAGAGCTCCAAACCTTAACTTGCGGATCCTACAAAAATACTGTTTCAAAACTGCTCTATCCATAGAAAGGTTCAACTCTGTGACTTCAATGCACACATCATAAAGAAGTTTCTGAGAGTGTTTCTGCCCAGTTTTTATGTGATGATATCTCTTCTTGCACCATAAGCCTCAAAGCGCTCCGAATGAACACTTGCACATTCCACAAAAAGAGAGTTTCAAAACTACTCCAGCAACAGAAATTTTCAACTCTGTGAGTTGAATGCACACATCAGAATGAAGTCTCTGAGAATGCTTCTGTCTAGTTTTTAAGTGAAGATATTTCCTTTTCCACCAGAGGACTCAAAGCACTCCGAATGAATACTTGCATGTGCTACACAATAGTCTTTCAAAACTGGTCTAACCAAAGAAACGTTCAACTCTGTGAGCTGAGTGCACACATCACAAAGCAGTTTCAGAAAATGCTTCTGCTAGTTTGTATGTGAAGAATTCCCTTTTCCAACAAAGGTATCAAAGAGCTCAAAATATGTACTTGCAGATTCTGCAAAGCGCAGTTTCATAACTGCCCTATCAAAAGGAATGTTCAACGCTGTGAGTTGAATGCACACATCTTAAATGAGTTTCTGAGAATGCCTCTGTCTAGTTTCCTTGTGAAGATATTTCGTATTCCAATATAGGGCTCCAAGCGCTCTGATTGAACGCTTGCCGATTCTACAGAAAGAGTGTTTCAACACTGCTCTATCAAAAGAAAAGTGCAACTGTGTGAGGTGAACGCAAACATCACAAAGCAGTTTCAGAGAATGCTTCTGTCTAGTGTTTACGTGAAGAAAGTCCCGTTTCCAAAGAAGGCCTCAAAAAACTCCAAATATGGACTTGCAGCTTCTGCAAAGGGACTGTTTAAAAACTGCCCTATCAAAAGGAAGGTTCAGCTCTGTGAGTGGAATGCACACATCAGAAAGAAGTTTCTGAGAATGCTTCTGTCTAGTTTTAATGTGAAGATATTTCCTTTTCCACCATCGTCCCCAAAGCGCTCAGAAAGAACACTTACAGATTCCACAAAAAGAGTGTTTCAAAACTGCTCTATCAAAAGAAGTGTTCTACTCTGTGAGTTCAATGCCAACATCACAAAGCAGTTTCAGAGAATGCTTCTGTCTAGTTTTTAGGTGAAGAAATTCCCGTTTCCCCCGAAGGTCTGAAAGAGCTCCAAACATTCACTGGCAGATTCTGCAAAAAGACTGTTTCAAAACTGCTCTATCAATAGGAAGTTTCAACTCTGTGTGTTGAATGCAAACATCGTAAAGAATTTTCTGGGAATGCTTCTGTCTAGTTTTTATATGAAGAGATTTCCTTTTCCACCACAGGCCTCAAAGCGCTCTGTATGAACACTTGCAGATACTACCCAATGGTGTTTTAAAACGGCTCTAACCGGAGAAAACTTCAAATCTGTGAGTTGAGTGCACACAGCACAAAGCAGTTTCAGATAATTCTTCTGTCTGGTTTGTATGTGAAGAAATTCTCGTTTCCAACGAAGGTCTCAAAGAGCTCAAAATATCCATTACCAGATTATGCAAAATCACAGTTTCAAAACTGCTCTATGAAAAGGAAGGTTCAACTCTGTGAGTTGAATGCACACATCAGAAAGAAGTTTCTGAGAATGCTTCTGCCCAGTTTTAATATGAAGATATTTTCTTTTCCACCATAGACCACAAAGCTCTCCGTATGAACACTTGCAGATTCTACACAATAGTGTTTCAAAACCGCTCTAACAAGAGAAAGGTTCCAATCTGTGAGTTGAGTGCAGACATCACAAAGCAGTTTCAGAAAATGCTCCTGTCTAGTTTGTATATGAAGAAATTCCCGTTTCCAAAGAAGGCCTCAAAGAGCTCCAAATATCCACTTGCAGATTCTGCAAAAACACAGTTTCGTGACTGCCCTACCAAAAGGAATGTTCAACCCTGTGAGTTGAATGCGCACATCTTAAATCAGTTTCTGAGAATGCTTCTGTCTTGTTTCCATGTGAAGATATTTCGTATTCCACTACAGGGCTCCAAGCGCTCTGAATGAACACTTGCCGATTCTACAGAAAGAGTGTTTCAAAACTGCTCTATGAAAAGAAAGGTGCAACTCTGTGAGTTGAATGCAAACATCACAAAGCAGTTTCAGAGAATGATTCTGTCTAAGTTTTAGGTGAAGAAATTCCCATTTCCCCCGAAAGGTTTTAAAGAGCTCCAAACCTTAACTTGCGGATCCTACAAAAATACTGTTTCAAAACTGCTCTATCCATAGAAAGGTTCAACTCTGTGACTTCAATGCACACATCATAAAGAAGTTTCTGAGAGTGTTTCTGCCCAGTTTTTATGTGATGATATCTCTTCTTGCACCATAAGCCTCAAAGCGCTCCGAATGAACACTTGCACATTCCACAAAAAGAGAGTTTCAAAACTACTCCAGCAACAGAAATTTTCAACTCTGTGAGTTGAATGCACACATCAGAATGAAGTCTCTGAGAATGCTTCTGTCTAGTTTTTAAGTGAAGATATTTCCTTTTCCACCAGAGGACTCAAAGCACTCCGAATGAATACTTGCATGTGCTACACAATAGTCTTTCAAAACTGGTCTAACCAAAGAAACGTTCAACTCTGTGAGCTGAGTGCACACATCACAAAGCAGTTTCAGAAAATGCTTCTGCTAGTTTGTATGTGAAGAATTCCCTTTTCCAACAAAGGTATCAAAGAGCTCAAAATATGTACTTGCAGATTCTGCAAAGCGCAGTTTCATAACTGCCCTATCAAAAGGAATGTTCAACCCTGTGAGTTGAATGCACACATCTTAAATGAGTTTCTGAGAATGCCTCTGTCTAGTTTCCTTGTGAAGATATTTCGTATTCCAATATAGGGCTCCAAGCGCTCTGATTGAACGCTTGCCGATTCTACAGAAAGAGTGTTTCAACACTGCTCTATCAAAAGAAAAGTGCAACTGTGTGAGGTGAACGCAAACATCACAAAGCAGTTTCAGAGAATGCTTCTGTCTAGTGTTTACGTGAAGAAAGTCCCGTTTCCAAAGAAGGCCTCAAAAAACTCCAAATATGGACTTGCAGCTTCTGCAAAGGGACTGTTTAAAAACTGCCCTATCAAAAGGAAGGTTCAGCTCTGTGAGTGGAATGCACACATCAGAAAGAAGTTTCTGAGAATGCTTCTGTCTAGTTTTAATGTGAAGATATTTCCTTTTCCACCATCGTCCCCAAAGCGCTCAGAAAGAACACTTACAGATTCCACAAAAAGAGTGTTTCAAAACTGCTCTATCAAAAGAAGTGTTCTACTCTGTGAGTTCAATGCCAACATCACAAAGCAGTTTCAGAGAATGCTTCTGTCTAGTTTTTAGGTGAAGAAATTCCCGTTTCCCCCGAAGGTCTGAAAGAGCTCCAAACATTCACTGGCAGATTCTGCAAAAAGACTGTTTCAAAACTGCTCTATCAATAGGAAGTTTCAACTCTGTGTGTTGAATGCAAACATCGTAAAGAATTTTCTGGGAATGCTTCTGTCTAGTTTTTATATGAAGAGATTTCCTTTTCCACCACAGGCCTCAAAGCGCTCTGTATGAACACTTGCAGATACTACCCAATGGTGTTTTAAAACGGCTCTAACCGGAGAAAACTTCAAATCTGTGAGTTGAGTGCACACAGCACAAAGCAGTTTCAGATAATTCTTCTGTCTGGTTTGTATGTGAAGAAATTCTCGTTTCCAACGAAGGTCTCAAAGAGCTCAAAATATCCATTACCAGATTATGCAAAATCACAGTTTCAAAACTGCTCTATGAAAAGGAAGGTTCAACTCTGTGAGTTGAATGCACACATCAGAAAGAAGTTTCTGAGAATGCTTCTGCCCAGTTTTAATATGAAGATATTTTCTTTTCCACCATAGACCACAAAGCTCTCCGTATGAACACTTGCAGATTCTACACAATAGTGTTTCAAAACCGCTCTAACAAGAGAAAGGTTCCAATCTGTGAGTTGAGTGCAGACATCACAAAGCAGTTTCAGAAAATGCTCCTGTCTAGTTTGTATATGAAGAAATTCCCGTTTCCAAAGAAGGCCTCAAAGAGCTCCAAATATCCACTTGCAGATTCTGCAAAAACACAGTTTCGTGACTGCCCTACCAAAAGGAATGTTCAACCCTGTGAGTTGAATGCGCACATCTTAAATCAGTTTCTGAGAATGCTTCTGTCTTGTTTCCATGTGAAGATATTTCGTATTCCACTACAGGGCTCCAAGCGCTCTGAATGAACACTTGCCGATTCTACAGAAAGAGTGTTTCAAAACTGCTCTATGAAAAGAAAGGTGCAACTCTGTGAGTTGAATGCAAACATCACAAAGCAGTTTCAGAGAATGATTCTGTCTAAGTTTTAGGTGAAGAAATTCCCATTTCCCCCGAAAGGTTTTAAAGAGCTCCAAACCTTAACTTGCGGATCCTACAAAAATACTGTTTCAAAACTGCTCTATCCATAGAAAGGTTCAACTCTGTGACTTCAATGCACACATCATAAAGAAGTTTCTGAGAGTGTTTCTGCCCAGTTTTTATGTGATGATATCTCTTCTTGCACCATAAGCCTCAAAGCGCTCCGAATGAACACTTGCACATTCCACAAAAAGAGAGTTTCAAAACTACTCCAGCAACAGAAATTTTCAACTCTGTGAGTTGAATGCACACATCAGAAAGAAGTCTCTGAGAATGCTTCTGTCTAGTTTTTAAGTGAAGATATTTCCTTTTCCACCAGAGGACTCAAAGCACTCCGAATGAATACTTGCATGTGCTACACAATAGTCTTTCAAAACTGGTCTAACCAAAGAAACGTTCAACTCTGTGAGCTGAGTGCACACATCACAAAGCAGTTTCAGAAAATGCTTCTGCTAGTTTGTATGTGAAGAATTCCCTTTTCCAACAAAGGTATCAAAGAGCTCAAAATATGTACTTGCAGATTCTGCAAAGCGCAGTTTCATAACTGCCCTATCAAAAGGAATGTTCAACGCTGTGAGTTGAATGCACACATCTTAAATGAGTTTCTGAGAATGCCTCTGTCTAGTTTCCTTGTGAAGATATTTCGTATTCCAATATAGGGCTCCAAGCGCTCTGATTGAACGCTTGCCGATTCTACAGAAAGAGTGTTTCAACACTGCTCTATCAAAAGAAAAGTGCAACTGTGTGAGGTGAACGCAAACATCACAAAGCAGTTTCAGAGAATGCTTCTGTCTAGTGTTTACGTGAAGAAAGTCCCGTTTCCAAAGAAGGCCTCAAAAAACTCCAAATATGGACTTGCAGCTTCTGCAAAGGGACTGTTTAAAAACTGCCCTATCAAAAGGAAGGTTCAGCTCTGTGAGTGGAATGCACACATCAGAAAGAAGTTTCTGAGAATGCTTCTGTCTAGTTTTAATGTGAAGATATTTCCTTTTCCACCATCGTCCCCAAAGCGCTCAGAAAGAACACTTACAGATTCCACAAAAAGAGTGTTTCAAAACTGCTCTATCAAAAGAAGTGTTCTACTCTGTGAGTTCAATGCCAACATCACAAAGCAGTTTCAGAGAATGCTTCTGTCTAGTTTTTAGGTGAAGAAATTCCCGTTTCCCCCGAAGGTCTGAAAGAGCTCCAAACATTCACTGGCAGATTCTGCAAAAAGACTGTTTCAAAACTGCTCTATCAATAGGAAGTTTCAACTCTGTGTGTTGAATGCAAACATCGTAAAGAATTTTCTGGGAATGCTTCTGTCTAGTTTTTATATGAAGAGATTTCCTTTTCCACCACAGGCCTCAAAGCGCTCTGTATGAACACTTGCAGATACTACCCAATGGTGTTTTAAAACGGCTCTAACCGGAGAAAACTTCAAATCTGTGAGTTGAGTGCACACAGCACAAAGCAGTTTCAGATAATTCTTCTGTCTGGTTTGTATGTGAAGAAATTCTCGTTTCCAACGAAGGTCTCAAAGAGCTCAAAATATCCATTACCAGATTATGCAAAATCACAGTTTCAAAACTGCTCTATGAAAAGGAAGGTTCAACTCTGTGAGTTGAATGCACACATCAGAAAGAAGTTTCTGAGAATGCTTCTGCCCAGTTTTAATATGAAGATATTTTCTTTTCCACCATAGACCACAAAGCTCTCCGTATGAACACTTGCAGATTCTACACAATAGTGTTTCAAAACCGCTCTAACAAGAGAAAGGTTCCAATCTGTGAGTTGAGTGCAGACATCACAAAGCAGTTTCAGAAAATGCTCCTGTCTAGTTTGTATATGAAGAAATTCCCGTTTCCAAAGAAGGCCTCAAAGAGCTCCAAATATCCACTTGCAGATTCTGCAAAAACACAGTTTCGTGACTGCCCTACCAAAAGGAATGTTCAACCCTGTGAGTTGAATGCGCACATCTTAAATCAGTTTCTGAGAATGCTTCTGTCTTGTTTCCATGTGAAGATATTTCGTATTCCACTACAGGGCTCCAAGCGCTCTGAATGAACACTTGCCGATTCTACAGAAAGAGTGTTTCAAAACTGCTCTATGAAAAGAAAGGTGCAACTCTGTGAGTTGAATGCAAACATCACAAAGCAGTTTCAGAGAATGATTCTGTCTAAGTTTTAGGTGAAGAAATTCCCATTTCCCCCGAAAGGTTTTAAAGAGCTCCAAACCTTAACTTGCGGATCCTACAAAAATACTGTTTCAAAACTGCTCTATCCATAGAAAGGTTCAACTCTGTGACTTCAATGCACACATCATAAAGAAGTTTCTGAGAGTGTTTCTGCCCAGTTTTTATGTGATGATATCTCTTCTTGCACCATAAGCCTCAAAGCGCTCCGAATGAACACTTGCACATTCCACAAAAAGAGAGTTTCAAAACTACTCCAGCAACAGAAATTTTCAACTCTGTGAGTTGAATGCACACATCAGAATGAAGTCTCTGAGAATGCTTCTGTCTAGTTTTTAAGTGAAGATATTTCCTTTTCCACCAGAGGACTCAAAGCACTCCGAATGAATACTTGCATGTGCTACACAATAGTCTTTCAAAACTGGTCTAACCAAAGAAACGTTCAACTCTGTGAGCTGAGTGCACACATCACAAAGCAGTTTCAGAAAATGCTTCTGCTAGTTTGTATGTGAAGAATTCCCTTTTCCAACAAAGGTATCAAAGAGCTCAAAATATGTACTTGCAGATTCTGCAAAGCGCAGTTTCATAACTGCCCTATCAAAAGGAATGTTCAACGCTGTGAGTTGAATGCACACATCTTAAATGAGTTTCTGAGAATGCCTCTGTCTAGTTTCCTTGTGAAGATATTTCGTATTCCAATATAGGGCTCCAAGCGCTCTGATTGAACGCTTGCCGATTCTACAGAAAGAGTGTTTCAACACTGCTCTATCAAAAGAAAAGTGCAACTGTGTGAGGTGAACGCAAACATCACAAAGCAGTTTCAGAGAATGCTTCTGTCTAGTGTTTACGTGAAGAAAGTCCCGTTTCCAAAGAAGGCCTCAAAAAACTCCAAATATGGACTTGCAGCTTCTGCAAAGGGACTGTTTAAAAACTGCCCTATCAAAAGGAAGGTTCAGCTCTGTGAGTGGAATGCACACATCAGAAAGAAGTTTCTGAGAATGCTTCTGTCTAGTTTTAATGTGAAGATATTTCCTTTTCCACCATCGTCCCCAAAGCGCTCAGAAAGAACACTTACAGATTCCACAAAAAGAGTGTTTCAAAACTGCTCTATCAAAAGAAGTGTTCTACTCTGTGAGTTCAATGCCAACATCACAAAGCAGTTTCAGAGAATGCTTCTGTCTAGTTTTTAGGTGAAGAAATTCCCGTTTCCCCCGAAGGTCTGAAAGAGCTCCAAACATTCACTGGCAGATTCTGCAAAAAGACTGTTTCAAAACTGCTCTATCAATAGGAAGTTTCAACTCTGTGTGTTGAATGCAAACATCGTAAAGAATTTTCTGGGAATGCTTCTGTCTAGTTTTTATATGAAGAGATTTCCTTTTCCACCACAGGCCTCAAAGCGCTCTGTATGAACACTTGCAGATACTACCCAATGGTGTTTTAAAACGGCTCTAACCGGAGAAAACTTCAAATCTGTGAGTTGAGTGCACACAGCACAAAGCAGTTTCAGATAATTCTTCTGTCTGGTTTGTATGTGAAGAAATTCTCGTTTCCAACGAAGGTCTCAAAGAGCTCAAAATATCCATTACCAGATTATGCAAAATCACAGTTTCAAAACTGCTCTATGAAAAGGAAGGTTCAACTCTGTGAGTTGAATGCACACATCAGAAAGAAGTTTCTGAGAATGCTTCTGCCCAGTTTTAATATGAAGATATTTTCTTTTCCACCATAGACCACAAAGCTCTCCGTATGAACACTTGCAGATTCTACACAATAGTGTTTCAAAACCGCTCTAACAAGAGAAAGGTTCCAATCTGTGAGTTGAGTGCAGACATCACAAAGCAGTTTCAGAAAATGCTCCTGTCTAGTTTGTATATGAAGAAATTCCCGTTTCCAAAGAAGGCCTCAAAGAGCTCCAAATATCCACTTGCAGATTCTGCAAAAACACAGTTTCGTGACTGCCCTACCAAAAGGAATGTTCAACCCTGTGAGTTGAATGCGCACATCTTAAATCAGTTTCTGAGAATGCTTCTGTCTTGTTTCCATGTGAAGATATTTCGTATTCCACTACAGGGCTCCAAGCGCTCTGAATGAACACTTGCCGATTCTACAGAAAGAGTGTTTCAAAACTGCTCTATGAAAAGAAAGGTGCAACTCTGTGAGTTGAATGCAAACATCACAAAGCAGTTTCAGAGAATGATTCTGTCTAAGTTTTAGGTGAAGAAATTCCCATTTCCCCCGAAAGGTTTTAAAGAGCTCCAAACCTTAACTTGCGGATCCTACAAAAATACTGTTTCAAAACTGCTCTATCCATAGAAAGGTTCAACTCTGTGACTTCAATGCACACATCATAAAGAAGTTTCTGAGAGTGTTTCTGCCCAGTTTTTATGTGATGATATCTCTTCTTGCACCATAAGCCTCAAAGCGCTCCGAATGAACACTTGCACATTCCACAAAAAGAGAGTTTCAAAACTACTCCAGCAACAGAAATTTTCAACTCTGTGAGTTGAATGCACACATCAGAAAGAAGTCTCTGAGAATGCTTCTGTCTAGTTTTTAAGTGAAGATATTTCCTTTTCCACCAGAGGACTCAAAGCACTCCGAATGAATACTTGCATGTGCTACACAATAGTCTTTCAAAACTGGTCTAACCAAAGAAACGTTCAACTCTGTGAGCTGAGTGCACACATCACAAAGCAGTTTCAGAAAATGCTTCTGCTAGTTTGTATGTGAAGAATTCCCTTTTCCAACAAAGGTATCAAAGAGCTCAAAATATGTACTTGCAGATTCTGCAAAGCGCAGTTTCATAACTGCCCTATCAAAAGGAATGTTCAACCCTGTGAGTTGAATGCACACATCTTAAATGAGTTTCTGAGAATGCCTCTGTCTAGTTTCCTTGTGAAGATATTTCGTATTCCAATATAGGGCTCCAAGCGCTCTGATTGAACGCTTGCCGATTCTACAGAAAGAGTGTTTCAACACTGCTCTATCAAAAGAAAAGTGCAACTGTGTGAGGTGAACGCAAACATCACAAAGCAGTTTCAGAGAATGCTTCTGTCTAGTGTTTACGTGAAGAAAGTCCCGTTTCCAAAGAAGGCCTCAAAAAACTCCAAATATGGACTTGCAGCTTCTGCAAAGGGACTGTTTAAAAACTGCCCTATCAAAAGGAAGGTTCAGCTCTGTGAGTGGAATGCACACATCAGAAAGAAGTTTCTGAGAATGCTTCTGTCTAGTTTTAATGTGAAGATATTTCCTTTTCCACCATCGTCCCCAAAGCGCTCAGAAAGAACACTTACAGATTCCACAAAAAGAGTGTTTCAAAACTGCTCTATCAAAAGAAGTGTTCTACTCTGTGAGTTCAATGCCAACATCACAAAGCAGTTTCAGAGAATGCTTCTGTCTAGTTTTTAGGTGAAGAAATTCCCGTTTCCCCCGAAGGTCTGAAAGAGCTCCAAACATTCACTGGCAGATTCTGCAAAAAGACTGTTTCAAAACTGCTCTATCAATAGGAAGTTTCAACTCTGTGTGTTGAATGCAAACATCGTAAAGAATTTTCTGGGAATGCTTCTGTCTAGTTTTTATATGAAGAGATTTCCTTTTCCACCACAGGCCTCAAAGCGCTCTGTATGAACACTTGCAGATACTACCCAATGGTGTTTTAAAACGGCTCTAACCGGAGAAAACTTCAAATCTGTGAGTTGAGTGCACACAGCACAAAGCAGTTTCAGATAATTCTTCTGTCTGGTTTGTATGTGAAGAAATTCTCGTTTCCAACGAAGGTCTCAAAGAGCTCAAAATATCCATTACCAGATTATGCAAAATCACAGTTTCAAAACTGCTCTATGAAAAGGAAGGTTCAACTCTGTGAGTTGAATGCACACATCAGAAAGAAGTTTCTGAGAATGCTTCTGCCCAGTTTTAATATGAAGATATTTTCTTTTCCACCATAGACCACAAAGCTCTCCGTATGAACACTTGCAGATTCTACACAATAGTGTTTCAAAACCGCTCTAACAAGAGAAAGGTTCCAATCTGTGAGTTGAGTGCAGACATCACAAAGCAGTTTCAGAAAATGCTCCTGTCTAGTTTGTATATGAAGAAATTCCCGTTTCCAAAGAAGGCCTCAAAGAGCTCCAAATATCCACTTGCAGATTCTGCAAAAACACAGTTTCGTGACTGCCCTACCAAAAGGAATGTTCAACCCTGTGAGTTGAATGCGCACATCTTAAATCAGTTTCTGAGAATGCTTCTGTCTTGTTTCCATGTGAAGATATTTCGTATTCCACTACAGGGCTCCAAGCGCTCTGAATGAACACTTGCCGATTCTACAGAAAGAGTGTTTCAAAACTGCTCTATGAAAAGAAAGGTGCAACTCTGTGAGTTGAATGCAAACATCACAAAGCAGTTTCAGAGAATGATTCTGTCTAAGTTTTAGGTGAAGAAATTCCCATTTCCCCCGAAAGGTTTTAAAGAGCTCCAAACCTTAACTTGCGGATCCTACAAAAATACTGTTTCAAAACTGCTCTATCCATAGAAAGGTTCAACTCTGTGACTTCAATGCACACATCATAAAGAAGTTTCTGAGAGTGTTTCTGCCCAGTTTTTATGTGATGATATCTCTTCTTGCACCATAAGCCTCAAAGCGCTCCGAATGAACACTTGCACATTCCACAAAAAGAGAGTTTCAAAACTACTCCAGCAACAGAAATTTTCAACTCTGTGAGTTGAATGCACACATCAGAATGAAGTCTCTGAGAATGCTTCTGTCTAGTTTTTAAGTGAAGATATTTCCTTTTCCACCAGAGGACTCAAAGCACTCCGAATGAATACTTGCATGTGCTACACAATAGTCTTTCAAAACTGGTCTAACCAAAGAAACGTTCAACTCTGTGAGCTGAGTGCACACATCACAAAGCAGTTTCAGAAAATGCTTCTGCTAGTTTGTATGTGAAGAATTCCCTTTTCCAACAAAGGTATCAAAGAGCTCAAAATATGTACTTGCAGATTCTGCAAAGCGCAGTTTCATAACTGCCCTATCAAAAGGAATGTTCAACCCTGTGAGTTGAATGCACACATCTTAAATGAGTTTCTGAGAATGCCTCTGTCTAGTTTCCTTGTGAAGATATTTCGTATTCCAATATAGGGCTCCAAGCGCTCTGATTGAACGCTTGCCGATTCTACAGAAAGAGTGTTTCAACACTGCTCTATCAAAAGAAAAGTGCAACTGTGTGAGGTGAACGCAAACATCACAAAGCAGTTTCAGAGAATGCTTCTGTCTAGTGTTTACGTGAAGAAAGTCCCGTTTCCAAAGAAGGCCTCAAAAAACTCCAAATATGGACTTGCAGCTTCTGCAAAGGGACTGTTTAAAAACTGCCCTATCAAAAGGAAGGTTCAGCTCTGTGAGTGGAATGCACACATCAGAAAGAAGTTTCTGAGAATGCTTCTGTCTAGTTTTAATGTGAAGATATTTCCTTTTCCACCATCGTCCCCAAAGCGCTCAGAAAGAACACTTACAGATTCCACAAAAAGAGTGTTTCAAAACTGCTCTATCAAAAGAAGTGTTCTACTCTGTGAGTTCAATGCCAACATCACAAAGCAGTTTCAGAGAATGCTTCTGTCTAGTTTTTAGGTGAAGAAATTCCCGTTTCCCCCGAAGGTCTGAAAGAGCTCCAAACATTCACTGGCAGATTCTGCAAAAAGACTGTTTCAAAACTGCTCTATCAATAGGAAGTTTCAACTCTGTGTGTTGAATGCAAACATCGTAAAGAATTTTCTGGGAATGCTTCTGTCTAGTTTTTATATGAAGAGATTTCCTTTTCCACCACAGGCCTCAAAGCGCTCTGTATGAACACTTGCAGATACTACCCAATGGTGTTTTAAAACGGCTCTAACCGGAGAAAACTTCAAATCTGTGAGTTGAGTGCACACAGCACAAAGCAGTTTCAGCTAATTCTTCTGTCTAGTTTGTATGTGAAGAAATTCTCGTTTCCAACGAAGGTCTCAAAGAGCTCAAAATATCCATTACCAGATTATGCAAAATCACAGTTTCAAAACTGCTCTATGAAAAGGAAGGTTCAACTCTGTGAGTTGAATGCACACATCAGAAAGAAGTTTCTGAGAATGCTTCTGCCCAGTTTTAATATGAAGATATTTTCTTTTCCACCATAGACCACAAAGCTCTCCGTATGAACACTTGCAGATTCTACACAATAGTGTTTCAAAACCGCTCTAACAAGAGAAAGGTTCCAATCTGTGAGTTGAGTGCAGACATCACAAAGCAGTTTCAGAAAATGCTCCTGTCTAGTTTGTATATGAAGAAATTCCCGTTTCCAAAGAAGGCCTCAAAGAGCTCCAAATATCCACTTGCAGATTCTGCAAAAACACAGTTTCGTGACTGCCCTACCAAAAGGAATGTTCAACCCTGTGAGTTGAATGCGCACATCTTAAATCAGTTTCTGAGAATGCTTCTGTCTTGTTTCCATGTGAAGATATTTCGTATTCCACTACAGGGCTCCAAGCGCTCTGAATGAACACTTGCCGATTCTACAGAAAGAGTGTTTCAAAACTGCTCTATGAAAAGAAAGGTGCAACTCTGTGAGTTGAATGCAAACATCACAAAGCAGTTTCAGAGAATGATTCTGTCTAAGTTTTAGGTGAAGAAATTCCCATTTCCCCCGAAAGGTTTTAAAGAGCTCCAAACCTTAACTTGCGGATCCTACAAAAATACTGTTTCAAAACTGCTCTATCCATAGAAAGGTTCAACTCTGTGACTTCAATGCACACATCATAAAGAAGTTTCTGAGAGTGTTTCTGCCCAGTTTTTATGTGATGATATCTCTTCTTGCACCATAAGCCTCAAAGCGCTCCGAATGAACACTTGCACATTCCACAAAAAGAGAGTTTCAAAACTACTCCAGCAACAGAAATTTTCAACTCTGTGAGTTGAATGCACACATCAGAAAGAAGTCTCTGAGAATGCTTCTGTCTAGTTTTTAAGTGAAGATATTTCCTTTTCCACCAGAGGACTCAAAGCACTCCGAATGAATACTTGCATGTGCTACACAATAGTCTTTCAAAACTGGTCTAACCAAAGAAACGTTCAACTCTGTGAGCTGAGTGCACACATCACAAAGCAGTTTCAGAAAATGCTTCTGCTAGTTTGTATGTGAAGAATTCCCTTTTCCAACAAAGGTATCAAAGAGCTCAAAATATGTACTTGCAGATTCTGCAAAGCGCAGTTTCATAACTGCCCTATCAAAAGGAATGTTCAACGCTGTGAGTTGAATGCACACATCTTAAATGAGTTTCTGAGAATGCCTCTGTCTAGTTTCCTTGTGAAGATATTTCGTATTCCAATATAGGGCTCCAAGCGCTCTGATTGAACGCTTGCCGATTCTACAGAAAGAGTGTTTCAACACTGCTCTATCAAAAGAAAAGTGCAACTGTGTGAGGTGAACGCAAACATCACAAAGCAGTTTCAGAGAATGCTTCTGTCTAGTGTTTACGTGAAGAAAGTCCCGTTTCCAAAGAAGGCCTCAAAAAACTCCAAATATGGACTTGCAGCTTCTGCAAAGGGACTGTTTAAAAACTGCCCTATCAAAAGGAAGGTTCAGCTCTGTGAGTGGAATGCACACATCAGAAAGAAGTTTCTGAGAATGCTTCTGTCTAGTTTTAATGTGAAGATATTTCCTTTTCCACCATCGTCCCCAAAGCGCTCAGAAAGAACACTTACAGATTCCACAAAAAGAGTGTTTCAAAACTGCTCTATCAAAAGAAGTGTTCTACTCTGTGAGTTCAATGCCAACATCACAAAGCAGTTTCAGAGAATGCTTCTGTCTAGTTTTTAGGTGAAGAAATTCCCGTTTCCCCCGAAGGTCTGAAAGAGCTCCAAACATTCACTGGCAGATTCTGCAAAAAGACTGTTTCAAAACTGCTCTATCAATAGGAAGTTTCAACTCTGTGTGTTGAATGCAAACATCGTAAAGAATTTTCTGGGAATGCTTCTGTCTAGTTTTTATATGAAGAGATTTCCTTTTCCACCACAGGCCTCAAAGCGCTCTGTATGAACACTTGCAGATACTACCCAATGGTGTTTTAAAACGGCTCTAACCGGAGAAAACTTCAAATCTGTGAGTTGAGTGCACACAGCACAAAGCAGTTTCAGATAATTCTTCTGTCTGGTTTGTATGTGAAGAAATTCTCGTTTCCAACGAAGGTCTCAAAGAGCTCAAAATATCCATTACCAGATTATGCAAAATCACAGTTTCAAAACTGCTCTATGAAAAGGAAGGTTCAACTCTGTGAGTTGAATGCACACATCAGAAAGAAGTTTCTGAGAATGCTTCTGCCCAGTTTTAATATGAAGATATTTTCTTTTCCACCATAGACCACAAAGCTCTCCGTATGAACACTTGCAGATTCTACACAATAGTGTTTCAAAACCGCTCTAACAAGAGAAAGGTTCCAATCTGTGAGTTGAGTGCAGACATCACAAAGCAGTTTCAGAAAATGCTCCTGTCTAGTTTGTATATGAAGAAATTCCCGTTTCCAAAGAAGGCCTCAAAGAGCTCCAAATATCCACTTGCAGATTCTGCAAAAACACAGTTTCGTGACTGCCCTACCAAAAGGAATGTTCAACCCTGTGAGTTGAATGCGCACATCTTAAATCAGTTTCTGAGAATGCTTCTGTCTTGTTTCCATGTGAAGATATTTCGTATTCCACTACAGGGCTCCAAGCGCTCTGAATGAACACTTGCCGATTCTACAGAAAGAGTGTTTCAAAACTGCTCTATGAAAAGAAAGGTGCAACTCTGTGAGTTGAATGCAAACATCACAAAGCAGTTTCAGAGAATGATTCTGTCTAAGTTTTAGGTGAAGAAATTCCCATTTCCCCCGAAAGGTTTTAAAGAGCTCCAAACCTTAACTTGCGGATCCTACAAAAATACTGTTTCAAAACTGCTCTATCCATAGAAAGGTTCAACTCTGTGACTTCAATGCACACATCATAAAGAAGTTTCTGAGAGTGTTTCTGCCCAGTTTTTATGTGATGATATCTCTTCTTGCACCATAAGCCTCAAAGCGCTCCGAATGAACACTTGCACATTCCACAAAAAGAGAGTTTCAAAACTACTCCAGCAACAGAAATTTTCAACTCTGTGAGTTGAATGCACACATCAGAATGAAGTCTCTGAGAATGCTTCTGTCTAGTTTTTAAGTGAAGATATTTCCTTTTCCACCAGAGGACTCAAAGCACTCCGAATGAATACTTGCATGTGCTACACAATAGTCTTTCAAAACTGGTCTAACCAAAGAAACGTTCAACTCTGTGAGCTGAGTGCACACATCACAAAGCAGTTTCAGAAAATGCTTCTGCTAGTTTGTATGTGAAGAATTCCCTTTTCCAACAAAGGTATCAAAGAGCTCAAAATATGTACTTGCAGATTCTGCAAAGCGCAGTTTCATAACTGCCCTATCAAAAGGAATGTTCAACCCTGTGAGTTGAATGCACACATCTTAAATGAGTTTCTGAGAATGCCTCTGTCTAGTTTCCTTGTGAAGATATTTCGTATTCCAATATAGGGCTCCAAGCGCTCTGATTGAACGCTTGCCGATTCTACAGAAAGAGTGTTTCAACACTGCTCTATCAAAAGAAAAGTGCAACTGTGTGAGGTGAACGCAAACATCACAAAGCAGTTTCAGAGAATGCTTCTGTCTAGTGTTTACGTGAAGAAAGTCCCGTTTCCAAAGAAGGCCTCAAAAAACTCCAAATATGGACTTGCAGCTTCTGCAAAGGGACTGTTTAAAAACTGCCCTATCAAAAGGAAGGTTCAGCTCTGTGAGTGGAATGCACACATCAGAAAGAAGTTTCTGAGAATGCTTCTGTCTAGTTTTAATGTGAAGATATTTCCTTTTCCACCATCGTCCCCAAAGCGCTCAGAAAGAACACTTACAGATTCCACAAAAAGAGTGTTTCAAAACTGCTCTATCAAAAGAAGTGTTCTACTCTGTGAGTTCAATGCCAACATCACAAAGCAGTTTCAGAGAATGCTTCTGTCTAGTTTCTAGGTGAAGAAATTCCCGTTTCCCCCGAAGGTCTGAAAGAGCTCCAAACATTCACTGGCAGATTCTGCAAAAAGACTGTTTCAAAACTGCTCTATCAATAGGAAGTTTCAACTCTGTGTGTTGAATGCAAACATCGTAAAGAATTTTCTGGGAATGCTTCTGTCTAGTTTTTATATGAAGAGATTTCCTTTTCCACCACAGGCCTCAAAGCGCTCTGTATGAACACTTGCAGATACTACCCAATGGTGTTTTAAAACGGCTCTAACCGGAGAAAACTTCAAATCTGTGAGTTGAGTGCACACAGCACAAAGCAGTTTCAGATAATTCTTCTGTCTAGTTTGTATGTGAAGAAATTCTCGTTTCCAACGAAGGTCTCAAAGAGCTCAAAATATCCATTACCAGATTATGCAAAATCACAGTTTCAAAACTGCTCTATGAAAAGGAAGGTTCAACTCTGTGAGTTGAATGCACACATCAGAAAGAAGTTTCTGAGAATGCTTCTGCCCAGTTTTAATATGAAGATATTTTCTTTTCCACCATAGACCACAAAGCTCTCCGTATGAACACTTGCAGATTCTACACAATAGTGTTTCAAAACCGCTCTAACAAGAGAAAGGTTCCAATCTGTGAGTTGAGTGCAGACATCACAAAGCAGTTTCAGAAAATGCTCCTGTCTAGTTTGTATATGAAGAAATTCCCGTTTCCAAAGAAGGCCTCAAAGAGCTCCAAATATCCACTTGCAGATTCTGCAAAAACACAGTTTCGTGACTGCCCTACCAAAAGGAATGTTCAACCCTGTGAGTTGAATGCGCACATCTTAAATCAGTTTCTGAGAATGCTTCTGTCTTGTTTCCATGTGAAGATATTTCGTATTCCACTACAGGGCTCCAAGCGCTCTGAATGAACACTTGCCGATTCTACAGAAAGAGTGTTTCAAAACTGCTCTATGAAAAGAAAGGTGCAACTCTGTGAGTTGAATGCAAACATCACAAAGCAGTTTCAGAGAATGATTCTGTCTAAGTTTTAGGTGAAGAAATTCCCATTTCCCCCGAAAGGTTTTAAAGAGCTCCAAACCTTAACTTGCGGATCCTACAAAAATACTGTTTCAAAACTGCTCTATCCATAGAAAGGTTCAACTCTGTGACTTCAATGCACACATCATAAAGAAGTTTCTGAGAGTGTTTCTGCCCAGTTTTTATGTGATGATATCTCTTCTTGCACCATAAGCCTCAAAGCGCTCCGAATGAACACTTGCACATTCCACAAAAAGAGAGTTTCAAAACTACTCCAGCAACAGAAATTTTCAACTCTGTGAGTTGAATGCACACATCAGAAAGAAGTCTCTGAGAATGCTTCTGTCTAGTTTTTAAGTGAAGATATTTCCTTTTCCACCAGAGGACTCAAAGCACTCCGAATGAATACTTGCATGTGCTACACAATAGTCTTTCAAAACTGGTCTAACCAAAGAAACGTTCAACTCTGTGAGCTGAGTGCACACATCACAAAGCAGTTTCAGAAAATGCTTCTGCTAGTTTGTATGTGAAGAATTCCCTTTTCCAACAAAGGTATCAAAGAGCTCAAAATATGTACTTGCAGATTCTGCAAAGCGCAGTTTCATAACTGCCCTATCAAAAGGAATGTTCAACCCTGTGAGTTGAATGCACACATCTTAAATGAGTTTCTGAGAATGCCTCTGTCTAGTTTCCTTGTGAAGATATTTCGTATTCCAATATAGGGCTCCAAGCGCTCTGATTGAACGCTTGCCGATTCTACAGAAAGAGTGTTTCAACACTGCTCTATCAAAAGAAAAGTGCAACTGTGTGAGGTGAACGCAAACATCACAAAGCAGTTTCAGAGAATGCTTCTGTCTAGTGTTTACGTGAAGAAAGTCCCGTTTCCAAAGAAGGCCTCAAAAAACTCCAAATATGGACTTGCAGCTTCTGCAAAGGGACTGTTTAAAAACTGCCCTATCAAAAGGAAGGTTCAGCTCTGTGAGTGGAATGCACACATCAGAAAGAAGTTTCTGAGAATGCTTCTGTCTAGTTTTAATGTGAAGATATTTCCTTTTCCACCATCGTCCCCAAAGCGCTCAGAAAGAACACTTACAGATTCCACAAAAAGAGTGTTTCAAAACTGCTCTATCAAAAGAAGTGTTCTACTCTGTGAGTTCAATGCCAACATCACAAAGCAGTTTCAGAGAATGCTTCTGTCTAGTTTTTAGGTGAAGAAATTCCCGTTTCCCCCGAAGGTCTGAAAGAGCTCCAAACATTCACTGGCAGATTCTGCAAAAAGACTGTTTCAAAACTGCTCTATCAATAGGAAGTTTCAACTCTGTGTGTTGAATGCAAACATCGTAAAGAATTTTCTGGGAATGCTTCTGTCTAGTTTTTATATGAAGAGATTTCCTTTTCCACCACAGGCCTCAAAGCGCTCTGTATGAACACTTGCAGATACTACCCAATGGTGTTTTAAAACGGCTCTAACCGGAGAAAACTTCAAATCTGTGAGTTGAGTGCACACAGCACAAAGCAGTTTCAGATAATTCTTCTGTCTAGTTTGTATGTGAAGAAATTCTCGTTTCCAACGAAGGTCTCAAAGAGCTCAAAATATCCATTACCAGATTATGCAAAATCACAGTTTCAAAACTGCTCTATGAAAAGGAAGGTTCAACTCTGTGAGTTGAATGCACACATCAGAAAGAAGTTTCTGAGAATGCTTCTGCCCAGTTTTAATATGAAGATATTTTCTTTTCCACCATAGACCACAAAGCTCTCCGTATGAACACTTGCAGATTCTACACAATAGTGTTTCAAAACCGCTCTAACAAGAGAAAGGTTCCAATCTGTGAGTTGAGTGCAGACATCACAAAGCAGTTTCAGAAAATGCTCCTGTCTAGTTTGTATATGAAGAAATTCCCGTTTCCAAAGAAGGCCTCAAAGAGCTCCAAATATCCACTTGCAGATTCTGCAAAAACACAGTTTCGTGACTGCCCTACCAAAAGGAATGTTCAACCCTGTGAGTTGAATGCGCACATCTTAAATCAGTTTCTGAGAATGCTTCTGTCTTGTTTCCATGTGAAGATATTTCGTATTCCACTACAGGGCTCCAAGCGCTCTGAATGAACACTTGCCGATTCTACAGAAAGAGTGTTTCAAAACTGCTCTATGAAAAGAAAGGTGCAACTCTGTGAGTTGAATGCAAACATCACAAAGCAGTTTCAGAGAATGATTCTGTCTAAGTTTTAGGTGAAGAAATTCCCATTTCCCCCGAAAGGTTTTAAAGAGCTCCAAACCTTAACTTGCGGATCCTACAAAAATACTGTTTCAAAACTGCTCTATCCATAGAAAGGTTCAACTCTGTGACTTCAATGCACACATCATAAAGAAGTTTCTGAGAGTGTTTCTGCCCAGTTTTTATGTGATGATATCTCTTCTTGCACCATAAGCCTCAAAGCGCTCCGAATGAACACTTGCACATTCCACAAAAAGAGAGTTTCAAAACTACTCCAGCAACAGAAATTTTCAACTCTGTGAGTTGAATGCACACATCAGAAAGAAGTCTCTGAGAATGCTTCTGTCTAGTTTTTAAGTGAAGATATTTCCTTTTCCACCAGAGGACTCAAAGCACTCCGAATGAATACTTGCATGTGCTACACAATAGTCTTTCAAAACTGGTCTAACCAAAGAAACGTTCAACTCTGTGAGCTGAGTGCACACATCACAAAGCAGTTTCAGAAAATGCTTCTGCTAGTTTGTATGTGAAGAATTCCCTTTTCCAACAAAGGTATCAAAGAGCTCAAAATATGTACTTGCAGATTCTGCAAAGCGCAGTTTCATAACTGCCCTATCAAAAGGAATGTTCAACCCTGTGAGTTGAATGCACACATCTTAAATGAGTTTCTGAGAATGCCTCTGTCTAGTTTCCTTGTGAAGATATTTCGTATTCCAATATAGGGCTCCAAGCGCTCTGATTGAACGCTTGCCGATTCTACAGAAAGAGTGTTTCAACACTGCTCTATCAAAAGAAAAGTGCAACTGTGTGAGGTGAACGCAAACATCACAAAGCAGTTTCAGAGAATGCTTCTGTCTAGTGTTTACGTGAAGAAAGTCCCGTTTCCAAAGAAGGCCTCAAAAAACTCCAAATATGGACTTGCAGCTTCTGCAAAGGGACTGTTTAAAAACTGCCCTATCAAAAGGAAGGTTCAGCTCTGTGAGTGGAATGCACACATCAGAAAGAAGTTTCTGAGAATGCTTCTGTCTAGTTTTAATGTGAAGATATTTCCTTTTCCACCATCGTCCCCAAAGCGCTCAGAAAGAACACTTACAGATTCCACAAAAAGAGTGTTTCAAAACTGCTCTATCAAAAGAAGTGTTCTACTCTGTGAGTTCAATGCCAACATCACAAAGCAGTTTCAGAGAATGCTTCTGTCTAGTTTTTAGGTGAAGAAATTCCCGTTTCCCCCGAAGGTCTGAAAGAGCTCCAAACATTCACTGGCAGATTCTGCAAAAAGACTGTTTCAAAACTGCTCTATCAATAGGAAGTTTCAACTCTGTGTGTCGAATGCAAACATCGTAAAGAATTTTCTGGGAATGCTTCTGTCTAGTTTTTATATGAAGAGATTTCCTTTTCCACCACAGGCCTCAAAGCGCTCTGTATGAACACTTGCAGATACTACCCAATGGTGTTTTAAAACGGCTCTAACCGGAGAAAACTTCAAATCTGTGAGTTGAGTGCACACAGCACAAAGCAGTTTCAGATAATTCTTCTGTCTGGTTTGTATGTGAAGAAATTCTCGTTTCCAACGAAGGTCTCAAAGAGCTCAAAATATCCATTACCAGATTATGCAAAATCACAGTTTCAAAACTGCTCTATGAAAAGGAAGGTTCAACTCTGTGAGTTGAATGCACACATCAGAAAGAAGTTTCTGAGAATGCTTCTGCCCAGTTTTAATATGAAGATATTTTCTTTTCCACCATAGACCACAAAGCTCTCCGTATGAACACTTGCAGATTCTACACAATAGTGTTTCAAAACCGCTCTAACAAGAGAAAGGTTCCAATCTGTGAGTTGAGTGCAGACATCACAAAGCAGTTTCAGAAAATGCTCCTGTCTAGTTTGTATATGAAGAAATTCCCGTTTCCAAAGAAGGCCTCAAAGAGCTCCAAATATCCACTTGCAGATTCTGCAAAAACACAGTTTCGTGACTGCCCTACCAAAAGGAATGTTCAACCCTGTGAGTTGAATGCGCACATCTTAAATCAGTTTCTGAGAATGCTTCTGTCTTGTTTCCATGTGAAGATATTTCGTATTCCACTACAGGGCTCCAAGCGCTCTGAATGAACACTTGCCGATTCTACAGAAAGAGTGTTTCAAAACTGCTCTATGAAAAGAAAGGTGCAACTCTGTGAGTTGAATGCAAACATCACAAAGCAGTTTCAGAGAATGATTCTGTCTAAGTTTTAGGTGAAGAAATTCCCATTTCCCCCGAAAGGTTTTAAAGAGCTCCAAACCTTAACTTGCGGATCCTACAAAAATACTGTTTCAAAACTGCTCTATCCATAGAAAGGTTCAACTCTGTGACTTCAATGCACACATCATAAAGAAGTTTCTGAGAGTGTTTCTGCCCAGTTTTTATGTGATGATATCTCTTCTTGCACCATAAGCCTCAAAGCGCTCCGAATGAACACTTGCACATTCCACAAAAAGAGAGTTTCAAAACTACTCCAGCAACAGAAATTTTCAACTCTGTGAGTTGAATGCACACATCAGAAAGAAGTCTCTGAGAATGCTTCTGTCTAGTTTTTAAGTGAAGATATTTCCTTTTCCACCAGAGGACTCAAAGCACTCCGAATGAATACTTGCATGTGCTACACAATAGTCTTTCAAAACTGGTCTAACCAAAGAAACGTTCAACTCTGTGAGCTGAGTGCACACATCACAAAGCAGTTTCAGAAAATGCTTCTGCTAGTTTGTATGTGAAGAATTCCCTTTTCCAACAAAGGTATCAAAGAGCTCAAAATATGTACTTGCAGATTCTGCAAAGCGCAGTTTCATAACTGCCCTATCAAAAGGAATGTTCAACCCTGTGAGTTGAATGCACACATCTTAAATGAGTTTCTGAGAATGCCTCTGTCTAGTTTCCTTGTGAAGATATTTCGTATTCCAATATAGGGCTCCAAGCGCTCTGATTGAACGCTTGCCGATTCTACAGAAAGAGTGTTTCAACACTGCTCTATCAAAAGAAAAGTGCAACTGTGTGAGGTGAACGCAAACATCACAAAGCAGTTTCAGAGAATGCTTCTGTCTAGTGTTTACGTGAAGAAAGTCCCGTTTCCAAAGAAGGCCTCAAAAAACTCCAAATATGGACTTGCAGCTTCTGCAAAGGGACTGTTTAAAAACTGCCCTATCAAAAGGAAGGTTCAGCTCTGTGAGTGGAATGCACACATCAGAAAGAAGTTTCTGAGAATGCTTCTGTCTAGTTTTAATGTGAAGATATTTCCTTTTCCACCATCGTCCCCAAAGCGCTCAGAAAGAACACTTACAGATTCCACAAAAAGAGTGTTTCAAAACTGCTCTATCAAAAGAAGTGTTCTACTCTGTGAGTTCAATGCCAACATCACAAAGCAGTTTCAGAGAATGCTTCTGTCTAGTTTTTAGGTGAAGAAATTCCCGTTTCCCCCGAAGGTCTGAAAGAGCTCCAAACATTCACTGGCAGATTCTGCAAAAAGACTGTTTCAAAACTGCTCTATCAATAGGAAGTTTCAACTCTGTGTGTTGAATGCAAACATCGTAAAGAATTTTCTGGGAATGCTTCTGTCTAGTTTTTATATGAAGAGATTTCCTTTTCCACCACAGGCCTCAAAGCGCTCTGTATGAACACTTGCAGATACTACCCAATGGTGTTTTAAAACGGCTCTAACCGGAGAAAACTTCAAATCTGTGAGTTGAGTGCACACAGCACAAAGCAGTTTCAGCTAATTCTTCTGTCTAGTTTGTATGTGAAGAAATTCTCGTTTCCAACGAAGGTCTCAAAGAGCTCAAAATATCCATTACCAGATTATGCAAAATCACAGTTTCAAAACTGCTCTATGAAAACGAAGGTTCAACTCTGTGAGTTGAATGCACACATCAGAAAGAAGTTTCTGAGAATGCTTCTGCCCAGTTTTAATATGAAGATATTTTCTTTTCCACCATAGACCACAAAGCTCTCCGTATGAACACTTGCAGATTCTACACAATAGTGTTTCAAAACCGCTCTAACAAGAGAAAGGTTCCAATCTGTGAGTTGAGTGCAGACATCACAAAGCAGTTTCAGAAAATGCTCCTGTCTAGTTTGTATATGAAGAAATTCCCGTTTCCAAAGAAGGCCTCAAAGAGCTCCAAATATCCACTTGCAGATTCTGCAAAAACACAGTTTCGTGACTGCCCTACCAAAAGGAATGTTCAACCCTGTGAGTTGAATGCGCACATCTTAAATCAGTTTCTGAGAATGCTTCTGTCTTGTTTCCATGTGAAGATATTTCGTATTCCACTACAGGGCTCCAAGCGCTCTGAATGAACACTTGCCGATTCTACAGAAAGAGTGTTTCAAAACTGCTCTATGAAAAGAAAGGTGCAACTCTGTGAGTTGAATGCAAACATCACAAAGCAGTTTCAGAGAATGATTCTGTCTAAGTTTTAGGTGAAGAAATTCCCATTTCCCCCGAAAGGTTTTAAAGAGCTCCAAACCTTAACTTGCGGATCCTACAAAAATACTGTTTCAAAACTGCTCTATCCATAGAAAGGTTCAACTCTGTGACTTCAATGCACACATCATAAAGAAGTTTCTGAGAGTGTTTCTGCCCAGTTTTTATGTGATGATATCTCTTCTTGCACCATAAGCCTCAAAGCGCTCCGAATGAACACTTGCACATTCCACAAAAAGAGAGTTTCAAAACTACTCCAGCAACAGAAATTTTCAACTCTGTGAGTTGAATGCACACATCAGAAAGAAGTCTCTGAGAATGCTTCTGTCTAGTTTTTAAGTGAAGATATTTCCTTTTCCACCAGAGGACTCAAAGCACTCCGAATGAATACTTGCATGTGCTACACAATAGTCTTTCAAAACTGGTCTAACCAAAGAAACGTTCAACTCTGTGAGCTGAGTGCACACATCACAAAGCAGTTTCAGAAAATGCTTCTGCTAGTTTGTATGTGAAGAATTCCCTTTTCCAACAAAGGTATCAAAGAGCTCAAAATATGTACTTGCAGATTCTGCAAAGCGCAGTTTCATAACTGCCCTATCAAAAGGAATGTTCAACCCTGTGAGTTGAATGCACACATCTTAAATGAGTTTCTGAGAATGCCTCTGTCTAGTTTCCTTGTGAAGATATTTCGTATTCCAATATAGGGCTCCAAGCGCTCTGATTGAACGCTTGCCGATTCTACAGAAAGAGTGTTTCAACACTGCTCTATCAAAAGAAAAGTGCAACTGTGTGAGGTGAACGCAAACATCACAAAGCAGTTTCAGAGAATGCTTCTGTCTAGTGTTTACGTGAAGAAAGTCCCGTTTCCAAAGAAGGCCTCAAAAAACTCCAAATATGGACTTGCAGCTTCTGCAAAGGGACTGTTTAAAAACTGCCCTATCAAAAGGAAGGTTCAGCTCTGTGAGTGGAATGCACACATCAGAAAGAAGTTTCTGAGAATGCTTCTGTCTAGTTTTAATGTGAAGATATTTCCTTTTCCACCATCGTCCCCAAAGCGCTCAGAAAGAACACTTACAGATTCCACAAAAAGAGTGTTTCAAAACTGCTCTATCAAAAGAAGTGTTCTACTCTGTGAGTTCAATGCCAACATCACAAAGCAGTTTCAGAGAATGCTTCTGTCTAGTTTCTAGGTGAAGAAATTCCCGTTTCCCCCGAAGGTCTGAAAGAGCTCCAAACATTCACTGGCAGATTCTGCAAAAAGACTGTTTCAAAACTGCTCTATCAATAGGAAGTTTCAACTCTGTGTGTTGAATGCAAACATCGTAAAGAATTTTCTGGGAATGCTTCTGTCTAGTTTTTATATGAAGAGATTTCCTTTTCCACCACAGGCCTCAAAGCGCTCTGTATGAACACTTGCAGATACTACCCAATGGTGTTTTAAAACGGCTCTAACCGGAGAAAACTTCAAATCTGTGAGTTGAGTGCACACAGCACAAAGCAGTTTCAGATAATTCTTCTGTCTAGTTTGTATGTGAAGAAATTCTCGTTTCCAACGAAGGTCTCAAAGAGCTCAAAATATCCATTACCAGATTATGCAAAATCACAGTTTCAAAACTGCTCTATGAAAAGGAAGGTTCAACTCTGTGAGTTGAATGCACACATCAGAAAGAAGTTTCTGAGAATGCTTCTGCCCAGTTTTAATATGAAGATATTTTCTTTTCCACCATAGACCACAAAGCTCTCCGTATGAACACTTGCAGATTCTACACAATAGTGTTTCAAAACCGCTCTAACAAGAGAAAGGTTCCAATCTGTGAGTTGAGTGCAGACATCACAAAGCAGTTTCAGAAAATGCTCCTGTCTAGTTTGTATATGAAGAAATTCCCGTTTCCAAAGAAGGCCTCAAAGAGCTCCAAATATCCACTTGCAGATTCTGCAAAAACACAGTTTCGTGACTGCCCTACCAAAAGGAATGTTCAACCCTGTGAGTTGAATGCGCACATCTTAAATCAGTTTCTGAGAATGCTTCTGTCTTGTTTCCATGTGAAGATATTTCGTATTCCACTACAGGGCTCCAAGCGCTCTGAATGAACACTTGCCGATTCTACAGAAAGAGTGTTTCAAAACTGCTCTATGAAAAGAAAGGTGCAACTCTGTGAGTTGAATGCAAACATCACAAAGCAGTTTCAGAGAATGATTCTGTCTAAGTTTTAGGTGAAGAAATTCCCATTTCCCCCGAAAGGTTTTAAAGAGCTCCAAACCTTAACTTGCGGATCCTACAAAAATACTGTTTCAAAACTGCTCTATCCATAGAAAGGTTCAACTCTGTGACTTCAATGCACACATCATAAAGAAGTTTCTGAGAGTGTTTCTGCCCAGTTTTTATGTGATGATATCTCTTCTTGCACCATAAGCCTCAAAGCGCTCCGAATGAACACTTGCACATTCCACAAAAAGAGAGTTTCAAAACTACTCCAGCAACAGAAATTTTCAACTCTGTGAGTTGAATGCACACATCAGAAAGAAGTCTCTGAGAATGCTTCTGTCTAGTTTTTAAGTGAAGATATTTCCTTTTCCACCAGAGGACTCAAAGCACTCCGAATGAATACTTGCATGTGCTACACAATAGTCTTTCAAAACTGGTCTAACCAAAGAAACGTTCAACTCTGTGAGCTGAGTGCACACATCACAAAGCAGTTTCAGAAAATGCTTCTGCTAGTTTGTATGTGAAGAATTCCCTTTTCCAACAAAGGTATCAAAGAGCTCAAAATATGTACTTGCAGATTCTGCAAAGCGCAGTTTCATAACTGCCCTATCAAAAGGAATGTTCAACCCTGTGAGTTGAATGCACACATCTTAAATGAGTTTCTGAGAATGCCTCTGTCTAGTTTCCTTGTGAAGATATTTCGTATTCCAATATAGGGCTCCAAGCGCTCTGATTGAACGCTTGCCGATTCTACAGAAAGAGTGTTTCAACACTGCTCTATCAAAAGAAAAGTGCAACTGTGTGAGGTGAACGCAAACATCACAAAGCAGTTTCAGAGAATGCTTCTGTCTAGTGTTTACGTGAAGAAAGTCCCGTTTCCAAAGAAGGCCTCAAAAAACTCCAAATATGGACTTGCAGCTTCTGCAAAGGGACTGTTTAAAAACTGCCCTATCAAAAGGAAGGTTCAGCTCTGTGAGTGGAATGCACACATCAGAAAGAAGTTTCTGAGAATGCTTCTGTCTAGTTTTAATGTGAAGATATTTCCTTTTCCACCATCGTCCCCAAAGCGCTCAGAAAGAACACTTACAGATTCCACAAAAAGAGTGTTTCAAAACTGCTCTATCAAAAGAAGTGTTCTACTCTGTGAGTTCAATGCCAACATCACAAAGCAGTTTCAGAGAATGCTTCTGTCTAGTTTTTAGGTGAAGAAATTCCCGTTTCCCCCGAAGGTCTGAAAGAGCTCCAAACATTCACTGGCAGATTCTGCAAAAAGACTGTTTCAAAACTGCTCTATCAATAGGAAGTTTCAACTCTGTGTGTTGAATGCAAACATCGTAAAGAATTTTCTGGGAATGCTTCTGTCTAGTTTTTATATGAAGAGATTTCCTTTTCCACCACAGGCCTCAAAGCGCTCTGTATGAACACTTGCAGATACTACCCAATGGTGTTTTAAAACGGCTCTAACCGGAGAAAACTTCAAATCTGTGAGTTGAGTGCACACAGCACAAAGCAGTTTCAGATAATTCTTCTGTCTAGTTTGTATGTGAAGAAATTCTCGTTTCCAACGAAGGTCTCAAAGAGCTCAAAATATCCATTACCAGATTATGCAAAATCACAGTTTCAAAACTGCTCTATGAAAAGGAAGGTTCAACTCTGTGAGTTGAATGCACACATCAGAAAGAAGTTTCTGAGAATGCTTCTGCCCAGTTTTAATATGAAGATATTTTCTTTTCCACCATAGACCACAAAGCTCTCCGTATGAACACTTGCAGATTCTACACAATAGTGTTTCAAAACCGCTCTAACAAGAGAAAGGTTCCAATCTGTGAGTTGAGTGCAGACATCACAAAGCAGTTTCAGAAAATGCTCCTGTCTAGTTTGTATATGAAGAAATTCCCGTTTCCAAAGAAGGCCTCAAAGAGCTCCAAATATCCACTTGCAGATTCTGCAAAAACACAGTTTCGTGACTGCCCTACCAAAAGGAATGTTCAACCCTGTGAGTTGAATGCGCACATCTTAAATCAGTTTCTGAGAATGCTTCTGTCTTGTTTCCATGTGAAGATATTTCGTATTCCACTACAGGGCTCCAAGCGCTCTGAATGAACACTTGCCGATTCTACAGAAAGAGTGTTTCAAAACTGCTCTATGAAAAGAAAGGTGCAACTCTGTGAGTTGAATGCAAACATCACAAAGCAGTTTCAGAGAATGATTCTGTCTAAGTTTTAGGTGAAGAAATTCCCATTTCCCCCGAAAGGTTTTAAAGAGCTCCAAACCTTAACTTGCGGATCCTACAAAAATACTGTTTCAAAACTGCTCTATCCATAGAAAGGTTCAACTCTGTGACTTCAATGCACACATCATAAAGAAGTTTCTGAGAGTGTTTCTGCCCAGTTTTTATGTGATGATATCTCTTCTTGCACCATAAGCCTCAAAGCGCTCCGAATGAACACTTGCACATTCCACAAAAAGAGAGTTTCAAAACTACTCCAGCAACAGAAATTTTCAACTCTGTGAGTTGAATGCACACATCAGAAAGAAGTCTCTGAGAATGCTTCTGTCTAGTTTTTAAGTGAAGATATTTCCTTTTCCACCAGAGGACTCAAAGCACTCCGAATGAATACTTGCATGTGCTACACAATAGTCTTTCAAAACTGGTCTAACCAAAGAAACGTTCAACTCTGTGAGCTGAGTGCACACATCACAAAGCAGTTTCAGAAAATGCTTCTGCTAGTTTGTATGTGAAGAATTCCCTTTTCCAACAAAGGTATCAAAGAGCTCAAAATATGTACTTGCAGATTCTGCAAAGCGCAGTTTCATAACTGCCCTATCAAAAGGAATGTTCAACGCTGTGAGTTGAATGCACACATCTTAAATGAGTTTCTGAGAATGCCTCTGTCTAGTTTCCTTGTGAAGATATTTCGTATTCCAATATAGGGCTCCAAGCGCTCTGATTGAACGCTTGCCGATTCTACAGAAAGAGTGTTTCAACACTGCTCTATCAAAAGAAAAGTGCAACTGTGTGAGGTGAACGCAAACATCACAAAGCAGTTTCAGAGAATGCTTCTGTCTAGTGTTTACGTGAAGAAAGTCCCGTTTCCAAAGAAGGCCTCAAAAAACTCCAAATATGGACTTGCAGCTTCTGCAAAGGGACTGTTTAAAAACTGCCCTATCAAAAGGAAGGTTCAGCTCTGTGAGTGGAATGCACACATCAGAAAGAAGTTTCTGAGAATGCTTCTGTCTAGTTTTAATGTGAAGATATTTCCTTTTCCACCATCGTCCCCAAAGCGCTCAGAAAGAACACTTACAGATTCCACAAAAAGAGTGTTTCAAAACTGCTCTATCAAAAGAAGTGTTCTACTCTGTGAGTTCAATGCCAACATCACAAAGCAGTTTCAGAGAATGCTTCTGTCTAGTTTTTAGGTGAAGAAATTCCCGTTTCCCCCGAAGGTCTGAAAGAGCTCCAAACATTCACTGGCAGATTCTGCAAAAAGACTGTTTCAAAACTGCTCTATCAATAGGAAGTTTCAACTCTGTGTGTCGAATGCAAACATCGTAAAGAATTTTCTGGGAATGCTTCTGTCTAGTTTTTATATGAAGAGATTTCCTTTTCCACCACAGGCCTCAAAGCGCTCTGTATGAACACTTGCAGATACTACCCAATGGTGTTTTAAAACGGCTCTAACCGGAGAAAACTTCAAATCTGTGAGTTGAGTGCACACAGCACAAAGCAGTTTCAGATAATTCTTCTGTCTGGTTTGTATGTGAAGAAATTCTCGTTTCCAACGAAGGTCTCAAAGAGCTCAAAATATCCATTACCAGATTATGCAAAATCACAGTTTCAAAACTGCTCTATGAAAAGGAAGGTTCAACTCTGTGAGTTGAATGCACACATCAGAAAGAAGTTTCTGAGAATGCTTCTGCCCAGTTTTAATATGAAGATATTTTCTTTTCCACCATAGACCACAAAGCTCTCCGTATGAACACTTGCAGATTCTACACAATAGTGTTTCAAAACCGCTCTAACAAGAGAAAGGTTCCAATCTGTGAGTTGAGTGCAGACATCACAAAGCAGTTTCAGAAAATGCTCCTGTCTAGTTTGTATATGAAGAAATTCCCGTTTCCAAAGAAGGCCTCAAAGAGCTCCAAATATCCACTTGCAGATTCTGCAAAAACACAGTTTCGTGACTGCCCTACCAAAAGGAATGTTCAACCCTGTGAGTTGAATGCGCACATCTTAAATCAGTTTCTGAGAATGCTTCTGTCTTGTTTCCATGTGAAGATATTTCGTATTCCACTACAGGGCTCCAAGCGCTCTGAATGAACACTTGCCGATTCTACAGAAAGAGTGTTTCAAAACTGCTCTATGAAAAGAAAGGTGCAACTCTGTGAGTTGAATGCAAACATCACAAAGCAGTTTCAGAGAATGATTCTGTCTAAGTTTTAGGTGAAGAAATTCCCATTTCCCCCGAAAGGTTTTAAAGAGCTCCAAACCTTAACTTGCGGATCCTACAAAAATACTGTTTCAAAACTGCTCTATCCATAGAAAGGTTCAACTCTGTGACTTCAATGCACACATCATAAAGAAGTTTCTGAGAGTGTTTCTGCCCAGTTTTTATGTGATGATATCTCTTCTTGCACCATAAGCCTCAAAGCGCTCCGAATGAACACTTGCACATTCCACAAAAAGAGAGTTTCAAAACTACTCCAGCAACAGAAATTTTCAACTCTGTGAGTTGAATGCACACATCAGAAAGAAGTCTCTGAGAATGCTTCTGTCTAGTTTTTAAGTGAAGATATTTCCTTTTCCACCAGAGGACTCAAAGCACTCCGAATGAATACTTGCATGTGCTACACAATAGTCTTTCAAAACTGGTCTAACCAAAGAAACGTTCAACTCTGTGAGCTGAGTGCACACATCACAAAGCAGTTTCAGAAAATGCTTCTGCTAGTTTGTATGTGAAGAATTCCCTTTTCCAACAAAGGTATCAAAGAGCTCAAAATATGTACTTGCAGATTCTGCAAAGCGCAGTTTCATAACTGCCCTATCAAAAGGAATGTTCAACGCTGTGAGTTGAATGCACACATCTTAAATGAGTTTCTGAGAATGCCTCTGTCTAGTTTCCTTGTGAAGATATTTCGTATTCCAATATAGGGCTCCAAGCGCTCTGATTGAACGCTTGCCGATTCTACAGAAAGAGTGTTTCAACACTGCTCTATCAAAAGAAAAGTGCAACTGTGTGAGGTGAACGCAAACATCACAAAGCAGTTTCAGAGAATGCTTCTGTCTAGTGTTTACGTGAAGAAAGTCCCGTTTCCAAAGAAGGCCTCAAAAAACTCCAAATATGGACTTGCAGCTTCTGCAAAGGGACTGTTTAAAAACTGCCCTATCAAAAGGAAGGTTCAGCTCTGTGAGTGGAATGCACACATCAGAAAGAAGTTTCTGAGAATGCTTCTGTCTAGTTTTAATGTGAAGATATTTCCTTTTCCACCATCGTCCCCAAAGCGCTCAGAAAGAACACTTACAGATTCCACAAAAAGAGTGTTTCAAAACTGCTCTATCAAAAGAAGTGTTCTACTCTGTGAGTTCAATGCCAACATCACAAAGCAGTTTCAGAGAATGCTTCTGTCTAGTTTTTAGGTGAAGAAATTCCCGTTTCCCCCGAAGGTCTGAAAGAGCTCCAAACATTCACTGGCAGATTCTGCAAAAAGACTGTTTCAAAACTGCTCTATCAATAGGAAGTTTCAACTCTGTGTGTCGAATGCAAACATCGTAAAGAATTTTCTGGGAATGCTTCTGTCTAGTTTTTATATGAAGAGATTTCCTTTTCCACCACAGGCCTCAAAGCGCTCTGTATGAACACTTGCAGATACTACCCAATGGTGTTTTAAAACGGCTCTAACCGGAGAAAACTTCAAATCTGTGAGTTGAGTGCACACAGCACAAAGCAGTTTCAGATAATTCTTCTGTCTAGTTTGTATGTGAAGAAATTCTCGTTTCCAACGAAGGTCTCAAAGAGCTCAAAATATCCATTACCAGATTATGCAAAATCACAGTTTCAAAACTGCTCTATGAAAAGGAAGGTTCAACTCTGTGAGTTGAATGCACACATCAGAAAGAAGTTTCTGAGAATGCTTCTGCCCAGTTTTAATATGAAGATATTTTCTTTTCCACCATAGACCACAAAGCTCTCCGTATGAACACTTGCAGATTCTACACAATAGTGTTTCAAAACCGCTCTAACAAGAGAAAGGTTCCAATCTGTGAGTTGAGTGCAGACATCACAAAGCAGTTTCAGAAAATGCTCCTGTCTAGTTTGTATATGAAGAAATTCCCGTTTCCAAAGAAGGCCTCAAAGAGCTCCAAATATCCACTTGCAGATTCTGCAAAAACACAGTTTCGTGACTGCCCTACCAAAAGGAATGTTCAACCCTGTGAGTTGAATGCGCACATCTTAAATCAGTTTCTGAGAATGCTTCTGTCTTGTTTCCATGTGAAGATATTTCGTATTCCACTACAGGGCTCCAAGCGCTCTGAATGAACACTTGCCGATTCTACAGAAAGAGTGTTTCAAAACTGCTCTATGAAAAGAAAGGTGCAACTCTGTGAGTTGAATGCAAACATCACAAAGCAGTTTCAGAGAATGATTCTGTCTAAGTTTTAGGTGAAGAAATTCCCATTTCCCCCGAAAGGTTTTAAAGAGCTCCAAACCTTAACTTGCGGATCCTACAAAAATACTGTTTCAAAACTGCTCTATCCATAGAAAGGTTCAACTCTGTGACTTCAATGCACACATCATAAAGAAGTTTCTGAGAGTGTTTCTGCCCAGTTTTTATGTGATGATATCTCTTCTTGCACCATAAGCCTCAAAGCGCTCCGAATGAACACTTGCACATTCCACAAAAAGAGAGTTTCAAAACTACTCCAGCAACAGAAATTTTCAACTCTGTGAGTTGAATGCACACATCAGAAAGAAGTCTCTGAGAATGCTTCTGTCTAGTTTTTAAGTGAAGATATTTCCTTTTCCACCAGAGGACTCAAAGCACTCCGAATGAATACTTGCATGTGCTACACAATAGTCTTTCAAAACTGGTCTAACCAAAGAAACGTTCAACTCTGTGAGCTGAGTGCACACATCACAAAGCAGTTTCAGAAAATGCTTCTGCTAGTTTGTATGTGAAGAATTCCCTTTTCCAACAAAGGTATCAAAGAGCTCAAAATATGTACTTGCAGATTCTGCAAAGCGCAGTTTCATAACTGCCCTATCAAAAGGAATGTTCAACCCTGTGAGTTGAATGCACACATCTTAAATGAGTTTCTGAGAATGCCTCTGTCTAGTTTTCTTGTGAAGATATTTCGTATTCCAATATAGGGCTCCAAGCGCTCTGATTGAACGCTTGCCGATTCTACAGAAAGAGTGTTTCAACACTGCTCTATCAAAAGAAAAGTGCAACTGTGTGAGGTGAACGCAAACATCACAAAGCAGTTTCAGAGAATGCTTCTGTCTAGTGTTTACGTGAAGAAAGTCCCGTTTCCAAAGAAGGCCTCAAAAAACTCCAAATATGGACTTGCAGCTTCTGCAAAGGGACTGTTTAAAAACTGCCCTATCAAAAGGAAGGTTCAGCTCTGTGAGTGGAATGCACACATCAGAAAGAAGTTTCTGAGAATGCTTCTGTCTAGTTTTAATGTGAAGATATTTCCTTTTCCACCATCGTCCCCAAAGCGCTCAGAAAGAACACTTACAGATTCCACAAAAAGAGTGTTTCAAAACTGCTCTATCAAAAGAAGTGTTCTACTCTGTGAGTTCAATGCCAACATCACAAAGCAGTTTCAGAGAATGCTTCTGTCTAGTTTCTAGGTGAAGAAATTCCCGTTTCCCCCGAAGGTCTGAAAGAGCTCCAAACATTCACTGGCAGATTCTGCAAAAAGACTGTTTCAAAACTGCTCTATCAATAGGAAGTTTCAACTCTGTGTGTTGAATGCAAACATCGTAAAGAATTTTCTGGGAATGCTTCTGTCTAGTTTTTATATGAAGAGATTTCCTTTTCCACCACAGGCCTCAAAGCGCTCTGTATGAACACTTGCAGATACTACCCAATGGTGTTTTAAAACGGCTCTAACCGGAGAAAACTTCAAATCTGTGAGTTGAGTGCACACAGCACAAAGCAGTTTCAGATAATTCTTCTGTCTAGTTTGTATGTGAAGAAATTCTCGTTTCCAACGAAGGTCTCAAAGAGCTCAAAATATCCATTACCAGATTATGCAAAATCACAGTTTCAAAACTGCTCTATGAAAAGGAAGGTTCAACTCTGTGAGTTGAATGCACACATCAGAAAGAAGTTTCTGAGAATGCTTCTGCCCAGTTTTAATATGAAGATATTTTCTTTTCCACCATAGACCACAAAGCTCTCCGTATGAACACTTGCAGATTCTACACAATAGTGTTTCAAAACCGCTCTAACAAGAGAAAGGTTCCAATCTGTGAGTTGAGTGCAGACATCACAAAGCAGTTTCAGAAAATGCTCCTGTCTAGTTTGTATATGAAGAAATTCCCGTTTCCAAAGAAGGCCTCAAAGAGCTCCAAATATCCACTTGCAGATTCTGCAAAAACACAGTTTCGTGACTGCCCTACCAAAAGGAATGTTCAACCCTGTGAGTTGAATGCGCACATCTTAAATCAGTTTCTGAGAATGCTTCTGTCTTGTTTCCATGTGAAGATATTTCGTATTCCACTACAGGGCTCCAAGCGCTCTGAATGAACACTTGCCGATTCTACAGAAAGAGTGTTTCAAAACTGCTCTATGAAAAGAAAGGTGCAACTCTGTGAGTTGAATGCAAACATCACAAAGCAGTTTCAGAGAATGATTCTGTCTAAGTTTTAGGTGAAGAAATTCCCATTTCCCCCGAAAGGTTTTAAAGAGCTCCAAACCTTAACTTGCGGATCCTACAAAAATACTGTTTCAAAACTGCTCTATCCATAGAAAGGTTCAACTCTGTGACTTCAATGCACACATCATAAAGAAGTTTCTGAGAGTGTTTCTGCCCAGTTTTTATGTGATGATATCTCTTCTTGCACCATAAGCCTCAAAGCGCTCCGAATGAACACTTGCACATTCCACAAAAAGAGAGTTTCAAAACTACTCCAGCAACAGAAATTTTCAACTCTGTGAGTTGAATGCACACATCAGAAAGAAGTCTCTGAGAATGCTTCTGTCTAGTTTTTAAGAGAAGATATTTCCTTTTCCACCAGAGGACTCAAAGCACTCCGAATGATTACTTGCATGTGCTACACAATAGTCTTTCAAAACTGGTCTAACCAAAGAAACGTTCAACTCTGTGAGCTGAGTGCACACATCACAAAGCAGTTTCAGAAAATGCTTCTGCTAGTTTGTATGTGAAGAATTCCCTTTTCCAACAAAGGTATCAAAGAGCTCAAAATATGTACTTGCAGATTCTGCAAAGCGCAGTTTCATAACTGCCCTATCAAAAGGAATGTTCAACCCTGTGAGTTGAATGCACACATCTTAAATGAGTTTCTGAGAATGCCTCTGTCTAGTTTTCTTGTGAAGATATTTCGTATTCCAATATAGGGCTCCAAGCGCTCTGATTGAACGCTTGCCGATTCTACAGAAAGAGTGTTTCAACACTGCTCTATCAAAAGAAAAGTGCAACTGTGTGAGGTGAACGCAAACATCACAAAGCAGTTTCAGAGAATGCTTCTGTCTAGTGTTTACGTGAAGAAAGTCCCGTTTCCAAAGAAGGCCTCAAAAAACTCCAAATATGGACTTGCAGCTTCTGCAAAGGGACTGTTTAAAAACTGCCCTATCAAAAGGAAGGTTCAGCTCTGTGAGTGGAATGCACACATCAGAAAGAAGTTTCTGAGAATGCTTCTGTCTAGTTTTAATGTGAAGATATTTCCTTTTCCACCATCGTCCCCAAAGCGCTCAGAAAGAACACTTACAGATTCCACAAAAAGAGTGTTTCAAAACTGCTCTATCAAAAGAAGTGTTCTACTCTGTGAGTTCAATGCCAACATCACAAAGCAGTTTCAGAGAATGCTTCTGTCTAGTTTTTAGGTGAAGAAATTCCCGTTTCCCCCGAAGGTCTGAAAGAGCTCCAAACATTCACTGGCAGATTCTGCAAAAAGACTGTTTCAAAACTGCTCTATCAATAGGAAGTTTCAACTCTGTGTGTTGAATGCAAACATCGTAAAGAATTTTCTGGGAATGCTTCTGTCTAGTTTTTATATGAAGAGATTTCCTTTTCCACCACAGGCCTCAAAGCGCTCTGTATGAACACTTGCAGATACTACCCAATGGTGTTTTAAAACGGCTCTAACCGGAGAAAACTTCAAATCTGTGAGTTGAGTGCACACAGCACAAAGCAGTTTCAGATAATTCTTCTGTCTAGTTTGTATGTGAAGAAATTCTCGTTTCCAACGAAGGTCTCAAAGAGCTCAAAATATCCATTACCAGATTATGCAAAATCACAGTTTCAAAACTGCTCTATGAAAAGGAAGGTTCAACTCTGTGAGTTGAATGCACACATCAGAAAGAAGTTTCTGAGAATGCTTCTGCCCAGTTTTAATATGAAGATATTTTCTTTTCCACCATAGACCACAAAGCTCTCCGTATGAACACTTGCAGATTCTACACAATAGTGTTTCAAAACCGCTCTAACAAGAGAAAGGTTCCAATCTGTGAGTTGAGTGCAGACATCACAAAGCAGTTTCAGAAAATGCTCCTGTCTAGTTTGTATATGAAGAAATTCCCGTTTCCAAAGAAGGCCTCAAAGAGCTCCAAATATCCACTTGCAGATTCTGCAAAAACACAGTTTCGTGACTGCCCTACCAAAAGGAATGTTCAACCCTGTGAGTTGAATGCGCACATCTTAAATCAGTTTCTGAGAATGCTTCTGTCTTGTTTCCATGTGAAGATATTTCGTATTCCACTACAGGGCTCCAAGCGCTCTGAATGAACACTTGCCGATTCTACAGAAAGAGTGTTTCAAAACTGCTCTATGAAAAGAAAGGTGCAACTCTGTGAGTTGAATGCAAACATCACAAAGCAGTTTCAGAGAATGATTCTGTCTAAGTTTTAGGTGAAGAAATTCCCATTTCCCCCGAAAGGTTTTAAAGAGCTCCAAACCTTAACTTGCGGATCCTACAAAAATACTGTTTCAAAACTGCTCTATCCATAGAAAGGTTCAACTCTGTGACTTCAATGCACACATCATAAAGAAGTTTCTGAGAGTGTTTCTGCCCAGTTTTTATGTGATGATATCTCTTCTTGCACCATAAGCCTCAAAGCGCTCCGAATGAACACTTGCACATTCCACAAAAAGAGAGTTTCAAAACTACTCCAGCAACAGAAATTTTCAACTCTGTGAGTTGAATGCACACATCAGAAAGAAGTCTCTGAGAATGCTTCTGTCTAGTTTTTAAGTGAAGATATTTCCTTTTCCACCAGAGGACTCAAAGCACTCCGAATGAATACTTGCATGTGCTACACAATAGTCTTTCAAAACTGGTCTAACCAAAGAAACGTTCAACTCTGTGAGCTGAGTGCACACATCACAAAGCAGTTTCAGAAAATGCTTCTGCTAGTTTGTATGTGAAGAATTCCCTTTTCCAACAAAGGTATCAAAGAGCTCAAAATATGTACTTGCAGATTCTGCAAAGCGCAGTTTCATAACTGCCCTATCAAAAGGAATGTTCAACCCTGTGAGTTGAATGCACACATCTTAAATGAGTTTCTGAGAATGCCTCTGTCTAGTTTTCTTGTGAAGATATTTCGTATTCCAATATAGGGCTCCAAGCGCTCTGATTGAACGCTTGCCGATTCTACAGAAAGAGTGTTTCAACACTGCTCTATCAAAAGAAAAGTGCAACTGTGTGAGGTGAACGCAAACATCACAAAGCAGTTTCAGAGAATGCTTCTGTCTAGTGTTTACGTGAAGAAAGTCCCGTTTCCAAAGAAGGCCTCAAAAAACTCCAAATATGGACTTGCAGCTTCTGCAAAGGGACTGTTTAAAAACTGCCCTATCAAAAGGAAGGTTCAGCTCTGTGAGTGGAATGCACACATCAGAAAGAAGTTTCTGAGAATGCTTCTGTCTAGTTTTAATGTGAAGATATTTCCTTTTCCACCATCGTCCCCAAAGCGCTCAGAAAGAACACTTACAGATTCCACAAAAAGAGTGTTTCAAAACTGCTCTATCAAAAGAAGTGTTCTACTCTGTGAGTTCAATGCCAACATCACAAAGCAGTTTCAGAGAATGCTTCTGTCTAGTTTTTAGGTGAAGAAATTCCCGTTTCCCCCGAAGGTCTGAAAGAGCTCCAAACATTCACTGGCAGATTCTGCAAAAAGACTGTTTCAAAACTGCTCTATCAATAGGAAGTTTCAACTCTGTGTGTCGAATGCAAACATCGTAAAGAATTTTCTGGGAATGCTTCTGTCTAGTTTTTATATGAAGAGATTTCCTTTTCCACCACAGGCCTCAAAGCGCTCTGTATGAACACTTGCAGATACTACCCAATGGTGTTTTAAAACGGCTCTAACCGGAGAAAACTTCAAATCTGTGAGTTGAGTGCACACAGCACAAAGCAGTTTCAGATAATTCTTCTGTCTAGTTTGTATGTGAAGAAATTCTCGTTTCCAACGAAGGTCTCAAAGAGCTCAAAATATCCATTACCAGATTATGCAAAATCACAGTTTCAAAACTGCTCTATGAAAAGGAAGGTTCAACTCTGTGAGTTGAATGCACACATCAGAAAGAAGTTTCTGAGAATGCTTCTGCCCAGTTTTAATATGAAGATATTTTCTTTTCCACCATAGACCACAAAGCTCTCCGTATGAACACTTGCAGATTCTACACAATAGTGTTTCAAAACCGCTCTAACAAGAGAAAGGTTCCAATCTGTGAGTTGAGTGCAGACATCACAAAGCAGTTTCAGAAAATGCTCCTGTCTAGTTTGTATATGAAGAAATTCCCGTTTCCAAAGAAGGCCTCAAAGAGCTCCAAATATCCACTTGCAGATTCTGCAAAAACACAGTTTCGTGACTGCCCTACCAAAAGGAATGTTCAACCCTGTGAGTTGAATGCGCACATCTTAAATCAGTTTCTGAGAATGCTTCTGTCTTGTTTCCATGTGAAGATATTTCGTATTCCACTACAGGGCTCCAAGCGCTCTGAATGAACACTTGCCGATTCTACAGAAAGAGTGTTTCAAAACTGCTCTATGAAAAGAAAGGTGCAACTCTGTGAGTTGAATGCAAACATCACAAAGCAGTTTCAGAGAATGATTCTGTCTAAGTTTTAGGTGAAGAAATTCCCATTTCCCCCGAAAGGTTTTAAAGAGCTCCAAACCTTAACTTGCGGATCCTACAAAAATACTGTTTCAAAACTGCTCTATCCATAGAAAGGTTCAACTCTGTGACTTCAATGCACACATCATAAAGAAGTTTCTGAGAGTGTTTCTGCCCAGTTTTTATGTGATGATATCTCTTCTTGCACCATAAGCCTCAAAGCGCTCCGAATGAACACTTGCACATTCCACAAAAAGAGAGTTTCAAAACTACTCCAGCAACAGAAATTTTCAACTCTGTGAGTTGAATGCACACATCAGAAAGAAGTCTCTGAGAATGCTTCTGTCTAGTTTTTAAGTGAAGATATTTCCTTTTCCACCAGAGGACTCAAAGCACTCCGAATGAATACTTGCATGTGCTACACAATAGTCTTTCAAAACTGGTCTAACCAAAGAAACGTTCAACTCTGTGAGCTGAGTGCACACATCACAAAGCAGTTTCAGAAAATGCTTCTGCTAGTTTGTATGTGAAGAATTCCCTTTTCCAACAAAGGTATCAAAGAGCTCAAAATATGTACTTGCAGATTCTGCAAAGCGCAGTTTCATAACTGCCCTATCAAAAGGAATGTTCAACCCTGTGAGTTGAATGCACACATCTTAAATGAGTTTCTGAGAATGCCTCTGTCTAGTTTTCTTGTGAAGATATTTCGTATTCCAATATAGGGCTCCAAGCGCTCTGATTGAACGCTTGCCGATTCTACAGAAAGAGTGTTTCAACACTGCTCTATCAAAAGAAAAGTGCAACTGTGTGAGGTGAACGCAAACATCACAAAGCAGTTTCAGAGAATGCTTCTGTCTAGTGTTTACGTGAAGAAAGTCCCGTTTCCAAAGAAGGCCTCAAAAAACTCCAAATATGGACTTGCAGCTTCTGCAAAGGGACTGTTTAAAAACTGCCCTATCAAAAGGAAGGTTCAGCTCTGTGAGTGGAATGCACACATCAGAAAGAAGTTTCTGAGAATGCTTCTGTCTAGTTTTAATGTGAAGATATTTCCTTTTCCACCATCGTCCCCAAAGCGCTCAGAAAGAACACTTACAGATTCCACAAAAAGAGTGTTTCAAAACTGCTCTATCAAAAGAAGTGTTCTACTCTGTGAGTTCAATGCCAACATCACAAAGCAGTTTCAGAGAATGCTTCTGTCTAGTTTTTAGGTGAAGAAATTCCCGTTTCCCCCGAAGGTCTGAAAGAGCTCCAAACATTCACTGGCAGATTCTGCAAAAAGACTGTTTCAAAACTGCTCTATCAATAGGAAGTTTCAACTCTGTGTGTCGAATGCAAACATCGTAAAGAATTTTCTGGGAATGCTTCTGTCTAGTTTTTATATGAAGAGATTTCCTTTTCCACCACAGGCCTCAAAGCGCTCTGTATGAACACTTGCAGATACTACCCAATGGTGTTTTAAAACGGCTCTAACCGGAGAAAACTTCAAATCTGTGAGTTGAGTGCACACAGCACAAAGCAGTTTCAGATAATTCTTCTGTCTAGTTTGTATGTGAAGAAATTCTCGTTTCCAACGAAGGTCTCAAAGAGCTCAAAATATCCATTACCAGATTATGCAAAATCACAGTTTCAAAACTGCTCTATGAAAAGGAAGGTTCAACTCTGTGAGTTGAATGCACACATCAGAAAGAAGTTTCTGAGAATGCTTCTGCCCAGTTTTAATATGAAGATATTTTCTTTTCCACCATAGACCACAAAGCTCTCCGTATGAACACTTGCAGATTCTACACAATAGTGTTTCAAAACCGCTCTAACAAGAGAAAGGTTCCAATCTGTGAGTTGAGTGCAGACATCACAAAGCAGTTTCAGAAAATGCTCCTGTCTAGTTTGTATATGAAGAAATTCCCGTTTCCAAAGAAGGCCTCAAAGAGCTCCAAATATCCACTTGCAGATTCTGCAAAAACACAGTTTCGTGACTGCCCTACCAAAAGGAATGTTCAACCCTGTGAGTTGAATGCGCACATCTTAAATCAGTTTCTGAGAATGCTTCTGTCTTGTTTCCATGTGAAGATATTTCGTATTCCACTACAGGGCTCCAAGCGCTCTGAATGAACACTTGCCGATTCTACAGAAAGAGTGTTTCAAAACTGCTCTATGAAAAGAAAGGTGCAACTCTGTGAGTTGAATGCAAACATCACAAAGCAGTTTCAGAGAATGATTCTGTCTAAGTTTTAGGTGAAGAAATTCCCATTTCCCCCGAAAGGTTTTAAAGAGCTCCAAACCTTAACTTGCGGATCCTACAAAAATACTGTTTCAAAACTGCTCTATCCATAGAAAGGTTCAACTCTGTGACTTCAATGCACACATCATAAAGAAGTTTCTGAGAGTGTTTCTGCCCAGTTTTTATGTGATGATATCTCTTCTTGCACCATAAGCCTCAAAGCGCTCCGAATGAACACTTGCACATTCCACAAAAAGAGAGTTTCAAAACTACTCCAGCAACAGAAATTTTCAACTCTGTGAGTTGAATGCACACATCAGAAAGAAGTCTCTGAGAATGCTTCTGTCTAGTTTTTAAGAGAAGATATTTCCTTTTCCACCAGAGGACTCAAAGCACTCCGAATGAATACTTGCATGTGCTACACAATAGTCTTTCAAAACTGGTCTAACCAAAGAAACGTTCAACTCTGTGAGCTGAGTGCACACATCACAAAGCAGTTTCAGAAAATGCTTCTGCTAGTTTGTATGTGAAGAATTCCCTTTTCCAACAAAGGTATCAAAGAGCTCAAAATATGTACTTGCAGATTCTGCAAAGCGCAGTTTCATAACTGCCCTATCAAAAGGAATGTTCAACCCTGTGAGTTGAATGCACACATCTTAAATGAGTTTCTGAGAATGCCTCTGTCTAGTTTTCTTGTGAAGATATTTCGTATTCCAATATAGGGCTCCAAGCGCTCTGATTGAACGCTTGCCGATTCTACAGAAAGAGTGTTTCAACACTGCTCTATCAAAAGAAAAGTGCAACTGTGTGAGGTGAACGCAAACATCACAAAGCAGTTTCAGAGAATGCTTCTGTCTAGTGTTTACGTGAAGAAAGTCCCGTTTCCAAAGAAGGCCTCAAAAAACTCCAAATATGGACTTGCAGCTTCTGCAAAGGGACTGTTTAAAAACTGCCCTATCAAAAGGAAGGTTCAGCTCTGTGAGTGGAATGCACACATCAGAAAGAAGTTTCTGAGAATGCTTCTGTCTAGTTTTAATGTGAAGATATTTCCTTTTCCACCATCGTCCCCAAAGCGCTCAGAAAGAACACTTACAGATTCCACAAAAAGAGTGTTTCAAAACTGCTCTATCAAAAGAAGTGTTCTACTCTGTGAGTTCAATGCCAACATCACAAAGCAGTTTCAGAGAATGCTTCTGTCTAGTTTCTAGGTGAAGAAATTCCCGTTTCCCCCGAAGGTCTGAAAGAGCTCCAAACATTCACTGGCAGATTCTGCAAAAAGACTGTTTCAAAACTGCTCTATCAATAGGAAGTTTCAACTCTGTGTGTTGAATGCAAACATCGTAAAGAATTTTCTGGGAATGCTTCTGTCTAGTTTTTATATGAAGAGATTTCCTTTTCCACCACAGGCCTCAAAGCGCTCTGTATGAACACTTGCAGATACTACCCAATGGTGTTTTAAAACGGCTCTAACCGGAGAAAACTTCAAATCTGTGAGTTGAGTGCACACAGCACAAAGCAGTTTCAGATAATTCTTCTGTCTAGTTTGTATGTGAAGAAATTCTCGTTTCCAACGAAGGTCTCAAAGAGCTCAAAATATCCATTACCAGATTATGCAAAATCACAGTTTCAAAACTGCTCTATGAAAAGGAAGGTTCAACTCTGTGAGTTGAATGCACACATCAGAAAGAAGTTTCTGAGAATGCTTCTGCCCAGTTTTAATATGAAGATATTTTCTTTTCCACCATAGACCACAAAGCTCTCCGTATGAACACTTGCAGATTCTACACAATAGTGTTTCAAAACCGCTCTAACAAGAGAAAGGTTCCAATCTGTGAGTTGAGTGCAGACATCACAAAGCAGTTTCAGAAAATGCTCCTGTCTAGTTTGTATATGAAGAAATTCCCGTTTCCAAAGAAGGCCTCAAAGAGCTCCAAATATCCACTTGCAGATTCTGCAAAAACACAGTTTCGTGACTGCCCTACCAAAAGGAATGTTCAACCCTGTGAGTTGAATGCGCACATCTTAAATCAGTTTCTGAGAATGCTTCTGTCTTGTTTCCATGTGAAGATATTTCGTATTCCACTACAGGGCTCCAAGCGCTCTGAATGAACACTTGCCGATTCTACAGAAAGAGTGTTTCAAAACTGCTCTATGAAAAGAAAGGTGCAACTCTGTGAGTTGAATGCAAACATCACAAAGCAGTTTCAGAGAATGATTCTGTCTAAGTTTTAGGTGAAGAAATTCCCATTTCCCCCGAAAGGTTTTAAAGAGCTCCAAACCTTAACTTGCGGATCCTACAAAAATACTGTTTCAAAACTGCTCTATCCATAGAAAGGTTCAACTCTGTGACTTCAATGCACACATCATAAAGAAGTTTCTGAGAGTGTTTCTGCCCAGTTTTTATGTGATGATATCTCTTCTTGCACCATAAGCCTCAAAGCGCTCCGAATGAACACTTGCACATTCCACAAAAAGAGAGTTTCAAAACTACTCCAGCAACAGAAATTTTCAACTCTGTGAGTTGAATGCACACATCAGAAAGAAGTCTCTGAGAATGCTTCTGTCTAGTTTTTAAGAGAAGATATTTCCTTTTCCACCAGAGGACTCAAAGCACTCCGAATGAATACTTGCATGTGCTACACAATAGTCTTTCAAAACTGGTCTAACCAAAGAAACGTTCAACTCTGTGAGCTGAGTGCACACATCACAAAGCAGTTTCAGAAAATGCTTCTGCTAGTTTGTATGTGAAGAATTCCCTTTTCCAACAAAGGTATCAAAGAGCTCAAAATATGTACTTGCAGATTCTGCAAAGCGCAGTTTCATAACTGCCCTATCAAAAGGAATGTTCAACCCTGTGAGTTGAATGCACACATCTTAAATGAGTTTCTGAGAATGCCTCTGTCTAGTTTTCTTGTGAAGATATTTCGTATTCCAATATAGGGCTCCAAGCGCTCTGATTGAACGCTTGCCGATTCTACAGAAAGAGTGTTTCAACACTGCTCTATCAAAAGAAAAGTGCAACTGTGTGAGGTGAACGCAAACATCACAAAGCAGTTTCAGAGAATGCTTCTGTCTAGTGTTTACGTGAAGAAAGTCCCGTTTCCAAAGAAGGCCTCAAAAAACTCCAAATATGGACTTGCAGCTTCTGCAAAGGGACTGTTTAAAAACTGCCCTATCAAAAGGAAGGTTCAGCTCTGTGAGTGGAATGCACACATCAGAAAGAAGTTTCTGAGAATGCTTCTGTCTAGTTTTAATGTGAAGATATTTCCTTTTCCACCATCGTCCCCAAAGCGCTCAGAAAGAACACTTACAGATTCCACAAAAAGAGTGTTTCAAAACTGCTCTATCAAAAGAAGTGTTCTACTCTGTGAGTTCAATGCCAACATCACAAAGCAGTTTCAGAGAATGCTTCTGTCTAGTTTCTAGGTGAAGAAATTCCCGTTTCCCCCGAAGGTCTGAAAGAGCTCCAAACATTCACTGGCAGATTCTGCAAAAAGACTGTTTCAAAACTGCTCTATCAATAGGAAGTTTCAACTCTGTGTGTTGAATGCAAACATCGTAAAGAATTTTCTGGGAATGCTTCTGTCTAGTTTTTATATGAAGAGATTTCCTTTTCCACCACAGGCCTCAAAGCGCTCTGTATGAACACTTGCAGATACTACCCAATGGTGTTTTAAAACGGCTCTAACCGGAGAAAACTTCAAATCTGTGAGTTGAGTGCACACAGCACAAAGCAGTTTCAGATAATTCTTCTGTCTAGTTTGTATGTGAAGAAATTCTCGTTTCCAACGAAGGTCTCAAAGAGCTCAAAATATCCATTACCAGATTATGCAAAATCACAGTTTCAAAACTGCTCTATGAAAAGGAAGGTTCAACTCTGTGAGTTGAATGCACACATCAGAAAGAAGTTTCTGAGAATGCTTCTGCCCAGTTTTAATATGAAGATATTTTCTTTTCCACCATAGACCACAAAGCTCTCCGTATGAACACTTGCAGATTCTACACAATAGTGTTTCAAAACCGCTCTAACAAGAGAAAGGTTCCAATCTGTGAGTTGAGTGCAGACATCACAAAGCAGTTTCAGAAAATGCTCCTGTCTAGTTTGTATATGAAGAAATTCCCGTTTCCAAAGAAGGCCTCAAAGAGCTCCAAATATCCACTTGCAGATTCTGCAAAAACACAGTTTCGTGACTGCCCTACCAAAAGGAATGTTCAACCCTGTGAGTTGAATGCGCACATCTTAAATCAGTTTCTGAGAATGCTTCTGTCTTGTTTCCATGTGAAGATATTTCGTATTCCACTACAGGGCTCCAAGCGCTCTGAATGAACACTTGCCGATTCTACAGAAAGAGTGTTTCAAAACTGCTCTATGAAAAGAAAGGTGCAACTCTGTGAGTTGAATGCAAACATCACAAAGCAGTTTCAGAGAATGATTCTGTCTAAGTTTTAGGTGAAGAAATTCCCATTTCCCCCGAAAGGTTTTAAAGAGCTCCAAACCTTAACTTGCGGATCCTACAAAAATACTGTTTCAAAACTGCTCTATCCATAGAAAGGTTCAACTCTGTGACTTCAATGCACACATCATAAAGAAGTTTCTGAGAGTGTTTCTGCCCAGTTTTTATGTGATGATATCTCTTCTTGCACCATAAGCCTCAAAGCGCTCCGAATGAACACTTGCACATTCCACAAAAAGAGAGTTTCAAAACTACTCCAGCAACAGAAATTTTCAACTCTGTGAGTTGAATGCACACATCAGAAAGAAGTCTCTGAGAATGCTTCTGTCTAGTTTTTAAGTGAAGATATTTCCTTTTCCACCAGAGGACTCAAAGCACTCCGAATGAATACTTGCATGTGCTACACAATAGTCTTTCAAAACTGGTCTAACCAAAGAAACGTTCAACTCTGTGAGCTGAGTGCACACATCACAAAGCAGTTTCAGAAAATGCTTCTGCTAGTTTGTATGTGAAGAATTCCCTTTTCCAACAAAGGTATCAAAGAGCTCAAAATATGTACTTGCAGATTCTGCAAAGCGCAGTTTCATAACTGCCCTATCAAAAGGAATGTTCAACCCTGTGAGTTGAATGCACACATCTTAAATGAGTTTCTGAGAATGCCTCTGTCTAGTTTTCTTGTGAAGATATTTCGTATTCCAATATAGGGCTCCAAGCGCTCTGATTGAACGCTTGCCGATTCTACAGAAAGAGTGTTTCAACACTGCTCTATCAAAAGAAAAGTGCAACTGTGTGAGGTGAACGCAAACATCACAAAGCAGTTTCAGAGAATGCTTCTGTCTAGTGTTTACGTGAAGAAAGTCCCGTTTCCAAAGAAGGCCTCAAAAAACTCCAAATATGGACTTGCAGCTTCTGCAAAGGGACTGTTTAAAAACTGCCCTATCAAAAGGAAGGTTCAGCTCTGTGAGTGGAATGCACACATCAGAAAGAAGTTTCTGAGAATGCTTCTGTCTAGTTTTAATGTGAAGATATTTCCTTTTCCACCATCGTCCCCAAAGCGCTCAGAAAGAACACTTACAGATTCCACAAAAAGAGTGTTTCAAAACTGCTCTATCAAAAGAAGTGTTCTACTCTGTGAGTTCAATGCCAACATCACAAAGCAGTTTCAGAGAATGCTTCTGTCTAGTTTTTAGGTGAAGAAATTCCCGTTTCCCCCGAAGGTCTGAAAGAGCTCCAAACATTCACTGGCAGATTCTGCAAAAAGACTGTTTCAAAACTGCTCTATCAATAGGAAGTTTCAACTCTGTGTGTTGAATGCAAACATCGTAAAGAATTTTCTGGGAATGCTTCTGTCTAGTTTTTATATGAAGAGATTTCCTTTTCCACCACAGGCCTCAAAGCGCTCTGTATGAACACTTGCAGATACTACCCAATGGTGTTTTAAAACGGCTCTAACCGGAGAAAACTTCAAATCTGTGAGTTGAGTGCACACAGCACAAAGCAGTTTCAGATAATTCTTCTGTCTAGTTTGTATGTGAAGAAATTCTCGTTTCCAACGAAGGTCTCAAAGAGCTCAAAATATCCATTACCAGATTATGCAAAATCACAGTTTCAAAACTGCTCTATGAAAAGGAAGGTTCAACTCTGTGAGTTGAATGCACACATCAGAAAGAAGTTTCTGAGAATGCTTCTGCCCAGTTTTAATATGAAGATATTTTCTTTTCCACCATAGACCACAAAGCTCTCCGTATGAACACTTGCAGATTCTACACAATAGTGTTTCAAAACCGCTCTAACAAGAGAAAGGTTCCAATCTGTGAGTTGAGTGCAGACATCACAAAGCAGTTTCAGAAAATGCTCCTGTCTAGTTTGTATATGAAGAAATTCCCGTTTCCAAAGAAGGCCTCAAAGAGCTCCAAATATCCACTTGCAGATTCTGCAAAAACACAGTTTCGTGACTGCCCTACCAAAAGGAATGTTCAACCCTGTGAGTTGAATGCGCACATCTTAAATCAGTTTCTGAGAATGCTTCTGTCTTGTTTCCATGTGAAGATATTTCGTATTCCACTACAGGGCTCCAAGCGCTCTGAATGAACACTTGCCGATTCTACAGAAAGAGTGTTTCAAAACTGCTCTATGAAAAGAAAGGTGCAACTCTGTGAGTTGAATGCAAACATCACAAAGCAGTTTCAGAGAATGATTCTGTCTAAGTTTTAGGTGAAGAAATTCCCATTTCCCCCGAAAGGTTTTAAAGAGCTCCAAACCTTAACTTGCGGATCCTACAAAAATACTGTTTCAAAACTGCTCTATCCATAGAAAGGTTCAACTCTGTGACTTCAATGCACACATCATAAAGAAGTTTCTGAGAGTGTTTCTGCCCAGTTTTTATGTGATGATATCTCTTCTTGCACCATAAGCCTCAAAGCGCTCCGAATGAACACTTGCACATTCCACAAAAAGAGAGTTTCAAAACTACTCCAGCAACAGAAATTTTCAACTCTGTGAGTTGAATGCACACATCAGAAAGAAGTCTCTGAGAATGCTTCTGTCTAGTTTTTAAGAGAAGATATTTCCTTTTCCACCAGAGGACTCAAAGCACTCCGAATGAATACTTGCATGTGCTACACAATAGTCTTTCAAAACTGGTCTAACCAAAGAAACGTTCAACTCTGTGAGCTGAGTGCACACATCACAAAGCAGTTTCAGAAAATGCTTCTGCTAGTTTGTATGTGAAGAATTCCCTTTTCCAACAAAGGTATCAAAGAGCTCAAAATATGTACTTGCAGATTCTGCAAAGCGCAGTTTCATAACTGCCCTATCAAAAGGAATGTTCAACCCTGTGAGTTGAATGCACACATCTTAAATGAGTTTCTGAGAATGCCTCTGTCTAGTTTTCTTGTGAAGATATTTCGTATTCCAATATAGGGCTCCAAGCGCTCTGATTGAACGCTTGCCGATTCTACAGAAAGAGTGTTTCAACACTGCTCTATCAAAAGAAAAGTGCAACTGTGTGAGGTGAACGCAAACATCACAAAGCAGTTTCAGAGAATGCTTCTGTCTAGTGTTTACGTGAAGAAAGTCCCGTTTCCAAAGAAGGCCTCAAAAAACTCCAAATATGGACTTGCAGCTTCTGCAAAGGGACTGTTTAAAAACTGCCCTATCAAAAGGAAGGTTCAGCTCTGTGAGTGGAATGCACACATCAGAAAGAAGTTTCTGAGAATGCTTCTGTCTAGTTTTAATGTGAAGATATTTCCTTTTCCACCATCGTCCCCAAAGCGCTCAGAAAGAACACTTACAGATTCCACAAAAAGAGTGTTTCAAAACTGCTCTATCAAAAGAAGTGTTCTACTCTGTGAGTTCAATGCCAACATCACAAAGCAGTTTCAGAGAATGCTTCTGTCTAGTTTCTAGGTGAAGAAATTCCCGTTTCCCCCGAAGGTCTGAAAGAGCTCCAAACATTCACTGGCAGATTCTGCAAAAAGACTGTTTCAAAACTGCTCTATCAATAGGAAGTTTCAACTCTGTGTGTTGAATGCAAACATTGTAAAGAATTTTCTGGGAATGCTTCTGTCTAGTTTTTATATGAAGAGATTTCCTTTTCCACCACAGGCCTCAAAGCGCTCTGTATGAACACTTGCAGATACTACCCAATGGTGTTTTAAAACGGCTCTAACCGGAGAAAACTTCAAATCTGTGAGTTGAGTGCACACAGCACAAAGCAGTTTCAGATAATTCTTCTGTCTAGTTTGTATGTGAAGAAATTCTCGTTTCCAACGAAGGTCTCAAAGAGCTCAAAATATCCATTACCAGATTATGCAAAATCACAGTTTCAAAACTGCTCTATGAAAAGGAAGGTTCAACTCTGTGAGTTGAATGCACACATCAGAAAGAAGTTTCTGAGAATGCTTCTGCCCAGTTTTAATATGAAGATATTTTCTTTTCCACCATAGACCACAAAGCTCTCCGTATGAACACTTGCAGATTCTACACAATAGTGTTTCAAAACCGCTCTAACAAGAGAAAGGTTCCAATCTGTGAGTTGAGTGCAGACATCACAAAGCAGTTTCAGAAAATGCTCCTGTCTAGTTTGTATATGAAGAAATTCCCGTTTCCAAAGAAGGCCTCAAAGAGCTCCAAATATCCACTTGCAGATTCTGCAAAAACACAGTTTCGTGACTGCCCTACCAAAAGGAATGTTCAACCCTGTGAGTTGAATGCGCACATCTTAAATCAGTTTCTGAGAATGCTTCTGTCTTGTTTCCATGTGAAGATATTTCGTATTCCACTACAGGGCTCCAAGCGCTCTGAATGAACACTTGCCGATTCTACAGAAAGAGTGTTTCAAAACTGCTCTATGAAAAGAAAGGTGCAACTCTGTGAGTTGAATGCAAACATCACAAAGCAGTTTCAGAGAATGATTCTGTCTAAGTTTTAGGTGAAGAAATTCCCATTTCCCCCGAAAGGTTTTAAAGAGCTCCAAACCTTAACTTGCGGATCCTACAAAAATACTGTTTCAAAACTGCTCTATCCATAGAAAGGTTCAACTCTGTGACTTCAATGCACACATCATAAAGAAGTTTCTGAGAGTGTTTCTGCCCAGTTTTTATGTGATGATATCTCTTCTTGCACCATAAGCCTCAAAGCGCTCCGAATGAACACTTGCACATTCCACAAAAAGAGAGTTTCAAAACTACTCCAGCAACAGAAATTTTCAACTCTGTGAGTTGAATGCACACATCAGAAAGAAGTCTCTGAGAATGCTTCTGTCTAGTTTTTAAGTGAAGATATTTCCTTTTCCACCAGAGGACTCAAAGCACTCCGAATGAATACTTGCATGTGCTACACAATAGTCTTTCAAAACTGGTCTAACCAAAGAAACGTTCAACTCTGTGAGCTGAGTGCACACATCACAAAGCAGTTTCAGAAAATGCTTCTGCTAGTTTGTATGTGAAGAATTCCCTTTTCCAACAAAGGTATCAAAGAGCTCAAAATATGTACTTGCAGATTCTGCAAAGCGCAGTTTCATAACTGCCCTATCAAAAGGAATGTTCAACCCTGTGAGTTGAATGCACACATCTTAAATGAGTTTCTGAGAATGCCTCTGTCTAGTTTTCTTGTGAAGATATTTCGTATTCCAATATAGGGCTCCAAGCGCTCTGATTGAACGCTTGCCGATTCTACAGAAAGAGTGTTTCAACACTGCTCTATCAAAAGAAAAGTGCAACTGTGTGAGGTGAACGCAAACATCACAAAGCAGTTTCAGAGAATGCTTCTGTCTAGTGTTTACGTGAAGAAAGTCCCGTTTCCAAAGAAGGCCTCAAAAAACTCCAAATATGGACTTGCAGCTTCTGCAAAGGGACTGTTTAAAAACTGCCCTATCAAAAGGAAGGTTCAGCTCTGTGAGTGGAATGCACACATCAGAAAGAAGTTTCTGAGAATGCTTCTGTCTAGTTTTAATGTGAAGATATTTCCTTTTCCACCATCGTCCCCAAAGCGCTCAGAAAGAACACTTACAGATTCCACAAAAAGAGTGTTTCAAAACTGCTCTATCAAAAGAAGTGTTCTACTCTGTGAGTTCAATGCCAACATCACAAAGCAGTTTCAGAGAATGCTTCTGTCTAGTTTTTAGGTGAAGAAATTCCCGTTTCCCCCGAAGGTCTGAAAGAGCTCCAAACATTCACTGGCAGATTCTGCAAAAAGACTGTTTCAAAACTGCTCTATCAATAGGAAGTTTCAACTCTGTGTGTTGAATGCAAACATCGTAAAGAATTTTCTGGGAATGCTTCTGTCTAGTTTTTATATGAAGAGATTTCCTTTTCCACCACAGGCCTCAAAGCGCTCTGTATGAACACTTGCAGATACTACCCAATGGTGTTTTAAAACGGCTCTAACCGGAGAAAACTTCAAATCTGTGAGTTGAGTGCACACAGCACAAAGCAGTTTCAGATAATTCTTCTGTCTAGTTTGTATGTGAAGAAATTCTCGTTTCCAACGAAGGTCTCAAAGAGCTCAAAATATCCATTACCAGATTATGCAAAATCACAGTTTCAAAACTGCTCTATGAAAAGGAAGGTTCAACTCTGTGAGTTGAATGCACACATCAGAAAGAAGTTTCTGAGAATGCTTCTGCCCAGTTTTAATATGAAGATATTTTCTTTTCCACCATAGACCACAAAGCTCTCCGTATGAACACTTGCAGATTCTACACAATAGTGTTTCAAAACCGCTCTAACAAGAGAAAGGTTCCAATCTGTGAGTTGAGTGCAGACATCACAAAGCAGTTTCAGAAAATGCTCCTGTCTAGTTTGTATATGAAGAAATTCCCGTTTCCAAAGAAGGCCTCAAAGAGCTCCAAATATCCACTTGCAGATTCTGCAAAAACACAGTTTCGTGACTGCCCTACCAAAAGGAATGTTCAACCCTGTGAGTTGAATGCGCACATCTTAAATCAGTTTCTGAGAATGCTTCTGTCTTGTTTCCATGTGAAGATATTTCGTATTCCACTACAGGGCTCCAAGCGCTCTGAATGAACACTTGCCGATTCTACAGAAAGAGTGTTTCAAAACTGCTCTATGAAAAGAAAGGTGCAACTCTGTGAGTTGAATGCAAACATCACAAAGCAGTTTCAGAGAATGATTCTGTCTAAGTTTTAGGTGAAGAAATTCCCATTTCCCCCGAAAGGTTTTAAAGAGCTCCAAACCTTAACTTGCGGATCCTACAAAAATACTGTTTCAAAACTGCTCTATCCATAGAAAGGTTCAACTCTGTGACTTCAATGCACACATCATAAAGAAGTTTCTGAGAGTGTTTCTGCCCAGTTTTTATGTGATGATATCTCTTCTTGCACCATAAGCCTCAAAGCGCTCCGAATGAACACTTGCACATTCCACAAAAAGAGAGTTTCAAAACTACTCCAGCAACAGAAATTTTCAACTCTGTGAGTTGAATGCACACATCAGAAAGAAGTCTCTGAGAATGCTTCTGTCTAGTTTTTAAGTGAAGATATTTCCTTTTCCACCAGAGGACTCAAAGCACTCCGAATGAATACTTGCATGTGCTACACAATAGTCTTTCAAAACTGGTCTAACCAAAGAAACGTTCAACTCTGTGAGCTGAGTGCACACATCACAAAGCAGTTTCAGAAAATGCTTCTGCTAGTTTGTATGTGAAGAATTCCCTTTTCCAACAAAGGTATCAAAGAGTTCAAAATATGTACTTGCAGATTCTGCAAAGCGCAGTTTCATAACTGCCCTATCAAAAGGAATGTTCAACCCTGTGAGTTGAATGCACACATCTTAAATGAGTTTCTGAGAATGCCTCTGTCTAGTTTTCTTGTGAAGATATTTCGTATTCCAATATAGGGCTCCAAGCGCTCTGATTGAACGCTTGCCGATTCTACAGAAAGAGTGTTTCAACACTGCTCTATCAAAAGAAAAGTGCAACTGTGTGAGGTGAACGCAAACATCACAAAGCAGTTTCAGAGAATGCTTCTGTCTAGTGTTTACGTGAAGAAAGTCCCGTTTCCAAAGAAGGCCTCAAAAAACTCCAAATATGGACTTGCAGCTTCTGCAAAGGGACTGTTTAAAAACTGCCCTATCAAAAGGAAGGTTCAGCTCTGTGAGTGGAATGCACACATCAGAAAGAAGTTTCTGAGAATGCTTCTGTCTAGTTTTAATGTGAAGATATTTCCTTTTCCACCATCGTCCCCAAAGCGCTCAGAAAGAACACTTACAGATTCCACAAAAAGAGTGTTTCAAAACTGCTCTATCAAAAGAAGTGTTCTACTCTGTGAGTTCAATGCCAACATCACAAAGCAGTTTCAGAGAATGCTTCTGTCTAGTTTTTAGGTGAAGAAATTCCCGTTTCCCCCGAAGGTCTGAAAGAGCTCCAAACATTCACTGGCAGATTCTGCAAAAAGACTGTTTCAAAACTGCTCTATCAATAGGAAGTTTCAACTCTGTGTGTTGAATGCAAACATCGTAAAGAATTTTCTGGGAATGCTTCTGTCTAGTTTTTATATGAAGAGATTTCCTTTTCCACCACAGGCCTCAAAGCGCTCTGTATGAACACTTGCAGATACTACCCAATGGTGTTTTAAAACGGCTCTAACCGGAGAAAACTTCAAATCTGTGAGTTGAGTGCACACAGCACAAAGCAGTTTCAGATAATTCTTCTGTCTAGTTTGTATGTGAAGAAATTCTCGTTTCCAACGAAGGTCTCAAAGAGCTCAAAATATCCATTACCAGATTATGCAAAATCACAGTTTCAAAACTGCTCTATGAAAAGGAAGGTTCAACTCTGTGAGTTGAATGCACACATCAGAAAGAAGTTTCTGAGAATGCTTCTGCCCAGTTTTAATATGAAGATATTTTCTTTTCCACCATAGACCACAAAGCTCTCCGTATGAACACTTGCAGATTCTACACAATAGTGTTTCAAAACCGCTCTAACAAGAGAAAGGTTCCAATCTGTGAGTTGAGTGCAGACATCACAAAGCAGTTTCAGAAAATGCTCCTGTCTAGTTTGTATATGAAGAAATTCCCGTTTCCAAAGAAGGCCTCAAAGAGCTCCAAATATCCACTTGCAGATTCTGCAAAAACACAGTTTCGTGACTGCCCTACCAAAAGGAATGTTCAACCCTGTGAGTTGAATGCGCACATCTTAAATCAGTTTCTGAGAATGCTTCTGTCTTGTTTCCATGTGAAGATATTTCGTATTCCACTACAGGGCTCCAAGCGCTCTGAATGAACACTTGCCGATTCTACAGAAAGAGTGTTTCAAAACTGCTCTATGAAAAGAAAGGTGCAACTCTGTGAGTTGAATGCAAACATCACAAAGCAGTTTCAGAGAATGATTCTGTCTAAGTTTTAGGTGAAGAAATTCCCATTTCCCCCGAAAGGTTTTAAAGAGCTCCAAACCTTAACTTGCGGATCCTACAAAAATACTGTTTCAAAACTGCTCTATCCATAGAAAGGTTCAACTCTGTGACTTCAATGCACACATCATAAAGAAGTTTCTGAGAGTGTTTCTGCCCAGTTTTTATGTGATGATATCTCTTCTTGCACCATAAGCCTCAAAGCGCTCCGAATGAACACTTGCACATTCCACAAAAAGAGAGTTTCAAAACTACTCCAGCAACAGAAATTTTCAACTCTGTGAGTTGAATGCACACATCAGAAAGAAGTCTCTGAGAATGCTTCTGTCTAGTTTTTAAGTGAAGATATTTCCTTTTCCACCAGAGGACTCAAAGCACTCCGAATGAATACTTGCATGTGCTACACAATAGTCTTTCAAAACTGGTCTAACCAAAGAAACGTTCAACTCTGTGAGCTGAGTGCACACATCACAAAGCAGTTTCAGAAAATGCTTCTGCTAGTTTGTATGTGAAGAATTCCCTTTTCCAACAAAGGTATCAAAGAGCTCAAAATATGTACTTGCAGATTCTGCAAAGCGCAGTTTCATAACTGCCCTATCAAAAGGAATGTTCAACCCTGTGAGTTGAATGCACACATCTTAAATGAGTTTCTGAGAATGCCTCTGTCTAGTTTTCTTGTGAAGATATTTCGTATTCCAATATAGGGCTCCAAGCGCTCTGATTGAACGCTTGCCGATTCTACAGAAAGAGTGTTTCAACACTGCTCTATCAAAAGAAAAGTGCAACTGTGTGAGGTGAACGCAAACATCACAAAGCAGTTTCAGAGAATGCTTCTGTCTAGTGTTTACGTGAAGAAAGTCCCGTTTCCAAAGAAGGCCTCAAAAAACTCCAAATATGGACTTGCAGCTTCTGCAAAGGGACTGTTTAAAAACTGCCCTATCAAAAGGAAGGTTCAGCTCTGTGAGTGGAATGCACACATCAGAAAGAAGTTTCTGAGAATGCTTCTGTCTAGTTTTAATGTGAAGATATTTCCTTTTCCACCATCGTCCCCAAAGCGCTCAGAAAGAACACTTACAGATTCCACAAAAAGAGTGTTTCAAAACTGCTCTATCAAAAGAAGTGTTCTACTCTGTGAGTTCAATGCCAACATCACAAAGCAGTTTCAGAGAATGCTTCTGTCTAGTTTTTAGGTGAAGAAATTCCCGTTTCCCCCGAAGGTCTGAAAGAGCTCCAAACATTCACTGGCAGATTCTGCAAAAAGACTGTTTCAAAACTGCTCTATCAATAGGAAGTTTCAACTCTGTGTGTTGAATGCAAACATCGTAAAGAATTTTCTGGGAATGCTTCTGTCTAGTTTTTATATGAAGAGATTTCCTTTTCCACCACAGGCCTCAAAGCGCTCTGTATGAACACTTGCAGATACTACCCAATGGTGTTTTAAAACGGCTCTAACCGGAGAAAACTTCAAATCTGTGAGTTGAGTGCACACAGCACAAAGCAGTTTCAGATAATTCTTCTGTCTAGTTTGTATGTGAAGAAATTCTCGTTTCCAACGAAGGTCTCAAAGAGCTCAAAATATCCATTACCAGATTATGCAAAATCACAGTTTCAAAACTGCTCTATGAAAAGGAAGGTTCAACTCTGTGAGTTGAATGCACACATCAGAAAGAAGTTTCTGAGAATGCTTCTGCCCAGTTTTAATATGAAGATATTTTCTTTTCCACCATAGACCACAAAGCTCTCCGTATGAACACTTGCAGATTCTACACAATAGTGTTTCAAAACCGCTCTAACAAGAGAAAGGTTCCAATCTGTGAGTTGAGTGCAGACATCACAAAGCAGTTTCAGAAAATGCTCCTGTCTAGTTTGTATATGAAGAAATTCCCGTTTCCAAAGAAGGCCTCAAAGAGCTCCAAATATCCACTTGCAGATTCTGCAAAAACACAGTTTCGTGACTGCCCTACCAAAAGGAATGTTCAACCCTGTGAGTTGAATGCGCACATCTTAAATCAGTTTCTGAGAATGCTTCTGTCTTGTTTCCATGTGAAGATATTTCGTATTCCACTACAGGGCTCCAAGCGCTCTGAATGAACACTTGCCGATTCTACAGAAAGAGTGTTTCAAAACTGCTCTATGAAAAGAAAGGTGCAACTCTGTGAGTTGAATGCAAACATCACAAAGCAGTTTCAGAGAATGATTCTGTCTAAGTTTTAGGTGAAGAAATTCCCATTTCCCCCGAAAGGTTTTAAAGAGCTCCAAACCTTAACTTGCGGATCCTACAAAAATACTGTTTCAAAACTGCTCTATCCATAGAAAGGTTCAACTCTGTGACTTCAATGCACACATCATAAAGAAGTTTCTGAGAGTGTTTCTGCCCAGTTTTTATGTGATGATATCTCTTCTTGCACCATAAGCCTCAAAGCGCTCCGAATGAACACTTGCACATTCCACAAAAAGAGAGTTTCAAAACTACTCCAGCAACAGAAATTTTCAACTCTGTGAGTTGAATGCACACATCAGAATGAAGTCTCTGAGAATGCTTCTGTCTAGTTTTTAAGTGAAGATATTTCCTTTTCCACCAGAGGACTCAAAGCACTCCGAATGAATACTTGCATGTGCTACACAATAGTCTTTCAAAACTGGTCTAACCAAAGAAACGTTCAACTCTGTGAGCTGAGTGCACACATCACAAAGCAGTTTCAGAAAATGCTTCTGCTAGTTTGTATGTGAAGAATTCCCTTTTCCAACAAAGGTATCAAAGAGCTCAAAATATGTACTTGCAGATTCTGCAAAGCGCAGTTTCATAACTGCCCTATCAAAAGGAATGTTCAACCCTGTGAGTTGAATGCACACATCTTAAATGAGTTTCTGAGAATGCCTCTGTCTAGTTTCCTTGTGAAGATATTTCGTATTCCAATATAGGGCTCCAAGCGCTCTGATTGAACGCTTGCCGATTCTACAGAAAGAGTGTTTCAACACTGCTCTATCAAAAGAAAAGTGCAACTGTGTGAGGTGAACGCAAACATCACAAAGCAGTTTCAGAGAATGCTTCTGTCTAGTGTTTACGTGAAGAAAGTCCCGTTTCCAAAGAAGGCCTCAAAAAACTCCAAATATGGACTTGCAGCTTCTGCAAAGGGACTGTTTAAAAACTGCCCTATCAAAAGGAAGGTTCAGCTCGGTGAGTGGAATGCACACATCAGAAAGAAGTTTCTGAGAATGCTTCTGTCTAGTTTTAATGTGAAGATATTTCCTATTCCACCATCGTCCCCAAAGCGCTCAGAAAGAACACTTACAGATTCCACAAAAAGAGTGTTTCAAAACTGCTCTATCAAAAGAAGTGTTCTACTCTGTGAGTTCAATGCCAACATCACAAAGCAGTTTCAGAGAATGCTTCTGTCTAGTTTTTAGGTGAAGAAATTCCCGTTTCCCCCGAAGGTCTGAAAGAGCTCCAAACATTCACTGGCAGATTCTGCAAAAAGACTGTTTCAAAACTGCTCTATCAATAGGAAGTTTCAACTCTGTGTGTTGAATGCAAACATCGTAAAGAATTTTCTGGGAATGCTTCTGTCTAGTTTTTATATGAAGAGATTTCCTTTTCCACCACAGGCCTCAAAGCGCTCTGTATGAACACTTGCAGATACTACCCAATGGTGTTTTAAAACGGCTCTAACCGGAGAAAACTTCAAATCTGTGAGTTGAGTGCACACAGCACAAAGCAGTTTCAGATAATTCTTCTGTCTAGTTTGTATGTGAAGAAATTCTCGTTTCCAACGAAGGTCTCAAAGAGCTCAAAATATCCATTACCAGATTATGCAAAATCACAGTTTCAAAACTGCTCTATGAAAAGGAAGGTTCAACTCTGTGAGTTGAATGCACACATCAGAAAGAAGTTTCTGAGAATGCTTCTGCCCAGTTTTAATATGAAGATATTTTCTTTTCCACCATAGACCACAAAGCTCTCCGTATGAACACTTGCAGATTCTACACAATAGTGTTTCAAAACCGCTCTAACAAGAGAAAGGTTCCAATCTGTGAGTTGAGTGCAGACATCACAAAGCAGTTTCAGAAAATGCTCCTGTCTAGTTTGTATATGAAGAAATTCCCGTTTCCAAAGAAGGCCTCAAAGAGCTCCAAATATCCACTTGCAGATTCTGCAAAAACACAGTTTCGTGACTGCCCTACCAAAAGGAATGTTCAACCCTGTGAGTTGAATGCGCACATCTTAAATCAGTTTCTGAGAATGCTTCTGTCTTGTTTCCATGTGAAGATATTTCGTATTCCACTACAGGGCTCCAAGCGCTCTGAATGAACACTTGCCGATTCTACAGAAAGAGTGTTTCAAAACTGCTCTATGAAAAGAAAGGTGCAACTCTGTGAGTTGAATGCAAACATCACAAAGCAGTTTCAGAGAATGATTCTGTCTAAGTTTTAGGTGAAGAAATTCCCATTTCCCCCGAAAGGTTTTAAAGAGCTCCAAACCTTAACTTGCGGATCCTACAAAAATACTGTTTCAAAACTGCTCTATCCATAGAAAGGTTCAACTCTGTGACTTCAATGCACACATCATAAAGAAGTTTCTGAGAGTGTTTCTGCCCAGTTTTTATGTGATGATATCTCTTCTTGCACCATAAGCCTCAAAGCGCTCCGAATGAACACTTGCACATTCCACAAAAAGAGAGTTTCAAAACTACTCCAGCAACAGAAATTTTCAACTCTGTGAGTTGAATGCACACATCAGAATGAAGTCTCTGAGAATGCTTCTGTCTAGTTTTTAAGTGAAGATATTTCCTTTTCCACCAGAGGACTCAAAGCACTCCGAATGAATACTTGCATGTGCTACACAATAGTCTTTCAAAACTGGTCTAACCAAAGAAACGTTCAACTCTGTGAGCTGAGTGCACACATCACAAAGCAGTTTCAGAAAATGCTTCTGCTAGTTTGTATGTGAAGAATTCCCTTTTCCAACAAAGGTATCAAAGAGCTCAAAATATGTACTTGCAGATTCTGCAAAGCGCAGTTTCATAACTGCCCTATCAAAAGGAATGTTCAACCCTGTGAGTTGAATGCACACATCTTAAATGAGTTTCTGAGAATGCCTCTGTCTAGTTTCCTTGTGAAGATATTTCGTATTCCAATATAGGGCTCCAAGCGCTCTGATTGAACGCTTGCCGATTCTACAGAAAGAGTGTTTCAACACTGCTCTATCAAAAGAAAAGTGCAACTGTGTGAGGTGAACGCAAACATCACAAAGCAGTTTCAGAGAATGCTTCTGTCTAGTGTTTACGTGAAGAAAGTCCCGTTTCCAAAGAAGGCCTCAAAAAACTCCAAATATGGACTTGCAGCTTCTGCAAAGGGACTGTTTAAAAACTGCCCTATCAAAAGGAAGGTTCAGCTCTGTGAGTGGAATGCACACATCAGAAAGAAGTTTCTGAGAATGCTTCTGTCTAGTTTTAATGTGAAGATATTTCCTTTTCCACCATCGTCCCCAAAGCGCTCAGAAAGAACACTTACAGATTCCACAAAAAGAGTGTTTCAAAACTGCTCTATCAAAAGAAGTGTTCTACTCTGTGAGTTCAATGCCAACATCACAAAGCAGTTTCAGAGAATGCTTCTGTCTAGTTTTTAGGTGAAGAAATTCCCGTTTCCCCCGAAGGTCTGAAAGAGCTCCAAACATTCACTGGCAGATTCTGCAAAAAGACTGTTTCAAAACTGCTCTATCAATAGGAAGTTTCAACTCTGTGTGTTGAATGCAAACATCGTAAAGAATTTTCTGGGAATGCTTCTGTCTAGTTTTTATATGAAGAGATTTCCTTTTCCACCACAGGCCTCAAAGCGCTCTGTATGAACACTTGCAGATACTACCCAATGGTGTTTTAAAACGGCTCTAACCGGAGAAAACTTCAAATCTGTGAGTTGAGTGCACACAGCACAAAGCAGTTTCAGATAATTCTTCTGTCTAGTTTGTATGTGAAGAAATTCTCGTTTCCAACGAAGGTCTCAAAGAGCTCAAAATATCCATTACCAGATTATGCAAAATCACAGTTTCAAAACTGCTCTATGAAAAGGAAGGTTCAACTCTGTGAGTTGAATGCACACATCAGAAAGAAGTTTCTGAGAATGCTTCTGCCCAGTTTTAATATGAAGATATTTTCTTTTCCACCATAGACCACAAAGCTCTCCGTATGAACACTTGCAGATTCTACACAATAGTGTTTCAAAACCGCTCTAACAAGAGAAAGGTTCCAATCTGTGAGTTGAGTGCAGACATCACAAAGCAGTTTCAGAAAATGCTCCTGTCTAGTTTGTATATGAAGAAATTCCCGTTTCCAAAGAAGGCCTCAAAGAGCTCCAAATATCCACTTGCAGATTCTGCAAAAACACAGTTTCGTGACTGCCCTACCAAAAGGAATGTTCAACCCTGTGAGTTGAATGCGCACATCTTAAATCAGTTTCTGAGAATGCTTCTGTCTTGTTTCCATGTGAAGATATTTCGTATTCCACTACAGGGCTCCAAGCGCTCTGAATGAACACTTGCCGATTCTACAGAAAGAGTGTTTCAAAACTGCTCTATGAAAAGAAAGGTGCAACTCTGTGAGTTGAATGCAAACATCACAAAGCAGTTTCAGAGAATGATTCTGTCTAAGTTTTAGGTGAAGAAATTCCCATTTCCCCCGAAAGGTTTTAAAGAGCTCCAAACCTTAACTTGCGGATCCTACAAAAATACTGTTTCAAAACTGCTCTATCCATAGAAAGGTTCAACTCTGTGACTTCAATGCACACATCATAAAGAAGTTTCTGAGAGTGTTTCTGCCCAGTTTTTATGTGATGATATCTCTTCTTGCACCATAAGCCTCAAAGCGCTCCGAATGAACACTTGCACATTCCACAAAAAGAGAGTTTCAAAACTACTCCAGCAACAGAAATTTTCAACTCTGTGAGTTGAATGCACACATCAGAATGAAGTCTCAGAGAATGCTTCTGTCTAGTTTTTAAGTGAAGATATTTCCTTTTCCACCAGAAGACTCAAAGCACTCCGAATGAATACTTGCATGTGCTACACAATAGTCTTTCAAAACTGGTCTAACCAAAGAAACGTTCAACTCTGTGAGCTGAGTGCACACATCACAAAGCAGTTTCAGAAAATGCTTCTGCTAGTTTGTATGTGAAGAATTCCCTTTTCCAACAAAGGTATCAAAGAGCTCAAAATATGTACTTGCAGATTCTGCAAAGCGCAGTTTCATAACTGCCCTATCAAAAGGAATGTTCAACCCTGTGAGTTGAATGCACACATCTTAAATGAGTTTCTGAGAATGCCTCTGTCTAGTTTCCTTGTGAAGATATTTCGTATTCCAATATAGGGCTCCAAGCGCTCTGATTGAACGCTTGCCGATTCTACAGAAAGAGTGTTTCAACACTGCTCTATCAAAAGAAAAGTGCAACTGTGTGAGGTGAACGCAAACATCACAAAGCAGTTTCAGAGAATGCTTCTGTCTAGTGTTTACGTGAAGAAAGTCCCGTTTCCAAAGAAGGCCTCAAAAAACTCCAAATATGGACTTGCAGCTTCTGCAAAGGGACTGTTTAAAAACTGCCCTATCAAAAGGAAGGTTCAGCTCTGTGAGTGGAATGCACACATCAGAAAGAAGTTTCTGAGAATGCTTCTGTCTAGTTTTAATGTGAAGATATTTCCTTTTCCACCATCGTCCCCAAAGCGCTCAGAAAGAACACTTACAGATTCCACAAAAAGAGTGTTTCAAAACTGCTCTATCAAAAGAAGTGTTCTACTCTGTGAGTTCAATGCCAACATCACAAAGCAGTTTCAGAGAATGCTTCTGTCTAGTTTTTAGGTGAAGAAATTCCCGTTTCCCCCGAAGGTCTGAAAGAGCTCCAAACATTCACTGGCAGATTCTGCAAAAAGACTGTTTCAAAACTGCTCTATCAATAGGAAGTTTCAACTCTGTGTGTTGAATGCAAACATCGTAAAGAATTTTCTGGGAATGCTTCTGTCTAGTTTTTATATGAAGAGATTTCCTTTTCCACCACAGGCCTCAAAGCGCTCTGTATGAACACTTGCAGATACTACCCAATGGTGTTTTAAAACGGCTCTAACCGGAGAAAACTTCAAATCTGTGAGTTGAGTGCACACAGCACAAAGCAGTTTCAGATAATTCTTCTGTCTAGTTTGTATGTGAAGAAATTCTCGTTTCCAACGAAGGTCTCAAAGAGCTCAAAATATCCATTACCAGATTATGCAAAATCACAGTTTCAAAACTGCTCTATGAAAAGGAAGGTTCAACTCTGTGAGTTGAATGCACACATCAGAAAGAAGTTTCTGAGAATGCTTCTGCCCAGTTTTAATATGAAGATATTTTCTTTTCCACCATAGACCACAAAGCTCTCCGTATGAACACTTGCAGATTCTACACAATAGTGTTTCAAAACCGCTCTAACAAGAGAAAGGTTCCAATCTGTGAGTTGAGTGCAGACATCACAAAGCAGTTTCAGAAAATGCTCCTGTCTAGTTTGTATATGAAGAAATTCCCGTTTCCAAAGAAGGCCTCAAAGAGCTCCAAATATCCACTTGCAGATTCTGCAAAAACACAGTTTCGTGACTGCCCTACCAAAAGGAATGTTCAACCCTGTGAGTTGAATGCGCACATCTTAAATCAGTTTCTGAGAATGCTTCTGTCTTGTTTCCATGTGAAGATATTTCGTATTCCACTACAGGGCTCCAGGCGCTCTGAATGAACACTTGCCGATTCTACAGAAAGAGTGTTTCAAAACTGCTCTATGAAAAGAAAGGTGCAACTCTGTGAGTTGAATGCAAACATCACAAAGCAGTTTCAGAGAATGATTCTGTCTAAGTTTTAGGTGAAGAAATTCCCATTTCCCCCGAAAGGTTTTAAAGAGCTCCAAACCTTAACTTGCGGATCCTACAAAAATACTGTTTCAAAACTGCTCTATCCATAGAAAGGTTCAACTCTGTGACTTCAATGCACACATCATAAAGAAGTTTCTGAGAGTGTTTCTGCCCAGTTTTTATGTGATGATATCTCTTCTTGCACCATAAGCCTCAAAGCGCTCCGAATGAACACTTGCACATTCCACAAAAAGAGAGTTTCAAAACTACTCCAGCAACAGAAATTTTCAACTCTGTGAGTTGAATGCACACATCAGAATGAAGTCTCTGAGAATGCTTCTGTCTAGTTTTTAAGTGAAGATATTTCCTTTTCCACCAGAGGACTCAAAGCACTCCGAATGAATACTTGCATGTGCTACACAATAGTCTTTCAAAACTGGTCTAACCAAAGAAACGTTCAACTCTGTGAGCTGAGTGCACACATCACAAAGCAGTTTCAGAAAATGCTTCTGCTAGTTTGTATGTGAAGAATTCCCTTTTCCAACAAAGGTATCAAAGAGCTCAAAATATGTACTTGCAGATTCTGCAAAGCGCAGTTTCATAACTGCCCTATCAAAAGGAATGTTCAACCCTGTGAGTTGAATGCACACATCTTAAATGAGTTTCTGAGAATGCCTCTGTCTAGTTTCCTTGTGAAGATATTTCGTATTCCAATATAGGGCTCCAAGCGCTCTGATTGAACGCTTGCCGATTCTACAGAAAGAGTGTTTCAACACTGCTCTATCAAAAGAAAAGTGCAACTGTGTGAGGTGAACGCAAACATCACAAAGCAGTTTCAGAGAATGCTTCTGTCTAGTGTTTACGTGAAGAAAGTCCCGTTTCCAAAGAAGGCCTCAAAAAACTCCAAATATGGACTTGCAGCTTCTGCAAAGGGACTGTTTAAAAACTGCCCTATCAAAAGGAAGGTTCAGCTCTGTGAGTGGAATGCACACATCAGAAAGAAGTTTCTGAGAATGCTTCTGTCTAGTTTTAATGTGAAGATATTTCCTTTTCCACCATCGTCCCCAAAGCGCTCAGAAAGAACACTTACAGATTCCACAAAAAGAGTGTTTCAAAACTGCTCTATCAAAAGAAGTGTTCTACTCTGTGAGTTCAATGCCAACATCACAAAGCAGTTTCAGAGAATGCTTCTGTCTAGTTTTTAGGTGAAGAAATTCCCGTTTCCCCCGAAGGTCTGAAAGAGCTCCAAACATTCACTGGCAGATTCTGCAAAAAGACTGTTTCAAAACTGCTCTATCAATAGGAAGTTTCAACTCTGTGTGTTGAATGCAAACATCGTAAAGAATTTTCTGGGAATGCTTCTGTCTAGTTTTTATATGAAGAGATTTCCTTTTCCACCACAGGCCTCAAAGCGCTCTGTATGAACACTTGCAGATACTACCCAATGGTGTTTTAAAACGGCTCTAACCGGAGAAAACTTCAAATCTGTGAGTTGAGTGCACACAGCACAAAGCAGTTTCAGATAATTCTTCTGTCTAGTTTGTATGTGAAGAAATTCTCGTTTCCAACGAAGGTCTCAAAGAGCTCAAAATATCCATTACCAGATTATGCAAAATCACAGTTTCAAAACTGCTCTATGAAAAGGAAGGTTCAACTCTGTGAGTTGAATGCACACATCAGAAAGAAGTTTCTGAGAATGCTTCTGCCCAGTTTTAATATGAAGATATTTTCTTTTCCACCATAGACCACAAAGCTCTCCGTATGAACACTTGCAGATTCTACACAATAGTGTTTCAAAACCGCTCTAACAAGAGAAAGGTTCCAATCTGTGAGTTGAGTGCAGACATCACAAAGCAGTTTCAGAAAATGCTCCTGTCTAGTTTGTATATGAAGAAATTCCCGTTTCCAAAGAAGGCCTCAAAGAGCTCCAAATATCCACTTGCAGATTCTGCAAAAACACAGTTTCGTGACTGCCCTACCAAAAGGAATGTTCAACCCTGTGAGTTGAATGCGCACATCTTAAATCAGTTTCTGAGAATGCTTCTGTCTTGTTTCCATGTGAAGATATTTCGTATTCCACTACAGGGCTCCAGGCGCTCTGAATGAACACTTGCCGATTCTACAGAAAGAGTGTTTCAAAACTGCTCTATGAAAAGAAAGGTGCAACTCTGTGAGTTGAATGCAAACATCACAAAGCAGTTTCAGAGAATGATTCTGTCTAAGTTTTAGGTGAAGAAATTCCCATTTCCCCCGAAAGGTTTTAAAGAGCTCCAAACCTTAACTTGCGGATCCTACAAAAATACTGTTTCAAAACTGCTCTATCCATAGAAAGGTTCAACTCTGTGACTTCAATGCACACATCATAAAGAAGTTTCTGAGAGTGTTTCTGCCCAGTTTTTATGTGATGATATCTCTTCTTGCACCATAAGCCTCAAAGCGCTCCGAATGAACACTTGCACATTCCACAAAAAGAGAGTTTCAAAACTACTCCAGCAACAGAAATTTTCAACTCTGTGAGTTGAATGCACACATCAGAAAGAAGTCTCTGAGAATGCTTCTGTCTAGTTTTTAAGTGAAGATATTTCCTTTTCCACCAGAGGACTCAAAGCACTCCGAATGAATACTTGCATGTGCTACACAATAGTCTTTCAAAACTGGTCTAACCAAAGAAACGTTCAACTCTGTGAGCTGAGTGCACACATCACAAAGCAGTTTCAGAAAATGCTTCTGCTAGTTTGTATGTGAAGAATTCCCTTTTCCAACAAAGGTATCAAAGAGCTCAAAATATGTACTTGCAGATTCTGCAAAGCGCAGCTTCATAACTGCCCTATCAAAAGGAACGTTCAACCCTGTGAGTTGAATGCACACATCTTAAATGAGTTTCTGAGAATGCCTCTGTCTAGTTTTCTTGTGAAGATATTTCGTATTCCAATATAGGGCTCCAAGCGCTCTGATTGAACGCTTGCCGATTCTACAGAAACAGTGTTTCAACACTGCTCTATCAAAAGAAAAGTGCAACTGTGTGAGTTGAACGCAAACATCACAAAGCAGTTTCAGAGAATGCTTCTGTCTAGTGTTTACGTGAAGAAAGTCCCGTTTCCAAAGAAGGCCTCAAAAAACTCCAAATATGGACTTGCAGCTTCTGCAAAGGGACTGTTTAAAAACTGCCCTATCAAAAGGAAGGTTCAACTCTGTGAGTGGAATGCACACATCAGAAAGAAGTTTCTGAGAATGCTTCTGTCTAGTTTTAATGTGAAGATATTTCCTTTTCCACCATCGTCCCCAAAGCGCTCAGAAAGAACACTTACAGATTCCACAAAAAGAGTGTTTCAAAACTGCTCTGTCAAAATAAGTGTTCTACTCTGTGAGTTCAATGCCAACATCACAAAGCAGTTTCAGAGAATGCTTCTGTCTAGTTTTTAGGTGAAGAAATTCCCGTTTCCCCCGAAGGTCTGAAAGAGCTCCAAACATTCACTGGCAGATTCTGCAAAAAGACTGTTTCAAAACTGCTCTATCAATAGGAAGTTTCAACTCTGTGTGTTGAATGCAAACATCGTAAAGAATTTTCTGGGAATGCTTCTGTCTAGTTTTTATATGAAGAGATTTCCTTTTCCACCACAGGCCTCAAAGCGCTCTGTATGAACACTTGCAGATACTACCCAATGGTGTTTTAAAACGGCTCTAACCGGAGAAAACTTCAAATCTGTGAGTTGAGTGCACACAGCACAAAGCAGTTTCAGATAATTCTTCTGTCTAGTTTGTATGTGAAGAAATTCTCGTTTCCAACGAAGGTCTCAAAGAGCTCAAAATATCCATTACCAGATTATGCAAAATCACAGTTTCAAAACTGCTCTATGAAAAGGAAGGTTCAACTCTGTGAGTTGAATGCACACATCAGAAAGAAGTTTCTGAGAATGCTTCTGCCCAGTTTTAATATGAAGATATTTTCTTTTCCACCATAGACCACAAAGCTCTCCGTATGAACACTTGCAGATTCTACACAATAGTGTTTCAAAACCGCTCTAACAAGAGAAAGGTTCCAATCTGTGAGTTGAGTGCAGACATCACAAAGCAGTTTCAGAAAATGCTCCTGTCTAGTTTGTATATGAAGAAATTCCCGTTTCCAAAGAAGGCCTCAAAGAGCTCCAAATATCCACTTGCAGATTCTGCAAAAACACAGTTTCGTGACTGCCCTACCAAAAGGAATGTTCAACCCTGTGAGTTGAATGCGCACATCTTAAATCAGTTTCTGAGAATGCTTCTGTCTTGTTTCCATGTGAAGATATTTCGTATTCCACTACAGGGCTCCAAGCGCTCTGAATGAACACTTGCCGATTCTACAGAAAGAGTGTTTCAAAACTGCTCTATGAAAAGAAAGGTGCAACTCTGTGAGTTGAATGCAAACATCACAAAGCAGTTTCAGAGAATGATTCTGTCTAAGTTTTAGGTGAAGAAATTCCCATTTCCCCCGAAAGGTTTTAAAGAGCTCCAAACCTTAACTTGCGGATCCTACAAAAATACTGTTTCAAAACTGCTCTATCCATAGAAAGGTTCAACTCTGTGACTTCAATGCACACATCATAAAGAAGTTTCTGAGAGTGTTTCTGCCCAGTTTTTATGTGATGATATCTCTTCTTGCACCATAAGCCTCAAAGCGCTCCGAATGAACACTTGCACATTCCACAAAAAGAGAGTTTCAAAACTACTCCAGCAACAGAAATTTTCAACTCTGTGAGTTGAATGCACACATCAGAAAGAAGTCTCTGAGAATGCTTCTGTCTAGTTTTTAAGTGAAGATATTTCCTTTTCCACCAGAGGACTCAAAGCACTCCGAATGAATACTTGCATGTGCTACACAATAGTCTTTCAAAACTGGTCTAACCAAAGAAACGTTCAACTCTGTGAGCTGAGTGCACACATCACAAAGCAGTTTCAGAAAATGCTTCTGCTAGTTTGTATGTGAAGAATTCCCTTTTCCAACAAAGGTATCAAAGAGCTCAAAATATGTACTTGCAGATTCTGCAAAGCGCAGCTTCATAACTGCCCTATCAAAAGGAACGTTCAACCCTGTGAGTTGAATGCACACATCTTAAATGAGTTTCTGAGAATGCCTCTGTCTAGTTTTCTTGTGAAGATATTTCGTATTCCAATATAGGGCTCCAAGCGCTCTGATTGAACGCTTGCCGATTCTACAGAAAGAGTGTTTCAACACTGCTCTATCAAAAGAAAAGTGCAACTGTGTGAGGTGAACGCAAACATCACAAAGCAGTTTCAGAGAATGCTTCTGTCTAGTGTTTACGTGAAGAAAGTCCCGTTTCCAAAGAAGGCCTCAAAAAACTCCAAATATGGACTTGCAGCTTCTGCAAAGGGACTGTTTAAAAACTGCCCTATCAAAAGGAAGGTTCAGCTCGGTGAGTGGAATGCACACATCAGAAAGAAGTTTCTGAGAATGCTTCTGTCTAGTTTTAATGTGAAGATATTTCCTTTTCCACCATCGTCCCCAAAGCGCTCAGAAAGAACACTTACAGATTCCACAAAAAGAGTGTTTCAAAACTGCTCTATCAAAAGAAGTGTTCTACTCTGTGAGTTCAATGCCAACATCACAAAGCAGTTTCAGAGAATGCTTCTGTCTAGTTTTTAGGTGAAGAAATTCCCGTTTCCCCCGAAGGTCTGAAAGAGCTCCAAACATTCACTGGCAGATTCTGCAAAAAGACTGTTTCAAAACTGCTCTATCAATAGGAAGTTTCAACTCTGTGTGTTGAATGCAAACATCGTAAAGAATTTTCTGGGAATGCTTCTGTCTAGTTTTTATATGAAGAGATTTCCTTTTCCACCACAGGCCTCAAAGCGCTCTGTATGAACACTTGCAGATACTACCCAATGGTGTTTTAAAACGGCTCTAACCGGAGAAAACTTCAAATCTGTGAGTTGAGTGCACACAGCACAAAGCAGTTTCAGATAATTCTTCTGTCTAGTTTGTATGTGAAGAAATTCTCGTTTCCAACGAAGGTCTCAAAGAGCTCAAAATATCCATTACCAGATTATGCAAAATCACAGTTTCAAAACTGCTCTATGAAAAGGAAGGTTCAACTCTGTGAGTTGAATGCACACATCAGAAAGAAGTTTCTGAGAATGCTTCTGCCCAGTTTTAATATGAAGATATTTTCTTTTCCACCATAGACCACAAAGCTCTCCGTATGAACACTTGCAGATTCTACACAATAGTGTTTCAAAACCGCTCTAACAAGAGAAAGGTTCCAATCTGTGAGTTGAGTGCAGACATCACAAAGCAGTTTCAGAAAATGCTCCTGTCTAGTTTGTATATGAAGAAATTCCCGTTTCCAAAGAAGGCCTCAAAGAGCTCCAAATATCCACTTGCAGATTCTGCAAAAACACAGTTTCGTGACTGCCCTACCAAAAGGAATGTTCAACCCTGTGAGTTGAATGCGCACATCTTAAATCAGTTTCTGAGAATGCTTCTGTCTTGTTTCCATGTGAAGATATTTCGTATTCCACTACAGGGCTCCAAGCGCTCTGAATGAACACTTGCCGATTCTACAGAAAGAGTGTTTCAAAACTGCTCTATGAAAAGAAAGGTGCAACTCTGTGAGTTGAATGCAAACATCACAAAGCAGTTTCAGAGAATGATTCTGTCTAAGTTTTAGGTGAAGAAATTCCCATTTCCCCCGAAAGGTTTTAAAGAGCTCCAAACCTTAACTTGCGGATCCTACAAAAATACTGTTTCAAAACTGCTCTATCCATAGAAAGGTTCAACTCTGTGACTTCAATGCACACATCATAAAGAAGTTTCTGAGAGTGTTTCTGCCCAGTTTTTATGTGATGATATCTCTTCTTGCACCATAAGCCTCAAAGCGCTCCGAATGAACACTTGCACATTCCACAAAAAGAGAGTTTCAAAACTACTCCAGCAACAGAAATTTTCAACTCTGTGAGTTGAATGCACACATCAGAATGAAGTCTCTGAGAATGCTTCTGTCTAGTTTTTAAGTGAAGATATTTCCTTTTCCACCAGAGGACTCAAAGCACTCCGAATGAATACTTGCATGTGCTACACAATAGTCTTTCAAAACTGGTCTAACCAAAGAAACGTTCAACTCTGTGAGCTGAGTGCACACATCACAAAGCAGTTTCAGAAAATGCTTCTGCTAGTTTGTATGTGAAGAATTCCCTTTTCCAACAAAGGTATCAAAGAGCTCAAAATATGTACTTGCAGATTCTGCAAAGCGCAGTTTCATAACTGCCCTATCAAAAGGAACGTTCAACCCTGTGAGTTGAATGCACACATCTTAAATGAGTTTCTGAGAATGCCTCTGTCTAGTTTTCTTGTGAAGATATTTCGTATTCCAATATAGGGCTCCAAGCGCTCTGATTGAACGCTTGCCGATTCTACAGAAAGAGTGTTTCAACACTGCTCTATCAAAAGAAAAGTGCAACTGTGTGAGGTGAACGCAAACATCACAAAGCAGTTTCAGAGAATGCTTCTGTCTAGTGTTTACGTGAAGAAAGTCCCGTTTCCAAAGAAGGCCTCAAAAAACTCCAAATATGGACTTGCAGCTTCTGCAAAGGGACTGTTTAAAAACTGCCCTATCAAAAGGAAGGTTCAGCTCTGTGAGTGGAATGCACACATCAGAAAGAAGTTTCTGAGAATGCTTCTGTCTAGTTTTAATGTGAAGATATTTCCTTTTCCACCATCGTCCCCAAAGCGCTCAGAAAGAACACTTACAGATTCCACAAAAAGAGTGTTTCAAAACTGCTCTATCAAAAGAAGTGTTCTACTCTGTGAGTTCAATGCCAACATCACAAAGCAGTTTCAGAGAATGCTTCTGTCTAGTTTTTAGGTGAAGAAATTCCCGTTTCCCCCGAAGGTCTGAAAGAGCTCCAAACATTCACTGGCAGATTCTGCAAAAAGACTGTTTCAAAACTGCTCTATCAATAGGAAGTTTCAACTCTGTGTGTTGAATGCAAACATCGTAAAGAATTTTCTGGGAATGCTTCTGTCTAGTTTTTATATGAAGAGATTTCCTTTTCCACCACAGGCCTCAAAGCGCTCTGTATGAACACTTGCAGATACTACCCAATGGTGTTTTAAAACGGCTCTAACCGGAGAAAACTTCAAATCTGTGAGTTGAGTGCACACAGCACAAAGCAGTTTCAGATAATTCTTCTGTCTAGTTTGTATGTGAAGAAATTCTCGTTTCCAACGAAGGTCTCAAAGAGCTCAAAATATCCATTACCAGATTATGCAAAATCACAGTTTCAAAACTGCTCTATGAAAAGGAAGGTTCAACTCTGTGAGTTGAATGCACACATCAGAAAGAAGTTTCTGAGAATGCTTCTGCCCAGTTTTAATATGAAGATATTTTCTTTTCCACCATAGACCACAAAGCTCTCCGTATGAACACTTGCAGATTCTACACAATAGTGTTTCAAAACCGCTCTAACAAGAGAAAGGTTCCAATCTGTGAGTTGAGTGCAGACATCACAAAGCAGTTTCAGAAAATGCTCCTGTCTAGTTTGTATATGAAGAAATTCCCGTTTCCAAAGAAGGCCTCAAAGAGCTCCAAATATCCACTTGCAGATTCTGCAAAAACACAGTTTCGTGACTGCCCTACCAAAAGGAATGTTCAACCCTGTGAGTTGAATGCGCACATCTTAAATCAGTTTCTGAGAATGCTTCTGTCTTGTTTCCATGTGAAGATATTTCGTATTCCACTACAGGGCTCCAGGCGCTCTGAATGAACACTTGCCGATTCTACAGAAAGAGTGTTTCAAAACTGCTCTATGAAAAGAAAGGTGCAACTCTGTGAGTTGAATGCAAACATCACAAAGCAGTTTCAGAGAATGATTCTGTCTAAGTTTTAGGTGAAGAAATTCCCATTTCCCCCGAAAGGTTTTAAAGAGCTCCAAACCTTAACTTGCGGATCCTACAAAAATACTGTTTCAAAACTGCTCTATCCATAGAAAGGTTCAACTCTGTGACTTCAATGCACACATCATAAAGAAGTTTCTGAGAGTGTTTCTGCCCAGTTTTTATGTGATGATATCTCTTCTTGCACCATAAGCCTCAAAGCGCTCCGAATGAACACTTGCACATTCCACAAAAAGAGAGTTTCAAAACTACTCCAGCAACAGAAATTTTCAACTCTGTGAGTTGAATGCACACATCAGAAAGAAGTCTCTGAGAATGCTTCTGTCTAGTTTTTAAGTGAAGATATTTCCTTTTCCACCAGAGGACTCAAAGCACTCCGAATGAATACTTGCATGTGCTACACAATAGTCTTTCAAAACTGGTCTAACCAAAGAAACGTTCAACTCTGTGAGCTGAGTGCACACATCACAAAGCAGTTTCAGAAAATGCTTCTGCTAGTTTGTATGTGAAGAATTCCCTTTTCCAACAAAGGTATCAAAGAGCTCAAAATATGTACTTGCAGATTCTGCAAAGCGCAGTTTCATAACTGCCCTATCAAAAGGAACGTTCAACCCTGTGAGTTGAATGCACACATCTTAAATGAGTTTCTGAGAATGCCTCTGTCTAGTTTTCTTGTGAAGATATTTCGTATTCCAATATAGGGCTCCAAGCGCTCTGATTGAACGCTTGCCGATTCTACAGAAACAGTGTTTCAACACTGCTCTATCAAAAGAAAAGTGCAACTGTGTGAGGTGAACGCAAACATCACAAAGCAGTTTCAGAGAATGCTTCTGTCTAGTGTTTACGTGAAGAAAGTCCCGTTTCCAAAGAAGGCCTCAAAAAACTCCAAATATGGACTTGCAGCTTCTGCAAAGGGACTGTTTAAAAACTGCCCTATCAAAAGGAAGGTTCAGCTCTGTGAGTGGAATGCACACATCAGAAAGAAGTTTCTGAGAATGCTTCTGTCTAGTTTTAATGTGAAGATATTTCCTTTTCCACCATCGTCCCCAAAGCGCTCAGAAAGAACACTTACAGATTCCACAAAAAGAGTGTTTCAAAACTGCTCTATCAAAAGAAGTGTTCTACTCTGTGAGTTCAATGCCAACATCACAAAGCAGTTTCAGAGAATGCTTCTGTCTAGTTTTTAGGTGAAGAAATTCCCGTTTCCCCCGAAGGTCTGAAAGAGCTCCAAACATTCACTGGCAGATTCTGCAAAAAGACTGTTTCAAAACTGCTCTATCAATAGGAAGTTTCAACTCTGTGTGTTGAATGCAAACATCGTAAAGAATTTTCTGGGAATGCTTCTGTCTAGTTTTTATATGAAGAGATTTCCTTTTCCACCACAGGCCTCAAAGCGCTCTGTATGAACACTTGCAGATACTACCCAATGGTGTTTTAAAACGGCTCTAACCGGAGAAAACTTCAAATCTGTGAGTTGAGTGCACACAGCACAAAGCAGTTTCAGATAATTCTTCTGTCTAGTTTGTATGTGAAGAAATTCTCGTTTCCAACGAAGGTCTCAAAGAGCTCAAAATATCCATTACCAGATTATGCAAAATCACAGTTTCAAAACTGCTCTATGAAAAGGAAGGTTCAACTCTGTGAGTTGAATGCACACATCAGAAAGAAGTTTCTGAGAATGCTTCTGCCCAGTTTTAATATGAAGATATTTTCTTTTCCACCATAGACCACAAAGCTCTCCGTATGAACACTTGCAGATTCTACACAATAGTGTTTCAAAACCGCTCTAACAAGAGAAAGGTTCCAATCTGTGAGTTGAGTGCAGACATCACAAAGCAGTTTCAGAAAATGCTCCTGTCTAGTTTGTATATGAAGAAATTCCCGTTTCCAAAGAAGGCCTCAAAGAGCTCCAAATATCCACTTGCAGATTCTGCAAAAACACAGTTTCGTGACTGCCCTACCAAAAGGAATGTTCAACCCTGTGAGTTGAATGCGCACATCTTAAATCAGTTTCTGAGAATGCTTCTGTCTTGTTTCCATGTGAAGATATTTCGTATTCCACTACAGGGCTCCAAGCGCTCTGAATGAACACTTGCCGATTCTACAGAAAGAGTGTTTCAAAACTGCTCTATGAAAAGAAAGGTGCAACTCTGTGAGTTGAATGCAAACATCACAAAGCAGTTTCAGAGAATGATTCTGTCTAAGTTTTAGGTGAAGAAATTCCCATTTCCCCCGAAAGGTTTTAAAGAGCTCCAAACCTTAACTTGCGGATCCTACAAAAATACTGTTTCAAAACTGCTCTATCCATAGAAAGGTTCAACTCTGTGACTTCAATGCACACATCATAAAGAAGTTTCTGAGAGTGTTTCTGCCCAGTTTTTATGTGATGATATCTCTTCTTGCACCATAAGCCTCAAAGCGCTCCGAATGAACACTTGCACATTCCACAAAAAGAGAGTTTCAAAACTACTCAAGCAACAGAAATTTTCAACTCTGTGAGTTGAATGCACACATCAGAAAGAAGTCTCTGAGAATGCTTCTGTCTAGTTTTTAAGTGAAGATATTTCCTTTTCCACCAGAGGACTCAAAGCACTCCGAATGAATACTTGCATGTGCTACACAATAGTCTTTCAAAACTGGTCTAACCAAAGAAACGTTCAACTCTGTGAGCTGAGTGCACACATCACAAAGCAGTTTCAGAAAATGCTTCTGCTAGTTTGTATGTGAAGAATTCCCTTTTCCAACAAAGGTATCAAAGAGCTCAAAATATGTACTTGCAGATTCTGCAAAGCGCAGCTTCATAACTGCCCTATCAAAAGGAACGTTCAACCCTGTGAGTTGAATGCACACATCTTAAATGAGTTTCTGAGAATGCCTCTGTCTAGTTTTCTTGTGAAGATATTTCGTATTCCAATATAGGGCTCCAAGCGCTCTGATTGAACGCTTGCCGATTCTACAGAAAGAGTGTTTCAACACTGCTCTATCAAAAGAAAAGTGCAACTGTGTGAGGTGAACGCAAACATCACAAAGCAGTTTCAGAGAATGCTTCTGTCTAGTGTTTACGTGAAGAAAGTCCCGTTTCCAAAGAAGGCCTCAAAAAACTCCAAATATGGACTTGCAGCTTCTGCAAAGGGACTGTTTAAAAACTGCCCTATCAAAAGGAAGGTTCAGCTCGGTGAGTGGAATGCACACATCAGAAAGAAGTTTCTGAGAATGCTTCTGTCTAGTTTTAATGTGAAGATATTTCCTTTTCCACCATCGTCCCCAAAGCGCTCAGAAAGAACACTTACAGATTCCACAAAAAGAGTGTTTCAAAACTGCTCTGTCAAAAGAAGTGTTCTACTCTGTGAGTTCAATGCCAACATCACAAAGCAGTTTCAGAGAATGCTTCTGTCTAGTTTTTAGGTGAAGAAATTCCCGTTTCCCCCGAAGGTCTGAAAGAGCTCCAAACATTCACTGGCAGATTCTGCAAAAAGACTGTTTCAAAACTGCTCTATCAATAGGAAGTTTCAACTCTGTGTGTTGAATGCAAACATCGTAAAGAATTTTCTGGGAATGCTTCTGTCTAGTTTTTATATGAAGAGATTTCCTTTTCCACCACAGGCCTCAAAGCGCTCTGTATGAACACTTGCAGATACTACCCAATGGTGTTTTAAAACGGCTCTAACCGGAGAAAACTTCAAATCTGTGAGTTGAGTGCACACAGCACAAAGCAGTTTCAGATAATTCTTCTGTCTAGTTTGTATGTGAAGAAATTCTCGTTTCCAACGAAGGTCTCAAAGAGCTCAAAATATCCATTACCAGATTATGCAAAATCACAGTTTCAAAACTGCTCTATGAAAAGGAAGGTTCAACTCTGTGAGTTGAATGCACACATCAGAAAGAAGTTTCTGAGAATGCTTCTGCCCAGTTTTAATATGAAGATATTTTCTTTTCCACCATAGACCACAAAGCTCTCCGTATGAACACTTGCAGATTCTACACAATAGTGTTTCAAAACCGCTCTAACAAGAGAAAGGTTCCAATCTGTGAGTTGAGTGCAGACATCACAAAGCAGTTTCAGAAAATGCTCCTGTCTAGTTTGTATATGAAGAAATTCCCGTTTCCAAAGAAGGCCTCAAAGAGCTCCAAATATCCACTTGCAGATTCTGCAAAAACACAGTTTCGTGACTGCCCTACCAAAAGGAATGTTCAACCCTGTGAGTTGAATGCGCACATCTTAAATCAGTTTCTGAGAATGCTTCTGTCTTGTTTCCATGTGAAGATATTTCGTATTCCACTACAGGGCTCCAAGCGCTCTGAATGAACACTTGCCGATTCTACAGAAAGAGTGTTTCAAAACTGCTCTATGAAAAGAAAGGTGCAACTCTGTGAGTTGAATGCAAACATCACAAAGCAGTTTCAGAGAATGATTCTGTCTAAGTTTTAGGTGAAGAAATTCCCATTTCCCCCGAAAGGTTTTAAAGAGCTCCAAACCTTAACTTGCGGATCCTACAAAAATACTGTTTCAAAACTGCTCTATCCATAGAAAGGTTCAACTCTGTGACTTCAATGCACACATCATAAAGAAGTTTCTGAGAGTGTTTCTGCCCAGTTTTTATGTGATGATATCTCTTCTTGCACCATAAGCCTCAAAGCGCTCCGAATGAACACTTGCACATTCCACAAAAAGAGAGTTTCAAAACTACTCAAGCAACAGAAATTTTCAACTCTGTGAGTTGAATGCACACATCAGAAAGAAGTCTCTGAGAATGCTTCTGTCTAGTTTTTAAGTGAAGATATTTCCTTTTCCACCAGAGGACTCAAAGCACTCCGAATGAATACTTGCAGGTGCTACACAATAGTCTTTCAAAACTGGTCTAACCAAAGAAACGTTCAACTCTGTGAGCTGAGTGCACACATCACAAAGCAGTTTCAGAAAATGCTTCTGCTAGTTTGTATGTGAAGAATTCCCTTTTCCAACAAAGGTATCAAAGAGCTCAAAATATGTACTTGCAGATTCTGCAAAGCGCAGCTTCATAACGGCCCTATCAAAAGGAACGTTCGACCCTGTGAGTTGAATGCACACATCTTAAATGAGTTTCTGAGAATGCCTCTGTCTAGTTTTCTTGTGAAGATATTTCGTATTCCAATATAGGGCTCCAAGCGCTCTGATTGAACGCTTGCCGATTCTACAGAAAGAGTGTTTCAACACTGCTCTATCAAAAGAAAAGTGCAACTGTGTGAGGTGAACGCAAACATCACAAAGCAGTTTCAGAGAATGCTTCTGTCTAGTGTTTACGTGAAGAAAGTCCCGTTTCCAAAGAAGGCCTCAAAAAACTCCAAATATGGACTTGCAGCTTCTGCAAAGGGACTGTTTAAAAACTGCCCTATCAAAAGGAAGGTTCAGCTCGGTGAGTGGAATGCACACATCAGAAAGAAGTTTCTGAGAATGCTTCTGTCTAGTTTTAATGTGAAGATATTTCCTTTTCCACCATCGTCCCCAAAGCGCTCAGAAAGAACACTTACAGATTCCACAAAAAGAGTGTTTCAAAACTGCTCTGTCAAAAGAAGTGTTCTACTCTGTGAGTTCAATGCCAACATCACAAAGCAGTTTCAGAGAATGCTTCTGTCTAGTTTTTAGGTGAAGAAATTCCCGTTTCCCCCGAAGGTCTGAAAGAGCTCCAAACATTCACTGGCAGATTCTGCAAAAAGACTGTTTCAAAACTGCTCTATCAATAGGAAGTTTCAACTCTGTGTGTTGAATGCAAACATCGTAAAGAATTTTCTGGGAATGCTTCTGTCTAGTTTTTATATGAAGAGATTTCCTTTTCCACCACAGGCCTCAAAGCGCTCTGTATGAACACTTGCAGATACTACCCAATGGTGTTTTAAAACGGCTCTAACCGGAGAAAACTTCAAATCTGTGAGTTGAGTGCACACAGCACAAAGCAGTTTCAGATAATTCTTCTGTCTAGTTTGTATGTGAAGAAATTCTCGTTTCCAACGAAGGTCTCAAAGAGCTCAAAATATCCATTACCAGATTATGCAAAATCACAGTTTCAAAACTGCTCTATGAAAAGGAAGGTTCAACTCTGTGAGTTGAATGCACACATCAGAAAGAAGTTTCTGAGAATGCTTCTGCCCAGTTTTAATATGAAGATATTTTCTTTTCCACCATAGACCACAAAGCTCTCCGTATGAACACTTGCAGATTCTACACAATAGTGTTTCAAAACCGCTCTAACAAGAGAAAGGTTCCAATCTGTGAGTTGAGTGCAGACATCACAAAGCAGTTTCAGAAAATGCTCCTGTCTAGTTTGTATATGAAGAAATTCCCGTTTCCAAAGAAGGCCTCAAAGAGCTCCAAATATCCACTTGCAGATTCTGCAAAAACACAGTTTCGTGACTGCCCTACCAAAAGGAATGTTCAACCCTGTGAGTTGAATGCGCACATCTTAAATCAGTTTCTGAGAATGCTTCTGTCTTGTTTCCATGTGAAGATATTTCGTATTCCACTACAGGGCTCCAAGCGCTCTGAATGAACACTTGCCGATTCTACAGAAAGAGTGTTTCAAAACTGCTCTATGAAAAGAAAGGTGCAACTCTGTGAGTTGAATGCAAACATCACAAAGCAGTTTCAGAGAATGATTCTGTCTAAGTTTTAGGTGAAGAAATTCCCATTTCCCCCGAAAGGTTTTAAAGAGCTCCAAACCTTAACTTGCGGATCCTACAAAAATACTGTTTCAAAACTGCTCTATCCATAGAAAGGTTCAACTCTGTGACTTCAATGCACACATCATAAAGAAGTTTCTGAGAGTGTTTCTGCCCAGTTTTTATGTGATGATATCTCTTCTTGCACCATAAGCCTCAAAGCGCTCCGAATGAACACTTGCACATTCCACAAAAAGAGAGTTTCAAAACTACTCCAGCAACAGAAATTTTCAACTCTGTGAGTTGAAGGCACACATCAGAAAGAAGTCTCTGAGAATGCTTCTGTCTAGTTTTTAAGTGAAGATATTTCCTTTTCCACCAGAGGACTCAAAGCACTCCGAATGAATACTTGCATGTGCTACACAATAGTCTTTCAAAACTGGTCTAACCAAAGAAACGTTCAACTCTGTGAGCTGAGTGCACACATCACAAAGCAGTTTCAGAAAATGCTTCTGCTAGTTTGTATGTGAAGAATTCCCTTTTCCAACAAAGGTATCAAAGAGCTCAAAATATGTACTTGCAGATTCTGCAAAGCGCAGCTTCATAACTGCCCTATCAAAAGGAACGTTCAACCCTGTGAGTTGAATGCACACATCTTAAATGAGTTTCTGAGAATGCCTCTGTCTAGTTTTCTTGTGAAGATATTTCGTATTCCAATATAGGGCTCCAAGCGCTCTGATTGAACGCTTGCCGATTCTACAGAAAGAGTGTTTCAACACTGCTCTATCAAAAGAAAAGTGCAACTGTGTGAGGTGAACGCAAACATCACAAAGCAGTTTCAGAGAATGCTTCTGTCTAGTGTTTACGTGAAGAAAGTCCCGTTTCCAAAGAAGGCCTCAAAAAACTCCAAATATGGACTTGCAGCTTCTGCAAAGGGACTGTTTAAAAACTGCCCTATCAAAAGGAAGGTTCAACTCTGTGAGTGGAATGCACACATCAGAAAGAAGTTTCTGAGAATGCTTCTGTCTAGTTTTAATGTGAAGATATTTCCTTTTCCACCATCGTCCCCAAAGCGCTCAGAAAGAACACTTACAGATTCCACAAAAAGAGTGTTTCAAAACTGCTCTATCAAAAGAAGTGTTCTACTCTGTGAGTTCAATGCCAACATCACAAAGCAGTTTCAGAGAATGCTTCTGTCTAGTTTTTAGGTGAAGAAATTCCCGTTTCCCCCGAAGGTCTGAAAGAGCTCCAAACATTCACTTGCATATTCTGCAAAAAGACTGTTTCAAAACTGCTCTATCAATAGGAAGTTTCAACTCTGTGTGTTGAATGCAAACATCGTAAAGAATTTTCTGGGAATGCTTCTGTCTAGTTTTTATATGAAGAGATTTCCTTTTCCACCACAGGCCTCAAAGCGCTCTGTATGAACACTTGCAGATACTACCCAATGGTGTTTTAAAACGGCTCTAACCGGAGAAAACTTCAAATCTGTGAGTTGAGTGCACACAGCACAAAGCAGTTTCAGATAATTCTTCTGTCTAGTTTGTATGTGAAGAAATTCTCGTTTCCAACGAAGGTCTCAAAGAGCTCAAAATATCCATTACCAGATTATGCAAAATCACAGTTTCAAAACTGCTCTATGAAAAGGAAGGTTCAACTCTGTGAGTTGAATGCACACATCAGAAAGAAGTTTCTGAGAATGCTTCTGCCCAGTTTTAATATGAAGATATTTTCTTTTCCACCATAGACCACAAAGCTCTCCGTATGAACACTTGCAGATTCTACACAATAGTGTTTCAAAACCGCTCTAACAAGAGAAAGGTTCCAATCTGTGAGTTGAGTGCAGACATCACAAAGCAGTTTCAGAAAATGCTCCTGTCTAGTTTGTACATGAAGAAATTCCCGTTTCCAAAGAAGGCCTCAAAGAGCTCCAAATATCCACTTGCAGATTCTGCAAAAACACAGTTTCGTGACTGCCCTATCAAAAGGAATGTTCAACCCTGTGAGTTGAATGCACACATCTTAAATCCGTTTCTGAGAATGCTTCTGTCTTGTTTTCATGTGAAGATATTTCGTATTCCAATACAGGGCTCAAAGTCCTCTGAATGAACACTTGCTGATTCTACAAAAAGCGTTTCAGAACTTCTCTATCAAAAGAAAGGTTAAAATCTGTGAGTTGAATGCAAACATCACAAAGCAGTTTCAGAAATTCTTCTGTCTATTTTTTATGAGAAGAAATTCCCGTTTCCAAAGAAGGGCTCAAAGAGCTTCAAATATCCACTTCCAGATTCTGCAAAAAGACTGTTTCAAAAGTGCTCTATCAAAAGGAATTTTCATCTCTGTGAGCTGAGTGTACACATCAGAAAGAAGTTTCTGAGAATGTGTCTGTCAAGTTTTAACGTGAAAATATTTCCTTTTCCACCGTAGGCCTCAAAGCGCTGCAAAGAACACTTGCAGATTCTGCAAAAAGAGTTTTTCAAAACAGTTCTAACAAAGGAAATATTCTATCCGGTGAGTTGAATGAAAACATCACAAAGCAGCTTCTGAAAATGCTTCAGTCTAGTTTTTAGGTGAAGAAGGTCCCGTTTCCAATGAAGCTTTCAAGAGCTCCAAACATTCTCTTGCAGATCCTGCAAAAAGACTGTTTGAAAACTGCTCTATCAATAGACAGATTCAGTTCTGTGAGTTGAATGCACACAACATAAAGAAGTTTCTGAGAATGCTTCTGTCGAGTTTTTATGTGATGGTATTTCCTCGTCCACCAAAAGTCTCAAATGGCTCCGAATGAACATTTGCACATGCCACGAAAAGAATGTTTCAAAACTGTTCCAGCAACAGAAAGGTTGAACTCTGTGAGTTGAATGCACACATGACAAAGCAGTTTCAGAGAATGCTTCTGTCTAGTTTTTATGTGAAGAAATTCCCGTTTCCAACGAATGCCTCTATGAGTTCCCAATATCCACTTACAGATTCTGTAAAAACTCTGCTTCAAAACTGCTCTATCCAAAGGAAGCTTCAACTCTGTGAGTTGAATGCTCACATCTCAAAGAAGTTTCTGAGAATGCTTCAGTCTAGTTTTTATGTGAAGATACTTCCTTCTCCATCAGAGGCCTCAAAGAACTCCATAAGAACACTTGCCGATTCTACACAACAGTGTTTCAAAAGTGCTCTAACAAGAGAAAGTTCCACAAAGCAGTTTCAGAAAACGCTTTTGTCTAGTTTGTATTTGAAGAAATTCCCGTTTCCAACGGAGGCCTCAAAGAGTTCAAAATACCCACTTGCAGATTCTGCAAAACAGGCATCACAAAGCAGTTAAAAGGAATGTTCAACTCTGTGAGTTGAATGCACACATCTTTAATCAGTTTCTGAGAATACTTCTGTCTAGTTTTCTGTGAAGATATTTTGTATTCCAATATATGGCTCAAGGCGCTCTGAATGAACAATTGTCAATTCTACAAAAAGAGTGTTTGAAAACTGCTCTATGAAAAGAAAGGTGCAACTGTGTGTGTTGAATACAAGCATCAAAAAGCAGTTTCAGAGAATGCTTCTCTCCAGATTTTATGTGAAGATATTCCCGTTTCCTACGAAAGCCTCAAAGAGTGCCAAAAATTTAATTGCAGATACTGCAAAAAGACTGTTTCAAAACTGCTCTGTCAATAGGAAGGTTCAACTCCATGAGTTGAATGCACATATCCGAAAGAAGTTTCTGAGAAAGCTTCAGTCTAGTTTTTATCTGAAGATATTTCCTTTTCCACCAAAGGACTCAAAGCGTGACGTATGAACACTTGCAGATTCTACACGATAGTTTTCCAAAACTGCTCTAACAAGAGAAAGTTTCAACTCTGTGAGTTGAGTGCACACCTCACAAAGCAGTTTCAGAGAATGCTTCTTTCTAGTTTGTACAGGAAGAAATTCCCGTTTCCAATGAAGGCCTCAAAGAGGCCAAATTTTCACTTCCAGATTCTGCAAACACACTGTTTCAAACTGCTCTATCGAAAGGAAAGTTCAACTCTGTGTGTCGAATGCAGACATCAGAAGGACGTTTCTGAGAATGCTTCTGTCTGTTTTTTATGTGAAGACATTTCCTTTTCCACCGTAGGCCTCAAAGCACAATGAATGAACATTTGCAGATCCTGCAAAACGAGGTTTCAAAACTGCACTATCAAAAGAAATGTTCTAATCTGTGAGTTGAAAGCAAACATCACAAAGCAGTTTGAAAGAGTGCTTCTGTCTAATTTTTAGGTGAAGATATTCCCGTTTCCAACGAAGGTCTCAAAGAGCTCCAAACATTCACTTGCAGATTCTGCAAAAAGAATGTTTCAAAACTGCTCTATCAATGGAAAGGTTCAACTCTGTCAGTTGAATGCACACACCTTAAAGAATTTTCTGAGGTTGCTTCTGCCCCGTTTTTATGTGATGATAATTCCTCTTCCCCCATAAGCTTCAAAGCACTTCGAATGAACACTTGCAAAATCCAGAAAAAGAGTGTTTGAAAACTGTTCCAGCAAGAGAAAGTTTCAGCACTGTGAGTTGAATGCACACATCATAAAGAAGTTTCTGAGAATGCTTCTGTCTGGTTTTTATATGAAGATATTTCCTTTTCCACCACAGGCCTCAAAGCCCTCTGTATGAACACTTACAGATTTTACACAATAGTGTTTCAAAACTGCTCTAACAAGAGAAAGGCTCAACTCTGTGAGTTGAGTCCACACGTCACAAAGCAGTTTCAGGTAATGCTTCTGTATTGTATTTAGGTGAAGAAGTTCCTGTTTCCAATGAAGGCCTCAAAGAGCTCCTAATATCCACTCTCAGATTCTGCAAAAACACAGTTTCGTAACTGTCCTATCGAAAGGAATGTTCAAGTCTGTTAGTGGAATGCACACATCTTAAAGCAGTTTCAGAGAATGCTTCTGTCTAGTTTTCATGTGAAGGTATTTCATATTCCCCTATAGGGCTCAAAGCGTTCTGAATAATCACTTGCCGATTCCACAAAATGAGTGTTTCAAAACTGATCTATCAAAAGAAAGGTGCGACTGTGTGAGTTGAATGCAAACATCACAAAGTAGTTTCAGAGAATTCTTCTGTCTAGTTTTTATGTGAAGAAATCCCTTTTCCTAAGAAGGCCTCAAAGAGCTCCAAATATCCACTTGCAGTATCTGTAAAAAGACTGTTTGAAAATTGTTCTCTCAAAAGGAAGGTTCAACTCTGTGAGTTGAATGCATACATCAGAAAGAGGTTTCTGAGAATGCTTCAGTCTAGTTTTTATGTGAAGATATTTCGTTTTCCACCATAGACCTCAAAGTGCTCCGAATGAACAGTTGCAGATTCTACACAATAGTGTTTCAAAGCTGCTCTAACAAGAGAAAGTTTCAACTCCGTGAATGGAATGCACACATGACAAAGCAGTTTCAGAGAATGCTTCTGTCTAATTTCTTTGTGAAGATGTTCCCATTTCCATAGAATGCCTCAAAGATCTCCAAATATCCACTTGCAGAATATGCAAGAGACTGTTTCAAAACTGCTCTATCCAAACGAAAGTTGAAACCTGTGAGTCGAATGTACACATCTTAAATAAATTTCTGAGAATGCTTCTGTCTAGTTTTTATGTGAAGATATTTCCTTTTCCACCATAGGACTCAAAGTGCTCCGTAGGAACAATTGCAGGTTCTACACAATAGTGTTTCAAAACTGCTCTAACAAGAGTAAGGTTCAACTCTGTGATTTGAGTGCACACATCACAGAGCAGTATCAGAGAATTCTTCTGTCTAGTTTGTATGTGAAGAAATTACCGTTTCCAACGAAGGCCTCAAAGAGCTCCAAATATCCAGTTGCAGATTCTGCAAAAACACAATTTCATAACTACCCTATCAAAAGGAATGTTCAACCCTGTGAGGTGAATGCACACATCTTAAATCGGTTTCTCAGAATGCTTCTGTCTAGTTTTCTTGGGAAGATATTTCATATTCCACTTTAGGGCTCAAAGCGCTCTGAATGAACACTTGCCGATTCCACAAAAAGAGTGTTTTAAAACTGCTCTATCAAAAGAAAGGTGCAACTGTGTGAGTTTAATGCAAACATTACAAAGCAGTTTCAGAGAATGCTTCTGTCTTTTTTTTATGTGAAGAAAGTCCCGTTTCCAAGGAAGTTCTCAAAGAGCTCCAAACAAGCAGTTGCACATTCTGCAAAAAGACTGTTTCAAAATTGCTCTATCACAAGGAAGGTTCAACTTTGTGAGTTGAATGCACACATCAGAAACAAGTTTCTGAGAATGCTTCTGTCTAGTTTTTATGTGAAGATATTTCCCTTTCCACCATAGCCCTCAAAGTGATCTCAATGAACAACTGCAGATTCTACACAATACTGTTTAAAACTGCTCTAACAAGAGAAAAGTACAACTCTGTGAGTTAAATGCACACATCACAAAGCAGTTTCAGAGATTGCTTCTGTCTAGATTTTATAGAAGAAGTTCCCATTTTTAAAGAAGGCCTCAAAGAGCTCCAAATATCCACTTGCAGATTATGCAAGTGACAGTTTCCAAACTGCTCTATCCAAGGGAAGGTTCATCTCTGTGAGTTGAATGCCCACATCTTAAAGAAGCTTATGAGAATGCTTCTGTCTAGTTTTTATGTGAAGATATTTCCTTCCCAGATTAGGCCTCAAAGTGCTCCAAATGAACAGTTGCAGATTCTACACAATAGTGTTTCGAAACTGCTCTAACAAGAGAAAGGTTCAATTCTGTGAATTGAGAGCACACATCACAAAGCAGTTTCAGAGAATGTTTCTGTCCAGTTTGTATGTGAAGAAGTTCCCGATTCCAACGAAGGCCTCAAAGAGCTCAAAATATCCACTTGCAGATTCTGCAAAAACAAAGTTTCATAACTACCCTATCAAAAGGAATGTACAACTCTGTGAGTTGAATGCACACATCATAAATCAGTTTCTGAGACTGCTTCTGCCTAGTTTTCTTGTGAAGATATTTCTTATTCCAATATAGGGCTCAAAGCACTCTGAATGAACACTTGCCGATTCTACAAAAAGAGTGTTTCAAATCTCCTCTATCAAAAGAAATGTGCAACTCTGTGAGTTGAATGCAAACATCACAAAGGAGTTTCAGAGAATGCTTCTGTGTTTTTTTTATGTGAAGAAGTCCCGTTTGCAGAGAATGCCTCAAAGAGCTCCAAATATCCACTTCCAGATCCCGCAAAAAGACTGTTTCAAAACTGCTCTATCAAACGGAAGGTTCAATTCTGTGAGATGAATGCACTCATCAGAAAGAAGTTTCTGAGAATGCTTCTGTCTAGTTTAAATGTGAAGATATTTTCTTTTCCAGCATAAGCCTCAAAACGCTCGGAAAGACACTTGCAGATACTGCAAAAAGAGTGTTTCAAAACTGCTCTAACAAAAGAAATATTCTACTCTGTGAGTTGAATGGAAACAACACAAAGCAGTTTCAGAGAATGCTTCTGTCTAGTTTTTAGGTGAAGAAACTCCCGTTTCCAACGAAGGTCTCAAATAGCTCCAACCATTCTCTTGCAGATTCTGCAAAAAGTCTGTTTGAAAACTGCTCTATCAAATGGAAGGTTCAACTCTGTGAGTTGAATGCACACTTCTGAAAGAAGTTTCTGAGAATGCTTCTGTCTAGTTTTTATGTGAAGATATTTCCTCTTCCACCACAGGTCTCAAAACACTCCGTATGAACACTTGCAGATTCTACACAATAGTGTTTCAAAACTGCTCTAACCTTCGAAAGTCTCAAATCTGTGAGATGAGTGCACACATCACTAAGAAGTTTCAGAGAATGCTTCTGTCTAGTTTGTATGTGAAGAAATTCCCGTTTCCAACGAAGGCCTCAAAGAGCTCCAAATATCCACTTCCAGATTCTGCAAAAACACTGTTTCAAAACTGCTCTACGAAAAAGGAAAGTTCAACTCTGTTAGTTGAAAGCACACATCGAAAAATGTTTTTGAGAATGCTTCTGCCGAGTTTTAATGTGAAGATATTTCTTTTTCCACCATAGGCCTCAAAGCGCTCCATATAAACACTTGCAGATTCTTAATAATAGTGTTTCAAAACTGCTCTAACAAGGGAAAGGTTCAGCTCTGTGAGTTGAGTGAACACGTCACAAAGCAGTTTCAGGAAACGCTTCTGTCTAGCTTGTATGTGAAGAAATTGCCGTTTCCTAAGAAGGCCTCAAAGAGCTCCAAATATCCACTTTCAGATTCTTCAAAAACACGGGTTCGTAACAGCCCTATCAAACGCAATGTTCAACACTGTGAGTTGAATGCACATATGTTAAGTCCGTTTCTGAGAATGCTTCTGTCTAGTTTTCATGTGAAAATATTTCGTATTGCACTATAGGGCTCAAAGCGTTCTGAATGAACACTTGCCGATTCTACAAAAAGAGTCTTTCAAAACTGCTTTATCAAAAGAAAGGTGCCACTATGTGAGATGAATGCAAATATCACAAAGGAGTTTCAGAGAATGCGTCGGTCTAGAATTTAAGTGAAGATATTCGCATTTCCACCGCAAGCCTCAAAGAGCGCCAAAAATGCACTTGCATATCCTGTAAAAAGATTGTTTCAAAACTGCTCTATCAATAAGAAGGTTCAACTCTGTGAGATGAATGCACACATCAGAAAGAAGTTTCTGAGAATGCTTCTGTCTAGTTTTTACGTGAGGATAATTCCTTTTAAAAAAGGCCTCAAAGCGCTCCGCATGATTTCTTGCAGCTTCTACACAAAAGTGTTTCAGAACTGCTCTAACAAAAGAAACGTTCAACTCTGTGAGTTGAGTGCACACACCAAAAAGCAGTTTCAGAGAATGTTTCTGTGTAGTTTGTATGTGAAGAAATTCCCGTTTCCAACTCAGGCCTCAAACAGCTCCAAATATCCGCTTCCAGAATCTGCAAAAACATTCTTTCAAAACTGCTCTATGAAAATGAAGTTTCAACCTGTGAGTTGAATGCACACATCAGAAAGAAGTTTCTGAGAATGTTTCTGCCCAGTTTTAATGTGAAGATATTTCCTTTTCCACCATAGGCCTCAACACGCTCCAAATGATCAGTTGCAGATTCTACACAATAGTGTTTCAAAACTGCTCTAACAAGAGAAAGGTTTAACTCTTTGAGTTGAGTACACACATGAGAAAGCAGTTTCGCAGAATGCTTCTGTCTAGTTTGTATGTGAAGAAATTCCTCTTTCCAACGAGGCCTCAAAGAGCTCCAAATATCCACCTGCAGATTCTGCAAAAAGACTGTTTCAAAACTCCTCTATCAAATGGAATATTCAACTCTGTGAATGGAATGCACACAGCAGAAAGAAGTTTCTGAGAGTGCGTCTGTCTAGTTTTAATGTGAAGATACTTAGTTTTCCACCATAGGCCTCAAAGCTCTCCGAAAGAATAATTGCAGATTCTGCAAAAAGAGTGTTTCAAAACTGCTCTATCCAAAGAAATATTCTAGTCTGTGTGTTGAATGCAAACATCACAAAGCGGTTTCAGAGAATGCTTCAGAGTGGTTTTCAAGTGAAGAAATTCCCGTTTTCAATGAAGGTCTCAAAGAGCTCCAAACATTCATTTGCAGCTTCTGCAAAAGGAGTGTTTGAAAACTGTTGTATCAATAGAAAGTTTCAACTCTGTAAGTTGAATGCACACATCATAAAGAAGTTTCTGAGAATGCTTCTGCCCAGTTTTTATGTGATGATATTTCCTCTTCCACCATAAGCCTCAAAAAACTCCAAATGAACACTTGCACATTCCACAAAAAGAGTGTTTCAAAACTACTCCAGCAACAGAAAGGTTCAACTCTGTGAGTTGAATGCACTCATCATAAAGAAGTTTATGAGAATGCTTCTGTCTAGTTTTATGTGAAGATATTTCCATTTCCACCGAAGACCTCAAAGCCGTCTGTATGAACACTTGCAGATTCTACACAATAGTGTTTCAAAACTGCTCTAACCAGAGAAAGGTTCAACTCTGTGAGTTGAGTGCACACATCACAAAGCAGTTTCAGAGGATGCTTCTGTCTAGTTTCTACGGAAGAAATTCTCGTTTCCAACGAAGGCCTAAAAAAGCTCCAAATATCCACTTCCAGATTCTGCAAAAACACTGTTTCAAAACTGCTCTACCAAAAAGAAGGTTTAATTCTGTGATTTCAATGCACAAATCAGAGAGAAGTTTCTGGGAATGCTTCTGTCTAGTTTTTATGTGAAGATATTTCCTTTTCCACCATAGGCCACAAAGCGCTCTGAAAGAACACTTGCAGATTCTGCAAAAAGAGTGTTTCAAAACTGCTCTATCAAAAGAAATGTTATACTCTCTGAATTGAACGCAAACATCACAAAGCAGTTTCAGAGAATGCTTCTGTCTAGTTTTTAGGTGAAGACAGTCCCGTTTCCGAAGATGGCCTCAAAGAGCTTCAAATATCCAATAGCAGATACTGCAAAAAGACTTTTTGAAAACTGCTCTATTGAAAGAAATGTTCTACTCTGAGAGTTGAATGCACATATCTGGAAGAAGTTTCTCAGAATGCTTCGGTCTGGTTTTTATGTGAAGATATTTCCTTTTCCACCATAGGGCTCAAAGCGCTCTGAATGAGCAGTTGCAGATTCCACACAATAGTGTTTCAAAACTGCTCTAACCAGAGAAAGGTTCAACTCTGTGAGCCGAATGCACACATCACAAGGCAGTTTCAGAGAATGCTTCTGTCTAGTTTGTATGTGAAGATGTTCCCATTTCCAAAGAAGGCCTCAAAGAGCTCCAAATGCCCACTTGCAGAATGTGCAAGAGACTGATTCAAAATTGAACTATCCAAAGGAAGGTTGAACACTGTGGGTTGAATACACACCTCTCAAAGACGTTTCTGAGAAAGCTTTTGTCTCGTTTTCTTGTGAAGTTATTTCGTTTTCCACCATAGGCCTCAAAGCACTCTGAATGAACAGTTGCAGATTCTACACAATAGTGTTTCAAAACTGCTCTAACAAGAGAAAAGTTCAATTCTGTGAGTTGAAGGCACACATCACAAAGCAGTTTAGAAAATGCTTCTGTCTAGTTTGTTTGTGAAGAACTTCCCATTTCCAAAGAAGGCCTCAAAGAACTCCAAATATCCACTTGCAGATTCTGCAAAAACACAGTTTCATAACTGCCTTATCAAAAGGAATGTTCAACTCTGTGAGTTGAATGCACACATCAGAAAGAAGTTTCTGAGAATTCCTCTGTCTGGTTTTTATGTGTAGATATTTCCCTTCCCACCACAGGCCTCAAAGCGCTCTGAATGAACAGTTGCAGATTCTAGAAAATAGTGTTTCAAAACTGCTCTAACAAGTGAAAGGGTCAAATCTGTGAGTTGAATGCACACAACACAAAGCAGTTTCAGAGAATGCTTCTGTCTGGTTTGTATGCGAAGAAGTTCCCATTTCCAAAGTTTGCCTCAAAGAGATCGAAATACCCACTTGCAGAATGTGCTAGAGACTGTTTCAAAACCACTATCTCGAAAGGAATGTTCAACTCTGTGAGTTGAATGCACACATCACAAAGCAATTACAGAGAATGCTTCTGTCTAGTTTGTATGTGAAGAAATTTCCGTTTCCAACGAAGGCCTCAAAGAGCTCCAGATATCCACTTGCAGATTCTGCAAACACACTGTTCCAAACTGCTCTATGAAAAGGAAGTTTCACCTCTGTGAGTTGAATGCACTCATCAGAAAGAAGTTTCTGAAAATGCTTCTGTCTAGTTTTAATATGAAGATATTTCCTTTTCCAACATAGGCCTCAAAGCTCTCCAAAAGAACACTTGCAGATTCTGCAGAAAGAGTGTTTCAAAACTGGTCTGTCAAAAGAAATATTTTACTCTGTGAGTTGAATGCAAACATCACAAAGCAGTTTCAGGGAACCCTTCTGTCTATTTTTTAGGTGAAGAAATTCCCGTTTCCAACGAAGGTCTCAAAGATCTGCAAACATTCACTTGGAGAATCTGCAAAAAGACTGTTTCAAAACTGCTCTATCTAAAGGAAGGTTCAACTCTGTGTGTCGAACGCACACATCAGAAAGACGTTTCTGAGAATACTTCTGTCTAGTTTTTATGTGAAGATATTTCCTTTTCCAACAGAGGCCTCAAAGCGCTCCGTATGAACACTTGCAGATTCTACACAATAGTGTTTCAAAACTGCTCTAACAAGAGAAAGGGTCAACCCTGCGAGTTGAGTGCACACATCAGAAAGCCGTTTCAGAGAATGCCACTGTCTAGTTTGTATGTGAAGAAATTCCCGTTTCCAACGATGGCCTCAAAGAGCTCCAAATTTCCACTTCCAGATTCTGCAAAAACACTGTTTCAAAACTGCTCTATCAAAACGAAGGTTCATCTCTGTGAGTTGAATGCACACCTCAGAAAGCAGTTTCTGAGAATGCTTCTGTCTAGTTTTAATGTGAAGATAATTTCTTTTCCACCATAGGCCTCAAAGCGCTCCGAAAGACCACTTGCAGATTCTGCAAAAAGAGTGTTTCTAAGCTGCTCTATAAAAATAAATGTTCTACTCTGTGAGTTCAATGCAAACATCACAAAGAAGTTTCAGACTATGCTTCTGTCTAGTTTTTAGGTGAAGAAATTCCCGTTTCCAACGAAGGACATAAAGAGATCAAATCATTCACTTGCATATTCTGCAAAAGACTGTTTCAAAACTACTCTATCAATAGAAAGGTTCAACTCTGTGAGTTGAATGCACACATCATAGAGATGTTTATGAGAATGCTTCTGCCCAGTTTTTATGTGATGTTATTTCCTCTTCCACCACAGGCCTCAAAGCGCTTCAAATGAACATTTGCACCTTCCACGAAAAGAGTGTTTCAAAACTCTTCCAGCAGTAGAAATTTTCAACTCTGTGAGTTGAATGCACACGTGACAAAGAAGTTTCACAGAATGCTTCTGTCTAGTTTGTATGTGAAGAAATTCCCTTTTTCAATGAATGCCTCAAAGAGCTCAAAATATTCACTTGCAGTTTCTGCAAAAACACTGTTTCATATCCGCCCTATCAAAAGGATTGTTCAACCCTGTGAGTTGAATTCACACATCTTAAATCAGTTTCTGAGAATGCTTCTGTCTAGTTTCCTTGTGAAGGAATTTCGTATTCCAATATAGGGCTCTAAGCGCTCTGAATGAACACTTGACAATTCTACAAAAAGAGTGTTTCAAAGCTGCTCTATCAAAAGAAATGTGCAAGTATGTGAGTTGAATGCAAACATCACGAAGCAGTTTAAGAGAATGCTTCTCTCTAGTTTTTATGTAAAGAATGTCCCGTTTCCAAAAAATCCTCAAAGAGCTCCAAATATCAACTTCCAGATTCTGCAAAAACACTGTTTCAAAACTGCCGTATGAAAAGGAAAGTTCAAATCTGAGAGTTGAAAGCACACATTACAAATCAATTTCAGAGAATGTTTCTGTCTTGTTTTTAGGTGAAGAAATTCCCGTTTACAACGAAGGTCTCAAAGAGCTCCAAACATTCATGACAAATTCTGCAAAATGTCTCTTTCAAAGCTGCTCTATCAACAGAAAGTTTCACCTCTGTGAGTTCAATGCACACATCATAAAGAAGTTTCTGAGAATGCTGTTGCCCAGTTTTTATGTGATGATATTTCCTCTTCCACCATAAGTCTCAAAGCGCTCTGAATGAACATTTGCACATTCCAGAAAAGAGTGATTCAAAACTGCTCCAGCAACAGAAATTTTCAACTCTGTGTGTTGAATGCACACTTGAGAAAGCAGTTTCAGGGAATGCTTCTGTCAAGTTTTTATGTGAAGAAATTCCCGTTTCCAACTAATGTCTCAAGGAGTTCCAAATATCCACTTATAGATTCTGTAAAAACACTGTTTCAAAGCTGCTCTATCAAAAGCAAGGTTAAACTCTGTGAGTTGAATGCACACATCTTAAAGAAATTTCTGAGAATGCTTCTGTCTAGATTTTATGTGAAGAAGTTCCCGTTTCCAAATAAGGCCTCAAATGGCTCCAAATATCCACTTGCAGATTATGCAAGAGACTGTTTCAAAACTACTCTATCCAAAGGGAGGTCCAACTCTGTGAGGTGAATGCACACAACATAAAGAAGTTTCTGAGAATACTTCTGCCCAATTTTTATGTGATGATATTTCCCCTTCCACCATAAGCCTCAAAGCTCTCTGAATGGACACTTGCACATTCCACAAAAAGAGGGTTTCAAAACTGCTACAGCAACAGAAAGTTCAATTCTGTGAGTTAAATGCACACATCAGAAAGTAGTTTCTTAGAATGCTTCTGTCTAGTTTTATGTGAAGATATATCCTTTTCCACCACAGGCCACAAATATTTCCGTATGAACACTTGCAGATTCTACACAACACTGTTTCAAAACTGCTCTAACATGAGAAACGTTCAACTCAGTGAGTTGAGTGCACACATCACATAGCAGTTTCAGAGAATACTTCTGTCTAGTTTGTATGTGAAGAAATTCCCGTTTCCAACGAAGGACTCAAAGAGCTCCAAATATCCACTTCTAGATCCTGCAAAAACACTGTTTCAAAACTGCTCTCTGAAAAGGAAGGTTCAAGCCTCTGAGTGGAATGCACACATCAGAAAGGGTTTTCTACGAATGCTTCTGCCCAGTTTTAATGTGAAGATATTTCCTTTTCCAACAGAGGCCTCAAAGTGCTCCGAATGAACACTTGCAGATTCTACACAATAGTATTTCAAAACTTCTCTAACAAGAGAATGGTTCAAATCTGCTAACTGAGTGCACACATCACAAAGGAATTTCAGATAATTCTTCTGTCTAGATTGTACGTGAAGAAATTCCCGTTTCCAACGAAGGCCTCAAAGAGCCCCAAATCACCACTTGCAGATTCTGCAAAAACACAGTTTCATAACTGCCCCATCAAAAGGAAAGTTCAAACCTGTGAATTGAAGCACACATCTTAAATCAGTTTCTGACAATGCTTCTGTCTAGTTTTCATATGAAGATATTTTGTAATCCAATAGAGGGCTCAAAACGCTCTGAATGAACACTTGTCGATGCTACAAAAACAGTGTTTAAAAACTGCTCTATCCAAAGAAATGTGCAAATGTGTGAGTTGAATGAAGACATCACGAAGCAGTTTCAGAGAATGCTTCTGCCTAGTTTTTATGTGAAGAAAGTCCCGTTTCCAAAGACGGCCTCAAGGAGCTCCAAATATCAACTTGCAGATTCTGCAAAAAGACTGTTTCAAAACTACTCTATGAAAAGAAAGGTTCAACTCCGTTAGTTGAATGCACACATCAGAAAGAAGTTTCTGAGAATGCTTCTGTCTAGTTTTTATGAGAAGATATATCCTTTTCCACCATAGGCCCCAAAGCACTCCGAATGAACAGTTGCAGACGCTACACAATAGTGTTTCAAAACTACTCTATTAAGAGAAAGATTCATCTCTGAGAGTTGAATGTACACATCACAAAGCAGTTTCAGAGAATGCTACTGTCTAATTTGCATGTGAAGAATTTCCCATTTCCAATGAAAGCTTCAAATTGCTCCAAATATCCACTTGCAGGTTATGCAAGAGACTGTTTCAAACTGCTCTATCCAAACGAAGGTTCAAATCTGTGAGTTCAATGCACACATCAGAAAGAAGTTCCTGAGAATGCTTGTGTCCAGTTTTTATGTGAAGATATTTACTTTTCCACCATAGGCCTCAACAGGCTCTGCATGAACAGTTGCAGATTCTAAACAATACAGTTTCAAAACTTCTCTAACAAGAGAACGTTCAACTCTGTGAGTCGAATGCACACATCACAAAGCAGCTTCAGAAAATGCTTCTCTAGTTTGTATGTGAAGAAATTCCCGTTTCCAAAGAAGGCCTCAAAGAGCTCCAATTATCCACTTGCAGATTCTGCAAAAACACAGTTTCATAGCTGCCCTATCAAAAGGAAAGTTCAACTCTGTGTGTTGAAAGCACACATCTTTAATCAGTTTCTGAAAATGCTTCTATCTAGTTTTCATGTGAAGGTATTTCGTATTCCACTACAGGGCTCAAAGCGCTGTGAATGAACACTTGATAATTCTACAAAAAGCGTGTTTCCAAACTTCTCCATCAAATGAAAGGTGCAACTGTGTGAGTTGAATGGAAACATCACAAAGCAGTTTTAGAGAATGCTTCTGTCTAATTTTTATGTGAAGAAAGTCCCGTGTCCAAACAAGGCCCCAAAGATCTCCAAACATCCACTTGCATATGCAGGAAAAAGAATATTTCAAAACTGCTCTATCAAAAGGATATTTCAACTCTGTGATTTGAATGCAGATATCAGAAAGTAATTTCTGAGAATGCTTCTGTCTAGTTTTTATTTGAAGACATTTCCTTTTCCGCCATAGGCCTCAAAGGGCTCTGAAAGAACTGTTGCAGATTCTACACAATAGTGTTTCTAAACTGCTATAACAAGAGAAACGTTCAATTCTGTGAGTTGAATGCACACATGACAGAGAAGTTTCAGAGAATGCTTCTGTCTAGTTTGTATGTGAAGAAGTTCCCATTTCCAAAGAAGGCCTCCAAATGATCCAAATATCCTCTTGCAGATTATGCAAGAGACTGTTTCAAAACTGCTCTATCCAAAGGAAGGTTCAACTCTGTGAGTTGAATGCACACATGTTAAAGAAGTTTCTGAGAATGCTTCTGTCTAGTTTTTATGTGAAGATATTTCCTTTTCCAACGTAGGCCTCAAAGCGCTCCATATGAACACTTGCAGAATCTACACAATAGTGTTTCAAAATTGCTCCAACAACAGAAAGGTACAACTCTGTGAGTTGAGTGCACACATCACAAAGCAGTTTCAAAGAATGCTTCTGTCTAGTTTGTATGTGAAGATATTCCCGTTTCCAACGAAGGCCTCAAAGAGCTCCAGATATCCAATTCCAGATTCTGCAAAAACACTGTTTCAAAACTGCTCTATCAAAAAGAAGGTTCAACTCAGTGAGATGAATGCACATATCAGAAAGAAGTTTCTGATAATGCTTATGTCTAGTTTAATGTGGAGATATTTCCTTTTCCACCCTAGGCCTCAAAGCGCTCTGAAAGATCACTTGCAGGCTCTGCAAAAAGAGAGTTTCAAAACTGCTCTATCAAAAGTAATGTTCTACTCTGTGAGTTGAAGGCACATATCATAAAGAAGTTTCTGAGACAGCTTCCGACTAGTTTTATGTGAAGATATTCCTTTTTCCACCACAGGCCTCAGAGCGCTCCGTATAAATACCTGCAGTTTCTACACAATAGTGTTTCAAATCCGCTCTAACAAAAGAAACGTTCAACTCTGTGGGTTGAGTGCACACATCACAAAGAATTTTCAGAGAATGCTTCTGTCTAGTCTGTATGTGAAGAAACACCCGTTTCCAACGAAGGTTTCAAAGGGATCCAAATATCCACTTCTAGATTCTGCAAAAACACTGTTAGAAAACTGCTCTGTGAAAAGGAAGTTTCCACCCTGTGAGTTGAATTCACACATCAGGAAGAAGTTTCGGAGAATGCTTCAGCCCTGTTTTAATGTGAAGATATTTCCTTTTCCAACATAGGCCTCAAAGTGATCGGAATGAACACTTTCTGATTCTACAAAATAGTGTTTTTAAACTGCTCTAACAAGAGAAAGATTCAACTCTGTGAGTTGAGTGCACACATCGCAAAGCTGTTCCATAGAATGCTTCTGTCTAGTTTGTATGTGAAGAAATTCCCGTTTCCAAGGAATGCATCAAAGAGCTCCAAATATCCACTTGCAGATTCCACAAAATCGTAGTTTCATAGTGGCCTTATCAAAAGGAATGTTCAACCCTGTGAGTTGAATGCACACTTCGTAAATCCGTTAATCAGAATGCTTCTGTCTAGTTTTCATGTGAAGATATTTCGTATTCCACTATAGGGCTCAAAGCGCTCTGAGTGAACACATGCTGATTCTACAAAAAGAGTGTTTCAAATTGCTCTGTCAAAAGAAAGGTGCAACTGTGCGAGTTTAAAGCAAACATCACAAGGCAGTTTCAGAGAATGCTTCTGTCTAGTTTTGATGTGAAGAAAGTTCCATTTCCAACGAAGGTCTCAAACAGTTCTAAACATTCTCTTGTAGATTCTCCAAAAAGACTGTTTGAAAACTGCTCTATCAACAGAAAGGTTCAACTCTGTGAGTTGAATGCACACATCAGAAAGAAGTTTCTGAGAATGCTTCTGCCCAGTTTTTATGTGATGATATCTCCTCTCCACTATAAGCCTCAAAGCGCTCTGAATGAACACTTGCACATTCCACCAAAAGTGTGTGTCAAAACTGCTCCAGCAACAGAAAGGTTCAACTCTGTGAGTTGAATGCACACACGGCAAAGCAGTTTCAAAGAATGCTTCTGTCTAGTTTTTATGTGAAGTAATTCCCGTTTCCAAAGAATGCCTCAAAGAGTTCCAAATATCCATTTACAGATTCTGTAAAAACACTGCTTCACATCTGCTCTATCAAAAGCAAGGTTGAACTCTGTGAGTTGAAGGCACACATCTTAAAGAAATTTCTGAGAATACTTCTGTCTAGATTTTAAGTGAAGATATTCCCATTTCCAACAAAAGCCTCAAAAATCTGCAAAAATCCACTTGCAGATTCTGCAAAAAGACCGTTTCAAAACTGGTCTATCAATACAAGGTTCAACTCTGTGAGCTGAATGATCACATCATAAAGAAGTTTCTGAGAATGCTTCTGTCTAGTTTTTATGTGAAGACATTTCCTTTTCCACCATAGGCCTCAAAGCGCTCCGAAAGAGCAGTTGCAGGTTTTGTAAAACGAGTGTTTCAAAACAGCTCTATCAAAAGAAATGTTCTACTCAGTGAGTTGAACGCAAACATCACAAAGCAGTTTCAGAGAATGCTTCTGTCTAGTTTTTAGGTGAAGAATTTCCCATTTCCAACGATGGTCTCAAAGAGCCCCAAACATTCAGTTGCAGATTCTGCAAAGAGACTGTATCAAAACTGCTCTATCAATAGAAAGGTTCAAATCTGTGAGTTAAATGCACACATCAGAAAGGAGTTTCTGAGAATGCTTCTCTCTAGTTTTTATGTGAAGTTATTTCTTTTTCCACCATAGGCCTCAAAGCGCTCCGTATGAACACTTGCACATTCTACACAATAGTGTTTCAAAACTGCTCTAACAAGAGAAAGGTTGAACTCTGTGTGTTTAGTGCACACATCACAAAGCAGTTTCAGAGAATGCTTCCGTCTAGTGTGTATGTGAACAAATTCCCGTTTCCAACAAAGGCCTCAAAGAGCTCCAAATATCCACTTCCAGATTCTGCAAAAACACTGTTTCAAAACTGCTCTATCAACAAGAAGGTTCCACTGTGTGAGATGAATGCACACATCAGAAAGAAGTTTCTGAGAATGCTTCTGTCTAATTTTAATGTGAAGATATTTCCTTTTCCAACATAGGCCTCAAAGCCCTCCAAAAGAACACTTGCAAATTCTGTAAAAACAGTGTTTCAAAACTGCTCTAACAAGAGAAACGTTCATCTCCATGAGTGGAATGCACACATGAGAAAGAATTTTCTGAAATTGCTTCTGACTTGTTTTAATACGAAGATGTTTCCTTTTACACCATAGGCCTCAAAGCGCTCCCTAAGAACACTTGCAGAATCTGCAAAAAGAGTGTTTCAAAACTGCTCTGTCAAAAGAAATGTTATATTCTGTGAGTTGAATGCAAACATAACAAAGCAGTTTCAGAGAATGCTTCTGTCTAGTTTTTAGGTGAAGAAATTCCCTTTTCCAACGAATGCCTCAAAGAGTTCCAAAAATCCATTTACAGATGCTATAAAAACACTGTTTCAAAGCTGCTCTATCAAAAGTAAGGTTCAACTCTGTGAGTTGAATGCACATTTCTTATAGAAACTTCTGAGAATGCTTCTGTCTAGATTTTATGTGAAGATATTCACATTTCCAACAAAAGCCTCAAAGAGCTCCAAAAATCCACTTGCAGATTCTGCAAAAAGATGGTTTCAAAACTGCTGTATCAATACAAGGTTCAATTCTGTGAGTTGAATGCACAAATCATAAAGAAGTTTCTGAGAATGCTTCTGCCCTGTTGTGATGTGAAGATAATTCCTTTTCCACCATAGGCCTCAAAGCCCTCCGTATGAACACTTGCAGATTCTACACAATAGTGTCTCAAAACTGCGCTAACAGAAGAAAGGTTCAACTCTGTGAGTTGAGAGCACACATCACAAAGCAGATTCAGTGAATGCTTCTGTCTGTTTTGTATGTGGAGAAATTGCCGTTTCCAACGAAGGCCTCAAAGAGCTCCAAATATCCAGTTCCAGATACGACAAAAACACTGTTTCAAAACTGCTGTATCAATAGGAAGTTTCAACTCTAAGAGTGGAATGACCACATCAGAAATAAGTTTCTGAGAATGCTTCTGTCTAGTTTTAATGTGAAGATATTTCCTTTTCCACAATAGGCCTCAAAGCGCTTTCTATGAACACTTGCAGATTCTACACAATAGTGTTTCAAAACCACTCTAACAAGAGAAAGGTTCAACTCAGTGAGTTGAGTGCACACATCACAAAGCAGTTTCAGCGAAAGCTGCTGACTGCTTTGTATGTGAAAAAATTCCACTTTCCAACGAATGCCTCAAACAGCACGAAATATTCACTTGCAGATTCTGCAAAAACACTGTTTCAAAACTGCTCTATCAAAAGAAAGGTTCAACCCTGGGATTTGAATGCACACATCTTCAATCAGTTTCTGAGAATACTTCGGTCTAGTTTTCTCGTGAAGATATTTCGTATTCCACTATAGGGCTCAAAGCACTCCGAATGAACACTTGCCGACTCTACAAAAAGAGTGTTTTAAATCAGCTCTATCAAAAGAAAGGTGCAACTGTGTGAGTTGATTGCAAACTTCACAAAGCAGTTTCAGAGAATGCTTCTGTCTAGTTTTTATGTGAAGAAAGTCCCGTTTCCAAAGAAGGCCTCAAGGAGATCCAAATATCTACTTGCAGATACTGCAGAAAGACTGTTTGTAAACTGCTCTATCAAAGGAAGTTTCACCTCTGTGAGTTGAATGCACGCATCCGAAATAAGTTTCTGAGAATGCATCTGTCTAGTTTTTATGTGAAAACATTTCCTTTTCCACCATAGGCCTCAAAGCACTCTGAATGAGCAGTTGCAGTCTCTATACAAGAGTGTTTCAAAACTGCTCTAACAAGAGAAAGTTCAATTCTGTGCGTTGAATGCACACATCACAGAGCAGTTTCTGAGAATGCTACCGTCTAGATTGTATGTGAAGAAGTTCCCATTTCCAAAGAAGTCCTCAAAGAGCTCCAAATATCCACTTGCAGATTATTCAAGAGACTGCTTCAAAACTGCTCTATCCAAAGGAAGGTTCAACTCTGGGTGTTGAATGCACACACCTTAAATGAGTTTCTGAGAATGTTTCCGTCTAGTTTTTATGTGAAGTTATTTCCTTTTCCACCTTAGGCCTCAAATCGCTCCAAACGAACAGTTGCAGTTTCTACACAATAGTGTTTCAAAACTGCTCTATCAAAAGGAAAGTTCACCTCTGTTAGTGGAATGCACACATCAGAAAGAAGTTTCTGAGAATGGTACTGTGTAGTTTTAATGTGAAGATATTACCTTTTCCACCATAGGCCTCAAAGCCCACCGAATGAAAAATTGCAGGTTCTGCAAAAAGAATGTGTCTAAACTGCTCTATCAAAAGAAATGTTCTACTCTGTGAGTTGAATACAAACATGACAAAGCAGTTTCAGAGAATGTTTCTGTCTACTTTTCATGTGAAGATATATCCTTTTCCAAAATAGGGCTCAAAGCGATCGGAATGAACACTTGCCGATTCTACAAAAACTCTGTTTCAAAGCTACTTTATCAAAAGAGAGGTGCAACCGTGTGAGGTGAATGAAAACATCACAAAGCAGTTTCAGAGAATGCTTCTGTGTAGTTTTTAGTTGAAGGTATTCCCGTTTCAGACGAAGGTCACAAAGAGCTCCAAATATTCACTTGCAGATTCTGCAAAAAGACTGTTTGAAAACTGCTCTATAAATAGAAAGTTCAACTCTGTGAGTTGAATGCACACATCATAAAGAAGTTTCTGAGAATGTTTCTGTCCAGTTTTTATGTGAGGATATTTCCACTTCCACCATAAGCCTCAAAACGCACTGAATGAACATTTGCGCATTCCACAAAAAAAGTGTTTCAAAACTGCTCCAGCAACAGAAATGTTCAACTTTGTGAGTTGAATGCAAAAATCATAAAGAAGTTTCTGAGAATGTTTCTGTCTAGTTTTTATGTGAAGATATTTCCTATTCCACCACAGGCCTCAAAGTGCTTTGTATGAACACTTGCAGATTCTACACAATAGTGTTTCAAAACTGCTTTAACCAGAGAAACGTTCAACTCTGTGAGTTGAGTGCACCCATCGCAAAGCAGTTTCAGAGACTGCTTCTGTCTAGTTTGTATGTGAAGAAATTCCCGTTTCCAACCAAGGCCTCAAAGAGCTCCAAATATGCACTTCCAGATTGTGCAAAAACACTGTTTCAAGACTGCTCTATCAAAAGCAAGGTTCAGCTCTGTGAGTTGAATGCACACGCCTTAAAGAAATTTCTGGGAATACTTCTGTCTAGATTTTATGTGAAGATATTGCCGTTTCCAAAGATATCCTCAAAGAGCTGCAATAATCCACTAGCAGATTCTGCAAAAAGACTGCCTCAAAAGTGCTCTATCAATAAGAAGGTTCAACTCTGTGAGTTGAATGCACACATCAAAAAGAAGTTTCTGAGAATGCTTCTGTCTAATTTTATGTGAAGATATTTCCTTTTCCACCATAGACCTCAAAGCCCTCCGTATGAATACTTGCAGGTTCTACAGAATAGTGTTTTAAAACTGTTCTAACAAAAGAAACGTTCAACTCTGTGAGTTGAGTGCACACATCACAAAGCAGTTTCAGAGAATGCTTCTGTCTAGTTTGTATGTGAACAAATTCCCATTTCCAACGAAGGCCTCAAAGAGATCCAAATCTCCACTTGCAGTTTCTGCAAAATCACGGTTTCATAACTGCCCTATCAAAAGGAATGTTCAACCCTGTGAGTTGAATGCACACATCTTAAATCAGTTTCTGAGAATGCTTCTTTCTAGTTTACATGTGAAGATCTTTCGTATTTCACTATAGGGCTCAAAGCACTCTGAATAAGCACTTGGCTATCCTACAAAAAGCGTGTTTCCAAACTGCTCTATCAAAAGAAATGTGTAACTGTGTGAATTGAATGCAAACATCACAAAGCAATTTCAGAGAATAGTTCTGTCTAGTTTTTTTGAGACGAAAGTCCCGTTTCCAAAGAAGACCTCAGAGAGATCCAAATATAAACTTGCAGATTCTGCTAAAAGACTGTTTCAAAACTGCTGTATCAAAAGGAGGGTTCAACTCTCTGAGTTGAATGCAAATATCAGATAGAAGTTTCTGAGAATGCTTCTGTCTAGTTTTTATGTGAAGATATTTCCTTTTCCACCATAGGCATCAAAGCAATCCGGATGAACACTTGCAGATTCTACACAATAGTGTTTCGAAACTGCTTTAACAAGAGAAAGGGTCAATTCTGTGAGTTGAATGCACACATCACAAAGCAGTTTCAGAGAATGCTTCTGTCTAGTTTGTATTTGAAGAAGTTCCCATTTCCAAAGAATGCCTCAAAGAGCTCCAAATATCCACTTGCAGATTATGCAAGGGACTGTTTCAAAAGTGCTCTACCCAAAGAAGATTCAACTCTGTTAGGTGAATGCAATCATCTTAAAGAAGTTCCTGAGAATGCTTCTGCCCAGTTTTTATATGACGATATTTCCTCTTCCACCATAATCCTCAAAGCGCTCCTAATGAACACTCACACATTCCACAAAAAGAGTTTTTCAAAAGTGCTCCAGCAACAGAAAGCTTCAGCTCAGTGAGTTGAATGCACATATGAGAAGGCAGTTTCAGAGAACGCTTCTGTCTAGTTTTTATGTGACGAAATTCCGGTTTCCAACAAATGCCCCAAAGAGTTCGAAATATCCACTTACAGATTCTGTAAAAACACGGTTTCAAAACTGCTGTATCAAAAGCAAGGTTCAACTCCGTGTGATGAATGCACACATCTTAAAGAAATTTCTGAGAATGCTTCTGTCTAGATTTTATGTGAAGATATTCCCATTTCCAAATAAGGCAGCACATGGCTCCAAATATCCACTTGCAGAATATGCAAGAGACTGTTTCAAAACTGCTCAATCAAAAGGAAGATTCAACTCTGTCAGTTGAATGCAAAAATCAGAAAGAAGTTTCTGAGAATGTTTCTGTCTAATTTTAATGTGGTGATATTTCCTTTTCCACAATAGGCCGCAAAGCGCACCGAAAGAACACTTGCAGATTCTGGAAAAACAGTGTTTCAAAACTGCTCTATCAAATGGGAGGTTCAAATCTCTGAGTTGAGTGCACACATCACAAAGCAGTTTCAGAGAATGCTTCTGTCTAGTTAGTATGTGAAGAAATTCCCATTTCCAACGAAGGCCTCAAAGAGTTCCAAATATCCATCTGCAGATTTTCCAAAAACACTGTTTCAGAACTGCTCTATCAAAAGGAAGGTTCAACTCTGTGAGTTGAATGCACACATTAGAAAGAATTTTCTGAAGATGCTTCTGTCTTGTTTTGATGTGAAGATATTTAGTTTTCCACCATAGGCCTCAAAGCGCTCCGAAAGAACACTTGAAGATTCTGCAAAAAGAGTGTTTCAAAACTGCTCTATCAAAAGAAATGTTCTACTCTGTGAGTTGAATGCAAATATCACAAAGCAGTTTCAGAGAATGCTTCTGTCTAGTTTTTAGGTGAAGAAATTCCCGTTTCCAATGAAGGCCTAAAAGAGCTCCAAATATCCACTCCCAGATTCTGCAAAAACACTGTTTGAAAACTGCTCTTTTCAAACGAAGTTTCAAATGTGTGAGTTGAATGCACACATCTTAAAGCAGTTTCTGAGAATGCTTCTCTCTAGTTTTACGTGAAGACATTTCCTTTATCACCATACTCCTCAAAGCGCTCCGTATGAACACTTGCCGATTATACACAATAGTGTTTCAAAACTGCTCTAACAAGAGAAAGGTTCATCTCTGTTAGTTGAGTGCACACATCCTAAAGTAGTTTCAGAGAATGCTTCTGTCTAGTTTGTTTGTGAAGAAATTCCCGTTTACAACGGAGGCGCAAAGAGCTCCAAATATCGCCTTCTAGATTCTGTAAAAACACTGTTTCAAAACTGCTCTATAAACAAGGTGGTTCAACTCTGTGAGTAGAATGCACACATCAGAAAGAAGTTTCTGAGAATGCTTCTGTCTAGTTTTCATGTGAAGATATTTCCTTTTCCACAATAGGCCTCAAAGTGCTCCGAAAGAACACTTGAAGATTCTACAAAAAGAGTGTTTCAAAACTGCTCTATCAAAAGAAATGTTCTACTCCTTGAGAGGAATGCAAACATCAGAAAGTAGTTTCTATGCATGCTTCTATCTAGTTTTTAGGTGAAGAAATTTCCATTTCCAACGAATGTCTCGAAGAGCTACAAACATTCTCTTGCAGATTCCGCAAAAACACTGTTTCAAAACTCCCCTATCAATAGAAACGTTCAACTCTGTGATTTGAATGCACACATCAGAAAGAAGATTCTGAAAATGCTTCTGTTTAGTTTTAATGTGAAGATATTTTCTTTTCCAACCTTGGATTCAAAGCGCTCCGAAGGAAAATTTGCAGATTCTGCAAAAAGATTGTTTTAAAACAGCCCTATCAAAAGAAATGTACTACTCTGTGAGTTGAATGCAAACATCACAAAGCAGTCTCAGGGAATGCTTCTGTCTAATTTTTAGGTGAACAAACTACCGTTTCCAAAGAAGGCCTCAAGGAGCTCAAAATATCCACTTCCAGATTCTGCAAAAACACTGTTTCAAAACTGCTCTAGCCAAAGGAAGTTCACCTCTGTGAGTTGAATGCACACATCATAAAGAAGTTTCTGAGAAAGTTTCTGCCCAGTTTGTATGTGATGATATTTCCTGTTCCAACATAAGCCTCAATGCGCTCCAAATGAACACTTGCACGTTCCACAAAAGGAGTGTTTCAAAATTGGTCCGGCAAGAGATAGCCTCAACTCTGTGAGTTGAATGCACACATGACGAAGCAGTTTCAGAGAATCATTCTGTCTCGTTTTTATGTGAAGAAATTCCCGTTTCCAACGAATGTCTCAAAGCATTCCAAATATCCACTTACAGATTCTGTAAAAACACTGTTTCAAAGCTGCTCTCTCAAAAGCAAGGTTCAAATATGTGACTTGAATGCACACATCTTCAAGAAATTTCTGAGATTGCTTCTGTCTAGATTTTTTGTGAAGACATTCCCGTTGCCAACGAAAGCCTCAAAGAGCTCCAAAAATCCACTTGCAGATTCTGCAAAAAGACTGTTTCAAAACTGCTCTATCAACAGGAAGATTCAACTCTGTGAGTTGAATGCACATGTCATAAAGAAGTTTCTGAGAATGCTTCTGTCTAGTTTTTATGTGAAGATATTTACTTTTCTACCATAGGACACAAAGCACCCCGAAAAAACACTTGCAGATTCTGCAAAAAGAGTGTTTCAAAACTGCTCTATCCAAAGAAACGTTCTACTCTGTGAGTTGAATTGAAACATCACAAAGCAGTTTCAGAGAATTCTTATGTATAGTTTTAAGGTGAAGACATTCCCTTTTCCAACAAAGGTTTCAAAAAGCTCCAAATATTCACTTGCAGATTCTGCAAAAAGACTGTTTCAAAACTGTTCTATCAAAAGGAAGGTTCAACTCTGTGAGTTGAATGCAAGCATCATAAAGAAGTTTCTGAGAATGCTTCTGTGTACTTTTTATGTGAAGATATTTACTTTTCTACAATAGGCCTCAAAGCGATCCGTATGAACACTTGCACATTCTACACGATAGTGTTTCCAAACTGCTCTAACAAGAGAAAGGTTCAACTCTGTGAGTTGAATGCACACATGACAAAGCAGTTTCAGAGAATTCTTCTTTCTACTTTGTATGTGAAGAATTTCCCGTTTCCAATGAAGGCCTCAAAGATTTCCAAATATTCACTTCCAGATCCCGCAAAAACACTGTTTCAAAACTGTTCTATCAACAGGAAGGTTCAACTCTGTGAGTGGAATGCACACATCAGAAAGAAGTTTCTGAGAATGCTTCTGTCTAGTTTTCATGTGAAGATATTTCGTATTCCACCATACGCAACAAAGTGCTCCATATGAACACTTGCAGATTCTACAAAAAGAGTGTTTCAATACTTGTCTATCAATAGAAAGTTTCAACACCGTGAGTCGAAGGCACACTTCAGAAAGAAGTTTCTAGGAATGCTTCTGTCTAGTTTTAAATTGAAGATATTTCCTTTTCCACCATAGGCCTCAATGCGCTCCAAATGAACACTTGCAGATTCTGCAAAAAGAGTGTTTCAAAACTGCTCTATCCAAAGAAATATTCTACTGTGTGAGTTGAATGCAAACATCACAAAGCAGTTTCAGAGAATTTTTCTGTCTAGTTTTTAGGTGAAGAAATTCCCGTTTCCAATGATGGTCTCGAAAATCTCCCAATATTCACTTGAACATTCTGCAGAAAGACTGTTTCAAATCTGCTCTATCAATAGGAAGTTTCAAGACTGTGAGTTGAATGCACACATCATAAATAAGTTTCTGAGAATGCTTCTTTCTAGTGAAGATATTTACTTTTGTACCATAGGCCTCAAAGCGCTGCGTATGAACACTTGCAGATTCTACATGATAGTGTTTCCAAACTGCTCTAAAAAGAGAAAGGTTCAACTCTGTGAGTTGAGTGTACCCATGACAAAGCCGTTTCAGAGAATGATTCTGTCTAGTTTGTATGTGAAGAAATTCCCGTTTCCAATGAAGGCCTCAAAGAGCTCCAAATATCCACTTCGAGATTCCGCAAAAACCCTGTTTCAAAACTGCTCTATCAACAGGAAGGGTCAACTGTGTGAGTGGAATGCACACATCAGGAAGAAGTTTCTGAGAACGCTTCTGTGTAGTTTTCATGTGAAGATATTTCGTATTCCACTATAGGGCTAAAAGTGCTCTGATTGAACACTTGACGATTCTACAAAGAGTGTTTCAAAACTGCTGTAGCAAAAGAAAGTTGCAACACTTTGAGTTGAATGCACACATCAGAGAGAAGTTTCAGAGAATGCTTCTGTCTAGTTTTTAGGTGAAGACATTTCCTTTTCCAACCTAGGCCTCAAAGCACTGCGTATGAGCACTTGCAGATTCTACACAATAGTGTTTCAAACCTGCTCTAACAAGAGAAAGATTCAGCTCTGTGAGATGAGTGCACACATCACAAAGTAGTTTCAGAGAATGCTTCTGTCTAATTTGTATGTGAAGAAAGTCCCGTTTCAAACAAAGGCCTCAAAGAGCTCAAAATATCCACTTCCAGATTCTGCAAAAACACTATTTCAAAATTGTTCTATGAAAAGGAAGGTTCAACTTTGTGTTTTGAATGCACACATCAGAAAGAAGTTTCTGAGAATGCTTCTGTCTAGTTTTTATGTGAAGATATTTCCTTTTCCACCATTGGCCTCAAAGCGCTATGTATGAACACTTGCCGATTCTACACAATGGTGTTTCCAAACTGCTCTAACAAGAGAAAGATTCAAATCTGTGAGGTGCGTGCACACATCACAAAGCAGTTTCAGGGAATACTTCTGTCTAGTTTGTATGTGAAGAAAGTCCCGTTTCCAACGAAGACCTCAATTAGCTCCAAATATCCACTTCCAGATCCTGCAAAAACACTGTTTCAAAACTGTTCTCTCAAAAGGAAGGTTCACCTCTGTGAGTTGAATGCATACACCGGAAAGTAGTTTCTGAGAATGCCTCTGTCTAGTTTTAATGTGAAGATATTTCCTTTTCCACCATAGGTCTCAAAGCACTCTGAAAGAACACTTGCAGATTCTGCAAAAAGAGTGTTTCAAAACTGCTTTATCAAAAGAAAAGTTCTACTCTGTGAGTTGAATGCAAGCATCACAAAGTAGTTTCAGAGAATGCTTCTGTCTAGTTTTCAGGTGAAGGAAGTCCCGTTTCCAACGAAGGTCTAAAAGAGCTCCAAAGATTCACTTGCAGACTCTGGAAAAAGACTGTATCAAAACTGTTCTATCAACGGAAAAGTTCAACTCTGTGAGATGAATGCACACATCATAAAGAAGTTTCTGTGAATTCTTCTGTCTAATTTTTATGTGAAGATATTTCCTTTTCAAACATAGGCCTCAAAGCGCTCCAAAAGAACAATTGCATATTTTACACAATAGTGTTTCAAAACTGCTCTAACAAGGGAAAAGTTCATCTCTGTGAGTCGAGGGCACACTTCTCAAAGCAGTTTCAGAGAATGCTTCTGTCTAGTTTATATATGAGGAAATTCCCGTTTCCAACGAAGGCCTCCAGGAGTTCCAAATATCCATTTCCAGATTATGCGAAAACACTCTTTCAAAACTGCTATATGAAAAGGAAGTTTCAAACCTGTGAGTTGAATGCACACATCAGAAAGAATTTTCTTAGACTGCTTCTGCCCAGTTTTAATGTGAAGATATTTCCTTTTCCACCGTAGGCTTCAAAGCGCTCGGAATGAACACTTGCGGATTCTACACAATAGTGTTTCAAAACTGCTCTAACAAGAGAAAGGTTCAACTCTGTGAGTTGAGTACACACATCACAAAGCAGTTTCAGAAAATGCTTCTGTCTAGTTTGTATGTGAAGAAATTCCCGTTTCCAACGTAGGCCTCAAAGAGCTCCAAATATCCACTTCCAGATTCTGCAAAAACACTGTTTCAAAACTGCTGTGTCAACAGGAATGTTCAACTCTGTGAGTTGAATGCACACATCAGATGGGAGTTTCTGAGAATGCTTCTGTCTAGTTTTCATGTGAAGATATTTCGTATTCCACTATAGGGCTCAAAGCGCTCTGAAAGAACACTTGCCGATTCTACAAAGAGTGTTTCAAAAATGTTCTATCAAAAGAAAGGTGCAACTCTGTGAGTTGAATGTAAACATCACAAAGAAGTTTCAGCGAATGCTTCTGCCTAGTTTGTATGTGAGAAAGTTCCCATTTCCGAAGAAGGCCTCAAAGACCTCCAAATATCCCCTTCCAGATTATGCAGGAGACTGTTTCAAAACTGCTCTATCCAAAGGAGGGTTCAACTCTGTGGGTTGAATACACACATCAGAAAGAAGTTCCTGAGAATACTTCCTTCTAGTTTTAATATGAAGATATTTCCTTTTCCAGCATACGCCTCAAAGCGCTCTGAAAGAACAGTTGCAGATTCTGCAAAAAGAGTGTTTCAAAACTGCTTTATCAAAAGAAACGTTCTCCTCTGTGAGTTGAATGCAAACATTACACAGCAGTTTCAGAGAATGCTTCTGTCTAGTTTTTAGGTGAAGAAATTCCCGTTTCCAATGAATGTCTCAAAGAACTCCAAATATTCACTTGCAGATTCTTCAAAAAGTCTGTTTCAAAACAGCTCTATCAATAGGAAGGTTCAACTTTGTGCTTTGAATGCACACATGAGAAAGAAGTTTCTGAGAATGCTTCTGTCTAGTATTAATGTGAAGATATTTACTTTTCCACCATAGGTGTCAAAGCGCTCGGTACAAACACTTGCATATTCTACCCAATAGTGTTTCAAAACTGCTCTAACAAGAGAAAGTTTCACCTCTGTGAGTTGAGGGCGCACATCACAAATCAGGTTAAGAAAATGCTTCTGTCTAGTTTGTATGTGAAGAAATTCCCGTTTCCAACGAAGGCCTCAAAGAACTCCAAATATCCACTTCCAGATTCTGTAAAAACACTGTTTCAAAACTGCTCTATCAACAGGAAGGTCCAACTCTGTGTGTTGATTGCACACATCAGAAAGAAGTTTCCGAGAATCCTTCTGTCTAGTTTTAATGTGAAGATGTTTCCTTTTCCACCACAGGTCTCAAAGCGCGCCAAAAGAACACTTGCAGATTCTGCATAATACACTTTCAAAACTGTTCTAGCAATAGAAATGTTCAACTCTATGAGTTGCATGCACAGATAACAAAGAAGATCCTGAGAATGCTTCTTCCTCGTTTTTATGTGATGATATTTCCTCTTCCACCATAAGCTTCAAAGCGCACGGAATGAACACTTGGATATTCCACAAAAAGAGTGTTCAAAACTGCTCCAGCAACAGAAAGCTTCAACACCGTGGGTTGAATACACGAATGGCAAAACAGTCTCAGAGAATGCTTCTGTCTAGTATTTATACGAAGAAATTCCCGTTTCCAACGAATGCCCCAAAGAGTTCCAAATATCCACTTACAGGTTCTGTAAAAACACTGTTTCAAAACTGCTCTATCAATAGGAAGTTTCAACTCTGTGAATTGAATGGACACATCATAAAGAAGTTTCTGAGAATACTTCTGCCCGATTTTAATGTGAAGATATTTCCTTTTCAACCATAGGGCTCAAAGCTCTCCGAATGAACAATTGCAGATTCTACACAAATGGGTTTCAAAACTGCCCTAAGAAGAGAAAGGTTCAACTCTGTGATTTCAGTGCACAAATCACTAAGCAGTTTCAGAAAATGCTTGAGTATAGTTTATTCGTGAAGAAATTCCCGTTTCCAACGATGGCCTCAAAGAGATCCAAATATCCACTTCAAAATTCTGCAAAAACACTCTTTCAAAACTCCACTATGAAAAGGAAAGTTCAACCCTTTGACTTGAATGCACACATCAGAAAGAAGTTTCTGAGAATGCTTCTGCCCAGCTTTAATGTGAAGATGTTTCCTTTTCCACAGTAGGCCCCAAAGCACTCCGAATGAACATTTGGAGATTCTACACAATAGTGATTCAAAACTGCTCTAAAAAGAGAAACGTTCAACTCTGTGAGTTTAGTGCACACATCACAAAGCAGTTTCATAGAATGCTTCTGTCTAGTTTGTATGTGATGAAAGTCCCCTTTCCAACGAAGGCCTCAAAGAGCTCCACATATCCACTTTCAGATTCTGCAAAAACACTGTTTCAAAACTGCTCTATCAAAAGGAAGGTTCCAATCTGTGAGTTGAATGCACACATGAGAAAGAAGTTTCTGAGAATGCTTCTGTCTAGTTTTAATGTGAGGATATTTCCTTTTCTACCATTGGCCTCAAAGCGCTCCAAAAGAACAACTGCAGATTCTGCAGAAAGTGTGTTTCAAAACTGCTCTATCAAAAGAAATGTTCTACTCTTGAGCTGAATGCAAACATCACAAAGCAGTTTCGGAGAATGCTTCTGTCTAGTTTTTAGGTGAAGAATTTCCCGTTTCCAGTGAAGGTATCGAAGAGCTCCAAATATTCACTTGCAGATTCTGCAAAAAGACTGTTTCAAATCTGCTCTATGAAAAGGAAGATTCAACCCTCTGAGTTGAATGCACACATTATAAAGTAGTTTCTGAGAATGCTTCTGCCCAGTTTTAATGTGAAGATATTTCCTTTTCCAGCATAGGCCTCAAAGCGCACCGAATCAACACTTGCATATCCCACAAAAGGAGTGTTTAGAAACTGCTCCAGCAACAGAAAGGTTCAACTCTGTGAGCTGAATGCACACATGACAAAGCAGTTTCAGAGAATGCTTCCGTCTAGTTTTAAGGAGAATAAATTCCCTTTTCCAACGAATGCCTCAAACAGTTCCAAATATCCCCTCACAGATTCTATAAAAGCACTGTTTCGAAACTGCTCTATCAAAAGCAAGGTTCAACACTGTGAGTTGAATGCACACATCTTAAAGAAATTTCGGATAATGATTCTGTCTAGATTTTTTGTGAAGATATTCCCGTTTCCATTGAAAGCCTCAATGAGCTTCAAAAATCCACTTGCAGATACTGCAAAAACACTCTTTCAAAACTGCTCTATAAATAGAAAGGTTAAACTCTGTGAGTTGAATGCACACATCATAAAGCAGTTTCTGAGAATGCTGCTGCCCAGTTTTAATGTGAAGATATTTCATTTTCCACCATAGGCCTCAAAGCGCACCAAATGAACACTTGCGGATTCTACACAACAGTGTTTCAAAACTGATCTAACAAGAGAAAGTTTCAACTCTGTGAGTTGAGTGCACACATCACAAAGCAGTTTCAGAAAATGCTTCTGTCTAGTTTGTATGTGAAGAAATTGCCGTTTCAAACGAAGGCCTCAAAGAGCTCCAAGTATCCACTTGCAGATTCTGCAAAATCACAGTTTCATAACGGCCCTATCAAAAGGAATGTTTAACCCTGTGAGTTGAATGCCCACATCTCAAAACAGTTTCTGAGCATGCTTCTGTCTAGTTTTCATGTGAAGAAAATTCCTTTTCCACCATAGGCCTCAAAGCGCTCCTAATGAACAGGTGCAGATTCTAAACAACAGTGTTTCAACATAGCTCTAGCAAGAGAAAGGCTCATGTCTGTGATTTGAGTGCACACATCACAAAGAAGTTTCAGAAAATGCTTTTGCTAGTTTGTACGTGAAGAAATTCCCGTTTCCAACAAAGGCCTCAAGGAGCTCAAAATATCCACTTGCAGATTCTGCAAACACAGTTTCATAACTGCCCTATCAAAAGCAATGTTCAGCCCTGTGAGTCGAATGCACACTTCTTATATCAGTTTCTGAGAATGCTTCTGTCTCGTTTTCTTCTGAAGATATTTCGTATTACAATATAGGGATAAAAGTGATCTGAAAGAACAGTTGCTGAGTATAAAAAAGAGTGTTTGAAATCTGCTCTACCAAAAGAAAATTGCAACTGTGTGAGTTGAATGAAAACATCACAAAGCAGTTTCAGAGAATGCTTCTGTCCAGTTTTTATGTGAAGACAGTCCCTTTTCCAAAGAAGTCCCCAAAGGGCTCAAAATATCCACTTGCAGATTCTACAAAAAGACTGTTTGAAAACTGCTCTATCAAAAGGAAAGTTCAACTCTGTGTGTTGAATGCACACATCCAAAAGAAGTTTCTGAGGATGCTTCTGTCTAGTTTTTATGTGAAGATATTTCCTTTTCCAACATAGGCCTCAAAGTGCTCTGAATGAGCAGTTGCGGATTCTCAAAAATAGTGTTTCAAAACTGCACTAACAAAAGAAACGTTCAACTCTGTGAGTTGAGTGCACATATCACAAAGCAGTTTCAGAGAATGCTTCTGTCTAGTTTGTAAGCAAAGAAATTCCCGTTTCCAACGAAGGCCTAAAACAGCTCCAAATATCCACTTCCAGATTTTGCAAAAACACTGTTACAAGACTGCTCTATCAAAAGCAATGTTCAACTCTGTGAGTTGAATGCACACATCTTAAAGAAGTTTCTGAGAATACTTCTGTCTAGATTTTATGTGAAGATATTGCTGTTTCCAAAGAAAGCCTCAAAGAGCTCCCAAAATCCACTAGCAGATATTGCAAAAAGACTGTCTCGAAGTGCTCTATCAATAGGAATGTTCAACACTGTGAGTTGAATGCACAGATCACAAAGCAGTTTCAGAGAATGCTTCTGTCTCGTTTGTATGTGAAGAAGTTCCCATTTCCAAAGAATGCCTAAAAGAACTCGAAATATCCACTGGCAGATTATACAAGGGACTGTTTCAAATCTGCCCTATCCAAAGGAAGTTTCAACTCTGTGTGTGGAATGCACACATCTTACAGAAGTTTCTGAGAATGCCTCTGTCTAATTTTTATATGAAGAAAGTCCCATTTCCAAAGAAGACCTCAATGAGCTCCAAACATCCACTTGCAGATTCTGCACAAAGACTGTTTGAAAACTGCTCTATCGAAAGGAAAGTTCAACTCTGTGAGTTGAATGCACACATCAGAAAGACGTTTCTGAGAATGCTTCTGTCAGGTTTTAATGTGAAGATATTTCCTTTTCCACCATAGGCTTCAAAGCGCTCGGAAAGAACACTTGCAGATTCTGCAAAATGAGTGTTTCAAAACTGCTCTATCAAAAGAAATGTTCTAGTCTGTGAGTTGAATGCAAATATCAAAAAGCAGTTTCAGAGAATCGTTCTGTCTAGTTTTTAGGTGAAGAAATTCCCATTTCCCCCGAAGGTCTCAAAAATCTCCAAACATTCACTTGCTGATTCTGCAAAAAGATTGTTTCAAAACTGCTCTATCAATAGAAATGCTCAATTCCGTGAGTTAAATGAACTCATCCTAAAGAAGTTTCTGAGAATGCTTCTGCCCAGTTTTTATGTGATGACATTTCCTCTTCCACCATAAGACTCAAAGCGTTCCAAATGAACACTTGCACATTCCACAAAAAGAGTATTTCAAAACTACCCCAGCAACAGAAAGGTTCAAATCTGTGAGTTGAATGCACACATCACAAAGAAGTTTCTAAGAATGCTTCTGTATAGTTTTTATGTGAAGATATTTCCTGTTCCACCACAGGCCCCAAAGCGCTCCATTTGAACACTGACAGATTCTACAAAATAGTGTTTCAAAACTGCTCTAACCAGAGAAAGGTTCAACTCTGTGAGTTGAGTGCACACATCACAAAGCAGTTTCATAGAATGCTTCTGTCTATTTTGTATGTGAAGAAATTCCCGTTTCCAAGGAAGGCCTCAAAGAGCTACAATTATCCACTTCCAGATTCTGCAACAACACTGTTTCAAAACTTCTCTATGTAAAGGAAGTTTCAAATCTGTGAGTTGAATGCATACATCAGAAGGAAGTTTCCGAGGATGCTTCTGCTGTGTTTTAATGTGAAGGTATTTCCTTTTCCACCATAGGTCTCAAAGCGCTCCGTATGAACACTTGCAGATTCTACACAATAGTGTTTCAAAACTGCTCTAAAAAGAGAAAGGTTCAATTCTGTGAGTTGAGTGCACACATTACAAAGCAGTTTTAGAAAATTCTTCTGTCTTGTTTGTATGTGAAGAAATTCCCGTTTCCAAAGAAGGCCTCAATGAGCGCCAAATATCCACTTGCAGATTCTGCAAAAACACAGTTTCGTTACTGCCCTATCAAAAGGAATGTTCAACTCTGTAAGATGAATGCACAAATTTTAAATCAGTTTCTCAGAATGCTTCTGTCGACTTTTCATGTGAAGGTATTTCGTATTCCACTATAGGTCTCCAAGCGCTCTGATTGAACATTTGCCGATTCTACAAAAAGAGTGTTTCAAAACTGCTCTGTCAAAAGAAAAGTCCAACTTTGTGAGTTGAATGCAAACATCACAAAGCTGTTTCTGAGAATGCTTCTGTCTAGATTTTACGTGAAGATATTCCCGTTTCCAACGAAGGCCTCAAAGAGCGCCAAAAATCCACTTGCAGGTTCTGCAAAAAGACTGTTTCAAAACTCCTCTATCAATAGGAAGGTTCAGCTCTCTGAGTTGAATGCAAACATCATAAAGAAGTTTCTGAAATAACTTCTGTCCAGTTTTTATGTGAAGATATTTCCTTTTTCACCATAGGCCTCAAAGCACTCCATATGAACACTTGCAGATTCAACACAATAGTGTTTCAAATCTGCTCTAACAACGGAAATGTTCAACCCTGTGGGTTGAGTGCACACGTCACAAAGCAGTTTCAGAGACTGCTTCTGTCTAGTTTGCATGTGAAGAAATTCCTGTTTCCTACAAAGTCCTCAAAGCGCTCCGAAAGAACACTTGCAGATTCTACAAAAAGAGTGTTTCAAAACTGCTCTATCAAAAGAAATGTTCTACTCTGTGAGTTGAATGCAAATATCACAAAGCAGTTTCAGAGAATGTTTCTGTGTGGTTTTTAGGTGAAGAAATTCCCGTTTTCAACAAAGATCACAAAGAGCTCCAAACATTCCCTTGCCGACTCTGCAAACAGACTGTTTCAAACTTGCTCTATCAATAGAAAGGTACAACTCTCTGAGGTGAATGCACATATCATAAAGAAGTTTCTGAGTATGCTTCTGGCCAGTTTTTATCTGATGATATTTCCTCTGCCACCATAAGCCTCAAAGCTTTCAGAATGAACACCTTCACATTGCACAGAAAGAGAGTTTCAAAACTGCTCCAGGAACAGAAAGCTTCAACTCTGTGAGTTGTACGCACACACGACAAATAAGTTTGAAAGACTGCTTCTCTCTAGTTTTTATGTGAGGAAATTCCCGTTTCCAACGAATGCCTCAAAGAGTTCCAAATATCCACTTACAGATTCTGTAAAAACACTGTTTCAATATTGCAGCATCAAAAGCAACGTTCAAATATCTGAGTTGAATGCACACATCTTAAAGGAATTTCTGAGAATGCTTTTGTCTAGATTTTATGTGAAGATATTCCTGTTTCCAAGAAAAGCCTCAAAGAGCTCCAAAAATCCACTTGCAGATCCTTCAAAAAGTCTGTTTCAAAACTGCTCTATCAATACAAGCTTCAACCTCGTGATTTAAATGCACACATCATACAGAAATTTCTGAGAATGCTTCTGCTGTGTTTTAATGTGAAGATATTTCCTTTTCCACCATAGTCCTCAAAGCACTCCGAATGAACACTTGCGGATTCTACACAATAGTGTTTCAAAACTGCTCTAAGAAAAGAAAGTTTCATCTCTGTGAGTTGAGTGCACACATCGCAAAGCAGTTTCAGAAAATGCTTCTGTCTAATGTGTATGTGAAGAGATTCCAGTTTCAAACGGCGGCCTCATAGAACTCCATATATCGACTTGCAGATTCTGCAAAAACAGAGTTTCCTAAGTATCCTATCAAAAGGAATGTTCAACTCTGTGTGTTGAATGCACACAACTTAAATCAGTTTCTCAGAAGGCTTCTGTCTAGTTTTCATGTGAAGATATTTCGCATTCCACCATAGGGCAAAAAGCGCTCTGAATGAACATTTGCCGATTCTACAAAAGGATTGTTTCAAAACTGCTATATCAAAAGAAAGGTGCAATTTTCTGAGTTGGATGCAAACATCACAAAGCAGTTTCAGAGATTGCTTCTGTCTAGTTTCTTTGTGAAGATGTTCCCATTTCCATAGAATGCCTCAAAGAGCTAAAAATATCCACTTGCAGAATATGCAAGAGACTGTTTCAAAACTGCTCTATCCAAAGGAAGGTTGAACCCTGTGAGTTGAATGCACACATCTTTAAGAAATTTCTGAGAATGCTTCTGTCTTGCTTTTATGTGAAGATATTTCCTTTTCCACCATAGGCCTCAAAGCGCTCCGTAAGAACACTTGCAGATTCTACACAATAGTGTTTCAAAACTGCTCGAACAAGGTTCAACTCTGTGATTTGAGTGCACACGTCAGAGAGCAGTATCAGAGAATGCTTCTGTCTAGTTTGTATGTGAAGAAATTCCGGTTTCCAACGAAGGCCTCAAAGAGCTCCAAATATCCACTTCCAGAATCTGCAAAAACACTGTTACAAAACTGCTCTGTCAAAAGGAAGGGTCAACTCTGTGAGTTGAATGCACACATCAGAAAAAAGTTTCTGAGAATGTTTCTGTCTAGTTTTAATGTAAAGATATTTCCTTTTCCACCTTATGCCTCAAAGCACTCTGAAGAAACAATTGCAGATTCTGCAAAAAGAGTGTTTCAAAACCGCTCTATCAAAAGAAATCTTCTACTTTCCGAGTTGAATGCTAACCTCACAAAGAAGTTTCAGAGAATGCTTCTGTCTAGTTTTTAGGTGAAGAAATTCCCGTTTCCAACGAAGGTCTCAAATAGCTCCAAATATTCACTCGCAGATTCTGCAAAAGACTGTCAAAACTGCTCTATCAATAGGAAGGTTCAACTCTGTGAGTTGAATGCACACATCATAAAGTAGTTTCTGAGAATGTTTCTGCCCAGTTTTTATGTGATGATATTTATTCTTGCACCATAAGCCTCAAAGCGCTCCAAAGGAACACCTGCACATTCCACAAAAAGAGTTTTTAAAAACGACTCCAGCAACAGAAAGATTAAACTCTGTGAGTTGAATGCACACATGACAATGGAGTTTCAGAGAATGCTCTGTCTCATTTTCATGCGAAGAAATTCCCATTTCCATCGAATGCCTCAAAGAGTTCCAAATATCCACTTACAGATACTGTAAAAACACTGTTTCAAAACTGTTCCATCAAAACCAAGGTTGAACTCTGTGAGTTGAATGCAGACATCTTAAAGAAATTTCTGAGAATGCTTCTGTGTAGATTTTATGTGAAGATATTCCCGTTACCAACGAAAGACACAGAGAGCTCCAAAAATCCAATTGCAGATTCTGCAAAAACACTCTTTCAAAACTGCTCTATCAATAGGAAGGTTCAATTCTGTGAATTGAATGCACACATCAGAAAGAAGTTTCTGAGAATGCTTCTGTCTAGTTTTTATGTGAAGATATTTCCTTTTCCACCACAGGCCTCAAAGCGCTCCATATGAACACTTGTAGATTCTACACCATAGTGTTTCAAAACTGCTGTAACCAGAGAAACGTTCAACTCTGTGAGATGAGTGCACACATCACAAATTAGTTTCAGAGAATGCTTCTGTCTAGTTTGTATGTGAAGAAATTCCCATTTCCAACGAACGCCTCTAAGAGCTCCAAATATCCACTTCCAGATTCTGCAAAATCACTGTTTCAAACTGCTCTATTAAAAGGAAGTTTCAACCCTGTGATTTGAATGCCCACATCAGAAAGAAGTTTACGAGAATGCTTCTGCCCAGTTTTAATGTGAAGATATTTCCTTTTCCAACATAGGCCTCAAAGCGCTCTGAATGAACAGTTGCAGATTCAACACAATAGTGTTTCAAAACTGCTCTAACAAGAGAAAGGTTCAACTCTGCGAGCTGAGTGCAAACATCATGAAGCAGTTTCAGGAAACGCTTCTGTCTAGTTTGTATGTGAAGAAATTCCCATTTCCAACGAAGGCCTCCAAGAGCTCCAAATATCCACTTGCAGATTCTGCAAAAACACAGTTTCGTAACTGCCCTATCAAAAGGAATGTTCAACTCCGTGAGTTGAATGCACACATCTTAAATCAGTTTCTGAGAATGCTTCTGTCTAGTTTTCATGTGAAGATATTTCATATTCCACTATAGGGCTCAAAGTGCTCGGAATGAACACTTTCCGATTCAACAAAAAGAGTGTTTCAAAACTGCTCTATCAAAAGACATGTGTAGCTCTGTTAGTTGAATGCAAATTTCACAAAGCAGTCGCAGAGAATGCTTCTGTCTAGAATTTATGTGAAGATATTCCCGTTTCCAACGAAAGCCTCAAATCGCGCCAAAAATCCACTTGCAGATTCTGCAAAAAGACTGTTTCAAAACTGCTCCAGCAAGAGAAAGTTTCAACTCTGTGAGTTGAATGCACACTTGACAAAGAAGTTTCAGAGAATGCTTCTATCTAGTTTTTTTGTAAAGATATTCCCGTTTCCCAACAGGTGCTGGAGAGGATGTGGGGAAATAGAAACACTTTTACACTGTTGGTGGGACTGTGAACTTGTTCAACCCTTGTGGAAGTCAGTGTGGCGATTCCTCAGGGATCTAGAACTTGAAATTCCATTTGACCCAGCCATCCCATTACTGGGTATATACCCAAAGGACTATAAATCATGCTGCTATAAACACACATGCACACGTATGTTTATTGCACCAGTATTCACAATAGCAAAGACTTGGAACCAACCCAAATGTCCAGCAATGATAGACTGGATTAAGAAAATGTGGCACATATACACCATGGAATACTATGCAGCCATAAAAAATGATGAGTTCATGTCCTTTGTAGGGACATGGATGAAATTGGAAATCATCATTCTCAGTAAACTATCGAAAGAACAAAAAAGCAAACACAGCATATTGTCACTCATAGGTGGGAATTGAACAATGAGAACACATGGACACAGGAAGGGGAACATCACACTTCGGGGACTGTTGTGGGGTGGGGGGAGGGGGGAGGGATAGCATTGGGAGATATACCTAATGCTAAATGACGAGTTAGTGGGTGCAGCGCACCAGCATGGCACATGTATACATATGTAACTTACCTGCATTTTGCGCACATGTACCATAGAGCCTAAAGTATAATAATAATAATAATAATAAAAAGAAAAAAAAGACAAAGTAGTTAATACTTTTACAAATAGTAAAAAAGAAAAAAAAAAAAAAGAAATTCCCGTTTCCAATGAATGCCTCAAAGAGTTCCAAATATCCAGTTACAGATTCCGTAAAAACACTGTTTCTATTGTATCAAAAGCAAGATTCAACAATGTGAGTTGAATGCACACATCTTAAAGAAATTTCTGAGAATACTTCTGTCTAGATTTTATGTGAAGATATTGCCGTTTCCAACGAAATCCTCGAAGACCTCCAAAAATCCACTTGCAGATTCTGCAAAAAGACTGTATCAAAAGTGCTCTATCAATAGGAAGGTTCAACTCTGTGAGTTGAATGCACACATCTAAAGGAAGGTTCTGAGAATGCTTCTGTCTAGTTTTTATGAGAAGATATTTCCTTTTCCACCTCAAGCCACAAAGCGCTCCGTATGATTACCTGCAGGTCCTACACAATAGTGTTTCAAATCTGCTGTAACAAAAGAAACGTTCAACTATGTGAGTTGTGTGTACACATCACAAAGCAGTTTCAGAGAAGCCTTCTGTCTTTTTTCTATGTGAAGAAATTCCCGTTTCCAACGAAGGCCTCAAAGAGCTCCAAATATCCACTTCCAGATTCGGCAAAAATCTCTTTCAAAACTGCTGTATCAAAGGGAAGGTTCAACTGTGTGAGTGGAATGCACGCATCAGAAAGAAGTTTCTGAGAATACTTCTGCCCAGTTTTTATGTGAAGATATTTCCTTTTCCACCATAGGCCTCAAAGAGCTTCATATGAACACTTGCAGATTCTACACAATAGAGTTTCAAAAGTGCGCTAACAAGAGAAAGATTCAACTCTGTGAGTTAAATGCACACGTCACAAAGCAGGTTCAGAGAATTCTTCTGTCTTTTTTGTATGTGAAGAAGTTCTGATTTCCAAAGAAGGCCTCAAAGAGCTCCAAATATCCACTTGCAGATTCTGCAAGACACTGTTTCAAAACTACTCTATCCAAAGGAAGGTTCAACTCCGTGAGTTGAATGCACACATCTTAAAGAAGTTTCTGAGAATGTTTCTGTCTAGTTTTTATGTAAAGATATTTCCTTTTCCACCATAGGCCACAAAGCACTCCAAAGGAACACTTGCAGATACCGCAAAAAGAGTGTTTCAAAACTGCTCTGTCAGAAGAAATGTTCTACACATTGAGTTGAATGCCAGCGTCACAAACCATTTTCAGAGAATGCTTCTATCTAGTTTTTAGGTGAAGAAATTCAAGTTTCCAACGAAGGTCTCGAAGGTGTCCAAATATTTACTAGCAGATGGTTCAAAAAGACTGTTTCAAAACAGCTCTATCAAAAGAAAAGTTCAGCTCTTTGAGATGAAGACACACATCATAAAGAAGTTTCTGAGAATGCTTCTGCCCAGTTTTTATGTGATGATTTTTCCATTTCCTCCATATGCCTCAAAGTGCTCCGAATGAACACTTGCACATTCCATAAAAGGAGTTTTTCAAAACTGCTCCAGCAACAGAAAGGTTCAACTCTGTGTGTTGAATGCACACATGATAAAGCAGTTTCAGAGAATGCTTCTGTCTAGTTTTTATGTGAAGATATTTCTTTTTCCACCACAGGCCTCAAAGCGCTCCGAATGAACAGTTGCAAATTCTACACTGTAGTGTTTCAAACTGCTCTAAGAAGACGAAGGTTCTAATCGGTGGGTTGAGTGCACATATCACAAATCAGTTTCAGAAAATTCTTCTGTCTAGTTTGTATGTCAAGAAATGCCTGTATCAAAGGAAGGCCTCAAACAGCTCCAAATATCCACTTGCAGATTCTAATAAAACACTCTTTCATAACTGCCTTATCAAAAGGAATGTTCAACCCTGCGAGTGGAATGCAGACATCTTAAATCAGTTTCTCAGAATGCTTCTGTCTAGTTTTCTTGTGAAGGTATTTCGTATTCCAATATAGCGCTCAAAGCACTCTGAAAGAACACTTGTCGATTCTACAAAGTGAGTGTTTCAAACCTGCTCTATCAAAGGAAATGTACAACTCTGTGAGTTGAATGCAAACATCACAAAGCAGTTTCAGAGAATGCTTCTGTCTAGATTTTATATGAAGAAACTCTCGTTTCCAAAGAAGGTCTCAAAGAGCTCCAAATAACCACTTGCAGATACTGCAAAAAGACCGTTTCAAAACTGCTCTATAAAAAAGGAAGATTAAGCTCTGTGAGTTGAATGCACACATCAGAAAGAAATTTCTGAGAAAGCTTCAGTCTAGTTTTATGTGAAGCTATTTCCTTTTACACCATAGGCCTTAAAGAGCTCCGAATGAACAGTTGCAGATTCTACACAATACTCTTTCAAAACTGCTCTAACAAAAGAAAGGTTCCACTCTGTGAGTTGAATGCACACATCACAAAGCAGTTTCAGATAATGCATCTGTATAGTTTGTATGTGAGGAAGATCCCATTTCCAAAGAAGGCCTCAAAGATCTCCAAATATCCACTTGCAGATTATGCAAGAGACTGTTTCAAAACTGTTCTATCCAAAGGAAGGTTCAATGCTGTGAGTTGAATGCACACATCTTACAGACGTTTCTGAAAATACTTCTGTCTAGTTTTGATGTGAAAGTATTTCCTTTTCTACCATAGGCCTCAAAGTGCTCCGAATGAACAGTTGCAGACTTTACACAATAGTGTTTCAAAACTGCTCTCACAAGAGAAAGGTTCAACTCTGTGAGTTGAGTGCACACATCACAAAGCAGTTTCAGAAAATGCTTCTGCCAGTTTGCATGTGGAGAAATTCCCCTTTCAAACAAAGGCCTCAAAGAGCTCGAAATATGCACTTGCAGATTCTGCAAAGCACAGTTTCATGACTGCCCTATCAAAAGTAATGTTCAAACCTGTGAGTTGAATGCACACATATTAAATCAGTTTCTGAGAATGCTTCTGTCTAGTTTTCTTGTGAAGATACTTCATATTCCAATATAGGGCTCATAGCACTCTGTACGAACACTTGCTTATTCTAAAAAAGAGTGTTTCAAAACTGCTCTTTCAAAAGAAAGGTGCAACTGTGTGAGTTGAAAGTAAACATCACAAAGCAGTTTCAGAGAATGCTTCCATCTCGTTTTTATGTGAAGAAAGTCCCGTTTCCAAAGGCCTCAAAGAGCACCAAATATCCACTTGCAGATACTGCAAAAAGACTGTTTGAAAACTGCTCTATCAAAAGGAAGTTTCAGCTCTTTGAGTTGAATGCAAACATCCGAAAGAAGTTTCTGAGAACCCTTCTGTCTACTTTTTATGTGAAGATATTTCCTATTCCACCGTAGGCCTCAAAGCGCTCTGAATGAGCAGTTGCAGATTCTACACAATAGTGTTTCAACACTGCTCTAACAAGAGAAAGGTTCAATTCTGTGAGATGAATGCAGACATCACAAACATTTTTCAAAGAATGGGTCTGTCTAGTTTGTATGTAAAGAAATTCCCATTTCTAAAGAAGGCCTCAAACACCTCAAATTATTCACTTGCAGATTATGCAAGACACTGTTTCAAAACTGCTCTGTCGAAAAGAAGTTTCAACACTGTGAGTTGAATGCACACATCATAAAGAAGTTTCTGAGAATGCTTCTGCCCGGTTTTTATGTGATCATATTTCCTCTTCCACCATAAGCCTCTAAGCACTCCAAATTAACACTTGCACATTCCACTAAAAGAGTGTTTCAAAACTGCTCCAGCAAGAGAAATCTTCAACTCTGTGAGTTGAATGCACACTTGACAAAGCAGTTTCAGAGAATGCTTCTGTCTAGTTTTTATGTGAAGAAATTCCCGTTTCCAACTAAAGCCTCAAAGAGTTCCAAATATCCATCTACAGATTCTTTTAAAACACTGTTTCAAAGCTGCCCTATCAACAGCAAGGTTGAAATCTGTGAGTTGAATGCACACATCTTAAAGAAATTTCTGAGAATACTTCTGTCTAGATTTTATGTGAAGATATTGCCGTTTCCAACGGAAGCCTCAAGGAGCTCCATAAATCCACTTGCATATTTTGTAAAAATACTCTCAAAAGTGCTCTATCAATAGGAAGCTTCAACTCTGTGAGTTGAATGCACACATCAGAAGGAAGTTTCTGGGAATGCTTCTGCCCAGTTTTAATGTGAAGATACTTTCTTTTCCACCTTAGGCCTCAAAGCGCTCCGTATGAACACTTGAAGATTTTACAGAAGAGTGTTTCAAAACTGCCCTAACAAGAGCAAGGTTCAACTCTGTGAGTTGAGTGCACACATCACAAAGCAGTTTCAGGAAATGCTTCTGTCTAGTTTGTATGTGAAGAAATTCCCGTTTCCAACGAAGGCCTTAAAGAGCTCCAAATATCCACTTACAGATTCTGCAAAAACACAGTTTCATAACTGCCCTATCTAAAGGAATTTTCAAGCCTGTGAGCTGAATGCACACATCTTAAATCAGTTTCTGAGAATGCTTCTGTCTAGTTTTCATGTGAAGATATTTCGTATTCCACTACAGGGCTCAAAGCGCTCAGAATGAACACTAGCCGATCCTAAAAAAAGAATGTATCAAAACAGCTCTATCAAAAGAAAGATGCAAATCTGTGAGTTGAATGCAAACATCACAAAGTAGTTTCAGAGAATGCTTCTCTCTAGTTTTTATGTGAAGAAAGTCCCGTTTCCAAACAAGGCCTCAAGGAGCTCCAAATATTCCTTTGCAGATCCTGCAAAAAGACTGTATCAAAACTGCCCTATCAAAGGCAATGTTCAACTCTGTGTGTTCAATGCACACATCAGAGAGAAGTTTCTGAGACTGCTTCAGTCTTGTTTCTATATGAAGCTATTTCCTTTTCCACAACAGACATCAAAGCGCACCGTATGAACACTTGCAGATTCTACAAAAAGTGTTTCAAAACTGCTCAATCAATAGAAAGGTTCAACACTACGAGTTGAAGGCACACATCATAAGGAAGTTTCTGAGAAAGCTTCTGCCCAGTTTTTATGTGATGATATTTCCTCTTACACCATAAGCCTCAAAGCAATCCGAATGAACACTTGCACATTCCATAAAAAGAGTGTGTCAAAACAGCTCCAGCAACAGAAAGGTTCAACTCTGTGAGTAGAATGCACACTTGACAAAACAGTTTCAGGAAATGCTTCTGTCTAGTTTTTATGTGAAGAAAATCCCGTTTCCAACGAATTCCTCAAAGAGCTCCAAATATCCCCTTACAGATTCTGAAAATACAATATTTCAAATCTGCTCTATCAAAAGCAAGGTTCAACTATGTGAGTTGAATGCACACATCTTAAAGAAATTTCTCACAATGCCTCTGTCTAGATTTTAAATGAAGATATTTCAGTTTCCAATGAAAGCCTCAAAGAGCTCCAAAAATCCACTTTCAGATTCTGCAAAAAGACTGTTTCAAAACTGCTCTATCAATAGAAGGTTCAACTCTGTGAGTTGGAGGAAAACATCATAAAGAAGTTCCTGAGAATGATTCTGTCTAGTTTTTATGTGAAGACATTTCCTTTTCCACCATAGGCCTCAAAACGCTCTGAAAGAACACTTGCAGATTCTGCAAAAAGAGTGTTTCAAAACTGCTCTTTCAAAAGAAATGTTCTACTCTGTGAGTTGAATGAAAACATCACAAAGTAGTTTCAGAGAATTCTTCTGTCTAGTTTTTAGGTGAAAAAATTCCCATTTCCAAAGAAGGTCTCAAAGAGCTCCAAGTATTTTCTTGCAGATTCTGCAAAAAGACTCTTTCAAAAATGCTCTAACAATAGGAAGGTTCAAATCTGTGAGTTGAATGCACACATCATAAAGAAGTTTCTGAGAATGTTTCTGTCTATTTGTTAAGTGAAGATATTTCCTTTTCCACCATAGGCATCAAAGCTCTCCGTATGAACACTTGCAGACCCTACACAAAAGTTTTTCAAAACTGCTCTAACAAAAGAAAGGTTCAACTCTGTGAGTTGAGTGCACACATGACAAAGCAGTTTCAGAGAAGGCTTCTGTCTAGTTTGTATGTGAAGAAATTCCCGTTTCCAATGAAGGCCTCAAAGAGCTCCAAATATCCATTTCCTTATTCCACAAAAACACTGTTTCAAAACTGCTGCATCAAAAGGAATATTCAAGTCCGTGAGTGGAATGCACATTTCTCAAAGAAGTTTCTGCGAATGCTTCTGTCTAGTTTTCAAGTGAAGATATTTCGTATTTAACTACAGGGCTCAAAGCGCTCTGAATGAACAATAGCCGATACTATAAAAAGAGTGTTTCAAACCTGCTCTATCAAAAGAAATGTGCAACTCTGTGAGTTGAATGGAAACATCACAAAGTAGTTTCAGAGAATGCTTCTGTCTAGTATTTATGTGAAGAAAGTCCGGTTTTCAAAGAAGGCCTCAAAGAGCTCCAAATATCAACATGCAGATTCTGCAAAAAGACTGTATCAAAATTCCCCTCTCAAAAGGAAAGTTCAACTCTGTGAGTTGAATGCACACACCAGAAAGAAGTTTCTGAGACTGCTTCAGTCTTGTTTTTATGTGAAGGTATTTCCTTTTCAACCACAGGCATCAAAGTGCTCCGTAGGAATACTTGCAGATTCTACAAAAAGAGTGTCTCAAAACTGCTCTACCAATAGAAAGGTTCAACACTGTGAGTTGAATGCACACATCATAAAGAAGTTTCTGAGAATGGTTCTGCCCATTTATTATTTGAAGATATTTCCTCTTCCACCGTAAGCCTCAAAGCACTCCAAATGAACACTTGCACATTCCACAAAAAGAGTTTGTCAAAACTGCTCCAGCAACAGAAAGGTTCATCTCTGTGAGTTGAATGCACACATGACCAAGCAGTTTCCAGGAATTCTTCTGTCTAGTTTTTATGTGAAGAAATCCCCGTTTCCAACGAATGCCTCAAAGGGTTTCAAATATCCACTTACAGATACTGTAAAAACACTGTTTCAAATCTGCTCTTTCAAAAGCAAGTTTCAACCCTGTGAGTTGAATGCACACATCTTAAAGAAATTTCTGATAATGATTCTGTCTAGATTTTAAGTGAAGATATTCCCGTTTCCAACGAAAGCTTCAAAGAGCTCCAAAAATCCACCTGCAGATTCCATAAAAAGACTGTTTGAAAACTGCTCTACCAATACATGGTTCAAATCTGTCAGTTGAATGAACACATCATAAAGAAGTTTCTGAGAATGCTTCTGTCTAGTTTTTATGTGAAGACATTTCCTTTTCAAACAAAAGTCTCAAAGAACCCCAAACATTCACTTGCAGATTCTGCAAAAAGACTATCAAAACTGCTCTATCTATAAAAGGTTCAAATCTGTGAGGTGAATGCGCACATCAGAAAGGAGTTTCTGAGAAAGCTTCTCTCCAGTTTTTATGTGAAGTTATTTCCTTTTCAACCATAGGCCTGAAAGTGCTCCACATGAACACTTGCAGATCCTACACAATAATGTTTCTAAACTGCTCTCACAAGAGAAAGTTTCAACTCTGTGTATTCATTGCGCACATTACAAAGCAGTTTCAGAGAATGCTTCTGTCTAATGTGTATGTGAAGAAATTCCCGTTTCCAACGAAGGCCTCAAAGAGCTCCAAATATCCACTTCCAGATTCTGCAAAAACACGGTTTCAAAATTGCTCTATCAACAAGAAGTTTCAACTGTGTGAGATGAATGCACACATCAGAAAGAAGTTTCTGAGAATGCTTCTGCCTAATTTTAATGTGAAGATATTTCCTTTTCCACCATAGGCCTCAAAGCTCTCTGAAAGAACAATTGTAAATTCTGCAAAAACAGTGTTTCAAAACTGCTCTAACAAGAGGAAGGTACATCTTTGTGAGTAGAATGCACACATGAAAAAGAATTTTCTGAAAATGCTTCTGTCTAGTTTTAATATGAAGATATTTCCTTTTCCACCATGGGCCTCAAAGCGCTCCGAAAGAACACTTGCAGAATCTGCAAAAGAGTGGTTCAAAACTGCTCTATCAAAAGAAATGTTATATTCTGTGAGTTGAATGCAAACTTCACAAAGCAGTTTCAGAGAATGCTTCTGTCTAGTTTTTAGGTGAAGAATTTCCCTTTTCCAACGAAGGTCTCAAAGAGCTGCAAATATTCTCTTGCAAATTGTGTAAAAAAACTGTTTCAAAACTGCTCTACCAATAGAAAGGTTCAACTCTTTAAGTTGAATGCTCACATCATAAAGAAATTTCTGAGAATGTTTCTGCCCAGTTTTTATGTGATGATATTTCCTCTTCCACCATAAGCCTCAAAACGCTCCGAATGAATACTTGTACATTCCATAAAAGGAGTGTTTCAAAACTGCTCCAGCAACAGAAAGCTTCAACTTTGTGTGTTGAATGCACACATGACAGATCAGTTTCAGAGAATGCTTCTGTGTACTTTGTATGTGAAGAAAATACCATTTCCAACGAATGCCTCAAAGAGCTCCAAATAACCACTTACAGATTCTGTAAAAATACCATTGCAAAACTGCTCTACCAAAACCAAGGTTCAACTCTGTGAATTGAATGCACACACTTTTGAGAAATTTTTGAGAATGCTTCTGTCTAGATTTTATGTGAAGTTATTCCCGTTTCCAACGAAAGCCTCAGACTTCCAAAAATCCACTTGCAGATCCTGCAAAAAGACTGTTTCAAAACTGCTCTAACAATAGGAAGGTTCAATTCTGTGAGTTGAATGAACACATCAAAAAGAAGTTTCTGAGAATGCTTCTGCCCAGTTGTAATGTGAAGATATTTCCGTTTCGAAAATAGACCTCAAAGCGCTCCGAATGTACGCTTCGAAATTCTACACAAAAGTGTTTCAAAACTTCTCTAACAAGAGAAAGGTTCAACCCTGTGAGATGAGTGCAGAAATCAGAAACCAGTGTCAGAAAATGCGTCTGTCTAGTTTGTATGTGAAGAAATTCCCGTTTCCAATGAAGGCCGCAAAGAGCTCCAAATATCTTACAGATATTTTTGCAGATTCTGTAAAAACACAGTTTCATATCTGCACTATCAAAACTAATGTTCAATTCTGTGAGTAGAATGCAAACACCATAAATCAGTTTCTGAGAATGCTTCTGTCTAGTTTTTAGGTGAAGACATTTCCTTTTCCACCTTACGCCTGAAAGCACTACGTATGAACACATGAATATTCTACACAATACTGTTTCAAAACTTTTCTAACAAAAGAAAGGTTCATCTCTGTGAATTGAGTGCACACATCACAAAGCAGTTTCAGAGAATGCTTCTGTCTGGTTTGTACGTGAAGAAATTCCTGTTTCCAACAAAGGCCTCAAAGACCTACCAATATGCACTTCCAGAAACTTCAAAACCACTGCTTCTAAACTGCTCTATCTAAAGGAAGGTTCATCTCTGTGAGTTGAATGCACACATCAGAAAAAAGTTTCTGAGAATGCTTCTGTCTAGTTTTAATGTGAAGACATTTCGTTTTCCACCTTAGGCCTTAAACTGCTCCGAAAGAACACTTGCAGATTCTACACAATAGTGTTTCAAAACTGCTCTAACTAGAGAAAGGTTCAACTCTGTGAGTTGAATGCACACATCACAAAGCAGTTTCAGAGAATGCTTCTGTCTGGTTTGTATGTGAAGAAGTTCTCATTTCCAAAGATGTCTTCATATTGCTCCAAATATCCACTTGCAGATTATGCAAGAGACTGTTTCAAAACTGCTCTATCCAAAGGAAGGTTGAACTCTGTGAGTTGAAAGAACAGATCAGAAAGAAGTTTCTGAGAATGCTTCTGTCTAGCTTTAATGTAAGTATATTTCCTTTTCCATCATAGGCCTCAAAGCGCTCCGTATGAACACTTGCATATTCTACACAATAGTGTTTCCAAACTACTCTAACAATAGAAAGGTTCAACTCTGTGAGTTGAGTGCACACGTCACAAAGCAGTTTCAGAGAACGCTTCTGTCTAGTTTGTATGTAAAGAAATTCCCGTTTCCAACGAAGGCCTCAAAGGCTCCAAATATCCACTTCCAGATTCCGCAAAAACACTGTTTCAAAACTGCTTTATCAACAGGAAGGTTCAACTCTGTGAGTGGAATGCACACATCAGAAAGAAGTTCCTGAGAATGCTTCTGTCTAGTTTTAATGTGAAGATATATCCTTTTCCACAATAGACCTTAAAGCACTCCGAATAAACAGTTGCAGATTCTGCAAAAAGAGTGTTTCAAAACTGCTCTATCAAAAGAAATGTTCTACTCAGTGAGTTGAATGCAAACATCACAAATCAGTTTCAGAGAATGCTTCTGTCTAGTTTTTAGGTAAAGAAATTCCCGTTTCCAACGAAGGTCTGGAAGAGCTCCAAATATTCACTTGCAGATCCTGCAAAAAGACTGTTTCAAAACTGCTCTATCAATAGGAAGGTTCAACCCTGTGCATTGAATGCACCCATGAGAAAGAAGTTTCTGAGAATGCTTCTGTATAGTTTTAATTTGAAGATATTTCCTTTTCCACCATAGGTCTCAAAGCACTCCATACAAACACTTGCAGATTCTACACAATAGTGTTTCAAAACTGCTGTAACAAGAGAAAGGTTCAACTCTGTGATATGAGTTCACACATCACAAAGCAATGTCAGAAAATGCTTCTGTCTAGTTTGTATATGAAGAAATTCCCGTTTCCTACGAAGGCCTCAAAAAGCTCAAAATATCCACTTGCAGATTCTGCAAAAATACAGTTTCTTAACTACCCTATCTAAAGGAATGTTCAACTCCCTGAGTTGAATACACACACCTTAAATCAGTTTCTGAGAATGCTTCTGTGTAGTTTTCTTATGAAAATATTTCATATTCCAATACAGGGCTCCAAGCGCTCTGAATGAACACTTGCCGATTCTACAAAAAGAGTTTTTCAAAACTGCTCTATCAACAGAAAGGTGCAACTCTGTGAGTTGAATGCAAACATCACAAAGCAGTTTCAGAGAATACTTCTGTCTAGTTTGTATGTGAAGAAATTCCCGTTTCCAACGAAGGCCCCAAAGAGCTCCAAATATCCAATTCCAGATTCTGCAAAAACACTGTTTGAAAACTGCTCTATTCAAAGGAAGTTTCAACTTTGTGAGTTGAATGAACACATCTTAAAGCAGTTTCTGAGAATGCTTCTTTCTTGTTTTTATGTGAAGACATTTCCTTTACCAAAATAAGCCTCAAAGTGCTCCATATGAATACTTGACGATTCTACACAATAGTGTTTCAAAACTGCTCTAACAAGAGAAAGGTTCAACTCTGTAAGTTGAGAGCACACATCACAAAGCAGTTTCAGAGAATGTTTCTCTCTAGTGTGTATGTGAAGAAATACTCTTTTCCATCAAAGGCCGCAAACAGCTCCAAATATCCACTTTCAGATTCTGCAAAAACACTGTTTCAAAACTGCTCTATAAACAGGAAGGTTCATTTCTGTGAGTTCAATGCACACATCAGAAAGAAGTATCTGAGAATGCTTCCGTCTAATTTTAATGTGAAAATATTTCCTTTTCCACAATAGGCCACAATGTTCTCCGAAAGAATACTGGAAGATTCTGCAAAAAGAGTGTTTCAAAACTGCTCTATCAAAAGAAATGTTCTACTCTGTGAGTTGAATGGAAACATGACAAAGCAGATTCGGAGAATGCTTCTGTCTAGTTTTTAGGTGAAGAAATTCCCTATTCCAACGAATGTCTCGAAGAGCTCCAAATATTCTCTTGCAGATTTTGCAAAAATACTGTTTCAAAACTGCTCTATCAATAGAAAGGTTCAACTCTGTGAGTTGTACGCACACATCAGAAAGAAGTTTCTGAGAATGCTTCTGTCTAGTTTTAATGTGAAGATATTATCTTTTCCACCATAGGCCTCAAAGCCCTCCGAACGAACACTTGCAGATTCCACACAATACTGTTTCAAAACTGTTCTAACAAGAGAAAGTTTCAACTCTGTGGGTTGAATGCACACATCAAAAAGCAGTTTCAGAGAATGCTTTGGTCTAGTTTTTAGGTGAAGAAATTCCAGTTTACAACGAAGATCTCTAGGAGCTCCAAATATTTTCTTGCAGTTTCTGCAAAATAACTGTTGCAAAACTACTCTATCAGTAGAAAGGTTCAACTCTGTGAGTTGAATGCACACATCATAAAGAAGTTTCGGAAAATGATGCCGCCCAGTTTTTATGTGATGATAGTTCATCTTCCATCATAAGCCTCAAAGCGCTCCGAATGAACACTTGCACATTCCACAAAAAGAGTGTTTCAAAACTGCTCCAGCAACAGAAAGCTTCAACTCTGTGATTTGAATGCACACATGACAAAGCAGTATCGGAGAATGCTTCTGTGTAGTTTTTATGTGAAGAAATTCCCGTTTCCTATGAATGCCTCAAAAACTTCCAGATATCCACTTACAGGTTCTTCAAAAACACTGTTTCAAAGCTTCTCTGTCAAAATCAAGGTTCGAAACTGAGAGTTGAATGCACACATCTTAAAGAAATTTCTGAGAATGCTTCTGTCTAGAATTTATGTGAATATATTCCCGTTTCCAACGAAAGCCTCAAGGAGTGCCAAAAATCCACTTGCAGATTCTGCAAAAAGACTGAAAACTGCTCTATCATCAGGAAGGTTCTCCTCTGTGAGATGTACGCACACATCAGAACGAAGTTTCTGAGAATGCTTCTGTCAAATTTTTAGGTGAAGATATTTCCTTTTCCACCTTAGGCCTCAAAGCACTCCGAATGAACACTTGCAGATTCTACACAATAGTGTTTCAAAACTGCTCTAACAAGAGAAAGGTTCAACTCTGTGAGTTGAATGCACACATCACAAAACTGCTTCAGAGAATGCTTCTGTCTAGTTTGTATGTGAAGAAGTTCTCATTTCCAAAGAAGGCCTCAGATTGCTCCAAATATCCACTTGCAGATTATGCAAGAGAGTGTTTCAAAACTGCTCTATCCAAAGGAAGTTTCAACTCTGTGAGTTGAATGCACACATCAGAAAGAAGTTTCTGAGAATGCTTCTGTCTAGTTTTAATGTGAACGTATTTCCTTTTCCACATTAATTAATGTGAAGATATTTCCAGAAGAATGCTTCTGTCTAGCTTGTATGTGAAGAAATTCCTGTTTCCAATGAATGCCTCAAAGAGCTCCAAATATCCACTTCCAGATTCCGCAAAAACACTGTTTCAAAACTGCTCTATCAACAGGAAGGTTCAACTCTGTGAGTGGAATGCCCACGTTAGAAAGAAGTTTCTGAGAATCCTTCTGTCTAGTTTTAATGTGAAGATATTTCCATTTCCACCATAGGCCTCAAAGCGCTCCGAAAGAACACATGAAGATTCTGCATAAGACACTTTCAAAACTGCTCTAACAATAGAATGGTTCAACTCTGTGAGTTGCTTGCACGCATAACAAAGAAGTTCCTGAGAATGCTTCTGCTCAGTTGTCATGTGATGATATTTCCTCTTCCACCATAAGCCTCAAAGCGCTACGAATGAACACTTGCATATTCCACAAAAATTGTGTTTCAAAACTTCTCCAGCAACAGAAAGTTTCAACTCTGTGAGTTGAATGCACACATGACAAAGCAGTTTCAGAGAATGCTTCTGTGTAGTATTTATGTGAAGAAATTCCCGTTTTCAACGAATGCCTCAAACAGTTCCAAATATCCACTTACAGATTCTGTAAAAACACTGTTTCAAATCTGCTCTATCAAAAGCAAGGTTCAACTCTGCGGGTTGAATGCACACAACTTAAAGAAATTTCTGAGAATGCTTCTGTCAAGATTTTATGTGAAGAATTTCCCATTTCCAAATAAGGCCTTAAATGGCTCCAAATACCCACTTGCAGAATATGCAAGAGACTGTTTCAAAACTGCTCTATGCAAAGGAAGTTTCAACTCTGTGAGTTGAATGCACACATCAGAAAGAAGTTTCTGAACATGTTTCTGTCTAGTTTTTATGTGAAGATAGTTCCTTTTCCACAATAGGCCTGAAAGCGCTACGTATGAACACTTGCAGATTCTACACAACAGTATTTCAAAACTGCTCTAAGAATAGAAAGGTTCAAATCTGTGAATTGAGTGCAGACATGACAAAGCAGTATAAGAGAATGCTTCTGTCTAGTTTGTATGTGAAGAAATTCCCGTTTCCAATGAAGGCCTCAAAGAGCTCCAAATATCCATTTCCAGATTCCACAAAATCACTGTTTCAAACTGCCCTATCAACAGGAAGATTCAACTCTGTGAGTGGAATGCTCACATAAGAAAGATGTTTCTGAGAATGCGTCTGTCTAGTTTTAATGTGAAGATATTTCCTTTTCCATCATAGGCCTCAAACCACTCCGAAAGAACAGTTGCAGATACTGCAAAAAGAGTGTTTCAAAACTGCTCTATGAAAGGAAATGTTCTACTCTGTGAGTTGAATGCAAACATCACAAAGCAGTTTCAGAGATTGCTTCTCTCTAGTTTTTACGTGAAGAAATTCCCGTTTCCAACGAAGGACTCAAAGAGCTCCAGACATTCTCTGGCAGATTCTCCAAAAAGACGGTTTCAAAACTGTTTTTTCAATAGAAAGTTCAACTCTGAGAGTTGAATGCACACATCATAAAGAAGTTTCTTTGAATGCTTCTGCCCAGTTTTTATGTGATGATATTTCTTCTTCCACCATAAGCCTCAAAGCGCTACGAATGAACACTTGTACTTTCCACAAAAGGACTGTTTCAAAACTGCTCCAGCAACAGAAAGCTTCAAATCTGTGTGTTGAATGCACACATGACAAAGCAGTTTCAGAGAATGCTTCTGTCTGCTTTGTATGTGAAGAAATTCCGGTTTCCAATGAATGCCTCAAAGAGTACAAAATATCCACTTACAGATTCTGAAAAAACACTGTTTCAAAACTGCTATATCAAAAGAAAAGTTCAACTCTGTGTGTTGAATGCACATATCTTAAAGAAATTTCTGAGAATGCTTCTGTCTAGATTTTACATGAAGATATTCCTTTTTCCAAAGAAAGCCTCAAAGACTTCCAAAAATCCACGTGCATATCCTGCAAAAAGACTGTTTCAAAACTGATCTATCAATAGGAAGGTTCAAGTCTGTGAGCTGAATGCAGACATCAGAAAGAAGTTTCTGAGCATGCTTCTGCCCAGTTTTAATGTGAAGATATTTCCGTTTCCACCATAGGACTCAAAGCACTCCCAATGTCCGCTTGCAGATTCTACACAATAGTGTTTCAAAACTCCTCTGACAAGAGAAAGGTTCAACTGTGTGAGTTGAGTGCACAAATCACAAAGCAGTGTTAGAAAATGCTTCTGCCTAATTTGTATGTGAAGAAATTCCCGTTTCCAACGAAGGCCTCAAAGAACTCCAAATCTCCACTTCAGATTCTGCAAAAACACAGTTTCATAACTGTCCTATCAAAAGGAAGGTTCAACTCTGTGAGTTGAATGCACACATCTTAAAGCAGTTTCTGAGAATGCCTCTGTCTAGTTTTAATGTGAAGACATTTCTTATTCCAATATAGGGCTCAAAGCGCTCTGAATGAACACTTGCCGATACTACAAAAAGAGTGTTTCAAAACTGCTCTATCAACAGAAAGGTGCACCTCTGTGAGTTGAATGCAAACATCACAAAGTCGTTTCAGAGAATGCTTCTGTCTAGATTTTATGTGAAAATTTTCCCGTTTCCAACGAAAGCTGCAAAGAGGGCCAAATATCCACTTGCAGATTTTGCAAAAAGACTGTATCAAACTACTATATCAAAAGGAAAGTTCAACTCTGTCAGTTGAAGGCACACATCAGAAAGAAGCTTCCGAGAAGCTTCTGTCTGGTTTTTATGTGAAGATATTTCCTGTCCAACATATGACTCAAAGCACTCCTTATGAACACTTGCAGATTCCACACAATAGTGTTTCAAATCTGCTCTAACCAGAGAAAGGTTCAACTCTGTGAGTTGAGTGTACACATCGCAAAGCAGTTTCAGAGAATGCTTCTGTCTAGTTTTTGGGTGAAGAAATTCCTGTTTCCAACGAAGGTCTCAAAGAGCTCCAAATATTCGCTTGCAGATTCTGCAAAAAGACTGTTTCAAAACTCCTCTATCAATAGAAATATTCAACTCTGTGAGTTGAATGCACACATCTTAAAGAAATTTCTGAGAATGCTTCTGTGTAGATTTTATGTGAAGATATATTCGTTTCCAATGAAAGCCTCAAAGAACTCCAAAAATCCACTTGCAGATTCTGCAAAAGACTGTTTTAAAACTGGTCTTTTAAGGCAAGGTTCAACTCCGTGAGTTGAATGCACACATGATAAAGTAGTTCCTGAGAATTCTTCTGCCCTTTTTTATGTGATGATATTTCCACTTCCACCTTAAGCCTCAAAGCGCTCCGAATGAACACTTGCACATTCCACAAAAAGAGTGTTTCAAAACTGCTCCAACAACAGAAAGCTTCAACTCTGTGAGATGAATGCACACATGACAAAGCAGTTTCAGAGAATGCTTCTGTCTAGTTTTTATGTGAAGAAATTCCCGTTTCCAATGAAATCTTCAAAGATCACCAAATATCCACTTGCAGATACTGCAAAAAGACTGTTTCAAAACTGCTCTATCAATAGAGAGGTTCAACTCTGTGAGTTGAATGCACACATCAGAAAGAAGCTTCTGAGAATGCTTCTGTCTAGTGTTTAGGTGAGGATATTTCTTTTTCCACCATAGGCCTCAAAGCGTTCCATATGAACACGTGCAGATCCTACACAATAATTTTTCAAAACTGTTCCAACAAGAGAAATGTTCAACTCTGTTAGTTGAGTGCACACATCACAAAGCAGCTTCAGAGAATGCTTCTGTCTAGTTTTTATGTGAAGAAATTCCGTTTCCAACGAATGACTCAAAGAGTTCCAAATATCCAATTACATAATCTGTAAAAACAGTGTTTCAAACTGCTCTATCAAATCAAGGTTCAAATCTGTGAGTTAAATGAACACATCTTACAGAAATTTCTGAGAATTCTTCTGTCTAGATTTTATCTGAGCGTATTCTCGTTTCTAACAAAAGCCTCAAGGAGCTCAAAAAATTCACTTACAGATTTTGCAAAAAGACTGGTTCAAAACTGCTCTATCAATAGGAAGGTTCAACTCTGTGAGTTGAATGCACACATCAGAAAGAAGTTTTTGAGAATACTTCTGTCTAGTTTTATGGGAAGATATTTCCTTTTCCACAATAGGCCTCAAAGCACTCCGTATGAAAACTTGCAGATTCTACACAATTGTGTTTCAAAACTTCTCTAACAAGAGAAAGGTTCAACTCTGTGAGTTGAGCGCACACAGCACAAAGCAGTTTCAGAGAATGCTTCTGTCTAGTGTTTATGTGAAGAAAGTTCCGTTTAATAAGAAGGCCTCAAAGAGCTCCAAATATCCACTTGCAGATTGTGCAAAAACACAGTTTTGTAACTTACAAATCAAAAGGAATGTTCAACACTGTGAGTTGAATGCACACATCTTAAATCAGTTTCTGAGAATGTTTCTGTCTAGTTTCCTGTAACGATATTTCGTATTCCACTATAGGACTACAAGTGCTCCGAATGAACACTTGCCGATTCTACAAAAAGAGTGTTTCAACACTGCTCTATCAAAAGAAAGGTGCAACTATGTGAGTTGAATGTAAACATCACAAAGCCGTTTCACAGAATGCTTCTGTCTAGTTTTTATGTGCAGAAAGACCCGTTTCCAAAGAAGTCCTCAAAGATCTCCTAATATTCACTTGCAGATTCTGCAAAAAGACTGAAAACTGCTCTATCAAAAGGAAGGTTCAACTCTGTGAGTTGAATGCACACATCAGAAAGAAGTTTCTGAGAATGCTTCTGTCTAGTTTGTATATGAAGAAATTCCCGTTTCCAACGAAGGCCTTAAAGAGCTCCAAATATCCACTTGCAGATACTGCAAAAACACTGTTTCAAAACTGCGCTATGAAAAGGAAGGTTGAACTCTTTGAGTTGAATACACACATCTTAAAGTTGTTTCTGAGAATGCTTCTGTCTAGTTTTAATGTGAAGATATTTCCTTTTCCACCACAGGCCTCAAAGTGCTCCGTAGGAATACTAGTAGGTTCTACAGAAAAGTGTTTCAGAACTGCTTTAACCAGAGAAAGGTTCAACTTTGTGAGTTGAGTGCAACCATCATAAAGCAGTTTCAGAGAATACTTCTGTCTAGTTTGTATGTGAAGAAGTTCCCCTTTCCAACGAAGGCCTCACAGAGCTCTAAATATCCACTTCTAGATACTGCAAAAACACTGTTTCAAGACTTCTCTATCTAAAGCAAGGTTCAACTCTGTGAGTTGAATGCACACATCTTAAAGAAATTTCGGAGAATACTTCTGTTTACATTTTAGGTGAAGATATTGCCGTTTCCAATGAAAGCCTCAAAGAGCTCCCAAAATCCACTAGCAGATACTGCAAAAAGACTGTCTCAAAAGTGCTCTGTCAATAGGAAGGTTCACCTCTGTGAGTTGAATGCACCCATCAAAAGGTAGATTCTGGGAATGCTTCTGTCTAGTTTTTATATGATGATATTTCCTTTTCCACCACATACCTCAAAGCGCTCCATATGAATACTTGCAAGTTCTACACAAAAGTGTTTCTAAACTGTTCTAACAAAAGAAACGTTCAACTCTGTGTTTTGAGTTCACACATCACAAAGCAGTTTCAGAATGCTTCTGTCTACTTTGTATGTGAAAAAATTCTCGTTTCCAATGAAGGCCTCAAAGAGCTCCAAATATCCACTTCCAGATTCTGCAAAAACACTCTTTCAAAACTGCTCTCTGAAAAGGAAGATTCAACCCTGTGAGTTGAATGCACACATCAGAAAGTATTTTCTGAGAACGCTTCTGCCCAGTTTTAATGTGAAGATATTTCATTTTCCACCATAGGCCTCAAACTGCTCCAAATGAGCACTTGCGGATTCTACACAATAGTGTTTCAAAACTGCTGTAACAAGAAAAAGTTTCAACTCTGTGAGTTGAGTGCACACATCACGAAGCAGTTTCAGAAAATGCTTCTGTCTAGTTTGTATGTAAAGAAATTCCCTTTTCCAAAGAAGGCCTCAAAGAGCTCCCATATCCACTTGCAGATTCTGCAAAATCACAGTTTCGTAACTGCCCTATCAAAAGGAATGTTCAACCCTGTGAGTTGAATGTACACATCTTAAATCAGTTTCTGAGAAAGCTTCTGTCTAGTTTTCATTTGAAAATCTTTCATATTCCACTATAGGGTTCAAAGCGCTCTGAATGAACACTTGCCTATTCTACAAAAAGTGTGTTTCAAAACTGCTCTATTAAAGAAAGGTGTAAACGGTCGAGTGGAATGCAAGCATCACAAAGTAGTTTTAGATAGTGCTTCTTTCTAGTTTTTCTATGTCGAAAATCCCGTTTTCAAAGAAGACGTCAAAGAGCTCCAAATATCCACTTGCAGATCCTGCAAAGAGACAGTTTCAAAACTGCTTTATCAAAAGGAAAGTTCAGCTCTGTGAGTTCAATGCACACATCAGAAAGAAGTTTCTGAGAATGCGTCTGTCTAGTTTTTATGTGAAGATATTTCCTTTTCCACCATAAGCCTCAAAGCAATCCGGATGAAGAGGTTCAGATTCTACACAATAGTGTTTCAAAACCGCTCTAACAAAAGAAAGGGTCAAATCTGTGAGGTGAATGCACACATCACAAAGCAATTTCAGAGACTGCTTCTGTCTAGTTTGTATGTGAAGAAGTTCCCATTTCCAAAGAATGCCTCAAAGAGCTCCAAATATCCATTTGCAGAATATGCAAGAGACTGTTTCAAAACTTCTCTAGCTAAAGGTAGGTTCAACTCTGTGTGTTGAAGGCACTCATCTTTAAGTAGTTTGTGAGAATTCTTCTGTCTAGTTTTTATGTGAAGATATTTCCTTTTCCATCACAGGCCTCAAAGCGCTCCGTGTGCATATTGCAGGTACTACACAAAAGAGTTTCAAAACTACTCTAACAAAAACCACGTTCAACTCTGTGAGTTGAATGCACACATCACAAAGCTGTTTCAGAGAATACTTCTATCTAGTTTGTATGTGAAGAAATTCCCGTTTCCAAAGAAGGCCTCCAAGAGCTCCAAATATCCACTTCCATAGTCTGCAAAAACACTCTTTGAAAACTGCTCTATGAAAAGAAAATTTCAAACCAGTGAGTTGAATGCACACATCAGAAAGAGGTTTCTGAGAAAGCTTCTGCCCAGTTTTAATGTGAAGATATTTCCTTTTCCACCTTAGTCCACAGAGTTTGAACTCTGTGAGTTGAATGCACACATCTTACAGAAGTTTCTGACAATGCTTCTGTCTAGTTTTTACATGAAGAAAGTCCCTTTTCCAAAGAAGGCCTCAATGAACTCCAAACATCCTCTTGCAGATTCTGCACAAAGACTGTTTGAAAACTGCTCATCAAAAGGAAAGTTCAACTCTGTGAGCTGAATGCACACGTCAGAAAGAAGCTTCTGATAATGCATCTGTCTAGTTTTAATGTGAAGATATTTCCTTTTTCACCATAGACCTCAAAGCGCTCGGAAAGAACACTTGCAGATTCTGCAAAAAGAGTGTTTTAAAACTGCTCTATCTAAAGAAATGTTCTACTCTTTGAGTTGAATGCAAACATCACAAAGCAATTTCAGATAATGCTTCTGTCTGGTTTTTAGGTGAAGAAATTCCCATTTCCCCCGAAGGTCTCAAAGAGATCCAAACACTCACTTGCAGATTCTGCAAAAAGACAGTTTCAAAACTGCTCTATCAATGGAAATGTTCAACTCTGTGAGTTGAATGCACATCAAAAAGAAGTTTCTGAGAATGCTTCTGCCAAGTATTTATGTGATGTATTTCCTCTTCCACCATAAGCCTCAAAGCGATCCGAATGAACACTTGCACTTTCCACAAAAAGTGTGTTTCAAAACTACTCCAGCAACAGAAAGGTTCAACTCTGTGAGTTGAATGCACACATCATAAAGAAGTTTCTGAAATTGCTTCTGTCTAGTTTTTATGTGAAGATATTTCCTTTTCCACGACAGGCCTCAAAGCGCTCAGTATGAACACTTACAGATTCTACCCAATAGTGTTTCAAAACTGCTCTAACCAGAGAAAGGTTCAACTCTGTGAGTTGAGTGCACACATCACAAAGCAGTTTCAGAGAATGCTTCTGTCTAGTTTGTATGTGAAGAAATTCCCGTTTCCAACGAAGGCCTCTAAGAGCACCAAATATCCACTTGCAGATTCTGCAACAACACTGTTTCAAAACTGCTCTATGAAAAGGAGGTTTCAACTCTGTGTGTTGAATGCATACATCAGAAGGAAGTTTCCGAGGATGCTTTGCCCAGTTTTAAAGTGAAGATATTTCCTTTTCCACCATAGGCCTCAAAGCGCTCCCTATGTACACTTGCAGATTCTACAAAATACTGTTTCAAAACAGGGCTAACAAGAGAAAGGTTCAACGCTGGGAGTTGAGTGCGCACATCACAAAGCAGTTTCAGAAAATGCTTCTGTCTAGTTTGTATGTGAAGAAATTCCCGTTTCCAAAGAAGTCCTCAAAGAGCTCCAAAAATCCACTTGCATATTCTGCAAAAACACAGTTTAATAACTGCCCTATCAGAAGGAATTTTCAACTCTGTTAGTTGAATGCACCAATCTTAAATCAGTTTCTGAGAATGCTTCTGTCGAGTTTTCATGTTAAGATATTACATATTCCACTATAGGGCTCAAAGCACTCTGAATGAACATTTGACGATTCTACAAAAAGAGTGTTTCAAAACTGCTGTATCAAAAGAAAGGTGCAACTCTGTGAGTTGAATGCAAATATCGCAAAGCTGTTTCTGAGAATGCTTCTGTCTAGATTTTATGTGAAGATATTCCCGTTTCCAACGAAAGCCTCAAAGAGCCCCAAAAATCCACTTGCGGTTTCTGCAAAAATACTCTTTCAAAACTGCTCTATCAACAGGAAGGTTCAACTCTGTGAGTTGAATGTAAACATCATAAGGAAGTTTCTGAGTATTCTTCTGTCTAGTTTTTATGTGAAGATGATTACTTTTCCAGCATGGGCCTCAAAGTACTCCGTATGGACACTTGCAGATTCAACACAATAGTGTTTCAAATCTGCTTTAACAACAGAAATTTGATTTGAGTGCACTCTTCACAAAGCAGTTTCAGAGACTGCTTCTGTGTAGTTTGTATGTGAAGAAATTCCTGTTTCCAACAAATTCCTCAAGGCGCACCGAAGGAACACTTGCAGATTCTGCAAAAAGTGTGTTTCAAAACTGCTCTATCAAAAGAAATATTCTACTCTCTGAGTTGAATGCAAATATCATAAAGCAGTTTCAGATAATGCTTCTGTGTGGTTTTTAGGAGAAGAAATTCCCGGTTTCAACGAAGGTCTCAAAGAGCTCCAAACATTCACTTGCCGATTCTGCAAAAAGACTGTTTCAAAACTGATTTATCAATAGAAAGGTTCAACTCTCTGAGTTGAATGCACACATCATAAAGAAGTTACTGAGTATGCTTTTGTCCAGTTTTTATGTGATGATATTTCCTCTTCCACCATAAGCCTCAAAGCGCTCAGAATGAACGCTTGCACTTTGCACAGAAAGAGCGTTTCAAAACTGCTCCAGGAACAGAAAGTTTCAACTCTGTGAGTTGAACACACACATGACAAAGAAGTTTCAGAGAATGCTTCCATCTGGTTTTTAAGTGAAGAAATTACCGTTTCCAAAAAACGCCTCAAAGAGTTTCAAATATCCACTTACAGATACTGTAAAAACACTGTTTCAATACTGCACTATCAAAAGCAACGTTCAACTCTGTGAGTTGAATGCACACATCTTAAAGAAATTTCTGAGAATGCTTTTGTCTAGATTTTATGTGAAGATATTCCCGTTTCCAACAAAACCCTCAAAGAGCTCCAAAAACCCACTCGTAGATCTTCAAAAACTCTGTTTCAAAACTGCTCTATCAATACAAGCTTCAACTTTGTGAGATAAGTGCAAAGATTTTAAAGAAGTTTCTGAGAATGTTTCTGCCGTGTTTTAATGTGAAGGTATTTCCATTTCCACCGTGGAATGAACACTTACAGATTTTACACAATAGTGTTTCAAAACTGCTCTAAGAAAAGAAAGTTTCAACTCTGAGAGTTGAGTGCACACATCACAAAGCAGTTTCAGGAAATGCTTGTGTCTAGTTTGAATATGAAGAAATTCCTTTTGCAAACGAAGGCCTCAAAGAACTCCAAATATCCACTTGCAGATTCTGCAAAAATACAGTTTCGTAATTACCCTATCAAAAGGAAGGTTCAACTCTGTGATTTGAATGCACACATCTTAAATCAGTTTCTGAGAAGGCTTCGGTCTAGTTTTCATGTGAAGATATTTCGTATTCCACTATAGGGCTCCAAGTGCTCTGAATGAACATTTGCCGATTCTACAAAAAGATTGTTTCAAAACTGCTATATCAAAAGAAAAGTGCAACTGTGTGAGTTGGATGCAAACATCACAAAGCAGTTTCAGAGATTGCTTCTGTCTAGTTTTTATATGAAGACTGTCACGTTTCTAAAGAAGGCCTCAAAGAGCTCCAAATATCCACTTGCAGATTCTGCAAAAAGACTGTTTCAAAACTGCTCTATCAAAAGCAATGTTCAAATCTGTGTGTTGAATGCACACATAAGAAAGATGTTTCTGAGAATGCTTCTGTCTATTTTTTATGTGAAGACTTTTCCATTTCCACCATAGGCCTCAAAGCCCTCTGAATGAAGAGTTGCATATTCTACACAATAGTGTTTCAAAACTGCTCTAACAAGAGAAAGTTTCAACTCTTTGAGTTGAATGCACACACGACAAAGCGGTTTCAGAGAATGCTTCTTTCTAGTTTCTATGTGAAGATATTCCCTTTTCCAAAGAATGCCTCAAAGGTCTCCAAATATGCAGTTGCAGATTATGCAAGAGACTGTTTCAAACCTGCTCTATCCAAAGGAAGGTTGAACCCTGTGAGTTGAATACACACATCTTAAAGAAGTTTCTGAGAATGCTTCTGTCTAGTTTTTATGTGAATATATTTCCTTTTCCACCATAGGTCACAAAGTGCTCCAATGAACACTTGCAGATTCTAAACAATACTGTTTCAAAACTGCTCTAACAAGAGAAAGGTTCAACTCTGTGATTTGAGTGCACCCATGACAGATCAGTTTCAGAGAATGCTTCTCTCTAGTTTGTATGTGAAGAAATTCCCTTTTCCAACGAAGGCCTCAAAGAGCTGCAAATATCCACTTCCAGATTCTGCAAAAACACAGTTTCAAAACTGCTCTATCAAAAGGAAGTGTCAACTCTGTGAGTTGAATACACACATCAGAAAGAGGTTTCTGAGAATGCTTTTGTCTAGTTTTAATGTGAATATATTTCCTTTTCCAAGTTAGGCCTCAAAGCGCTCTGAAAGAACACTTGCAGATTCTGCCAAAAGAGTGTTTCAAAACTGCTCTATCGAAAGAAATCTTCTACTCTGTGAGTTGAATGCAAACTTCACAAAGAAGTTTCAGAGAATGCTTCTGTCTAGTTTTCAGGTGAAGACTTTCCCGTTCCCCACGATCGCCTTGAATAGCTCCAAATATTCAGTTGCAGATTCTGCAAAAAGACTGTGTGAAAACTGCTCTATCAAAAGGAAGGTTCAATTCTCTGAGTTGAATGCACACATAAAAAAGAAGTTTCTGAGAATGCTTCTGCCAGTTTTTATGTGATAAAATTTCTTCTTGCACCATAAGCCTCAAAGCGCTCCAAAGGAACACCTGCACTTTCCACAAAAAGACTTTTTCAAAGCTTCTCCAGCAACAGAATGATTGAACTCTGTGATTTGAATGCACACATGACAATGCAGTTTCAGAGAATGCTTCTGTCTCGTTTTTATGCGAAAAAATACCCCTTTCCTTCGAATGCCTCAAAGAGTACAAAATATCCACTTGCAGATACTGTAAAAATACTGTTTCAAAACTGTTCTATCAAAAGCAAGGTTGAACTCTGTGAGTTGAATGCACATATCTTAAAGAAATTTCTGAGAATGCTTCTGTCTAGATTTTATGTGAAGATATTCCCGTTTCCAACGAAAGACTCAGAGAGCTCCAGAAATCCACTTGCAGATTCTGCAAAAAGACTGTTTCAAATATGCTCTATCAATAGGAAGGTTCAACTCTTTGAGTTGAATGCACACATCAGAAAGAAGTTTCTGAGAATTCTTCTGTCCAGTTTTTATGTGAAGATATTTCCTTTCCACCAAAGGCCTCAAAGCGCTCAATATGAACACTTGCAGATTCTATACCATAGTGTTTCAAAACTGCTCTAACTAGAAAAAGGTTCAAATCTGTGAGATCAGTGCATGCATCACAAATCAGCTTCAGAGAATTCTTCTGTCTGGTTTCTATGTGAAGAAATTCCAGTTTCCAACGAAGGCCTCAAAGAGCTCCAAATATTCACTTCCAGATTCTGCAAAATCACTGTTTCCAAACTGCCCAATTAGAAGGAGGTTTCAACCCTGTGAGTTGAATGCACACATCAGAAAGAAGTTTCTGAGAATGCTTCTGCCCAGTTTTAATGTGAAGATAGTTCCTTTTCCGCCATAGGCCTCAAAGCACTCCGAAAGAACAGTTGCAGATTCTACACAATAGTGTCTCAAAACTGCTCTAACAAGGGAAAGGTTCAAGTCTTTGAGTTGAGTGCACACATCACAAAGCATTTTCAGGAAGCACTTCTGTCTAGTTTGTTTGTGAAGAAATTCCCTTTTCCAACGAAGGCTTCTAAGAGAACCAAATATCCACTTGCAGATTCTACAAAAACGCAGTTTTATAACTGCCCGATCAAACGGAATGTTCAACACTGTGAGTTGAATGCAGACATCTTAAATCCGTCTCTGAGAATGCTTCTGTCTAGTTTTCATGTGAAGATATTTCATATTCCACTATAGGGCAGAAAATGCTCGGAATGAACACTTTCCGATTCTACAAAAAGAGTGTTTCAAAACTGCTCTATCAAAAGAAAGGTGCAGCACTGTGAGTTGAATGCAAATATCACAAAGCAGTTTCAGAGAATGCTTCTCTCTAGAATTTATGTGAAGATATTCCCGTTTCCAACGAAAGCCTCAAAGCCCGCCAAAAATCCACTTGCAGATTCTGCAAAAAGACTGTTTCAAAACTGCTCTAGCAACAGAAAAGTTCATCTCTGTGAGTTGAATGAACATATGACAAAGAAGTTTCAGAGAATGCTTCTGTCTACTTTTTTTGTAAAGAAATTCCCGTTTCCAGCGAATGCCTCAAAGAGTTCCAAATATCCACTTACAGATTCTGTAAAAACACTGTTTCTGTTCTATCAAAAGCAAGGTTCAACGCTGTGAGTTGAATGAATACATCTTAAATAAATTTCTGAGAATACTTCTGTCTAGATTTTATGTGAAGATATTGCCGTTTCCAATGAAAGCCTTTAAGATCTCCAAAAATCCAGTTGCAGATACTGCAAAAAGACTGTCTCAAATGTGCTCTATCAATAGGAAGGTTCCACTCTGTGAATGGAAGGCACACATCAGAATGAAGTTTCTGAGAATGCTTCTGTCTAGTTTTTATGTGAAGTTATTTCCTTTTCCACCACAGGCCACAAAGTGCTCCGTATGATTACCTGCAGGTTCTACACAATAGGGTTTCAAAACTGCTCTAACAAAGGAAAAGTGCATCTCTGTGAGTTAAATGCACACATCACAAAGCAGTTTCAGAGAATGCTTCTGTCGAGTTTTTATGTGAAGGAAGTTCCGTATCCAAAGAAGGCCTCAAAGAGCTCCAAATATCCACTTCCAGATACTGCAAAAAGACTGTTTCAAAACTACTCTATCAAAAGGAATGTTCATCCCTGTGAGTTGAATGCACACATCAGAAAGACGTTTCTGAGAATGCTTCTGCCCAGTTTTAATGTGAAGATATTTCTTTTTCCACCTCAGGCCTCAATGCGCTCCGTATGAACACATGCAGATTCTACACCATAGTGTTTCAAAACTGTTCTAACCAGAGAAAGTTTCAACTCTGTGAGTTGAGTGTACACATCACAAAGCAGTTTCAGAGAATGCTTCTGTCTGGTTTGTATATGAAGAAATTCCGTTTCCAACGAAGGCCTCAAAGAGCTCCAAATATCCTCTTGCAGATTCTGCAAAGCAGACTTTCATAACTGCCCTATCAAAAGGAGTGTTCTACCCTGTGAGTTGAATGCACAAAACAGAATGGAGTTTCTGAGAATGCTTCTGTCTAGTTTTCATGTGAAGATATGTCGTATTCCAATATAGGACTCAAAGCGATCCGAATCAACACTTGCCGATTCTACAAAAAGAGTGTCTCAAAACTGCTCTATCAAAAGTAAGGTGCCACTCTGTGAGTTGAATGCAAACATCACGAAGCAGTTTCAGAGACTGCTTCTGTCTAGTTTTTATGTCAACGAAGTCCCGTTACCAAAGAAGGCCTCAAAGAGCTCCAAATATCCACTTGCAGATTCTGCAAAAACACTGCTTCAAAACTGCTCTATCAAAAGGAAGGTTTAATTCCGTGAATGGAATGCACACATCGGAAATTGGTTTCTGAGAATGCTTCTGTCTAGTTTTAATGTGAAGCTATTCCGTTTTTCACCATAGGCCTCAAAGCGCTCAGAAAGAACACTTGCAGATTCTGCAAAAAGAGTGTTTCAAAACTGCTCTGTCAACACAAATGTTCTACTCTGGGAGTTGAATGCAAACAGCACAAAGTAGTTTCAGACAATGCTCCTGTCTTTTTTTTAGGTGAAGAAATTCCCGTTTCCAACGAAGGTCTCAAAGAGCTCCAAACATTCACTTGTAGATTCCGCAAAAAGACTGTTTCAAAATTGCTCTATCAATAGAAATGTTAGCTCTGTAAGTTGAATGCACACATCATAAAGAAGATTCTGAGAATGCATCTGCCCAGTTTTCATGTGATGATATTTCCTCTTCCATCATAAGCTACAAAGCACTCCGAATGAACACTTGCACATTCCACAAAAAGAGTGTTTCAAAACTATTCCAGCAACAGAAAGTTTCAACTCTGTGAGTTGAATGCACACATCATAACGAAGTTCCTGAGAATGCTTCTGTCTAGTTTTTAAGTGAAGATAGTTCCTTTTCCACCACAGTCCTCAAAACGCTCCAAATGAATACTTGCAGGTTCTACATAATAGTGTTTAAAAGCTGCTTTAACAAGAGAAAAGTTCAACTCTGTGAGCTGAGTGCACACATCACAAAGCAGTTTCAGAAAATGCTTCTGTCTAGTTTGTATGTGAAGAAATACCTGTTTCCAAAGAAGGCCTAAAAGAGCTCCAAATATCCACTTGCAGATACTTCAAAAACAGAATCTCATAACTACCCTATCAAAACGAAAGCTCAACCCTGTGAGTTGAATGCACACATCTTAAATCAGTTTCTGAGAATGCTTCTATCTAGTTTTCATGTGAAGAAATATTTTATACCACTATAGAGCTCAAAGCGCTCTGAATTAACACTTGCCGATTCTACAAAAGAGTGTTTCAAAACTGCTGTATCAAAAGAAAGGTGCAACTCTGTGAGTTGAATGCAAACATCACAAAGCAGTTTCAGAGAATGCTTCTGTCTATTTTTTAGGTGAAGAAATTCCAGTTTAAAATGAAGGTCTCGAAGAGCTCCAAACATTCATTTGCAGATTCTGCAAAAAGAATGTTTCAAAACTGCTCTATCAATAGAAAGGTTCAACCTTGTGTGTTGAATGCACACGTCATACAGTAATTTCTGAGAATGATTCTGCCCAGTTTTTATGTGATGATATTTCCTCTTCCACCATAAGCCTCAAAGCGCTCCGAATTAACACTTGCACATTCCACAAAAAGAGTATTTCAAAACTGCTCCAGCAACAGAAAAGTTCAACTCTGTGAGATGAAGGCACACATGACAAAGCAATTTCAGAGAATGCTTCTGTACAGTTTTTATGTGAAGAAATTACCGTTTCCAACGAATGCCTCAAAGAGTTCAAAATATCCACTTACAGATTCTGTAAAAACACTGTTTTAAAATTGCTCTATCAAAAGCAAGGTTCAACTCTGTGAGTTGAATGCACATATCTTAAAGAAATTTCTGAGAATACTTCTGTCTAGATTTTATGCGAAGATACTGCCATTTCCAACAAAAGCCTGAAAGAGCTCCAAAAATCCACTTGCAGATTCTGCAAAAAAACTCTCTCAAAAGTGGTCTATCAATAGGAAGGTTCAAGTCTGTGAGTTGAACACACAAATCATAAAGAAGTTTCAGAGAAAGTTTCTGTCTAATTTTTAAGTGAAGATATTTCCTTTTCCAACAAAGGCCTCAAAGCGCTCCATATGAATACCTGCAGGTTCTTCACAATAGTGCTTCAAAGCTGCTCTAACAAAAGAAATGTTCAAATATGTGAGTTGAGCGCACACATCACAAATCAGTTTCAGAGAATGCTTCTGTCTAGTATGTATGTGAAGAAATTCCCCTTTCCAACGAAGGCTGCAAAGAGATCCAAATATCCACTTGCACATGCTGCAAAAACAGAGTTTCATAACTGCCCTATCAAAAGGAATGTTCAAACCTCTGTGTTGAATTCACATATCTTAAATCAGTTTCTGAGAATGCTTCTGACTAGTTTTCATGTGAAGATATTTCGTATTCAACTATAGGGCTCAAAGCGCTCTGAATGAACATTTGCCGATTCTACAAAAACAGGGTTTCAAAACTCCTCTATCAAAAGAAAGGTGCAACTGTGTGAGTTGAATGCAAAAATCACAAAGCAGTTTCAGAGAATGCTTCTGTCTAGTTTTATGTGAAGAAAGTCTCTTTTCCAAAGAATGCCTCAAAGAGCTCCAAATATCCGCTTGCAGATTGTGGAAAAGACTGCTTCAAAACTGCTCTATCCAAAGGAACGTTCAACTTTGTGAGTTGAATGCACACATCTTAAACAAGTTTCTGAGAATGCTTCTGTCTTGTTTTTACGTGAAGTTATTTCCTTTTCCACCACAGGCCTCAAATCACTCCAAATGAATACTTACAGTTTCCAACAATAGTGTTTCAAAACAGCTCTAACCAGAGAAAGGTTCAACTCTGTGAGTTGAGTACACACATCACAAAGCAGTTTCAGGAAATGCTTCTGTATAGTTTGTATGTGAAGAAATTTCCGTTTCCAACGAAGGCCTCAAAGAGCTCAAAATATCCTCTTGCAGATTCGGCAAAAACACAGTTTCATAAATGCCCTATCAAAAAGAATGTTCAACCTTCTGAGTTGAATGCACACATCATAAATCAGTTTCTGAGAATGGTTCTGTCTTGTTTTCTTGTGAAGATATTTCCTATTCCAATATAGGGCTTAAAGTGCTCTGTATGAACACTTGCAGATTCTAAAGAATAGTTTTTCAAAACTGCTCTAACAAGAGAAATATTCAACTCTGTGAGTTGAGTGCACACATCACAAAGCAGTTTCAGAGAATGCTTCTGTCTAGTCTGTATGTGAAGAAATTCCTGTTACCAATGATGGCCTCAAAGAGCTCCAAATATCCACTTCCAGATGCTGCAAAAACACTGTTTCAATACTGCTCTATCAAAAGCAAGGTTCAAATCTTTGAGTTGAATGCACACATCAGAAAGAAGTTTCTGAGAATGCTTCTCTTATTTTTTATGTGAAGATATTTCCTTTTCCAACATAGGCCTCAAAGCCCTCCAAAAGAACACTTGGAGATTCTGCAAAAAAGAGTGTTTCTAATCTGCTCTATCAAAGGAAATGTTTTACTCAGTGAGTTGAATGCAAACATCACAAAGCAGTTTCAGAGAACGCTTCTGTCTAGCTTTTAGGTGAAGGAAATCCCGTTTCCAACGAAGGTCTCTAAGAGCTCCAAACATTCACTTGCAGATTCTGCATGAACACTGTTTCAAAACTGCTCTATCAATAGAAATGTTCAACTCTGTGAGTTGAATACACACATCATAGAGAAGTTTCTGAGAATGCTTTTGCCCAGTTTTTATGTGATGATATTTCCTCTTCCACCATAATCCTCAAAGCGCTCCGAATGAACACTTGCACATTCCACAAAAAGAGTGTTTCAAAACTGCTCCAGCAACAGAAAGGTTCAACTCTCTGAGTTGAATGCGCACATGACAAAGCAGTTTCAGAGAATGCTTCTGTCTAATTTTTATATTAAGAAATTCCCGTTTCCCACGAAAGCCTAAAAGAGTTCCAAATATCCACTTACAGATCCTTTAACAACACTCTTTCAAAACTGCACTATCAAAAGCAAGGTTCAACTCTGTGAGTTGAATGCACACATCTCAAAGAAATTTCAGCAAATATTTCTGTCTACATTTTATGTGTAGATATCCCCGTTTCGAAAGAGAAACTCAAAGAGCTTCAAAAATCCACTTGTTGAATCCGCAAAAAGACTGTTTCAAAACTGCTCTATCAATAGAAGGTTCAACCCTTTGAGTTGAATGCACTCATCTTAAAGAAGTTTCTCAGAATGCTTCTGCCCAGTTCTAATGTGAAGATATTTCATTTTCCAGCATAGGCCTCAAAGCACTCCGAAGGAGCACTTGCAGATTCTACAAAATAGTGTTTCAAAACTGCTCTAAGAAGAGAAAGGTTCAATTTTGTGAGTTGAGGGCATGCATCACAAAGGAGTTTCAGAAAATGCTTTTGTCTAGTTTGTATGTGAAGAAACTCCCGTTTCCAAAGAAGGCCTCAAAGAGATCAAAATATCCACTTGCGGATTCTGCAAAAACACAGTTTCGTAACTGCCCTATCAAAAGGCATGTTAACTCTTAGAGTTGAATGCACACATCCTAAGTCAGTTTTTGAGAATGCTTCTGTCTAGTTTTCATGTGAAGATATTTCGTATTCCCATATAGGGCTTAAACGCTCTGAATGAACACCTGCCGATTCTACAAAAAGATAGTGTCAAAACTGCTCTATCAAAAGAAAGGTGCAACTGTGTGAGTTGGATGCAAACATCACAAAGCAGTTTCAGAGATTGCTTCTGTCTACTTTTTATATGAAGAAAGTCCCGTTTCTAAAGAAGGCCTCAAAGAGCTCCAAATATCCACTTGCAGATTCTGCAAAAAGACTGTTTCAAAACTCCTCTATCAACAGGAAGGTTCAACTCTGTGAGCTGAATGCACATATCAGAAAGAAGTTTCTGAGAATGTTTCTGTCTAGTTTTTTTGTGAAGATATTTCCTTTCCCAACATAGGCCTCAAAGCACTCCGAATGAACAGTTGCAGATTCTACACAATAGTGTTTCAAAACGGCTGTAACAAGAGAAAGCTGCAAATCTGTGAGTTGAGTTCACACATCACAAAGCAGTTTCAGGGAATGCTTCTATCTGGTTTGTATGTGAAGAAGTTACCATTTCGAAAGAAGGTCTCAAAGAGCTCCAAATATCCACTTGCTGATTACGCAAGAGGCTGTTTCAGAACTGCTCTACCCAAAGGAAGGTTCAACCCTGTGAGTTGAATGCACACATCTTAAAGAAGTTTCTGAGAATGCTTCTGTCTAGTTTTTATGTGAAGATATTTCCTTTTCCGCCATAGGCCTCAAAGCCTTCTAAAAGAACACTTGCAGATTCTGCAAAAACAGTGTTTGAAAACTGCTCTATCAAAAGTAATGTTCTTCTCTGTGAGTTGAATGCAAACATCACAAATCAGTTTCAGACAATGCTTCTAGCTAGTTTTTAGGTGAAGAAATTCCCGTTTCCAAGGAAGGTCTCAAAGAGCTCCAAACATTCACTTGCAGATCCTGCAAATAGACTGTTTCAAAACTGCTGTATCAATAGAAAGGTTCAACCCTGTGAGTTGAATGCACACATCAGAAAGAAATTTCTGGGAATGCTTCTGCCCAGTTTCAATGTGTAGATATTTCCTTTTCCACCATAGACGTCAAAGCGCTCTGAATGAACACTTGCAGATTCTAGAAAATAGTTTTTCAAAGCTTATTTAACAAGAGAAAGGTTCAACTCTATAAGTTGAGCACACGCATCACAAAGCCGTTTCAGAGAATATTTCTGTCTAGTTTGTATGTGAAGAAAGTCTCGTTTCCCAAGAAGGCCTCAAAGAGCTCCGAATATCCACTTGCAGATTCTGCAAAAAGACTGTTGCAAAACTGCTCTATCAATAAAAAGGTTCAACTCTGTGAGTTGAATACACATATCAGAAAGAAGTTTCTGAGAATGCTTCTGTCTAGTTTTTATGTGAAGACATTTCCTTTTAACCATAGGCCTCAAACCTCTCCAAATGAACAGTTGCAGATTCTACTTAATAGTGTTTCAAAACTGCTCTAAGAAGAGAAAGTTTCAACTCTGTGAGTTGAATGCACACATGACAATGCAGTATCAGAGAATGCTTCTGTCTAGTTTGTACGTGAAGAAATTCCCGTTTCCAAAACAGGCGTCAAAGAGCTCCAAATATGCACTTACAGATTCTGCAAAAACACTGTTTCAAAACTGCTCTATCAAAGGGAATATTCAACTCTGTGAGTTGAATGCACACATCATAAAGAAGTTTCTGAGAATCCTTCTGTCTAGTTTTTAGGTGAAGTAATTCCCGTTTCTTATGAAGGTTTCAAAGAGCTCCAAACATTCACTTGCAGATACTGCAAAAAGACTGTCTCAAAACTGCGCTATAGATAGAAATGTTCAACTCTGTGAGTTGAATGCACGCATCGTAAAGAAGTTTCTGTGAATGCGTCTGCCCAGTTTTAATGTGATGATATTTCCTCTTCCAACATAAGCCTCCAAAGTGCTCCGAATGAACACTTGCACATTCCACAAAAAGAGAGTTTCAAAACCACTCCAGCAACAGAAGGGTTCAACTCTGTGAGTTGAATGCACACATGAGAAAGCAGTTTCAGAAAATGCTTCTGTCTAGTTTTTATGTGAAGAAATTCCCGTTTCCCACCAATGCCTCAAAGACTTCCAAATATCCAGTTACAGATTCCGTAAAAACACTATTTCAAAACTGCTCTATCAAAAGCAAGGTTCATCTGTGTGAGTTGAATGCACACATATTAAAGAAATTTCTGAGAATGCTTCTGTCCAAATTTTATGTGAAGATATTCCCGTTTCCAATGAAAGCCTCTAAGAGCTCCAAAATCCACTTGCAGATTCTGCAAAAAGACTATTTCAAAACTGCTCTATGAATAGGAAGGTTCAAATCCGTAAGCTGAATGCACATATCATAAATAAGTATCTGAGAATGCTTCTGTCTAAGTTTTATGTGAAGATATTTGCTTTTCCACCAAAGGCCTCAAAGCGCTCCTTAAGAACACTTGCAGATTCTACAAAATAGTGTTTCAAAACTGCTCTAACAAGAGAAACGTTAAACTCTGTGAGTTGAGTGAACACATCACAAAGCAGTTTCAGAGACAGCTTCTGTCTAGTTTGCATGTGAAGAAATTCCCTTTTCCAACAAAGGCCTCAAAGAGCTCCAAATATCCACTTCCAGATTCTGCAAAGCACTGTTTCAAAACTCCTCTATCAAAACGAAGGTTCAACTTTGTGAGTTGAATGCGCACATCAGAAAGGAGTTTATGAGAATGCTTCTGTCTAGATTTAATGTGAAGATATTTCCTTTTCCACCATATTCCTGAAAGTGCTCCGAAAGAACACTTGCAGATTCTGCAAAAAGAGTGTTTCAAAACTGCTCTATCAAAAGAAATATTCTACTCTGAGCGTTGAATGCAAACATCACAAAGCAGTTTCAGAGAATTCTTCTGTCTAGTTTTTAGGTGAAGAAATTCCCGTTTCCAACGATAGTCTCAAAGACCTCCAATCATTCACTTGCAGATTCTGCAAAAGACTGTTTCAAAACTGCTCTATCAACAGAAAGGTTCAATTCTGTGAGTTTAATGCACACATCATAAAGAAGTTTCTGAGAATGCTTCTGCCCAGTTTTTATTTGATGTTATTTCCTCTTCCACCATGAGCCTCAAAGCGGTCCGAATGAACTATTGCACATTCCCCAAAAACACTGTTTCAAAACTGTTCCATGAACAGAAAGCTTCACCTCTGTGATTTGAATGCACACATGACAAAGGAGTTTCAGAGAATGCTTCTGTCTAGTTTTCATGTGAAGAAATTCCCGTTTCCAACGAATTCCTCAAAGAGTTCAAAATATCCACTTACAGATACTGTAAAAACACTGTTTTAAAACGGCTCTATCAAACACAAGCTTCAACTTTGTGACTTGAATGCCCACATCTTAAAGAAAATTCGGAGAATGCTTCTATCCAGATTTAATGTGAAGATATTACCGTTTCCAATGAAAGCCTCCAAGACCTCCGAAAATCCACTTGCGGATTCTGCAAAAAGAGTGATTCAAAACTGCTCTATACAATGGAAGGTTCAACTCTGTGAGTTGAATGCGCACATCTTAAAGAAGTTTCTGAGAATGCTTCTGTCTAGTTTTTATGTGAAGATATTTCCTTTTCCACCATAGGCCTCAAAGCGCTCTGAATGAACACTTGCAGATTCTACACAATAGTATTTGAAAACAGCTTTAAAAAGAGAAAGGTTCAACTCTGTGAGTTGAGCGCACGCATCACAAAGCAGTCTCAGAGAATGCTTCTGTCTAGTTTGTATGTGAGGAAAGTCCCGTTTCAAAAGAAGGCCTCAAAGAACTCCAAATATGCAATTCCAGATTCTGCAAAAACACTGTTTCAAAACTGCTCTATCAAAAGGAAGTTTCAACTCTCCGTTTTGAATCCACACATCAGAAAGAAGTTTCTGAGAATGCTTCTGTCTAGTTTTAATGTGAAGATATTTCATTTTCCACCATAGCCCTCAAAGCGCTCCGAATGAACACATGCAGATTCTGCAAAAAGAGTATTTCAAAATTGCTCTATCAAAAGAAATGTTCTCCTCTGTGAGTTGAATGCAAACATCACAAAGCAGTTTCAGAGAATGCTTCGGCCTAGTTATAAGATGAAGAAATTCCCGTTGCCTACGAAGGTCTCAAAGAGCTCCAAACATTCTCTTGCAGATTGTGTAAAAAGACTGTATCAAAACTGCTCTATTAATAGAAAGATTCAACACTGTCAGTTGAAAGCACAGATCATAAAGAAGTTTCTTAGAATGCTTCTGCCCAGTTTTTATGTGATGAGATTTCCTCTTCCACCACAAGCCTCAAAGCGCTCTGAATGAACACTTGCATATTCTGCCAAACGAGTGTTTCAAAACTGCTCCAGCAACAGAAAGGTTCAACTCTGTGAGTTGAATGCACACATGACAAAGCGGTTTCAGAGAATGCTTCTGTCTAGTTTTTATGTGAAGAAAATACCGTTTCCAACGAATGCCTCAAAGAGTTCCAAATATCCACTTACAGATACTGTAAAAACACTGTTTCAAAACTGGTCTATCAAAAGAAAGGTTCAAGTCTGTGAGTTGATTGCACACATCTTAAAGAAATTTCTCAGAATGCTTCTGTCTAGTTTTTATGTGAAGAAATTCCCGTTTCCAAAGAAAACCTCAAAGAGCTCCAAATATCCACTTCCAGATTCTGCACAAACAGTTTCAAAACTGCTTTATTAAAAGGAAGGTCCAACTCTATGATTTGAATGCACACATCAGAAAGAAGTTTCTGAGAATGCTTCTCTCTAGTTTTTATAGGACGATATTTCCTTTTTCACCACAGGCCTCAAAGTGCTCCTTATGAATACTTGCATGTTCTACACAGTAGTGATTCTAAACTGCTCTAAGAAGAGAAAGGTTCAACTCTGTGAGTTGAGTGCACACATCACAAAGCAGTTTCAGAAAACGCTTCTGTCTAACTTGTATGTGAAGAAATTCCCGTTTGCAAAGAAGGCCTAAAAGAGGTCCAAATATCCACTTGCAGATACTGAAAAAACAGACTCTCATAACTGCCCTATCAAAACGAATGTTCTACACTGTGAGATGAACGTACACATCTCAAATCAGTTTCTGAGAATGCTTTTATCTAGTTTTCACGTGAAGGTATTTCATATACCACCATAGGGCTCAAAGGGCTCTGAATGAACATTTGCCGATTCTACAAAAAGACTCTTTCAAAACTACTTTATCAAAAGAAAGGTGCAAATGTGTGAGTTGAATGCAAACATCACAAAGCAGTTTCAGAACATGCTTCTGTCTCGTTTTTATGTGAAGAAAGTCCCGTTTCCAAAGAAGGCCTCAAAGAGCCCCAAATATCCACTTGCAGATTCTGCAAAAAGACTGATTCAAAACTGCTCTATCAGAAGGAAGGTTGAACTCTGTGTGTTGAATGCACAAATAAGAAAAAAGATTCTGAGAATGCTTCTGTCTAGTTTTTATGTGAAGATATTTCCTTTTCCACCATAGGCCTCAAAGCGCTCCGAAAGAACACTTGCAGATTCTGCAAAAGGAGTGTTTCAAAACTGCTCTATCAAAGGAAATGTTCTAGTCTGTGAGTTGAATGCAAGCATCACAAAGCAGTTTGAGAGAATGGTTCTGTCTAGTTTTTAGGTAAAAGAATTCCCGTTTCCAATGAAGGTTTCCAAGAGTTCCAAACATTCACTTGCTGATTCTGCAAAAAGTCTATTTCAGAACTGCTCTATCAATAGAAAGGTTCAACTCCGTGGGTTGAATGCACACATCATAAAGAAGTTTCTGAGAATGCTTCTGCCCAGTTTGTATGTGAAGATATTTCGTCTTCCACCATAAGCCTCAAAGGGCTCCAAATGAACACTTGCACATACCACAAAAAAACTGTTTCAAAACTGTTTCAGCAACAGAAAGGTTCAACTCTGTGAGTTTAATGCATACATGACAAAGCAATTTCAGAGAATGCTTCTGTCTAGTTTTTATGTGAAGAAATTCCCGTTTCCACCAAATGCCTCAAAGAGTTCCAAATATCCACCTACAGATTCTGTAAAAACACTGTTTCAAAACTCCTCTATCAAAAGCAAGGTTCAACTCTGTGAGTTGAATGCACACATCTTAAAGGAATTTCTGAGAATACTTCTGTCTAGATTTTATGTGACGATATTGCCGTTTCCAAGAAAAGCCTCAGAGAGCTCCAAAAATCCACTTGGAGATTCTGCAAAAAGACTGTCTCAAAAGTGCTCTAGTAATAGGAAGGTTCAACTCCGTGAGTTGAATGCACACATCATAAAGAAGATTCTGAGAAAGCTTCTGTCTCCTTTTTATGTGAAGATATTTCCTTTTCCACCACAGGCCACAAGGCGCTCCGTATGAATACTTGCAGGTTCTACACAATAGTGTTTCAAAACTGCTCTAATGAAAGAAACGTTTAACTCTGTGAGTTGAGTGCACACATCACAAAGCTGTTTCAGAGAATCCTTCTGTCTAGTTTGTATGTGAAGAAATTTCCGTTTCCATCGAAGGCCCCAAAGAGCTCCAAATATCCACTTCCAGATTCTGAAAAAATAGAGTTTCATAACTTCCCTATTGACAGGAATGTGCAACACTCTGTGTTGAATGCACATATGTTATATCCATTTCTGAGAATGCTTCTGACTAGTTTTCATGTGAAGGTATTTCATATTCCACTATAGTGTACAAAGCGCTCTGAACGAACACTTGCCTATTCTACAAAAAGAGTGTTTCCAAACTGTTCTATCAAAAGAAAGGTGCAACTGTGTGAGTTGAATGCAAACATCACAAAGCAGTTTCAGAGACTGCTTCTGTCTAGTGTTTATGTGAAGAAAGTCCCATTTCCAAAGAAGGCCTGAAATAGTTCCAAATATCCACTTGCAGATTCTGCAAAAAGACTGTTTCAAAACTGCTCTATCAAAAGGAAGGTTCAACTCTGTGAGTTGAATGCACACATCCGAAAGAAGTTTCTGAGAATGCTTCTGTCTAGTTTTTATGTGAAGATATTTCTTTTTCCACCATAGGCCCCAAAGCACTCAGAATGAGCAGTTGCAGATTCTACACAATAGTGTTTCAAAACTGCTCTAAGATGAAAAAGGTTCAACTCTGTGCGTTGAATGCACAGATCACAAAGCAGTTTCAGAGAATGCTTCTGTCTAGTTTGTAGGTGAAGAAGTTCCCATTTCCAAAGAAGTCCTCAAAGAGTTCCAGATATCCACTTGCAGATTGTGCAAGAGACTGATTCAAAATTGCTCTATCGAAAGGAAGGTTCAACTCTGTGAGTTGAAGGTGCACATCTTAAAATGGTTTCTGAGAATGCTTCTGTCTAGTTTTTATGTGAAGTTATTTCCTTTTCCACAATACGCCTCAAAGCGCTCTGAATGGACAGTTACAGATTCTACACAATAGTGTTTCAAAACTGCTCTAACAAGAGAAACGTTTAACTCTGTGAGTTGAATGCACCCATCACAAAGCAGTTTCAGAGAATGCTTCTGTCTAGTTTGTATGTGAAGAAGTTCCTATTTCAAAAGAAGGCATCAAAGAGCTCCAAATATCCACTTGCAGATTGTGCAAGAGACTGATTCAAAATTGCTCTATCCAACGGAAGTTTCAACACTGTGAGTTGAATGCACACATCTTAAATAAGTTTCTGAGAATACTTCTGTCTAGTTTTTATGTGAAGTTGTTTCCTTTTCCAGCATAGGCCTCCAAGTGTTCTGAATGAACAGTTGCAGATTCTACAAAATAGTGTTTCAATGCTGCTCTAACAAGAGAATGGTTCCACTCTGTGAGTTGAGTGAACACATCAAAAAGCAGTTTCAGAAAATGCTTCTGTCTAGTTTGTATATGAAGAAATTTCCGTTTCCAACGAAGGCCTCAAAGATGTCAAAATATCTACTTTGCAGATTCTGCAAAAACACAGTTTCCTAACTGCCCTATCAAAAGGAATGTTCAACCTTTTTGTTGAATGCACACATCAGAAAGATGTTTCTGAGAATGCTTCTGTCTAGATTTCTTGTGAAGATATTTCGTATTCCAATATACGGCTCAAAGAGCTCTGAATGAACACTTGCCGATACTAGAAATAGAGTGTTTCAAAACTGCTGTATCAAAAGAAATGTGTAACTCTGTGAGTTGAACGCAAACATCACCAAGCAGTTTCAGAGAAGCTTCTGTCGAGTTTTTATTTGAACAAAGTCCCGTTTCCAAAGAAGGCCTCAAAGAGCTCCAAATATCCACATGCAGATTCTGCAAAAACACTGTTTCAAAATTGCTCTATCGAAAGGAAAGTTCAACTCTGTGAGTGGAATGCGCACAGCATAGAGAAGTTTCTGAGAATGCGTCTGTCTAGTTTTAAGGTGAAGATATTTCCTTTTCCACCATAGGCCTCAAAGCGCTCCGAAATAACTCTTGCAGATTCTGCAAAGAGTGTGTTTCAAAATTGCTCTATCAAAACAAATGTTCTACACTGTGAGTTGAATGCAAACATCAAAAAACAGTTTCAGAGAATGCTTCTGTCTAGTTTTTAGGTGAAGAAATTCCCGTTTCCAACGAAGGTCCCAGAGAGCTCCAAACATTCACTTGCTGATTCCGCAAAAAGACTGTTTCAAAACTGCTCTATAAATAGAAAGGTTCAACTCTGTGAGTTGAGTGCACACATCACAAAGCAGTTTCACAAAATGTTTCTGTCTAGTTTGTATGTGAAAAATTCCCGTTGCCAATGATGGCCTCAAAGAGGTCAAATTGTCCACTTGCAGATTCCGCAAAAACAGTTTCATAATTGCCCTATCAAAAGGAATGTTCAACCCTTTGTGTTGAATGCACACATGAGAAAGAAGTTTCTGAGAATGCTTCTGTCTAGTTTTCTTGTGAAGATATTTCCTATTCCAATATAGATCTCAAAGCCCTTTGAATGAACACTTGCCGAATCTACAAATAGAGTGTTTCAAAACTGCTCTATCAAAGGAAAGGTGCAACTCTGTGAGTTGAATGCAAACATCACCAAGTAGTTTCAGAGAATGCTTCTGTCTAGTTTTTATGTGAAGATAGTACCGTTTCCAAGGAAGGCCTCAAAGAGCCCCAAATATTCATGTGCAGATTCTTCAAAAAGACTGTCTCAAAAGTGCTCTACCAATAGGCAAGTTCAACTCCATGAGTTGAATGCACACTTCAAAAAGAAGTTTCTGAGAATGCTTCTCTCTAGTATTTATGTGATGATATTTCCTTTTCCTCCTCAGGCCTCAAGGCGCTCCATATGAATACTTGCAGGTTCTACACAATACTGTTTCAAAACTGCTCTAACGAAAGTAACGTTCAACTATGTGAGTTGAGTGCACTCATCACAAAGCAGTTTCAGAGAATGCTTCTGTCTAGTCTTCATGTGAAGAAATTCCCATTTCCAACGAAGCCTTCAAAGAGTTCCAAATATCCACTTGCAGATTTTGCAAAAACAGAGTTTCATAACTGCCCTATCAAAAGGAATGTTGAACACTCTGTGTTGAATGCACATATATTAAATCAGTTTCTGAGAATGCTTCTGCCCAGTTTTTATGTGAAGATATTTCCTCTTCCACCATAAGCCTCAAAGATCTCCGGATGATCTTTGAGTCACTTCCACGTTCCACAAAAAGACTGTTTCAAAACTGTTCCAGCAACAGAAAGGTTCAACTTTGTGAGTTGAATGCACACATGACAAAGCAGTTTCAGAAAATGCTTCTGTCTAGTTTTTATGTGAAGAAATTCCCGTTTCCAACGAATGCCTGAAAGAGTTCCAAATATCCACTTACAGATTATGTAAAAACACTGTTTCAAAACTGCTCTATCAAAAGCAAGTTTCAACTCTGTGAGTTGAATGCACACATCTTAAAGAAATTTCTGAGAATGCTTTTGTCTAGATTTTATGTGAAGAAATTCCCGTTTCCAATGAAGGCCTCAAAGAGCTCCAGATATCCACTCCCAGATTCTGCAAAAACAGTTTCAAAACTGCACTACTAAAAGGAAGGTTCAACCCTGTGAGTTGAATGCACACATCAGAAAGAAGTTTCTGAGAATGCTTCTGTCTAGTTTTTAAGTGAAGATATTTTCTTTTCCACCAGAGGCCACAAAGCTCTCCATGCGAATACTTGCAGGTTCTACACAACAGTGATTCTAAACTGCCCTAACAAGAGAAAGGTTCAACTCTGTGAGTTGAGTGCACACATCACAAAGCACTTTCAGAAAATGCTTCTGTCTAGTTTGTACATGAAGAAATTCCCGTTTCTAACGAATTCCTAAAAGAGCTCCAAATATCCACAGGCAGATACTGCAAAAACAGACTCTCATAACTGCCCTATCAAAACGAATGTTCAACCCTGTGAGTTGAATGCACACATCTTAAATCACTTTCTGAGAATGCTTCTATCTATTTTCCATGTGAAGTTTTTTCGTATACAACTATAGGGCTCAAAGCGCTCTGAATAAACACTTGCTGATTCTACAAAAAGAGTGTCTCAAAACTGCTCTATCAAAAGAAAGGTGCAAATGTGTGAGTTGAATGCAAACATCACAAAGCAGTTTCAGAGAATGCCTCTGTCGATTTTTTATGTGAAAAAAGTCCCGTTTATGTGAAAGAGCCCCAAATATCCACTTGCAGATACTGCAAAAAGACTGACTCAAAACTCCACTATCAAAAGGAAGTTTCAACACTATGAGTTGATTGCGCACATCAGAAAGAAGTTTCTGAGAATGCTTCTGTCTAGTATTTATGTGAGGATATTTCCTTTTCCAACATAGGCCTCAAAGCGCTCGGAAAGAACAATTGCAGATACTGCAAAAAGAGTGTTTCAAAACTGCTCTATCAAAAGAAATGTTCTACTCTGTGAGTTGAATACAAACATCACAAAGCAGTTTCAGAGAATGCTTCTGTCTAGTTTTTAGGTGAAGAAATTCCCTTTTCCAACGAAGGTCTCAAAGATCTCCAAACATTCACTTGCAGATTCTGCAAAAAGACTGTTTCAAAGCTGCTATGCCAATAGAAAGGTTCAGCCCTGTGTGTTGAATGCATACATCATAAAGAAGTTTCTGAGAATGCTTCTCTCTAGTTTTTATGTGAAGAAATTCCCGTTTCCAACGAATGCCTCAAAGAGTTCCAAATATCCACTTACAGATTCTGCAAAAACATTGTTTCAAAACTGTTCTATCAAAAGGAAAGTTCAACTCTGTGAGTTGAATGTACACATCAGAAAGTAGTTTCTGAGAATGCTTCTGTCTTGTTTTATCTGAAGATATTTCCTTTTCCACAGTAGGACTTAAAGTGCTCAGTGTGAACACTTGCAGGCTCTACACAATAGTTTTTCAAAATTGCTCTAACAAGAGAAAGGTTCAACTCTGTGATTTGAATGCACACATCATAAAGGAGTTTCTGAGAATGCTTCTACCCAGTTTTTATGTGATGATATTTTCTCTTCCACCATAAGCCTCAAGGTGCTCCGAATGAACAATTTCACATTCCACAAAAAGAGTGTTTCAAAACTGCTCCAGCAATAGAAAGGTTCAACACTGTGAGTTGAATTCAAACATGACAAAGCAGTTTCAGAGAATGCTTCTGTCTAGTTTTTATGTGAAGAAATTCCATTTCCAATGAATGACTCAAAGAGTTCCAAATATCCACTTACAGATTCTCTAAAAACACTGCTTCAAAACTGCAATATTAAAACCAAGGTTCAACTCTGTGAGTTGAATGAACACATATTAAAGAAATTTCTGCAAATGTTTCTGTCTAGATGTTATGTGAAGTTATTCCCGTTTCCAAAGAAAGCCTCAAAGAGCTCCAAAAATCCACTTGCAGATTCTGCAAAAAGACTGTTTCAAAACTGCTCTATCAATGTAAGCTTCAACTCTGTGAGTTGAATGCACACATCATAAGGAAGTTTCTCAGAATGCTTTTACCCAGTTTTGATGTGAAGATATTTCATTTTCCAGCATGGGCCTCGAAGTGCTCCAAATGAACACTTGCAGATTCTACAAAATATTGTTTCAAAACTTGTCTAAGAAGAGAAAGGTTCACCTTTGTAAGTTGAATGCACGCATCACAAATCGGTTTCAGAAAGTGCTTCTGTCTAGTTTGTATGTGAAGAAATTCCCGTTTCAAACGAAGGCCTCCAAGAGCTCAAAATATCCACTAGTAGATACCGCAAAAAGACTGTATCAAAACTGCCCTATTAAAAAGAATGTTAACCCTGTGAGTTGAATGCAGACATCAGAAAGTAGTTTCTGAGACTGCTTCAGTCTTGTTTTTATGTGAAGATAGTTCCTTTTCCACCATAGACATCAAAGCGCTCCGTATGAACTCTTGCAGAATCTACAAAAAGAATGTTTCAAAACTGCTCTAATAACAGAAATGTTCAACACTGTGAGTTGAATGCACACATCGTAAAGAAGTTTCTGAGAATCCTTCTGCCCAGTTTTCATGTGATGACATTTCCTCTTAAACCATAAGCCTCAAAGTGCTCCGAATGAACACTTGCACATTCCACAAAAAGTGTGTGTCAAAACTGCTCCAGCAACAGAAAGGTTCATCTCTGTGAGTTGAATGCACACATGACATAGCAGCTTCAGAGAATGCTTCTGTCTAGTTTTTATGTGAAGAAATTCCCGTTTCCAACAAATGCCTCTAAGAGTTCCAAATATCCACTTACAGATTCTGTAAAAACACTGTTTCAAATGTGCTCTATCAAAACCAAGTTTCAACTCTGTGAGTTGAAGGTACACATCTTAAAGAAATTTCTGAGAATGCTTCTGTCTTGATTTTAAGTGAAGATATTCCCGTTTCCAACAATAGCCTCAAAAATCTCCAAAAACCCACTTGCGGATTCTGCTAAAAGACTGTTTCAAAACTGCTCTATCAATACAAGGTTCAACTCTTTGAGTTGAATGAACATATTATAAAGAAGTTTCTGAGAATTCCTCTGACTAGTTTTTATGTGAAGACATTTCCTTTTCCACCATAGGCCTCAAAGCGCTCCGAAAGAACAATTGCAGTTTCCACAAAAAGTGTTTCAAAACTGCTCTATCAAAAGAAATGTTCTACTCAGTGACTTGAATGCAAACATCACAAAGCAGTTTCAGAGAAAGCTTCTGTCTAGTTTTTAGGTGAAGAAATTCCCGTTTCCAACGAAGGTCTCAAAGAGCCCCAAACATTCACTTGCAGATTCTGCAAAAAGACTGTATCAAAACTGCTCTATCAATAGAAAGTTTCAAATCTGTGAGTTGAATGCACACATCAGAAAGGAATTTCTGAGAATGCTTCTGTCTGGTTTTTATGTGAAGTTATTTCCTTTTCCAACATAGGCCTCAAAGTGCTCCGTATGAACACTTGCAGATTCTACACAATAGTGTTTCAAAGCTGCTCTAACAAGAGAAAGGGTCAACTCTGTGTGTTGAGTGCAAACATCACCAAGCAGTTTCAGAGAATGCTTCCGTCTAATGTGTATGTGAACAAATTCCCGTTTCCAACAAAGGCCTCAAAGAGCTCCAAATATCCACTTCCAGATTCTGCAAAAAACACTGTTTCAAAACTGCTCTATGAACAAGAAGGTTCAACTGTGTGAGATGAATGCACACATCACAAAGAAGTTTCTGAGAATGCTTCTGTCTAATTTCAATGTGAAGATATTTCCTTTTCCACCATAGGCCTCAAAGCACTCCAAATGTGCAGTTGCAAATTCTGCAAAAACAGTGTTTCAAAACTGCTCTAACAAGAGGAAGTTTCATCTCCATGAGTGGAATGCACACATGGGAAAGAATTTTCTGAAAATGCTTCTGTGTTGTTTTAATATGAAGATGTTTCGTTTTCCACCATAGGCCTCAATGCGCTCCGAAAGAACACTTGCAGAATCTGCAAAAGGGGTATTTCAAAACTGCTCTATCAAAAGAAATGTTATATTCTGTTAGTTGAATGCAAACATAACAAAGCAGTTTCAGAGAATGCTTCTGTCTAGTTTTTAGGTGAAGAAATCCACGTTTCCATCGAATGCCTCAAAAAGTTCCAAATATCCACTTACAGATTCTGTAAAAACACTGTTTCAAAGCTGCTCTATCAAAAGTAAGGTTCAACTCTGTGAGTTGAATGCACACATCTTAAAGAAATTTCTGAGAATGTTTCTGGCTAGATTTTATGTGAAGATATTCACATTTCCAACAAAAGCCTCAAAGAGCTCCAAAAATCCACTTGCAGATTCTGCAAAAAGACAGTTTCAAAACTGCTGTATCAATACAAGGTTCAACTCTGTGAGTTGAATGCACACTTCATAAAGAAGAAGTTTCTGAGAATGCTTCTGCCCTGTTTTAATGTGAAGATATTACCTTTTCCACCATAGGCCTCAAAGCACTCCGTATGAACACTTGCAGATTCTACACAATTGTGTCTCAAAACTGCTCTAACACAAGAAATGTTCCAATCTGTGAGTTGAGTGCAGACATCACAAAGCAGTTTCAGAGAATGCTTCTGTTTGGTTAGTATGTGAAGAAATTCCCTTTTCCAACGAAGGCCTCTAAGAGCTCCAAGTATCCAGTTCTAGATACTGCAAAAACACTGTTTCAAAACTGCTGTATCAACAGGAAGGTTCAACTCCGTGAGTGGAATGCACACATCAGAAAGAAGTTTCTGAGAATGCTTCTGTCTAGTTTTTATGTGAAGATATTTCCTTTTCCACAATAGGCCTCAGAGAGCTTCGTATGAACACTTGCAGATTCTACACAATAGTGTTTCAAAACTGCTCTAACAAGAGAAAGGTTCAACTCAGTGAGTTGAGTGCACACATCACAAAGCAGTTTCAGAGAATGCTGCTGTCTGGTTTGTATGTTAAAAAATTCCCCTTTCCAACAAAGGCCTCAAAGAGAACCAAATATCCACTTGCAGATCCTGCAAAAACACTGTCTCAAATCTGCTCTGTCAAAAGAAAGGTTCAACCCTGGGAGTTGAATTCTAACATCAGAAAGAAGTTTCTGAGAATGTTTCTTTCTAGTTTTAATGTGAAGGTATTTCCTTTTCCACAATAGGCCTCAAAGCGCCCCAAAAGAACACTTGCAGATTTTGCAAAAAGGGTGTTTCAAAACTGCTCTATCAAAAGAAATTTTCTACTCTGTGAGTTGAATTCAAACATCACAAAGCCGTTTCAGAGAATGCTTCTGTCTAGTTTTTAGGTGAAGAATGTCCAGTTTCCAACAAAGGTCTCAAAGGGCCCCAAACATTCAATTGCAGATTCTGCAAAAAGACTGTATCAAAACTCCTCTATCAACAGAAAGGTTCAACCCTGTGAGGTAAATCCACACATCATAAAGAAGTTTCTTTGAATGCTTCAGTCTGGTTTTTATGTGAAGATATTTCGTTTTCCACCATAGTCCTCAAAGCGCTCCAAATGAACAGTTGTAGATTCTACACAATAGTTTCTCAAAGCTGCTCTAACAAGAGAAAGGTTCAACTCTGTGATTTGAATGCATGCACCACAAAGCAGTTTCAGAGAATGCTTCTGTCTAGTTTGTACGTGAAGAAGTTCTCATTTCCAAAGAAAGCGTCAAATTGCTCCAAACATCCACTTACAGATGATGCAAGAGACTATTTCAAAACTGCTCTCTCGAAAGGAAAGTTCAACTCTGTGAGTCGAATGCATACATCAGAAAGAAGTTCCGGAGAATCCTTCTGCCTAGTTTTTATGTGATGATATTTCCTTTTCCACAATAAACCTCACAGCGCTCTGAATGAACACTTGCACATTCCACAAAATTAGTGTTTCAAAACTGCTCCAGAAGAAGAAAGCTTCAAATCTGTGAGTTGAATGCACACATGGCAAAGCAGTTTCAGAGAATGCTTCTGTCTAGTTTTTATATGAAGAATTTCCCGTTTCCAACGTATGCCTCAATGAGTTCCAAACATCCACTTACAGATTTTGTAGAAACACTGTATCAAAGCTGCTCTATCAAAAGTAAGGTTCAACACTGTGAGTTGAGTGCACACATCTTAAAGAAATTTCTGAGAATGCTTCTGTCTAGATTTTATGTGAAGAAGTTCCCATTTCCGAATGAGGCCTAAAATTGTTTGAAACATCCACTTCCAGATACTGCCAAAAGACTGTTTCAAATCTGCTCTATCAAAAAGTAGGTTCAACTCTCTGAATTGAATGCATATATCAGAAAGAAGTTTCTGAGCATGCTTCTGTCTAGTTTTTATGTGAAGATATTTCCTTTCCCACCGTAGGCCATAAAGGGCTCCGTATGAACACTTGCAGATTCTACACAATAGTGTTTCAAAATTGCTCTAACAAGAGAAAGTGTCAACACTGTGAGTTGAGTGCACACATCACAATACAATTTCAGATAATGCTTCTGTGTGGTTTGTATGTGAAGAAATTCCCGTTTCCAACGATGACCTCAATGAGATCCAAATATCCACTTCCAGATGCTGCAAAAACACTGTTTCATGAGTGCTCTATGAGCAAGAAAGTTCAACTGTCTGAGATGAATGCATTCACCGGAAAGAAGTTTCTGAGAATGGTTCTGTCCTATTTTAATATGAAGATATTTCCTTTTCCACCATAGGCCACAAAGCACTCCGAAAAAGCACTTGCAGATTCTGCAAAATGAGTGTTTCAAAACTGCTCTATGAAAGGAAATGTTATACTCTGTGAGTTGAATGCAAACATCACAAAGCAGTTTCAGAGAATGCTTCTGTCTAGTTTTAAGGTGAAAAAATTCCCGTTTCCAACGAAAGTCTCGAAAAGCTCCAAATATTCACTTGCAGATTCCGCAAAAAAACTTTTTCAAAACTGCTCTATCAATAGGAAGGTTCAACAATGTGAGTTGAAAGCACACATCATAAAAAGTATCTGAGAATGCTTCTGTCTAGTTTTTATGTGAAGATAATTCCTTTTCCACCATAGGTCACAAAGCGCTCCGTATGAAGACTTGCAGATTCTACACAACAGTGTTTCAAAACTGCTCTAACAAGAGAAAGGTTCAACTCTGTGAGTCGAGTGCACACATGACAAAGCAGTTTCAGAGAATGCTTCTGTCTAGTTTGTATGTGAAGAAATTCCCGTTTCCAAAGAAGGACTCAAAGAGCTACAAATATTCACTTCCAGATTCTGCAAAAACACTGTTACAAAACTGCTCAATCAACGGGAAGTTTCATCTCCGTGAGTGGAATGCACACGTGAGAAAGAAGTTTCCGAAAATGCTTCGGTCTTGTTTTAATGTGAAGATATTTCCTTTTCCACCTTAGGCCTCAAAGCGCTCCAAAAGAACACTTGCAAATTCTGCAAAAAGAGTGTTTCAAAACTGCTCTATCAAAAGAAATATTCTACTCTGTGAGTTGAATGCAAACATCACAAAGCAGTTTCAGAGAATGCTTCTGTCTACTCTTCATGTGAAGAAATTCCGTTTTCCAACGAAAGCCTCAAAGAACACCAAAAATCCACTTGCAGATTCTGCAATAAGACTGTTTCAAAACTGCCCTATCAAAAGGAAGGTTCAAGTCTGTGAGTTGAATATACACATCAGAAAGAAGTTTCTGAGAATTTTTCTGTCTAGATTTATGTAAAGATATTTCCTTTTCCACCATAGGCCTCAAAACGCTTCATATGAACACTTACCCGTTCTACACAATAGTGTTTCAAAACTGTTGTAACAAGAGAAATGTTCAACTCTGTGAGTTGAATGCACGCACCACAAAGCAGTTTCAGAGAATGCTTCTGTCTAGTTTGTATGTGAAGAAGTTCTCATTTCCAAAGAAGGCGTCAAATTGCTCCAAATATCCACTTGCATAATATGCAAGAGACTGTTTCAAAACTGCTCTATCCAAAGGAAGCTTCAACTCTGTGAGTTGAATGCACACAACAGAAAGAAGTTTCTAAGAATGCTTCTGCCCAGTTTTTATGTGAAGATATTTCTTCTTCCACAGTAAGCCTCAAAGAGATCCAAATATCAACTTACAGATTCTATAAAAACACTGTTTCAAAACTGCTATATCAAATCAAGGTTCAACTCTGTGAGTTGAATGCACACATGGCAAAGCAGTTTCAGGGAATGCTTCCGTCTACTTTTTATGTGAAGAAATTCCCATTTCCAACGAAAGCCTCAAAGAGTGCCAAAATTCCACCTACAGATTCTGCAAAAAGGCTGTTTCAAATCTACTCTATCAATAGGAAGGTTCAACTCTGTGAGTTGAATGCACATATCAGAAAGAAGCTTCTGAAAATGCTTCCACCTAGTTTTTATGTGAAGATATGTCCTTTTCCAACATAGGCCTCAAAGCGCTCCGTATGATCACTGGCGGATTCAAAAACAGTGTTTCAAAACTGCTCTAACAAGAGAAAGGCTCAAGTCTGTGAGTTGAGTGCACACATCACAAAGGAGTTTCAGAGAATGCTTCTGTCTAGTTTTTTTGTGAGAAAAGTCCCGTTTAAAAGAAGAACTAATAGAGCTCCAAATATAAACTTGCAGATCCTGCAAAAAGACTGTTTCAAAACTGCTCTATCAATAGGAAGGTTCAACTCTGTGAGTTGAATACACACATCAGAAAGAAGTTTCTGAGAATGCTTCTGTCTAGTTTTCATATGAAGATATTTCCTTTTCCACCATAGGCATCAAAGCAATCCGGATGAACAGTTGCAAATTTTACACAATAGTGTTTCACAACTGCTCTAACAAGAGAAAGGGTCAAATTTGTGAGTTAAATGCGTACATCACAAAGCAGTTTCAGAGAATGCTTCTGTCTAGTTTGTATTTGAACAAGTTCCCATTTCCAAAGAATGCCTCAAAGAGCTCCAAATATTCACTTGCAGATTACGCAAGGGACTGTTTCAAAACTGCTCTACCCAAAGGAAGTTTCAACTCTGTTAGTTGAATGCACACATCTTAAAGAAGTTTCTGAGAATTCTTCTGTTTAGTTTTTATGTGAACATACTTCCTTTTCCACCACAGGCCTCAAATCCGTTCGTATGAATCATTGTAGGTTCTACACAATTGTGTTTCAAAACTGCTCTAACAAAGGAAATGTTCAACTCTGTGAGTTGAAAGCACAAATCACAAATTAGTGTCAGAAAATGCTTCTGTCTAGTTTGTATGTGAAGAAATTCCCTTTTCCAACGAAGACCTCAAAGAGCTCCATATATCCACTTGCAGATTCTGCAAAAACACAGTTTCATAACTGCCCTATCAAAAGGAATGTTCAACTCTGTGAGTTGAATGCACACATCATAAAGAAGTTTCTGACAATGCTTCTGCCCAGTTTTAATGTGAAGACATTTCCTTTTCTAACATAGGCCTCAAAGCACTCCAAATGAACTCTTGCGGTTTCTACACAATAGTGTTTCAAAACTGCTCTAGCAAGAGAAAGATTCAACTCTGTGAGTTGAGTGCACACATCACAAAGCAGTTTCAGAATATGCTTCTGTCTATTTTGTATGTGAAGAAATTCCCGTTTCCAATGAAGGCATCAAAGAGCTCAAAATATCCACTTGCAGATACAGCATAGCACAGTTTCATAACTGCCCTATCAAAAGGAAAGTTCAACCCTGTGAGTTGAATGCACACATTTTCAATCCATTTCTGAGAATGCTTCCGTGTAGTTTTCATGTGAAGATATTTCGTATTCCACTATAGGGCCCAAAGCGCTCTGAATGAACACTAGCCGATTCTAAAAAAAGAGTGTTTCAAATCTGCTCTATATAAAGAAAGGTGCAACTGTGTGAGTTGAATGCAAACATCACAAAGCAGTTTCAGAGAATGGTTCTGTCTAGTTTTTATGTGAAGAAAGTCCCGTTTCCAAAGAAGGCCTCAAAGAGCTCCAAATATATACTTGCAGATACTGCATAAAGACTGTTTGAAAACTGCTCTATCAAAAGGAAGGTTCAACTCTGTGAGTGGAATGCAAACACCAGAAAGAAGTTTCTGAGAAAGCATCTGTCTAGTTTTTATGTGAAAACATATGCTTTTCCACCATAGGCCTCAAAGCGCTCCGAATGAGCAGCTGCAGTTTCTACACAAGAGTGTTTCAAAACTGCTCTAACAAGAGAAAAGTTCAACTCTGCGAGTTGAATGCACGCATCACAAAGCAGTTTCTGAGAATGCTTCTGTATAGATTGTATGGGAAGAAGTTCACATTTCCTAAGAAGGCCTCAAAGAGCTCCAAATATCCACTTGCAGATTATGCAAGAGACTGTTTCAAAACTGCTCTATCCAAAGGAAGGTTCAACTCTGTGAATTGAATGTACACATCTTAAAGCAGTTTCTGAGAATGCTTCTGCCCGGTTTTTATGTGAAGATATTCCATTTTCCACCATAGTCCTCATAGTACTCCGTATGAACACTTGGAGATTCTACACAATATTGTTTCAAACCTGCTCAAACAATAGAAATGTTCATCTCTGTGAGTTGAGTGCACATATCACAAAGCAGTTTCAGAGAATGCTTCTGTCCAGCTCGTAAGTGATGAAATTCCCGTTTCCAAAGAAGGCCTCAAAGAGCTCCAAATATCCACATCCAGATTCCGCACAAACACTGTTTAAAAACTGCTCTATCGACAGGAAGATTCAACTCTGTGAGTGGAATGTACACTTGAGAAAGAAGTTTCTGAGAATGCTTCTGTGTGGTTTTAATATGAAGATACTTCCTTTTCCACAATAGGTCTCAAAGGGCTCCACAAGAACACATGAAGATTCTGCAAAAAGAGTGTTTCAAAACTACTCTATCAAAAGAAATGTTCTACTCTGTGAGATGAATGGAAACACCACAAAGCAGATTTAGAGAATGCTTCTGTCTAGTTTTTAGGTGAAGAAATTCCCGTTTCCAACGAAGGTCTCGAAAAGCTCCAAATATTCACTTGCAGATTCTGCAAAAAGACTGTTTCAAAAGGGCGCTATCAATAGGAAGGTTCAACTCTGTGAGTTGAATGCACACATGACAAAGCAATTTCTCAGAATGCTTCTGTCTAGTTTTTATGTGAAGATATTTCCTTTTCCACCATTGGCCTCAAAGCGCTCTGTATGAACACTTGCAGATTCTAAAAAATAGTGTTTCAAAACTGCTCTTACAAGAGAAAGGTTCAACTCTGTGGGTTGAGTGCACACATCACAAAGCAGTTTCAGAGAATGTTTCTGTCTGGTTTTTATGTGAATAAATTCCCATTTCCAATGAAGGTCTCAAAGAGCTCAAAATATCCACTTCCAGATCCTGCAAAAACACAGTTTCAAAGCTGCTCCATCAAAAGGAAGGTTCAACTCTGTGAGTTGAATGCACACAAGACAAAGCAGTTTCAGAGAATGATTCTGTCTAGATTTTATGTGAAGAAATTCCCTTTTCCAACGAATGCCTCAAAGAGATCCAAATAGCCTCTTACAGATTTTGTAAAAACACTGTTTCTAAGCTCTTCTATGAAAAGTAAGGTTCAACTCTGTGAGTTGAATGCACACAACTTAAAGAAATTTCTGAGAATGCTTCTGTCTAGATTTTATGTGAAGAAGTTGCCATTTCCAAATAAGGCCTCAAATTGTTCCAAATATCCACTTCCAGATTCTGTAAAATCACTCTTTCCAAACTGCTCTCTCCAAAGGAATATTCAACTCTGTGAGTTGAATGCACACATCAGAAAGAAGTTTCTGAGCATGCTTCTGTCTAGTTTTTATGTGAAGATATTTCGTTTTCCACCATAGGCATCAAAGCGCTCCGAAAGAACACTTGCAGATTCTGCAAAAAGAGTCTTTCACAACTGCTCTATCAAAAGAAATGTTCTACTCTGTAAGTTGAATGCAAACATCACAATGAAGTTTCAGAGAATGCTTCCGTCTAGTATTTAGGTGAAAAACTCCCGTTTCCAACGAAGGACTTGAAGAGCTGCAAATATTCTCTTGCAGATTCTGCAAAAAGACTGTTTCAAAACTACTCTATCAATAGGAAGGTTCAACTCTGTGAGTTGAATGCACACGTCACAGAGCACTTTCTGAGAATGCTTCTGTCTAGATTTTATGTGAAGATATTCCCGTTTCCAATGAAAGCCTCAAGGAGTTCCAAAAATCCACTTGCAGATACTGCAAAAAGACTGTTTCAAATCTGCTCTGTCAATAGGAAGGTTCAAATCTATGGGTTGAAAGCACACATCAGAAAGAAGTTTCTGAGAATGCTTCTGTCTAATTTTAATGAGAAGATATTTCCTTTTTCCCCATAGGCCTCAAAGCACTCCGAAAAAAACACTTGCAGATTCTGCAAAATGAGTGCTTCAAAACTGTTCTATCAAAAGAAATGTTCTACTCTGTGAATTGAATGCAAGCATCACAAAGCAGTTTCAGAGAATGCTTCTGTCTAGTTTTTCGGTGAAGAAATTCCCGTTTCAAACGAATATCTCAAAGAGCCCCAAACATTCACTTGCAGATTCTGCAAAAAGAGTGTATCAAAACTGCTCTATCTATACAAAGGTTCAACTCTGTGAGTTGAATGCACACATCAGAAAGGAGTTTCTGAGAATGCTTCTCTCTAGTTTTTTTGTGAAGTTATTTCCTTTTCCACCATAGGCCTCAAAGCGCTCCGAATGAACAGTTGCAGATTCTACACAATAGTGTTTCAAAACTGGTCTAACAAGAGAAAGGTTCAAATCTGTGAGTTGAATGCACACATCACAAAGCAATTTCAGAGAATGATTCTGTTTAGCTTGTATGTGAAGAAGTTCCCATTTCTAAAGAAGGCCTCAAATTGCTCCAGTTATCCACTTGCAGATTATGCAAGAGACTGTTTCAAAACTGCTCTATCCAAAGGAAGTTTCAGCTCTATGAGTTGAATTCACACATCAGAAAGAAGTTTCTGAGAATTCTTCTGCCTAGTTTTTATGTGAAGACCTTTCCTTTACCACCGTAGGCCTCAAAGCGCTCCGTGTGAACACTTGCAGATTCTACACAATAGTGTTTCAAATCTGCTCTAACTAGAGAAAGGTTCAAATCTGTGAGTTGAGTGCACACGTCACAAATCAGTTTCAGAGAATGCTTCTGTCTAATTTGAATGTGAAGAAATTCCCGTTTCCAACGAAGGCCTCAAGGAGCTCCAAATATCCATTTCCAGATTCTGCAAAAACACTGTTTCAAAACTGCTCTATCAACAAGAAACATCAACTCTGTGAGATGAATGCAAACATCAGAAAGAAGTTTCTGAGAATGCTTCTGTCTAATTTTAATGTGAAGATGTTTCCTTTTCCACCACAGGCCTAAAGGCGCTCCGAAAGAACACTTGCAGATTCTGCAAAAAGAGTGTTTCAAAACTTACCTATCAAAAGAAATGTTCTACTCTGTGAGTTGAATACAAACATCACAAATTAGTTTCAGAGAATGCTCCTGTCTAGTTTCTAGGTGAAAAAATTCCGGTTTCCAAAGAAGCTCTCGAAGAGATCCAAATATTCTCTTGCAGATTCTGCAAAAAGACTGTTTCAAAACTGCTCTATCAATAGGAAGGTTCAACTCTGTGAGTTGAATGCACACATCATAAAGAAGTTTCTGAGAATGCTTCTGTCTAGTTTTTATGTGAAGTTATTTCTTTTTCCATCATAGGCCTCAAAGCCCTCCGAATGAACAGTTGCAGATTCTACACAATGGTGTTTCAAAACTGCTCTTTCAAGAGAAAGGTTCAACTCTGTGAGTTGAATGTACACATCGGAAAGTAGTTTCAGAGAATGCTTCTGTCTACTTTGTATGTGAAGAAGTCCCCATTACCAAAGAAGGCCTCAAATTGATCCAGTTATCCACTTGCAGATTATGCAAGAGACTGTGTCAAAACTGCTGTAGCCAAAGAAAGGTTCAAATCTGTGAGTTTAATGCACACATCTTAAAGAAGTTTCTGAGAATGCTTCTCTCTAATTTTAATGTGAAGATATTTCCTTTTCCAGCATAGGCCTCAAAGCGGACTGAATGAACAATTGAAGATACTGCAAAAAGAGTGTTTCAAAACTTACCTATCAAAAGAAACGTTCTACTCTGTGAGTTGAATGCAAACATCACAAAGCAGTTTCAGAGAATGCTTCTGTGTAGTTTCTAGGTTAAGAAATTCCCATTAACAACAAAGGTCTCGAAGAGCTCCAAATATTCTCTTGCAGATTCTGCAAAATGAATGTTTCAAAACTGTTCTATCAATAGAAAGTTTCAACTCTGTGAGTTGAATGCACACATAATAAAGAAGTTCCTGAGAATTCTTCTGCCCAGTTTTTATGTGATCATATTTCCTCTTCCAGCATAAGAATCACAGCACTCTGAATGAACGCTTGCACATTCCGCAAAAAGAGTGTTTCAAAAGTGCTCCAGCAACAGAAAGGTTCACGTCTGTGAGTTGAATGCACCCATGACAAAGCAGTTTCAGAGAATGCTTCTGTCTAATTTGTATGTGAAAAAATTCCTTTTTCCATCGAAGGCCTCAAAGAGCAACAAATATCCACTTCCAGATTCTGCAAAAACACTGTTTCAAAACTGCTCTATCAACACGAAGTTTCAACTGTGTGAGAAGAATGCAGACATCAGAAGGAAGTTTCTGAGAATGCTTCTGTCTAATTTTAATGTGAGGATATTTCCCTTTCCATCATAGGCCTCAAAGCGCTCTGAAAGAACACTTACAGATCCTGCAAATAGAGTGTTTGACAACTGCTCTATCAAAGAAATGTTCTACTCTGTGAGTTGAATGCAAACATCACAAAGAAGTTTCAGAGAATGCTTCTGTCTAGTTTTTAGGTGAAGAAATTTCCGTTTCCAACGAAGGCCTCAATGAGCTCAAAATATGCACTTGCAGATACTGCAAAGCACAGTTTCATAACTGCCCTATCAAAAGGCATGTTCAACCCTGTGAGTTGAATGCACACATCTTAAATCAGTTGTTGAAAATGCTTTTATCTAGTTTTCCTGTGAAGATGTTTCGTATTCCACTATAGGGCTCAAAGTGCGCTGAATGAACACTTGCCGATTCTAAAAAAAGAGTGTTTCAAAACTGCTCTATCAAAAGAAAGGTGCAATTGTGTGAGTTGAATGCAAACATCAGAAAGCCGTTTCATTGAATGCTTCTGTCAAGTTTTTACGTGAAGAAAGTCCCGTTTCCAAATAAGGCCTCAAAGCACTGCACATATCCACCTGCAGATTCTGCAAAAAATTGTTTCAAAACTGTTCCATCAAAAGGAAGACTCAACTCTGTGAGTGGAATGCACACATCAGAAAGAAGTTTTTCAGAATGCTTCTGTCTATTTTTAATATGAAGATATTTCCTTTTCCACCAGAGGCCTCAAAGCGCTCCAAAAGAACATTTGCAGATTCTGCAAAAAGAGTATTTCAAAACTGCTCTATTAATAGAAATGTTCAACCCTGTGAGTTGAATACACACATCATAAAGAAGTTTCTGAGAATGCTTCTGCCCAGTTTTTATGTGAAGATATTTCCTCTTCCACCAGAAGCCTCAAAGCGCTCTGTATGAACACTTGCACACTCCACAAAAAGAGTGCTTCAAAACTGCCCCAGCAACAGAAAGGTCCAACTCTGTGTGTTGACTGCACACATCATAAAGAAGTTTCTGAGAATGCTTCTCTCTAGTTTTTTTGTGAAGTTATTTCCTTTTCCACCATAGGCCTCAAAGCGCTCCGAATGAACAGTTGCAGATTCTACACAATAGTGTTTCAAAACTGGTCTAACAAGAGAAAGGTTCAAATCTGTGAGTTGAATGCACACATCACAAAGCAATTTCAGAGAATGATTCTGTTTAGCTTGTATGTGAAGAAGTTCCCATTTCTAAAGAAGGCCTCAAATTGCTCCAGTTATCCACTTGCAGATTATGCAAGAGACTGTTTCAAAACTGCTCTATCCAAAGGAAGTTTCAGCTCTATGAGTTGAATTCACACATCAGAAAGAAGTTTCTGAGAATTCTTCTGCCTAGTTTTTATGTGAAGACCTTTCCTTTACCACCGTAGGCCTCAAAGCGCTCCGTGTGAACACTTGCAGATTCTACACAATAGTGTTTCAAATCTGCTCTAACTAGAGAAAGGTTCAAATCTGTGAGTTGAGTGCACACGTCACAAATCAGTTTCAGAGAATGCTTCTGTCTAATTTGAATGTGAAGAAATTCCCGTTTCCAACGAAGGCCTCAAGGAGCTCCAAATATCCATTTCCAGATTCTGCAAAAACACTGTTTCAAAACTGCTCTATCAACAAGAAACATCAACTCTGTGAGATGAATGCAAACATCAGAAAGAAGTTTCTGAGAATGCTTCTGTCTAATTTTAATGTGAAGATGTTTCCTTTTCCACCACAGGCCTAAAGGCGCTCCGAAAGAACACTTGCAGATTCTGCAAAAAGAGTGTTTCAAAACTTACCTATCAAAAGAAATGTTCTACTCTGTGAGTTGAATACAAACATCACAAATTAGTTTCAGAGAATGCTCCTGTCTAGTTTCTAGGTGAAAAAATTCCGGTTTCCAAAGAAGCTCTCGAAGAGATCCAAATATTCTCTTGCAGATTCTGCAAAAAGACTGTTTCAAAACTGCTCTATCAATAGGAAGGTTCAACTCTGTGAGTTGAATGCACACATCATAAAGAAGTTTCTGAGAATGCTTCTGTCTAGTTTTTATGTGAAGTTATTTCTTTTTCCATCATAGGCCTCAAAGCCCTCCGAATGAACAGTTGCAGATTCTACACAATGGTGTTTCAAAACTGCTCTTTCAAGAGAAAGGTTCAACTCTGTGAGTTGAATGTACACATCGGAAAGTAGTTTCAGAGAATGCTTCTGTCTACTTTGTATGTGAAGAAGTCCCCATTACCAAAGAAGGCCTCAAATTGATCCAGTTATCCACTTGCAGATTATGCAAGAGACTGTGTCAAAACTGCTGTAGCCAAAGAAAGGTTCAAATCTGTGAGTTTAATGCACACATCTTAAAGAAGTTTCTGAGAATGCTTCTCTCTAATTTTAATGTGAAGATATTTCCTTTTCCAGCATAGGCCTCAAAGCGGACTGAATGAACAATTGAAGATACTGCAAAAAGAGTGTTTCAAAACTTACCTATCAAAAGAAACGTTCTACTCTGTGAGTTGAATGCAAACATCACAAAGCAGTTTCAGAGAATGCTTCTGTGTAGTTTCTAGGTTAAGAAATTCCCATTAACAACAAAGGTCTCGAAGAGCTCCAAATATTCTCTTGCAGATTCTGCAAAATGAATGTTTCAAAACTGTTCTATCAATAGAAAGTTTCAACTCTGTGAGTTGAATGCACACATAATAAAGAAGTTCCTGAGAATTCTTCTGCCCAGTTTTTATGTGATCATATTTCCTCTTCCAGCATAAGAATCACAGCACTCTGAATGAACGCTTGCACATTCCGCAAAAAGAGTGTTTCAAAAGTGCTCCAGCAACAGAAAGGTTCACGTCTGTGAGTTGAATGCACCCATGACAAAGCAGTTTCAGAGAATGCTTCTGTCTAATTTGTATGTGAAAAAATTCCTTTTTCCATCGAAGGCCTCAAAGAGCAACAAATATCCACTTCCAGATTCTGCAAAAACACTGTTTCAAAACTGCTCTATCAACACGAAGTTTCAACTGTGTGAGAAGAATGCAGACATCAGAAGGAAGTTTCTGAGAATGCTTCTGTCTAATTTTAATGTGAGGATATTTCCCTTTCCATCATAGGCCTCAAAGCGCTCTGAAAGAACACTTACAGATCCTGCAAATAGAGTGTTTGACAACTGCTCTATCAAAGAAATGTTCTACTCTGTGAGTTGAATGCAAACATCACAAAGAAGTTTCAGAGAATGCTTCTGTCTAGTTTTTAGGTGAAGAAATTTCCGTTTCCAACGAAGGCCTCAATGAGCTCAAAATATGCACTTGCAGATACTGCAAAGCACAGTTTCATAACTGCCCTATCAAAAGGCATGTTCAACCCTGTGAGTTGAATGCACACATCTTAAATCAGTTGTTGAAAATGCTTTTATCTAGTTTTCCTGTGAAGATGTTTCGTATTCCACTATAGGGCTCAAAGTGCGCTGAATGAACACTTGCCGATTCTAAAAAAAGAGTGTTTCAAAACTGCTCTATCAAAAGAAAGGTGCAATTGTGTGAGTTGAATGCAAACATCAGAAAGCCGTTTCATTGAATGCTTCTGTCAAGTTTTTACGTGAAGAAAGTCCCGTTTCCAAATAAGGCCTCAAAGCACTGCACATATCCACCTGCAGATTCTGCAAAAAATTGTTTCAAAACTGTTCCATCAAAAGGAAGACTCAACTCTGTGAGTGGAATGCACACATCAGAAAGAAGTTTTTCAGAATGCTTCTGTCTATTTTTAATATGAAGATATTTCCTTTTCCACCAGAGGCCTCAAAGCGCTCCAAAAGAACATTTGCAGATTCTGCAAAAAGAGTATTTCAAAACTGCTCTATTAATAGAAATGTTCAACCCTGTGAGTTGAATACACACATCATAAAGAAGTTTCTGAGAATGCTTCTGCCCAGTTTTTATGTGAAGATATTTCCTCTTCCACCAGAAGCCTCAAAGCGCTCTGTATGAACACTTGCACACTCCACAAAAAGAGTGCTTCAAAACTGCCCCAGCAACAGAAAGGTCCAACTCTGTGTGTTGACTGCACACATCATAAAGAAGTTTCTGAGAATGCTTCTATCTAGTTTTTATGTGAAGATATTTCCTTTTCCACCACAGGCCTCAAAGCGCTCTGAATGAATACTTGAAGGTTCTACACAACAGTGTTTCAAAACTGCTCTAAACAGAGAAAGGTTCAACTCTGTGAGTTGAGTGCACACATCACAAAGCAGTTTCAGAGACTGCTTCTGTCTTGTTTGTATGTGAAGAAATTCCATTTTCCAAAAAAGGCTTCAAAGAGCTCCAAATGTTCATTTGCAGATTCTGCAAAAACACAGTTTCATAACTGCCCTATCAAAAGGAAAGTTCAACTCTGTTAGTTGAATGCACACATCTTAAATCTCTTTCTGAGAATGCTTCTGTGTCGTTTTCATGCGAAGATATTTCGTATTCCACTATAGGCCAAAAGCCCTCTGAGTGAACACTTGCCGATTCTACAAAAAGATTGCTTCAAAACTGCTCTATCAAAAGAAAGGTGCAACTCTGTGAGTTGAAGGCAAACATCACAAAGCAGTTTCAGAGAATGCTTCTGTCTAGATTTTATGTGAAGATATTCCAGTTTCCAACGAAAGCCTCAAAGAGCGGCAAAAATCCTCTTGCATATTCTGAAAAAAGACTGTTTCAAAACCGCTCTATCAATAGGAAAGTTCATCTCTGTGAGTTGAAAGCACACATCATAAAGTAGTCTCTGAGAATGCTTCTGTCTAGTTTTAATGTGAAGATATTTCCTTTTCCAACATAGGCCTCAAAGCACTCCGTATGAACACTTCTAGATTCAACACAATGGTGTTTCAAAACTGCTCTAACAGCAGAAATGTTCAACTCTGTTAGTTGAGAGCAGACATCGCAATGCAGTTTCAGAGACTGCTTCTGTCTAGTTTGTATGTGAAGAAATTCCCGTTTCCAACAAAGTCCTCAAGTGCTCCGAAGGAACACTTGCAGGTTCTGCAAAAAGAGTGTTTCAAAACTGCTCTATCAAAAGAAATGTTCTACACTGCGAGTTGAATGCAAACATCAGAAAGCAGTTTCAGAGAATGCTTCTGTGTGATTTTTAGGTGAAGAAATTCCCGTTTTCAACGAATGTCTCAAGGAGATCCAAATATTCACTTGCACATTCTGCAAAAAGACTGTTTCAAAACTGCTCTATCAATAGAAAGGTTCAACTCAGTGAGTTGAATGCACACATCATAAATAAGTTTCTGATTATGCTTCTGGCCAGTTTTTATGTGATGATATTTCTTCTTCCACCATAAGCCTCAAAGCGCTCAGAATGAACACTTGCACATTCCACAAAAAGCGTGTTTCAAAACTGCTCCAGCAACAGAAATTTTCAACTCTGTGAGTTGAACGCAGTCATGGCAAATAAGTTTCAGAGCATGCTTCTGTCTAGTTTTTAGGTGAAGAAATTCCCGTTTCCAATGAATGCCTCATAGAGTTCCAAATATCCACTTACAGATTTTGTAAAAACACTGTTTCAAAACGGCACTATCAAAAGCAACGTTCAAATCTGTAAGTAGAATGCACACATCTTAAAGTAATTTCTGAGAATGCTTCTGTCTAGATTTTATGTGAAGATATTCCCGTTTCCAAAAAAAACCTCAAAGAGCTCCAAAAATCCACCTGCAGATTCTGCAAAAAGACTGTTTCAAAAATGCTCCACCAACACAAGGTTCAACTCTGTGAGTTGAATGCACACATAATAAAGAATTTTCTGAGAATGCTTCTGCCCTGTTTTAATATGAAGATATTTCCTTTTCCACCATAGTCCTCAAAGCACGCCGAATGAACACTTGCAGATTCCATAAAAGAGTTTTCAAAACTGCTCCAGCAACAGAAAAGTTCAACTCTGTAAGTTGAATGCACACATGATAAAGCAGTTTCAGAGAATGCTTCTGTCTTGTTTTTATGTGAAGATATTTCCTTTTCCACCACAGCCCTCAAAGGGCTCCATATGAACACTTGCAGATTCTGCACAATAGTGTTTCAAAACTGCTCTAACAAGAAAAACTTTCAACTCTGTGACTTTAGTGCACACGTCAAATAGCAGTTTCAGAGAATGCTTCTGTCTAGTTTGTATGTGAAGAAATTCCCGTATCCAACGAAGGCCTCAAAGAGCTCCAAATATTCATTTCCAGGTTCTGCAAAAACAGTCTGTCAAAACTGCTCTATGAAAAGGAATTTTCAAACCTGTGAGTTGAATGCACACATCAGAAAGATGTTTCTGAGAATGCTTCTGCCCAGTTTTAATGTGAAGATATTTCCTTTTCCAACATAGGCCTCAAAGTTCTCCGAATGAACACTTGCAGTTTCTACACAATAGGTTTTCAAAACTGGTCTAACAAGAGAAAGGTTCAACTCTGTGAATTGAGTGCACAGATCACAAAGTAGTTTCAGAAAATGCTTCTATCTATTTTCTATGTGAAGAAAGTCCCCTTTCCAAAGAAGGCCTCAAAGAGTTCCAAATATCCACTTGCAGATTCTGCAAAAAGAATGTTTCAAAAATCCTCTATCAAAAGGAAGGTTCAACTCTGTGGGTTGAATGCACACATCAGAAAGAAGTTTCTGAGAATGATTCTGTCTACTTTTTACCCGAAGATATTTCCTTTTCCACCATAGGCCTCAAAGCGCTCCAAATGAACAGTTGCAGATTCTACACAGTAGTGTTTCAGAACTGCTCTAACAAGAGAAAGGTTCAACTCTGTGAGTCGAATGCACACATCACAAATGAGGTGAAGAGAATGCTTCTGTCTGGTTTCTATGTGAAGAAGTTCCCACTTCCAAAGAAGGCCTCAAAGAGCTCCAAATATCCACTTGCATATTATGCAAGAGAATGTTTCAAAACTGCTGTATCCAAAGGAAGGTTCAAACCTGTGAGTTGAGTGCACACTTCACAAAGCTGTTTCAGAGAATGCTTCTGTCTATTTCCTATGTGGAGAAATTCCCGTTTCCAATGAAGGCCTCAAAGAGACCAGATATCCACTTCCACATTCTGCAAAAACACTGTTTCAAAACTGCTCTATCAAGAGGAAGGTTCAACAGAGTGAACTGAATGCACACATTAGAAAGAAGTCTCTGAGAATGCTTCTGTGTAGTTTTAATGTGAAGATATTTCCTTTTCCACCATTGGCCTCATAGCGCTACGAAAGAACTCTTGCAGATTCTGCCAAAAGAGTTTCTCAAAACTGCTCTATGAAAAAGAAATATTCTACTGCGTGAGTTGAATGCAAACATCACCAAGCAGTTTCAGAGAACGCTTCTGTCTAGTTGTTAGGTGAAGAAATTCCCGTTTCCAACGAAGTTCTCGAAGAGCTCCAAAGATTCACTTGCAGATTCTGCAAAAAGTCTGTTTCAAAACTGCTCTATCAATATAAAGGTTCAGGTCTGTGAGTTGAATGCACACATCATAAAGAAGATTCTAAGAATGCTTCTGACCAGTTTTTATGTGACGATATTTCCTCTTCCACCATAAACCTCAAATCGCCCTGAATGTACACTTGCACATTCCACAAAAAGAGTGTTTGAAAACTGCTCCGCAACAGAAAGGTTCAACTCTGTGAGCTGAATGCACACATGACAAAGCCGTTTCAGATAATGCTTCTGTCTAGTGTTTATGTGAAGAAATTCCCGTTTCCAATGAATGCTCAAAGAGTTTCAAATATCCACTTGCAGATTCTGTAAAAACACTGTTTCAAAACTGCTCTATTAAAAGCAAGGTTCAACTCTGTGAGTTGAATGCACACATCTTAAAGAAATTTCTGAAAATAATTCTGTCTACATTTTATGTGAAGATATTTCCGTTTCCAAAGAAAGCTTCAAAGAGCTGTAAAAATCCACTTGCAGATTCTGCCAAAAGACTGTCTCAAAAATGCCCTATCAATAGGATGGTTCACCTCTGTGAGTTGAATGCACAATCCAAAAGAAGTTTCTGAGAATGCTTCTGTCTAGTTTTCATGTGAAGATATTTCCTTTTCCACCACAGGCCTCAAACCACTCCGTATGAATAATTCCAGGTTCTACACAATAGTGTTTCAAAACTGCTCTAACAAAACAAAGTATCAACTCTGTGTGTTGAGTGCACACATCACAAAGCAGTTTCAGAGAAAGCTTCTGTCTAGTTTGTATGTGAAGAAATTCCCGTTTCCAACGAAGGCCTCAAAGAGATCAAAATATCCACTAGCAGATTCTGCAAAAACACATTTTCGTAACTCCCTTATAAAAAGACGAGTTGGTGGGTGCAGTGCACCAGCATGGCACATGTATACATATGTAACTTACCTGCATGTTGCGCCCATGTACCATAGAGCCTAAAGTAAAATAATAATAATAATAATAATAATAATGAAAAGAAAAAATAAATAAATAAAAATTAAAAAATAAAAAAATAAATAAAAATAAATAAAATGTACTACCTATGCAAAAAAATAAAATATAAAAAAATAAAAAGACACGTTCGACTCTGTGAGTTGAATGCGCACATCTTAAATCAGTTTCTGAGAACGATTCTGTCTAGTTTTCATTTGAAGATATTTCGTATTCCAATATAGGGCTCAAAGCGCTCTGATGGAACACCTGCAGATTCTTCAAAAAGATTACTTCAAAACTGCTCTATCAAAAGAAATGTGCAACTGTGTGGGTTTGATGCAAACATCACAAAGCAGTTTCAGAGATTGCTACTGTTTAGTTTTTATATGAAGAAAGTCCCGTTTCTAAGGAAAGCCTCAAAGAGCTCCAAATATCCACTTGCAGTTTTTTCATAAAGACTGTTTCACAACTGCCCTATCAAAAGGAAGGTTCAACTCTGTGTGTTGAATGCACACATCAGGAAGAAGTTTCTGAGAATGCTTCTGTCTAATTTTTATGTGAAGGCATTTCCTTTTCCACCATAGGCCACGGAGTCCTCCGAATGAACAGTTGCAGATTGTACAAAATAGTGTTTCAAAACTGGTCTATCCAAAGGAAGGTTCAACTCTCTGAGTTGAATGCACACATCTTAAAGAAATTTCTGCAAATGTTTCTGTCTAGATGTTATATGAACATATTTCGGTTTCCATTGAAAGCCTCCAGGAGCTCCAAAAATCCACTTGCAGATTCTGCAAAAAGACTGTTTCAAAACTGCTCTACCAACAGGAAGGTTCAACTCTGTGAGTTGAAAGCACACACATCAGAAAGAAGTTTCTGAGAATGCTTCTGCCCAGTTTTAAAGTGAAGATATTCCATTTTCCAGCATAGGCCTCTAAGTGCTCTGAATGAACACTTGCAGATTCTACACAATAGTGTTTCAAAACTGCTCTAACAAGAGAAAGGTTCAAATTTGTGAGTTGAGTGCACGTGTCACAAAGCAGTTTAAGAAAATTCTTCTGTCTAGTTTGTATGTGAAGAATTTCCCTTTTCAATGAAGGCCTCAAAGAGCTCAAAATATCCACTTTCAGATACTGCACAATCACGCATCACAAACAGTTGAAAGGAATGTTCAACCCTGTTAGTTGAATGCACACATCTTAAATCAGTTTCTGAGAATGCTTCTGTCTAGTTTTCATGTGAAAGTATTTCGTATTCCATTTTAGTACTCAAAGCGCTCCATATGAACACTTGCAGACTCTACAAAATACTTTTTCAAAACTGCTCTAACAAGCGAAATGTTCAACTCTGTGACTTGAGTGCACACATCCCAAAGCAGTTTCAGAGACTGCTTCTGTCTAGTTTTTATATGAAGAAGTTCTCGTTTCCAATGAAGAACTCAAAGAGCTCCAAATATCCACTTACAGATTCTGTAAAAACACCGTTTCAAAGCTGTTCTATCAAAAGCAATGTTCAACACTGTGAGTTGAAGGCACACATCACAACACAGTTTCAGAGAATGCTTCTGTCTATTTTGTATGTGAAGAAATTCCCATTTCCAACGAAGGCCTCAAAGAAATCCAAATATCCACTTCCAGATTCTGCAAAAACATAGTTTCAAAACTGCCCTTTCAAAAGGAAGTTTCAACTACGTGAGTTGAATGCACACATCATAAATTAGTTTCTGAGGATGCATCTGTAGAATTTTTATGGGAAGATATTTCCTTTTCCACCATAGGTCTCAAATCGCTCCTAATGAACATTTGCCGATTCTACACAATAGTGTTTCAAAACTGCTCTAACAAGAGAAAAGTTCAACTCTGTGAGTTGAGTGCACACATCACAAAGCAGTTTCAGAGATTGTTTCTGTCTAGTTCCTATGTGAGGAATTTCCCGTTTCCAACGAAGGCCTCAAAGAGCTCAAAATATCGACTTGCAGATTCTGCAAAAACACAGTTTCAGAACTGCCCTATCAAAAGGAATGTTTAACACTGTGAGTTGAATGCACACATCTTAAATCAGTTTCTGATAATGCTTCTGCATAGTTTTCTTGTGAAGATATTATGTATTCCACCATAGGTTTCAAAGCTCTCCAACAGAACATTGCAGATCCTGCAAAAAGAGTGTTTCAAAACTGCTCCAGCAACAGAAAGGTTCAACTCTGTCAGTTGAATGCACACTTGACAAAGAAGTTTCAGAGAATGCTTCTGTCTAGTTTTTTTGTGAAGAAATTCCCGTTTCCAACGAATGCCTCAAAGAGTTCCAAATATCCACTTACAGATTCTGTAAAAACAGTGTTTCAAAACTGTTCTATCAAAAGCAAGTTTCAACTCTGTGAGTTGAATGCATACATCTTAAAGAAATTTCTGAGAATGCTTCTCTCCAGATTTTATGTTAAGATATTCCCGTTTCCAACGAAATCCTCTAAGATCTCCAAATACCCACTTGCAGATTCTACAAAAAACCTGTTTCAAAACTGGTCTATCGATAGGAAGGTTCAACTCTGTGAGTTGAATGCACTCATTATAAAGAAGTTTCTGAGAATGCTTCTCCCCAGTTTTTATGTGAAGATATTTCCTTTCCCACACTAATCCTCAAAGCACTCTGAATGCACACTTGCAGATTCTACACAATAGTGTTTCAAAACTTCTCTAACTAGGGAAAGTTTCAACTCTGTGAGTTGAATGCACACATCACAAAGCAGATTCAGAGACTGCTTCTGTATAGTTTGTATGTGAAGAAGTTCTCATTTCCAAAGAGGGGCACAAATTGCTCCAAGTATCCACTTGCAGATTATGCAAGAGACTGTTTCAGAACTGCTCTATTCAAAGGAAGGTTCAACTCTGTGAGTTGAATGCACACATCAGAAAGAAGTTTCTGAGAATGCTTCCCACTAGTTTTAATTGAAGATATTTCCTTTTCCACCACTGGCCACAAAGCGCTCCGTATGAACACTTGCAGATTCTGCACAATAGTGTTTGTAAACTGCTCTAAAAAGAGAAAGGTTCAACTCTGTGTGTTGAGCACACACATCACAAAGCAGTTTCAGAAAATGCTTCTGTCTTGTTTGTATGTGAAGAAATTCCCGTTTCCAACGAAGGCCTCATAGAGTTCCAAATATCCACTTACAGATCCTTTAAAAAAACTGTTTCAAATCTCCTCTATCAAAATCAAGTTTCAACTCTGTGAGTTGAATGCACACATCAGAAAGAAGTTTTTGAGAATGCTTTTGCCCAGTTTTAATGTGAAGATATTTCCTTTTCAACCATAGGCCTCAAAGCCCTCCGAATGAATACTTGTAGGTTCTACACAATAGTGTTTCAAAACTGCTCTAACAAGAGGAAGGTTCAACTCTGTGAGTTGAGTGCACACATCACATAGCAGTTTCAGGAAATGCTTCTGTCTAGTTTATATGTGAAGAAATTCCCATTTCCAACGAAGGCCTCAAAGAGCTCCAAATATCCAATTGCAGATTCTGCAAAAACGCAGTTTCATAACTGTCCTATCAAAAAGAATGTTCAACTCTGTGAGTTGTATGCACATATCTTAAGTCAGTTTCTAAGAACGCTTCTGTCTAGTTTTTAGGTGAAGATATTTCATATTCCACTAAAGGGCTCAAAGTGCTCTGAATGAACACTTGCCGATTCTAGAAAAAGTGTGTTTAAAAACTGCTCTATCAAAAGAAAAGTGCAACTCTGTGAGTTGAATGCAAATATCACAAAGCAGTTTCAGAGAATGCTTCTGTCTAGAATTTGTGTGAAGATATTCCCGTTTCCAAGGAAATACTGCAAGAGCTCCAAATATCCACTTGCAGATTCTACAAAAAAAAACTGCTTCAAAACTGCTCTATCAATAGGAAGGCTCAACTCTGTGAGTTGAATGCACACATCATAAAGAATTTTCTGAGAATGCTTCTGCCCTGTTTTAATGTGAAGGTATTTCCTTTTCCAAACTAGTCCTCAAAGCACTCCGAATGCACACTAGCAGATTCTACACAATAGTGTTTCTAAACTGCTCTAACAAGAGAAAAGTTCGACCCTGTGAGTGGAGTGCACACATCACGAAGCAGTTTCAGAAAATGCTACTGTTTTGTTTGTATGTGAAGAAATTCCCATTTCCAACGAAGGCCTAAAATAGCTCCAAATATCTCCTTCCTGATTCTGCAAAAACACTGTTTCAAAACTGCTCTATGAAAAGGAAAGTTGAACCCTGTGAGTTGAATGCACACATCAGAAAGAAGTTTCTGAGAATGCTTCTGCCAAGTTTTAATGTGAACATACTTCCTTTTCCATCATAGGCCTCAAAGCGCTCCGAATGAACAATTGCAGATTTTGCACAATAGTGTTTCTTAACTGCTCTATCATGAGAAATGTTCAACTCTGTGAGATGAGTGCACACATCACAAAGCAGTTTCAGAAAATACTTCTGTCTAGTTTGTATGTGAAGAAATTCCCGTTTCCAATGAAGGCCTCAAAGAACTCCAAATATCCACTTCCAGATTCTGCAAAAACAGACTATCATAACTGCCCTATCAAAACGAATATTCAACCCTGTGAGTTGAATGCACACATCTTAAATCAGTTTCTGAGAATGCTTCTGTCTAGTTTTCTTGTGGAGATATTTCGTATTCCAATATGGGGTCGAAGAGCTCTGAATGAACACTTGCCGATTCTACAAAAAGAGTGTTTCAGAACTGCTCTATCAAAGTAAAGTTGCAACTATGTGAGTTGAATGCAAACATCACAAAGCAGTTTCAGAGAGTTTTTCTGTCCAGTTTTTATGTGAAGAAATTCCCGTTTCCAACGAATGCCTCAAAGAGTTCCAAATATCTACTTACAGATTCTGCAAAAACTCTGTTTCAATACTGCTGTATCAAAAGCAAGTTTCAACTCTGTGAGATGAATGCACATATCTTAAAGAAATTTCTGAGAATGATTCTCTCTACATTTTATGTGAAGATATTCCCGTTTCCAAAGAAAGTTTCAGAGAGCTCCAAAAATCCACTTGCAGATTAAGCAAAAAGACTGTATCAAAACTGCTCTATGAATAGGAAGGTTCATCTCTGTGAGTTGAATGCACACATCAGAAAGAAGTTTCTGAGAGTGCTTCTGTCTAGTTTTTATGTGAAGATATTTCCTTTTCCACCACAGGTCTCAAAGTGCTCCGTATGTACACATGCATATTCTACACAATAGTGTTTCAAAATTGCTCTAACCAGAGAAATGCTCAACTCTGTGAGATGAGTGCACACATCACAAAGCAGTTTCAGGGAATTTTTCTGTCTAGTCTGTATGTGAAGAAATTCCCGTTTACAACGAAGGCCTCAAGGAGCTCAAATATCCACTTCCAGATTCTGCAAAAACACTGTTTCAAAACACCTCTATGAAAAGGAAGGTTCTACTCTGTTAGTTGAATGCACACATCAGAAAGAAGTTTTTGAGAATGCTTCTGACGAGTTTTAATTTGAAGATATTTCGTTTTCCACAACAGGCCTCAAAATGCTCCATATGAACCCCTGCAGATTCTGCACAATAGTGTTTCAAAACTGCTCTAACAAGAAAAAGGTTCAGCTCTGTGGTTTGAGTGCACACATCACAAAGCAGTTTCAGGAAACGCTTCTGTCTATATTGTTTGTGAAGAAATTCCCGTTTTCAAGGAAGGCCTCAAAGAGCTCCAAATATCCACTTGCAGATTCTGCAAAAACACAGTTTCATAACTGCCCTATGAAAAGGAATGTTCAACTCTAAGAGTTGAATGCACACATCTTAAATCAGTGTCTGAGAATGCTTCTGTCTAGTTTTCATGTGAAGATATTTCATATTCTACTATAGGGCTCAAAGTGCTGTGAATGAACATTTTCAGACTCTACAAAAAGAGTGTTTCAAAACTCCTCTATCAAAAGAAAGGTGCAACTCTCTGAGCTGAATCCAAATATCACAAAGCAGTTTCAGAGAATGCGTCTGTCTATAATTTAAGTGAAGAAATACCCGTTTCCACCAAAAGCCTCCAAGAGCGCCAAAAATACACTTGCAAATCCTGAAAAAAGACTGTTTCAAAACTGCTCTGTCAATAGGAAGGTTCAACTCTGTGAGTTGAATGTACGCATCAGAAAGAAGTTTCTGAGAATGTTTCTGTCTAGTGTTTATGTAAATATATTACCTTTTCCACCACAGTCCTCAAAGCACTCCGTAAGAACACTTGCAGATTCTACACAATAGTGTTTCAAAGCTGCTCTAACAAGAGAAAGTTTCAACTCTGTGAGTTGAGTGCAAACATCACAGAGAAGTTAGAGAATTCTTCTGTCCAGTTTGTATGTGAAGAAATACCCGTTTCCAACGAAGGCCTCAAAGAGCTCCAAATATCTACTTCCAGATTCTGCAAAAATACTGTTTCAAAACTGCTGTATGAAAAGGAAGGTTCAAACCTGTGTTTTGAATGCACACATCAGAAATAAATTTCTGGGAATGCTTCTGCCCAGTTTTAATGTGAAGATATTTCCTTTTCCACCATAGGCCTCAAAGCGCTCCTAATGAACACTTGCAGATTCTTCACAATACTGTTTGTAAACTGCTCTAAAAAGAGAAATGTTCAAATCTGTGAGTTGAGTGCACACATCACAAAGCAGTTTCAGCAAATGCTTCTGTCCAGTTTGTATGTGAAGAAATTCCTGTTTCCAACGAAGGCCTCAAATAGTTCCAAGTATCCACTTCCAGACCCCGTAAAACAGACTTTCATAACTACCCTATCAAAACAAATGTTCAACCATGTAAGTTGAATGCACACATCTTAAATCAGTTTCTGAGAATGCTTCTGTCGAGTTTTCATGTGAAGATATTTCGTATTCCTCTATAGAGCTCAAAGCGCTCTGAATGAACAGTTGCCGATGCTATGATAAGAGTTTTTGAAAACTGCTCTATCAAAAGAAATGTGCAACTGTGTGAGTTGAATGCAAACATCACAAAACAGGTTCACAGAATGCTTCTGTGTAGTTTTTATGTGAAGAAAGTCCCGTTTCCAAAGAAGGCCTCAAAGAGCTCCAAAGATACACTTGCAGACTCTGCAAGAGACTGTTTCAAACTCCTCTATCCAAAGGAAGGTTCAACTCTGTGAGTTGAATGCACACTTCTTAAAGAAGTTTCTGAGAATGCTTCTGTCTAGTTTTTATGTGAAGATATTTTCTTCTCCACCATTGGCCTCAAAGCGCTCCGAATGAACAGTTGCAGATCCTACAAAATAGTGTTTAAAACCTGCTCTAAAAAGAGAAAGGTTCTACTCTGAGAGTCGAGTGCACACACCACAAAGCAGTTTCAGAGTTTGCTTCTGTCTAGTTTCTATTTGAAGAAGTTTCCGTTTCAAACGAAGGCCTCAAAGAGTTCAAAATATCGACTTGCAGATTCTGCAAAACACAGTTTCATAACTGCCATATCAAAAGGAATGTTTAACACTGTGAGTTGAATGCACACATCTTAAATCAGTTTCCGATAATGCTTCTGTCTAGTTTTCTTGTGAAGATATTACGTATCCCACCATAGGTCTCAAAGCTCTCCGAAAGAACACTTCCAGATTCTGCAAAAAGAGTGTTTCAAAACTGCTTCAGCAACAGAAAGGTTCAACTTTGTGAGTTGAATGCACATGTCAGAAAGAAGTTTCTGAGAATTATTCTGTCTAGTTTTAATGTGAAGATATTTCCTTTTCCACCTTAGGCCACAAAACACTCCGAAAGAACACTTGCAGATTCTGCAAAATAAGTGTTTCGAAATTAATCTAACAAAAGAAAGGTTCTACTCCGTGAGTTGAATGCAAACAACACAAAGCAGTTTCAGATAATGCTTCTGTCTAGTTTGTATGTGAAGAAATTCCCGTTTACAAAGATGGCCTCAAAGAGCTCCAAACATCCACTTCCAGATTCTGCAAAAACAGTTTCAAAACTGCTCTATGAAAAGGAAGGTTCAACTCTGTGAGTTGAATGCACACATCAGAAAGAAGTTTCTGAGAATGCTTCTGTCTAATTTTTATGTGAAGATATTTCCTTTTCCACCATACGCCTCAAAGAACTCCGAATGAACAGTTGTAGATTCTACACAAAAATGTTTCAAAACTGCTCTAACAAGAGAAAGGTTCAATTCTGTGGGTTGAAGGCACACATCACAAAGCAGTTTCAGAGAATGCCTCTGTCTAGTTTGTATGTGAAGAAGTTTCCATATCCATAGAAGTCCTCAAATAGCTCCAAATATCCACTTGCAGATTATGCAAGAGACTGTATCAAAACTGCTTCTTCCAAAGGAAGTTTTAACTCTGTGAGTTGAATGCACACATCAGAAAGAAGTTTCTGAGATTGCTTCTTTCTACTTATCACGTGAAGATATTTCCTTTTCCACCATAGGCCCCAAAGCACTCCGTATGAACACTTGCAGATTCTACACAACAGTGTTTCAAAGCTGCTCTAATCAGAGAAAGTTTCAACTCTGTGTGATGAGTGCACACATCAGAAAGAAGTTTCAGAGTATGCTTCTGTCGAGTTTGTATGTGAAGAATTTCCCATTTCTAATGAATGCCTCAAAGAGATCAAAATATCCACTTACAGATTCTGTAAAAACACTGTATCAAAGCTGCTCTAACAAAAGCAGGGTTCATCTCTGTGAGATGAATGCCCACATCTTAAAGAAATTTCTGAGAATGCTTCTGTCTAGGTTTTATATGAAGAATTTCCCATTTCCAAATAAGGCCTCACATGGCTCAAATTATCCACTTGCAGAATATGCAAGAGACTGTTTCAAAACTGTCGTATCAAAAGGAAGGTTCAACTCTATGAGTTGAATGCACACATCAGAAAGAAATTTCTGAGAATGCTTCTGTCTAGTTTTAATGTGAAGATATTTCCTTTTCCACCATAGGCCTCAAAGAGCACCGAAAGAACACTTGCAGATTCTGCAAAAACAGTGTTTCAAAACTGCTTTATCAAAAGGAAGGTTCAACTCTGTGAATTGAGTGCACACATCACAAAGCAGTTTCAGAGAATGTTTCTGTCTAGTTTGTATGTGAAGGAAGTCCCGTTTCCAATGAAGGAATCAAAGCGCTCCGAATATAAACTTACAGATTCTGCAAAAACACTGTTTCAAAACTGTTCGATCAAAAGGAAGGATCAACTCTGTGAGTTCAATGCACACATCAGAAAGAAGTTTCTAAGAATGCTTCTGTGTAGTTCTAATATGAAGATATTTCCTTTTCCACCGCAGGCCTCAAAGTGTTGCGAAGGAACACTTGAATATTCTGCAAAAAGAGTATTTCAAAACTGCTCTATCCAAAGAAATGTTCTACGCTGTGAGTTGAATGCAAACATGACAGAGCAGTTTAAGAGAATGCTTCTGTCTAGTTTTTATGTGAAGAAATTCACGTTTCCAAGAATGCCTCAAAGAGTTCCAAATATCCACTAACAGATTCTGTAAAAACACTGTTTCAAAGCTTCTCTATGAAAAGTAAGTTTCAACTCTCTGATTTGAATGCACACATCTTAAAGAAATTTCTGAGAATGCTTCTGTCTAGATTTCATATGAAGATATTCCTGTTTCCAAAAAAAAGCCTCAAAGAGCTCCAAAAATACATTTGCCGATTCTGAAAAAAGACTGTTTCAAAACTGCTCTATCAATACAAGGTTCATCTCTGTGATTTGAATTCACACATCATAAAGAAGTTTATGAGAATGCTTCTGTCTAATTTTTATGTGAAGATATTTCCTTTTCCACCATAGGCCTCAAAGTGCTCCGTATGAACACTTGCAGATTCTACACAATAGTGTTTCAAAACTGCTCTAACAAGAGAAAGTTTCAATTCTGTGAGATGAGTACACACATGACAAAGCAGGTTCAGAGAATGCTTCTGTCTAGTTTGTATGTGAAGAAATTCCCATTTTCAACGAAGGCCTCAAAGAGCTCCAAATATCCACTTCCAGATTCTGCAAAGACACTGTTCCAAAACTACTCTATCAACAGGAAGGTTCAACTCCGTGAGTGGAATGCACACGTCAAAAAGAAGTTTCTGAGAATGCTTCTGTCTAGTATTAATGTGAAGATATTACCTTTACCACCATAGGACACAAAGCGCTCCGAACGAAAACTTGCAGATTCTGCAAAAAGATTGTTTTAAAACTGCCCTATCAAAAGAAATGTTCTACTCTGTGAGTTGAATGCAAACATCACAAAGCAGTTTCAGAGAATGCTTCTGTCTAGTTTTTAGGTGAAGAATTTCCCATTTCCAAGGAAGGCCCCTAAGAGCTCCAAATATCCACTTCCAGATTCTGCAAAAACACCGTTTCACAATGCTCTATCCAAAGGAATTTTCATCTCCGTGAGTTGAATGCACACATCAGAAAGAAGTTTCTGAGAATGCTTCTGTCTAGTATTTACGTGAAGATATTTCCTTTTCCACCATATGCCTCACAGCGCTCCGTATGAACACTTGCAGATTCTCCACAACAGTGTTTCAGAACTGCTCTAACAAGAGAAAGGTTCAACACTTTGAGTTGACTGCCCACATCACAAAGCAGTTTCAGGGAATTCTTCTGTCTATTTTGTATGTGAAGAAGTTCTCATTTCCAAAGAAGGCCTCAAATTGCCCCAAATATCCACTTGCAGATTATGCAATAGACTTTTTCAAAATTGCTATATCCAAAGGATGGTTCAATTCTGTGAGTTGTATGCACACATCAGAATGAAGTTCCTGAGAATGGTTCTGCCCAGTTTTTATTTGATGATACTTCCTCTTACACCATCAGCCTCAAAGTGCTCCCAATGAACACTTGCACATTTCACAAAAAGAGTGTTTCAAAGCCGTTCCAGAAAAAGAGAAGTTGAACGCTGTGTGTTGTATGCACATCTGACAAATCAGCTTCAGATAATGCTTCTGTTTTGTTTTTATGTGAGGAATTTCCCGTTTCCAACGAATGCCTCAAAGAGTTCCAAATATCCACTTACAGAATCTGCAAAAACACTGTTTCAAAACCACTCTATCAAAAGGAAGGTTCAACTCTGTGAGTTGAATGCACACATTAGAAAGAAGTTTCTGAGCATGACTCTGTCTAGTTTTTATGTGAAGATAATTCCTTTGCCACCATAGGCCTCAAAGCGCTCGGTATGAACACTTCCAGATTCTACACAATAGTGTTTCAATACTGCCGTAACAAGAGAAAGGTTCAACTCTGTGAGTTGAGTGAACACATCACAAAGCAGTTTCAGAGAATTTTTCTGTCTTGTTTGTATCTGAGGAAATTCCCGATTCCAATGAAGTCCTCAAAGAGCTACAAATATACTCTTCCACATTCTGCAAAAACACTGTTTCAGAACTGCTCTATCAACAGGAACGTTCAACTCTGTGAGTTGAATGCACAAATCAGAAAGAAGTTTCTGAGAATGCTTCTGTCTAGTTTTGATGTGAAGATATTTCCTTTTCCACCATAGGCCTCATAGCGCTCGGAAAAACACTTGAATATTCTGCCAAAAGAGTGTTTCAAAACTGCTCTATCAAAAGAAGTGTTCCATTCTGTGAGTTGAATGTAAACATCACAAAGCAGTTTCAGAGAATTCTTCCGTCTAGTTTTTAGGTGAAGAAATTCCCCTTTCCAACGAAGGTCTCGAAGATCTCCAAATATTCTCTTGCAGATTCTGCAAAAACACTGTTTCAAATCAGCTCTATCAATAGAAAGGTTCAACTCTGTGAGTTCAATGCACACATCATAAAGAAGTTCTTGAGAATTATTCTGCCCAGTTTTCATGTGATGATATTTCCTCTTCAACCATAAGCCTCAAAACACTCCGAATGAACACTTGCGCATTTCACAAAAAGAGTGTTTCAAAAATGATCCAGCAACAGAAAGATTGAACTCTGTGAGTTGAATGCACACGCGACAAATCAGTTTCAGAGAATACTTCTGTCTAACTTTTATGTGAAGAAATTCCCGTTTCCAACGAATGCCTCAAAGAGTTCAAAATTTCCACTTACAGATTCTGAAAAACACTGTTTCAAAACTGCTCTATCAAATCAAGGTTCAAATCTGTGTTTTGAATGCACACATCTTAAAGAAATTTCTGAGAATTCCTGTGTCTAGATTTTATGTGAAGATATTACCGTTTCCAAAGAAAGCCTCAAGGAGCTGAGAAAATCCACTTGCAGATTCTGCAAAAAGACTGGTTCAAATCTGCTCTATCAATTGGAAGGTTCAACTCTGTGAGTTCAATGCACACATCAGGAAAGTTTCTGAGAATGCTTCTGTCTAGTATTTATGTGAAGATATTTCCTGTTCCACCATAGGCCTCAAAGTAATCTGTATGAACACTTACAGATTCTACACAATAATTTTTCAAAACTGCTCTAACTACAGAAACGTTCATCTCTGTGAGTTGGGTGCACACATCACAAAGCAGATTCAGAGAATGCTTCTGTCTGGTTTCCATATGAAGGAATTCCCGACCCCGACGAAGGCCTCAAAGAGCTCCAAATATCCACTTCCAGATTCTGCAAAACACTGTTTCAAAACTGCTGTATCAAAAGGAAGGTTCCCCTCTGTGAGTTGAATGCACAAATCAGAAAGAAGTTTCTGAGAATGCTTCTGTCTAGTTTTAATGTGAAGATATTTCCTTTTACACCATAGGCCTCAAAGCGCTCCGAAAGAACACTTGCAGATTCTGCAAATAGAGTGTTTCAAAACTGCGCTATCAAAGGAAATGTTCTACTCTGTGAGTTGAATGCAAACATCACAAAGCAGTTTCAGAGAATGCTTCTGTCTAGTTTTATTTGAAGAAACTCCCGTTTCCAAAGAAGGCCTCAAAGACCTCCAAATATCCACTTGCAGATTCTGCAAAATCACAGTTTCATAACTGCCCAATTAAAAGGAATGTTCAACACTGTGAGTTGAATGCACACATCTTCAATCAATTTCTGAGAATGGTTCTGTCTAGTTTTCTTGTGAAGATATTTCGTATTCCAATATAGAGCTCAAAGCACTCTGAAAGAACACTTGCCGATTCTACAAAAAGAGTTTTTCAAATGTGCTCTATCAAAAGAAAGGTGCAACTCTGTGAGTTGAATGCAAACATCACAAAGCAGTTTCAGAGAATGTTTCTGTCGAATTTTTATGTGAAGAAGTCCCGTTTCCAAAGAAGGTCTCAAAGAGCTCCAAATATTCCCTTGCAGACTCTGCAAAAAGACTGTTTCAAAACTGCTCTATCAAAAGGAAGGTTCAACACTGTGAGTGGAATGCACACATAAGAAAGAAGTTTCTGAGAATGCTTCTGTCTAGTTTTAATGTGAAGGTAATTTCTTTTCCACTATAGTCCTTAAAGACCTCTGAAAGAACACTTGCAGATTCTGAAAAAGAGCGTTTCAAAGCTGCTCTGTCAAAAGAAATATTCTACTCAGTGAGTTGAATGCAAACATCACAAAGCAGTTTCAGAGAATGCTTCTTTCTAGTTTTTAGGTGAAGATACCCCCGTTTCCAACGAAGGTCTAAAAGAGCTCCAAACATTCACTTGCAGATTATGCAAAAAGACTGTTTCGAAAGAGCTCTGTCAATAGAAAGGTTCAATCCTGTGAGTTAAATGCACACATCATAAAGAAGTTTCTGAGAATGCTTCTGCCCAGCTTTTATGTGATGATATTTACTTTTCCACTATAAACCTCAAAGCTCTCCGAATGAACACTTGCACATTCCACAAAAAGAGTGTTTCAAATCTGCGCCAGGAACAGAAAGGTTCAGCTCTGTGAGTTTAATGCAAACATCATAAACAAGTTTGTGAGAATTCTTCTTTCTAATTTTTAAGGGAAGATAGTTCCCTTTCCACCACAGGCCTCAAAGCGCTCCGAATGAATACCTGCAGGATCTACACAATAGTGTTTCAAAACTGCTCTTACAAAAGAAACGTTCAGCTCCGTGAGTTGAGTGCACACATCAGAAAGCAGTTTCAGGGAATGCTTCTGTCGAGTTTGTATGTGAAGAAATTCCCGTTTCCAACGAAGTCCTCAAAGAGTTCCAAATATCCACTTCCAGATATTGAAAAAAAACTCTTTCAAAACTGCTCTATAAAAAGGAATTTTCAACCCTGTGTGTTGAATGCACACATCAGACAGAAGTTTCTTAGAATACTTCAGCCCAGTTTTAATGTGAAGATATTTCCTTTTCCACGATAGGCCTCAAAGCGCTCCGAATGAACACTTGCGGATTCTGCACAATAGTGTTGCAAAACTGCTCTAACAAGAGAAAGGTTCAATACTGTGAGTTTAGTGCACACACCACAAAGCAGTTTCAGAAAATGCTTCTATCATGTTTGTGAAGAAATTCCCGTTTCCAACGAACGCCTCAAAGAGCCTCTAATATCCACTTGCAAATTCTGCAAAAACAGACTTTCATAACTGCCCTATCAAAAGGAATGTTCAACGCTGTGAGTTGAATGCACAGATCTTCAATTAGTTTCTGAGAATGCTTCTGTCTAGTTTTCATGTGAAGATATTTCGTATTCCACTGTAGGGCTCAAAGAGTACTGAATGAACTTTGCCGATTCTACAAAAAGAGTGTTTCAAAACTGCTTCATCAAAAGAAAAGTGCAACTGGGTGACTTGAATGCAAACATCACAAAGCCGTTTCAGAGAATGCGTCTCTGTAGTTTTTAGGTGAAGAAATTCCCGTTTCCAATGAAGGTCCCAATGAGCTCCAAATATTCACTTGCAGATTCTGCAAAAAGACTGTTTCAAAACTACTCTGTCAAAAGGAATTTTTAACTCTGTGAGTTCAATGCACACATCAGAAAGAAGTTTCTGGAAATGCTAGTGTCTAGTTTTAATGTGAAGATATTTCCTTTTCCACCGTAGGCCTCAAAGCACTCCACATGAACACTTGCAGATTCTGCACAATAGAGTTTAAAAACTGCTCTAACAAAAGAAAGGTTCAACTCTGTGAGTTGAATGCACACATCACAAAGCAGTTTCAGAAAATGCTTCTGTCTAGTTTGTATGTGAAGAAGTTCCCATTTCCAAAGAAGGCCTCAAAGAGCTCCAAATATCCACTTGCAGATTATGCAAGAAACTGTTTCAAAACTGCTCTATCCAAAGGAAGTTTCAACACTGTGAGTTGAATGCACGCATCATAAAGAAGTTCCTGAGAATACTTCTGCTCAGTTTTTATGTGATTATATTTCATCTTCCACCATAAGCCTCAAAGCCCTCTGAATGAACACTTGCAGATTCCACAAAAAGAGTGTATCAAAACTGATCCAGCAACAGAAACGTTCAACTCTGTGAGTTGAATGCACACATCATAAAGATGTTTCCGAGAATGCTTCTGTCTAGTTTTTATGTGAAGATATTTCCTTTTCCACTGCAGGCCTCAAAGCGCTCCGTATGAACACTTACAGATTCTACACAATAGTGTTTCAAAACTGGTCTAACCAGAGAAAGGTTCAAATCCGTGACTTGAGTGCACACATCACAAAGCAGTTTCAGAGAATGCTTCTGTATAGTTTGTATGTGAAGAAATTCCCGTTTTCAATGAAGGCCTCGAAGAGATCCAAATATCCACTTCCAGATTCTGCAAAAACACTGTTTCAAAACTGCTCTACGAAAAGGAAGGTTCAACTCAGTGAGTTGAATGTACACACCAGAAAGAAGTTTCCGAGGATGCTTCTGCCCAGTTTTAATGTGAAGATGTTTCCTTTTCCACCATAGGCCTCAAAGCACTCCATTTGAACACTTGCAGTTTCTACACAATAGTGTTTCAAAACTGCTCTAACAAGACAAAGTTTCAACTTTGTGAGATGAGTGCGCACATCACAAAGCAGTTTCAGAAAATGCTTCTGTCTAGTTTCCATGTGAAGAAATTCCCGCTTCCATTGAAGGCCTCAAAGAGCTCCAAATATCCACGTGTAGATACTGCAAAAACACAGTTTCATAACTGCCCTATCAAAAGGAATGTTTAACTCTGTAAGTTGAATGCACACATCTTAAAGCAGTTTCTGAGAATGCTTCTGTCTAATTTTCATGTGTAGCTATTTCATATTCCACTATAGGACTCAGAGCGCTCTGAATGAACACTTGCCGATTCTACAAAAAGAGTGTTTCAAAACTGTTCTATGAAAAGAAAAGTGCAACTCTCTTAGTTGAATGCAAACATCACAAAGCAGTTACAGAGAATGCTTGTGTCTAGATTTAATGTGAAGATATTCCCGTTTCAGACGAAAGCCTCAAAGAGCGCCAAATATCCACTTGCAGATTCCCTAAAAAGACTGTTTCAAATCTGCTCTATCAATAGGAAGGTTCAACTCTGTAAGTTGAATGCACATATCATAAAGAAGTTTCTGAGAATACTTCAGTCTAGTTTTTATATGAAGATATTTCCTCTTCCACGATAGGCCACAATGCAGTCCGTATGAACACTTGCAGATTCAACACAATAGTGTTTCAAAACCGCTATAACAACAGGAAGGTTCAACTCTGTGAGTTGAGTTCACATATCACAAAGCACTTTCCGAGATTGCTTCTGTCTAGTTTGTATGTGAAGATATTCCCGTTTCCAAAGAAGTCCTCAAAGAGCTACAAATATCCACTTCCAGATTTTGCAAAAACACTGTTTAAAACTGCTATATCAAAAGAAAGTTCAACTCTGTGAGTTGAATGCACACATCAGAAAGAAGTTTCTGAGAATGCCTGTGTCTTGTTTTTATGTGAAGAAGTTCCCATTCCCAAAGAAGGCATCATAATGCTCCAAATATCCACTTGCAAATTATGCAAGAGAATGTTTCAAAACTGCTCTATCCAAAGGAAGGTTCAACTCTGTGAGTTGAATGCAAACATCTTAAAGAAGTTTCTGATAATGCTGCTGTCTAGTTTTCATGTGAAGATATTTCGTATTCCAATATAGGGCTGAAAGCGTTCTGAAAGAACACTTGACGATTCTACAAAAAGTGTGTTTCAAAACTGCTCCATCAAAAGAAAGGTGCAACTGTGTGAGTTGAAAGCAAACATCACAAAACAGTTTCAGAGAATGCTTCTGTCTACATTTTATGAGAAGATATTCACTTTTCCAACGAAAGCCTCAAAGAGTGCAAAATAACCACTTGCAGATTCTGCAAAAACACTGTTTCAAAACTGCTCTATCAACAGGAAGGTTCAAATCTTTGAGTTGAATGCACACATCAGAAAGAAGTTTCTGAGAATACTTCTGTCTAGTTTTAATGCGAAGATATTTCCTTTTCCGCCATAGGCCTCAAATCGCTCTGAATGAACACTTGCAGATCCTGCAAAAAGAGTGTTTCAAAACTGCTATATCAAAAGAAATGTTCTCCTCTGTGAGTTGAATGCAAACATCAAAAATAAGTTTCAGAGAATGCTTCTGTCTAGTTTTTAGGAGAAGAATTTCCCGTTGGCAAATAATGTCTCAGAGAGCTCCAATCATTCTCTGCAGATTCTGCAAAAAGAGTGTATCAAAACTGCTAAATGAAAAGGAAGGTCCAACTCTGTGAGTTGAATGCACACATCATAAAGAAGATTCTGAGAATGCTTCTGTCTAGTTTTTATGTGAAGATATTTCCTTTTCCTGCACAGGCCTCAAAGAGCTCCGTAAGAACACTTGCAGAATCTACACAATAGTGTTTCAAAACTGCTCTTACCAGAGAAGTGTTCAACTGTGTGAGTTGAGTGCACACATCACAAAGCTCTCTCAGAGAATGATTCTGTCTAGTTTTTAGGTGAAGGCATTGCCGTTGCCAACGAAGGCCTCAAAGAGTTCCAAATATCCACTTGCAGATAGTGCAAAAACACTCTTTCAAAACTGCTCTATGAAGAAGAAGTTACAAACCTGTGAGTTGAACGCACACAACAGAAAGGCGTTTCTGAGAATGCTTCTGCCCAGTTACAATATGAAGATATTTCCTTTTCCACCATAGGCCTCAAAGCCCTCTGAATGAACACTTGCAGTTTCTACACAATAGTGTTTCAAAACTGCTCTAAGAAGAGAAAGGTTCAACTCTGTGGGTTGAGTGCACACATCACAAAGCAGTTTCAGAGAATTCTTCCGTCTAGTTTGTATGTGAAGAACTTCCCGTTTCCAACGAAGGCCTCAAAGAGCTCCAAAAATCCACTTGCAGATTCTGCAAAAACAGACTTTCATCACTGCCCTATGAAAAGGAATGTTCTACCCTTTGAGTTAAATGCACACATCGTAAATCAGTTTCTGAGAATGCTTCTGTCTAGCTTTCAGTTAAATACATTTCACATTCCACTATGGGGCTCAAAGCGCTCTGAATGAACACTTGCTGATTCTACAAAAAGAGTGTTTCATAACTGCTCTATCAAAAGAAATGTGCAAATGTGTGAGGTGAATGCAAACATCACAAAGCAGTTTCAGAGAATGCTTCTGTCTAGTTTTTATGTGAAGAAAGTCCCGTTTCCTAAGAAGGCCTCAAGGAGTTCCAAACATCCACTTGCAGTATCTGAAAAACGACTGTTTGAAAACTGCCCTATAAAAAGGAAGGTTCAACCCTGTGAATTAAATGCACACATCATAAAGAAGTTTCTGAGAATGCTTTTGTCTAGTTTTTATGAGAAGATATTTCCTTTTCCACCATAGGCCTCAAAGTGCTCTGCATGAACAGTTGCAGATTCTGCACAATAGACTTTCAAATCTGCTCTAACAAAAGAAAGTTTCAACACTCTGAGTTGAATGCACACATCACAAAGCAGTTTCAGTGAATGTTTCTCTCTAGTTTACAGGTGAAGAAATTCCCCTTTCCAAGGAGGATCTCAAAGAGCTCCAAATATTCTTTTGCAGATACTGCAAAATGACTGTTTCAAAACTGCTGTATCAATAGAAAGTTTCAACTCTGTGCGTTGAATGCACATATCATAAAGGAGTTTCTGAGAATGCTTCTGCCGTTTTTATGTGATGATATTTCCTTTTCCACCATAAGCCTCAAAGCGCTCCAAATGAACACTTGCAAATTCCACAAAAAGAGTGTTTCAAAACTGCTCCAGCAACAGAAAGCTTCAGCTCTGTGAGTTGAAAGCACACATGAAAGAGCGGTTTCAGAGAATGCTTCTGTCAAGTTTTTATGTGAAGAAATTCCTGTTTCCAAAGAATGCCTCGAAGAGTTCCAAATATCCACTTACAGATTCTGTAAAAACACAGTTTCAAACCTGCTCTATCAAAAGCAAGGTTCAATTTTGGGAGTTGAATGCACAAATCTTAAAGAAATTTCTGAGAATGCTTCTGTCTAGATTTTATATCAAGATATTCCCATTTCCAACGAAAGCGTCAAAGAGAGCCACAAATCCACTTCCAGATTCTGCAAAAAGACTGTTTCAAAACTGCTCTATCAACAGGAAGGTTCAACTCTGTGAGTTGAATGCACATATCAGAAAGAAGTTTCTGAGAATGTTTCTGTCTAGTTTTAGATGAAGATAATCCCTTTTTCACCATAGGACTCAAAGCGCTCTGAAAGAAATATTGCAGAATCTGCAAAAAGAGTGTTTCAAAACTATCCTATCAAAAGAAATATTGTACTCTGTGAGTTGAATGCAAACATCACAAAGGAGTTTCAGAAAATGCTTGCGTCTAGTTTTTAGGTGAAGAAATTCCCGTTTCCACTGATGGCCTCAAGAAGCTCCAAGTATGTACTTCCAGATTTTGCAAAAACACTGTTTCAAAACTGCTCTAGCCAAAGGAAGGTTCAACTCTGTGAGTTGAATGCACACATCATAAAGAAGTTTCTGAGAATGCTTCTGTCTAGTTTTTATGTGAAGATATTTCCTATTCCATCACAGGCCCCAAAGCGCTCTGTATGAACACTTACAGATTCTACACAATTGTGTTTCAAAACTACTCTAACCAGAGAAAGGTTCAACTCTGTGAGTTGAGTGTACACATCACAAAGCAGTTTCAGAGAATGATTCTGTCTAGTTTGTATGTGAAGAAATTCCCGTTTCCAACGAAGGCCTCAAAGAGCTCCAAATATCCACTTCCAGATTCTGCAACAACACTGTTTCAAAACTGCTCTATGTAAAGCAAGTTTCAACTCTATGAGTTGAAAGCATACATCAGAAGGTAGTTTCCGAGGATGCTTCTGCTGTGTTTTAATGTGAAGATTTTTCCTTTTCCACCATAGGTCTCAAAGCGCTCCGTATGAACACTTGTAGATTCTACACAATAGTGTTTGAAAACTGCTCTAACAATAGGAAGGTTAAACGCTGTGCGTTGAGTGCACACAACACAAAGCAGTTTCAGAGAATGCTTCTGTCTAGTTTGTATGTGAAGATATTCCCGTTTCCAACAAAGGCCTCAAAGAGCTCCAAATATCCACTTGTAGATTGTGCAAAAACACAGTTTCATAACTGCCCTATCAAAAGGAACGTTCAACGCTGTTAGTAGAATGCAGAAATCTTAAATCAGTTTCTGAGAATGCTTCTGTCAAGTTTTCATGTGAAGATATTTCGTATTCCACTATAGGTCTCAAAGTGCTCTGATTGAACATTTGCCGATTCTACAAAAAGAGTGTTTCAAAACTGCTCTACCAAAAGGAAGGTGCAACTCTGTTAGATGAATGCAAACATTACAAATCTGTTTCTGAGAATGCTTCTGTCTAGATTTTATGTGAAGATATTCCCATTTCCAACGAAGACCTCAAAGAGGGCCAAATATACACTTGCAAGTTCTGAAAAAAGACTGTTTCAAAACTCCTGTATCAATAGAAATGTTCAACTCTGTGAGTTGAATGCAAACATCATAAAGAAGTTTCTGAGAATTCTTCTGTTCAGTTTTTATGTGAAGATATTTCCTTTTCCAGCACAAGCCTCAAAGCCCTCCATATGAACACTTGCAGATTCTACACAATAGTGTTTCAAATCTGCTCTAACAACGAAAATGTTCAACTCTGTGGGTTGAGTGCACATATCACAAAGCAGTTTCAGAGACTGCTTCTTTCTAGTTTGTATGTGAAGAAATTCCTTTTTCCTACAAACTCCTCAAAGCGCTCGGAAAGAACACTTGAAGATTCTACAAAAAGAGTGTTTCAAAACTGCTCTATCAAAAGAAGTGTTCTACTCTGTGAGTTCAATGCCAACATCACAAAGCAGTTTCAGAGAATGCTTCTGTGTGGTTTCCAGGTGAAGAAATTCCCGTTTTCAGTGAAGATCTCAAAGAGCTCCAAACATTCACTTGCCGCTTCTGCTAAAAGATTGTTTCAAAAGTGTTCTATCGATAGAAAGGTTCAACTCTCTGAGTTGAATGCACACATCATAAAGAAGTTTCTGAGTATGTTTCTGACCAGTTTTTATGTGATGATATTTCCTCTTCCACCGTAAGCCTCAAAGCTCTCAGAATGAACACTTTCACATTGTAAAGAAAGCGTGTTTCAAAACTGCTCCAGGAACAGAAGGTTTCAATTCTGTGAGTTGAACGCACACATGACAAAGAAGTTTCAAAGAGTGCTTATGTCTAGTTTTTATGTGAAGAAATTCCCGTTTCCAACGAATGCTTCAAAGAGTTCCAAATATCCACTTACAGATTCTGTAAAAACACTGTTTCAATATTGCAGTATCAAAAGCAACGTTCAACTCTGTGAGTTGAATGCACACATCTTAAAGAAATTTCTGAGAATGTTTTGTCTAGATTTTATGTGAAGATACTCCCTTTTCCAACAAAAGCCTCAAAGAGCTCCAAATATCCACTTGCAGACACTTCAAAAATTCTGTTTCAAAACTGCTCTATCAATACAACCTTTAACATTGTGATTTAAATGCATACATCATAAAGAAGTTTCTGAGAATGCCTCTGCTGTGTTTTAATGTGAAGATATTTCCTTTTCCACCATAGTCCTCAAAGCGCTCCGAATGAACACTTGTAGATTCTACCCAATAGTGTTTCAAAACTCCTCTAAGAAAAGAAAGTTTCAACTCTGTGAGTTGAGTGAACACATCAAAAAGCAGTTTCAGAAAATGCTTCTTTCTAGTTTGTATGTGAAGAACATCCGGTTTCAAACGAAGGCCTCAAACAACTCCATATATCCACATGCAGATTCTGCAAAAACACAGTTCCGTAACTACCCTATCAAAAGGAATGTTCAACTCTGTGAGTTGAATGCACACATCTGAAATCAGTTTCTGAGAAGGCTTGTGTCTATCTTTCATATGAAGATATTTCGGATTCCACTATAGGACACAAAGTGCTCTGAATGAACATTTGCCGATTCTACTAAAAGATTGTTTCAAAACTGCTATATAAAAAGAAACGTGCAACATTGTAAGTTGGATGCAAACTTCACAAAGCAGTTTCATAGATTGCTTCTGTCTAGTTTTTATATGAAGAATGTCCCATTTCTAAAGAAGGCCTCAAAGAGCTCCAAATATCCACTTGCAGATTCTGCAAAAAGACGGTTTCAAAACCGCACTATCGAAAGGAAGGTTGAAATCTGTGTGTTGAATGCACACATAAGAAAGAAGTTTCTGAAAATGCTTCTGTCTATTTTTTATGTGAAGACATTTCCGTTTCCACCATAGGCCTCAAAGCCCTCCGAATGAACAGTTGCAGATTCTACACAATAGTGTTTCATAACTGCTCTAACAAGACAAAGTTTCAACTCTGTTAGTTGAATGCACACACGACAAAGGAGTTTCAGAGAATGCTTCCGTTTAGTTTCCATGTGAAGATGTTCCCATTTCCAAAGAATGCCTCAAAGAGCTCCAAATATCCACTTGCAGAATATGTAAGAGACTGTTTCAAAACTGCTCTATCCAAAGGAAGGTTGAACCCTGTGTGTTGAATGCACACATCTTAAAGAACTTTCTGAGAATGCTTCTGTCCAGTTTTTATGTGAAGATATTTCCTCTTCCACCATAGGCCTCAAAGCGCTCTGAATGAACAATTGCAAATTCTACACTGTAGTGTTTCAAAACTGCTCTAAAAAGAAGAAAATTATACTCTGTGGGTTGAGTGCACACATCACAAAGCAGTTTCAGAAAATGCCTCTTTCTAGTTTGTATGTGAAGAAATGCCCGTATCAAATGAAGGCCTCAAAGAACTCCAAATATCCACTTGCAGATTCTGCAAACACACTGTTTCATAACTGCCCTATCAAAAGGAATCTTCAATACTGCGAATTGAATGTATTCATCTTAAATCAGTTTCTCAGAATGCTTCTTTCTAGTTTTCTTGTGAAGATATTTCATATTCCAATATAGGGCTCAAAGTGCTCTGAATGAACACTTGTCGATTCTACAAAATGAGCGTTTCAAAACTGCTCTATCAAAGGAAAGGTGCAACTCTGTGAGTTGAATGTTAACATCACAAAGCAGTTTCAGAGAATGCTTCTGTCTAGTTTTCAGATGAAGATTTTCCCATTTCCAAAGAAAGCCTCAAATTGCTCCAAATATCCACTTGCAGATTATGCAAGAGACTGTTTCAAAACTGCTCTATCCAAAGGAAAGTTCAAATCTGTGAGTTGAATGCACACGTCAAAAAGAAGTTTCTGAGAATGCTTCTGTCTCGTTTTTATGTGATGATATTTTCTTTTCCACCATAGGCCTCAAAGCGCTCGGAATGAACACTTCCAGATTCTACGCAATAGTGTTTCAAACTGCTCTAACAACAGAAAGGTTCAACTCTGTGAATTCAGTGCACACATCAAAAAGCAGTTTCAGAAAATGCTTCTGTCTAGTTTGTATGTGAAGAAATTCCCGTTTCCAACGAAGGCCTCAAAGAGCTCCAAATATACAGTTCCAGATTCTGCAAAAACACTGTTTCAAAACTGCTCTATGGAAAAGAAGGTTTAACTCTGTGAGTTGAATGCACACGTCAGAAAGTAGTTTCTGAAGATGCTTCTGCCCAGTTTTAATGTGAAGATATTTTCTTTTCCACCTTAGGCCTCAAAGCGCTCCATATGAACTCTTGCAGATTGTACACAAAAGTGTTTCAAAACTGCTCTAACTAGAGAAAGGTTCAACTCTGTGACTTGAGTGCACACTTCACAAAGAAGTTTCAGAAAACGCTTCTGTCTAATTTGTATGTGACGAAATTCCCGTTTCCAACGAAGGCCTCATAGAGCTCCAAATATCCACTTGCTGACTCTGCAAAAACACGGTTTCATAACTGCTCTATCAAAAGGAATGTTCATCTCTGTTACTTGAATGCACAAATCTTAAATCAGTTTCTCAGAATGCTTCGGTCTAGTTTTCATGTGAAGATATTTCGTATTCCACTATAGGGCTTAAAGCGCTCTGAAAGAACACTTGCCGATTCTACAAAAAATTGTTTCAAAACTGCTCTATCAAAAGAAAGGTGCAACACTTTGAGTTGAATGCAAACATCACAAAGCAGTTTCAGAGATTGCTTCTGTCTAGATTTTATGTGAAGGTATTTCCGTTTCCAATGAAAGCCTCAAAGAGCACAAAATATCCACTTGCAGATACTGCAAAAAGACTGTTTCAAAACTGCTCTATCAAAAGGAGTGTTCAACTCTTTGAGTTGAGTGCACTCATCATAAAGATGTATCTGAGAATGCTTCTGTCTGGTTTTTATGTGAAGATATTTCCTTTTCCACCATAGGCCTCAAAGCACTCCGTATGAACACTTGCAGATTCAACACACTAGTGTTTCAAAACGGCTCTAACATGAGAAACGTTCAACTCTGTGAGTTGAGTGCACCCATCACATAGCAGTTTCACAGACTGCTTCTGTCTAATTTGTATGTGAAGAAATTCCCGTTTCCAATGAAGACCTCAAAGAGCTCCAAATATCTACTTCCAGATTCTGCAAAAACACTGTTTCAAAACTGCACAATCAAAAGAAATTTCAACTCTGTGAGTTGAATGCAAATATCAGAAAGAAGTTTCTGAGAATGCTTCTGTCTTGTTTTAATGTGAAGATATTTCCTTTTCCACCATAGGCCTCAAAGCGCTCCGAAGGAACACTTGCAGATTCTGCAAAAGGAGTGTCTCAAAACTGCTCTATCAAAAGAAACGTTATATTCTGTGGGTTGAATGCAAGCATCACAAAGGAGTTTCAGAGAATTCTTCTGTGTGGATTTTAAGTGAACTAATTCCCGTTTTCAACGAAGGTCTCAAAGAGCTCCAAACATTCACTTGCAGATTTTGCAAAAAGACTGTTTCAAAACTGCTCTATCAATAGAAAGGTTCAACAGTGTGGGTTGAATGCACACATGATAAAGAAGTTTCTGAGAATACTTCTGCCCAGTTTTTATGTGATGATAATTCCTCTTCCACTGTAAGCCTCAAAGCGCTACGAATGAACACTTGCACATTTCACAAAAAGAGTGTTTCAAAACTGCTCCAGCAACAGAACGCTTCCACTGTGTGTGTTGAACGCACACGTGACAAAGAAGTTTCAGAGAATGCTTCTGTCTAGTTTTTAGGTGAAGAAATTCCCGTTTCCAACGAATGCCTGAATGAGTTTCAAATATCAACTTACAGATTCTGTAAAAACACTGTTTCAAAACTGCACTATGAAAAGCAACGTTCAACCCTGTGAGTTGAATCCACTCATCTTAAAGAAATTTCTGAGAATGCCTCTGTCTAGATTTTATGTGAAGATATTCCCGTTTCCAAGAATAGCCTCAAAGAGCTCCAAATATCCACTTGCAGATTCTGCAAAAAGACTGTTTCAAAATTGATCTATCAATACAAGTTTCAACTCTGTAAGTTGAATGCTCACATCATAAAGAAGTTTCTGAGAATGCTTCTGCCCTGTTTTAATGTGAAGATATTTCCTTTTCCACCATAGTCCTCAAAGTGCTCCAAATGAACACTTGCAGATACTACACAATAGTATTTCAAAACTGCTCTAACAAGAGAAAGTTTCAACTCTGTGAGTTGAGTCCACCGACTCAGAGAATGCTTCTGTCTAGTTTTTAGGTGAAGAAATTCCCGTTTCGAACGAAGGCCTCAAAGAACTCCGAATATCCACTTGCAGATTCTGCAAAAATACAGTTTCGTAACTGCCCTATCAAAAGGAATGTACAACTCTGTGTGTTGAAAGCACACATCTTAAATCAGTTTCTCAGAATGCTTCTGTCTAGTTTTCATGTGAACATATTTCATATTCCACTAAAGGGCTCCAAGCACTCTGAATGAACACTTCCCGACTCTAAAAAAGAGAGTTTCAAAACTGTTCTATAAAAAGAAAGGTGCAACATTGGCAGTTTAATGGGAACTTTGCAAAGCAGTTTCAGAGAAAGCTTCTGTCTAGATTTTATGTGAAGAAAGTCCCTTTTGCAAAGAAGGCCTCAAAGAGCTCCAAATATCCACTTGCAGATTCTGCAAAAAGACAGTTTCTAAACTGCTCTATCAAAAGGAAGGTTCAACTCTGTTAGTTCAATGCACACAACTGAAAGAAGTTTCTGAGAAGGCTTGTGTCTAGTTTTCATGTGAAGATATTTCCTTTTCCACCATAGGACTCAAAGCGCACCCCTTGAACAGTTGCGGATTCTACACTATAGAGTTACAAAACTGCTCTAACCAGAGAAAGGTTCAACTCTGTGAGTTTAATGTATACATCACAAAGTTGTTTCAGAGAATGTTTCTGTATACCTTGTAAGTGAAGAAGTTCCCATTTCCAAAGAAGACGTCAAAGAGCTCCAAATATCGAGTTGCAGATTATGCAATAGACTGTTTCAAAACTGCTCTATCCAAAGGAAGTTTCAACTCTGTGATTTGAATGCACACATCTTGAAGAAGTTTCTGAGAATGCTTCTGTCTAGTTTTTATGTGTAGTTATTTCCTTTTCCCCCATAGGCCTCAAAGTGCTCTGAAAGAACAATTGTAGATTCCGCAAAAAGAGTGTTTCAAAATTGCTCTGTCAAAAGAAATGTTCTACAATGTGAGATGAATTGAAAATGTCACAAAGCAGTTTCAAAGCATCCTTCTGTCTAGTTTTTAGGTGAAGAAATTCCCGTTTCCAAAGAATGTGTCAAAGAGCCCCAAGCATTCACTTGTAGATTCTGCAAGAAGACTGTATCAAAACTGCTCTAGCAATAGAAAGGTTCAACTCTGTGAGTTGAATGCACACATCAGAAAAGAGTTTCTGAGAATGCTTCTGTCTAGATTTTATGTGATGTTATTTCCTTTTCCACCATATGCCTCAAAGCGCTCTGAATGAACAGTTGCAGATTCTACACAACAGTGTTTCAAAACTGCTCTATGAAGAGAAAGGTTCAACTCTGTGAGTTGAATGCATACATCACAAAGCAGTTTCAGAGAATGCTTCTGTCTAGTTTGCATGTGAAGAAATTCCCATTTGCAAAGAATGCCTCAAATTGCTCCAATTATCCACTTGCAGAATATGCAATAGACTGTTTCAAAACTGCTCTATACAAAGGAAGTTTCAAATCTGTGAGGTGACTGCACACATCTTAAAGAAGTTTCTGAGAATGCTTCTGCTTAGATTTTATGTGACGACTTTTCCTTTACCACCATAGGCCCGAAAGCGTTCCAAAAGAACACTTGAAGATTCTGCAAAAAAAGTGTTTGAAAACTGCTCTATCAAAAGAAATGTTCTACTCTGTGAGTTGAATGCAAACATCACAAAGCAGTTTCAGAGAATGCTTCTGTGTAGTTTTTAGGTGAAGAAATTCCCGTTTACAACGAAGGTCTCGAGGAGCTCCAAATATTCTCTTGCAGATTCTGCAAAAACACTGTTTCAAAACTGCTCTATCAATAGAAAGTTTTAACCCTGTGAGTTGAATGCACACATAATAAAAATGTTCCTGAGAATACTTCTGCCCAGTTTTTATGTGATGATATTTCTTCTTCAATGAGCCTCAAAGCGCTCCAATTGAACGCTTGCATATTCCACAAAACTAGTGTTTCAAAAGTGCTCCAGCAACAGAAATGTTCAAGTCTGAGAGTTGAATGCACACATGATAAAGCAGTTTCAGAGAATGCTTCTGTCTAAGTTTTATGTGAAGAATTTCCCGTTTCCAACGAATGCCTCAAAGAGTTCAAAATATCCACTTACAGATTCTAATAAAACACTGTTTCAAAACTGCATTATCAAATTAAGGTTCAACTCTGTGATTTGAATGCACACATCATAAAGAACTTTCTGAGAATGCTTCTGTCTAGATTTTATGTGAAGATATTCCCGTTTCCAACGAAAGCCTCAAAGAACACCAAATATTCACTTGCTGATCCTCCAAAAAGACTGTTTCAAATCTGCTCTATAAATAGGAAGGTTCAACTCTGTGAGTTGAATGCACATATCAGAAAGAAGTTTTTGAGAATGCTTCTGTCTACTTTTAAGTAAAGATATTTCCTTTTCCACCATAGGCCCCGAAGCGCTCCGTATGAACACTTGCATATTCTAAAAAATAGTGTTTCGAAACTGCTATAAGAGGTAGGTTCAACTCTGTGAGTTGAGTGCACACACCACAAGGCAGTTTCAGAGAATGCTTCTGTCTGTTTTGTATGTGAAGAAATTCCCATTTCCAACTAAGGACTCAAAGACCTCGAAATATACCATTCCAGATTCTGCAAAAACACTGTTTCAAAACTGCTCTATCAAAAGGAAGGTTCACTCCTGTGAGTTGAATGCACACATCAGAAAGTAGTTTCTGAGAATGGTTTTGTCTAGTTTTAATGTGAAGTTATTTCCTATTCCACCATAGACCTCAAAGCACTCCGAAAGAACACTTGCAGATTCTGCAAAAAGAATGTATCAAAACTGCTCTAGCAAAAGAAATGTTCTACTCTGTGAGTTGAATGCAAACATCACAAAGCAGTTTCAGAGAATGCTTCTGTCTAGTTTTTAGGTGAAGAAAGTCCCGTTTCCAACGAAGGTCTCAAAGAGCTCCAAATATCCACTTACAGATCCTGTAAAAACACTGTTTCAAAACTGCTCTATCAAAAGCAAAGTTCAACTCTGTAAGTTGAATGCACACATCTTAAAGAAATTTCTGAGAATACATCTGTCTAGATTTTATGCGAAGACACTGCCGTTTCCAAAAAAAACCTGAAAGAGCTACAGAAATTCACTTGCAGATTCTGCAAAAAGACTATCTGAAAAGTGCTCTATCAATAGGAAAGTTTAACTCTGTGAATTGAATGCACACATTAGAAAGAAGTTTGTGAAAATGCTTCCGTCTAATTTTTATGTGAATATATTTCCTTTTCCACCACAGGCTTCAAAGCGCTCCATATGCATACTTGCAGGTTCTACACAATAGTGTTTCAAAACTGCTCTAATAAAAGAAACATTCAACTCTGTGAGTTGAGTGCACACAGCAGAAAGCAGTTTCAGCAAATGATTCTGTCTAGTTTGTATGTGAAGAAATTCCCGTTTCCAACGAAGGCCTCAAAGAGCTCCAAATATCCACTTGCAGATTCTGCAAAATCACAGTTTCACAACTGCTCTATCGAAAGGAATCTTCAAACCTGTGAGTTGAATGCACACATCTTAAATCAGTTTTTGAGAATGCTTCTGTCTAGTTTTCATGGGAAGATATTTCGTTTTCAACTATAGTGTTGAAAGTGCTCTAAATGAACACTTGCCTATTCTACCAAAAGGGTGTTTCAAAACTGCTCTATCAATAGAAAGGTGCAACGGTATGAGTTAAATGCAAACATCGCAAATCAATTTCAGAGAATGCTACTGTCTAGTTTTTATGTGAAGAAAGTCAGGTTTCCAAGGAAGACTTCAAAGAGCTCCTAATATCCACTGGCAGATTCTGCAAAAAGACTTTTTCAAAACTGCTGTATCAAAAGGAAGGTTCAACTCTGTGAGTTGAAGGCACTCATCCGAAAGAAGTTTCTGAGAATGCATCTGTCTAGCTTTTATGTGAAGATATGTCCCTTTCCACCACAGGCCTCAAAGCGCTCCGAATGAACAGTTGCAGAATCTACAAAATAGTGTTTCAAAACTGCTCTAACAAGAGAAAAGTTCAACTCTGTGAGTTGAGTGCAGACATCACTAATCAGTTTGAGAAAATGCTTCTTTCTTGTTTGTATGTGAAGAAAGTCCCGTTTCCAAAGAAGGCCTCAAAGAGCCCCAAATATACACTTGCAGATTCTGCAAAAAGACTGTTTCAAAACTGCTCTATCAAAAGCAATTTTCCACTCTGTGAGTTGAATGCGCACATCAGAAAGTTGTTTCTGACAATGCTTCTGTCTACTTTTTATGTGAAGACATTTCCATTTCCACCATAGGCTTCAAAGCGCTCCGAAATAACACTTGCAGATTCTGCAAAAAGAGTGTTTCAAAACTGCTCTATCAAAAGAAATGTTCTACTCTGTGAGTTGAATGCAAACATCACAAAGCAGTTTCAGAGAACGCTTCTGTCTATTTTTTAGGTGAAGAAATTCCCTTTTCCAACGAAGGTCTCGAAGAGCTACAAACATTCACTTGCAGATTCCGCAAAAAGACTGTTTCAAAGCTGCTGTATCAATAGAAATGTTCAACGCTGTGTGTTGAATGCGCACATCATAAAGAAGTTTCTGAGAATGATTCTGCCCAGTTTTTATGTTATGATATTTCTTCTTCCACCATAAGCCTCAAAGCGCTCCGAATGAACACTTGCACATTCCACAAAAAGAGTGTTACAAAACTTCTCCAGCAACAGAAAGGTTCAACTCTGTGAGTTGAATGCACACATGACAATGCAGCTTCAGAGAAGGCTTCTGTCTAGTTTTTATGTGATGAAATTCTCGTTTCCAACCAATGCCTCATATATATCCAAATATCCACTTACAGATTCTGTAAAAGCACTGTTTCAAAACTGCTCTATCAAAAGCAAGGTTCAAATCTGTGAGTTGAATGCACACATCTTACAGAGATTTCTGAGAATGCTTCTGTATAGATTTTATGTGAAGATATTTCCGTTTCCAACGAAAGCCTCAAAGAGCTCCAAAAATCCACTTGCAGATTATGCAAAAAGACTGTTTCAAAAGTGCTCTATCAATAGGAAGGTTTAACTCCGTGAGTTGAATGCACACATCGTAGAGAAGTTTCTGAGAATGCTTCTGTCTTTTTTTTATGTGAAGATATTTCCTTTTCCATCACAGGCCTCAAGGCGCTCCGTATATATACTTGCAGGTTATACACAATAGTGTTTCAAAACTGCTCTAACGAAAGAAACGTTCAACTCTGTGAGTAGAGTGCACACATCACAAAGCAGTTTCAGAGAATGCTTCTGTCTAGTTTGTATGTGAAGAAATTCCCGTTTCCAAAGAAAGCCTCAAAGAGCTCCAAACATACACTTGCAGATTCTGCAAAAACAGATTTTCATAACTGCCCTATCAAAAGGAATGTTCAAACCTCTGTGTTGAATGCACATATCATAAAACAGTTTCTGAGAGTGCTTCTGACTAGTTTTCATGTGAAGATATTTCGTATTCCACTGTGGTGCTCAAAGCACTCTGAATGAACACTTGCCGATTCTACAAAAGAGTGTTTCAAAAGTGCTCTATCAAAGGAAAGGTGCAACTGTGTGAGTTGAATGGAAACATCTCAAAGCAGTTTCATAGAATGCTTCTGTCTAGTTTTTATGTGAAGAAAGTCCCTTTTCCAAAGAAGGCCTCAAAGAGCTCCAATTATCTTTTTGCAGACTCTGCAAAAAGACTGTTTGAAAACTGCTCTATCAAAAGGAGGGTTCAACTCTGTGAGTTGAATGCATACATTCAAAAGTTGTTTCTGAGAATGCTTCTGTCTAGTATTTGTGTGAAGATATTTCCTTTTCCACCATAGGCCTCAAAGCGCTCCGAATGAACAGTTGCAGATTCTGCACAATAGGATTTCAAAACTGCTCTAACAAGAGAAAGTTTCAACTGTGTGAGTTGAATGCACACATCACAAAGCAGTTTCAGAGAATGCTTCTGTCTAGTTTGAATGTGAAGAAGTTCCCACTTGCAAAGAAGGCCTCAAAGAGCTCTAAATATCCACTTGCATATTGTGCAAGAGACTGATTCAAAATTACTCTATCCAAAGGAAGGTTCAACTCTGTGAGCTACATGCACACATCTTAAAGTAGTTTCTGAGAATGCTTCTGTCTAGTTTTTATATGAAGTTATTTCCTTTTCCACCATAGGACTCAAAGCGCTCAGAATGAACAGTTGTAGATTCTACACAATAGTGCTTCAAAACTGCTCTAACAAGAGAAAGGTTCAGCTCTGTGAGTTGAATGCACACATCACAAAGCAGTTTGAGAAAATGCTTCTGTCTAGTTTGTATGTGAAGTAATTCTCATTTCCAACGAAGGCCTGAAAGTGGTCAAAATATCCACTTGCAGATTCTGCAAAAACACAGTTTCATTACTGCCCTATCAAAACGAATATTCAACACTTTGTGTTGAATGCACACATCAGAAAGGAGTTTCTGAGAATGCTTCTGCCTAGTTTTCTTGTGAAGATATTTCGTATTCCAGTAAACGGCTCAAAGCTCTCTGAATGAATGCTTGCCGATTCTACAAATAGAGTGTTTCAAAACTGCTCTATCAAAAGAAAGATGCAACTCTGTGAGTTGAATGCAGACATCACCAAGCAGTTTCAGAGAATGCTTCTGTCGAGTTTTTATGTGTACAATCTCCCTTTTCCAAAGAAGTCCTCAAACAGCTCCTAATATTCACTTGCAAATTCTACAAAACCACTGTTTCAAAACTGCTCTATCAAAAGGTAGATTTAACTCTGTGAGTGGAATGCGCACATCAGAAATAAGTTTCTGAGAATGCTTCTGTCTTGTTTTAATGTGAAGCTGTATCCTTTTCCACCACAGGCCTCAAAGTCCTCCGAAAGAACACTTGCAGATTCTGAAAAAAGAGTGTTTCAAAACTGCTCTATCAAAAGAAATGTTCTACTCTGTGAGTTGAATGCAAACATCACAAAGCAGTTTCAGAGCATACTTCTGTCTAGTTTTTAGGTGAGGAAGTTCCCATTTCCAACGAAGGTCTCGAAGAGCTACAAACAGTCACTTGCAGAGTCTGCAAATAGACTGTTTCAAAACTGCTCTATTAATAGAAAGGTTCAACACTGTGTGTTGAATCCACTCATCATAAAGAAGTTTCTGAGAATGCTTCTGCTCAGTTTTTATGTGATGATATTTCCTCTTCCACCATAAGCCTCAAAGCGCTCCGAATGAACACTTGCACATTCCACAAAAAGTGTTTCAAAACTGCTCCAGCAACAGAAAGTTTCAACCCTGTGGTTTGAATGCACACATGACAAACCAGTTTCAGAGAATTCTTCTGTGTAGTTTTTTTGAGAAGAGATTCCCGTTTCCAAAAAATGCCTCAAAGAGTTCCAAATATCCACTTACAGATTCTGTAAAAACACTGTTTCAAAACTGCTCTATCAAAAGCAAAGTTCAACACTGTGTGTTGAATGCACCCATGTTAAAGAAATTTCTGAGAATGCTTCCGTCTAGATTTCATGTGAAGATATTCCCGTTTCCAATGAAAGTCTCAAAGAGCTCCAAAAATCCACTTGCAGATTCTACAAAATGACTGTTTCAAAACTGCTCTATCAATAGGAAGGTTCAACTCTCTGAGTTGAATGGGCATATCGGAAAGAATTTTCTGAGAACGCTTCTGTCTAATTTGTATGTGAAGAAATTCCCGCTTCCAATGAAGGCCTCAAAGGGCACAAAATATCCACTGCCAGATTCTGCAAAAACAGCGTTTCAAAACTGCTGTATCAAAAGGAAAGTACAACACTGTGAGTTGAGTGTACACATCAGAAAGTAGTTTCGGAGAATACATCTGTCTATTTTTTATGTGAAGACATTTCCTTTTCCAATGTAGGCCTCAAAGTGCTCCAAAATGAATACTTGCAGATTCTGCAAAAAGTGTGTTTCAAATCTGCTCTCTTAAAAGAAATGTTCTACTCTTTGAGTTGAATTCAAACATCACAAAGCAGTTTCAGAGAATCCTTCTGTCTAGTTTTTAGGTGAAGGAATTCCCGTTTCCAACGAAGGTCTCAAGTAGCTCCAAACATTCACTTGCAGATTCTGCAAAAGAACTGTTTCAAAATTGCTCTGTCAATAGAAAAGCTCAACTCTGTGATTTCAATACACACATCATAAAGGAGTTTCTGAGAATGCTTCTGCCCAGTTTTTATGTGATGACATTTCCTCTTTTACCATAAGCCTCAAAGCACTCCGAATGAGCACTTGCACATTCAACACAAAGAGTGTTTCAAAACTGCTCCAGCAACAGAAAGGTTCAACTCTGTGAGTTGAATGCACACATGACAAAGCAGTTTCAGAGAATGCTTCTGTTTGGTTTTTATGTGAAGAAATTCCCGTTTCCAATGAATGCCTCAAAGAGTTCCAAATATCCACTAACAGATTCTGTAAAAACACTATTTCAATACTGCACTATCAAAGCAAGATTCAACTGTGTGAGTTCAATGCACATATCTTATAGAAATTTCTACAAATATTTCTGTCTAGATATTATGTGAAGATATTCCCGTTTCCAAAGAAAGCCTCAAGGAGCTCTAAAAATCCAATTGCAGATTCTGCAAAAAGACTGTTTCAAAACAGCTCTATCAATACAAGCTTCAACTCTTTCAGTTGAATGCACACATCATAAAGAAGTTTCTCAGAATGCTTCTGCCCAGTTTTAATGTGAAGATATTTTATTTTCCAGCATAGGCCTCAAAGCTCTCCGAATGAACACTTGCAGATTATACAAAATAGTATTTCAAAACTGCTGTAACAAGAGAAAGGTTCACATTTGTGAGATGAGTGCACGCATCACAAAGCAGTTTCAGAAAATGCTTCGGTCTAGTTTTTATGTGAAGAAATTCACTTTTCCTACGAAGGCCTCAAAGAGCTCAAAATATCCACTTGCAGATTCTACAAAAACACGCATCACAAAGCAGTTGAAAGGAAAGTTCAACTCTGTGTGTTGAATGCACACAACTTTAATAAGTTTCTGAGAATGCTTCTGTCTAATTTTCATGTGAAGATATTTCGTATTCCAACATAAGACTCAGAGGGCTCCATATGAACACTTTCAGATTCTACAGAATAGTTTTTCAAAACTACTCTAGGAAGAGAAATGTTCGACTATGTGAGTTGACTGCAAACATCACAAAGCACTTTCAGAGAATGCTTCTGTCTAGTTTGTATGTGAAGAAATTCACGTTTCCGATGAAGGCCTCAAAGAGCTCCAAACATCCACTTTCAAATGCTGCAAAAACACTGTTTCAAAACTGCTCTAACAAAAAGAAATTTCAGCTCTGTGAGTTGAATGCACACATTAGAAAGAAGTTTCTGCGAATGCTTCGGTCTATTTTTTATGTGAAGATATTTCCTTTTCCACCGTAGGCCACAAAGCACTCCGAAGGAACACTAGCAGATTCCGCAAAAGAGTGTTTCAAATCTGATGTATCAAAAGAAATGTTCTACTCTGTGAGTTGAACGCAAACATCGCAAAGCAGCTTCACAGAATGCTTCTATCTAGCTTTTAGGTGAAGTAATTCCCGTTTCCAACGAAGGTCTCAAAGAGCTCCAATCATTCACTTGCAGATTTTGCAAAAGACTGTTTCAAAACTGCTCTATCAATAGAAAGGTTCAACACTGTGAGTTGAATGCACACATCATAAAGAACTTTCTCAGAATGCTTCTGCCCAGTTTTTATGTGATGACATTTCTTCTTCCACCATAAGCCTCAAAGCGCTCCGAATGAATACTCGGACATTACAAAAAAAGAGTGTTTCAAAACTGCTCCAGCAACAGAAAGTTTCAAATCTGTGGGTTGCATGCACACATGACAAAGCAGTTTCAGAGAATGCTTCTGTCTAGTTTTTATGTGAAGAAATTCCCGTTTCCAACGAACGCCTCAAAGAGTTCCAAATATCCACTTACAGATTTTGTAAAAACACTGTTTCAAAACTGCACTATCAAAAGCAAGGTTCAACTCTGTGAGTTGAGTGCACACATCACAAAGCAGTTTCAGAGAATGCTTCTGTCTAGTTTGTATGTAAAGAAACTCCCGTTTCCACTGAAGTCCTCAAAGAGCTCCAAATATCCACTTCAAGATGCTGCAAAAACACTGTTTCTAAATTGCTCTATCAAAAGGAAATTTCAACTCTGAGAACTGAATGCACACATCAGAGAGAAGTTTCTGAGAATGCTTCTGTCTATTTTTTATGTGAAGATTGTCCCTTTTCCATCGTAGGCCTCAAAGTGCTCCGAAAGAACACTTGCAGATTCTGTAAAAAGAGTGTTTCAAATCTGCGCTATCAAAAGAAATGTTCCACTCAGTGAGTTGAATGCAAACATCACAAAGCAGTTTCAGAGAATGCTTCTGTCTAGCTTTTAGGTAAAGGAATTCTCGTTTCCAATGAAGGTCTCTAAGAGTTCCAAACATTCACTTGCAGATTCTTTAAAAAGACTGTTTCAAAACTGCTCTATCAATAGAAAGGTTCAACTCTGTGAGTTGAATACACACATCATAAAGAAGTTTCTGAGAATGCTTCCGCCCAGTTTTTATAGGATGATATTTCCTGTTCCACCATAATCCTCAAAGCGCTCCGAATGAACACTTGCACATTCCACAAAAAGAGTGTTTCAAAACTGCTCCAGCAATAGAAAGGTTCAACTCTGTAAGTTGAATGCAAGCATCACAAAGCAGTTTCAGGGAATGCTTCTGTCTAGTTTTTATGTGAAGAAATTCCCGTTTCCAACGAAGGCCTCAAAGAGTTCCAAATATCCACTTACAAATTCTGTAAAAACACTGTTTCAAAACTGCACTATCAAAATCAAGGTTCAAATCCGTGAGTTTAAAGCACGCATGTCAAAGAAATTTCTGCATATGTTTCTGTCTAGATTTTATGTGAGGATATTTTCGTTTCCAAAGGAAAATTAAAGGAGCTCCAAAAATCCACCTGCAGATTCTGCAAAAAGACTGTTTCAAAACTGCTCTATCAATGCAAGGTTCAACTCTGAGAGTTGAATGCACACATTATAAAGAAGTTTCTCAGAATGCTTCTGCCCAGTTTTAATGTGAAGATATTTCATTTTCCTGCATAGGCCTCAAAGCTTTCTGAATGAACACTTGCAGATGCTACACAGTAGTGTTTCAAAATTGCTCTAACGAAAGAAACTTTGAAGTCTGTGACTTGAGTGCACACATCACAAAGCAGTTTCAGAGAAGGCTTCTGTCTAGTTTGTATGTGAAGAAATTCCCGTTACCAGCAAAAGCCTTAAAGAGCTCCAAATATACACTTACACATTCTGCAAAAACAGAGATTCATAACTTCTCTATCAAAAGGAATGTTCAAACCTCTGTGTTGTATGCACTTCTCTTAAATCAGTTTCTGAGAATCCTTCTGACTAGTTTTCATGTGAAGATATTTCGTATACCACTATAGGTCTCAAAGCGCTCTGAATGAACCGTTGCTGATTCTACAAAAAGAGAGTTTCAAAACTGTTCTATCAAAAGAAAGGTGCCACTGTGTGAGTTGAATGCAAGCATCACAAAGCAGTTTCAGAGAATGCGTCTGTCTAGTTTTTAGGTGAGGAAATTCCCGTTTCCAACCAACATCTCAAAGAGCTCCAAACATTCACTTGCAGATTCTGCAAAAAGGCTGTTTCAAAACTGCTCTATGAATAGGAAGGTGCAACTGTGTTAGTTGAATGCACACATCTTAAGGAAATTTCTGAGAATGCTTCTGTCTAGATTTTATGTGAAGATATTCCCGTTTCCAAGGAAAGCCTCAAAAAGCTCCAAATATACACTTGCAGATACTACAAAAAGACTGTTTCAAAACTGCTCTATCAATAGGAAATTTCAATTCTGTGACTTGAATGCACAGACCATAAAGAAGTTTCTGATAATGCTTCTGCCCAGTTTTAATGTGAAGCTATGTCCTTTTCCACCATAGGACTCAAAGGGTTCCGAGTGAACAATGGCGGATTCTACACAATAGTGTTTCAAAACTGCCCAAAGAAGAGAAAGGTTCAACTCTGTGAGATGAATACACGAATCATAAAGAAATTTCTGAGAATGCTTCTGCCCAGTTTTTATGTGATGTTATTTCCTCTTCCACCATAAGCCTCAAAGCACACCGAATGAACACTTGCTCATTCCACAAAAAGAATGTTTCAAAACTACTCCAGCAACAGAAAGGTTCAACTCTGTGAGTTGAATGCACACATCATAAAGAAGTTTCTGAGAATGCTTCTGTCTAGTTTTTAAATGAAGATATTTCCTTTTCCACCACAGGCATCAAAGCACTCAGAATGAATACTTGCAGGTTCTACACAATAGTGTTTCAAAATTGCTCTAACAAAAGAAATGTTCAACTATGTGAGTTGAGTGCACAACTCACAAATCAGTTTCAGAGAATGCTTCTATCTAGTTTGTATGTGAAGAAATTCCCTTTCAAACGAAGGGCTGAAAGAGCTCCAAATATCCTCTTGCAGATTCTGTGAAAACACTCAAAACTGCTCTATGAAAAGGAGGATTCAACCCTGTGAGTTTATTGCACACATCAGAAAGGAGATTCTGAGAATGCTTCGTCCCTGTTTTAATGTGAAGATATTTCCTTTTCCAACGTAACCCTCAAAGTGCTCCAAATGAACAGTTGAGAATTCTACACAATAGTGTTTCAAAACTGCTCTAACAAGAGAAGGGTTCAACTCTGTGATTTGAGTGCACACATCAAAAAGCAGTTTCAGAAAATGCTTCTGTCTAGTTTGTATGTGAAGAAATTCTCGTTTCCAACGAAGCCCTCAAAGAGCTCCAAATGTCCACTTGCAAATTCTGTAAAAACAGACTTTCATACCTGCCCTATCAAAAGGAATGTTCAACCCTGTGAGTTGAATGCACATATCTTAAATCAGTTTCTGAGAATTCTTCTGTCTAGTTTTCATGTGAAGATATTTCCTGTTCCACCATAGGGCTCAAAGTGCTCTGAATGAACACTTGCCGATTGCACAAAAAGAGTGTTTCAAAACTACTCTATCAAAAGAAAGGTGCAACTGTGTGAGTTGAATGCAAACATCACAGACCAGTTACAGAGAATGCTTCTGTCTACTTTTTATGTGAAGAAAGTCCCCTTTCCAAAGAAGGCCTCAAAGAGCTCAAAATATCCAGTTGCAGATTCTGCAAAAAGACTGTTTCAAAACTGCTCTATCAAAAGGAAGGTTCAACTCTGTGAATGGAGTGAACACATCAGAAAGAAGTTTCTGAGAATGCTTCTGTCCAGTTTTAATGTGAAGATATTTCCTTTTCCACAATAGGCCTCAAAGCACTCCGAAAGAACACCTGCAGACCCTTCAAAAAGAGTGTTTCAAAACTGCTCCATCAAAAGAAATGTTGTATTCTGTGAGTCGAATGCAAACATCACAAAACAGTTTCAGATAATGCTTCTATCTAGTTTTTAGGTGAACAAATCCCCGTTTCCAATGAAGGTCTCAAAGAGGTCCAAATATTCACCTGCAGATTTTGCAAAAAGACTGTTTCAAAACGGCTGTATCTGTAGAAATGTTCAACTCTGTCAGTTGAATGCACACATCATAAAGAAGTTTCTCAGAATGCTTTTGCCCAGTTTTTATGTGATGATATTTCCTCTTCCACCATAAGCCTCAAAGAGATCCGAATGAACACTTGCACATTCCACAAAAAGAGTGTTTCAAAACTGCTCCAGAAACAGAAAGGTTCAACTCTGTGATCTGAATGCACACATCATAAAGAAGTTTCTGATAAGGCTTCTGTCTAGTATTTAAGTGAAGATATTTCCTTTTCCACCACAGGCCTCAAAGCGCTCAGAATGAATACTTGTACTTTCTACACAATACTGTTTCGAAACGGCTCTCACAAAAGAAACGTTCAACTCCGTAAGTTGAGTGCACACATCACAAAACTGTTTCAGTGAATGCTTCTGTCTAGTTTGTATGTGAAGAAATTCCCGTTTCCAACGAAAACCTCAAAGAGCTCCAAATATCCACTTGCAGATTCTGCAAAAACACAGTTTCATAACTGCCCTATCAAAAGCAATCTTCAACTCTGTGAGTTGAATGCACACATCATAAATTAGTTTCTGAGAATCCTTTTGCCCGGTTTTAATGTGAAGATATTTCCTTTTCCACCATAGGCCTCAAAGCACTCCTAATGAACACTTGCGGATACTGCACAATAGTGTTTCAAAACTACTCTAGCAAGAGAGAGATTCAACTCTGCGAGTTGAGTGCACACATCACAAAGCAGTTTCAGAATATGCTTCTGTCTGGTTTGCATGTGAAGAAATTCCCGTTTCGAAAGAAGGCCTCAAAGAGCTCTTAATATCGACTTGCAGATTCTGCAAAATCACAGTTTCATAACTGCCCTATCAAAAGGAATATTCAACCTTGTGGGTTGAATGAACACATTTTCAATCAGTTTCTGAGAATGCTTCGGTCTAGTTTTCATGTGAAGATATTTCGTATTCCACTATAGGGCTCAAAGCGCTCTGAATGAACACTTGCCGATTCTACAAGAAGAGTGTTTCAAATCTGCTCTGTCTAAAGAAAGGTGCAACTCTGTTAGTTGAATGCAAACATCACAAAGGAGTTTCAGAGAATGCTTCTGTCTAGTTTTTATGTGAAGAAAGTCCCGTTTCCAAAGAAGGCCTCAAAGAGCTCCAAATATCCACTTGCAGATACTGAAGAAAGACTGCTTGAAAACTGCTCTATCAAAAGAAAGGTTCAACTCTGTGAGTTGTATGCACACATCCGAAAGAAGTTTCTGAGAATGCATATGTCTAGTTTTTATGTGAAAACATTTCCTTTTCCACCATAGGCCTCAAAGTGCTCCGAATGAGCAGTTGCAGATACTACATAATAGTGTTTCAAAACTGCTCTAACAAGAGAAAGGTTCAACTCTGTGAGTGGAATGCACACATCACAAAGCAGTTTCTGAGAATGCTTCTGTCTAGATTGTATGTGAAGAAGTTCCCATTTCCAAATAAGGCCTCAAAGAGCTCCAAATATCCACTTGCAGATTATGCAAGAGACTGTTTCAAAACTGCTCTATGCAAAGGAAGGTTCAACTCTGCAAGTTGAATGCACACATCTTAAAGAAGTTTCTGAGAATGCTTCTGTCTAGTTTTTATGTCAAGTTATTCCCTTTTCCACCATAGGACTCAAAGTGCACTGAAAGAACACTTGCAGATTTTGCAAAAAGAGTTTTTCAAAACTGCTCTATGAAAAGAAATGTTCTACTCTGCGAATTGAATGCAAACATGACAAAGCAGTTTCAGAGAATGCTTCTGTCTAGTTTTTAGTTGAAGAAATTCCAGTTTCCAACGAAGGTCTGGAAGAGCTCCAAATATTCACTTGCACATCCTGCAAAAAGACTGTTTCAAAACTGCTGTATCAATAGGAAGGTTCAACTCTATGCAGTGAATGCCCACTTCATAAAGAAGTTTCTGAGAATGCTTCTTTCTAGTTTTAATATGAAGATATTTCGTTTCCCACCATAGGCCTCAAAGCACTTCGTAAGAACACTTGCAGATTCTACAAAATAATGTTTAAAAATTGCTCTAACAAGAGGGAGGTTCAACTCTGAGAGTTCAGTGTACACATGTCAAACCAGTTTCAAATAATGCTTCTGTCGAATTTGTATGTGAAGAAATTCCTGTTTCCAACGAAGGACTCAAAGACCTGCAAATATCCACTTCGAGATTCTGCAAAAACATTGTTTCAAAACCGCTCTATGAAAAGGAAGGTTCAACTCCGTGAGTAGAATGCACACTTTAGAAAGAAGTTTCTGAGAATGTTTCTGTCTAGTTTTAATGTGAAGATATTTCCTTTTCCACCATAGGCCTCAAAGCGCTCCAAAAGAACACTTGCAGATCCTGCAAAAAGAGTGTTTCAAAACTGCTCTATCAAAAGAAATGTTATACTCTATGAGTTGAATGCAAACATCAGAAAGCAGTTTCAGAGAATGCTTCTGTCTAGTTTTTAGGTGAAGAAATTCCCTTTCCCAACGAAAGCCTCGAACAGCTTCAAAAATCCACTTCCAGATTCTGCAAAAACACTGTTAGAAAACTGTTGTATTCAACGAAATTTCAAATCTATGAGTTGAATGCACGCATCTTAAAGCTGTTTCTGAGAATGCTTCTGTCTTGTTTTTATGTGAAGACATTTCCTTTACCACCATAGGCCTCAAAGCGCTCCGTATGAACACTTGCCGATAATACACAATAGTGTTTCAAAACTGCTCTAACAAGAGAAAGGTTCAACTGGGTTAGTTGAGTGCACACATCACAAAGCAGTTTCAGAGAATTCTTCTGTCTAGTTTGTATTTGAAGAAATTCTCCTTTCCAGCGAAGGCCACAAATAGCTCCAAATATCCACTTCCATATTCTGCAAAAACAGTTTCCAAACTGCTCTTTAAACAGGAAGGTTCAACTCTGTGAGTTGAATGCACACATCAGAAAGAAGTATCTGAGAATGCTTCTGTCTAATTTTAATGTGAAGATATTTCCTTTTCCACAATAGGCCACAAAGCGCTCTGAAAGTACCCTTGAAGATTCTGCAAAAAGAGTGTTTCATAACTCCTCTATCAAAAGAAATGCTCTGCTCTCTGAGTTGAATACAAACATCAAAAAGCAGATTCAGAGAATGCTTCTGTCTAGTTTTTAGGTGAAGAAATTCCAGTTTCCAACGAATGTCTCGAAGAGCTCAAAATATTCTCTTGCAGATTCTGCAAAAAAACACTGTTTCAAAATTGCCCTATCAATAGAAAGGTTCAACTCTCTGAATTCAATGAACACATCAGGAAGAAGTTTCTGAGAATGTTTCTGTCTAGTTTTAATGTGAAGGTATTTCCTCTCCCAGCATAGGCCTCAAAGGTGTCCGTATGAACACTTGCAGATTCTACACAATAGTGTTTCAAAACTGCTCTAACAAGAGAAACGTTCAACTCTGTGAGTTGAGTGCACACATCACAATGCAGTTTCAGAGAATGCTTCTGTCTAGTGTGCATGTGAAGAAATTCCCTTTTCCAACGAAGGCCTCAAAGGGCTCCAAATATCCACTTCCAGGTTCTGCAAAAACACTGTTTCAAAACTGCTCTTTCAACAGGAAAGTCCAACTCTGTGAGCTGAATGCACAGATCAGAAAGAAGTTCCTCAACATCTTTCTGTCTAGTTTTAATGTGACGATATTTCCTTTTCAACAATAGGCCTCAAAGCGCTCCGAAAGAACAATTGCAAATTCTGCTTAAGACAGTTTCAAAACTGCTCTAACAATAGAAAGTTTCAATTCTGTGAGTTGCATGCACACATCACAAAGCAATTTCAGAGAATGCTTCTGTCTAGTTTGTATGTGAAGAAGTTCCCGTTTCCAAAGAATTCCTCAAATAGTTCCAAATATTCACTTGCAGATTATGCAAGACACTGTTTCAAAACTGCTCTACCCAACGGAAGTTTCAAATCTGTGAGTTGAATACATACTATTGAAGAAGTTTCTGAGAAAGCTTCTGTCTAGTTTTTATGTGAAGATATTTCCTTTTCCTCCAAAGGCCTCAAAGCTGTTCGTATGAATACTTGCAGGTTCTACACAAAAGTGTTTCAAAACTGCTCTAACAAAGGAAACGTTCAACTCTGTGAGTTTAGTGCACACATCACAAATCACTTTCAGAGAATGCTTCTGTCTAGTTTGTATGTGAAGAAATTCCCGTTTCCAACGAAGGCCTCAAAGAGCTCCAAATATCCACTTCCGGATCCTTCAAAAATTCTCTTTCAAAACTGCTCTATGAAAAGGAAGTTTCAACTAGGTGACCTGAATGCACACATCATAAATAAGTTTCTGAGAATGCTTCTGTCTTTTTTTATGTGATTATAATTCCTTTTCCACAGTAGGCCTCAAAGCGCTCTGAGAGAACACTTGTACATTCTGCAAAAAGAGTATTTCAAATCTGCCCTATCAATAGAAATGTTCTACCCTGTGAGTGGAATGCAAACATCACAAAGTAGTTTCAGAGAGTGCTTCTGTCTAGTTTTTAGGTGGAGGAATTCCCATTTCCAACGAAAGTCTCAAAGAGATCCAAACATTCACTTGCAGATTCTGCAAAAAGTCTGTTTCAAAACTGCTCTATTAATAGAAAGGTTCAACACAGTGAGTTGAATGCACACATCATAAAGGAGTTTCTGAGAATGCTTCTGCCCAGTTTTTATGTGATGATATTTCCTCTTCCACCATAAGCCTCAAAGAGCTCCGAATGAAGACTTGCACATTCCACAAAAAGAGTGTTTCAAAACCGCTCCAGCAACAGAAAGGTTTAACTCTGTGAGTTGAATGCACACATGACAAAGCAGTTTCAGAGAATGCTTCTGTCTAGTTTTTATGTGAAGAAATTCCCGTTTCCAATGAATGCCTCAAAGAATACCAAATATCCATTTACAGATTCTGTAAAAACACTGTTTCAAAAGTGCACTATCAAACGCAAGGTTCAGTTCTGTGAGTTGAATGCACACAGCTCAAAGAAATTTCTTCAAATCTTTCTGTCTAGATTTTATGTGTAGACATTCCAGTTTCCAAAGAAAGCCTCAAGGAGCTACAAATATCCACTTGCAGATTCTGCAAAAAGACTGTTTCAAAACTGCTCTATCAATACAAGGTTCAACACTGTGAGTTGAATGCAGATATCATAAAGAAGTTTCTCAGAATTCTTCTACCCAGTTTTAATGTGAAGATATTTTATTTTCCAGCATAGGCCTCAAAGCGCTCCAAATGAACACTTGCAGATTCTACACAATAGTGTTTAAAAACTGCTCTAACAAGAGAAAAGTTCAACTTTGTGAGTTGAGTGCACACATCACAAAGCAGTTTCAGAAAATGCTTCTGTCTAGTTTGTATGTGAAGAAATTCCCTTTTCCAACGAAGGCCTCAAAGAGATCCAAATATCCACTTGCAGACTCTGCAAAAGCACGAATCACAAAGCAGTCGAAACGAATGTTCAAATCTGTGAGTTGAATGCACTCATCTTATATCAGTTTCTGAGAATGCTTCTGTCTAGTTTTCACGTGAAGATATTCCTTTTTACAATATAGCGCTCAAAGCGCTCTGAATGAACACCTGCCGGTTCTACAGAAAGAGTGTTTCAAAACTGCTCTATCAAAAGAAAAGTGCAACTGTGTGAGTTCAATACAAACATCACAAAGCAGTTTCAGAGAATGTTTCTGTCTAGATTTTATGTGAAGATATTCCTGTTTCCAACGAAAGCCTCAAAGAGTGCCAAAATCCACTTGCAGATTCTGCAAAAAGACTTTTTCAAAACTGCTCTAGCAATAAGAAGGTTCAACTCAGTGAGTTGAATGCACACATCAGAAAGAAGTTTCTGAGAATGCTTCTGTCTAGTTTTATCTGAAAACATTCCCTTTTCCACTATAGCTCTCAAAGCGCTCTCTATGAACTCTTGCAGATTCTACACAAGAGTGTTTCAAAACTGCCCTAACAAGAGAAAGGTTAAACTCTGTGAGTTGACTGCACACATCACAAAGCAGTTTCAGAGAATACTTCTGTCTAATTTGTATGTGAAGAAATTCCCGTTTCCAACGAAAGCTTCAAAGAGCTCCAAATATCCACTTCCAGATTCTGCAAAGCACTGTTTCAAAACTGCTCTACCAACAAGAAGTTTCAACTGTGTGAGATGAATGCACATATCAGAAAGTAGTTTCTGAGAATGCTTCTGTCTAATCTTAATGTGAACATAATTCCTTTTCCACATTAGGCCACAAAGCGCTCCGAAAGAACACTTGCAAAATCTGCAACTAGAGTGTTTCACAACGGCTCTAACAAGAGAAAGGTTCTACTCGGTGAGTTGAATGCACTCGTCACAAAGCAGTTTCAGAGAATGCTTCTGTCTACTTTGTATGTGAAGAAGTTCTCATTTCCAAAGATGGCCTCAAATTGCTCCAAATATCCACTTCTAGAATATGCAAGAGACAGTTTAAAAACTGCTCTATTCAAAGGAAGTTTCAACTCTGTGAGTAGAATGCACATATCACAATGAAGTTCCTGAGAATGCTTCTGCCCAGTTTTTATGTGACGATATTTCCTCTTCCACCATAAGGCTCAAAGCACTCTGAATGAACACTTGCACATTCCGCAAAAAGAGTGTTTAAAAACCGCTCCAGCAACAGATAGCTTCAATTCTGTGAGTGGAATGCACAGATGACAAAGCAGTTTCAGAGAATGCCCCTGCTAGTTTTTATGTGAAGAAATTCCCGTTTCCAACGAATGCCTCAAAGAGTTCCAAATATCCACTTCCAGATCCTGCAAAAACACTTTTTCAAAACTGCTCTATCAACAAGACGTTTCAACTGTGTGAGATGAATGCCCACATCAGAAAGAAGTTTCTGAGAATGATTCTAATTTTAATGTGAAGATATTTCCTTTTCCACCATAGGCCTCAAAGAGCTCCATATGAACACTTGCAGATTCTACACAATAGTGTTTCAAAACTGCTCTAACAAGAGAAAGTTTCAACTCTGTGAGTTGAGTGCACACATCAAAAAGCAATTTCAGAGAATGATTCTGTCTAGTTTGTATGTGAGGAAATTCACGTTTCCAACGAAGGCCTCAAAGAGCTCCAAATATCCACTTCCAAATTCTGCAAAAACACTGTTTCAACACTGCTCTATTAACAACAAGTTTCAACTCTGTGAGATGAATCCACAAATCAGAAAAAAGTTTCTGAGAATGCTTCTGTCAAGTTTTAGTGTGAAGATATTTCCTTTTCCACCATAGGCCTCATAGCGCTCCGAAAGAACATTTGCAGATTTTGCAAAAAGAGTGTTTCAAAACTGCTTTATCAAAAGAAATGTTCTACTCTGTGAGTTGAATGCAAACATCACAAAGCAGTTTCAGAGAATACTTCTGTCTAGATTTTATGTGAAGATATTGACGTTTACAACAAAAGCCTCAAATAGCTCCAAAAATCCATTTGCAGATTCTGCAAAATGACCGATTCCAAACTGCTGTATCAAAAGGAAGGTTCAACTGTGTGAGTGGAATGCACACACAAGAAAGAAGTTTCTGAGAATGCTTCTGTCCAGTTTTAATATGAAGTTATATTCTTTTCCACCATAGGCCTCAAAGCACTCCGAATGAACACTTTCAGATTCTTCACATTACTGTTTCAAAAGTCCTCTAACAAGAGAAAGGTTCAACACTGTGATTTGAGTGCACACATCACAAAACAATTTCAGAAAGTGCTTCTGTCTAGTTTGTATGTGAAGAAATTCCCTTTTCCAACGAAGGCCTCAAAGAGCTCAAAATTTCTACTGGCAGGTTCTGCAAAAACAGACTTTCATAACCGCCCTATCAAAAGGAATGTTCAACCCTGTGAGTTGAATGCACACAAGGTAAATCAGTTTCTGAGAATGCTTCTGTCTAGTTTTCATGGGAAGATATTTCATATTCCACTATAGGGCTCAACACGCTCTGAATGAGCACTTGCTGATTCTATAAAAAGAGTGTTTCAAAACTGCTCTATCAAAAGAAAGGTGCAACTGTGTGAGTTTAATATAAACATCACAAAGCAGTTTCAGAGAATGCTTCTGTCTATTTTGAAGAAAGTCCCTTTTCGAAGGAAGGCCTCAAAGAGCTCCAAATATCCACTTCCAGATTCTGCAAAAAGACTGTTTGAAAATTGCTCTATCAAAAGGAAGGTTCAACTCTGTGGATTGAATGCACGCATCAGAAAGAAGTTTCTGAGAACGCTTCTGTCTATTTTTTATCTGGAGATATTTCCTCTTCCACCATAGGGCTCTAAGCGCTCCGAATGAACAGCTGCAGACTCTACACAATATTGTTTCAAAACTGCTCTAACAAGAGAAAGGTTCAAGTCTGTGAGTTGAGTGCACACATCACAAAGAAGTTTCAGAAAATGCTTCTGTCTAGTTTGTGTGTGCAGAAATTCCCGTTTCCAACAAAGGCCTCAAAGAGCTCCAAATATCCACTTGCAGATACTACAAAGCACAGTTTCCTAATTGCCCTATCAAAAGGAATATTCAACCCTGTGAGTTGAATGCACACATCGTAAATCAGTTTCTGAGTATGCTTCTGTCTAGTTTTCTTGTGAAGATATTTCGTATTCCAATATAGGGCTCAAAGCGCTCTGAATGAACAATTGCAGATTCTACAAAAAGAGTGTTTCAACCCTGCTCTATCAAAACAAAGGTGTAAATGTGTGAGTTGAATGCAAACATCACAAAGCAGTTTCAGAGAATGCTTCTGTCTAGTTTTTAGGTGAAGAAAGTCCCGTTTCCAAAGAAGGCCTCAAAGAGCTCCAAATATCCACTTGCAGATTCTGAAAAAGACTGTTTCCAAACTGCTGTATCAAAAGGAAGGTTCAACTCTGTGAGTGGAATGCACACATCAGAAAGAAGTTTCTGAGAAGGCTTCTGTCTAGTTTTTATGTGAAAATATTTCCTTTTCCACTGTAGGCCTCAAAATGTTCTGAGTGAGCAGTTGCAGATTCTACACAATAGTGTTTCAAAACTGCTCTAAGAAAAGAAAGGTTCAATTCTGTGAGTTGAATGCAGACATCACAAAGCTGTTTCAATGAATGCGTCTGTCTAGTTTATATGTGAAGAAATTCCCAGTTCTAAAGAAGGCCTCGAAGAACTCCAAATATCCACTTGCAGATTATGTAAGAGACTGTTTCAAAACTGCTCTATCCAAAGGAAGGTACAACCCTGTGAGTTGAATGAACACATCATAAAGAAGTTTCTGAGAATGGTTCTGCCTAGTTATTATGTGATGATATTTCCTCTTCCACAGTAACCCTCAAAGCGCTCCGAATGAACACTTGCACATTCCACAAAAAGAGTGATTCAAAACTGATCCAGCAAGAGAAACCTTCAACTGTGTGAGTTGAATGTACATATGACAAAGCAGTTTCAGAGAATGCTTCTGTCTAGTTTTTATGTGAAGAAATTCCCGTTTCCAAAGAATGCCTCTAAGAGTTCCAAATATCCACCTACAGATTTTTTAAAAACACTGTTTCAAAGCTGCCCTATCAAAAGCAAGGTTGAAATCTGTGAGTTGAATGCACACATCTTAATGAAATTTCTGAGAATACTTCTGTATAGGTTTTATGTGAAGATATTGCCGTTTCCAATGAAAGCCTCAAAGAGCTCCAAAAATCCACTTTCAGATTTTGCAAAACTACTGTCTGTAAAGTGCTCTATCAATAGGAAGCTTCAATTCTGTGAGTTGAATGCACACATCAGAAAGAAGTTTGTCAGAATTCTTGTGTCCAGTTTTTATTTGAAGACATTTCCTTTTCCAACATAGGCCCCAAAGTGTTTGTTTGAACACTTGCAGATTCTAAAAAATAGTGTTTCAAAAATGCTCTTTCAAGAGAAAGGTTCAAATCTGTGAGATGAGTGCACACATCACAAAACAGTTTCAGAGAATGCTTCTGTCTGGTTTGTATGTGAAGAAATTCCCGTTTCCAACGAAGGCCTCAAAGACCTCAAAATATCCACTTCCAGATTCTGCAAAAACACTGTTTCAAACTGCTCAATGAAAGGGAAGGTTCAACTCTGTGACTTGAATGCACACATCAGAAAGAAGCTTGTGAGAATGCTTCTGCCCAGTTTTACTGTGAAGAAACTTCCTTTTCCACCATAGGCCTCAAAGTGCTCCGTATGAACACTTGAAGATTCTACACAATAGTGTTTCGAAACTGCTCTGAGAAGAGCAAGGTTCATCTCTGTGATTTGAGTGCACACATCACAAGCCAGTTTAAGGAAATGCTTTTGTCTAGTTTGTATGTGAAGAAATTCCCGTTTCCAAAGAAGGCCTCAAAGAGGTCCAAATATCCACTTACATATTCTGCAAAAACACATTTTCATAACTGTCCTATCTAAAGGAATGTTGATCCCTGTGAGTTGAATGCACATATCTTAAATCAGTTTCTGAGAATGCTTCTGTCCAGTTTTCATGTGAAGATATTTTGTATTCCACTATGGGGCTCACAGCGCTCCGAAAGAACACTTGCAGATTCTGTAAAAAGTGTGTTTCAAAACTGCTCTATCAAAAGAAAGGTACAACTGTGTGTGTTGAATGCTAACATCACCAAGCAGTTACAGAGAATGCTTCTGTCTTGTTTTTATGTGGAGAAAGTCCCGTTTCCAAAGAATGCCTCAAAGAGCTTCAAATATCCACTTGCAGATTCTGCAAAAAGACTCTTTGAATACTGCTCTATCAAAAGGATGTTTCAACTCTGTGAGTTGAATACACATATCAAAGAAGTTTCTAAGAATGCTTCTGTCTAGTATTTATGTGAAGATATTTCCTTTTCCACCATAGGCCTCAAAGCGCTCCGAATTAGCAGGTGCAGATTCTACACAATAGTGTTTTACAACTGCTCTAATAAGAGAAAGGTTCAAATCTCTGAGTTGAATGCACACATCACAAAGCAGTTTCAGAGGATGCTTCTGTCTAGTTTGTATGTGAATAAATTCCCGTTTCCAACGAAGGCCACAAAGAGGTCCAAATATCCACTTGCAGATTCTGCAAAAACACAGTTTCATAACTGCCCTATCAAAAGGAATGTTCAACCCTTTGTGTTGAATGCACACATCGGAAAGAGGTTTCTGAGAATGCTTCTGTCTAGTTTTATTGTGAAGATGTTTCGTATTCCAATATAGGACCCAAAGCGCTCTGAATGAGCACTTGCCGATTCTACAAATAGAGTGTTTCAAAACTGCTCTATATAGAGAAAGGTGCAACTCTATGAGTTGAATGCAAACTTCACCAAGCAGTTTCAGAGAATGCTTCTGTTGAGTTTTTGTGTGAACAAAGTCCTGTTTCCAAAGAAGGCCTCAAAGAGATCCAAATATCCACTTCCAGATTCTACAAAAACACTGTTTCAAAACTGCTCTATGAAAAGTAATATTCATCTCTGGGTGTGGAATGCACACATCAGAAAGAAGTTTCTCAGAATGCTTCTGTCAAGTTTTAATGTGAAGATGTTTCCTTTTCCACCATAGGCCTCAAAGCGCTCCAAAAGAACACTTGCAGATTCTGCAAAAAGAGTGTTTCAAAACTGCTCTATGAAAAGAAATGTTCTACTCTGTGAGTTGAAGGCAAACATCACAAAGCGATTTCAGAGAATGCTTCTGTCTAGTTTTTAGGTGAGGAAATTCCCGTTTCCAGCGAAGGTCACAAAGAGCTCCAAACATTCACTTGCAGATTATGCAAATATAATTTTTCAAAACTGCTCTAATAATAGAAATGTTCAACTCTGTGTGTTGAATGCGCACATCATAAAGAAGTTTCTGAGAATGCTTCTGCCCAGTTTTTATGTGATGATATTTCCTCTTCCACCATAAGCCTCAAAGCGCTCCGAATGAACACTTGCAAGTTTCACAAAAAGAGTGTTTCAAAACTGCTCCAGCAACAGAAACTTTCAACTCTGTGAGTTGAATGCACACATGACAAAGCAGTTTCAGAAAATGCTTCTGTCTAGTTTTTATGTGAGGAAATTCCCGCTTCCAAAGAATGCCTCAAAGAGTTCAAAATATCCACTTTCAGATATTATAAAAAAACTGTTTCCAAACTGCTCTAACAAAAGCAAGGTTCAACCCTGTGAGATGAATGCACTCATCTTAAAGAAATTTCTGAGAATGCTTCTGTCTAGATTTTATGTGAAGGTATTCCCGTTTCCAACGAGAGAGTCAAAGAGCTCCAAAAATCCACTTGCAGATTCTACAAAAATACTGTTGCAAAACTGCTCCATCAATAGGAATGTTCAACTCTATGAGTTGAAAGGGCACATCAGAAATAAGTTTCTGAGAATGCCTCTGTCTAGTTTTTATGTGAAGATATGCCCGTTTCCACCACAGGCCTCAAAGCGCTCCCCGTATGAACACTTGAATATTCTACACAATAGGGTTTCAAAACTGCTCTAACAAGAGAAACATCAACTCTGTGAGTTGCGTGCATAAATCACAAAGTAGTTTCAGAGAATGCTTTCGTCTAGCTAGTTTGTGAAGAAATTCCCGTTTCCAACGAAGGCATCAAAGAGCTCCAAATACCCACTTCAAGATTCTGCAAAAACACTGTTTTAAAACTACTCTATGAAAAGGAAAGTTCAACCCTTTGAGTTGAATGCACACATCAGAAAGAAGTTTCTGAGAATGCTTCTGTCTGGTTATAATGTGAAGATATTTCCTTTTCCACCATAGGCCTCAAAGCTCTCCGAAAGAACAATTGTAGGTTCTTCAAAAAGAGTGTTTCAAAACGGGTCTATCAAATGAAATGTTTTACTCTGTGAGTTGAATGCAAACATCACAAAGCAGTTTCAGAGAACGCTTCTGTCTATTTTTTAGGTGAAGAAATTCCCGTTTCCAACGAAGGTCTCAAAGAGCTGCAAACATTCACTTGGAGAATCTGCAAAAAGACTGTTTAAAAACTACTCTATGAATAGGAAGGTTCAACTCTGTGTGTTGAATGCACACATCAGAAAGAAGTTTCTGAGAATGCTTCTGTCTAATTTTCATGTGAAGGTATTTCCATTTCCACCATAGGCCTCAAAGCGCTCCGTATGAACACTTGCAGATTCTACACAATAGTGTTTCTAAACTACTCTAACAAGAGAAAGGTTCAACCCTGTGAGTTGAGTGCACACATCACAAAGCAGTTTCAGAGAATGCTTCTGTCTAGTTAGTATGTGATGAAATTCCCGTTTCCAACGAAGGCCTCAAAGAGCTCCAAATTTCCACTTCCAGATTCTGCAAAAAACAGTGTTTCAAAACTGCTCTATCAAAACGAAGGTTCATCTCTGTGAGTTGAATGCACACATCAGAAAGAAGTTGCTGAGAATGCTTCTGTCTAGTTTTAATGTGAAGATAACTCCTTTTCCACGGTAGGCATCAAAGCGCTCCGAACGATCACTTGCAGATTCTGCAAAAAGAGTGTTTCTAAACTGCTCTATGAAAAGAAATGTTCTACTCTGTGAGTTCAATGCAAACATCACAAAAAAGTTTCAGAGTATGCTTCTGTCTAGTTTTTAGGTTAAGAAATTCCCGTTTCCAATGAAAGACTCAAAGAGATCAAATCATTCACTTGCAGATTCTGCAAAAGACTGTTTCAAAACTGCTCTATCAATAGAAAGGTTCAACTCGGTGAGTTGAATGGACACATCATAAAGATGTTTATGAGAATGCTTCTGCCCAGTTGTTATGTCATGATATTTCCTCTTCCACCATAGGCCTCAAAGCGCTTCAAATATACACTTGCACCTTCCACGAAAAGAGTGTTTCAAAACTCTTCCAGCAACAGAAAGTTTCAACTCTGTGAGTTGAATGCACGCATGAAAAAGAAGTTTCACAGAATGCTTCTGTCTAGTTTGTATGTGAAGAAATTCCCGTTTTCAACGAATGCCTCAAAAAGCTCAAAATATTCACTTGCAGATTCTGCAAAAACACTGTTTCATATCCGCCCTATCAAAAGGATTGTACAGCCCTGTGAGTTGAATTCACACATCTTAAATCAGTTCCTGAGAATGCTTCTGTCTACTTTTCTTGTGAAGATATTTCGTATTACAATATAGGGCTCTAAGCGCCCTGAATGAACACTTGCCAATACTACAAAAAGAGTGTTTCAAAACTGCTCTATCAAAAGAAATGTGCAAGTATGTGAGTTGAATGCAAACATCACCAAGCAGTTGCAGAGAAGGTTTCTCTCTAGTTTTTATGTGAAGAAAGTTCCGTTTCCAAAGAAGGCCTCAAAGAGCTCCAAATATCCACTTCCAGATTCTGCAAAAACACTGTTTCAAAACTGCTCTATCAAAAGGAAGGTTCAACTCTGTGAGTGGAATGCACACATCATGAAGAAGTTTCTCAGAATGCTTTTCCCGAGTTTTTATGTGATGATATTTGCTGTTCCACCATAATCCTCAAAGCGATCCGAATGAACATTTGCACATTCCACAAAAAGAGTATTTCAAAACTGCTTCAGCATCAGAAAGGTTCAATTCTGTGAGTTGAATGCAAGCATCACAAAGCAGTTTCAGAGAATGCTTCTGTCTGGTTTTTATGTGAAGAAACTCCCGTTTCCAACGAGGGCCTCAAAGAGTTCCAAATATCCACCTACAGATTCTGTAAAAACACTGTTTCAAAACTGCACTATCAAAAGAAAGGTTCAACTCTGTGAGTTGAAAGAACGCATCTCAAAGGAATTTCTGCAAATGTTTCTATCTAGATTTTATGTGAAGATATTTCCGTTTCCAAAGAAAAACTAAAGGAGCTCCAGAAATCCACCTGCAGATTCTGCAAAAAGACTGTTTCAAAACTGCTCTATCAATACAAGGTTCAACTCTGTGATTTGAATGCACACATCAGAAAGAAGTTGCTGAAAATGCTTCTGCCCAGTTTTAATGTGAAGATATTTCATTTTCCAGCATAGGCCTCAAAGCGCTCTGAATGAACACTTGCAGATTCTACACAATAGTGTTTCAAAACTACTCTAACAAGAGAAAGGTTCAATATTGTCCGCTGAGTACACGCAACACAAAGCCGTTTCAGAGAATGCTTCAGTCTAGTTTGTATGTGAAGAAACTCCCGTTTCCAACGAAGGACTCAAAGAGCTCAAATTATCGACTTGCAGATTGTGCAAAAACACAGATTCGTAACTTCCCTATCAAAAGGCATGTTCAACTCTGTGATTTGAATGCACACGTCTTAACTCATTTTCTGAGAATGCTTCTGTCTAGTTTTCATGTGAAGATATTTCGTATTCCAATATAGGGCTCAAAACGCTCTGAATGAACACCTGCCGATTCTACAAAAAGATCGTTTCAAAAATACTCTATCAAAAGAAAGGTGCAACTGTGTGAGTTGGATGCAAACTTCACAAACCAGTGTCAGAGATAACTTCTGTCTACTATTTATATGAAGAAGTCCCGTTTCTAAAGAAGGCCTCAAAGAAATCCGAATATCCACTTGCAGATTCTGCAAAAAGACTGTATCACAACTGCTCTATCAAAAGGAAGGTTCAACTCTGCGTGTTGAATGCACACATAAGAAAGAAGTTTCTGAGAGTGCTTCTGTCTATTTTTTATGTGAAGACATTTCCTTTTTCACTGTAGGTCTCAATGCCCTCCAAATGTACAGTTGGAGATTCTACACAATAGAGTTTCAAAACTGCTCTAACAAGAGAAAATTTCAAAACTGTGAGTTGAATGCACACATGACAAAGCAGTTTCAGAGAATCCTTCTGTCTAGTTTCTACGTGAAGATGTTCCCATTTCCAAAGAAGGCCTCAAATTGCTCCTAATATCCACTCACAGATTATGCAAGAGACTGTTTCAAAACTGCTGTATCCAAAGGAAGGTTCAACACTGTGAGTTGAATGCACAAATCTTAAAGAAGTTTCTGAGAATGCTTCTGTGTAGTTTTTATGTGAAGATATTTGCTTTTCCACCATAGGACTCAAAGATCTCTTATGAACACTTGCAGATGTTACACAATAGTGTTTCAAAACTGCTCTAACAAGAGAAAAGTTCAACTCTGTGATTTGAGTGCACACATCACAGAGTAGTTTCAGAGAATGCTTCTGTCTAGTTTGTATGTGAAGAAATTCCCGTTTCCAACGAAGGCCTCAAAGTGCTCCAAATATCCACTTCCAGGTTCCGTAAAAACACTGCTTCAAATCTGCTTTATGAAAAGGAAAGCTCAGCCCTGTGAGTTGAATGCACACATCAGAAAGAAATTTCTGGGAATGCTTCTGCCCAGTTTTAATATGAAGATATTTCCTTTTCCACCATAGGCTTCCAAGCGCTCCAAAGGAACACTTGCAGATTCTACACAATAGTGTTTCAAAACTGCTCTAACAAGAGAAAGTTTCAAAGCTGTGAGCTGAGCGCACGCACCATAAAGGAGTTTCATAGAATGCTTCTGTCTAGTTTGTATGTGAAAAAAGTCCCGTTTCCCAAGAAGGCCTCAAAGAGTTCCGAATATCCACTTGCAGATACTGCAAACATACTGTTGCAAAACTGCTCTATCCAAGGGAAAGTTCAACATTGTGAGCTGAATGCGCACATCTTAAAGAAGTTTCTGAGAATGCTTCTTCCCAGTTTTAATGTGAAGATATTTCCTTTTCCACCATAGGCCTCAAAGCTCTCCTAATGAACATTTGCCGATTCTACACAATAGTGTTTCAAAACTGCTCTAACCAGAGAAAGGTTCAACTCTGTGAGTTGAGTGCATACATCACAAAGCAGTTTCACAGAATGTTTCTGTCTACTTTCTATGTGAAGAAATTCCCGTTTCCAAAGAAGGCCTCAAAGAGCTCCAAATATCCACTTGCAGATTCTGCAAAAAGACTGTTTCCAAACTGCTCTATCAAAGGAAGGTTCAACTCTGTGAGTGGAATGCACACATCAGAAAGATGTTTCTGAGAATGCTTCTGTCTAGTTTTAACGTGAAGAGATTTCCTTTTACACCATAGGCCTCAAATTGCTCCAAAAATTCACTTCCAGATTCTGCAAAAACACTGTTTCAAAACTGCTCTATCAACAGGAAGGTTCAACTCTGTGAGTGGAATACACACATCAGAAAGAAGTTTCTGAGAATGCTTCTGTCTGGTTTTAATGTGAAGATATTTCCTTTTCCCCCATAGGACTCACAGCGCTCCGAAAGAACACTTGCAGATTCTGTAAAAAGTGTGTTTCAAAACTGCTCTATCAAAAGAAAGGTACAACTGTGTGTGTTGAATGCTAACATCACCAAGCAGTTACAGAGAATGCTTCTGTCTTGTTTTTATGTGGAGAAAGTCCCGTTTCCAAAGAATGCCTCAAAGAGCTTCAAATATCCACTTGCAGATTCTGCAAAAAGACTCTTTGAATACTGCTCTATCAAAAGGATGTTTCAACTCTGTGAGTTGAATACACATATCAAAGAAGTTTCTAAGAATGCTTCTGTCTAGTATTTATGTGAAGATATTTCCTTTTCCACCATAGGTCTCAAAGCGCTACGAATGAACAGTTGCAGATTCTACACAATAATGTTTCAAAACTGCTCTAACAAGAGAAAGCTTCAACTCTGTGAGTTGAGTGCGCACATCGCAAAGCAGTTTCAGAAAATGCTTATGTCTAGTTTGTATGTGAAGATATTACATTTTCCAATGAAGACCTCAAAGAGCCCACAGTATCCTCTTACAGATTCTGCAAAAATAGTTTCCTAACTTCCCTATCAAAAGGAAAAATCAACTCTGTTAGTTGAATACACACATCTTAAATCAGTTTCTCAGAATGCTTCTGTCTAATTTTCAAGCGAAGATATTTCCTTTTCCTCCAGAGGCCTCAAAGCCTTGCTTTGTTCTGGTTCTACACAATAGTGTTTCAAAACTTCTCTAACAAAAGAAACGTTCAACTCTGAGTTGAGTTGAATACACACACCTTAAATCAGTTTCTCAGGATGCTTCTCTCTAGTTTTCAAGCGAAGATATTTCCTTTTCCTCCAGAGGCCTCAAAGCCTTGCTTTGTGCTGGTTCTACACAATAGTGTTTCAAAACTGCTCTAACAAAAGAAACGTTCAACTCTGTGAGTTGAGTGCACACATCACAAAGCAGTTTCAGAGAATGCATCTGTCTAGTTTGTATGTGAAGAAATTCCCGTTTCCAACGAAGAATTCAAAGAGCTCCAAAAATCCACTTCCAGATACTGCAAAAACACTCTTTCCAAACTGCTCTATGAAAAGGAAGGTTCAACCATGTGAGTTGAATGCACACATCAGAAATAAGTTTCTGAGAATGCTTCGGCCCAGTTTTAATGTGAAGTTATTTCCTTTTCCACCATAGGCCTTAAAGCTCTCCGAATGAACACTTGCAGTTTCTACACAATAGTGTTTCCAAACAGCTGTAACAAGAGAAAGGTTCAAATCTGTGATTTGAGTGCACACATCACAAATCAGTTTCAGAATATGATTCTGTCAAGTTTGTATGTCAACAAATTCCCGTTTCCAAAGAAGGCCTCAAAGAGCTCCAAATATCTACTTTCAGGTTCTGCAAAACCAGACTTTCATATCTGCCCTATGAAAAGGAATGTTTAACCCTGTGAGTTGAATCCACACTTCGTAAATCAGTTTCTGAGAATGCTTCTGCCTGGTTTTCATGTGAAGATATTTCGTATTCCACTATTGGGCTCAACGCGCTCTGAATGAACACTTGCTGATTCTATAAAAAGAGTGTTTCAAAACTGCTCTATCAAAAGACAGGTGCAAATGTGTGAGTTGAATGCAAACATCACTAAGCAGTTTCAGAGAATGCTTCTGTCTAGCTTTTATGTGAAGAAAGTCCCGTTTCCAAAGAAGGCCTCAAAGAGCTCCAAATATCCACTTGCAGATTCTGCAAAAAGACTGTTTGAAAACTGCTATATCAAAAGGAACTTTTAACTCTGTGAGTTGAATGCACTCATCAGAAAGCAGTTTCTGAGACTGCTTCTGTCTAGTTTTTATGTGAAGATATTTCCTTTTCCACCATAGGCATCAAAGCGCTCTGAATGAACAGTTGCATATTCAACACAATAGTGTTTCAAAACTGCTCTAAGAGAAAGGTTCAACTCTGTGAGTTGAGTGCACACATCACAAAGCAGTTTTAGAAAATGCTGCTGTCTAGCTTCTATGTGAAGCAATTCCAGTTTCCAACGAAGGCCTCAAAGAGCTCCAAATATCCACTTGCAAATTCTGCAAAAACAGACTTTCACAACTGCCCTATCAAAAGGTATGTTCAAACATGTGAGATGAATGCACACATCTTAAATCAGTTTCTGAGAATAATTCTGTCTAGTTTTCATTTGAAGATATTGCCTATTCCACTATAGGGCTCAAAGTGCTCTGAATGAACACTTGCCAATTCTACAAAAAGAGGGTTTCAAAACTGCTCTATCCAAAGAAAGGTGCATATGTGTGAGTTGAATGCAAACATCACAAAGCAGTTTCAGAGAATGCTTCTGTCTAGTTTTTACGTGAAGATAGTCCCGTTTCCAAAGAAGGCTTCAAAGAGCTCCAGGTATCCACTTGCAGATTCTGCAAAAAGACTGTTTCAAAACGGCTCTATCAAAAGGAAGGTTCAGCTCTGTGAGTGGAATGCACACATCTGAAAGAAGTTTCTGAGAATGCTTCTGTCTAGTTTTAATGTGAAGATATTTCGTATTCCACTATAGGCCCCAAAGCGCTCTGAAAGAACACTTGCAGATTCTACAAAAAGAGTGTTTCAAAACTCCTCTATCAAAAGAAATGTTCTACTCTGTGAGTTGAATGCAAACATCACAAAGCAGTTTCAGAGAATGCTTCTGTCTAGGTTTTAGGTGAAGATATTCCCGTTTCCCCCGAAGGTTTCAAAGAGCTCCAAATATTAAGTTGCAGATTCTACAAAAAAAAAAAATACTGTTTCAAAACTGCTCTATAAATAGAAAGGTTCAACTCTGTTAGTCCAATGCACACATCATAAAGAAGTTTCTGAGAATGCTTCTGCCCATTTTTTATGTGAAGATATTTCCTCTTCCACCATAAGCCTCAAAGTGCTCCAAGTGAACACTTGCACATTCCAGAACAGAGATTTTCAAAACTACACCAGCAACAGAAAGATTCAACTCTGTGAGTTGAATGCACCCATCCTAAAGAAGTTTCTGAGTGTGCTTCTGTCTAGTTTTTATGTGAAGATATTTCCTTTTCCACCATAGGCCTCAAAGTGCTCCGTATGAAAACTTGCAGATTCTACACAATAGTGTTTCAAAACTGCTCTAACCAGAGAAACCTTCAAATCTGTGAGTTGAGTGCACACATCACACAGCAGTTTCAGAGAATGCTTCTGTCTAGTTTGTATATGAAGAAATTCCCGTTTCCAACGAAGGCCTCAAGTAGCTCCAAATATCCACTTCTAGATTCTGCAAAAACACTCTTTCAAAACTGCTCTATCAAAAGCAATGTTCAACTCTGTGAGTTGAATGCACATATATTTAAGTAATTTCTGAGAATACTTCTGTCTAGATTTTGTGTGAAGATATTGCCGTTTCCAACGAAAGCCTCAAAGAGCTTCAAAAATCCACTTGCAGATTCTGAAAAAATACTCTCTCAAAAGTACTCTATCAATAGGAAGGTTCAACTCTGTGATTTGAATGGGTACATCAAAAAGAAGTTTCTGAAAATGCTTTTGTCTAGTTTTTATGTGAAGATATTTCCTTTTCCACCAGAGGCCTCAAAGAGCTCTGTATGAATACTTGCAGAATCTACACAATAGTGTTTCATAACTGCTCTATCAAAAGAAATGTTCAACTCGGTGAGTTGAATGCACACTTCCCAAAGCAGTTTCAGAGAATGCTTCTATCTAGTTTGCATGTGAAGAAATTCCCAATTTCAATGAAGGGCTCAAGGAGCTCCAAATAAACCCTACCAGATTCTGCAAAAACACTCTTTCAAAACTGCTCTATGAAAAGGAAGGTTGAACCCTGTGAGTTGAATGCACACATCACAAAGATGTTTCTGAGAATGCTTCTGCACAGTTTCAATGTGAAGATATTTCCTTTTCCACCATAGGCCTAAAAGTGCTCCTAATGATCATTTGCGGATTCTACAAATGATTTTTTCGAAACTGCTCTAACAATAGAAAAGTTCTGTTTTGTGAATTGAGTGCACACATCACAAAGCAGTTTCGGAAAATGCTTCTGTCTAGACTGTTTGTGAGGAAGTTCCCATTTCTAAAGAAGGCCTCAAAGAGCTCCAACTATCCACTTGCAGATTCTGTGAAAAGACTGTTTCAAGACTCCTCTATCAAAAGGAATGTTCAAATCTGTGAGTTCAATGCACACATCCGAAAGAAGTTTCTAAGAATGCTTCTGTCTAGGTTTTATGTGAAGATATTTCCTTTTCCTCCATAGATCTCAAAGCGCTCAGCATGAACAGTTGCAGATTCTACACAGTAGAGTTTCAAAACTGCTCTAACAAGAGAAAGGTTCAACTCTGTGAGTTGAATGCAAACATCTTAAAGAAATTTCTGAGAATGCTTCCGTCTAGATGTTATGTGAAGAAATTTCCGTTTATAATGAAGGCCTCAAAGAGCTCCAAATATACACTTCCAGATTCTGCAAAAACACTCTTTCAAAACTGCTCTCTGAAAAGGAAGGTTCAACCCTGTGAGTTGAATGCACACACCAGAAAGATGTTTCTGAGAATGCTTCTGCCCTGTTTTAATGTGAAGATATTTGCTTTTCCACCATAGACCTCAAAGCACTCCGAGTGAACACTTGCAGATTCCAAACAACAGTGTTTCAAAACTGACCTAACAAGAGAAAGGTTCAACTCTGAGAGTTCAGGGCACACATCACAAAGCAGTTTCAGAGAATGCTTCTGTCCAGTTTGTATGTGAAGAAATTCCCGTTTCCAATGAAGGCCTCAAAGAGCTCCAAATATCCACTTGCAGATTCTGCAAAAACACAGTTTCGTAACTGCCCTATCAAAAGGCATGTTCAACTCTGTGAGTTGAATGCACACATTTTAAATCAGTTTCTAAAAATGCTTCTGTATAGATTTCATGTGAAGATATTTCGTATTCCACTATAGGTCTCAAAGCGCTCTGAATGAACACTTGCCAATTCTACAAAAGAGTGTTTCAGCACTGCTCTAGCAAAAGAAATGTGCAACTGTTTGAGATGAATGCAAACATCACAACGCAGTTTCAGAGAATGCTTCTGTCTAGTTTTTATGTGAAGAAAGTCCCGTTTCCACAAAAGACTTCTAAGAGCTCCAAATATCCACTTGCAGATCCTGTAAAAAGACTGTTTCAAAACTGCTCTATCAAAAAGAGTGTTCAACTCTCTGAGTGGAATGCACACATCAGAAAGAAGTTTCTGAGAATGCTTCTGTATAGTTTTAATGAGAAGATATTTCTTTTTCCACCATAGGCCTCAAAGCACTGTGAAAGAACACTTGCAGATTCTATAAAAAGAGTGTTTCAAAACTGCACTGTCAAAAGGAAAGTTGTACTCTGTGAGTTGAATGCAAACATCACCAAGCAGTTTCAGAGAAGGCTTCTGTCTAGTTTTTAGATGAAGATATTCCCGTTTCCCAAGAAGGTCTCAAAGAGATCCAAATATTCACTTTCAGATTGTGCAAAAAGACTGTTTCAAAGCTGCTCTGTCAATAGAAAGGTTGAAATCTGTGAGTTGAATGCACACATCATAAAGAAGTTTCTGAGAATGCTTCTGCCCAGTGTTAATGTGATGATATTTCCTCTTCCACCATAAGTCTCAAAGCGCTCCGAATGAACACTTGCACATTCCACAAAAAGAGTTTTTCAAAACTGCTCCAGTAACAAAAATGTTCAACTCTGTGAGTTGAACGCACACGTCATAAAGAAGTTTCTGAGAAAGCTTCTGTTTAGTTTTTATGTGAGGATATTTCCTTTTCCACCACAGGCCTCAAAGCGCTGCGTATGAACACTTGCAGATTCTACACAATAGTGTTTCAAAACTGCTCTAACATCAGAAAGGTCCAAATCTGTGAGTTGAGTGCACACATCACAAAGCAGTTTTAGAGAATGCTTCGGTCTAGTTTGTATGTGAAGAAATTCCCGTTTCCAACGAAGGCCCCAAAGAGCTAAATATATCCACTTCCAGATTCCGCAAAAACACTGTTTTACAACTGCTCTATGAAAAGGAAGGTTCAACTCTGTGAGTTGAATGAACCCATTGGAAAGAAGTTTCTGAGGATGCTTCTGCCAACTTTTAATTTGAAGATACATCATTTTACAGCTTATGCCTCCAAGCGCTCCGTATGAACACTTGCAGAATCTACATAATAGTGTTTCAAAACTGCTCTAACAAGAGAAAGGTTCAACTCTGTGATTTGAGTGCACACATCACAAAGCAGTTTCAGAGAATGCTTCTGTCTAGTTTGTATGTGAAGAAGTTCCCATTTAAAAAGAAGGCCTCAAAGAGCTCCGAATATCCACTTGCAGATTATGCAAGAGACTGTTTCAAAACTGCCCAATTGAAAGGAAGGTTCAAATATGTGAGTTGAATGCACACATATTAAAGAAGTTTCTGAGAAAGCTTCTGTCTCGTTTTTGTGTGACAATATTTCCTTTTCCATGCTACGCCACTAAGCGCTCTGAATGAACAATTGCAGATTCTACACAATAGTGTTTCAAAACTGCTCTAACAAGAGAAAGGTTCAACTCTGTGTGTTGAGTGCGGGCACCACAAAGCAGTTTCAGATAATGCTTCTGTCTAATTTGTATGTGAAGAAATTCCCGTTTCCAACGAAGGCCCCAAAGAGCTAAAAATATCCACTTCCAGATTCCGCAAAAACACTGTTTTACAACTGCTCTATGAAAAGGAACGTTCAACTCTGTGAGTTGAATGGACACATCAGAAAGAAGTTTCTGAGAATGCTTCTGCCCACTTTTAATTTGAAGATACATCATTTTACAGCTTATGCCTCAAAGCGCTCCGTATGAACACTTGCAGAATCTACACAATAGTGTTTCAAAACTGCTCTAACAAGAGAAAGTTCAACTCTGTGATTTGAGTGCACACATCACAAAGCAGTTTCTGAGAATGCTTCTGTCTATTTTGTATTTAAAGAAGTTCCCATTTACAAAGAAGGCCTCAAAGAGCTCCAAATATCCACTTGCAGATTATGCAAGAGACTGTTTCAAAACTGCTCAATTGAAATGAATGTTCAACTCTGTGAGTTGAATGCACACATAATAAAGAAGTTTCTGAGAAACTTCTGTCTCGTTTTTATGTGACAATATTTCTTTTTCCATCCCAGGCTGCTAAGCGCTCTGAATGAGCAACTGCAGATTCTACACCATAGTGTTTCAAAACTGCTCTAACAAGAGAAAGGTTCAACTCTGTGAGTTGAGTGTGGACATCACAAAGCAGTTTCAGGAAATGCTTCTGTCTAGTTTGTATGTGAAGAAATTCCCCTTTCCAAAGAAGGCCTGAAAGAGCTCCAAATATCCACTTGCAGATTCTGCAAAAACACAGTTTAATAACTGCCCTATCAAAAGGAGTTTTCAATCCTGTGTGTTGAATGCACACATCTTAAGTCAGTTTCTGAGAATGCTTCTGTCTAGTTTTCATGTGAAGATATTTCGTATTTGAATATAGGGCTCAAAGTGTTCTGAAAGAACACTTGCCGATTCTACAAAAAGAGTGTTTCAAAACTGCTCCAGCAACAGAAAGGTTCAACTCTGTGAGTTGAATGCACACATTACAAGGCAGATTCAGAGAATGCTTCTGTCGACTTCTTACGTGAACAAAGTCCCGTTTCCAAAGAAGGCCTCAAAGAACTCCAAATATCCAATTGCAGATCCTGCAAAAACACTCTTTCAAAACTTCTCTATCAAAAGGAAAGTTCATCTGGCTGAGTGAAATGCACACGTCAGAAAGAAGTTTCTGAGAATGCATCTGTCTAGTTTTAATGTGAAGATAATTCCTTTTCCACCCTAGGCCCCAAAGCGCTCCGACAGAACACTTGCAGACTCTGCAAAACTAGTGCTTCAAAACTGCTCTATCAAAAAAAATGTTCTAATGTTTGGGTTGAATGCAAACATCACAAATCAGTTTTAGAATGCTTCTGTGTCGTTTTTAGGTGAAGAATTTCCCGTTTCCAAAGAAGGTCTCAAAGAGATCCAAATATTCACTTGCAGATTCTACAAAAAGACTGTTTCAAAACTGCTCTATGAATAGAAAGGTTCAACTCTGTGAGATGAATGCACACATCATAAAGAAGTTTCTGAGAATGCGTCTGCCCTGTTTTTATGGGATGACATTTCCTCCTCCAACATAAGCCTCAAAGCGTTCTGAATGAACACTTGCACATTCCGCAAAAAGAGTGTTTCAAAACTGCTCCAGCAACAGAAGGGTTCAACTCTGTGAGTCGAATGCACACATGCAAAGCAGTTTCAGAGAATGTTTCTGTCTAATTTTTATGTGAAGAATTTCCCGTTTCCCACGAATGCCTCAAAGAGTTCCAAATATCAACTTACAGATTCTGTAAAAACACTGTTTCAAAACTGCTCTATCAAAAACAAGATTCAACTCTGTGAGTTCAATGCAGTCATCTTAAAGAAATTTGTGAGAATGCTTCCGTCTAGATTTTATGTGATGATATTCCCTTTTCCAACGAAATCCTCTAAGAGCTCCAAAAATCCCCTTGTACATTCTGCAAAAAGACTGTTTCAATACTGCTCTATCAAAACGAAGGTTCAACTCTGTGAGTTGAATGCACACTTCAGAAAGAAGTTTCTGAGAATGCTTCTGTCGAGTTTTAATGTGAGGATATTTCCTTTTCCACCATAGGCCTCAAAGCGCTCCGAATGAACACTTGCAGATTCTACACAATAGTTTTTCAAAACTGCACTAACAAGAAAAAGGTTCAACTCTGTGAGTTGAGTGCACACATCACAAAGCAGTTTCCGAAAATACTTGTGTCTAGTTTGTATGTGAAGAAATTCCCGTTTACAACGAAGGCCTCAAAGAGCTCAAAATATCAACTTGCAGATTCTGCAAAAACACCATTTCATAACTGACCTATAAAAAGGAATGTACTACCCTGTGAGTTGAATGCACACATCTTAAATCAGTTTCTGAGAATGCTTACGTCTAGTTTTCTTGTGAAGATATTTCTTATTCCAATATGTGGTTCAAAGCGCTCTGAATGAACAGCTGCCGATTCTACAAAAAGATTGTTTCAGAACTGCTCTATCAAAAGAAAGATGAAACTGTGTGAGTTGGATGCAAACATCACAAAGCAGTTTCAGGATTGCTTCTGCCTAGTTTTTATATGAAGAAAGTCCCGTTTCTAAAAAAGGCCTCAAACAGCTCCTAATATCCACTTGCAGATTTTGCAAAAAGAGTGTTTCAATACTGCTCTATCAATAGAAAGGTTCAACACTGTGTGTTGAATGCACACATCATAAAGAAGTTTCTGAGAATGCTTCTGCCCAGTTTATATTTAAAGATATTTCCTCTTCCACCATAAGCCTGAAAGCGCTCCGAATGAATACTTGTACATTCCACAAAAAGAGTGTTTCAAAACTGTACCAGCCACAGAAAGATTCAACTCTGTGAGTTTAATGCACACATCATAAAGAATTTCCTGAGAATGCTTCTGTCTAGTTTTTAAGTGAAGATATTTCCCTTTCTACCACAGGCCTCAAAGCGCTCCAAATGAATACTTGCAGGTTCTAAACATAGTGTTTCAAAACTGCTCTAACAAAAGAAACTTTCAACTCTGTGAGTTGACTCCACTCATCACAAAGCAGTTTCAGAGAATGCTGCTGTCTAGTTTGTATGTGAAGGAATTCCCGTATCCAAAGAAGGCCTCAAAGAACTCCAAATATTCACTTACAGATTCTGTAAATACACTGTTACAAAAATGCACTATCAAAAGAAAGGTTCAACTCTGTGTGTTGTATGCACACATCATAAAGAAATATCTGCTAATGTATCTGTCTAGATTTTATATGAAGATATTCCCGTTTCAAACGAAAGCCGCAAGGAGCTCCAAAAATCCACTTGCAGATTCTGCAAAAAGACTGTTTGAAAACTGCTCTACCAACACAAGTTTCAATCCTGTGAGTTGAATGCACACATCATAAAAAAGTTTCTCAAAATGGTTCTGCCCAATTTTAATGTGAAGATAATTCATTTTCCAGCATAGGCCTCAAAGCGCTCTGAATGAACACTTGCAGATTCTACACAATAGCGATTTAAAACTGCTCTAACAAGAGAAAGTTACAACTTTTTCAGTTGAGTGTACGCATCAGAATATACTTTCAGAAAATGCTTCTGTCCAGTTTGTATTTGAAGAAATTCCCTTTTCCAAAGAAGGCCTCAAATAGCTCAAAATATCCTCTTGCAGATTCTGCAAAAACACAGTTTCGTAACTGCCCTATCAAAGGGCATGTTCAACTCTGTGAGTTGAATGCACACATATTAAAGAAGGTTCTGAGAATGCTTCTGTCTAGATTTTATGTGAAGATATTTCCTTTTCCACCGAAGGCCACAAAGCTCTGCATATGAACAGTTGCAGATTCTACACAATACTGTTTCAAAACTGCTATAACAAGAGAAAGGTTCAACTCTGTGATTTGAGTGCACACATCACAGTTTCAGAGAATGCTTCTGTCTAGTTTGTATGTGAAGAAATTCCCGTTTCCAAAGAAGGCCTCAAGGAACTCCAAATATTCACTTCCGGATTCTGCAAAAACAACGTTTCAAAACTGCTCCATGAAAAGGAAGGTTAAACTCCGTGAGATGAATGCACTCATCTTAAAGAAGGTTGTGAGAATGCTTCTGTCTAGTTTTAATGTGAAGATATTTATTTTTCCACCGTGGGCCTCAAAGCGCTCTGAATGAACACTTGCAGATTCTGGAAAAAGAATGTTTCAAAACTGCTGTATCAAAATAAATCTTCTACTCTGTGAGTTGAATGCAAACATCACAAAGCAGTTTCAGAAAATGCTTCTATCTAGTTTTTAGGTGAAGAAATTCCCGTTTCCAAAGAAGGACTCAAAGAGCTACAAATATTCACTTCCAGATTCTGCAAAAACAGTGTTTCAAAACTGCTCAATCAACGGGAAGTTTCATCTACGTGAGTGGAATGCATACATGAGAAACAAGTTTCTGAAAATGCTTCTGTGTCGTTTTAATATGAAGATATTTCCTTTTCCACCTTAGGCCCCAAAGCGCCCCAAAAGAACACTGGCAGATTGTGCAAAAAGAGTGTTTCAAACTGCTCTATCAAAAGAAATGTTCTCCTCTGTGAGTTGAATGCAAACATCACAAAGCAGTTTCAGAGAACGCTTCTGTCTACTCTTTATGTGAAGAAATTCCCTTTTCCAACGAAAGCCTCAAAGAGAACCAAAAATCCACTTGCAGATTCTGCAAAAAGACTGTTTCAAAACTCCCCTATCAATAGGAAGGTTCAAGTCTGTGAGTTGAATATACACATCAGAAAGAAGTTTCTGATAATTTTTCTGTCTAGTTTTATTTGAAGGTATTTCCTTTTCCACCATATGCCTCAAAACGCTTCGTATGAACACTTACAGATTCTACACAATAGTGTTTCAAAAGTGCTCTAACAAGAGAAATGTTCAGCTCTGTGATTTGAGTGCACGCACCACAAGGCAGTTTCAGAGAATGCTTCTGTCTAGTTTGTAGGTGAAGAAGATCTCATTTCTAAAGAAGGCATCAAATTGCTACAAATACCCACTTGCATATTATGCAAGAGACTGTTTCAAAACTGTTCTATCCAAAGGAAGGTTCAACTCTGTGAGTTGAATGTACACATCAGAAAGAAGTTCCTGAAAATGCTTCTGCCCAGTTTTTATGTGGTGATGTTTCCTCTTCCACAGTAAGCCTCACAGCGCTCCGAATGAACACTTGCACATTCCACAAAAAGAGTGTTTCAAAACTGCTCCAGCAAAGGAAAGCTTCAACTCTGTGAGTTAAATGCACACGTGAAAAAGCAGTTTCAGAGAATGGTTCTGTCTAGTTTTTATGTGAAGAAATTCCCATTTCCAACGAATGCCTCAAAGAGTTCCAAATATCCACTTACATGTTCTGTAAAAACACTGTTTCAAAGCTGTTCTTCCAAAAGAAAGGTTCAACTCTGTGAGTTGAATACACACATCTTAAAGAAATTTCTGAGAATGCTTCTGTCTAGATTTTATGTGAAGAAGTTCCCATTTCCAAATAAGGCCTCAAATTGCTCCAAATATCCACTTCCAGATATTGCAAAAAGACTGTTTCAAACCTGCTGTATCAAAAGGAAGGTTCGACTTGGTGAGTGGAATGCATACATCAGAAAGAAATTTCTGAGCATGTTTCTGTCTAGATTTTATGTGAAGATATTTCCTTTCTCACCATAGGCCTCAAAGCACTCCGTATGAAAACTTGCAGGTTCTACACAATAGTGTTTCAAAACCGCTCCAACAAGAGAAATGTTCAACTCAGTGAGTTCACTGCACACTTCACAAAGCAGTTTCAGAGAATGCTTCTGTCTGGTTTGTATGTGAAAAAATTCCCGTTTCCAACGAAGGCCTCAAAGAGCTCCAAATATCCACTTCCAGATTCTGCAAAAACACTGTTTCCAAACTGCTCTATCAAAAGGAAGGTTCTACTATGGGAGTTGAATGCACACATCAGAAAGAAGTTTCTGAGAATGCTTGTGTCTAATTTTAAGTGAAGATAATTCCTTTTCCACCACAGGCCTCAAAGTGCTCCGTATGAACTCTTGCAGATTCTATACAATAGTGTTTCAAAATTGCTCTAACAAAGGAAACGTTGAACTCTGTGAGTTGAGTGCACACATCACAAAGCAGTTTCAGAGAATCCTTCTGTCTAGTTTTTAGTTGAAAAAATTTCCGTTTCCAACGAGGGTATCGAAGAGCTCCAAATATTTACATGCAGATCCTTCAAAAAGACTGTTTCAAAACTGCTCTATCAATAGGAAGGTTCAACTCTGTGAGTTGAATGCACACATCATAAAGATGTTTCTGAGAATGCTTCTGACCAGTTTTTATGTGATGTTATTTCCTCTTCCACCATAAGCCACAAAGCGCTCCGAATGAGCACTTGCAGATTACACAAAAAGAGTGTTTCTAAACTGCTCCAGCAACAGAAAGCTTCAAGTCTGTGATTTGAATGCACACATCAAAAGCAGTTTCAGAGAATGCTTCTGTCTAGTTTTTATGTGAAGAAATTCCCGTTTCCAAAGAACGCCACAAAGCTTTCCAAATATATAATTACAGATTCTGTAAAAACAATGTTTCAAAGCTGCTCTATCAAAAGCAAGGTTCAAAATGGTGAGATGAATGAACACATCTTAAAGAAATTTCTGAGAATGCTTCTGTCTAGATTGTATGTGAAGATATTACTGTTTCCAACGAAAACCTCAATGTGCGCCAAAAATCCAATTGCAGATTCTGCAAAAAGACTTTTTCAAAACTGCTGTGTCATCAGGAAGGTTCATCTCAGTGAGTTGAATGCACATATCAGAAAAAAGTTTCAGAGAATGCTTCTGTCGAGTTTTTATGTGAAGAAGTCCCGTTTCCAAAGAAGTCCTCAATGGACTCAAGATATCCACTTGCAGAGTCTTCAAAAAGCTGTTTCAAAACTGCTCTATCAATAGGAAAGTTCAACTCTGTGAGTGGAATGCACACATCAGATAAAAGTTGCAGAGAATGCTTCTGTCTAGTTTTCATGTGAATATATTTCTTTTTTTTACCATAGGCCTCAAAGCCCTCCGAAAGAACACTTGCAGATTCTGCAGAAAAAGTGTTTCAAAACTGCTCTATCAAAAGAAATGTTCTACTCCGTGAGTTGAATGCAATCATCAAAAAGCAGTATCAGAGAATGCTTCTGTCTAGTTTTTATTTGAAGAAATTCCCGTTTCCAACGAAGGTCTCAAAGAGCTCCAAACATTCACTTGCAGATTCTGCAAAAAGACTGTTTCAAAACTGCTCTAACAAAAGAAAAGTTCAACTCTGTGAGTTGAGAGCACACATCACAAAGCAGTCTCACAGAATGCTTCTCTCTAGTTTGCATGTGAAGAAATTCCCGTTTCCAACGAAGGCCTCAAGGAGCTCCAGATATCCACTTGCTGATTCTGCAAAATCACAGTTTCATAACTGCCCTATCAAAAGGAATGGTCAACTTTGTGAGTTGAATGCACACATCTTCAATCTGTTTCTGAGAATGCTTCTGTCTAATTTTCATGTGAAGATATTTGGTATTCCACTATAGGGCTCAAAGCGCTCTGAATGAACAATTGCCGATACTACAAAAAGTGTGTTTCAAAACTGCTTTATCAAAAGAAAGGTACAACTGTGTGAGTTGGATGCAAACATCACAAAGCAGTTTCAGAGAATGCTTCTGTCTAGTTTTTAGATGAAGAAATTCCCGTTTCTTACGAAGGTCGGAAAGAGGTCCAAACATTCACTTGCAGATTCTGCAAAAAGACTTTCTGAAAACTGCTCTATCAATAGAAAGGTTCAACACTGTGGGTTGCATGCACTGTTCACAAAGAATTTTCTGAGAATGTTTCTACCCAGTTTTTATGTGATGATATTTCTTCTTCCACCATAAGCCTCAAAGCTCTCTGAATGAACATTTACACATTCCACAAAAAGAGTGTTTCAAAACTGCTCCACCAACAGAAATGTTCAACTCTGTGAGGAAAATGCAAAAATCATAAAGAAGTTTCTGAGAATGCTTCTGTCTAGTTTTTATGTGAAGGTATTTCCTTTTCCACCACAGGCCTCAAAGCGCTTCGTATGAACACTTGCAGATTCTATAAAATAGTGTTTCAAAACTGCTTTAACCGGAGAAAGTTTCAACTCTGTGCGTTGAGTGCACCCATGGCAAAGCAGTTTCAGAGAATGCTTCTGTCTAGTTTGTATGTGAAAAAATTCCAGTTTCCAACGATGGTGTCAAAGATCTCCAAATATGCACTTCCAGATTCTGCAAAAACACTGTTTCAAGACTGCTCTATCAAAAGCAAGGTTCAACTGTGTGAGGTGAATGCACACACCTTAAAGAAATTTCTGAGAATACTTCTGTCTAGATTTTATGTGAAGATATTGCCGTTTCCAATGAAAGCCTCAAAGAGCTCCAAAAATCCACTAGCAGATTCTGCAAAAAGACTGCCTCAAAAATGCTCTATCAGTAAGATTGTTCAACGCTGTCAGTTGAATGCACACATCAAAAAGAAGTTTCTCAGAATGCTTCTCTCTAGTTTTATGTGAAGATATTTCCTTTTCCACCCCAGGCCTCAAAGCCCTCTGTATGAATAATTGCAGGTCCTACACAATAGTGTTTTAAAACTGTTCTAACAAAAGAAACGTTCAACTCTGTGAGTTGAGTGCACACATCACAAAGCAGTTTCAGAGGATGCTTCTGTCTAGTTTGTATGTGAACAAATTCCTGTTTCCAACGAAGGCCTCAAAGAGCTCCAAATATCCACTTGCAGATTCTGCAAAATCACAGTTTCATAACTGCCCTATCAAAAGGAATATTCAACCATGTGACTTGAATGCACACATCTTAAATCAGTTTCTGAGAATGCTTCTTTCTAGTTTTCATGTGAAGATCTTTCGTATTTCACTACAGGGCTCACAGTGCTGTAAATAATCACTTGCCTATCCTACAAAAAGAGTGTTTCCAAACTGCTCTATCAAAAGAAAGGTGCAACTGTGCGAGTTGAATGCAAACATCACAAAGCAGTTTCAGAGAATGCTTCTGTCTAGTTTTTTTGTGACGAATGTCCCGTTTCCAAATAAGACCTCAAAGAGCTCCAAATATAAACTTGCAGATTCTGCAAAAAGACTGTTTCAAAACTGCCCTATCAAGGGAAGGTTCAACTCTGTGAGTTGAATGCAAACATCAGAAAGAAGTTTCAGAGAATGCTTCTGTCTAATTTTTCTGTCAAGATATTTCCTTTTCCACCAAAGGTATCATAGCAATCTGGATGAACAGTTGCAGATTCTACACAATAGTGTTTCACAACTGCTCTAACAAGAGAAAGGGTCAATTTTGTGAGTTAAATGCACACATCACAAAGCAGTTTCAGAGAATGTTTCTGTCTTGTTTGTATTTGAAGAAGTTCCGATTTCCAAAGAATGCCTCAAGGAGTTCCAAATATCCACTTGCATATTACGCAAGGGACTGTTTCAAAACTGCTCTACCCGAAGGAAGATTCGAATCTGTTAGTTGAATGTACACATCTAAAAGAAGTTTCTGAGAATTCTTCTGTCTATTTTTTATGTGAACATATTTCTTTTTTCACCTCAGGCCTCAAAGTCCTCCATATGAATACTTGCAGATTCTACATAATAGTGTTTCAAAACTGCTCTAACAAAAGAAACGATCAACTCTGTGACTTGAATGCACAAATCACAAATTAGTTTCAGAGAGTGCTTCTGTCTAGTTTGTATGTGAAGAAATTCCCGTTTCCAACGAAGACCTCAAATAGCTCCAAATATCCACTTGCAGATTCTGCAAAAACACAGTTTCATAACTGCATTATGAAAAGAAATGTTCAAATCTGTGAGTTGAATGCACACATCATAAAGCAGATTCTGAGAATGCTTCTGCCCAGTTTTAATGTGAAGACATTTCCTTTTCTAAAATAGGCCTCAAAGCACTCCGTATGAACTCTTGCTGTTTCTACACTATAGTGTTTCAAAACTGCTCTAGCAAGAGAATGGTTCAACTCTGTGATTTGAGTGCACACATTAGAAATCAGTTTCAGAATATGCTTCTGTCTAATTTGTATGTGAAGAAGTTCCCGTTTTGAACGAAGGCCTCAAAGAGCTCTTAATATCCGATTGCAGATTCTGCAAAATCAGTTTCATAACTGCCCTATCAAAAGGAATGTTCAACACTGTGAGTTGAATGCAGACATTTTCAATCAGTTTCTGAGAATGCTTCGGTCTAGTTTTCATGTGAAGATATTTCGTATTCCACTATAGGGCTCAAAATGCTCTGAATGAACACTGGCCGATTCTACAAAAAGAGTGTTTCAAATCTGCTCTATCTAAAGAAAAGTGCAACTGTGTGAGTTGAATGCAAACATCACAAAGCAGTTTCAGAGAATGCTTCTGTCTAGTTTTTATGTGCAGAAAGTCCCATTTCCAAAGAAGGCCTCAAAGAGCTCCAAATATCCTCTTGCAGATACTGCAAAAAGACTGTTTGAAAACTGCTCTATCAAAAGGAAGGTTCAACTCTGTGAGTTGAATGCACACATAAGAAAGAAGTTTCCGAGAATGCATATGTCTAGTTTTTATGTGAAAACATATTCTTTTCCACCATAGGCCTCAAAGCGCTCCATATGAGCAGTTGCAGAATCTACACAAGAGTGTTTCAAAACTGCTCTAACAAGAGAAAGGTTCATCTCTGTGAGTTAAATGCACACATCACAAAGTAGTTTCTGAGAATGCTTCTGTCTAGATTGTATGTGAAGAAGTTCTTATTTCCAAAGAAGGCCTGAAAGAGCTCCAAATATCCACTTGCAGATTATGAAAGAGACTGTTTCAAAACTGCTCTATCCAAAGGAAGGTTCAACTCTGTGAATTGAATGCACACATCTTAAGGAAGTTTCTCAGAATGCTTCTGTCTAGTTTTTATATGAAGTTACTCCCTTTTCCACCGTAGGCCTCAAAGCTCTCCGAAAGAACACTTGCAGATTCTGCAAAAAGAGTGTTTCAAAACTGCTCTATCAAAAGAAATGTTCTACTCTGCGAGTTGAATGCAAACATCACAAAGCAGTTTCAGAGAATGCTTCTGTGTAGTTTTTAGGTGAAGACATTCCCGTTTCCAACGAAGGTCACGAAGAACTCGAAATACTCACTTGTAGATCCTGCAAAAAGACTGTTTCAAAACTGCTCTATCAATAGGAAGGCTCAACTCTGTAGGTTGAATGCACACATCATAAAGGAGTTTTTGAGAATGCTTCTCTCTAGTTTTAGTGTGAAGATATTTGCTTTCCCACCATAGGCCTCAAAGCGCTTCTTATGAACACTTGCTGATTCTACACACTAGAGTTTAAAAACTGCTCTAACAAGAGAAAGGTTCAACTCTGAGAGTTGAGTTCACACCTCACAAAGTAGTTTCAGAGAATGCTTCTGTCTAGTCGTATGTGAAGAAATTCCTCTTTCCAATGAAGGTCTCAAAGAGCTCCAAATATCCACTTCCAGATTCTGCAAAAACACTGTTTCAAAATTGCTCTATCAACAGGAAGGTTCAACTCGGTGAGTGGAATGCACACATGAGAAAGAAGTTTCTGAGAAAGTTTCTGTCGTGTTTTAATGTGAAGATATTTCCTTTTCCACCATAGGCGTCAAAGCGTTCAGAAAGAACACTTGCAGATTCTGCAAAAAGAGTTTTTCAAAACTGGTCTATCAAAAGAAATGTTATACTCAATGAGTTGAATGCAAACATGACAAAGCAGTTTCAGAGAATGCTTCTGTCTGGTTTTTAGGTGAAGAAATTCCCTTTTACAAGCCTCAAAAAGCTTCAAAAATCCACTTCCAGATTCTGCAAAAACACTGTTTGAAAACTGCAGTATTCAAAAGAAGTTTCAACTCTGTGAGTTGAATGCACACATCTTAAAGCAGTTTTTGAGAATGCTTCTGTCTAGTTTTTATGTGAAGACATTTCCTTTACCACCATAGGCCTCAAAGCGCTCCGGATGAACAGTTGCAGATTGTACACAACAGTGTTTCAAAACTGCTCTAACAAGAGAAAAGTTCAACTCTGTCAGTTGAATGCACACATCCCAAGCAGTTTCAGAGAATGCTTCTGTCTAGTTTGTATGTGAATAAGTTCCCATTTTTAAAGAAGGCCTCAAAAAGCTGAAAATATCCACTTGCAGGTTATGCAGGAGACTGTTACAAAACCGCTCTATCCAAAGGAAGGTTCAACTCTGTGAGTTGAATGCATACATGTTAAAGAAGTTTCTGAGAATGCCTCTGTCTAGTTTTTATGTGAAGATATTTCCTTTCCCAGGATAGGCCTCAAAGCGCTCCGAATGAACAGTTGCAGATTCTACACAAGAGTGTTTCAAAACTGCTCCAACAAGAAAAGGTTCAACTCTATGATTTGAGTGCTCACACCACAAAGCAGTTTCAGAGAATGCTTCTGTCTACTTTTTAGGTGAAGAAATTCCCATGTCCAACGAAGGTCTCAAAGAGCTCCAAATATCCACTTGTAGATTCTGCAAAAACAAAGTTTCATAACTGCCCTCTCAAAAGGAATGTTCAACCTTCTGTGTTGAATGCACACATCTTAAATCAGTTTCTGAGACTGCTTCTGTCTAATTTTCTTGTGAAGATATTTTGTATTCCAATATAGGGCTCAAAGCGCTCTGAATGAACACTTGCCGATTCTACAAAAAGAGTGTTTCAAAACTGCTCTATCAAAAGAATAGTGCAAGTCTGTGAGTTGAATGCAAACATCACAATGCAGTTTCACAGAATGCTTCTGTCTAGTTTTTAGGTGAAGGAACTCCCTTTTCCAACGAAGGTCTCAAAGAGATCCAAACATTCTCTTGCAGATTCTGCAAAAAGTCTGTTTGAAAACTACTCTATCAATAGAAAGGTACAACTATGTGACTTGAATGCACACATCATAAAGAAGTTTCTGAGAATGCTTCTGCCCAGTTTTAATATGAAGGTATTTCCTCTTCCACTATAATCCTCAAAGTGCTCCAAATGAGCACTTGCACATTCCACAAAAAGAGTGTTTCAAAACACCTCCACTAACAGAAAGGTTCAAATATGTGAGTTGAATGCACACATGACAAAGCAGTTTCTGAGAATGCTTCGGCCTAGATTTTACGTGAAGGTATTCCCGTTTCCAATGAAAGCCTCTAAGAGCTCCAAATATCTACCTCCAGATTCTGCAACAACACTGTTTCAAAAGTGCTCTATGAAAAGGAGGGTTCAACCCTGTGAGTTGAATGCACACATTAGAAAGAAGTTTCTGATAATGCTTCTGCCAGTTTTAATGTGAAGATGTTTCCTTTTCCACCATAGGCCTCAAAGCACTCCCAATGAACATTTGCAGATTCTACACAATGGTGTTTCAAAACCGCTGTAACAAGAGAAAGTTTCAACTCTGTGAGTTGAGTGCACACATCACAAAGCAGTTTCAGAAAACGCTTCTGTCTAGTTTGTATGTGAAGAAATTCTGGTTTCCAACGAAGGCCTCCAAGAGCTCCAAATATCCACTTACAGATTCTGCAAAAACACAGTTTCATAACTGCCCTATCAAAACAAATGTTCAACCCTGTGAGTTGAATGCACACATCTTAAATCGGTTTCTGAGAATGCTTCTGTCTAGTTTTCTTGTGAAGATATTTCGTATTCCACTTTAGGGCTCAAAGCGCTCTGAATGAACACTTGCCGATGCTACAATAGGAGTGTTTCAAAACTGCTCTATCAAAAGAAACGTGCAACTGTGTGAGTTGAAGGCAAACGTCACAAAACATGTTCAGAGAATGCTTCTGTCTAGTTTTTATATGAAGAAAGTCCCGTTTCCAAAGAAGGCCTCAAAGAGCTGCAAATATCCACTTGCAGACTGTGCAAAAGACTGTTTCAAAACTCCTCTATCCAAAGGAAGGTTCAACTCTGTGAGTTGAAAGCACACATCTTAAAGAGGTTTCTGAGAATGCTTCTATCTAGTTTTTATGTGAAGATATTTCCTTTTCCACCATCGGCCTCAAAGCTCTCCGAATGAGCAGTTGCAGATTCTACACAATAGTGTTTCAAAACTGCTCTACAAAGAGAAAGGTTCTACTCTGAGAGTTGAGTGCACACACCACAAAGCAGTTTCAGAGATTGTTTCTGTCTGGTTTCTATGTGAGGAAGTTCCCGTTTCAAACGAAGTCCTCAAAGAGCTCAAAATATCGATTTGCAGCATCAGCAAAAACACAGTTTCATAACTTCCCTTTCAAAAGGAATGTTTAACACTGTGAGTTGAATGTACACATCTTAAATCAGTTTCCGATAATGCTTCTGTCTAGTTTTCTTGTGAAGATATTACGTATTCCACCATAGGTTTCAAAGCTCTCCGAAAGAACACTTGCAGATCCTGCAAAAAGAGTGCTTCAAAACTGCTCCAGGAACGGAAAGGTTCAACTCTGTCAGTTGAATGCACACATGACAAAGAAGTTTCAGAGAATGATTCTGACTAGTTTTTTTTGGGGAAGAAATTCCCGTTTCCAACGAAGGCCTCAAAGAGAACCAAATATCTATTTCAAAATACTGCAAAAACACTGTTTCAAAAATGCTCAATGAAAAAGAAGGTTCAACTCTGTGAGTTGAATGCACCCATCAGAAAGAGGTTTCTGAGAATGCTTCTGCCCAGTATTATTGTAAAGATATTTCCTTTTTCACCAATGGCCACAAAGCGCCCCGTATGAACACTTGCAGATTCTACACAATAGTGTTTCTAAACTGCTCTAACAAGAGAAAGGTTCACCTCTGTGAGTTGAGTGCACACATCACAAAGCAGTTTCAGAGAATTTTTCTGTCCAGTTTGTATGTGAAGAAATTCCCGTTTCCAACAAAGGCCTGCAAGAGCTCCAAATGTCTATTTCCAGATCCTGCAAAAACACTGTTTCAAAACAGCTGTTTGAAAAGGAATGTTCAAACCTGTGTTTTGAATGCACTCATCAGAAAGAAGTTTCTGAGAATGCTTCTGTCTAGTGTTTCTGTGAAGATATTTCCTTTTCCACCACAGGCCTCAAATCACTCCATAAGAACACTTGCAGATTCTACCCAATAGTGTTTCAAAACTCCTCTAACAAGAGAAACGTTCAACTGTGTGAGTTAAGTGCACACATCACAAAACAGTTTTAGAGAATGCTTCTGTCTAGTTTGTATGTGAAGAATTTCCCGTTTCAAACGAAGGCCTCAAACAGCTCCAAATATCTACTTCCAGATTCTGCAACAACACTGTTTCAAAAGTGCTCTATGAAAAGGAGGGTTCAACCCTGTGAGTTGAATGAACACATTAGAAAGAAGTTTCTGAGAATGCTTCTGCCCAGTTTTAATATGAAGATTTTTCCTTTTCCACCATAGGCCACAAAGCGCTCCGAATGAAAACTTGCAGGTTCTACACAATAGTGTTTCTAAACTGCTCTAACAAGGAAAGGTTCAACTCTGTGAGTTGAGTGCACACATCACAAAGCAGTTTCAGAAAATGCTTCTGTCTAGTTGTTATGTGAAGAAATTCCCATTTCCAACGAATGCCTCAGAGAGTTCAAAATATCCACTTACAGATTCTGTAAAAACACTGTTTCAGAACTGCTCTATCAAAATCAAGTTTCAACTCTGTGAGTTGAATGCACACATCTGAGAGTAATTTCTGAGAATGCTTCTTTGTAGATTTTATTTGAAGGTATTCCCGTTTCCAGTGAAAGAGTCAGAGAGCTCCAAAAATCGACTCACAGATTAAGCAAAAAGAATGTTCCAAAACTTCTCTATCAAAAGAAAGGTGCCTGTAGCCTTGTAGTATAGTTTGAAGTCAGGTAGTGTGATGCCTCCAGCTTTATTCTTTTGGCTTAGGATTGACTTGGCAATGCGGGCTCTTTTTTGGTTCCATATGAACTTTAAAGTAGTTTGTTCAAATTCTGTGAAGAAAGTAATTGGTAGCTTGATGGGGATGGCATTGAATCTGTAAATTACCTTGGGATGGATGGCCATTTCCACAATATTGATTCTTCCTACCCATGAGCATGCAATGTTCTTCCATTTGTTTGTATCCTCTTTTATTTCATTGAGCAGTGGTTTGTAGTTCTCCTTGAAGAGGTCTTTCACATCCCTTGTAAGTTGAATTCCTAGGTATTTTATTCTCTTTGAAGCAATTGTGAATGGGAGTTCACTCATGATTTGGCTCTCTGTTTGTCTGTTATTGATGTATAAGAATGCTTGTGATTTTTGTACATTGATTTTGTATCCTGAGACTTTGCTGAAGTTGCTTATCAGCTTAAGGAGATTTTGGGCTGAGACAATGGGGTTTTCTAGATATAAAATCATGTCATCTGCAAACAGGGACAATTTGACTTTTTCTTTTCCTAATTGAATACCCTTTATTTCCTTCTCCTGCCTAAATGCCCTGGCCAGAACTTCCAACACTATGTTGAATAGAAGTGGTGAGAGAGGGCATCCCTGTCTTGTGCCAGTTTTCAAAGGGAATGCTTCCAGTTTTTGCCCATTCAGTATGATATTGGCTGTGGGTTTGTCATAGATAGCTCTTATTATTTTGAGATACGTCCCATCAATACCTAATTTATTGAGAGTTTTTAGCATGAAGGGTTGTTGAATTTTGTCAAAGATCTTTTCTGCATCTATTGAGATAATCATGGGTTTTTTGTCTTTGGTTCTGTTTATATGCTAGATTACATTTATTGATCTGTGTATATTGAACAAGTCTTGCATCCCAGGGATGAAGCCCACTTGATCATGGTGGATAAGATTTTGATGTGCTGCTGGATTCTGTTTGCCAGTATTTTATTGAGAATTTTTGCATCAATGTTCATCAAGGATATTGGTCTAAAATTCCCTTTTTTTGTTGTCTCTGCCAGGCTTTGGTGTCAGGATGATGCTGGCCTCATAAAATGAGTTAGGGAGGATTCCCTCTTTTTCTATTGATTGGAATAGTATCAGAAGGAATGGTACCAGCTCCTCCTTGTACCTCTGGTAGAATTTGGCTGTGAACCCATCTGGTCCTGTACTTTTTTGTTTGGTAAGCTATTATACTACAAGTCTACAGTAACCAAAACAGCATGGTACTGGTACCAAAACAGAGATATAGATCAATGGAACTGAACAGAGCCGTTAGAAATAATCCCACATATCAACATCTATCTGATCTTTGACAAACCTGAGAAAAACAAGAAATGGGGAAAAGATTCCCTATTTAATAAATGGTGGTTGGAAAACAGGTTAGCCACATGTAGAAAGCTGAAACAGGATCCCTTCCTTACACCTTATACAAAAATCAATGCAAGATGAATTAAAGACTTAAATGTTAGACCTAAAACCATAAAAACCCCAGAATAAAACCTAGGCATTACCATTGAGGACATAGGCATGGACAAGGACTTCATGTCTAAAACACCAAAAGCAATGGCAACAAAAGCCAAAATTGACAAATTGGATCTAATTAAACTAAAGAGCTTCTGCACAGCAAAACAAACTACAATCAGAGTGAACAGGCAACCTACAAAATGGGAGAAAATTTTCGCAACCTACTCATCTGACAAAGGGCTAATATCCAGAATCTACAATGAACTACAACAAATTTACAAGAAAAAAACAAACAACCCCATCAAAAAGTGGGCAAAGGACATGAACAGACACTTCTCAAAAGAAGACATTTATGCAGCCAAAAAACACATGAAAAAATGCTCACCATCACTGGCCATCAGAGAAATGCAAATCAAAACCACAATGAGATACCATCTCACACCAGTTAGAAAGGCAGTCATTAAAAAGTCAGGAAACCACAGTTGCTGGAGAGTATGTGGAGAAATAGGAACACTTTTACACTGTTTGTGGGACTGTAAACTAGTTCAACCCTTGTGGAAATCAGTGTGGCGATTCTTCAGGTTTCTAGAACTAGAAATTACATTCAACCCAGCCATCCCATTACTGGGTATATACCCAAAGGACTATAAATCATGCTGCTATAAAGACACATTCACACGTACGTTTATTGCAGCATTATTCACAATAGCAAAGACTAGGAACAAAGCCAAATGTCCAACAATGATAGAGTGGATTAAGAAAATGTAGCACATATACACCAAGAAATACTATGCAGCCATTAAAAATGATGAGTTCATGTCCTTTGTAGGGACATGGATGAAATTGGAAATCATCATTCTCAGTAAACTATCACAAGAAAAAAAAACCAAACACCACATATTCTCACTCATAGTTGGGAATTAAACAATGAGAACACATGGACACAGGAAGGGGAACATCACACTTTGGGGACTGTTGTGGGGTGGCGGGAGGTGGGAGGGACAGTACTGGGAGATAAACCTAACGCTAGATGACAAGTTAGTGGGTGCAGCGCACCCACGTGGCACATGTATACATATGTGACTTACCTGCACATTGCGCACATGTACCATAAAACCTAAATAATAATAATAATCATAATAATAAAAGGTGCAACTGTGTAAGTTGAATGCAAACATCACAAAGCAGTTTCAGAGAATGCTTCTGTCTAGTTTTTATGTGAAGAAAGTCCCGTTTCCTAAGAAGGTCTCAAAGAGCCCCAAATATCCACTTGCAAATTCTGTAAAAAGACTGTTTCAAAACTGCTCTATCAAAAGGAAGGTTTAACTCTGTGAGTTGAATGCCCACATCAGAAAGAAGTTTCTGAGAATGCTTCTGTCTAGTTTTTAAATGAAGATATTTTCTTTTCCACCATAGGCCTCAAAGCGCTCCGTAAGAACACTTGCAGATTCTGCAAAAAGAGTGTTCCAAAACTGCTCTATCAAAAGAAATGTTCTACTCTGTGAGTTGAATGCAAACATCACAAAGCAATTTCAGAGAACGTGTCTGTCTATTTTTTAGGTGAAGAAATTCCCGCTTAAAACGAAGGTCTCCAAAAGCTCCAAACATTCATTTGCAGATACTGCAAAAAGACTGTTTCAAAGCTGCTCTATCAATAGAAAGGTTCATCTCTGTGTGTTGAATGAACACATCATAAAGAAGTTTCTGAGAATGCTTCTGCCCAGTTTTTATGTGATGATATTTCCTCTTCCACCATAAGCCTCAAAGCGCTCCGAATGAACACTTGCACATTCCACAAAAAGAGTGTTTCAAAACTGCTCCAGCAACAGAAATGTTCAACTCCGTGAGTTGAATGCACACATGGCAAAGCAGTTTCAGAGAATATTTCTGTCTAGTTTTTATGTGAAGGAATTCCCTTTTCCAACGAATGCCTCAAAGAGTTCCAAATATCCAATTACAGATTCTGCAAAAACACTGTTTCAAAACTGCTCTATCAAAAGCAAGGTTCAACTCTGTGAGGTGACTGCGCACATCTTAAGGAAATTTCTGAGAATACTTCTGTCTAGAGTTTACGCGAAGATGTTGCCGTTTCCAACGAAAGCCTCAAAGAACTTCAAAAATCCACTTGGAGATTCTGCAAAAAGACTGTCTCAAAAGTGCTCTATCAATAGGAAGGTTCACCTCTGTGAGTTGAATGTAAAAATCATAAAGAAGTTTCTGAGAATGCTTCTCTCTATTTTTATGTGAAGATATTTTTTTTCTACCACAGGCCTCAAAACGCTTCATATGAATACCTGCAGGTTCTACACAATAGTGTCTCAAACTGCTCTAACAACAGAAACGTTCAACTCTGTGAGTTGAGTGCACATATCACAAAGCAGTTTCAGAGAATGCTTCTGTCTAGTTTGAATGTGAAGAATTCACCGTTTCCAACGAAGGCCTCAAAGAGCTCTAAATATCCACTTGCAGATTCTGCAAAAAGAGACTTTCATAACTGCCCTATCAAAAGGAATTTTCATCCCACTGTTTTGAATGCACACATCTGAAATCAGTTTCTGAGAATGCTTCTGACTAGTTTTCATGTGAAGATATTTCGTATTCCATTATAGGGCTCGAAGTGCTCTGAATGAACACTTGCTGATACTACAAAAAGAGTGTTTCAAAACTCCTCTATCAAAAGAAAGGTGCAACTGTGTGAGTTGAATGGAAACATCACTAAGCAGTTTCAGAGAATACTTTTGTCTAGTTTTTATGTGAAGAAAGTCCCGTTTCGAAAGAAGGCCTCAAAGAGCTCAAAATATCCACATGCAGATTCTGCAAAAACACAGTTTCATAACTGCCCTATCAAAAGGAATGTTCAACCCTGTGAGTTAAATGCACTCATCAGAAAGAAGTTTCTGAGAATGCTTCTGCCCAGTTTTAATGTGAAGATATTTCCTTTTCCACCATAGGCCTCAAGGCTCTCCGAATGAACACTTACGGATTTTACACAATAGTGTTTTAAAACTGCTCTAACAAGAGAAAGGTTCAACTCTGTAAGTTGAGTGCACACATCACAAAGCAGTTTCAGGGAATGCTTCTGTCTAGTTTTTTATGTGAAGAAAGTCCCGTTTCCAAATAAGGCCTCAAAGAGCTCCAAATATACACTTGCAGTAACTGCAAAAAGACTGTTTGAAAACTGCTCTATCAAAAGGAATTTTCAACTCTGTGAGTTGAATGCACCCATCCGAAAGAAGTTTCTGAGAATACATCTGTCTAGTTTTTATATGAAGACATTTCCTTTTCCACCATAGGCCTCAAAGCGCTCCAAAAGAGCAGTTGCTGATTCTACACAATAGTGTTTCCAAACTGCCCTAACAAGAGGAAGGTTCAACTCTGTGAGTTCAATGCACACATCACAAAGCATTTTCTGAGAATGCTTCTGTCTAGTTTGTATGTGAAGAATTTCCCGTTTCCAATGAGGGCCTCAAATAGGTCAAAATATACACTTGCAGATTCTGCAGAAACATAGTTTCATAACTGCACTATTGAAAGGAATATTTAACCCTTTGTGATGAATGCACACGTCAGAAAGAAGTTTCTGAGAATACTTCTATCTAGTTTTCTTGTGAAGATATTTCATATTCCAATATGGGTCTCAAAGCACTCTGAATGAACTCTTGCCGATTCTACAGATAGAGTGTTTCAAAACTGCCCTATCAAAAGAAAGGTGCAACTCCGTCAGTTGAATGCAAACATCACCAAGCAGTTTCAGAGAAAGCTTCTGTCGAGTTTTCATATGAACAAAGTCCCGTTTCCAAAGAAGGCCTCAAAGAGCTCCAAATATCCACTTGGAGATTCTGCAAAAACACTGTTTCAAAACTACTCTATCAAAAGGAAAGCTCAACTCTGTCACTTGAATGCACACACCAGAAAGTAGTTTCTGAGAATGCTTCTGTCTAGTTTTTATGTGACGATATTTCTTTTTCCACCATAGGCCTCAAAGTACTCCAAATGAACAGTTGCAGATTCTAGACAATAGTGTTTCAATACTGCACTAGCAAGAGAAAATTTCAATTCTGTGAGTTGAAGGCACACACCACAAAGCAGTTTCAGCATATGCTTTTGTCTAGTTTTTATGTGAATAAAGTCCCGTTTCCAAAGGAGACCTCAAAGTGCTCCAAATACCAACTTGCAGATTCTGCAAAAAGACTGTTTCAAAACTGCTCTTTGAAAAGGAAGGTTCAACTCTGTGAGTTGAATGCACACATCAGAAAGTAGTTTCTGAGAATGTTTCTGTCTAGTTTTTATGTGAAGATATTTCCTTCTCCAACATAGGCCTCAAAGCCCTCCTTATGAACACTTGCAGATTCTACACAATAGGGTTTCCAAACTCCTCTAACAAGAGAAAGGTTCAACACTGTGACATGAGTGCACACACCACAAAGCAGTTTCAGGAAATGCTTCTTTCTAGTTTGTATGTGAAGAAATACCCGTTTCCAAAGAAAACCTCAAAGAGCTACAAATATCCACTTGCAGATTCTGCAAAAACATAGTTTCATAAATGCCCTATCAAAAAGAATGTTCTACTGTTTGAGATGAATGCACACATCTTAAATCAGTTTCTGAGAATGCTTCTGTCTAGTTTTCACTTGAAGATATTTCATATTCCACTATAGGGCTCAAAGAGCTCTGAAAGAACACTTTCTGATTCTACAAAAAGAGTGTTTCGAAGTTGCTCTATCAAAGGAAAGGTGCAACTCTGTGAGTTGAATGCAAATATCACAAAGCAGTTTCGGAGAATGCTTGTCTATAATTCATGTGAAGATATTCCCCTTACCAACGAAAGCCTCAAGGAGCGCCAAAAATCCTCTTTGAGATTCTGCAACAAGACTGTTTCAAAACTGCTCTATCAATAGGAAGGTTCAACTCTGTGTGTTGAATGCAGACATAAGGAAGAAGTTTCTGAGAATGCTTCTGTGTATTTTTTATGTGAAGATATTTCCTTTTCCACCACAGGCCTCAAAGCACTCCGTAAGAACACTTGCGGATTCTACACAATATTGTTTCAAAACTCCTCTAACGAGAGAAACGCTCATATCTGTGAGTTGAGTGCACACATCACAAAGAAGTTTCAGAGAATGCTTCTGTCTAGTTTGTATGTGAAGAAATCCCCGTATCCAACGAAGGCCGCAAAGAGCTCCAAGTATCCACTTCCAGATTCTGCAAAAACACTGTTTCAAAACTGCTCTATGAAAAGGAATGTTCAACTCTTTGAGTTGAATGCACACAGCAGAAAGAAGTTTCTGAGAATGTTTCTGTGTTGTTTTTATGTGAAGATATTTCATTTTCCACCATAGGCCTCAAAGCGCTCCGAATGAACACTTGCAGATTCTACGCAACACTCTTTCAAAACTACCCTATGAAAAAGAAGATTCAACCCTGTGAGTAGAGTGCACTCATCAGAAAGAAGTTTCTGAGAATGCTTCTGCCCAGTTTTAATGTGAAGATATTTCATTTTCCACCTCAGTCCTCAAAGCGCTGCGAATGAACACTTGAGGATTCTACACAATAGTGTTTCAAAACTGCTCTAACAAGAGAAAGGTTCAACTCTGTGACATGAGTGCACACATCACAAAGCAATTTCAGAGAATGCTTCTGTCTAGTTTGTATGTGAAGAAATTCCCTTTTCCAACGAAGGCCTCAAAGAGCTCCAAATATCCACTTCCAGATTCTGCAAAAACACTCTTTCAAAACTCCTCTATGAAAAGGAAGGTTCAACCTTGTGAATTGAATGCACAAATCAGAAAGAAGATTCTGAGAATGCTTCGGCCCTGTTTTAATGTGAAGATATTTCCTTTTCCAATATAGGCCTCAACGCGCTCCGAATGAACATTTGCGGATTCTATACAATAGTGTTTCAAAAATGCTCTAACAAGAGAAAGGTTCAACTCTGTGAGTTGAGTGCTCACATCACAAAGCACTTTCAGAAAATGCTTCTGTCTAGTATGTGTGTGAAGAAATACCCGTGTCCAACAAATGCCTCAAAGAGCTCAAATATTCACTTGAAAATTTTGCAGAAACAGACTTTCATAACTGCCCAATCAAAAGCAACGTTCACCCCTGTGAGTTGAATGCACACATCTTAAATCAGTTTCTGAGAATGCTTCTGTCTATTTTTCATGTAAAGATATTTCGTATTCCACTATAGGGCTTAAAGCGCATTGAATGAACACTTGCCGATTCTAGAAAAAGAGTGTTTCAAAACTGCTGTATGAAAAGAAACGTGCAACTGTGTGAGTTGAATGCAAACATCACAAAGCAGTTTCAGAGAATGCTTCTGTCTAGTTTTTAGGTGAAGAAATTCCCTTTTCCCACGAAAGTCTCAAAGAGCTCCAAACATTCACTTGCAGATTCTGCAAAAAGACTGTTTCAAAACTGCTCTATCAACAGAAAGTTTCAACTCTGTGAGTTGCATGCACACTTCATAAAGAAGTTTCTCAGAATGCTTCCACCCAGTTTTTATGTGATGATATTTCCTCTTCCACCATAAGCCTCAAAGCACTCCGAAAGAACATTTGCACATTCCACAAAAAGAGTGATTCAAAACTGCTCCAGCAATAGAAAGGTTCAACTCTGTGAGTTGAATGCACATATCTTAAAGAAATTTATGAGAATGCTTCCCTCTAGATTTTAAGCGAAGATATCCCCTTTTCCAACAAAAGCCTCAAAGAGCTCCGAAAATCCACTTGCAGATTCTGCAAAAAGACTGTCTCAAAACTGCTTTATGAATACAAGCTTCAACTCTGTGTGTTGAATGCACACATCAGAAAGAAGTTTCAGAGAAAGCTTCTGCCCTGTTTTAATGTGAAGATATTCCCTTTTCCACCATAGTCCTCAAAGTGCTCCGAATGAACACTTGCAGATTCTACACAATAGTGTTTCAAAACTGCTCTAACAAGAAAAAGTTTAAAATCTATGAGTTGAGTGCACATATTACAAAGCAGTTTCAGAAAATGCTTCTGTCTAGTTTGTATGTGAAGAAATTCCGGTTTCAAACGAAGGCCTCAAAGAGCTCAAAATATCCACTTGCAGATTCTGCAAAAACAGAGGTTCGTAACTGCCCTAACAAAAGCAATGTTCAACTCTGAGTTGAATCCACACATCTTAAATGAGTTTATGAGAATGCTTCTGTCTAGGTTTCATGTGAAGTTATTTCGTATTCCACTATAGGGCTCCAAGCGATCTGAATGAACACTTGCCGATTCACAAAAAGAGTGTTTCAGAACTGCTCTATCAAAAGAAAGGTGCAACTCTGTCAGTTGAATGCAAACATTACAAAGCAGTTTCAGAGAAAGCTTCTGTCTAGATTTTATGTGAAGAAAGTCCCATTTCCAAAGAAGGCATCAAAGAGCTCCAAATATCCACTTGCAGATTCTGCAAAAAGACTGTTTCACAACTACTCTATCAAAAGGAAGATCCAACTATGTGAGTTCAATGCACACACCAGAAACAGTTTCTGAGAATGCTTCTGTCTGGTTTTTATGTGAAGATATTTTCTTTTCCACCATAGGCCTCAAAGCGCTCAGCATGAACAGTGGCAGATTCTACATAATAGAGTTTCAAAACTGCTCTAACAAAAGAAAGTTTCAAATCTGTGGTTTGAATGCACATGTCACAAAGCAGTTTCTCAGAATACTTCTGTCTAGCTTGTATGTGAAGAAGTTCCCATTTCCAAAGAAGGCCTCAAAAAGCTCCAAATATCCACTTGCAGATTATGAAAGAGACTGTTTCAAAACTTCTCTATCCAAAGGAAGGTTCAACTCTGAGTTGAATGCTCACATCTTAAAGAAGTTTCTGAGAATGCTTCTGTCTTCTTTTTACGTGAAGATATTTCCGTTTCCACCATATGCCACAAAGCGCTCCAAGGAACACTTGCAGATTGTGCAAAAACACTTTATCCAAATTGCTCTATCAAAAGAAATGTTCTACTTTTTGAGTTGAATGCAAATATCACATAGCAGTTTCAGAGAAAGCTTCTGTCTAGATTTTAGGTGAAGAAATTCCCGTTTGCAACGAAAGTCTCAAAGTGCTCCAAAGATTCACTTGCAGATTCTGCAAAAAGACTGTTTCGTAACTGCTCTATCAATAAAAAGGTTCAACTCCGTGAGTTAAATGCACACATCAAAAAGAAGTTTCTGAGAATGCTTCTGCCCAGTTTTTCTGTGATGATATTACCTCTTCCACCAGAAGCCTCAAAGCGCTCCAAATGAACACTTGCACATAAAACAAAAAGAGTGTTTCAAAACTGCTCCAGCAACACAAAGGTTCACTCTGAGAGTTGAATGCACACATGACAAAGCAGTTTCAGAGAATGCTTCTGTCTAGTTTTTATGTGAAGAAATTCCCGCTTCCAAAGAATGCCTCAAAGAGTTCCAAATATCCACTTACAGATTCTGTAAAAACACTGTTTCAAAGGTGGTCTATAAAAAGCAACGTTCACCTCTGTTATTTGAATGCACACATCTTAAAGAAATTTCTGAGAATGCTTCTCCCTAGATTTTATGTGAAGACATTCCCGTTTCCAACGAAATCCTCAAAGGGCTCCAATAATCCACTTGCAGATTCTGCAAAAATACTGTTTCAAAACTGCTCTATCAATAGGAAGGTTCAACCCTGTGAGATGAATTCACACATCATAAAGAAGTTTCTGAGAATTCCTCTGTCTAGTTTTTATATGAAGAAGTTGCCTTTTCCACCATAGGCCTCAAAGCGCTCCGTATGAACACTTGCAGATTCTACACAATAGTGTTTCAAAACTGCTCTAACAATAGAAAGTTTCAACTCTGTGAGTTGAGTGCACACATCACAAAGCAGTTTCAGAGAATGCCTCTTTCTAGTTTATATGTGAAGAAATTCCGATTTCCAACGAATGTCTCAAAGAGCTGCAAATCTCCACTTCCAAAATCTGCAAAAGCACTTTTTGAAAACTGCTCTATGAGAAGGAAGGTTCAACTCTGTGAGTTGAATGCACACATCGGAAAGAAGTTTCTGAGAATGCTTCTGTCTAGTTTTAATGTGAAGATATTTCCTTTTCCACCATAGGTCTCAAAGCTCTCGGAAAGAACACTTGCAGATTCTTCAAAAAGAGTGTTTCAAAATTGCTCTATAAAAAGAAATGTTCTACTCTGTGAGTTGAAGGCAAACATCACAAAGCAGTTTCTGACAATGCTTCTGTCTAGTTTTTAGGTGAAGAAATTCCCGTTTCCAACGAAAGCCACAAAGAGCTCCAAAAATCCACTTGCAGATTCTGCAAAAAGACTGTTTCAAAACTGCTCTATCAATAGGAAAGTTCAAATCTGTGAATTGAATGCACACATCAGAAAGACGTTTCTGAGAATGCTTCTGTCTATTTTGTATGTGAAGAAGTTACCATTTCCAAAGAAGGCATCATATTGCTCCAAATATCCACTTGCAGATTATGAAAGAGACTGTTTTAAAACTGCTCTATCCAAAGGAAGGTTCAACTCTGTGAGTTGAATGCAAACATTTTAAAGAAGTTTCTGAGAATGTTTCTGTCTAATTTTCATGTGATGATATTTCGTATTCCAATATAAGGCACAAAGCGCTCTGAATGAACACTTGCCGATTCTACAAAAAGAGTGTTTCAAAAGTGCTCTTTCGAAAGAAAGATGCAACTCTGTGAGTTGAATGCCACCATCACAAAGCAGTTTCAGCGAATGCTTCTCGCTAGATTTTTATGAGAATATATTCCTGTTTCCAAGGAAAGCCTCAAAGAGCGCCAAAAATCCACTTGCAGATTCTGCAAAAACACTGTTTCAAAACTGCTCTATTAACAGGATGGTTCAACTCAGTGAGTTGAATGCACACAACAGAAAGAAGTTTCTGAGAATGCTTCTGTGTAGTTTTAATGTGAAGATATTTCCTTTTCCACCATAGGCCTCAAAGCTCTCCGAAAGAACATTTGAAGATTCTGCAAAAAGAGTGTTTCAAAACTGCCATATAAAAAGAAATGTGCTACTCTGTGAGTTGAATGCAAACATCACAAAGCAGTTTCAGAGAATGCTTCTGTCCATTTTTTAGGTGAAGAAATTCCCGTTTCCAAGGAATTTCTCGAAGAGCTCCAAATATTCTCTTACAGATTTTGCAAAGACACTGTTTCAAAACTGCTCTATCAAAAGCTATGTTCAAATCTGTGAGTTGAATGCACACATTTAAAGAAATTTCTCAGAATGCTTATGTCTAGATTTTATGTGAAGAAGTTCCCATTTCCAAATGAGTCCTTAAGTGGCTCCCAATATCCACTTGCAGATTATGCAAGAGACTGTTTCAAAACTGCTCTATCCAAACGAAGGTTCAACTCTGTGAGCTGAATGCCCACATCAAAAAGATGTTTCTGAGCATGCTTCTGTATAGTTTTTATGTGAAGATATTTCCTTTTCCACTGTAGGCCTCAAAGCGATCCATATGAACACTTGCAGATTCTACACAACAGTTTTTCAAAAATGCTCTAAAAAGAGAAAGTTTCGACTCTGTGAGTTAACTGCACACATGACAAAGTAGTTTCAGAGAATGCTTCTGTCTGGTTTGTATGTGAAGAAATTCCCGTTTCCAAAGAAGGCCTCAAAGAGCTCCAAATATCCACTTACAGATTTCGCAAAAACACTATTTCAAAACTGCTCTATCAACAGGAAGGTTCAACTCTGGGAGTGGAATGCACACATCTGAAAGAAGTTCCTGAGAACGCTTCTGTCTAGTTTTAATGTGAAGATATTTCCTTTTCCACCATAGGCCTCAAAGCACACCGAAAGAACACTTGCAGATTCTGCAAAAAATAGTGTTTCAAAACTGCCCTATCAATAGAAAGGTTCAACTCTGTGAGTTGCATTCACACATCACAAAGCAGTTCCTGAGAATACTTCTTCCCAATTTTTATGTGACGATATTTCCTCTTCCACCATAAGCCTCTAAGCGCTCTGAATGAACACTTGCACATTCCACAAAAACAGTTTTTCAAAACTGCTCCAGTACCAGAAAGCTTCATATCTGTGAGTTGAAAGCACACATGACAAAGCAGTTTCAGAGAATGCTTCTGTCTAGTTTTTATGTGAAGAAATTTCTGTTTCCATCGAATGCCTCAAAGAGTTCCAAATCTCCACTTACAGATTCTGTAAAAACACTGTTTCAAATCTGCTCTATCAAAAGCAAGGTTAAACTCTGTGAGTTGAATGCACACATCTTAAAGGAATTTCTGAGAATGCTTCTCCCTACATTTTATGTGAAGAAATTTGCAAATAAGGCCTCAAATGGCTCCAATTATCCACTTGCAGATTCTGCAAGAGATTGTTTCAAAACTGCTCTATCAAAAGGAAGGTTCAACTCTGTGAGTTGAATGCACACATCAGAAAGAAGTTTCTGAGAATGCTTCTGTCTAGTTTTAATGTGAAGATATTTCCTTTTCCACCATAGTCCTCAAAGCGCTCTGAAAGAACACTTGCAGATTCTGCAAAAACAGTGTTTCAAAACTTCTCAATCAAACGAAATGTTCTACTCTGTCAGTTGAATGCAAACATCACAAAACAGTTTCAGAGAATTCTTCTGTCTAGTTTTTAGGTGAAGAAATTCCCGTTTCCAACGACGGTCTTGAAGAGCTCAAAATATTCACTTGCAGATATTGCAAAAAGGCTCTTTCAAAACTGCTGTATCAATAGGAACGTTCGACTCTGTGAGTTGAATGCACACATCATAAAGAAGTTTCTGAGAATGCTTCTGTCTGGTTTTTACGTGAAGATATTTCCTTTTCCATCATAGGCCTCAAAGCTCTCCGAAAGAACAGTTGCAGATTCTACACAATAGTGTTTCAAAACTGCTCTAACTAGGGAAATGTTCAACTCTGTCAGGTGAATGCATACATCAGAAAGCTGGTTCGGAGAATGCTTCTATCTAGTTTGTATGTGAAGAAGTTCTCATTTCCAAAGAAGGCCTCGAATTTCTGCAAATATCCACTTGCAGATTATGCAAGAGACTGTTGCAAAACTGCTCTATTCAAAGGAAGGACTCTGTGAGTTGAATGCACACATCAGAAAGAAGTTTCTGAGAATGCTTTTGTGTAGTTTTAATATGATGGTATTCCCTTTTCCACCATAGGCCTCAAAGCACTCTATATGAACACTTGAAAAAGATCTCATTTCCAAAGAAGGCCTCAAAGTGCTGCAAATATCTACTTGCAGATTATGCAAGAGACTGTTTCAAAACCGTTCCATCCAAAGAATGGTTCAACTCTGTGAGTTGAATGCACACATCAAAAAGAAGTTCCAGAGAATGCTTCTGCCCAGTTTTTATGTGATGATATTTCCTCTTCCACCATAGGCCTCAAAGCGCTCCGAATAAACACATGCACAATCCACAAAAAGAGTGTTTCAAAACCGCTCAAGCAACAGAAACCTTCAACTCTGTTAGTTGAATGGGCACGTGACAAAGCAGTTTCAGAGAATGTTTCTGTGTAGTTTTCATGTGAAGAAATTCCCGTTTCCAACAAATGCCTCAAAGAGTTCCATATATCCACTTACTGATTCTGTAAAAACACTGATTGAAATCTGGTCTATCAAAAGTAAAGTTCAACTCTGTGTGTTGAATTCACACATCATAAAGAAATTTCTGAGAAGGCTTCTGTCTAGATTTTATGTGAAGAAGATCCCATTTCCAAATAAGGCCTCAAATTGCTCCAAATAGCCATTTCCAGATTCTGCAACAACACTGTTTCAAAACCGCTATATCAAAAAGATCGTTCAAATCTGTGAGTTGAATGCATATATCAGAAAGAAGTTTCTGAGCATGCTTCTGTCTAGTTTTTATGTGAAGATATTTCCATTTCCACCATAGGGTCAAAGCGCTCCGTATGAACACTTGCAGATTCTACATAATAGTGTTTCATAACTGCTCTAACCTTAGAAAGGTTCAACTCTGTGAGTTGAGTACACACATCACAAAGCAGTTACAGAGAATGCTTCTGTCTAATTTGTATGTGAAGAAATTCCCGTTTTCAACGAAGGCCTGAAAGAGCTCCAAATAGCCGCTTCCAGGTCCTTCAAAAACACGGTTTCAAAACTGCTCTATCAACAAGGAGGTTCAACTGCGTGAGATGAATGGACAAAACACACAGAAGTTTCTGAGAATGCTTCTGTCTTTTTTTAATGTGAAGGTATTTCCTTTTTCACCGTAGGACTCAAAGCGCTCCGAAAGAAGAGTTGCAGATTCAGCAAAAAGAGGGTTTCAAAACTGCTCTATCAAAAGGAATGTTCTACTTGGTGGTTGAATGCAAACATCACAAAGCAGTTTCAGAGAATGCTTCTGTCTAGTTTTTAGGTGAAGAAATTCCCTTTTACAACGAAAGCTTCAAAGAGCTCGAAAAATCCCCTTGCAGATTTTGCAAACAGTACCAAAACTGCTTTATCAACAGATAGGTTCAACTCTGTGAGTTGAATGCACACATCATAAATAAGTTTCTTTGAATGGTTCTGTCTAGTTTTTATGTGAAGATATTTCCTTTTCCAAAGAAGATCTCAAAGAGCTCCAAATATCCACTTACCGATTCTGCAAAGAGACTATTTCAAAACCGCTCTATCAATAGGAAAGTTCAATTCTATGAGTTGAATGCACACATCAGAAAGAAGTTTCTGAGAATTCTTCTGCCTAGGTTTTATGTGAAGGTGTTTCCTTTTCCACCATAGGCCTCAAAGTGCTCCGAATGAACAGTTCCAAAATTCACACAATACTGTTTCAAAACTTCTCTAACAAGAGAAATGGTCAACCCTGTGAGTTGAATGCACACATCACAAAGCAGTTTCAGAGAATGCTTCTGTCTAGTTTGTATGTGAAGAAGTTCCCATTTCCAAAGAAGGTTTCAAAGTGCTCCAAATATCCACTTGCAGATTATGCAAGAGACTGTTTCAAAACTGCTCTATCCAAAGGAAGGTTCAACTCTGTGAATTGAATGCACACATCTTAAGGAAGTTTCTGAGAATGCTTCTGCCCAGTTTTTATGTGATGATGCTTCCTCTTCCACCATTCGCCTCAAAGCGCTCTGAATGAATACTTGCACATTCCACAAAAAGAGTGTTTCAAAACTGCTCCAGCAAAAGAAATCTTCAACTCTGTGAGTTGAATGCACACATCAGAAAGAAGTTTCTGAAAATGTTTCTGACTAGTTTTAATGTGAAGCTATTCCCTTTTCAACCATAGACCTCAAAGCACTCCGAAAGAACACTTGCAGATTCTGCAAAAAGAGTGTTTCAAAACTCCTCTACCAGAAGAAATGTTCTACTCTGTGAGTTGAATGCAAACATCACAAAGCAGTTTTAGAGTTTTTAGGTGAAGAAATTACCGTTTCCAATGAAGGTCTCGAAGAGCTCCAAATATTCACTTGTAGATTTCGCAAAAAGACTGTTTCAAAACTGCTCTATCAAAAGGAATATTCAACACTGTGAGTTGAATGCACACATCATGAAGAACTTCCTGAGAATGTTTCTGTCTACATTTCTTGTGAAGATATTTCGTATTCCAGTATAGGGCTCAAAGCACCCTGAATGAACACTTGCCGATTCTACAAAAAGAGTGTTTCAAAACTGCTCTCTCAAAAGAAAGGTAGAACTCTGAGTTGAATGCAAACATCACAAAGCAGTTTCAGAGAATGCTTCTCTCTAGTTTTTATGTGAAGAAAGTCCCGTTTCCAAAAAAGGCCTCAAAGAGCTCCAAATATCCACTTCCAGATACTTCAAAAAGACTGTTTCAAAACTGCCCTATCAAAAGGAAGTTTCAACTCTGTGAGTTGAATGCAGACATCATAAAGAATTTTCTGAGAATGCTTCTGCCCAGTTTTTATGTGATGTTATTTCCTCTTCCACCATAAGCCTCTAAGCGCTCCTTATGAACCCTAGCACATACCACAAAAAGAGTGTTTCAATACTGCTCCAGCCACAGGAAGGTTCAACCCTGTGAGTTGAATAAACACATGACAAAGCAGTTTCAGAGAATGTTTCTGGTAAGTTTTTTTGTGAAGAAATTCCCCTTTCAAAAGAATGCCTCAAAGAGTTCCAAATATCTACTTACAGATGCTTTAAAAACACTGTTTCAACACTGCTCTATCAAAAGCAAGTTTCAACCTGTGAGTTGAATGCACGCATCTTAAAGAAATTTCTGAGAATGCTTCTGTCTAGATTTTATGTGAAGATATTCCCATTTCCAATGAAAGCCTCAAAGAGCTCCAAAAATCCACTTGCAGATTCTACAATAAGACTCTTTCAAAACTGCTCCATCAATAGGAAGTTTCTACTCTGTGAGTTGATGCACACATCATAAAGAAGTTTCTGAGAATGCTTCTACCCAGTTTTAATGTGAAGATATTTCCTTTTCCACCATAGTAATCTAAGTGCTCCGAATGAACAACTGCAGATTCTACACAATAGTGTTTCAAAACTGCCCTAACAAGAGAAAGGTTCAACTCTGTGAGTTAAGTGTACATATCACAAAGCAGTTTCAGAAAATGCTTGTGTATAGTTTGTTAGTGAAGAAATTCCCGTTTCCAATGAAGGCCTCAAAGAAATCCAAATATCCACTTCAAGATATTGCAAAAACACTCTTTCAAAACTCCTCTATGAAAAGGAAAGTTCAACCCTTTGAGTTGAGTGCACACATCAGAAAGGAGTTTCTGAGAATGCTTCTGCCCAGCTTTAATATGAAGATATTTCCTTTTCCAGAGTAGGCCTCAAAGCGCTCCAAATGAACATTTGCAGATTCTACACAATAGTGTTTCAAAACTGCTCTAAAGAGAGAAATGTTCAACTCTGTGAGTTGAGTGCACACATCACAAAGCAGTTTCAGAGAATGCTTCTGCCTAGTTTTTATGTGAAGAATGTCCCGTTTCCAACGAAGGCCTCAAACAGCTCCACATAGCCAATTCCAGATACTGCAAAAACACTATATCAAAACTGTTCTATCAAAAGGAACGTTCAACTCTGTGAGCTGAATGCACACATCAGAAAGGAGTTTCTGAGAATGCTTCTGTCTAGTTTTAATGTGAAGATATTTCCTTTTCCAACATAGGCCTCAAAGTGCTCCGAAAGAACACCTGCAGATTCTGCAAAAAGAATTTTTCAAACCTGCTCTATCAAAAGAAATGTTCCAATCTGTGAGTTCAATGCAAACATCACAAAACAGTTTCGAAGAATTCTTCTGTCTAGTTTTTAGGTGAAGAATTTCCCGTTTCCAACGAAGGTATCAAAGAGCTCCAAATATTCACTTGCAGATTCTGCAAAAAGACAGTTTCAAAACTGCTCTATCCATACAAAGGTTCCACTCTCTGAGTTGAATGCACACATCATAAACAATTTTCTCAGAATGCTTCTGTCCAGTTTTTATGTAATAATATTTCCTCTTCCAACATAAGCCTCAAAGTGCTCCGAATGAAGACTTGCACATTCCACAAAAGAGTGTTTCAAAACTGCTCCAGCAACAGAAAGGTTCAACTCTGTGAGTTGAATGCACCCATGACAAAGGAGTTTCGGAGAATGCTTCTGTCTAGTTTTTATGTGAAGAAATTCCCGTTTCCAACGAATGCCTCAAAGAGATCCAAATATCCACTTAAAGACTCTGTAAAAACAGTGTTTCAAAACTGTTCTATCAAAAGCAAGGTTCAACTCTGTGAGTTGAATGCACACATCTTAAAGAAATTTCTGAGAATGCTTCTGTCTAGATTATATGTGAAGATATTCTCGTTTCCAAAGAAAGCCTCAAAGAGCCCCAAAAATCCACTTGCAGATTCTGTAAAAAGACTGCTTCAAAATTGCTCTGTCAATAGGAAAGTTAAACTCTTTGGGTTCAATGCAGACATCACAAAGAAGTTTCAGAAAATGCTTCTGCCTAATTTTAATGTGAAGATATTTCCCTTTCCACCGCAGGCCGCAAAGCACTCAGTATGAACACTTTCAGATGCTTCGCAACGGTTTTTGAAAACTGCTCTAAGAAGAGAAAGGATCAACTCTGTAAGTTGAGTGCACACATCACAAAGCAGTTTCAGAGAATTCTTCTGTCTAGTTTTTAGGTGAGGAAATTCCCGTTTCCAAAGAAGGCCTCAGAGAACCCCAAATATCCCCTTCCATATTCTGCAAAAACACTGTTTCAAAACTGCTCTATGAAAAGGAAGTTTCAACCCTCTGAGTTGAATGCACATCATAAAGTAGTTTCTGAGAATGATTCTGCCCAGTTTTAATGTGAATATATTTCCTTTTCCAACATAGGCCTCAAAGCGCACTGAAAGAGCACTTGCACATTCCACAAAAGGAGTATTTCTAAACTGCTCCAGGAACAGAAAGTTTCAACTCTGTGAGTTGAATGCGCACATGACAAAGCAATTTCAGAGAATGTTTCTGTCTGGATTTAGGTGCAGAAATTCCCGTTTCCAACGAATGCCTCAAAGAGTTCCAAATATCCACTTACAGAATCTGTAAAAACACTGTTTCGAAACTGTTCTATCAAAAGCATGCTTCAACCCTATGAGTTGAATGTACACATCTTAAAGAAATTTCTGAGAATGCTTTGGTCTAGATTTAATGTGAAGATATTCCCGTTTCCGAGTAAAGCCCCAAAGAGCTCCAAAAATCCACTTGCCAATACTCCAAAAGACTGTTTCAAAACTGCTCTATCAAAAGGAAGGTTCAACACTGTGAGTTGAATGCACACATCATAAAGAAGTTACTGAGAATGCTTCTGCCGGGTTTTTATGTGTTGATATTTCCTCTTCCCCCATAATCCTCAAACGCACAGAATGAACACTTGTACATTCCACAAAAAGAGTGTTTCAAAACTGTTCCAGCAACAGAAAGGTTCAACTTTGTGAGTTGAATGCACACATGACAAAGCAGTTTCAGAGAATACTTTTGTCAATTTTTTATGGGAAGAAATTCCCGTTTCCAACGAATGCTTCAAAGACTCCAAAATATCCACTTACAGATTCTGTAAAAACACTGTTTCAGATCTGCTCTATCAAAACCAAGGTTCAAATCTGTGAGCTGAATGCACACATTCAAAGAAGTTTCAGAGAATACTTCTGTCTAGTTAGTATGTGAAGAAACTCCCATTTCCAACGAAGGCCTCAAAGAGCTCCAAATATCCACTTCCAGATTCTGTAAAAACACTGTTCCAAAACTGTTCTGTCAAAAGGAAGGTTCAACTCTGTGAGTTGAATGCACTCATCTTAAAGTAGTTTCTGAGAATGCTTCTGTCTAGTTTTAATGTGAAGATATTTCCTTTTCCACAACAGGCCTCAAAGCGCTCCGTAGGAATACTTGCTGGCTCTACACAACAGTGTTTCAAAACTGCTCCAACAAAAGAAACGTTCAATTCTGTGAGTTGAGTGCACACATCACAAACCAGTTTTAGGGAATGCTTCTGTCTTTTTTGTATGTGAAGAAATTCCCGTTTCCAACGAAGGCCTCAAAGACCTCCAAATATCCTCTTCCAGATTCTGCAAAACCTCTGTTTCAAAACTGCTCTATCAAAAGGAAGGTTCAAATCTGTGAGTTGAATGCAAACATGTTAAAGAAATTTCTGAGAATACTTCTGTCTAGATTTTATGTGAAAATATTGTCCTTTCCAACGAAAGCCTCAAAGAGCTCCAAAAATCCACTAGCAGATACTGTAAAAAGATTGTCTCAAAAGTACTCTATCAATAGGAATTTTCAACTCTGTGAGTTGAATGCACACATCAAAAAGAAATTCCTGAGGATGCTTCTGTCTAGTTTTTATGTGAAGATGTTTCCTTTTCCACCACAGGCCTCAAAGCGCTCCGTAGGAATACTTGCACGTTCTACCCAATAGTGTTTCAAAACTGCTCTAACAAAAGAAACGTTCAACTCTGTGAGTTGAGTACACACATCACATAGCAGTTTCAGAGAATGCTTCTGTCTAGTTTGTGTGTGAAAAAATTCCCGTTTCCAACGAAGGCCTCAAAAAGCTCCAAATATCCAGCTCCTAATTCTGCAAAAACACTCTTTCAAAACTGCTGTGTGAAAAGGAAGATTCAACCCTATAAGTTGAATGCACACATCAGAAAGAAGTTTCTGAGAATGCTTCTCACAGTTTTAAGGTGAAGATATTTCCTTTTCCACCATAGGCCTTAAAGCACTCGGTATGAACACTTGCGTTCACAATAGTGTTTCAAAACAGCTCTAACGAGAGAAAGGTTCAAGTCTGTGACTTGAGTGCACACATCACAAAGCAGTTTCAGAAAATGCTTCTGCTAATTTGTAGGTGAAGAAATTCCCGTTTTCAACAAAGGCCTCAAGGAGCTCCAAATATCCACTTGCAGATTCTGCAAAGCACAGTTTCATAACTGCCCTATCAAAAGCAATGTTCAACCCTGTGAGTGGAATGCACACATCTTACATCAGTTTCTGAGAATGCTTCTGTCCAGTTTTCATATGAAGATATTACGTATTCCACTATACGGCTCAGAACGCTTTGAATGAACACTTGCCGAGTCTAAAAAAGAGCGTTTCAAAACTGCTCTATCAAAAGAAAAGTGCAACTATGTGAGTTCAATGCAAACATCACAAAGCAGTTTCAGAGAATGCTTCTGTCCAGTTTTTATGTGAACAAAGTCCCCTTTCCCCCAAAGGTCTCAAACAGCTCCAAACATTCACTTGCAAATCCTGCAAAAAGACTGTTTTAAAAATGCTCTATCAATAGAAATGTTGAATCCTGTGAGTTGAATGCACACATCATAAAGAAGTTTCTGAGAATGCTTCTGCCCAGTTTTTATGTGATGATATTTCCTCTTCCACCATAAGCCTCAAAGTGCTCCAGATGAACACTTGCACATTCCACAAAAAGAGTGTTTCAAAACTGCTCCAGTAACAGAAAGGTTCAACTCTGTGAGTTGAATGCCCACATCATAAAGAAGTTTCTGAGAATGCTTCTGTCTAGCTTTTATGTGAAGATATTTCCTTTTCCACCAGAGGCCTCAAAGCGCCGCGTATGAACACTTACAGATTCTACACAATAGTGTTTCAAAACTGCTCTAACCAGAGAAAGGTTCAACTCTGTGAGTTGAGTGCACACATCACAAAGCAGTTTCAGAGAATGCTTCTGTCTAGTTTGTATGTGAAGAAATTCCCGTTTCCAACGAAGGTCTCAAAGAGCTCCAAATATCCACTTGCAGGTTCTGCAAAAAGACTGTTTCCAAACTGCTGTGTCCAAAGAAATGTTCAACTCTGTGAGTGGAATGCACACATTAGAAAGAAGTTTCTGAGAATGCTTCTGTCTAGTTTTAATGTGAAGGTATTTCCTTTTCCACCAAAGGCCTCAAAGCGCTCCGAATGAACACTGACAGATTCTGCAAAAAGAGTGTTTCAAGACTGCTCTATCAAAAGAAATGTTCTACTCTGTGAGTTGAATGCACAGGTCACAAAGCAGTTTCAGACAATGCTTCTGTGTAATTTTTAGGTGAAGTAATGCCCATTTCCAGCAAAGGTCTCAAAGAGCTGCAAAAATCCACTTGCAGATTCTGCAAAAGATTGTTTCAAAACTGCTCTATCAATACAAAGTTCAACTCTGTGAGTTGAATGCACACATAATGAAGAAGTTTTTGAGGATGCTTCCGCCATGTTTTAATGTGAAGATATTTCCTTTTCCACTATAGTCCTCAAAGCGCCCCGAATGAAAACTTGCAGATTCCACACAATATTGTTTCAAGTCTGCTCTAAGAAGAGAAACTTTCACCTCTGTGAGTTGAATGCACACATCAGAAAGAAGTTTCTGAGAATGCTTCTGTCTAGTTTTCATGTGAAGATATATCCTTTTCCACCAAAGGCCTCAAAGCGCCCTGCCTGAACAGTTGCAGATTCTACACAATAGAGTGTCAAAACTGCTCTAACAAGAGAAAGATTCGACTCTGTGAGTTGAATGCACACATCACAAAGTTGTTTCAGAGAGTGCTTCTGTCTAGTTTCTATGTGAAGAAAATCGCGTTTCCTAAGAAAGCCTCAAAGAACTCCAAATATCCACTTGCAGTATCTGCAAAAAGAACGTTTGAAAACTTCCCTATCAAAAGGAAGTTTCAACCCTGTGTGTTAAATGCACACATGAGAAAGAAGTTTCTGAGAATGCTTCTGTCTAGTTTTTATGTGAAGATATTTCCTTTTTCACCATAGGCCTCAAAGCGCCCTGAATGAACAGTTGCAGATTCTATACAATACTCTTTCAAAACTGCTCTAACAAGAGAAAGGTTCAACTCTGTGAGTTGAATGGACACATCACAAAGCAGTTTCAGAGAATGCTTCTGTCTAGTTTGTATGTGAGGAAGATCCCCTTTCCAAAGAAGGCCTCAAAACCTCCAAATATCCACTTGCATATGACGCAAGAGACTGTTTCAAAACTGCTCTATCCAAAGGAAGGTTCAACTCTGTGAGTTGAATGCACACATCATAAAGAAGTTTCTGAGAATGACTCTGCCCAGTTTTTATGTGATGATATTTCCTCTTCCACCATAAGCCTCAAATGCTCTGAATGAACTCTTGCACATTCCACAAAAAGAGTGCTTCAATACTGCTCAAGCAACAGAAAGTTCAACCCTATGAGTTGAATGCACACATCAGAAAGAAGTTTATGAGAATGCTTCTGTCTAGTTTTTATGTGAAGATATTTCCTTTTCCACCACAGGCCTCAAAGCACTCCGTACGAACACTTACAGATTCTACACAATAGTGTTTGAAAACTGCTCTAACCAGACAAAGGTTCAACTCTCTGAGTTGAGTGCACGCATCACAAACCAGTTTCAGAGAATGCTTCTGTCTAGTTTGTATGTGAAGAAATTCCCGTTTCCAACGAAGGCCTCAAAGAGCTCCAAATATACACTTCCAGATTCTGCAAAAACACTGTTTCAAATCTGCTGTATGGAAAGGAATGTTCAACTCTGTGAGTTGAATGCGCACATCAGAAAGAAGTTTCCGAGGAAGCTTCTGCCCAGTTTTAATGTGAAGATATTTCCTTTTCCACCATAGGCCTCAAAGCGCTGCGTAGGAACACTTGAATATTGTACACAAAAGTGTTTCAAAACTGCTCTAAGAAGAGAAAGATTCAACTCTGTGAATTGAGTGCACACTTCACAAAGCAGTTTCAGAAAATGCTTCTGTCTACTTTGTATGTGACGAAATTCCCGTTTGCAAAGAAGGCCTCATAGAGCTCCAAATATCCACTTGCAGATTCTGCAAAAACACTGTTTCATAACTGCCCTATCAAAAGGATTGTTCATCTCTGTTACCTGAATGCACAAATCTTAAATCAGTTTCTCAGAATGCTTCTGTCTGGTTTTCATGTGAAGATATTTCGTATTCCACTATAGGGCTTAAAGTGCTCTGAATGAACACTTGCCGAAACTACAAAAAAAGTGTTTCAAAACTGCACTATCAAAAGAAAGGTGCCACTCTGTGAGTTGAATGCAAACATCACAAAGCAGTTTCAGAGAATGCTTCTGTCTAGATTTTATGTGAAGATATTCCCGTTTCCAACGAAAGCCTCAAAGGGCGCCAAAAATCCAATTGCAGATTCTGCAAAAAGACTTTTTCAAAACTGCTCTATCAATAGGAAGGTTCACCTCTTTGAGTTGAATGCACATTTCATAAAGAAGTATCTGAGAATACTTCTGTCTAGTTTTTATGTGAAGATATTTCCTTTTACACCGTAGGCCTCAAAGCACTCCGTAAGAACACGCAGATTCAACACAATAGTGTTTTAAAACTTCTCTAACAACAGAAAGGTTCAACTCTGTGAGTTGAGTGCACACATCAGAAAGCAGTTTCAGAGACTTTTTCTGTCTAATTTGTATTTGAAGATATTCCCGTTTCCAACGAAGACCTCAAAGAGCTCAAAATATCTACTTCCAGATTCTGCAAAAACACTGTTTCAAAACTGCGCTATCAAAAGAAATTTCAACTCTGTGAGTTGAATGCAAACATCAGAAAGAAGTTTCTGAGAATGCTTCTGTCTAGTTTTAATGTGAAGATATTTCATTTTGCACCATAGGCCTCTAAGCGCTCTGAAGGAACACTTGCCGATTCTGCAAAAAGAGTGTCTCAAAACTGCAATATCAAAAGAAATGTTCTACTCTGTGGGTTGAATGCAAACATCACAAACCAGTTTCAGATAATGCTTCTGTGTGGATTTTAGGTGAACTAATTCCCGTTTTCAACGAAGGTCTCAAAGAGCTCCAAACATTCACTTGCAGATTCTGCAAAAAGACAGTTTCAAAACTGCTCTATCAATAGAAAGGTTCAACACGGTGAGGTAAATGCACACATCATAAAGAAGTTTCTGAGAATGCTTCTGCCCCGTTTTTATGTGATGATAATTCCTCTTCCACCATAAGCCTCAAAGCGCTCTGAATGAACACTTGGACATTCCACAAAAAGAGTGTTTCAAAACTGCTCCAGCAACAGAACGCTTCCACTCTGTGAGTAGAACGCACACGAGACAAAGAAGTTTCAGAGAATGCTTCCGTCTAGTTTTCTTGTGAAGATATTTCGTATTCCACTATAGGGCTCCAAGCGCTCTGAATGAACACTTGCCGATTCTCAAAAAGAGTGTTTCAAAACTGCTCTATCAAAAGAAAGGTGCAACTCTGTCAGTTGAATGTAAACATTAGAAAGCAGTTTCAGAGAAAGCTTCTTTCTAGATTTTATGTGAAGAAGTCCCATTTGCAAATAAGGCCCCTAAGAGCTCCAAATATCCACTTCCAGATCCTGCAAAAACACTGTTTCAAAACTGCTCTATGAAAAGGAAGGTTCAACCCTGTGAGTTGAATGCACACATCAGAAAGGGGTTTCTGCAAATGCTTCTGCCCAATTTTAATGTGAAGATATCTCCTTTTCCAACATAGGCCTCAAAGCGCTCTGAATGAACACTTGCAGATTCTACACAAGAGTATTTCAAATCTGCTCTAACAAGAGAAAGGTTCAAGTCTGTGAATTGAGTGCACACATCACAAAGGAGTTTCAAAAAATGCTTCTGTCTAGTTTGTACGTGAGGAAATTCTCGTTTCCAGTGAAGGCCTCAAAGAGCTCCAAATCTCCACTTGCAGATTCTGCAAAAACACAGTTTCATAACTGCCCTATCAAAAGGAATGTTCAACCCTGTGAGTTGAATGCACACATCTTAAATCAGTTTCTGAGAATGCTTCTGTCTAATTTTCATATGAAGATATTTGTAATCCACTATAGGGCTCAAAACGCTCTGAATGAACACTTGTCGATGCTACAAAAAAGAGTGTTTCAAGACTGCTCTATCCAAAGAAAGGTAGAACTGTGTGAGTTGAATGCAGACATTACAAAGCAGTTTCAGAGAATGCTTCTGTCGAGTTTTTATGTGAAGAAACTCCTGTTTCCAAAGAAGGCCCCAAAGATCTCCAAATATCCACTAGCAGATGCAGCAAAAAGAATATTTCAAAACTGCTCTAACAAAAGGAAGTTTCAACTCTGTGATTTGAATGCACATATCAGAAAGTAATTTCTGAGAATGCTTCTGTCTAGTTTTTATTTGAAGACATTTCCTTTTCCGCCATAGGTCTGAAAATGCTCAGAAAGAACTGCTGCAGATTCTGCAAAATACTGTTTCAAAACTGCTGTAACAAGAGAAAGGTTCAATTCTTTGAGTTGAATGCACACATGACAGAGCAATTTCAGAGAATGCTTCAGTCTAGTTTGTATGTGAAGAAGTTCCCATTTCCAAAGAAGGCCTCAAATTGATCCAAATAACCTCTTGCAGATTATGCAAGAGACTGTTTCAAAACTGCTCTATCCAAACGAAGGTTCAACTCTGTGAGTTGAATGCACACATCTTAAAGAAGTTTCTGAGAATGCTTCTGTCTAGTTTTTATGTGAATATATTTCCTTTTCCAACATAGCCCTCAAAGCACTCAGTATGAACACTTGCAGATTCTACACAATAGTGTTTCAAAACTGCTCCAACAACAGAAAGGTACAAATCTGTGTGTTGAGTGCACACATCACAAAGTAGTTTCAAAGAATTCTTCTGTCTAATTTGTATGTGAAGATATTCCCGTTTCCAACGAAGGCCTCAAAGAGCTCCAGATATCCAATTCCAGATTCTGCAGAAACACTGTTTCAAAACTGCTCTGTCAAAAAGAATGTTCAACTCAGTGAGATGAATGCACACATAGGAAAGAAGTTTCTGAGAATGCTTCTGTCTAGTTTTAATGTGGAGATATTTCCTTTTCCACAGAGGCCTCAAAGCGGTCCGAAAGAAAACTTGCAGATTCTGCAAAAAGAGAGTTTCAAAACTGCTCTATCAAAAGAAATATTCTACTCTGTGTGTTGAATGCACTCATCATAAAGATGTTTCTGAGACTGCTTCTCTCTAATTTTATGTGAGGATATTCCTTTTTCCACCACAGGCCTCAGAGCGCTTCATATGAATACTTGCAGTTTCTACACAATAGTGTTTCAAAACTGCTCTAACAAAAGAAACGTTCAACTCTGTGAGTTGAGTGCACACATCACAAAGCATTTTCAGAGAATGCTTCTGTCTAGTCTGTATGTGAAGAAATGCCCGTGTCCAACGAAGGCCTCAAAGGGCTCCAAATACCCACTTCTAGATTCTGCAAAAGCACTCTTTGAAAACTGCTCTGTGAAAAGGAAGTTTCCAGCCTGTGAGTTGAATTCACACATCAGGAAGAAGTTTCGGAGAACGCTTCAGCCCAGTTTTAATGTGAAGTTATTTCCTTTTCCACCATAGGTCTCAAAGTGATCGGAATGAACACTTGCAGATTCTACAAAATAGTGTTTCAAAACTGCCCTAACAACGGAATGGTTCAACTCTGTGAGTTGAGTGCACACATCGCAAAGCAGTTTCATAAAATGCTTCTTTTTAGTTTGTATGTGAAGAAATTCCCGTTTCCAACGAATGCAACAAAGAGCTCCAAATATCCACTTGTAGTTTCCGCAAAATCATAGTTTCATTACGGCCTTATCAAAAGGAATGTTCAACCCTGCGAGTTGAATGCACACTTCGTAAATCAGTTAATCAGAATGCTTCTGTCTAGTTTTCTTGGGAAGATATTTTGTATTCTACTATAGGGCTCAAAGCGCTCTGAATGAGCATGCCGACTACAAAAAGAATGTTTCAAACTGCTGTGTCAAAAGAAAGTTACAACTGTGCGAGTTGAAAGCAAACATCACAAAGCAGTTTCAGAGAATGCTTCTGTCTATTTTTGATGTGAAGAAAGTCCCGTTTCAAACGAAGGTCTCAAAGAGTTCTAAACATTCTCTTGCAGATTCTCCAAAAAGACTGTTTCAAAACTGATCTATCAATAGAAAGGTTCAACTCTGTTAGTTGAATGCACATATCAGAAAGAAGTTTCTGAGGACGATTCTGTCTAGTTTTTATGTGAAGGTATTTCCTTTTCCACCATTAGGCCTCAAAGCACTCTGAAAGAACACTTGCAGATTCTTCAAAAACAGTGTTTCAAAATTACTCTAGAAAAAGAAATGTTCTACTCTGTGAGTTGAATGCAAAGATCACAAAGCAGTTTCAGAGAATGCTTCTGTCTAGTTTTTAGGTGAAGAAATTCCCGTTTCCAATGAAGGTCTCAAAGAGCTCCAAATATTCTCTTGTAGATTCTGCAAAATCACCGTTTCCAAAGTGCTCTATCAATAGAAAGTTTCAACTCTGTGAGTTGAATGCACACATCATAAGGAAGTTTCTGAGAATGCTTCTGCAGGGTTTTTAAGTGATGATATTTCCTGTTCAACCATAAGCCTCAAAGTGCTCCGAATGAACAGTTGCACATTCCACAAAGAGTTTTTCAAAACTGCTTCAGGAACAGAAACGTTCTGCTCTGTGAGGTGAATGCGCATATGACATAGCAGTTTCAGAGAATGCTTCTGTCTAGTTTTTAAGTGAAGAAATTCCCGTTTCCAACGAATTCCTCAAAGATTTCCAAATATCCACCTACAGATTCTTCAAAAACACTGTTTCAAAGCTGCTCTATCAAAAGCAAGGTTCAAATCTATGAATTGAATGCACACATCTTAAGGAAACTTCTGAGAATACTTCTGTCTAGATTTCATGTGAACATATTGCCGTTTCCAACGAAAGCCTGAAAGAGCTCCAAATATCCACTTGCAGATTCTGCAAAAAGACTGTCTCAAATGTGCTCTATCATTAGGAAGCTTGAACTCTGTGAGTTGAATGCAGACATCAGAAAGAAGTTTCTCAGAATGCTTCTGTCTAGTTTTTATGTGAAGATATTTCCTTTTCCACCATAGGCCTCAAAGCACTCCGTATGGACACTTGCAGATTCTAAAAAATAGTGTTTCAAAACTGCTCTTACAAGAGAAAGGTTCAAGTCTGTGAGTTGAGTGCACACATGACAAAGCAGTTTCAGAGAATGCTTCTGTCTGGTTTGTATGTAAAGAAATTCCCGTTTCCAACGAAGGCCTCAAAGAGCTCAAAATATCCACTTCCAGATACTGCAAAAACACTGTTTCAAAACTGCTCTATCAAAAGGAAGTTTCAACTCTCTGTGTTGAATGCACACATCTGACAAAGCAGTTTCAGAGAATGCTTCTGTCTAGTTTTTATGTGAAGAAATTCACGTTTCCAAAGAATGCCTCAAATAGTTCCAAATATCCACTTACAGATTATGTAAAAACACTGTTTCTAAGCTGCTCTATCAAAAGTAAGGTTCAACACTGTGAGTTGAATGCACACATCTTAAGGAAATTTCTGAGAATGTGTCTGTCTAGATTTTATGTGAAGAAGTTCCCATTTCCACATAAGACCTCAAATTGCTCCAAAAATCCACTTCCAGATTCTGCAAAAACACTGTTTCAAAACTGCCATATGGAAAAGAAGGTTCAACTCCGTGAGTTGAATGCACACATCAGAAAGTAGTTTCTGAGCATGCTTCTGTCTACTTTTTATGTGAAGACATTTCCTTTTCTGACTTAGGCCTCAAAGAGCTCCGATAGAACACTTGCAGATTCTGCAAAAAGAGTCTTTCACAGCTGCTCTACCAAAATAAATATTCTACTGTGTGAATTGAATGTAAACTTCACAAAGAAGTTTCAGAGAATGATTCTGTGTAGTTTTTAGGTGAAAAAATTCCCGTTTCCAACGAAGGACTTGAAGAGATCAAAATATTGTCTTGCAGATTCTGCAAAAAGACTGCTTCAAAACTGTTCTATCGATAGAAACGTTCAACTCTCTGAGTCGAATGCAAACATCATAAAGAAGTTTCTGAGAATGTTTCTGTCTAGTTTTAATATGAAGATATTTTCTTTTCCACCATAGGCCTCAAAGTGCTCCAAATGAACACTTGCAGATTCTACACAATAGTGTTTCAAAACTGTTCTAACAAGAGAAGGGCTCAACTCTGTGAGTTGAATGCACACATCACAAAGCAGATTCAGAGACTACTTCTGTCTAGTTTTTAGGTGAAGAAATTCCCGTTTCCAAAGAAGGTCTCAAAGAGCTCCAAATATTCTCTTGCAGATTATGCAAAATGACTGTTTCAAAACTGCTCTATCAATAGAAACGTTCAACTCTCTGTGTTGAATGCACACATCATAAAGTAGTTTCTAAGAATGCTTCTGCCCAGTTTTTATGTGATGAAATTTCCTCTTCCACCATAAGCCTCAAATAGCTCTGAATGAACACTTGCACATTCCACAAAAAGAGTGTTTCAAAACTACTCCAGCAACCGAAAGCTTCAAGTCTTTGATTTGAATGCACTCATGCCAGAGCAGTTTCAGAGAATGTTTCTGTCTAGTTTTTGTGTGAAGAAATTCCCGTTTCCAACGAATGCCTCAAAGAGTTCCAAATATCCACTTACAGATCCTGTAAAAACACTGTTTCAAAGCTTCTCTATGAAAAGCAAGGTTCAAAACTGTGAGTTGAATGTACACATCTTAAAGGAATTTCTGACAATGATTCTGTCTAGATTTTATGTGAAGATATTCCAGTTTCTAATGAAAGATTCAAAGAGCGCCAAAAATCCACTTGCTGATACTTCAAAAAGACTCTTTCAAATCTGCTCTCTCATCAGGAAGGTTGAACTCTGTGAGTTGAATGCACACATCTGAAAGAAGTTTCTGACACTGCTTCTGTCTTGTTCTTATGTGAAGATATTTCCTTTTCCACCATAGGCATCAAAGCGCTCCATATGAACACTTGCAGATTCTACAAAAAGAGTGTTTCAAATCTGCTCTATCAATGGAAAATTTCAACACTGTGAGTTGAATGCACACATCATAAAGGAGTTTATGAGAATGCTTCTGCCCAGTTTCTATGTGATGATATTTCCTGATCCACCATAAGCCTAAAAGCACTCCGAATTAACACTTTCACATTCTGCAAAGAGAATGTGTCAAAACTTTTCCAACAACAGAAAGGTTCAACTCTATGAGTTGAATGCAAACATGACAAAGCAGCTGTGGGGAATGCTTCTGTCTAGTTTTTATGTGAAGAAATTCCCGTTTCCAGTGAATGCCTCAAAGTGTTCCAAATATCCACTTACATATCCTGTAAAAACACTGTTTCAAAGCTGCTCTATCAAAAGTAAGGTTCAACTCTGTAAGTTGAATGCACACATCTTAAAGAAATTTCTGAGAAAGCTTCTGTCTAGATTTTAAGGGAAGAAGTTCCCATTTCCAAATAAGGCCTCAAATTTCTCCAAATATCCACTTCCAAATTCTGCAAAAACACAGTTTCAAAACCGCTCTATTGAAAGGAAGGTTCAACTCTGTGAGTTGAATGCACACATCAGAAAGAAGTTTCTGAGCATGCTTCTGTCTAGTTTTTATGCAGAGATATTTCCTTTTCCAGCATAGGCCTCAAGGGTTCCATGTGAACACTTGCAGATTCTACACAATACTGTTTCAAAACTGCTGTAACAAGAGAAAGGTTCAAATCTGTGAGTTGAGTACACACATCACAAAGCAGTTTCAGACAATGCTTCTGTCTAGTGTGTATGTGAAGAAGTTCCCATTTCCAAAGAAGGCCTCAAATTGCTAATATTATCCACTTGCAGATTATGCAAGAGACTGTTTCAAAACAGCTCTATCCAAAGGAAGGTTCAACTCTGTGAGTTGAATGCAAGCATCTTAAAGAAGTGTCTGACAATGCTTCTGTCTAGGTTTTATGTGAAGACATTTCCTTTACCACCATAGGCCTCAAAGCAATCCGTGTGAACACATGCAGATTCTACGTAATAGTGTTTCAAAACTGACCTAACGAGGGAAAGGTGCGACTCTGTCAGTTGAGTACACACATCACAAAGCAGTTTCAGAGAATTCTTCTGTCTAATTTGTATTTGAAGAAATTCTCGTTTCCAATGAAGGCCTCAAAGAGCTCCAAATTTACGCTTCCAGATTCTGCAAAAACACTGTTTCAAAACTGCTCTATCAAAAGGAAGTTTCAACTATGTGAGTTGAATGCACACATCAGACAGAAGTTTCTGAGAATACTTCTGTCCTGTTTTAGTGTGAAGATATTTCCTTTTACACCATGGGCCTCAAAGCGCTCCAAAAAAACACTTGCAGATTCTGCAAAAAGAGTGTTTCAAAACTGCTCTATCAAAAGAAATATTCTACCCTGTGAGTTGAATGCAAACATCACAAGCAGTTTTAGAGAATGCTTCTGTCTAGTTTTTAGGTGAAGAAATTCCCGTTTCCAATGAAGGTCTCGAAGAGCTCAAAATATTCTCTTGCAGATTCTGCAAAAACACTGTTTCAAAACTGATCTATCAATAGAAAGTTTCAAATTTTTGAGTTGAATGCACACATCCTAAAAGAGTTCCTGAGAATTCTTCTGTGCAGTTTTTATGTGATGATATTTCCTCTTCCACCATAAGCCTCAAAGCGATCCGAATGAACACTTGCACATTCCACAAAAAGAGTTTTTCAAAACTGCCGCAGCAACAGAAAGGTTCAACTCTGATTTGAATGCACACATGACAAAGCCGTTTCAGAGAAAGCTTCTGTCTAGTTGTTTTTTTTTTTTTTTTCTTTTTTTTTCTTTTATTATTATTATTATTATTATTATTATACTTTAGGTTTTATGGTACATGTGCGCAATGTGCAGGTAAGTTACATATGTATACATGTGCCATGCTGGTGCGCTGCACCCACCAACTCGTCATCTAGCATTAGGTATATCTCCCAATGCTATCCCTCCCCCCTCCCCCCACCCCACAACAGTCCCCAGAGTGTGATGTTCCCCTTCCTGTGTCCGTGTGTTCTCATTGTTCAATTCCCACCTATGAGTGAGAATATGCAGTGTTTGGTTTTTTGTTCTTGCGATAGTTTACTGAGAATGATGATTTCCAATTTCATCCATGTCCCTACAAAGGACGTGAACTCATCATTTTTTATGGCTGCATAGTATTCCATGGTGTATATGTGCCACATTTTCTTAATCCAGTCTATCATTGTTGGACATTTGGGTTGGTTCCAAGTCTTTGCTATTGTGAATAATGCCGCAATAAACATACGTGTGCATGTGTCTTTATAGCAGCATGATTTATAGTCCTTTGGGTATATACTGTCTAGTTTTTATGTGAAGAAATTCCCGTTTCCAACAAATGCCTCAAAGAGTTCAAAATATCCATTTACAGATCCTGTAAAAACTCCGTTTCAAAACTGCTCTATCAAATCAAGGTTCAACTCTGTGAGTTGAATGCACACATCTTGAAGAAATTTCTGAGAATGCATCTGTCTAGATTTTATGAGAAGATATTCCCGTTTCCAATGAAAGCCTCAAGGAGCTCCAAATGTCCACTTGCAGATCCTGCAAAAAGACTGTTCCAAATCTGCTCTATCAGTTGGAAGATTCAATTCCATGAGTTGAATGCACACATCAGAAAGAAGTTTCTGAGAATGCTTTTGTCTAGTTTTTATGTGAAGATATCTCCTTTTCCACCATATGCCACAAAGTGCTCCTTATGAACACTTGCAGATTGTACACAATAGTGTTTCAAAACTGCTCTAAAAACAGAAAGGTTCAACTCTATGAATTGAGTGCACACATCACAAAGCAGTTTCAGAGAATGCTTCTGTCTAGTTTGTATGTGAAGAAAGTCCCGTCTCCAACGAAGGAATCAAAGAGCTCCAAATATCCACTTCCAGATTTTGCAAAAACACTGTTTCAAAACTGCTCTATCAAAAGGAAGGTTCAACCCTGTGAGTTGAAGGCACACATCAGAAAGAAGTTTTTGAGAGTGCGTCTGTGTAGTTTTAAAGTGAACATGTTTCCTTTTCCATCATAGGCCTCAAAGCACTCTGAAAGAACACTTGCAGATCCTGCAAAAAGAGTGTTTCAAAATTGCTCTACCAAAAGAAATGTTCCACTCTGTGAGTTGAATGCAAACATCACAAAGCAGTTTCAGAGAATGCTTCTGTCTAGTTTTTAGGTGAAGGAAATCCCGTTTCCAATGAAGGTCTCAAACAGCTCCAAACATTCACTTGCAGATTCTACAAAAAGACTGTTTGAAAACTGCTCTATCAATACAAATTTCAATTCTGTGAGTTGAATGCACACATCATAAAGAAGTTTCTGAGAATACTTCTGCCCCGTTTTAATGTGAAGATATTTCCTTTTCCAAAATAGGCCTCAAAGCGCTCCGAATAAACAGTTGCAGGTTCTACACAATAGTGTTTCAAAACTGCCCTAATAAGAGAAATGTTCAACTCTGTGAGTTGAGGTCACACATCACAAAGTAGTTTCAGAGAATGCTTCTGACTAGTTTGCATGTGAAGAAATTCCCGTTTCCAACGAAGGCCTCAAAGAGCTCCAAATATCCTCTTCCAGATTCTGCAAAAATACTGTTTCAACACTGCTCTATCAAAACGAAGTTTCAACTCTGAGTTCAATGCACACATCAGTAAGAAGTTTCTAAGAATGCGTCTGTCCAGTTTTAATGTGAAGATATTTCGTTTTCCACCATAGGCCTCAAAGAGCTCCGAAAGAACACTTGCAGATTCTGCAAAAAGAGTGTTTCAAAAGTACTCTATACAAAGAAATGTTCTCTTCTGTGAATTGAATGAAAACATCACAAAGAAGTTTCAGAGAATGCTTCTGTCTAGTTTTTAGGTGAAGAAATTCCCGTTTCCAACCAAGGTCTCAAAGAGCTCCAATCATTCACTTGCAGATTCTGCAAAAGACTGTTTCAAAACTTCTCTATCAATAGAAACGTTCAACTCTTTGAGTTACATGCAGACATCATAAAGAAGTTTCTGAGAATGATTCTGCCCAGTTTTAATGTGATGATATTTCCTCTTCCACCAAAAGCCTCAAAGCGCTCCGAATGAACACTTGCACGTTTCACAAAAAGACTGTTTCAAAACTCTTCCAGCAACAGAGAGCTTCAACTCTGTGAGTTGAATGCACACAAGACAAAGCCGTTTCAGAGAATGCTTCTGTCTAGTTTTCATGTGAAGTAATTCCCGTTTCCAAAGAATGCCCTAAAGAGTTCCAAATATCCACTTACAGATACTGTAAAAACACTGTTTCAAAATTGCTCTATCAAAAAAAAAGGTTCAACTCTGTGAGTTGAATGCACGTATCTTAAAGAAATTTCTTAGAATGCTTCTGTTTAGATTTTATGTGAAGATATTCCTGTTTCCAACCAAAGTCTCCAAGAGCTCCAAAAATCCAATTGCAGATTCTGCAAAAAGACTGTTTCAAAACTGCTCTATCCAAAGGAATGTTCAACTCCGTGAGTTGAATGCACACATCTTAAAGAAGTTTCTGAGAATACTTCTGTCTAGTTTTTATGTGAAGATATTACCTTTTCCAACATAGGCCTCAAAGCACTCATAATGAACAGTTGCAGATTCTACACAATAGTGTTTCAAAACTACTCTGACAAAAACAGTTCAAATCGGTGAGTTGAGTGCACACACTACAAAGCAGTTTCAGAAAATACTTCTGTCTAATTTGTATGTGAAGAAATTCCCATTTACAACGAAGGCCTCAAAGAGCTCAAAATATCCACATGCAGATTCTGCAAAAACACAGTTTCATAACTGCCCTATTAAAAGGAATGTACAACCCTGTGATTTGAATGCACACATCTTAAATCAGTTTCTTTTTTCTTTGTTTTTTTGATATTTCAAATTTAATGCCGTACAAAACATTTCTTCAATATACCAATGCTTGTGTCATTGCAGTCTTAGCCATTGAATGCATATATTTACAGATTGTTTCCCATTCATACCATGCTTCTAGGAAAATCTTTTTATTTTATTTTTTTGATTTTTTTTCTTTTATTATTATTATTATTATTATTATTATACTTTAGGTTTTATGGTACATGTGTGCAATGTGCAGGTAAGTTACATATGTATACGTGTGCCATGCTGGTGCGCTGCACCCACCAACTCCTCATCTAGCATTAGGTATATCTCCCAATGTTATCCCTCCCCCCTCCCCCAACCCCATAACAGTCCCCAGAGTGTGATGTTCCCCTTCCTGTGTCCATGTGTTCTCATTGTTCAATTCCCACCTATGAGTGAGACTATGCGGTGTTTGGTTTTTTGTTCTTGCGATAGTTTACTGAGAATGATGATTTCCAATTTCATCCATGTCCCTACAAAGGACGTGATCTCATCATTTTTTATTGCTGCATAGTATTCCATGGTGTATATGTGCCACATTTTCTTAATCCAGTCTATCATTGTTGGACATTTGGGTTGGTTCCAAGTCTTTGCTATTGTGAATAATGCTGCAATAAACATACGTGTGCATGTGTCTTTATAGCAGCATGATTTATAGTCCTTTGGGTATATACCCAGTAATGGGATGGCTGGGTCGAATGGAATTTCTAGTTCTAGATCCCTGAGGAATTGCCACACTGACTTCCACAAGGGTTGAACTAGTTTACGGTCCCACCAACAGTGTAAAAGTGTTCCTATTTCTCCACATCCTCTCCAGCACCTGTTGTTTCCTGACTTTTTAATGATTGCCATTCTAACTGGTGTGAGATGGTATCTCATTGTGGTTTTGATTTGCATTTCTCAAATCAGTTTCTGAGAATGCTTCTGTCTGGTTTTGTTGTGAGGATATTTCGTATTCCAATATATGACTGGAAGCACTCTGTATGAACATTTGCCGATTCTACCAAAAGAGTGTTTCAAAACTGGTCTATCAAAAGAAAAGTGCAACTGTGTGAGTTGAATGCAAACATCACAAAGCAGTTTCAGAGAATGCTTCTCTCTAGTTCTTATGTGAAGAATGTTCCTTTTCCAAAAAGGACTCAAAGAGATCCAAATATCCACTTCCAGATTCTGCAAAAACACTGTTTCAAAACTGCTCTATTAAAAGGAAGGTTCAACTATGTGACTTCAATGCACACATCATAAGTAATTTTCTGAGAATGCTTTTGCCCAGTTTTTATGTGATGATATTTCCTCTTCCACCATAACCCTCAAAGCGTTCCAATTCAACGCTTGCACATTCCACAAAAAGAGTGTTTCAAAACTGCTCCAGCAACAGAAATGTTCAACACTGTGAGTTGAATGCACACATCAGAAAAAAGTTTCTGAGAATGCTTCTGTCTAGTTTTAATTTGAAGTTAATTCCTTTTCCACCATAGGCCTCAAAGCGCTCCGAAAGAACACTAGCATATTCTGCAAAAAGTGTGTCTCTAAACTGCTCTATGAAAAGAAGTATTCTACTCTGTGTGTTCAATGCAAACTTCACAAAGTAGTTTCAGATTATGTTTCTGTCTAGTTTTTAGGTGAAGACATTCCCGTTTCCAACGAAGGTTTCAAGGAGATCTAATCATTCACTTGCAGATTCTGCAAAAGACTGTTTCAAACTGCTCTATCAATAGAAAGGTTCAACTCTGTGAGTTGAATACACACATCGTAAAGAAGTTTATGAGAATCCTTCTGACTAGTTTTTATGTGATGTTATTTCCTCTTTCACCATAAGCCTAAAAATGCTCCAAATGAACACTTGCACATTCCACAAAAAGAGCGTTTCAAAACTCTTCCAGCAACACAAAGGTTCAACTCTGTGAGTTGAAGGCACATATGACAAAGCAGTTTTAGAGAATGCTTCTGTCTAGTTTTATGTGAAGAAATTCCGTTTCCAACGAATGCCTCAAAGAGTTCCAAATATCCACTTACAGATACTGTGAAAACAATGTTTCAAAACTGCTCTATCTAAAACAAGGTTCAACTCTGTCAGTTGAATGCACACATCTTAAAGAAATTTCTGCAAATGTTTCTGTCTAGATTTTATGTGACAATATTCCCGTTTCCAACGAATGCCTCAAGGAGCTCCAAAAATCCACTTTCAGATTCTGTAAAAAGACTCTTTCAAACCTGCTCTATCAATACAAGGTTCAACTCGGTGAGATGAATACACACATCATAAAGAAGTTCCTCAGAATGCTTCTAAACAGTTTTAATGTGAAGATATTTCATTTTCCAGCTTAAGCCTGAAAGCGCTCTGAATGAACACTTGCAAATTCTACACAATAGTGTTTCAAAACTGCTCTAACAAGAGAAAGGTTCAAATTTGTGAGTTGAGTGCACGCATCAAAAAGCAATTTCAGAAAATGCTTCTGTCTAATTTGTATGTGAAGAAACTCCTGTTTCCAACGAAGGCCTCAAAGAGCTCAAAATATCCACTTGCAGATTCGGTAAAAACACAGTTTCGTAACTGCCCTATCAAAAGGCATGTTCAACTCTGTGAGTTGAATGCACATATCTTAAATCAGTTTCTGAGAATGCTTCTGTCTAGTTTTCATGTGAAGATATTTCGTATTCTGATATAGGGTTCAAAGCACTCTGAATGAACACCTGCGGATTCTAAAAGAAGATTGTTTCAAAACTGCTCTATCAAAAGAAAGGTGCAACTGTGTGAGTTGGATGCAAACATCACAAAGCAATTTCAGAGAATGCTTCTGTCTAGTTTGTATGTGAAGAAATTCCCGTTTCCAACGAAGGCCTCAAAGAGATCCAAATATTCACTTCCAGATTCTGCAAAAACACTCTTTCAAAATTACTCTATGAAAAGCAAGGTTCAACACATTGAGTTGAATGCACACATCAGAAAGAAGTTTCTGAGAATGCTTTGGCCCAGTTTTAATGTGAAGATATTTCCTTTTCCACCGTAGGCCTCAAAGCGCTCCAAATGAACACTTGCAGATTCTACACAATAGTGTTTCAAAACTGCTCAAACAAGAAAAACGTTCAACTCTGTGAGTTGAGTGCACACATCATAAACCAGTTTCAGAAAATTCTTCTATCTAGTTTGTATGTTAAGAAATTCCTGTTTCCAATGAAGTCCTCAAAGAGCTCCAAATATCCACTAGCAAATTCTGCAGAAACAGACTTTCATAACTGCCCTTTCAAAAGGAATGTTCAACACTGTGAGTTGAATGCACACATCTTAAATCAGTTTCTGAGAATGCTTCTGTCTAGTTTTCATGTGAAGATATTTCGTATTCCACTACAGGGCTCAAAGTTCTCTGAATGAACACTTGCACATTCCACAAAAAGAGTGTTTCAAAACTGCTCCAGCAACAAGAAGGTTCAACTCTCTGAGTTGAATGCACACATCATAAAGAAGTTTCTGAAAATGCTTCTGTCTAGTTTTTATGTGAAGATATTTCCTTTTCCACCACAGGCCTCAAAGCTCTCCGAATGAGCAGTTGCTGATTCTACGCAAATGTGTTTCAAATCTGCCCTAACAAGATAAAGGTTCAACCCTGTAAGTTGAATGCACACATCACAAAGCAGTTTCAGAGAAGGCTTCTGTCTAGATTGTTTGTGAAGAAGTTCACATTTCAAAAGAAGGCCACAAAGAGCTCCAAATATCCACTTGCAGATTATGCAAGAGACTGTTTCAAAACTGCTCTATCCAAAGGAAGGTTCAACTCTGCGAGTTGAATGCACACATCTTTAAGAAGTTTCTGAGAATGCTTCCATCTAGTTTTTATGTGAAGTTATTTCCTTTTCCACCGTAGGCCTCAAAGCGCTACCAATGAACAGTTGCAGATTCTACCAATAGTGCTTGAAAACTGCTCTAAGAAGAGAAAGATTCATTTCTGTGAGTTGAGTGCGGACATCACAATGCAGCTTCAGAAAATGCTTCTGTCTAGTTTGTATGTGAAGAAATTCCCTTCCCAAAGAAGGCCTCAAAGAGCTCCATATATTCTCTCCCAGATTCTGCAAAAACACTGTTTCAAGACTACCCTATCTAAGGCAATTTTCATTTCTGTGAGTTGAAGGCACACATCTTAAAGAAATTTCTGAGAATACTTCTGTCTAGATTTTATGGGAAGATATTGCCGTTTCCAACGAAAGCCACAAAGAGCTCCAAAAATCCACTGGAAGATTATGCAAAAAGACTGTCTCAAAATGCTCTATGAATAGGAAGGTTCAACTCTGTGAGTTGAATGCATACAACAAAAAGAAGTTTGTGAGAATGCTGCTGTCTAGTTTTTATGTGAAGATATTTCCTTTTCCACCACAGTCCTCAAAGCACTCCGTATGAATACTTGCAGGTTCTACACAATAGTGTTTGAAAACTGCTCTAACAAAGGAAACGTTCAAATCTGTGGGTTGAGTGCACACTTCATAAAGCAATTTCAGAGAATGCTTCTGTCTAGTTTGTAAGTGAAGAAATTCTCGTTTCCAACGAAGGCCTCAAAGAGCTCCAAATATCCACTTCCATATTCTGCAAAAACACAGTTTCAAGACTGCTCTATCAAAACCAAGGTTCAAATCAGTGAGTTGAATGCACACATCTTAAAGAAATTTCTGAGAATACTTCTGTCTAGATTTTATGTGAAGATATTGCCATTTCCAACGAAAGCCTCAAAGAGCTCCAAAAATCCACTGGCAGATTCCGCAAAAAGAATCTCTCAAAAGTGCTCTATCAATGGGAAGGTTTAACTCTGTGAGGTGAATGCACACATCAAGAAGAAGTTTCTGAGAATTCTTCTGTCTAGTTTGATGTGAAGATATTTCCTTTTCCATCACCGGCCTCAAAGCGCTCCGTATGAATACTTGCAGGTTCTACACAATAGTGTTTCAAAACTGCTCTAACAAAAGAAACGTTCAATTCTGTGAGTTGGGTGCACACATCACAAAGCAGTTTCAGAGAATGCTTCTGTCTAGTTTGTATGTGAAGAAATTCCCGTTTCCAACGAAGGTCTCAAAGAGCTCCAAATAGCCACTTCCAGATGGTGCAAATACATTCTTTCAATACTGCTCTATGAAAAGGAATATTCAACACTGTGAGTTGAATGCATACATCAGAAAGTAGTTTCTGAGAATGATACTACCCAGTTTTAATGTGAAGTTATTTCATTTTCCACCATAGGCCTCAAAGCGCTCCAAATGAACACTTGCAGGTTCTACACAATAGAGTTTCAAAATTGCTCTAACAAGAGAAAGGTTCAAATCTGTGAGTTGAGTGCACACATCACAAAGCAGTTTCAGAAAATGCTTCTGTCTAGTTTGTATGTGAAGAAATTCCCGTTTCCAATGAAGGCCTCAAAGAGCTCTTAATGTCCACTTGCAGATTCTGCAAAATCACAGTTTCATAACTGCCCTATCAAAAAGAATGTTCAACCCTGTGAGTTGAATGCACACATCTTAAATCAGTTTCTGAGAATGCTTCTGTCTACTTTTCCTGTTAAGATATTTCGTATTCCACTATAGGGCGCAAAGCGCACCCAATGAACCCTTGCCTATTCTACAAAAAGAGTGTTTCAAAACTGCTCTAGCAAAGAAAGGAGCAACTGTGTGAGTTGAATGCAAACATCACAAAGAAGTTTCAGAGAATGCTTCCGTCTAATTTTTACATGACGAAAGTCCCGTTTCCAAAGAAGAAATCAAAGAGCCCCAAATATCCGCTTACAGATACTGCAAAAAGACTTTCAAAACTGTGTTATCAAAAGGAAAGTTGAACTCCGTGAGTTGAATGCACACATCAGAAAGAAGTTTCTGAGAATGCTTCTGTCTAGCTTTTATGTGAAGATATTTACTTTTACACCATAGGCCTCAAAGCGCTCCTGATGAACAGTTGCAGATTCTTCACAATAGTGTTTCAAATCTGCTCTAACAACAGAAAGGGTCAACTCTGTGAGTTGAATGCACACATCACAAAGCAGTTTCAGAAAATGCTTCTGTCCAGTTTGTATGTGAAGAAATTCCAATTTCCAAAGAAGGCCTCAAAGAGCTCCAAATATCCACTTGCAGAATATGCAAGAGACTGTATCAAAACTGCTCTATCCAAAGGAAGGTTCAACTCTGTGAGTTGAATGCGCACATCTTAAAGAAGTTTCTGAGAATGCTTCTGTCTAGGTTTTATGTGAAGACATTTACTTTACCACCACAGGCCTCAAAGCGCTCCATATGAACACTTGCAGATTCTACAAAATGGTGTTTCAAAACTGCTCTAAGAAGAGAAAGGTTCAACTCTGTGCATTGAGTACACACATCACAAAGCAGTTTCAGATAATTCTTCTGTCTAGTTTGTATTGGAAGAAATTCCCGTTTCCAACGAAGGCCTCAAAGAGCCCCAAATATACACTGCCAGATTCTGCAAAAACACTGTTTCAAAACTGCTCTATCAAAAGGAAGGTTCAACTCTCTGAGTTGAATGCACATATCAGAAAGAAGTTTCTGAGAATGTTTCTGTCTAGTTTTAATGTGAAGATATTTCCTTTTCCACCGTAGCCCTCAAAGTGCTCCAAATGAATACTTGCAGATTCTGCAAAAAGAGTGTTTCAAAACTGCTCTATCAAAAGAAATGTTTACTCTGTGAGTTGAATTCAAACACCACAAAGCAGTTTTAGGGAATGCTTCTGTCTAGTTTTTAGGTGAAGAAACTCCCGTTTCCAGCGAAGGTCTCGAAGAGCTCCAAGTTTTCACTTGCAGAGTCTGCAAAAACACTGTTTCAAAACTGCTGTATCAAAGCAAGGTTCAACTCTGTGAGTTTAATGTACACATCAGAAAGAAGAGTCTAAAAATGCTTCTGTCTAGTATTAATATGAAGATATTTCCTTTTTCACCTTAGGCCTCAAAGCGCACCGAAAGAGCACTTGCACATTCCACAAAAAGAGTGTTTCAAAACTACTCTATCCAAACGAATGATCTACTCTGCGAGTTGAATGCAAACCTTGCAAAGCAGTTTCAGAGAATGCGTCTGTCCAGTTTTCAGGGGAAGAAATTCCCGTTTCCAACGAATGTCTCAAAGAGCCCCAAATATTCTCTTCCAGATTCTATAAAAACACTATTTCAAGACAGCTCTATCAATAGAAAAGTTCAACTCTGTGACTTGAATGCACACACCATAAAGAAGTTTCTGAGAATGCATCTGCCCAGTTTTTTTACTTTTATTATTATTATTATTATTATTATTGTTATACTTTAGGCTCTATGGTACATGTGCGCAACGTGCAGGTAAGTTACATATGTATACATGTGCCATGCTGGTGCGCTGCACCCACCAACTCGTCATCTAGCATTAGGTATATCGCCCAATGCTATCCCTCCCCGCTCCGCCCACCCCACAACAATCCCCGAAGTGTGATGTTCCCCTTCCTGTGTCCATGTGTTCCCATTGTTCAATTCCCACCTGTGAGTGAGAATATGTGGTGTTTGGTTTTTTGTTCTTGCGATAGTTTACTGAGAATGACAATTTCCAATTTCATCCATGTCCCTACAAAGGACGTGAACTCATCATTTTTTATGGCTGCATAGTATTCCATGGTGTATGTGAGCCACATTTTCTTAATCCAGTCTATCATTGTTGGACATTTGGGTTGGTTCCAAGTCTTTGTTATTGTGAATAATGCCGCAATAAACATATGTGTGCATGTGTCTTTATAGCAACATGATTTATAGTCCTTTGGGTATATACCCAGTAATGGGATGGCTGGGTCAAATGGAATTTCTAGTTCTAGATCCCTGAGGAATCGCCACACTGACTTCCACAGGGTTGAACTAGTTTACAGTCCCACCAACAGTGTAAAAGTGTTCCTATTTCTCCACATCCTCTCCAGCACCTGTTGTTTCCTGACTTCCTCTTCCACCATAAGCCTCGAAGCACTCCAAATGAACACTTGCAAATTCCACAATAAGACTGTTTCAAAACTGTTCCAGAAACAGAAAGGTTCAACTCTGTGACTTGAATGCACACATGACAAAGCAGTTTCAGAGAATGCTTCTGTCTAGTCTGTGTGTGAAGAAATTCCCGTTTCCAACGATGTCCTCAAAGAGTTCCAAATATCCACTTACAGATACTGTAAAAATACTGTTTGAAATCTGCTCTATCAAAAGCAAGGTTCAAAACTGTCAGTTGAATCCACAAATCTTAAAGAAATTTCTGAGAATGCTTCTGTTTAGATTTTATGTGAAGATATACCCGTTCCCAATGATAGCCTCTAAGAGCGCCAAAAATCCACTTGCAGATTCTGCAAAAACACAGTTATAAAACTGCTCTATCAACAGAAAGGTTCAACTCTGTGAGCTGAATGCACACATCATAAAGAAGTTTCTGAGAATGCTTCTGTCTGGTTTTTATGTGAAGATATTTCCTTTTACACCGTAGGCCTCAAAGCACTCCGTATGAACACTTGCCGATTGTACACAATACTGTTTCAAAACTGCTCTAACAAGAGAAAGGTTCAACTCTGTGAGTTGAGTGCACACATCACAAAGCAGTTTCAGAGAATGTTTCTGTCTAGTTTGTGTGTGATGAAAGTCCCGTTTTCAATGAAGGAATCAAAGAGATCCAAATATCCACCTCCAGATGCTGCAAAAACACTGTTTCAAAACCTCTCTATTGAAAGGAAGCTTCAATTCTGTGAGTTGAATGCAGACATCCTAAATCGGTTTCCGAGAATGCTTCTTTCTAGTTTTCTTGTGAAGATATTTCGTATCCCAATATAGGACTCAAAACGCTCTGAATGAACAATTGCCGATTCTACAAAAAGAATATGTCAAAACAGCTCTACCAAAAGAATGGTGCAACTCTGTGACTTGAGTGAAAACATCACAAAGAAGTTTCAGAGAATGATTCTGTCTAGCTTTTATGAGGAAAGCCCTGTTTCAAAAGGCCTGAAAGAGCTCCAAATATCCACTTCCAGATTTTGTAAAAAGACTGTTTCAAAACTGCTCTATCAAAAGGAAGGTTCAACTCTGTGAGTTGAATGCACACATTAGAAAGAAGTTTCTGAGAACGCTTCTGTCTAGTTTTAATGTGAAGATATTACCTTTTCCATTGTAGGCCTCAAAGCGCTCTGAAAGAACACTTGCAGATTCTGCAAAAACAGTGTTTCTAAACTGCCCCAGCAACAGAAATGTTCAACTCTATGAGATGAAAGCACACATGACAAAGAAGTTTCAGAGAATGCTTCTGCCTAGTTTTTTTGTGAAGAAATTCCCGTTTCCAACGAATGCCTCACAGAGTTCCAAATATCCACTTACAGATTCTGTAAAAACACTGTTTTGAAACTGTTCTATCAAAAGCAACTTTCAACTCTGTGAGTTGAATGCACACATCTTAAAGAAATTTCTGAGAATGCTTCTGTCTAGATTTTATGTGAAGAAATTCCCGTTTCCAACGAAGGCCTCAAAGAGCTCCAAATATCCAATTCCAGATTCTGCAAAAACCCTCTTTCAAAACTGCTCTATGAAAAGGAAGTTTCAACCCTATGAGTTGAATGCACACATCAGAAAGATGTTTCTGAGAATGCTTCTGCCCACTTTTAATGTGAAGATACTTCCTTTTCCAACATAGGCCTCAAAGTGCTCCAACTGAACACTTGCAGATTCTACACAGTAGTGTTTCAAAACTGCTCCAACAAGAGTAAGGCTCAACTCTGTGAGTTGAGTGCACACATCACAAAGCTGTTTCAGAAAATGTTTCTCTGTAGTTTGTATGTGAAGAAATTCCCGTTTCCAGCAAAGACCTCAAGGAGCTCCAAATATCCACTTGCAGATTATGCAAAAACAGAGTTTCATAACTACCCTATCAAAAGGAATGTCCAACCCTGTGGGTTGAATGCACACATTTTAAATCAGTTTCTGAGAATGTTTCTGTCTAGTTTTCGTGTGAAGAGATTTCATATTCTACTATAGGGCTCAAAGCACTGTGAATGAACACTTGCTGATTCTACAAAAAGAGTGTTTCAACACTGCTGTGTCAAAAGAAAGTTGCAACTGTCTGAGTTGAATGAAAACATCACAAAGCAGTTTCAGAGAATGCTTCTGTCTAGTTTTTATATGAAGAAAGTCCCGTTTCCAAAGAAGGCCTCAAAGAGCTCCAAATATCCCCTTGCAGATTCTGCAAAAAGACTGTTTCAAAACTGCCCTATCGAAAGGAAGGTTCAACCCTGTTAGTGGAATGTACACAACAGGAAGATGTTTCTGAGAATGCTTCTGTCTAGTTTTAATATGAATATATTTCCTTTTCCACCATAGGCTTCAAAGCGTTCTGAAAGAACACTTGCAGATTCTGTGAAAAGAGGTTGTCAATACTGCTCTATCAAAAGAAATGTTCTACTCTGTTAGTTGAATGCAAACATCACAACGCACTTTCAGAGAATGCTTCTGTCTAGTTTTTAGGTGAAGAAATTCCCGTTTCCCTCGAAGGTCTGAAAGAGCTCAAAACATTCACTTGCAGATTCTTCAAAAAGACTGTTTCAAAACTGCTCTATCAATAGAAAGGTTCAACTTTGTGAGTTCAATGCACACATCATATAGAACTTTCTGAGAATGCTTCTGCCCAGTTTTTATGTGATCATATTTCCTCTTCCACCATAAGCGTCAAAGCGCTCCGAATGAACACTTGCACATTCCACAAAAAGAGTGTTTCAAAAGTGCTCCAGAAACAGAAAGGTTCAACTCTGTGAGTAGAATGCACACATGACAAAGCCGTTTCAGAGAATGCTTCTGTCTAGTTTTTTTGTGAAGAAATTCCCGTTTCTAATGAATTCCTCAAAGAGTTCCAAATATCCACTTACAGATTCTGTAAAACACTGTTGTAAAACTGTTCTATCAAAAGCAAGGTTCAACTCTGTGAGTTGAAGGCACACATCTTAAAGAAATTTCTGATAATGCTTCTGTCTAGATTTTATGTGAAGAAATTCCCGTTTCCAACTAAGGCCTCAAAGAGATCCAAATATCCACTTCCAGATTCTGCAAAAACAATCTTTCAAAACTACTGTATGAAAAGGAAGGTTCAACACTGTGAGTTCAATGCACACATCAGAAAGATGTTTCTGAGAATTCTTCTGTCTAGTTTTTATGTGAAGGTATTTCCTTTTCCATCATAGGACTCAAAGCACTCCGTATGAACACTTGCAGATTCAACACAATAGTGTTTCAAAACTGCTCTAACAACAGAAATGTTCAACTCTGTGAGTTGAGTGCACACATCACAAAGCAGTTTCAGAGACTGCTTCTGTCTAGATTGTATGTGAAGAAATTCCTGTTTCCAGGAAAGTCCTCAAAGCGCTCCGAAGGAACACTTGCAGATCCTGCAAAAAGAGGGTTTCAAAACTGCTCAATCAAAAGAAATGTTCTACTTTGTGAGTTGAACGCAAACCTCACAAAGCAGTTTCAGAGAATGCTTCTGTGTGGTTTTCAAGTGAAGAAACACCCTTTTACGTCGAAGGTCTCAAAGAGCTCCATAAATTCACTTGCAGAATATGCAAAAAGACTGTTTCAAAACTGTTCTATCAATAGAAAGGTTCAACTCTCTGAGTTCAATGCACACGTCATAAACAAGTTTCTGAGTATGTTTCTGGCCAGTTTTTATGTGACGATATTTCCTCTTCCACCATAAGCCTCAAAGCGCTCAGAATGAACACTTGCACATTCCACAAAAAGTCAGTTTCAAAACTGCTCCAGCAACAGAAAGGTTCAACTCTGTGAGTTGAGTGTACACATCACAAAGCAGTTTCAGAGACTGCTTCTGTCTAGTTTGTATGTGAAGAAATTTCCGTTTCCAACAAAGTCCTCAAAGCGCTCCGAAGGAACACTTGCAGATTCTGCAAAAAGAGGGTTTCAAAACTGCTCAATCCAACCTGCTCCTGAACGACTACTGGGTACATAACGAAATGAAGGCAGAAATAAAGATGTTCTTTGAAACCAACGAGAACCAAGACACAACATACCAGAATCTCTGGGATGCATTCAAAGCAGTGTGTAGAGGGAAATTTATAGCACTAAATGCCCACAAGAGAAAGCAGGAAAGATCCAAAATTGACACCCTAACATCACAATTAAAAGAACTAGAAAAGCAAGAGCAAACACATTCAAAAGCTAGCAGAAGGCAAGAAATAACTAAAATCAGAGCAGAACTGAAGGAAATAGAGACACAAAAAACCCTTCAAAAAATCAATGAATCCAGGAGCTGGTTTTTTGAAAGGATCAACAAAATTGATAGACCGCTAGCAAGATTAATAAAGAAAAAAAGAGAGAAGAATCAAATAGATGCAATAAAAAATGATAAAGGGGATATCACCACCGATCCCACAGAAATACAAACTACCATCAGAGAATATTACAAACACCTCTATGCAAATAAGCTAGAAAATCTAGAAGAAATGGATAAATTCCTCAACACATACACCCTCCCAAGACTAAACCAGGAAGAAGTTGAATCTCTGAATAGACCAATAACAGGAGCTGAAATTGTGGCAATAATCAATAGCTTACCAACCAAAAAAAGTCCAGGTCCAGATGGATTCACAGCCGAATTCTACCAGAGGTACAAGGAGGAGCTGGTACCATTCCTTCTGAAACTATTCCAATCAATAGAAAAAGAGGGAATCCTCCCTAACTCATTTTATGAGGCCAGCATCATCCTGATACCAAAGCCTGGCAGAGACACAACAAAAAAAGAGAATTTTAGACCAATATCCTTGATGAACATTGATGCAAAAATCCTCAATAAAATACTGGCAAACAGAATCCAGCAACACATCAAAAAGCTTATCCACCATGATCAAGTGGGCTTCATCCCTGGGATGCAAGGCTGGTTCAATATACGCAAATCAATAAATGTAATCCAGCATATAAACAGAACGAAAGACAAAAACCACATGATTATCTCAATAGATGCAGAAAAGGCCTTTGACAAAATTCAACAACCCTTCATGCTAAAAACTCTCAATAAATTAGGAATTGATGGGACGTATCTCAAAATAATAAGAGCTATTTATGACAAACCCACAGCCAATATCATACTGAATGGGCAAAAACTGGAAGCATTCCCTTTGAAAACTGGCACAAGACAGGGATGCCCTCTCTCACCACTTCTATTCAACATAGTGTTGGAAGTTCTGGCCAGGGCAATTAGGCAGGAGAAGGAAATCAAGGGTATTCAATTAGGAAAAGAGGAAGTCAAATTGTCCCTGTTTGCAGATGACATGATAGTATATCTAGAAAACCCCATTGTCTCAGCCCAAAATCTCCTTAAGCTGATAAGCAACTTCAGCAAAGTCCCAGGATACAAAATCAATGTGCAAAAATCACAAGCATTCTTATACATCAATAACAGACAAACAGAGAGCCAAATCATGAGTGAACTCCCATTCACAATTGCTTCAAAGAGAATAAAATACCTAGGAATCCAACTTACAAGGGATGTGAAAGACCTCTTCAAGGAGAACTACAAACCACTGCTCAAGGAAATAAAAGAGGATACAAACAAATGGAAGAACATTCCATGCTCATGGGTAGGAAGAATCAATATCGTGAAAATGGCCATCCTTCCCAAGGTAATTTACAGATTCAATGCCATCCCCATCAAGCTACCAATGACTTTCTTCACAGAATTGGAAAAAACTACTTTAAAGTTCATATGGAACCAAAAAAAAGCCCGCATCGCCAAGTCAATCCTCAGCCAAAAGAACAAAGCTGGAGGCATCACACTACCTGACTTCAAACTATACTACAAGGCTACAGTAACCAAAACAGCATGGTATTGGTACCAAAACAGAGATATAGATCAATGGAACAGAACAGAGCCGTCAGAAATAATGCCACATATCTACAAGTATCTGATCTTTGACAAACCTGACAAAAACAAGAAATGGGGAAAGGATTCCCTATTTAATAAATGGTGCTGGGAAAACTGGCTAGCCATATGTAGAAAGCTGAAACTGGATCCCTTCCTTACACCTTATACAAAAATCAATTCAAGATGGATTAAAGACTTAAATGTTAGACCTAAAACCATAAAAACCCTAGAAGAAAACCTAGGCATTACCATTCAGGACATAGGCATGGGCAAGGACTTCATGTCTAAAACACCAAAAGCAATGGCAACAAAAGCCAAAATTGACAAATGGGATCTAATTAAACTCAAGAGCTTCTGCACAGCAAAAGAAACTACCATCAGAGTGAACAGGCAACCTACAAAATGGGAGAAAATTTTCGCAACCTACTCATCTGACAAAGGGCTAATATCCAGAATCTACAATGAACTCCAACAAATTTACAAGAAAAAAACAAACAACCCCATCAAAAAGTGGGCGAAGGACATGAACAGACACTTCTCAAAAGAAGACATTTATGCAGCCAAAAAACACATGAAAAGATGCTCACCATCACTGGCCATCAGAGAAATGCAAACCAAAACCATAATGAGATACCATCTCACACCAGTTAGAATGGCAATCATTAAAAAGTCAGGAAACAACAGGTGCTGGAGAGGATGTGGAGAAACAGGAACACTTTTACACTGTTGGTGGGACTGTAAACTAGTTCAGCCCTTGTGGAAGTCAGTGTGGCGATTCCTCAGGGATCTAGAACTAGAAATTCCATTCGACCCAGCCATCCCATTACTGGGTATATACCCAAAGGACTATAAATCATGCTGCTATAAAGACACATGCACACGTATGTTTATTGCGGCATTATTCACAATAGCAAAGACTTGGAACCAACCCAAATGTCCAACAATGATAGACTGGATTAAGAAAATGTGGCACATATACACCATGGAATACTATGCAGCCATAAAAAATGATGAGTTCACGTCCTTTGTAGGGACATGGATGAAATTGGAAATCATCATTCTCAGTAAACTATCGCAAGAACAAAAAACCAAACACCGCATATTCTCACTCATAGGTGGGAATTGAACAATGAGAACACACGGACACAGGAAGGGGAACATCACACTCTGGGGACTGTTGTGGGGTGGGGGGAGGGGGGAGGGATAGCATTGGAAGATATACCTAATGCTAGATGACGAGTTGGTGGGTGCAGCGCACCAGCATGGCACATGTATACATATGTAACTTACCTGCACATTGCGCACATGTACCATAAAACCTAAAGTATAATAATAATAATAAAAATAAAAATAAAAATAAAAATTAAAAAAAGTAATGTTCTACTCTGTGAGTTGCATGCAAACATCACAGAGCAGTTTCAGAGAATGCTTCTGTAAGGTTTTGAGGTGTAGAAATTCCCGTTTACTTCGAAGGTCTCAAAGAGCTCCAAATATTCACTTGCAGATTCTGCAAAAAGACTGTTTCAAAACTGCTCTATCAATAGAAAGGTTCAACTCTGTGAGTTGAATGCACACATGATAAACAAGTTTCTGAATATGCTTCTGGCCAGTTTTTATGTGATGATATCTCCTCTTCCACCATAAGACCCAAAGCGCTCATTATGAACACTTGCATATTCCACAAAGAGTGTTTCAAAACTGCTCCAGCAACAGAAAGTTTCAACTTTGTGAGTTCAATGCAGACATGACAAAGAAGTTTCAGAGAATGCTTCTGTCTAGTTTTTATGTGAGGAAATTCCCGTTTCCAACGAACGCCTCAGAGAATTCCAAATATCCACTTACAGATTCTGTGGAAACACTGTTTCAAAACTGCATTATCGAAAGCAACGTTCAACTCCGTGAGTTGAATGCTCGCATCTTAAAGAAATTTCTGAGAATGCTTCTGTCTAGATTTTATGTGAAGATATTCCCTTTTCCAGCAAAGTCTCAAAGAGCTACAAAAATCCACTTGCAGATTCTGCAAACAGACTGCTTCAAAACTGCTCTATCAATACAAGGTTCAACTCCGTGTGTTGAATGCACTCATCATAAAGAAGTTTGTGAGAATGCTTCAGTCTCTTTTTTATGTGAAGATATCTCCTTTTCCAACAAAGGCCTCAAAGGGCTATGTATAAATAAATACTTGCAGATTCTAAACAATAGTGTTTCAAAACTGCTCTAACAAGAGAAACTTTCAAATCTGTGAGTTCAGTGCACACATCACAAAGCAGTTTCAGTTAATGCTTCTATCTAGTTTGTAAGTGAAGAAAGTCCCGTTTCCAAAGAAGGCCTCAAAGAGCTCCAAATATCCACTTGCAGATTCTGCAAAAAGACAGTTTCAAAACTGCTCTATCAAAGGAAGGTTGAACTCTGTGAGTTGAATGCACACATCTTACAGAAATTTCTGAGAATGCTTCTGTCTCGTTTTTATGTGAAGATATTTCCTTTTCCACCATAGGCCTCAAAGCGCTCCGTATGAAAACTTGCAGATTGTACACAATAGTGTTTCAGAGCTGCTCTAACAAGAGAAAGGTTCAACTCTGTGAGTTGAGTTCACACATCAGAAAACCGTTTCAGGTAATGCTTCTGTCTAGTTTGTATGTGAAGAAATTCCCGTTTTCAAGGATGTCCTCAAGAGCTCCAAATATCAACTTCCAGATTCTACAAAATCACTGTTTCAAATCTGCTTTATGAAAAGGAAGGTTCAAATCTGTGAGTTGAACGCACATATCTTACAGAAATTTCTGAGAATGCTTCTGTCTAGTTTTAATGTGAAGATATTTCCTTTTCCATCATAGGACTCAAAGCTCTCTGAAAAAACACTTGCAGTTTCTGCAAAAAGAGTGTTTCAAAACTGATCTATCAAAAGAAATGTTCTACTCTGTGAGTTGAATGCAAACATCACATAACAGTTTCAGAGATTGCTTCTGTCTAGTTTTTAGGTGAAGAAATTCCTGTTTCCAAAGAAGGTCTCGAAGAGCTCCAAATATTCTCTTGCAGATTCTGCAAAAAGACTGTTTCAAAACTGCTCTGTCAATAGAATGGGTCAACTCTGTGAGATGAATGCACACATCATAAAGAAGTTTCTGAGAATGCTTCTGCCCAGTTTTTATGTGATGATATTTCCTCTTCCACCTTAAGCCTCAATGCGCTCTGAATGAATACTTGCACATTCAACAAAAAGAGAGTTTCAAAATTGTTCCAGCAACAGAAAGGTTCAATTCTGTGAGCTGAATGCACACTTGAAAAAGAAGTTTCAGAGAATGCTTCTGTCTAGTATTTATGTGAACAAATTACCGTTTCCAACGAATGCCTGAAAGAGTTCAAAATATCCACTTACAGATCCTGTAAAAACACTATTTCAAAATTGCTTTATCAAAAACAAGGTTCAATTCTGTGAGTTGAATGCACACATCTTAAAGAAATTTCTGATAATGCTTCTTTCTAGATTTCATGTGAAGATGTTCTCATTTGCAACAAAAGACTGAAAGAGCTCCAAATACCCACTTGCAGATGCTGAAAGAAGACTGTTCCAAAACTGCTCTATCAATAGGAATTTTCAACTCTTTGAGACGAATGCACACGTCATAAAGAAGTTTCTGAGAATGTTTCTGTCTAGTTTTTATGTGAAGATATTTCCTTTTCCGCCACAGGCCTCAAAGCGCTCCGTATGAACACTTGCTGAATCCACACAACAGTGTTTCAAAACTGCTCTAATCAGAGAAAGGTTCAACTCTGTGAGGTGAGTGCACACATCAAAAAGGTGTTTCAGAGAATGCTTCTGTCTTCTTTGCATGTGAAGAAATTCCCGTTTCCAATGAAGGCCTCTAAGAGATGCAAATATCCACTTCCAGATTCTGCAACAACACTGTTTCAAAACTGCTCCATGAAAAGGAAAGTTCAACTCTGTGAGTTGAATGCGCACATCAGAAAGATGTTTTTGAGGATGCTTCTGCCCAGTTTAAATGTGAAGATATTTCCTTTTCCACCATAGGCCTCATAGTGCTCCGTAACAACACTTGCAGATTCTACACAAGAGTGTTTCAAAACTGCTCTAACAAGAGAAAGGTTCAACTCTGTGAGTTGAGTGCACACTTCACAAAGCAGTTTCAGAAAATGCTTCTGTCTAGTTTGTATGTGAAGAAATTCCCGTTTCCAACGAAGGCCTCAAAGAGCTCCAAATATCCACTTGCGAATACTACAAAACACAGTTTCATAACTGCCCTATCAAAAGCAAAGTTAAACTCTGTTAGTAGAATGCACACATCTTAAATCAGTTTTTGAGAATGCTTCTGTCTTGTTTTCATGTGAAGATATTTCGTATTCCACTATAGGGCTCAAAGCTGTCTGAATGAACACTTGCCGATTCTACAAAAAGAGTGTTTCAAAACTGCTCTATCAAAAGAAAGGTGCAACTCTGTGAGTTGAATGCAAACATCACAAAGCAGTTTCAGAGAATGCTTCTGTCTAGATTTTATGTGAAGATATTCCCGTTTCGAATGAAATCCTCAAGGAGCGCAAAAAATCCACTTGCAGATTCTGCAAAAAGGCTGTTTCAAAACTGTTGTATCAATAGGAAGTTTCAACTCTGTGAGTTGAATGCACACATCATAAAGAAGTCTCTGAGAATGCTTCTATCTAGTTTTTATATGAAGTTATTTCCTTTTCCACCTTAGGCCTCAAAGCACTCAGTATGAACCCTTGCAGATTCAACACAATAGAGTTTCAAATCTGCTCTAAAAACAGAAATATTCAACTAGGTGTGTTGAGTGCAAACATCACAAAGCAGTTTCAGGGACTGCTTCAGTCTAGTTTGTATGTGAAGAAATTCCCATTTCCAACAAGGTCCTCAAAGCGCTCCGAAGGAACACTTGCAGATTCTGCAAAAAGAGTGTTTCAAAACTGCTCTATCAAAAGAAATGTTCTACTCTGTGAGTTGAATGCAATCATCACAAAGCAGATTCAGAGGATGCTTCTTTGTGATTTTTAGGTGAAGAAATTCCCGTTTTCACCGAAGGTCTCAAAGAGCTCCAAACATTCACTTGCAGATTCTGCAAAAAGACTGTTTCAAAACTGCTGTATCAGTAAAAGGTTCAACTCTGTGAGTTGAATGCACACATCATAAAGAACTTTCTGAGTATGCTTCTGGCCAGTTTTTATGTGATGATATTTCCTCTTCCACCATAAGCCTCAAAGCACTCAGAATGAACACTTGCACATTCCACAAAAAGAGCGTTTCAAAACTGCTCCAGCAACAGAAAGCTTCAACTCTGTGAGTTGAATGCACACATGACAAAGAAGTTCCAGAGAATGCTTCTTTCTAGTTTTTCTGTGAAGAAATTCCCTTTTCCAACGAATGCCTCAAAGAGTTCCAAATATCCACTTACGGGTTTTGTAAAAACACTCTTTCAAAACTGCACTATCAAAAGAAACGTTCAACTCTGTGAGTTGAATGCACACATCTTAAAGAAATTTCTGAGAATGATTCTGTCTAGATTTTATGTGAAGATATACCCGTTTGCAACGAAAGACTCAAAGAGCTCCAAAAATCCATCTGCAGAATCTGCAAAAAGACTGTTTCAAAACTGCTCTATCAATGCATGGATCAATTCTGTGAGTTGAATGCACACATCATAAAGAAGTTTCTGAGAATGCTTCTGCACTATTTTAATGGGAAGATATTGCCTTCTCCACCATAGTCCTCAAAGCACTCCAAATGAACACTTGCAGATTCAACACAATAGTGTTTCAAAACTGCTCTGATAAGAGAAAGTTTCAACTCTGTCAGTTTAGTGCACACATCAAAAAGAAGTTTCAGAAAATGCTTCTGTCTAGTTTGTAAGTGAAGAACTTCCAGTTTCCAACGAAGGCCTCAAGGAACTCCATATATCCACTAGCAGATTCTGAAAAAACAGAGTTTCGTAACTGCCCTATCTAAAGGAATGTTCAACACTGTGATTTGAATGCACACATTTTAAATCAGTTTCTGAGAATGCTTCTGTCTACTTTTCATGAGAAGATATTTCGTTTTCCACTATAGGGCTCCAAGCGCTCTGAATGAACACTTGCCGATTCTCAAAAAGAATGTTTCAAAACTGCTCTATCAAAAGAAATGTGCACCTCTGTCAGTTGAATGCAAATATAACAAAGCAGTTTCAGAGAAATATTCTGCCTAGGTTTTATGTGAAGGAATCTCGTTTCCAAAGAAGGCCACAAAGAGCTCCAAATATCCACTTGCCGATTCTTCAAAAAGACTGTTTCAAACTGCTCTATCAAAAGGAAGTTTCAGCTTTGTGAGTTAAATGCACACATCAGAAAGAAGTTTCTGAGAATGCTTTTGTCTAGTTTTTATGTGAAGATATTTCCTTTTCCACCATAAGCCTCAAAGCGCTCCGCATGAACAGTTGCGGATTCTACACAATAGAGTTTCAAAACTGCTCTAAAAAGAGAAAGATTCTACTCTGTGAGATGAATGCAGACATCACAAAGCAGTTTCAGAGAATGCTTCTGTCTAGTTTGTATGTGAAGAAGTTTACAATTCCAAAGAAGGGTTCAAAGAGCTCCAAATATGCACTTGCAGATTATGCAAGAGACTGTTTCAAAACTGCTCTATCCAAAGGAAGTTTCAACTCTGTGAGTTGAATGCACATATCTTAAAGTAGTTCTGAGAATGCTTCTGTCTAGTTTTTAAGTGAAGATATTTCCTTTCCCACCATAGGCCTCAAAGGGCTCCGAAAGCACATTTGCAGATTCCACAAAAAGAGTGTTTCAAAACTGCTCTGTCAAAAGAAATGTTCTACTCTGTGAGTTGAATGCAAACGTCTCAAAGCAGTTTCAGAGAATGCTTCTTTCTAGTTTTTAGGAGAAGATATTCCCGTTTCCAACGAAGGTCTCGAAGAGCTCCAAATATTCACATGCAGATTGTGCAAAAATACTGTTTCAAAACCGCTCTATCAAAAGAAAAGTTCAGCTCTGTGAGTTGAATGCACACATCATAAAGAAGTTTCTGAGAATGCTTCTGCCCAGTTTTTATGTTATGATATTTCTTCTTCCACCATAAGCCTCAAAGCTCTCCGAATGAACACTTGCACATTCCATAAAAAGAGTTTTTCCAAACTGCTCCTGCAACAGAATGGTTCAACTCTGTGAGTTGAATGCACACATGATAAAGCAGTTTCAGAGAATGCTTCTGTCTAGTTTTTATGTGAAGATATTTCCTTTTCCACCATAGGCCTCAACGCGTTCCGAATGAACAGTTGCAGATTGCACACAACAGTGTGTCAAAACTGCTCTAACAAGACAAAGGTTCAACTCTGTGAGTAGAATACACACATCACAAAGCAGTTTCAGAGAATGCTTCTGTCTAGTTTGTATGTGAAGAATTTCTCATTTCCAAAGAAGGCCTCAAAGAGCTCCAAATATCCACTTGCAGATTATGCAAGAGACTGTTTCAAAACTGCCCTATCCAAAGAAAGGTTCAACTATGAGTTGAATGCACACATCTTAAAGAAGTTACTGAGAATGCTTCTTTCTATATTTTCCTTGAAGATATTTCCTTTTCCACCATAGGCCTCAAAGCACTCCGTATGAACAATTGCAGATTCTACACAATAGTGCTTCAAAACTGCTCTAACCAGAGAAAGGTTCAACTCTGTGTGATGAGTGCACACATCACAAAGCAGTTTCAGAGAACACTTCTGTCTAATTTAAATGTGAAGAAATTCCCGTTTCCAACGAAGGCCTCAAAGAGCTCCAAATATCCACTTCCAGATTCTGCAAAAACACTGTTTCAAAACTGTTCTATGAAAAGGAAAGTTCAAAACTGTGAATTGAATGTACACATCAGAAAGAAGTTTCTGAGAATGCTTCTGTCTAGTTTTAATGTGAAGATATTTCCTTTTCCACCATAGTCCTCAAAGCACTCTCAAAGAACCCTTGCAGATCCTGCAAAAAGAGTGTTTCAAAACTGCTGTATCCAAAGAAATATTCTACTCTGTGAGTTGAATGCACACATCACAAAACACTTTCAGAGAATACTTCTGTCTAGTTTTTAGGAGAAGAAACTCCCATTTCCAACGAAGGTCTCGAAGAGCTCCAAACATTCTCCTGTAGATTATTGAAAAAGACTGTTTGAAAACTGCTCTATCAATAGAAAGGTTCAACAATGTGTGTTGAATGAACATATCATAAAGAAGTTTCTGAGAATGCTTCTCACCAGTTTTTATGTGAGGATATTTCCTCTTCCACTGTAAGCCTCAAAACTCTCCGAATGAACACTTGCACATTCCACAAAAAGACTGTTTCAAAACTGTTCCAGCAACGGAAAGGTTCAACTCTGTGAGTTGAATGCATACATGACAAAGCAGTTTCAGAGAATGCTTATGTCTAATTTTTATGTGAAGAAATTCCCGTTTCCAACGAAGGCCTCAAAGAGCTCCAAATATCTACTTCCAGATTCTGCAAATACACTGTTTCAAAACTGCTCCATGAAAAGGAAGGTTCAACCCTGTGAGTTGAATGCACATGTCAGAAAGAAGTTTCTGAGAATGCTTCTGTCCTGTTTTAATGTGAAGATGTTTGCTTTTCCACCATAGTCCTCAAAGCACTCTCAAAGAACCCTTGCAGATCCTGCAAAAAGAGTGTTTCAAAACTGCGCTATAAAAAGAAATATTCTACTCTGTGAGTTGAATGCACACATCACAAATCACTTTCAGAGAATACTTCTGTCTAGTTTTTATGAGAAGAAACTCCCATTTCCAACGAAGGTCTCGAAGAGCTCCAAACATTCTCCTGTAATTATTGAAAAATACTGTTTGAAAACTGCTGTATCAATAGAAAGGTTCAACAATGTGTGTTGAATGAACATATCATAAAGAAGTTTCTGAGAATGCTTCTCCCCAGTTTTTATGTGAGGATATTTCCTCTTCCACTGTAAGCCTCAAAACTCTCCGAATGAACACTTGCACATTCCACAAAAAGACTGTTTCAAAACTGTTCCAGCAACGGAAAGGTTCAACTCTGTGAGTTGAATGCATACATGACAAAGCAGTTTCAGAGAATGCTTATGTCTAATTTTTATGTGAAGAAATTCCCGTTTCCAACGAAGGCCTCAAAGAGCTCCAAATATCTACTTCCAGATTCTGCAAATACACTGTTTCAAAACTGCTCCATGAAAAGGAAGGTTCAACCCTGTGAGTTGAATGCACATGTCAGAAAGAAGTTTCTGAGAATGCTTCTGTCCTGTTTTAATGTGAAGATATTTCCTTTTCCACCATAGGCCTCAATGCGCTCCGAATGTACATTTGTAGATTCTACAAAATAGTGTTTCAAAACTGCTCTAACTATAGAAACTTTCAACTCCTTGAGTTGATTGCACACACCACAAATCAGTTTCAGAGAATGCTTCTGTGTAATTTGTATTTGAAGAAGTTCCCACTTTCGAAGAAGGCCTCAAAGAGCTCCAAATATCCACTTGCAGATTATGCAAGAGACTGTTTCAAATCTGCTCTATCCAAAGGAAGGTTCAACTATGTGTGTTGAATGCACACATCTTAAAGAAGTTTCTGAGAAAGTTTCTGTCTAGTTTTTATATGAAGATATTTCCTTTTCCACCATAGGCCTCAAAGCGCTCTGAATGAACATTTGCAGATTCTACAAAATAGTGTTTCAAAACTGCTCTAACAATAGAGGGTTTCAACTCTGTGAGTTGATTGCACACTCCACAAACCTGTTTCAGAGAATCCTTCTGTCTAGTTTGCATATGAAGAAGTTCCCATTACCAACAAAGTCATCAAAGAGCTCCAAATATCCACTTGCAGATTTTGCAAGAACACAGTTTCATAACTGCCTTATCAAAAGGAATGTTCAACCCTGTGAGTTGAATGCACACATCTTAAATCAGTTTCCGAGAATGCTTCTGTGTAATTTTCTTTTGAAGGTATTTCGTATTCCAATATAGGGCTCAAAGCGCTCTGAATGAACATTTGCCGAATCTACAAAAAGAGTGTTTCAAAACTGCTCTATCAAAAGAAAGGTGCAACTCTGTTAGTTGAATGCAAACATCAAAAAACAGTTTCACAGAATCCTTCTGTCTAGATTTTATGTGAAGATATTCCCGTTTCCAATGAAAGCCTCAAAGCGCCAAAAATCCACTTGCAGATTCTGCAAAAAGACTGTTTCAATACTACTCTATCAATAGGAAGGTTCAACTCTTTGAGTTGAATGCACACATCATAAAGCAATCTCTCAGAATGATTCTGTCTAGTTTTTATGTGAAGATATTTCCTTTTCCACCATAGGCCTCATAGCACTCCGTATGAACACTTACAGATTCAACACAATAGTGTTTCAAAACTGCTCTAACAACAGAAACGTTCAACTCTGTGAGTTGAGTGCACACATCACAAAGCAATTTCAGAGACTGCTTCTGTCTAGTTTGTATGTGAAGAAAATCCCGTTTCCAACAAAGTCCTCAAAGCGCTCCGAAGGAACATTTTCAGATTCTGTAAAAAGAGTGTTTCAAAACTTTTCTATCAAAAGAAATGTTCTACTTTGTGAGTTGAATGCAAGCGTCACAAAGCAGTTTCAGAGAATGCTTCTGTGTGGTTTTTAGGTGAAGAAATTCCCGTTTTCAACGAAGGTCTCAAAGAGCTCGAAACATTCACTTGCAGATTCTGCTAAAAGACTGTTTCAAAACTGCTCTATAAATAGAAAGGTTCAAATCTGTTAGTTGAATGCACACATCATAAAGAACTTTCTGAGAATGCTTCGGCTCTGTTTTTATGTGATGATATTTCCTCTTCCACCATAAGCCTCAAAGCGCTCAGAATTGACACTTGCACATTCCACAAAAAGAGTGTTTCAAAACTGCTCCAGCAGCAGAAAGCTTCAACTCTGTGAGTTGAGCACACATATGACAAAGAGTTTTCAGAAAATGCTTCTGTCTAGTTTTTATGTGAAGAAATTCCCGTTTCCAACGAATGCCTCAAAGAGTTCCAAATATCCACTTACAGATTCTGTAAAAATTCTGTTTCAAAACTGCAATATCAAAAGCAATGTTCAACCCTCTCAGTTGACAGCACACATCTTAAAGAAATTTCTGAGAATGCTTCTGTCTAGATTTTATGTGAAGATATTCCCGTTTGCAACAAAAGCCTTGAAGATCTCCAAAAATTCACTGGCAGATTCTGCAAAAAACTGTTTCAAAACTGCTCTATCAACGCAAGGTTCAACTCTCTGAGTTGAATGCACACATCATAAAGAAGATTCTGAGAATGCTTTCTGCCCTGCTTTAATGTGTAGCTATTATCTTTTCAACCATTGTCCTCAACGTGCTCCGAATGAACACTTGCAGATTCTACAGAATAGTGTTTCAAAACTACTCTAACAAGAAAAAGTGTAAACTCTGTAAGATGAGTGCACACATCACAAAGCAGTTACAGAACATGCTTCTGTCTAGTTTGTATGTGAAGAAATTTCGGTTTCCAACGAAGTCCTCAAAGAACTGAAAATATCCACTCACAGATTCTGCAAAAACACAGTTTCGTAACTGCCCTATCAAAACTAATGCTCAAGTCTGTGAGTTGAATGCACACATCAGAACGAAATTTCTGAGAATGCTTCTGTCTAGTTTTAATATGAAGGCATTTCCTTTTCCACCATAGGAATCAAAGTGCTCCGAAAGAGCACTTGCAGATTCTGCAAAAAGAGGGTTTCAAAACTGCTGTATCAAAAGAAATATTCTACTCTGTGAGTTTAATGCAAACATCACAAAGCAGTTTCAGAGAATGCTTCTGTCTAGTTTTTAGCTGAAGAAATTCCCATTTCCCACGAAGTTCTCAAAGAGCTCCAAACATTCACTTGCAGATTCTGCAAAAAAACTGTTAAATAACTGCTCTATCAGTAGAAAGGTTCAACTCTGTGTGTTGAATGCACAAATCATAAAGAAGTTTCTGAGAATTCTTCTGCCAAGTTTCTATGTGATCATATTTCCTCTTCCGCCATAAGCCTCAAAGCGCTCTGAATGAACAGTTGCACATTTCACAAAAAGACTGTTTCAAAAGGGTTCCAGCATCAGAAAGCTTCAACCCTGTGAATTGAATGCACACCTGACAAAGCAGTTTCACAGAATGCTTCTGTCTAGTTTTTATGTGAAGACGTTCCCGTTTGCAACGAATGCGTCAAAGAGTTCCAAATATCCACTAACAGATCCTGTAAAAAAACTGTTTCAAAACTGCTTTTTCAAAAGCAGGTTTCAACTCGGTGGGTTAAATGCACACGTTTTAAAGAAATTTCTGAGAATGCTTCTGTGCAGATTTTCTGTGAAGATATTCCCGTTATCAACTAAAGGCTCGGAGAGCTCCAAAAATCCACCTGAAAATACTGCAAAAAGTCTGTTTCAAAACTGCTCTACCAATAGGAAGGTTCAGCTCTGTGAGTTGAATGCACACATCAGAAAAAAGTTTCTGAGAATGCTTCTGCCCAGTTTTAATGTGAAGATATTTCCTTTTCCACCGTAGGCCTTAAAACGCTCCGTATGAACACATACAGATTCTACACAATAGTGTTTCAAAACTGCTCTAACAAGAGAAAAGTTCAACTCTGTGAGTTGAGTGCACACATCACAAAGCAGTTTCAGGAAATGCTTCTATCTAATTTGTATGTGAAGAAATTCCCGTTTCCAAAGATGGCCTCAAAGAGCTCCAAATAACCGCTTGCAGATGCTGCAAAAACACAGCTTCATAACTCCCCTATCAAAAGGAATGTTCAACTCTGCGAGTTGAATGCACACATCTTAAATCAGTTTTTGAGAATGCTTCTTTCTAGTTTTCCTGTGAAGATATTTCGTATTCCACTATATTGTTCAAAGCACTCTGAATGAAAACTTACTGATCCTACAGAAAGTGTGTTTCAAACTGCTCTATCAAAAGAAAGGTGCAACTGTGTGAGTTGAATGCAAGCATCACAAAGCAGTTTCAGAGAATACTTCTGTCTAGTTTTTTTTGTTAAGAAATTCCCTTTTCCAAAGAATTCCTCCAAAAGTTCCAAATATCCACTTACAGATTCTGTAAAAACACTGTTTCAAAACTGCTCTATCAATAGGAAGGTTCAACTCTGTGAGGTGAATGCGCACATCATAAAGAAGTTTCTGATAATGCTTCTGCCCAGTTTTAATGTGAAGATATTTCCTTTTCCACCATAGAACTCAAAGCACTCCGAATGAACAATTGCGGATTCTACACAATAGTGTTTCAAAACTGCCCTAACAAGAGAAAGGTTCAACTGTCTGAGTTGAGTGCACACATAAAAAAGCAGTTTCAGAAAATGCTTCTGTATAGTTTGTATGTGAAGAAATTCCCGTTTCCAACGAAGGCCTCAAAGAGTTCCAACTATCCACTTGCAGATTCTGCAAAAACACAGTTTCGTAACTGCCCTATCAAAACGAATGTTCACCTCTGTGAGTTGAATGCACACATCTTAAATCAGTTTCTGAGAATGCTTCTTTCTAGTTTTCATGTCAAGATATTTCGTATTCCGCTATAGAGCTCAAAGTGCTCAGAATGAACATTTACCGATTCTAGAAAAAGTGTATTTCAAAACTGCTCTATCAAAAGAAAGTGCAACTGTGTGAGTTGAATGCAAACATCACAAAGCAGTTTCAGAGAATGCTTCTGTCTAGTTTTTATGTGAGGAAAGTCCCGTTTCCAAAGAAGGCCTCAAAGAGCTCCAAATATCCACTTGCAGATTCTGCAAAAACACTGATTCAAAACTGCTCTATCAAAAGGAAAGTTCAACCCTGTGAGTTGAATGCACATATCAGAAAACAGTTTCTGAGAACACTTCTGTCTAGTTTTTGTGTGAAGATATTTCCTTTTCCAACATAGTCCTGAAAGCGCTACGTATGAATAGTTGCAGATTCGACACAATAGTGTTTCAAAACTGCTGTAACAAGGGACAGCTTCAACTCTGTGAGGTGAATGCACACATCACAAAGAAGTTTCAGAGAATGCTTCTGTCTAGTTTGTATGTGACGAAGTTCCCATTTCCAAAGAACGGCTCAAAGAGATCCAAATATCCACTTGAAGATTATGCAAGAGACTATTTCAAAACTGCTCTACCCAAAGGAAGTTTCAGCTCTGTGAGTTGAATGCACACATCTTAAAGAAGTTTCTGAGAATGCTTCTGTCTAGTTTTTATGTGAAGATATTTCCTTTTCCTTCATAGGCCTCAAAGCGCTCCGAAAGAACATTTGCAGATTCCGCAAAAACCCTACTTCAAATCTGCTCTATCAAAAGAAATGTTCTACTCTGTGAGTTGAATGCAAACATCACAAAGCAGTTTCAGAGAATGCTTCTGTGTGGATTTTAGGAGAACTAATTCCCATTTTCAACGAAGGTCTCAAAGAGCTCCAAACATTCACTTGCAGATTCTGCATGTAGACTGTTTCAAAGGTGCTCTATGAATAGAAAGGTTCAACACAGTGTGTTGAATGCACACATCATAAAGAAGTTTCTTAGAATGCTTCTGCCCAGTTTTTATGTGATGATATTTCCTCTTCCACAATAAGCCTCAAAGTGCTCCGAATGAATACTTGCACTTTCCGCAAAAAGAGTGTTTCAAAACTGCTCCAGCAACAGAAAGTTTCAACTCTGTGAGTTCAATGCACACATGAGAAAGAAGTTTCAGAGAGTACTTCTGTCTAGTTTTTTTGGGAAGAAATTCCCGTTTCCAACGAATGCCTCAAAGAGTTCCAAATATTCACTTACAGAATCGTAAAAACACTGTTTCAAAACTGCTCTATCAAAAGCAGGGTTCAACTCTCTGAGTTGAATGCACACATCTTAAAGAAATTTCTGAGAATGCTTCTGTCTAGATTTTATGTGAAGATATTCCCGTTTGCAACGAAAGACTCAAAGAGATCCAAAAATCCACTTACAGATTCTACAAGAAGACTGTTTCAAAACTGCTCTATCAATAGGAAGGTTCAAATCTGTGAGTTGAATGGGCACATCAGAAAGAAGTTTCTGAGAGTGCTTCTGACTAGTTTTCTTGTGAAGATATTTCCTTATCCACCACAGGCCTCAAAGCGCTCAGTATGAAGACTTGCAGATTCTACACAATAGTGTATCAGAACTGCTCTCAGAAGAAAAACGTTCAACACTGTGAGTTGAGTGCACACATCATAAAGCAGTTTCAGATAATGCTTCTGTCTAGCTTGTATGTGAAAAAATTGCCGTTACCAACGAAGGCCTCAAACAGCTCCAAATATCCACTTGCAGATTCTGCAAAAACACTGTTTCAAAACTGCTCTATGAAAACGAAAGATCAACCCTTTGAGTAGAATGCACACATCTTAAATAAGTTTCTGAGAATGCTTCTGCCCAGCTTTAATGTGAAGATCTTTCCTTTTCCACAGTAGGCCTCAAAGCGCTCAGAATGAACACCAGCAGATTCTGCAAAAAGAGTGTTTCAAAACTGTTCTATCAAAAGAAATGTTCTACTCGGTGAGTTGAATGCAAACATCACAAAGCGGTTTCGGGGAATGCTTCTATCTAATTTTTACGTGAGGAAATTCCCGTTTCCAAAGAAGGTCCCGAAGAGCTCCAAATAATCTCTTGCAGATTCTGCAAAAAGACTGTTTAAAAACTGCTCTATCAATAGAAAGTTTCAACTCTGTGAGTTGAATGCACACATCATAAAGAGGTTTCTGTGAATTCTTCTGCCCAGTGTTTATGTGATGATATTTCCTGTTCCACCATAAGCCTCAAAGTGCTCCAATCAACACTTGCACATTCCTCAAAAAGACTGTTTCAAAACTGTTCCAGCAACAGAAAAGTTCAAATCTATGATTTGAATGCATACATGACAAAGCGATTTCAGAGAATGCTTCTGTCTACTTTTTATGTGAAGAAATTCCTGTTTCCAACGAATGCCTCAAAGAGTTCCAAATATCCACTTACAGATTCTGTAAAAATACTGTTTCAAAACTGCTCTATCAAAAGTAAGTTTCATCACTTTGAGTTGAATGCACACACCTTAAAGTAATTTCTGAGAATGCTTCTGTCTAGATTTAATGTGAAGATACTGACGTTTCCAACGAAAGACTCAGAGAGCTCAAAAAATCCACTTGCAGATTCTGCAAAAAGACTGTTTCAAAACATCTCTATGAAAAGGAAATTTCAACCCTGTGAGTTCAATGCACACATCGGAAAGAAGTTTCTGAGAATGCTTCTGCCCAGTTTTAATGTGAAGATATTTCCTTTTCCACCATGGGCCTCAAAGCTCTCCAAATGAACACTTACAGATTCTACACAGCAGTGTTTCTAAACTGCTCTTACAAGAGAAATGTTCAACTCCGTGAGTTGAGTGCACGCATCACAAAGCAGTTTCAGAAAATTCTTCTGTCAAGTTTGTATGTGAAGAAATTCCCGTTTCCAACAAAGGCTCCAAAGAGCTCCAAATATCCACTTGCAGATTCTGCAAAAACACAGTTTCATAACTATGCTATAAAAAGGAATGTTCAACCCTGTGAGTTGAATGCACCCGTCTTAAATCAGTTTCTGAGAATGCTTCTGCCTAGTTTTCATGTGAAGGTATTTCGTATTCCTCTTTAGGGCTCAAAGCGCTCTGAATGAACACTTGCTGATTATACAAAAAGAGTGTTTCAAAACTGCTCTATCAAAAGAAAGGTGCAACTGTGTGAGTTGAATACAAACAACAAAAAGCAGTTTCAGAGAATGCTTCTGTCTAGTTTTCATGTGAAGAAAGACCCGTTTCCAAAGAAGGCCTTAAAGACCTCCAAATATCCACTTCCAGATTGTGCAAAAAGACTGTTTCAAAACTGCTCTATCAAAAGGAAGGTCCAAATCTGTGAGTTGAATGCACACATCAGAAAGCAGTTTCTGAGAATGCTTCTGTCTAGTTTTTATGTGAAGATATTTCCCTTTCAAAGATACGACCCAAAGCGCTTTGAATGAATAGTTGCAGATTCTACACAACAGTATTTCAAAACTGCTCTAACAGTAGAAATGTTCAAATCTGTGAGTTGAATGCGCACATCACAAAGCAGGTTCGGACAATGCTTCTGTCTAATTTTTATGTGAAGAAATTCCTATTTCCAAAGAAGGCCTCAAAGAGCTCCAAATATCCACTTGCAGATTATGCAAGAGACTGTTTCAAAACTGGTTTTTCCAAAGGAAGTTTCAACTATGTGAGTTGAGTGCACACATCTTAAAGAAGTTTCTGAAAATGCTTCTTTCTAGTTTTCATGTGAAGCTACTTCTTTTTCCACCATAGGCCTCAAAGAGCTCTTTATAAACACTTGCAGATTCTACACAATAATGTTTCAAAACTGCTCTAACCAGAGAAAGGTTCAACTCTGTGAGATGAGTGCACACATCACAAAGCAGTTTCAGAGAATGCTTCTTTCTAGTTTGCATGTGAAGAAATTCCCGTTTCCAACATAGGACTCTAAGGGCTCCAAATGTACACTTCTCGATTCTGCAAAAACACTGTTTCAAAACTGCTCTATGTAAAGGATGGTTCAACCCCATGAGTTCAACGCACACACAAGAAAGAAGTTTCTCAGAATGCTTCTGTCTAGTTTTAATCTGTAGGTATTTCCTTTTCCACCATAGGCCTCAAAGTTCTGCAAGTGAACACTTGCAGATTCTACAAAATAATGTTTCTAAACTGCTCTAATAAGAGAAAGGTTCAACTCTGTGAGTTCAGTGCATGCATCACAAAGCAGTTTCAGAAAATGCTTCTGTCTAGTTTGTATGTGAAGAAATTCCTGATTCCAACGAAGTCATCAAAGAGCTCCAAATATCCACTGGCAGATTCTGCAAAAACACAGTTTCATAACTGTCCTATCAAAAGGAATGTTCAACCCTGTGACTTGAATGCACCAGTCTTAAATCAGTTTCTGAGAATGCTTTTGCCTAGTTTTCATATGAAGATATTTCGTATTCCACTATAGGGCTCCAAGCGCTCTGAATGAACACTTACCCTTTCTACAAAAAGAGTGTTTCAAAACTGCTCTACCAAAACAAATGTGCAACTGTGTGAGTTGAATGCAAATATCACAAAGCAGGTTCAGAGAATGCTTCTGTCTAGTTTTTATGTGAAGAAAGTCCCGTTTCCAAGGAAGGCCACAAGGAGCTCCAAATATCCACTTGCAGATTCTGCAAAAAGACTGTTTCAAAACTGCTCTATCAAAAGGAAGGTTCAACTCTGTGAGTTGAATGCACACATCAGAAAGAAGTTTCTGAGAATGCTTCTGTCTAGTTTTTATGTGGAGATATTTCCCTTTCCACCACAGGCCTCAAAGCTCTCCGAATGAACAGTTGCAGATTCTACAAAATAGTGTTTCAAAACTGCTCTAACAAGGGAAAAGTTCAACTCTGTGAGTTCATTGCACACATCGCAAATCAGGTTCAGAGAATGCTTCTGTCTAGTTTGTGTCTGTAGAAGTTCCCATTTCAACAGAAGGCCTCAAATTTCTCAAAATATCCACTTGCAAATTCTGCAAGAGAGTGTTTCAAAACTGCTTTTTCCAAAGGAATGTTCAACTCTGTGAGTTGAATGCACACATCTGAAAGAAGTTTCTGAGAATGTTTCTGTCTAGTTTTTATGGGATGATATTTCCTTTTCCACCACAGGCCTCAAAGCTCTAGTTATGAACACTTGCAGATGCTACACAATAGTGTTTCAAAACTGCTCTAACCAGAGAAAGGTTCAACTCTGTTTGATGAGTGCACACATCACAAAGCAGTTTCAGAGAATGCTTCTGTCTACTTTGTATGTGAAGAAATTCCCTTTTCCAAACAAGGACTCAAAGAGCTCCAAATATCCATATCCAGATACTGCAAAAACACTGTTTCACAACTGCTCTATGAAAAGGAAGGTTCAACTCTGTGAACTGAATGCACACATCAGAAAGTAGTTTCTGAGAATCCTTCTGTCTACTTTTAATGTGAAGTTATTTCCTTTTCCACCATAGGCCTCAAAGTGCTCTGAAAGAACATTTGCAGATTCTGCAAAAAGAGTGTTTCAAAACTGCTCTAGCAAAAGAAATGTTCTACTCTGTGAGTTGAATGCAAGCCTCCCAAAGCAGTTTCAGAGAATGCTCCTGCCTTTTTTTTTAGTGGAAGAAACCACCGTTTCCAACGAAGGTCTCAAAGACCTCCAATCATTCTCTTGTAGATTCTGTAAAAAGACTGTTTGAAACTGCTCTACCAATAGAAACGTTCAACTCTGTGAGTTGAATGCACACATCATAAAGAAGTTTCTGAGAATGTTTCTGCCCAGTTTTTATGTGATGATATTTCCTCTTCCACCATTAGCCTCAAAGCACTCCAAATGAACACTTGAACATACTTTAAAAAGACTGTTTCAAAACTGTACCAGCAACAGAAAATTTCAAATCTCTGAGATGAATGCACACATGACAAAGCAATTTCAGAGAATGCTTGTCTAGTTTTTATACGAATAAATTCCCGTTTCCAAAGAATGCCTTAAAGAGTTCCAAATATCCACTTACAGATTCTGTAAAAACACTGTTGCAAAACTGCTGTATCAAAAGCAAGTTTCAACTCTGTGAGTTGAATGCACACATCTTACAGAAATTTCTGAGAATCCTTCTCTCTAGATTTTATGTGAAGATATTCCCGTTTCCAACGAAAGACTCAGAGAGCTCCAAATATCCACTTGTAGATTCAGCAAAAAGACTGTTTCAAAACTGCTCTATCAATAGGAAAGTTCAACTCTGCGATTTGAATGCTCACATCAGAAAGAAGTTTCTGAGAATGCTTCTGTCTAGTTCTTATGTGAAGATATTTCCTTTTCCACCCCAGGCCTCAAAGCCTTCCCTATGAACACTTGCAGTTTCTACACAATAGTGTTTCAAAACTGCTCTAACAAAAGAAAGGTTCAACTCTGTGAGATCAGTGCACACATAACAAATCAGTTTCAGAGAATGCTTCTGTCTAGTTTGTATGTGATGAAATTCCCGTTTCAAAGGAAGGCCTCAAAGAGCTCCAAATATTCACTTCCAGATTCTGCAAAAACACTGTTTCAAAACTACTCTATGAAAAGGTAGGTTCAACCCTGTGAGTTAAATGCACACATCAGAAAGTAGTTTCTGAGAATGCTTCTGCTCAGTTTTAATGTGAAGATATTTCCTTTTCCACCATAGGTCTCAAAGCTCTCCGAATGAACACTTGCAGATTCCACACAGCAGTGTCTCTAAACTGCTCTTACAAGAGAAAGGTTCAACTCTGTGAGTTGAGTGCACACATGACAAAGCAGTTTCAGAAAATTCCTCTGACTAGTTTGTATGTGAAGAAATTCCAGTTTCCAAGGAAGGCCCCAAAGAGCTCCAAATATCTACTTGCAGATTCTGCAAAAACACAGTTTCATAACTGTCCTATAAAAAGGAATGTTCAACCCTGTGAGTTGAATGCACACATCTTAAATCAGTTTTTGAGAATGCTTCTGTCTAGTTTTTATGTGAAGAAAGTCCCGTTTCCAAAGAAGGCGTCAAAGAGCTCCAAATATCCACTTCCAAATACTGCAAAAAGACTGTTTCAAAACTACTCTATCAAAGGGAAGGTTCAACTCTGTGAGTAGAATGCACACATCAGAAAGCAGTTTCTGAGAATGCTTCTGTCTAGTTTTTATGCGAGCATATTTCCTTTTCCACCATAGGCCCCAAAGCGCTCTGAATTAACAGCTGCAGAATTCATACAATAGTGTTTCAAAACTGCTCTAACAGGAGAGAGGTTCAACTCTGTGAGTTGAATGCACACAACCCAAAGCAGGTTCAGAGAATGCTTCTGTCTACTTTGCATGTGACGAACTTCCCTTTTCCAAAAAAGGCCTCCAAGCGCTTCAAATATCCACTTGCAGATTCTGCAAGAGACTGTTTCAAAACTGCTTTTTCCAAAGGATGCTTCAACTCTGTGAGTTGAATGCACACATCTTAAAGAAGTTTCTGAGAATGCTTCTTTCTAGTTTTTACGTGAAGATATTTCCTTTTCCACCATAGGCCTCGAAGAGCTCCGTATGAACACTTGCAAATTCTACACAATAGTGTTTCAAAACTGCTCTAAACAGAGAAAGGTTCAACTATGTGTGATGACTGCACACATTACAAAGCAGTTTCAGAGAATGCTACTGTCTAGTTTGTATGGAAGAAAGTCCCGTTTCCAAAGAAGGCCTCAAAGAGCTCCAAAAATCCACTTGGAGATTCTGCAAAAAGACTGTTTAAAAACTGCTCTATCAATAGGAAGGTTTAACTCTGTGAGTTGAATGCACACATCAGAACGAAGTTTCTGAGAATGCTTCTGCCTAGTTTTTGTGGGAAGATATTTCCTTTTCCACCACAGGCCTCAAAGCGCTCCGTATGACCTCTTGGAGATTCTACACAATAGTGTTTCAAAACTGCTCTAACAAGAGAAAGATTCAACTCTGTGAGTTGAGTGCACACACCAAAAAGCAGTCTCAGGAAACGCTTCTGTCTAGTTTGTATGTGAAGAAATTCCCGTTTCCAACGAAGGCCTCAAAGAGCACCAAATATCCACTTGCAGATTCTGCAAAAACAGAGTTTCATAACTGCCCTGTCAAAAGGAATTTTCAACTGTGTGAGTTGAATGCACACATCTTAAATCAGTTTCTGAGAATGCTTCTGTCTAGTTTTCTTGTGAAGATATTACGTATTTCACTATAGGGATCAAAGTGCTCTGAATGAACACTTTCCGATTCTCCAAAAAGAGTATTTTAAAACTGCTCTGTCAAAAGAAAGGTGCAACTCTGTTAGTTGAATGCAAGTATCGCAAAGCAGTTTCAGAGAATGCTTCTGTCCAGATTTTATGTGAAGATATTCCCGTTTCCAAAGAAAGCCTAAAAGAGCGCCAAAAGTCCAATTGCAGACACTGAAAAAAAGACTGTTTCAAAACTGCTGTGTCAATAGGAAGGTTCAATTCTGTGAGTTGAATGCACACATCAGAAAAAAGTTTCTGAGAATGCATCTGTCTAGTTTTTATCAGAAAATATTTCCTTTTCCAAATGTGGACTCAAGGTGCTCCGTATGAACACTTGCAGACTCTACACAATAGTTGTTCAAAACTGCTCTAACAAGAGAAACGTTCTACTCTGTGAGTTGAGGGCACACATCACAAAGCAGTTTCAGAGAATGTTTCTTTCTACTTTGTATGGGAAGAAATTCCCGTTTCCAATGAAGGCCTGAAAGAGCTCCAAATATCCACTTCCAGATTCTGCAAAAACACTGTTTCAAAACTGCTCTATCAAAAGGAAAGTTCAAGTCTGTGTGTTAAACGCACACATCAGAAAGAAGTTTCTGAGAATGCTTCTGTCTATTTTTTATATTAAGATATTTGCTTTTCTACCCTTGACCACAAAGCGCTGCAAAAGAACACTTGCAGATTCTGCAAAAAGAGTGTTTCTAATCTGCTCTATCAAAAGAAATGTTCTACTCTGTGAGTGCAATGCAAACATCACAAAGCGGTTTCATTGAATTCTTCTGTCTAGTTTTTAGGGGAAGGAATTTCCGTTTCCAACGAAGGTCTCAAAGATCTTCAAACATTCACTTGCAGATTCTGCAAAAAGACTGTATCAAAACTGCTCTATCAACAGAAAAGTTCAAATCTGTGAGTTGAATGCACACATCATAAAGAAGTTTCTGAGAATGCTTCTGCGCAGTTTTTATGTGATGATATTTCCTCTTCCACCATAAGCCTCAAAGCGCTCCGAATGAACACTTGCACATTCCACAAAAAGAATGTATCAAAACTGCTCCCGCAACAGAAAGGTTCAACTCAGTGAGTTGAATGCACACATCATAAAGAAGTTTCTGAGAAATCTTCTGTCTTGTTTTTATGTGGAGATATTTCCTTTTACAAAACAGGCCTCAAAGCACTCCGTTTGAATACTTGCAGGTCCTACACAATAGTGTTTCAAAACTGCTTTAATAACAGAAACGTTCAACTCTGTGAGATGAATGCACACATCACAAAGCAGTTTCAGAGAATGCTTCCGTCTAGTTTGTATGTGAAGAAATTCCCGTTTCCACGAAGTCCAAAAAGAGATCCAAATATCCACTTCGAGATTCTGCAAAAACACTCTTTCAAAACTGCTCTTTGAAAAGGAAGGTTCAACCCTGTGAGTTGAATGCACACATCAGAAAGTAGTTTCTGAGAATGCTTCTGCTCAGTTTTAATGTGAAGATATTTCCTTTTCCAACATAGGCCTCAAAGCGCTCCGAATGAATACTTGCGGATTCTACATAATTGTGTTTCAAAACTGCTCTAACAAGAGAAATTTTCAACTCTGTGACTGGAGTGCATACATAACAAAGCAGTTTCAGAGAGTGCTTCTTTTTAGTTTTTATGTGAAGAAAGTCCTGTTTCCAAAGAAGGCCTCAAAGATCTCCACATATCCACTTGCAGATACTGCAAAAAGACTATTTGAAAAATGCTCTATCAAAAGGAATGTTCAACTCTGTGACTTGAATGCAGACATCTGAAAGAAGTTTCTGAGAATGCGTCTGTCCAGCTTTTATGTGAAGACATTTCCTTTTCCACCATAGGCCTCAAAGTGCTCCGAAACAGCCGTTGCTGATTCTACACAGTAGTGTTTCAAAAATGCTCTAACAAGAGAAAAGTTCAACTCTGTGAGTACAATGCACACATCACAAACGAGTTTCTGAGAATGCTTCTGTCTAGATTCTATGTGAAGAATTTCCCATTTCCAAAGAAGGCCACGAAGAGTTCCAAATATCCACTTGCAGATTACGCATTAGGCTCTTTCAAAACTGCTATATCCATAGGAAGGTTCAACTCTGAGAGTTAAATTCACACATCTTAAAGAAGTTTCTGAGAATGCTTCAGTCTAGTTTTTATGTGAAGTTATTTCCTTTTCCACCATAGGCCTCAATGCGCTCCGAATGAACACTTGCAGATTCTACACAATAGTGTTTCAAAACTGCTCTTACAAGAGAAAGATTCAACTCTGTGAGTTGAGTGCACACATCACAAAGCAGTTTTAGGAAATGCTTCTGTCTAGTTTGTATGTGAAGAAATTCCCGTTTCCAGCGAAGGCCTCAAAGAGCTCAAAATATCCACTTGCAGATTCTTCAAAAACACAGTTTCATAACTTCCCTATCAAAAGGAATGTTCAACCCCGTGAGTTGAATGCACACATCTTAAATCAGTTTCTGAGAATGCTTTTGTCTAGTTTTCTTGTGAACATATTTCGTATTCCAATACAGGGCTCAAAGTGCTCTATAAGAACATCTGCCGATTCTACAAAAAGAGTGTTTCAAAACTGCTCTATCAAAAGAAATGTGCAACTCTGTGAGTTGAATGCAAATATCACCAAGCAGTTTCAGAGAATGCTTCTGTCGAGTTTTATGTGAAGAAATCCCGTTTCCAAAGGAGGCCTCAAAGACCTCCAAATATCCACTTGCAGATTCTTCAAAAAGACTGTTTCAAAACTGCTCTATCCAAAGGAAGGTTCAACTCTGTGAGTGGAATGCATACATCTTAAAGAAGTTTCTGAGAATTCTTCTGTCTGGTTTTCATGTGATGTTATTTCCATTTCCACCATAGTCTTTAAAGCACTCCTAATGAACAGATGTAAATTCTAAACAATAGTGTTTCTAAACTGCTCTAACAAGAGAAAAGTTCAACTCTGTGAGTTAAGTGCACACATCACAAAGCAGTTTCAGAAAATGCTTCTGTCTAGTTTGTATGTGAAGAAATAACCGTTTCCAACGAAGGTATCAAAGAGCTCCAAATATCCATTTGCAGATTCTGCAAAAACTCAGTTTCATAACTGCCTTATCAAAAGGAAAGTTCAACCCTGTGAGTTGAATGCACACATGAGAAAGAAGTTTCTGATAATGCTTCTGTCCATTTTTCTTGTGAAGACATTTCGTATTCCAATATAGGGCTGAAATCGCACTGAATGAACACTTGCCGATTCTACAAAAAGGGTGTTTCAAAACTGCTCTATGAAAAGAAAGGTGCAACAGTGTGATTTAAATGCAAATATCACAAAGCAGTTTCAGAGAATGCTTATGTCGGGTTTTTATGTGAAGAAGTCCCGTTTCCAAAGAAGGTCTCAAATAGCTCCAAATATCCACAGGCAGATACTGCAGAAAGACTGTTTCAAAACTGCTCTATCAAACGGAAGGTTCAACTCTGTGAGTGGAAAGCACACATCAGAAAGAAGTTTCTGAGAATGCTTCTGTCTTGTTTTAATGTGAAGATATTTCGTTTTCCACAATAGGCCTCAAAGCGCTCAGAAAGAACATTTGCAGATTCTGCAAAAAGAGCGCTTCAAAACTGCTCTATCAGAAGAAAGGTGCAACTGTGTGAGTTGAATGCAAACATCACAAAGCAGTTTCAGAGAATGCTTCTGTCTAGTTTTTAGGTGAAGAAACTCCCGTTTCCAACTAAGGTCTCAAAGAGCTCCAAACATTCAAATGCAGATTCTGCAAAAAGACTGTTTCGAAACTGCTCTATCAATAGAAAGGTTCAACTCTGTGAGTAGAATGCACACATCATAAAGAAGTTTCTGAGAATGCTTCTGCCTAGTTTTTATGTGATGATATTTCATCTTCCACATAAGGCTCAAAGCGCTCCAAATGAACACTTGCACATTCCATAAAAAGAGTGTTTCAAAACTGCTCCAGCAACAGAAAGGTTCAAATCTGTGATTTGAATGCACACATCATTAAGAAGTTTCTGAGAATGCTTCTATGTAGTTTTAATGTGAAGATATTTCCTTTTCCACCACAGGCCTCAAAGCACTTCGTATGAACACTTGCAGATTCTACACAATAGTGTTTCAAATCTGCTCTAACAAGAGAAAGCTTCAACTCTGTGATTTGAGTGCACACATCACAAAGCAGTTACAGAGAATGCTTCTGGCTAGTTTCTATGTGAAGAAATTCCCGTTTCCAACGAAGGCCTCCAAGACCTCCAAACATCAACTTCCAGATTCTGAAAAAACACTGTTTCAAGACTGCCCTAGCAAAAGGAAGGTTCAACTCTGTGAGTTGAATGCACACATCAGAAAGAGGTTTCTGAGAATGCTTCTGTCTAGTTTTTATGTGAAGATATTTTCTTTTCCAAAACAGGCCTCAAAGCGCTCCGTATGATTACTTTCAGGTTCTACACAATAGTGATCCTAAACTGCTCTAACAAGAGAAAGGTTCAATTCTGTGAGTTGAGTGCACACATCACAAAGCAGTTTCAGAAAATGCTTCTCTCTAGTTTGTATGTGAAGAAATTCCCGTTTCCATAGAAGGCCTCAAAGAGCTCCAAATATGCATTTGCAGATTCTGCAAAAACACTGATTCAAAACCGCTCTATCAAAAGAAAGTTTCAACTCTGTGAGTTGAATGCCCACATCAGAAAGAATTTTCTGAAAATTTTTCTGTCTACTTTTAATGTGAAGATATTTCCTTTTCCACCATAGCCCTCAAAGTGCTCCGAAAGAACACTTGCAGGTTCTGCAAAAAGAGTGTTTCAAAACTGCTCTAACAAATACAATTTCTACTCTGTGAGTTGAATGCAAACAACAGGAAGCAGTTTCAGAGAATGCTTCTGTCTAGTTTTTAGGTGAAGAAACTCCCGTTTCCAACGATGGTCTCAAAGAGCTCCAAAAATCCACTTCCATATACTGCAAAAAGACTGTTTCTAAACTTCTCTATCAATACAAGGTTCAACTCTGTGAGTTGAATGCACACATCATGAAGAAGTTTCTGAGAGTGCTTCTGTCTAGTTTTTATGTGAAGATATTTCCTTTTCCACCATAGGCCTCATAGTGCTCCGTATGCACACTTGCAGATTGTACACAATATTTTTTAAAAACTGCTCTAACAAGAGATAGATTCAACTCTGTGAGCTCAGTGCACATATGACAAAGCAGTTTCAGAGACTGATTCTGTCTAGTTTGTAGGTGAAGAGATTCCCGTTTCCAACGAAGGCCTCAAAGAGCTCCAAATATCCACTTCTAGATTCCGCAAAAACACTGTTTCAAAACTGCTGTATCAACAGGAAGATTCTAGTCTGTGAGTGGAATCCACACTTCCGAAAAAGTTTCTGAGAATGCTTCTGTCTAGTTTTCATGTGAAGATATTTCGTATTCCACTACAGGGCTCAAAGCACTCTGAACGAAAAACAGCCAATCCTAAAAAAAGAGTGTTTCAAAACTGCTCTATCAAAAGAAAGGTGCGACTCTGGAAGTTGAATGCAAACATCACGAAGTAGTTTTAGAGAATACTTCTGTCTAGTTTTTCTGTGAAGAATGTCCCTTTTCTAAAGAAGGCCTCAAAGAGCTCCAAATATCCACTTGCAGATTCTGCAAAAAGACTGTATGAAAACTACCCTATCCAAAGGAAGGTTCAACACTGTGAGTTGAATGCACACATCGGAAAGAAGTTTCTGAGACTGCTTTAGTCTTGTTTTTATGTGAAGATATTTCCTTTTCCACCATAGACATCAAAGCGCTCCGAATGAACACTTGCACATTCCACAAAAAGAGTGTGTCGATACTGCTCCAGCAACAGAAAGGTTCAGCTCTGTGAGTTGATTGCACACACGACAAAGAAGTTTCAGGGATTGCTTCTGTCTAGTTCTTAGGTGAAGAAATTCCCGTTTCCAACGAATGCCTCCAAGATTTCCAAATATCCATTTACAGATTCTGTAAAAACACTGTTTCAAATCTTCTCTATCAAAAGCAAGGTTCAACTCTGTGAGTTGAATGCACACATCTTAAAGAAATTTCTGAGAATGCTTTTGTCTAGATTTTAAGTGAAGATATTCCCGTTTCCAACAAAAGCCCCAAAGAGCTCCAAAAATCCATTTGCAGATTCTGCAAAAAGACTGTTTCAAAACTGCTCTATCAATACAAGGATCAATTCTGTGAGTTGAATGCACACATCTTAAAGAATTTTCTGAGAATGCTTCTCTCTAGGTTTTATGTGAAGACATTTGCTTTTCATCATAGGCCTCAAAGCGCTCCGAAAGAACACTTGCAGATTCTGCAAAAAGAGTGTTTCAAAACTGCTCTATCAAAAGAAATGTTCTACTCTGTGAGTTGAATGCACACATCTTAAAGAAATTTCTCAGAATGCTTCTGCCTAGTTTTTAGGTGAAGAAATTCCCATTTCCAACGAAGGTCTCAAAGAGCCCCAAACATTCACTTGTAGATTCTGCAAAAATATTGCATCAAAACTGCTCTATCAATAGAAAGGTTCAAATCTGTGAGTTGAATGCACACATCAGAAAGGAGTTTCTGGGAATGCTTCTCTCTAGTTTTTATATGAAGTTATTTCATTTTCCGCCATAGGCCACAAAGCGCTCCATATGCACACTTGCAGATTCTACCCAATAGTGTTTCAAAACTGCTCTAACAAGAGAAAGTTTCAACTCTGTGAGTTGAGTGAACACATCACAAATCAGTTTCAGAGTATGCTTCTGCCTAATTTGTACGTGAAGAAATTCCCTTTTCCAACGAAGTCCATAAATAGCTCCAAATATGCACTTCCAGATTCTGCAAAAACACTGTTTCAAAACTTCTCTATGAACAAGAAGGTTCAACTGTGTGAAATGAATGCACACATCAGAAAGAAGTTTCTGAGAATGCTTCTGTCTAATTTTAAAGTGAAGATACTTCCTTTTCCACCATAGGCCTCAAAGCGCTCTGAAAGAACACTTGCAAATTCTGCATAAAGAGTGTTTTAAGACTGCTCTAACAATACAAACTTTCAACTCTGTGAGTAGAATGCACACATCACAAAGCAGTTTCAGAGAATGCTTCTGTCTAGTTTAGATGTGAAGAAGTTCTCATTTAAAAGAAGGCCTCAAATTGCTCCAAATATCCACATGCAGATTATGCAAGAGACTGTTTCCAAACTGCTCTATCCAAAGGAAGGTTCAACTCTGTGAGTTGAATGCACATATCAGAAAGAAGTTCCTGAGAATGCTTCTACACTGTTATTTGATGATATTTCCTCTTCCACAGTAAACCTCACAGCGCTCTGAATGAACACTTGCACACTCCACAAAAAGAGTGTTTCAAAACTGCTCCAGCAACAGAAAGCTTCAACTCCTTGACTTGAATGCACACTTCGAAAAGCAGTTTCAGATAATGCTTCTGTCTAGTTTTTATGTGAAGAAATTCCCCTTTCCAACGAATGCCTCGAAGAGTTCCAAATATCCACTTACATATTCTGTAAAACACTGTTTCAAAGCTGCTTTATCAAAAGAAAGGTACAACCCTGTGGGTTGAAGGCACACATCTTAAAGAAATTTCTGAAAAGGCTTCTGTCTAGATTTTATGTGAAGATGTTCCCATTTCCAAATAAGGCCTCAAATTGCTCCAAATATCCACTTCCAGATACTGCAAAAAGACTATTTCAAACCTGCTGTATCAAAAGGAAGGTTCAACTCTGTGAGTTGAATGCATACATCAGAAAGAAGTTTCTTAGCATGCTTCTGTCTAGTTTTTATGTGAAGATATTTCCTTTGCCACCATAGGCTTCAAAGCCTTCCGTATGAACACTTGCAGATTATACACAATAGTGTTTCAAAACCGCTCCAACAAGAGAAAAGTTCAACTCAGTGAGTTGAGTGCACACATCACAAGGCAGTTTCAGAGAATGCTTCTGTCTGGTTTGTATGTGAAAAAATTCCCGTTTCCAACGAAGGCCCCAAAGAGCTCCAAATATACACTTCCAGATTCTGCAAAAACACTGTTTCAAAACTGCTCTATCAAAAGGAAGGTTCAACTCTGGGAGTTGAATGCACACATCATAAAGAAGTTTCTGAGAATGCTTCTGTCTAGTTTTTAAGTGAAGCTATTTCCTTTTCCACCACAGGCCTCAAAGAGCTCCGAATGTATACTTGCAGGTTCTACACAATAGTGTTTCAAAACTGCTCGAACAAAAGATACGTTCAGACCTGTGAGTTGAGTGCACACATCACAAAGTAGTTTCAGAGAATGCTTCTGTCTAGTTTGTATGTGAAGAAATTCCCGTTTCCAAAAAAGGCCACAAAGAGTTCCAAATATCCACGTGCAGATTCTGCAAAATCACAGTTTCGTAACTGCCCTATCAAAAGGAAAGTTCAACCCTCTGAGTTGAATGCACATCTTCAATCAGTTTCTGAGAATGCTTCGGTCTAGTCTTCATGTGAAGATATTTCGTATTCCACTATAGTGCTCAAAGCACTCTGAATGAACACTTGACGATTCTACAAAAAGAGTGTTTGAAATCTGCTCTATCAAAAGAAATGTGCAACTGTGTGAGTTTATTGCAAACATCACAAAGCAGTTTCAGAGAATGCTTCTCTCTAGTTTTAATGTGAAGAAAGTCCCGTTTCCAAAGAAGGCCTCAAAGAGCTCCAAGTATCCACTAGCAGATACTGCAAAAAGACTGTTTGAAAACTGCTCTATCAAAAGGAAGGTTCAGCTCTGTAAGTTGAATGCACACATCCGAAAGAAGATTCTGAGAATGCATCTGACTAGTTTTTATGTAAAGACATTTCCTTTTCCACCATAGGCCTCAAAGAGCTCTGAATGAGCAGTTAGAGATTCTACACAATAGTGTTTCAAAACTGCTATAACAAGAGAAAGGTTCAACTCTGTGAGTTGAATGCACACATCACAAAGCAGTTTCTGAGAATGCTTCTGTCTAGATTGTATGTGAAGAAGTTGCCATTTCCAAAGAAGGCCTCAAAGAGTTCCAAATATCCACTTGCAGATTATGTAAGAAACTGTTTCAAAACTGCTCTATCCAAAGGAAGGTACAACTCTGGGTGTTGAATGCACACATCTTAAGTCAATCTCAGAGAATGCTTCTGTCTAGTTTTTATGTGAAGTTATTTCCTTTTCCACCATAGGCCTCAAAGCGCTCCGAATGAACAGTCGCAGATTCTACACAATAGTGTTTCAAAACTGCTCTAACAAAAGGAAATTTCACCTCTGTTAGTGGAATGCACACATCAGAAAGAAGTTTCTGAGAGTGCTTCTCTCTAGTTTTAATGTGAAGATATTTCCTTTTCCACCATAGGCCTCAAAGCCAACAGAAAGAACAATTACAGATTCTGCAAAAAGAGTGTTTCAGAACTGCTCTATCAAAAGAAATGTTCTACTCTGTGAGTTGAATGCAAACATGACAAAACAGTTTCAGAAAATCCTTCTGTCTAGGTTCTAGGTGAAGAAATTCCTATTTCCAATCAAGGTCTCAAAGAGCTCCAAACATTCACTTACAGATTCTTCAAAAAGACTGTTTCAAAACTGCACTATCCGTAGAAATATTCAACACTGTGAGTTGAATGCACACATCAGAAAGAAGTTTCTGAGAATGCTTTTTCCCAGTTTTTATGTGATGACATTTCCCCTTCCACCGTAAGACTCAAAGCTCTCCGAATGAACACTTGCACATTCCACAAAAAGAGAGTTTCAAAACTGCTCCGGTAACAGAAAGGTTCAACTCTGTGATTTGAATGCACACATCATAAAGAAGTTTCTGAGAATGCTTCTGTCTAGTTTTTAAGTGAAGATATTTCCATTTCCACCACAGGCCACAAAGAGCTCAGAAAGAATACTTGTACGTTCTACACAATACTGTTTCAAAACGGCTCTAACAAAAGAAACATTCAACTCCGTATGTTGAGTGCACACATCAAAAAACAGTTTCAGTGAATGCTTCTTTCTAGTTTGTATGTGAAGAAATTCCCGTTTCCAACGAAGGACTCAGAGAGCTCCAAATACCCACTTCCAGATTCATCAAAAACACTCTTTCAAAACTGCTCTATGAAAAATAAGGTTCAACCCTGTGAGTTGAATGCACACATCAGAAAGAAGTTTCTGAGAATGCTTCAGCCCAGTTTTAATGGGAAGATATTTCCTTTTCCAACATAGGACTCAAAGAGGTCCGAATGAACACTTGCGAATTCTACCCAATAGTGATTCAAAACTGCTCTAACACGAGAAAGGTCCAACTCTGTGAATTGAGTGCACACATCACAAATCTGCTTCAGAAAATGCTTCTGTCTAGTTTGTATATGAAGAAACTCCCATTTCCAACGTAGGCCTCAAAGAGCTCGAAATATCCACTTGCAGATTCTGCAAAAATACAGTTTCATAACTGCCTTATCAAAAGGAATATTCAACCCTGTGAGTTGAATGCACACATCTTAAATCAGTTTCTGATAATGCTTCTGTCTAGTTTTCATGTGAAGATATTTCGTATTCCACTATAGGGCTCAAAGCGCTCTGAATGAACAGTTTCCGATTCTACAAAAAGAGTGTTTCAAAACTGCTCTATCAAAAGAAAGCTGCAATTGTGTGAGTTGAATGCAAACATCACAAAGCAGTTTCAGAGAATGCATTTATCGAGTTTTTATCTGAAGAAGTTCGGTTACCAAAGAAGGTCTCAAAGAGCTCCAAATATTTACTTGCAGATTCTCCAAAAAGACTGTTTCAAAACTGCTCTTTCAAAAGGAAGGTTCAACTCTGTGAGTGGAATACACACATCAGAAAGAAGTTTCTGAGAATGCTTCTGTCTAGTTTTCATGTGAAGATATTTCGTTTTCCCCCATAGGCCTCAAAGCGCTCTGAATGAACACTTGCCGATTCTACACAAAGTGTATTTCAAAACTGCTCTATCAAAAGAAAGGTGCAACTGTGTGAGTTGAATGCAAACATCACAAAGCAGTTTCAGAGAATGCTTCTGTCTAGTTTTTAGGTGTAGAAATTCCCGTTTCCGACGAAGGTCCCAAAGATCTCCTAACATTCACTTGCAGATTCTGCAAAAAGACTGTTTCAAAACGGCTTTGTCAATACAAAGGTTCAACTCTGTGAGTTGCATGCACTCTTCATAAAGAAGTTTCTGAGAATTCTTCTGCCCAGTGTTTATGTGAGGATAGTTCGTCTTCCAACATAAGCCTCAAAGCGCTCCGAATGAACATTTGCACATTCCACAAAAATTGTGATTCAAAACTACTCCAGCAACAGAAATGTTCAGCTCTGTGAGTTGAGTACACACATCATAAAGAAGTTTCTGAGAATGCTTCTGTCTAGTTTTTATTTGAAGATATTTCGTTTTCCACAACAGGCCTCAAAGCGCTTTGTATGAACACTAGCATACTCTACACAATAGTGTTTCAGAACTGCTTTAACCATAGAAAGGTTCAACTCTGTGAGTTGAGTGCACCCATCGTAAAGCAGTTTCAGAGAAAGCTTCTGTCTAGTTTGTATGTGAATAAATTCCCGTTTCCAACGAAGGCCTCAAAGGGCTCCAAAAATCCACTAGCAGATGCTGCAAAAAGACTGCCTCAAAAGTGTTCTATCAACAATAATATTCAACTCTGTGAGTTGAATGCACACATCAAAAAGAAGTTTCTGAGAATGCTTCTGTCTAGTTTTAAGTGAAGATATTTCCTTTTCCACCACAGGCCTCAAAGCCTTCAGTTTGAACACTTACTGGTTCTACACAATAGTGTTTTAAAACTGTTCTAAGAAAAGAAACGTTCAACCCTGTGAGTTGAGTGCACACATCACTAAGCAGTTTCAGAGAATGCCTCTGTCTACTTTGTATGTGAAGAAATTCCCGTTTCCAACGAAGGCCTCAAAGAGCTTCAAATATCCACTTGCAGATACTGCAAAATCACAGTTCCATAACTGACCTAATAAAAGAAATGTTCATCCTTGTGAGATGAATGCACACATCTTAAGTCAGTTTCTCAGAATGCTTCTAGTTTTCATGGGAAGATCTTTCGTATTTCACTATAGGGCTCAAAGCGCTCTGAATAAGCACTTGCCTATACTACAAAAAGTGTGTTTACAAACTCCTCTATCAAAAGAAATAAGCAACTGTGCGAGTTGAATGCAAACATCACAAAGCAGTTTCAGAGAACGTTTCTGTCTAGTTTTTATGTGACGAAAGTACCGTTAGCAAAGAAGACGTCAAAGAGCTGCAAATATAAACTTGCAGATTCTGCAAGACGACTGTTTCAAAACTGCTCTATCAAAAGGAATGTTCAACTCTGTGAGTTGAATGCACAAATCAAAAAGAAGTTTCTGAGAATGCTTCTGTCTAGTTTTTATGTGAAGATATTTCCTTTTCCACCATAAGAATCAAAGCACTCCGGATGAACAGTTGCAGATTCTACACAATAGTGTTTCAAAACTGCTCTAACAAGAAAAAGGGTCAGTTCTGTGAGTTGAAGTCACACATCACAAAGCAGTTTCAGAGAATGCTTCTGTCTAGTTTGTGTGTGAAGAAGTTCCCATATCCAAAGAATGCCTCAAGAAGCTCCAAATATCCACTTGCAGAATGTGCAAGAGACTGTTTCAAAACTGCTCTACCCAAAGGAAGATTCAAATCTGTGAGATGAATGCACACATCTTAAAGAAGTTTCTGAGAATTCTTCTCTCTCGTTTTTATGTGAACATATTTCCTTTTCGACCACAGGCCTCAATGCACTCCGTATGAATACATGCAGGTTCTACACAATAGTGTTTCAAAACTGCTCTAACAAAAGAAACGTTCAACTCTGTGAGTTGAACGCACACATGACAAAGCAGTTTCAGAAAATGCTTCTGTCTTTTTTTGTATGTGAAGAAATTCCAATTTCCAACGAAGGCCTCAAAGAGCCCAAAATATCCACTTGCAGATTCTGCAAAAACACAGTTTCATAACTGCCCTATCAAAAGGAATGTTCAACCTTGTGAGTTGAATGCACACAACAAAAAGGAGTTTCTGAGAATGCTTCTGTAAAATTTTCTTGTGAAGATATTTCGTACTCCAATATAGGGCTCAAAGCGCTCTGAATGAACACTTGTCGATATTACAAAAAGAGTGTCTCAAAACTGCTCTCTAAAAAGAAAGGTGCGACTCTGTGAGTTTAATGCAAACATCACAAAGCAGTTTCAGAGAATGCTTCCGTCGAGTTTTTATGTGAACAAAGTCCCTTCTCTAAAGAAGGCCTCAAAGAGCTCCAAATATCCACTTGCAGATTCTGCAAAAACACTGTTTCAAAACTGCTCTTTCAAAAGGAAGGTTCAAATCTGTGAGTGGAATGCACACCTCAGAAAGTAGTTTCCGATAATGCTTCTGTATAGTTTTAATGTGAAGATATTCCCTTTTCCACCATAGGCTTCAAAGCGCTCAGAAAGAACAATAGCAGATTCTGCAAAAAGAGTGTTTCAAAACTGCTCTATCAAAAGAAATTTTCTACTCTGTGAGTTGAATGCAAACATCACAATGCAGTTTCAGACAATGCTTCTGTCTAGTTTTTAGGTGAAGAAATTCCGGTTTCCAAAAAAGGTCTCAAAGAGCTCCAAACATTGACTTGCAGATTCTGCAAAAAGAGTGTTGCAAAACTGCTCTATCAATAGGAAGGTTCAAATCTGTGGGTTCAGTGCACACATCAAAAAGACGTTTCTGAGAATGTTTCTGTTTAGTTTTTATGTGAAGCTATTTCCTTTTCCACCACAGACCTCAAAGCGCTTCGTATGAATACTTGCAGGTTCTACACAATAGTGTTTCAAAACTGCTCTAACAAAAGAAAAGTTCAACTCTGCGAGTTGAGTGCAGACATCACAAAGCTGTTTCAGAGACTGCTTCTCTCTAGTTTGTATGTGAAGAAATTCCCGTTTCCAACGAAGGCCTCAAAGAGCTCCAAATATCCACTTCCAGATACTGCAAAAACACTGTTTCAAAACTGCTCTATCAACAGGAAAGTCCAAATCTGTGAGTTGAATGCACACATCATAAAGAAGTTTCTGAGAATGCTTCGGTCTAGTTTAAATGTGAAGATATTTCCTTTTCGACCATAGGCCTCAAAGCGCTCCGAAAGAACACTTGCAGATTCTGCATAAGACAGTTTCAAAACTGCTCTAACAATAGAAAGGTTCAACTCTGTGAGTTGAATGCACACATCACCAAGAAGTTCCAGACAATATTTCTGACCAGTATTTATGTGACCATATTTCCTTTTCCACCATAAGCCTCAAAGCGGTCCGAATGAACACATGCACATACCACAAAAAGACTGTTTCACAAGTGTTCCAGCAACAGAAAGCTTCAACTCTGTGAGTTGAATGCACACACGACAAAGAAGTTTCAGAGAATACTTCTGTCTAATTTTTATGTGAAGAAATTCCCGTTTCCAACGAATGACTCAAAGAGTTTCAAATATCCCCTTACAGATTCTGTGAAAACTCTGTTTCAAAGCTGCTCTATCAAAAGCAAGGTTCAACCCTGTGAGATGAATGCCCACATCTTAAAGAAATTTCTGAGAATGCTTCTGTCTAGATTTTATGTGAGGAATTTCCCATTTCCAAAAAAGGCATCACATGGCTCCACAAAACCACAAGCAGAATATGCAAGAGACTGTTTCAAAACTGCTCAATCAAAACGAACATTCAACTCTGTCAGTTGAATGCGCACATCAGAAAGAAGTTTCTGAGAATGCTACTGTCTAATTTTAATGTGAAGATATTTCCCTTTCCCACCATAGGCCTCAAAGTGAACCGAAAGAACACTTGCAGATTCTGCAAAAACAGTGTTTCAAAACTGCTCTATCAAAAGGAAAGTTCAACTTTGTGAGTTGAGTGCACTAATCACAAAGCAGTTTCAGAGAATGCTTCTGTCTAGTTTCTATGTGAAGAAATTCCCGCTTCCAACGAAGGCCTCAAAGAGCTCCAAATATCCATTTGCAGATTCTGCAAAAACACTGTTTCAAAACTGCTCTATGAAAAGAAATGTTCAACTCTGTGAGTTGAATGCACACATCAGAAAGAATTTTCTGAAAATGCTTCTGTCTAGTTTTAATGTGAAGATATTTCCTTTTCCAACATAGCCCTCAAAGTGCTCTGAAAGAATACTTGCAGATTCTGGAAAAAGAGTGTTTCAAAACTGCTCTAACAAATAAACGTTCTACTCTGTGAGTTGAATGCAAACAACACGAAGCAGTTTCAGAGAATGCTTCTGTCTAGTTTTTAGGTGAAGAAACTCCCACTTCCAATGAAGGCCTCAAAGAGCTCCAAAAATCCACTTGCATATTCTGCAAAAAGACTGTTTCTAAACTTCTCTATCAATACAAGGTTCAACTCTGTGAGTTGAATGCACACATCATAAAGAAGTTTCCGAGACTGCTTCTCCCAGTTTTAATGTGAAGATATTTCATTTTCCAGCATAGGCCTCAAAGTGCTCCGAATGAACACTTTCAGATTCTACACAACAGTGTTTCAAAACTGCTCTAACAAGAGAAAGGTTCAGCTTTGTGAGTTGAGTGCACGCATTTACAAAGCAGTTTCAGAAAATGATTCTGTCTAGCTTGTATGTGAAGAAATTCCCTTTTCCAACTAAGGCCTCAAAGAGCTCAAAATATCCACTTGCATATTCAGCAAAAACACGCATCAAATAGCAGTTGAAAGGAATATTCAAAACTGTGAATAGAAAGCACACATGTTAAATCAGTTTCTGAGAATTCTTCTGTCTAGTTTTCATGTGAAGATATTTCGTATTCCAATACAGGACTCAAAGTGCTCCGTATGAACATTTGCAGATTATACAAAAGAGTTAGTCAAAACTGCTTTAACAAGAGAAAGGTTCAACTCTTTGAGTTGAGTGCACACATCACAAAGAACTTTCAGAGAATGCTTCTGTCTAGTTTGTATGTGAAGAAATTCCCGTTTCCAAAGATGGCCTCAAAGAGCTCCAAATATCCACTTCCAGATTCTGCAAAAACACTGTTTCAAAACTGTTATATCAAAAGGAAAGTTCAACTCTGTGAGTTGAATGCACACATCAGAAGGAAGTTTCTGAGAATGCTTCTGTCTTTTTTTTATGTGAAGATATTTCCTTTTCCACCGTAGGCCTCAAAGTGCTATGGAAGAACAGTTGCAGATTCTGCAAAAAGAGTGTCTCAAATCTGCTCTATCAAAAGAAATGTTCTACTCAGTGAGTTGAATGCAAACAATACAAAGCAGTTTCAGAAAATGCTTCTATCTAGTTTTTAGGTGAAGAAATTCCCTTTTCCAACGAAGGTCTCAAAGAGCTCCAAACATTAATTTGCCGATACTGCAAAAAGACTGTTTCAAAACTGCTCTATCAATAGAAAGGTTCAACTCTGTGAGTTGAATGCACACATCATAAAGAAGTTTCTGAGAATGCTTCTGCACAGTTTTTAGGTGATGATATTTCCTCTTCCACCATAAGCCTCAAAGCGCTCCGAATGAACACTTGCACTTTCCACAAAAAGAGTTTTTCAAAACTGCTCTAGCAGCAGAAAAGTTCAATTCTGTGAGCTGAATGCACTCATCAGAAAGAAGTGTCTGAGAATGCTTCTGTCTAGTTTTTATGTGAAGATATTTCCTTTTCCACCATAGGCCTCAAAGGCCTCCTATTGAACAGTTACAGATCCTACACAATAGTGTTTCTAAACTGCTCTAACAAGAGAAACGTTGAACTATGCGAGTTCAATGCACACATCACAAAGCAGTTTCAGGGAATGTTTCTGTCTAGTTTTTATGTGAAGAAGTTCCCATTTCCAAATAAGGCCTCAAAGAGCGCCAAATATCCACTTGCAGAATATGCAAGAGACTGTTTCAAAACTGCTTTTTCCAGGAAAGTTCAACTCTGTGAGTTGAATGCACACACCTTAAAGAAATTTCTGAGAATGCTTCTTTCTAGTTTTTAGGGAAGATATTCCCTTTTCCACCATAGGCCTCAAAGCGATCTGTATGAATACTTGCAGTTTCTACCCAATAGTATTTCAAAACTGCTCTAACCAGAGAAAGGTTCAACTCTCTGTGATGAGTGCACACATCACAAAGCATATTCAGAGAATCTTTCTGACTAGTTTGTCTGTGAAGAAATTCCCGTTTCCAACAAAGGCCTCAAAGAGCTCCAAATATCCACTTCCAGATACTGCAAAAACACTGTTTCAAAACTGTTCTATGAAATGGAATTTTCAACTCTGTGAATTGAATGCACACATCAGAAATAAGTTTCTGAGAACGCTTCTTTCTGCTTTTAATGTGAAGATATTACCTTTTCCAGCATAGGCCTCAAAGCGCTCCAAAAGAACACTTGCAGATTCTGCAAAATGAGTGTTTCAACACTGCTCTGTCAGAAGAAATGTTCCACACTGTGAGTTGAATGAAAACATCACAAAGCAGTTTCAGAGAATGCTTGTGTCTAGAACTTATTTGAAGGTATTCCCATTTCCAATGAAAGCCTCACAGAGCTCCAAAAATCCACTTCCAGATTCTGCAAAAAGACTGTTTCAAAAGTACTCTATGAATAGGAAGGTTCAACTCCGTGAGTTGAATGCACACATCAGAAAGAAGTCTCTGAGAATGCTTCTGTCTAGTTTTTATGTGAAGATAGTTCCTTTTCCAACATAGGCCTCCAAGCACTCCCTAAGAAAACTTGCAGATTACACACAATAGTGTTTCAAAACTGCTCTAACAAGAGAAACTTTCAACTGTGTAAATTGAGTGCACACATCAAAAAGTAGTTTCAGAAAATGCTTCTGTCTAGTTTGTAAGCGAAGAAATTCACGTTTCCAACGAAGGCCTCAAAGAGCTCCAAATATCCACTTGCAGATTCTACAAAAACACAGTTTCATAACTGTCCTATCAAAAGGAATGTTCAACCCTGTGAGCTGAATGCACACGTCTTAAATCAGTTTCTGAGAATGCTTCTGCCTAGTTTTACTGTGAAGATATTTCATATTCCAATATAGGGTTCTAAGTGCTCTGAATGAACACTTGCCCATTCTACAAATATAGTGTATCAAAACTGCTCTATCAAAAGAAAGGTGCAACTGTGTGGGTTGAATTCAAACATCACCAAGCAGTTTCAGAGAATGCTTCTGTCGAGTTTTTATGTGAATAAAGTCCGTTTCCAAAAAGGCCTCAAAGGGCTCCAAATATCTACTTGCAGATACTGCAAAAACACTGTTTCAAAACTGCTCTAGAAAAGGAAGGTTCAACTCTGTGAGTGGAAGGCACACATCAGAAAGAAGTTTCTGAGAATGCTTCTGTCTAGTTTTAATGTGAAGATATTTCCTTTTCCACCATAGGCCTCAAAGCACACAGAAAGAACACTTGCCCATTCTGTGAAAAGAGTGTTTCAAAACTGCTCTATCAAAAGACTTATTCTACTCTGTGAGTTGAATGCAAACATCACAAAGTAGTTACACAGAATGCTTCTGTGTAGCTTTTAGGTGAAGCAATTCCCGTTTCCAACGAAGGTCTCAAAGAGCTCCAAACATTCAATTGCTGATTCTGCAAATAGACTGTTTCAAAACTGCTCTATCAATAGAAAGTTTCAACTCTATGCATTGAATGCACACATCATAAAGAAGTTTCTGAGAATGCTTCTGCTCAGTTTTTATGTGATGATATTTCCTCTTCCACAAAAAGCCTCGAAGCGCTACGAATGAACACTTGCACATTCCACGAAAAGACTGTTTCAAACTGTTCCAGCAACAGAAAGGTTCAACTCTTTGAGTTGAATACACACATGACAAACCACTTTCAGAGAATGCTTCTGTCTAGATTTTATGTGAAGAAATTCCCGTTTCCAACGAATGCCTCAAAGAGTTCCAAATATCCACCTACAGATTCTGTAAAAACACTGTTTCAAAACTGCTCTATCAAAGCAAGTTTCAACTCTGTGAGTTGAATGCACACGTCTTAAAGAAATTTCTGAGAATGCTTCTGTCTATATTGTATGTGAAAAAATTCCGTTTTTCATCGAAGGCCCCAAATAGCTCCAAATAGCCACTTCCAGATTCTGCAAAAAGAATTTCAAAACTGCTCTATTAAAAGGAAGATTCAACCCTGTGAGTTGAACGCACACATCAGAAAGAATTTTCTGAGAATGCTTCCGTCTAGTTTTTATGTGAAGATATTTTCTTTTCCACCACAGGCCTCAAAGCGCTCTGTATGAATACTTGCAGGTTCTACACAATAGTGATTCTAAACTGCTCTAACAACAGAAAGGTTCAACTCTGTGAGTTGAGTGCACACATCACAAAGCAGTTTCAGATAATGCTTCTGTCTAGTCTGTATGTGAGGAAATTCCCATTTCCAACGAAGGCCTCTAAGAGCTCCAAATATCGACTTGCAGATACTGCAAAAACAGACTCTTATAAATGCCTTATCAAAACGTACGATCAACCCTGTGAGTAGAATGCACACATCTTAAATCAGTTTCTGAGAATGCTTCTATCTAGTTTTCATGTTAAGATATTTTGTATACCGCTATAGGGCTCAAAGTGCTCTAAATAAACACTTGCCGATTCTACAAAAAGAGTGTTTCAAAACTGCTCTATGAAAAGAAGGGTGCAAATGTGTGAGTTGAATGCAAACATCACAAAGCAGTTTCAGAGATTTGTTCTGTCTAGTTTTTATGTAAAGAAAGTCCCGTTTCCAAAGAAGGCCTCAAACAGCCTCAAATATCCACTTGCAGATTCTGCAAAAAGACTGATTCAAAACTGCTCTATCAAAAGGAAGGTTCAACTCTGTGAGTTGAGTGCACACATCAGAAAGAAGTTTCTGAGAATGCTTCTCTCTAGTTTTTATGTGAAGACATTTCCTTTTCCATCATAGGCCTCAAAAGTCTCTGAAAGAACACTTGCAGATTCTGCAAAAAGAGTGTTTCAAAACTGCTCTATCAAAAGAAATGTTCTACTCTCTGAGTTGAATGGTAACATCACAAAGCAGTTTCAGATAACGCTTCTGTCTATTTTTTAGGTGAAGAAATCCCCTTTTCCGACGAAGGTCTTGAAGAGCTTCAAACATTCACTTGCAGATTCCACAGAAAGACTGTTTAAAAGCTGCTCTATCAATAGAAGGGTTCAACCCTGTGTATTAAATGCACACATCATAAAGAAGTTTCTGAGAATGCTTCTGTCTAGTTTTTATGTGAAGATATTTCCTTTTCCACCGTAGGCCTCAAAGCGCTCCGAAAGAACAGTTGCAGATTCTGCGAAAAGCGTGTTTCAAATCTGCTCTATTAAAAGAAATGTTCTACTCTGTGAGTTGAATGCAAACGTCACAAAGCAGTTTCAGAAAATGCTTCTGTCTAGTTTTTATCTGAAGATATTTTCTTTTCCACCCTAGTGCTCAAAGCGCTCTAAAAGAACAGTTGCAGATTCTGCAAAGAGAGTGTTTCCAAACTGCTCTATCAAAAGAAATGTTCTGCTCTGTGAGATGAATGCAAACATCAAAAAGCAGTTTCAGAGAATGCTTCAGTCTATTTTTTAGGGAAGAAATTCCCGTTTCCAACGAACGTCTCAAAGAGCTCCAAACATTCTCTTGCAGATCCTGTAAAAAAACTGTTTGAAAACTGCTCTATCAAAAGGAATGTTCAACCCTGTGAGTTGAATGCCCACATCATAATGAGGTTTCTGAGAATGCTTCTGCCTAGTTTATATGTGATGATATTTCTTCTTGCACCATAAGCTTCAAGAAATTTCTGAGAATGCTTCTGTCTAGATTTTATGTGAAGATATTCCCGTTTCCAAAGAAAGCCTTAAAGAGCTCCAAAAATCCACTTGCAGATTCTGCAAAAAGACTGTTTCAAAACTGATCTATCAATAGCAAAGTTCAATTCTGTGGGTTGAATGCACACATCATACAGAAATTTTTGAGAATGCTTCTGTCTAGTTTTTATGTGAAGATATTTCCTCTCCCACAACAGGCCTCAAAGTGCTGCGTATGAACACTAGCAGATTCTACACAATAGTGTTTCAAAACTGCTCTATCCAGAGAAAGGTTCAACTCTGCGAGTTGAGTGCACACATCACAAAGCAGGTTCAGACAATGCTTCTGCCTAGTTTGTATGAATCCCGTTTCCAGCGAAGGCCTCAAAGAGCTCCAAACATTCACTTGAAGATTCTGCAGAAAGACTGCTTCAAAACTGCTCTATCAATAGAAAGGTTCAACTGTGTGAGTTGAATGTACACATCATAAAGAAGTTTCTGTGAATGCTTCTGCCCAGTTTTTATGTGATGATATTTCCTCTTCCACCATAAGACTCAAAGCGCTCACAATGAAAACTTGCACATTCCACAAAAAGAGTGTTTCTAACTGCTCCAGCAACAGAAAGGTTCAACTCTGTGAGTTGAATGCACACATGACAAATCAGTTTCAGAGAATGCTTCTGTCTAGTATCTATGTGAAGAAATTCCCGTTTCCAACGAGTGCCACAAAAAGTTCCAAATATCCACTTACACATTGTGTAAAAACACTGTTTCAAAACTGCTCTATCAAAAGCAAGGTTCAACCCTGTGAGTTGAATGCACACATCTTACAGAAATTTCTGAGAGTGCTTCTGTCCAGATTTTATGTGAAGGTATTCCGGTTTCCAATGAAAGCCTCAAAGAGCTCCAAAAAAACACTTGCAGATTCTGCAAAAAGACGGTATAAAACTACTCCATCAATAGGAAGGTTCAACTCTGTGACTTGAATGCACACATCATAAAGTAGTTTCTGAGAATGCTTCTGTCAAGTTTTTATGTGAAGATATTTCCTTTTCCACCACAGGCTTCAAAGCGCTCCATATGAACACTTTCAGATTCTACATAAAAGTGTTTCAAAACTGTTCTAACAAGAGAAAGGTTCAATCCTGTGAGTTGAGTGCACGCATCACAAAGCAGTTTCAGAAAATGCTTCTGTCTAGTTTGTATTTGAAGAAATTCCCGTTTCCAACGGAGGCCTCAAAGATTTCAAAATATCCACTTGCAGGCTCTGCAAAAACACGCATCAGAAAGCAGATGAAAGGAATGTTCAACTCTGTGAGTTGAATGCACACATCTTAAATCAGTTTCTGAGAATACTTCTGTCCAGTTTTCATATGAAGGTATTTCGTATTCCAATATAGGGCTTAAAGCGCTCTGAATGAACAATTGCCGATTCTACAAAAAGAGGGTTTCAAAACTACTCTATCAAAGGAAAGGTGCAACTGTGTGAGTTGAACGCGAGCATCACAAAGCAGTTTCAGAGAATGCTTTTGTCCAGATTTTATGTGAAGGTATTCCCGTTCCCAAAGAAAGCCTCAAAGAGCGCCAAAAATCCAATTGCAAATACCGCAAAAAGACAGTTTCAAAACTGCTCTATCTATAGGAAGGTTCAACTCTTTGAGTTGAATGCACACATCAGAAAAAAGTTTCTAAGAATGCTTCTGTCTAGTTTTTATCTGAAGATATTTCCTTTTCCAACATAAGACTCAAAGCGCTCCATATGAACACTTGCAGATTCTACACTATAGATTTTCAAAACTGCTCTAACAAGAGAAAGGTTCAACACTGTGAGTTGAGTGCACACATCACAAAGCAGTTTCAGAGAATGCTACTTTCTAGTTTGTATGGGAAGAAATTCCCGTTTCCAGTGAAGGCCACAAAGAGCTCCAAATATCCACTTCCAGATTCTGCAAAAACACTGTTTCAAAACTGCTCTATCAAAAGGAATGTTCAACTCTGTGTGCTGAATGCACACATCAGAAAGAGGGTTCTGAGAATGCTTCTGTCTATTTTTTATATTAAGATATTTCTTTTTCTATAGTAGGTCACAGCTGCGAAATAACACTTGCAGATTCTGCGTAAAGAGTGTTTCAAATCTGCTGTATCAAAAGAAATGTTCTACTCTGTGAGTTGAATGCCAACATCACAAAACATTTTCAGAGAATTCTTCTGTCTAGTTTTTAGGTGAAGGAATTCCCGTTTCCAAAGAAGGTCTCTAAGGGCTCCAAACATTCACTTGCAGATTCTGCAAAAAGACTGTTTCAAAACTGCTCTATCAACAGAAAGGTTCAACTCCGTGTGTTGAATGCACGCATCATAAAGAAGTTTCTGAGAATGCTTCTGCCCAGTTTTTCTGTGATGATATTTCCTCTTCCACCGTAAGCCTCAAAGCGCTCCGAATGAACACTTGCACTTTCCACAAAAAGAGTGTTTCAAAACTGCTCCAGCAACAGAAAGGTTCAACTCTGTGAGTTGAATGCACGCATCATAAAGAAGTTTCGGAGAATGCTGCTGTATAGCTTTTATATGAAGATATTCCCGTTTCCAACGAAGGCCTCAAAGAGCTCCAAATATCTACTTCCAGATTCTGTAGAAGCACTGTTTCAAGACTGCTCTATCAAAAGCCATTTTCAACTCTGTAAGTTGAATGCACACATCTTAAGGAAATTTCTGAGAATACTTCTGTCTATATTTTTGTGTAGATATTACCATTTCCAACGAAAGCCTCAAAAAGCTCCAAATATCCACTAGCAGATTCTGCAAAAAGATTGTCTCGAAAGTGCTCCTGCAATAGGAAGGTTCAACTATGTGAGTTGAATGCACACATCAAAAAGAAGTTTCTGAGACTGCTTCTGTCTAGTTTTTATGTGAGGATTTTTCCTTTTCCACCACAGGCTGCAAAGCCCTCTGGATGAATACTTGCAGGTTCTACATAATAGTGCTTCAAAACAGCTCTAACAAAAGAAACGTTCAACTCTGTGAGTTGAGTGCACACATCACAAAGTACTTTCAGAGAGTGCTTCTATCTGGTTTGTATGTGAATAAATTCCCGTTTCCAACGAAGGCTTCAAAGAGCTCCAAATATCCACTTCCAGATACTGCAAAAACACTCTTTCAAACCCTTCACAGATTCTTTCAAAACTCTTTCAAATCTCCTCACAGATTCAACACTGTGAGTTGAAAGCACACATCAGAAAGAAATTTCTGAGAATGCTTCTGCCCAGTTTTAATGTGAAGATATTTCCTTTTAAACCATAGGCCGCAAAGCGCTCCGAATTAACATTTGCAGATTCTACACAATAGTGTTTCAAAACTGCTCTAACAAGAGAAAGGTTCAACTCTGTGAGGTGAGTGCACACATCACAAAGAAGTTTCCGAGAATGCTTCTGTCTAGTTTGCATGTGAAGAAATTTCCTTTTCCAACGAAGGCCTGAAAGAGATCCAAATAATCACTTGCAGATTCTGCAAAAAGACTGTTTCAAAACTGCTCTATCAAAAGGAAGGTTCAACTCTGTGAGTGGAATGCACACATCAAAAAGAAGATTCTGAGAATGCTTCTGTCTAGTTTTAATGTGAAGTTATTTCCTTTTCCAGCGTAGGCCTCAAAGCGGTCTGTATGAACACTTGCAGATTCTACACAATAGTGTTTCAAAACTGCTCTAACAAGAGAAAGTTCAACTCTGTGAGTTGAGTGCACCTATGAAAAATCAGTTTCAGAGAATGCTTCTGTCTAGTTTGTATGTGAAGAAAGTCCCGTTTCCAAAGAAGGCCCCAAAGCTCCAAATATCCACTTACAGATTCTGCAAAAACGCTATTTCAAAACAGCTCTACCCAAAGGAAGGTTCAACTCTGTGAGTTGCATGCCCACATCAGAAGGAAGTTTCCGAGGATGCTCCTGCCCAGTATTAATGTGAAGATATTTCCTTTTCCACAATAGGCGTCAAGGCGCTCCGTATGAACACTTGGAGATTCTACACAATAGTGCTTCAAAACTGCTGTAACAAGAGAAAGGTTCAACTCTGTGAGTTGAGTGCACACATCAGAAAACAGTTTCAGAAAATGCTTGTGTCTTGTTTGTATGTGAAGAAATTCCCGTTTACAATGAATGCCCCAAATAGCTCCTAATTTCCACTTGCAGATTCTGCAAAAACACGGTTTCATAACTGCTCTATGAAAAGGAAGGTTCAACTCTGTGAGTTGAATGCACACATCAGAAAGAGGTCTCTGAGATTCTTCAGTCTAGTTTTTACGTGAAGATACTTCGTTTTCAACCATAGGCTTCAAAGGGCTCCAAATGAACAGTTACGGATTCTACACAATAGTCTTTCAAAACTGCTCTAGCAAGAGAAAGGCTCAAATCTGTGAGTTGAATGCACACATCACAAAGCAGTTTCAGAGAATGCTTCTGTCTAGTTTGTACGGGAAGAAGTTCCCATTTCCAAAGAAGGCCTCAAAGACCTCCAAATATCCACTTGCAGATTATGCAAGAGACAGTTTCAAAACTGCTCTATCCAAAAGAATGTTCAACTCTGTGAGTTGAATGCACATATCTTACAGAAGTTTCTGAGAATGCTTCTGTCTTGTATTCATGTGAAGATATTTCCTTTTCCACAATAGGCCTTAAAGCGATCCGAATGAACAGTTGCAGATTCTACACAATAGCGTTTCAAAAGTACTCTAACAAGAGAAAGGTTCAAGTCAGTGAGTTGAGTGCACACATCACAAAGCAGTTTCAGAAAATGCTTCTGTCTCATTTGTATGTGAAGAAATTCCCGTTTCCAACGAAGGCCTCAAAGAGCTCCTAATTTCCACTTGCAGATCCTGCAAAAACACAGTTTCATAACTGTCCTATCAAAAGGAATGTTCATCTCTGTTAGTTGAATGCACACATCTTAAAGCAGTTTCTGAGAGTGCTTCTGTCTAGTTTTCATGTGAAGTTATTTCGTATTCCACTATAGGGCTCAAAGCACTCAGAATGAACACATGCCGATTCTACAAAAAGAGTGTTTCAAAACTGCTCTATCAACAGAAATGTGCAAATCTGTGTGTTGAATGCAAACATCACAAAGAAGTTTCACAGAATGCTTCTGTCTGGATTTTATGTGAAGATATTCCAGTTTCAAATGAAAGCCTCAAAGAGCGCCAAAAATCCACTTACAGATTCTGCAAAAGACTGTTTTAAAACTGATGCATCAATAGGAAGGTTCAACTCTTTGAGTTGAATGCCCACATCATAAAGAAGTTTCTGAGAATGCTTCTGTCTAGTTTTTATGTGAAGATATTTCCTTTTCCACCATAGGCCTCAAAGCACTCCGTATGAATACTTGCAGATTCAAAACAATAGTGTTTCAAAACTGCTTTAACGACAGAAAGGTTAAACTGTGTGAGTTGAGTGCACACTTCACAAAGCAATTTCAGAGACTTCTCCTGTCTACTTTGCATGTGAAAAAAATTCCCGTTTCCAACGATGTCCTCAATGAGCTCCAAATATCCACTTTCAGATTCTGCAAAAACACTGTTTCAAAACTGCACTATCAGAAGAAATTTCAACTCTTTGAGGTGAATGCACACATCTTAAAGAAATTTCTAAGAATACTTCTGTCTAGATTTTATGTGAGGGTATTCTCATCTCCAACGAAAGACTCAAAGAGCTCCAAAAATCCACTTGCAGATTCTACAAGAAGAGAGTTTCAAAACTGTTCCAACAATTGGAATGTTCAAAACTGTGAGTTGAATGTACACATCATAAAGAAGTTTCTGAGAATGCTTCTGTCCAGTTTTTATGTGAAGATATTTCCTTTTCCAGCACAGGCCTCAAAGCGCTCTGTATGAAAACTTGCAGAATCTACACAATAACGTTTCAAAACTGCTCTAACCAGACAAAGGTTCAACTCTATGAGTTGAGTGCACACATCACAAAGCAGTTTCACAGAATTCTTTCTAGTTGGTATGTGAGGAAATTCCCGTTTCCAACGAAGGCCTCAAGGAGCGCCAAATAACCACTTCCAGATTCGGCAAAACTCTCTTTCAAAACTGCTCTATTAAAAGGCAGTTTCAAAACTGTGAGTTGAATGCACACATCAAAAAGAAGTTTCTGAGAATGCTTCTGCCCAGTTTAATATGCAGATATTTCCTTTTCCACCATAGGCCTCAAAGCGATCCAAAAGAACACTTGCAAATTCTACACAATAGTGTTTGAAAACTGCTCTAACAAGAGAAAGGTTCACCTTTGTGAGTTGAGTGCAGACATCACAGAGTAGTTTCAGAAAGTGCTTCTGTCTAGTTTGTAAGTGAAGAAATTCCCTTTTCCAAAGAAGGTCTCAAAGAGTTCCAAATATCCACTTGCAGATTCTGCAAAAACAGACTTTCATAACTGCCCTATCAAAAGGAATGTTCTACCCTGTGAGTTGAATGCAAACAACAGAATGAAGTTTCTGAGAATGTTTCTGTCTAGTTTTCATGTGAAGATATTTCGTATTCCAATATAGGGCTCAAAGTGCTCTGAATGAACACTTGCCGATTCTACAAAAAGAGTGTCTCAAAACTGCTCTATCAAAAGTAAGGTGCAACTTTGTGAGTTGAATGGAAACATCACAAAGCAGTTTCAGAGAATGCTTCTGTCGAGTTTTTATGTGAACAAAGTCCCGTTCCCAAAGAAGGCCTCAAAGAGACCCAAATATTCACTTGCAGATACTTCAAAAACACTGTTTAAAAACTGCTCTATCAAAACGAAGGTTCAACCCTTTGGGTTGAATGCACACATCAGAAACTGGTTTCTGAGAATGCTTCTGTCTAGTTTTAATGTGAAGATATTCCCTTTTCCACCATAGGCCTCAAAGCGCTCAGAAAGAACACTTGCAGTTTCTTCAAAAAGAGTGTTTCAAAACTGCTCTATCAAAACAAATGTTCTACTCTGGGATTTGAATGCAAACATCACAAAGTGGTTTCAGACAATGCTTCTGTCTTTTGTTTAGGTGAAGAAATTCCCGTTTCCAACGAAGTTCTCAAAGGGCTGCAAACATTCACTTGCAGATTCCGCAAAAAGAGTGTTTCAAAACTGCTCTATCAATAGAAAGATTCAGCTCTGCAAGTTGAATGCACACATCATAAAGAAGATTCTGAGAATGCTTCTGCCCAGTTTTTATGTGATGATATGTCGTCTTCCACCATAACCCACAAAGCGCTCCGATTGAACACTTGTACATTCCACAAAAAGAGTGTTTCAAAACTATTCCAGCAACAGAAAGGTTCAACTCTGTGAGTTGAATGCACACATCATAAAGAAGTTCTTGAGAATGCTTCTGTATAGTTTTTAAGTGAAGATAATTCCTTTTCCACCACAGTCCTCAAAGCGCTCCAAATGAATACTTACAGGTTCTACATAATAGTTTTTCAAAACTGCTCTAACAAGAGAAAGGTTCAACTCTGTGAGCTGAGTGCACACATCACAAAGCAGTTTCAGGAAATGCTTCTGTCTAGTTTGTATGTGAAGAAATACACGTTTCCAACGAAGGCATAAAAGAGCACCAAAAATCCATTTGTGGATACTTCAAAAACAGACTCTCATAATTGCCATATCAAAATGAATGTTCAACCCTGTGAGTTGAATGCACACAACTTAAATCAGTTTCTGAGAATTCTTCTATCTAGTTTTCATGTGAAGATATATCGTATACCACTATAGAGCTCAAAGCGCTCTGAATGAACACTTGCCGATTCTACAAAAAGAGTGTTTCCAAACTGCTGTATCAAAAGAAAGGTGCAACGGTGTGAGTTGAATGCAAACATCACAAAGCAGTTTCCGAGAACACTTTTGTCTATTTTTTAGGTGAAGAAATACCAGTTTAAAACGAAGGTCTCGAAGACCTCCAAACATTCTTTTGCAGATTCTGCAAAAAGACTGTTTCAAAACTGCTCCATCAATAGAAAGTTTCAACCCTTTGTGTTGAAGGCACACATCATAAATTAGTTTCTGAGAATGCTTCTGCCCAGTTTTTATGTGATGATATTTCCTCTTCCAAAGTAAGCCTCAAAGCGCTCCGAATTAAGACTAGCATATTACAAAAAAAGAGTGTTTCAAAACCGCTCCAGCAACAGAGAAGCTTCAACTCTGTGAGATAAATACACACATGACAACGCACTTTCAGAGAATGCTTCTGTCTAGTTTTTATGTGAAGAAATTTCCGTTTCCAACGAATGCCTCAAAGAGTTCCAAATATCCACTTACAGATTCTGTAAAAACACTGTTTCAAAACAGCTCTATCAAAAGCAAGGTTCAACTCTGTGAGTTGAATGCACACATCTTAAAGAAATTTCTGAGAATACTTCTGTCTAGATTTTATGCGAAGATATGGCCGTTTCCAAAAAAAGCCTGAAAGAGCACAAAAATCCACTTGCAGATTCTGCAAAAAGCCTCTCACAAAAGTGGTCTATCAATAGGAAAGTTCAACTCTCTGAGTTGAACGCACGAATCATAAAGAAGTTTCAGAGAATCCTTTTGTGTAGTTTTTATGTGAAGATATTTCCTTTTCAACCACAGGCCTCAAAGTGCTCCGTATGAATACTTGCAGGTTCTACACAGCAGTGTTTCAAAACTGCTCTAACAAAAGAAATGTTCAACTCTGTGAGTTGAGTGCACACCTCACAAATCAGTTGCAGAGGACGCTTCTGTCTAGTGTGTATGTGAAGAAATTCCCCTTTCCAGCGAAGGCCTCAAAGAGCTCAAAATATCCACTTGAAGATTCTGCAAAAACAGAGTTTCATAACTGCCCTATCAAAAGGAATTTTCAAACCTCTGTGTTGAATGCACATATCTTAAATCAGTTTCTGAGAATGCTTCTGACTAGTTTTCATGTGAAGATATTTCGTATTCAACTATAGGGCTCAAAGCGCTCCGAATGAACACTTACCGATTCTACAAAAAGAGTGTTTCAAAACTCCTCTATCAAAAGAAAGGTGCAATTGTGAGAGTTGAATGCAAACATCACAATGCAGTTTCAGAGAATGCTTCTGTCTAGTTTTTATGTGAAGAAAGTCTCTTTTTCAAAGAAGGCCTCAAAGAGCTCCAAGTATCCACTTGCAGATTCTGGAAGAGACTGCTTCAAAACTGCTCTATCCAAAGGAACGTTCAACTTTGTGAGTTGAATGCACACATCTTAAAGAAGTTTCTGAGAATGCTTCTGTCTAGTTTTTACATGAAGTTATTTCCTTTTCCACCATAGGCCTCAAATCGCTCCGAATGAGTACTTACAGGTTCCACACAGTAGTGTTTCAAAACTGCTCTAACCAGAGAAAGGTTCATCTCTGTGAGTTGAGTGCACACATCACAAAGCAGTTTCAGGAAATGCTTCTGTATAGTTTGTATGTGAAGAAATTCCCTTTTCCAACAAAGGCCTCAAAGAGCTCAAAATATCCACTTGAAGATTCTGCAAAAACACAGTTTCATAAATGCCCTATCAAAAGGAATGTTCAACCCTTTGAGTTGAATGCACACATCTTAAATCAGTTTCTGAGAATGCTTCTGCCTAGTTTTCTTGTGAATATATTTCCTATTCCATTATAGGGCTCAAAGTGCTCTGAATGAACACTTGCCGATTCTACAAAAGAGTGTTTCAAAACTGCTCTATCAAAAGAAAGGTGCAACTCTGTGAGTTGAATGCAAACATCACAAAGCAGTTTCAGACAATGCTTCTGTCGAGTTTTTATGTGAGGAAGGCCCGTTTCCAAAGAAGGCCTCAAATAGATCACAATATCCACTTGCAGATTCTGCAAAAACACTGTTTCAAAATTGCTCTATCAAAAGGAAGGTTCAACTCTGTGAGTGGAATGCACACAACAGAAGGAAGTTTCTGAGAATGCTTCTGTCTAGTTTTAATGTGAAGATATTTCCTTTTCCACCATAGGCCTCAAAGCCCTCCGAAAGAACACTTGCAGATTCTGCAAAAACAGTGTTTCAAAACTGTTCTATCAGAAGAAATGTTCTGTTTTGTGATTTGAATGCAAACATCACAAATCAGTTTCAGAGAATACTTCTGTCTAGTTTTCAGGTGAAGAAATTGCCATTTCCAGCGAAGGTCTCAAAGAGCTCCAAACATTCACTTGCAGATTCTGAAAAAAGACAGTTTCAAAACTGATCTATCAATAGAAAGTTTCAACTCCGTGAGTTGAATGCACACATCGTAAAAAAGTTTCTGAGAATGCTTCTGCCCAGTTTTTATGTGATGATATTTCCTCTTCCACCATAATCCTCAAATAGCTCCGAATGAACACTTGCACATTCCACAAAAAGAGTGTTTCAAAACTAATCCATCAACAGAAAGGTTCAACTATGTGAGTTGAATGCACAAATCATAAAGTAATTTCTGATAATGATTCTTTCTAGTTTTTAAGTGAAGAAATTTCCTTTTCCACCACAGGCCTCTAAGCGCTCTGAATGAATACTTCCAGATTCTACACAATAGTGTTTCACAACTGCTCTAACAAGAGAAAGGTTCAACTCTGTGAGTTGAGTGCACACATCACAAATCAGTTTCAGAGAATTCTTCTGTCTAATTTGTATGTGAAGAAATTCGCCTTTCCAAAGAAGGCCTCAAGGAGCTTCAAATATCCACTTGCAGATTGTGCAAGAGACTGATACAGAATTGCTCTATCCAAAGGAAGGTTCAACTATGTGAGTTGAATGCAGACATCTTAAAGAAGTTTCTGTGAATGCTTCTGTCGAGTTTTTATGTGAAGTTATTTCCGTTTCCACCATAGGCCTCAAAGTGCTCTGAATGAACAGTTACAGACTCTACACAATAGTGTTTCAAAACTGCTCTAACAAGAGTAAGGTTCAACTCTACGAGATGAGTGCACACATCACAAAGCAGTTTCAGAAAATGCTTCTGTCAAATTTGTATGTGAAGAAATTCCCAGTAATGGGATGGCTGGGTCGAATGGAATTTCTAGCTCTAGATCCCTGAGGAATCACCACACTGACTTCCACAAGGGTTGAACTAGTTTACAGTCCCACCAACAGTGTAAAAGTGTTCCTATTTCTCCACATCCTCTCCAGCACCTGTTGTTTCCTGACTTTTTAATGATTGCCATTCTAACTGGTGTGAGATGGTATCTCATTGTGGATTTGATTTGCATTTCTCTGATGGCCAGTGATGGTGAGCATTTTTTCATGTGTTTTTTGGCTTCATAAATGTCTTCTTTTGAGAAGTGTCTGTTCATGTCTTCGCCCACTTTTTGAAGGGGTTATTTGTTTTTTTCTTGTAAACTTGTTGGAGTTCACTGTAGATTCTGGATATTAGCCCTTTGTCAGATGAGTATGTTGCAAAAATTTTCTCCCATTTTGTAGGTTGCCTGTTCACTCTGATGGTAATTTCCTTTGCTGTGCAGAAGCTCTTTAGTTTAATTAGATCCCATTTGTCAATTTTGGCTTTTGTTGCCATTGCTTTTGGTGAAAAACACAGTTTCAAAACTGCTCTATCAAAAGCAAAGTTCAACAATGTGAGTTAAATGCACACATGTTAAAGAAATTTCTGAGAATGCTTCTTTTTAGATTTTAAGTGAAGATATTCCCCTTTCCAATGAAAGACTCAAAGAGCTCCAAAAATCCACTTGCAGAATCTGCAAATAGACTGTTTCAAAACTGCTCTATCAATACAAGTTTCAACTCTCTGAGTTGAATGCACACATCAGAAAGAAGTTTCTGAGAATGCTTCTGTCTATTTTTATCTGAAGATACTTCCTTTTCCACCATAGGACTCAAAGCGTTCTGTATGAACTCTGGCAGATTCTCCACAAGAGATTTTCAAAATTGCTCTAACAAGAGAAAGGTTTAAATCTGTGAGATGATTGCACACATCCCAAAGCAGTTTCAGAGAATGCTTTTGTCTAATATGCATGTGAAGAAATTCCCGTTTCCAATGAAGGCCTCAAAGGGCTCCAAATATCCACTTCCAGATTCTGCAAAAACATTGTTTCAAAACTGCTCTATCTAAAGGAAAGTTCAACACTGTGAGTTGAATAAAAACAGCAGAAAATAGTCTCTGAGAATGCTTCTGTCTATTTTTATATGAAGATATGTCCTTTTCCACTGTAGGCTTCAAAGCGCTCCAAAAGAAAAAATTGCAGATTATGTAAAAAGAGTATTTCAAATCTGCTCTATTAAAGGAAATGTTCTACTCTGTGAGTTGAATGCAAACATCACAAAGCGGTTTCAGAGAACACTTCTGTCTAGTTTTTAGGTGAAGGAATTCCTGTTTACAACGAAGGTCTCAAGGAGTTCCAAACATTCACTTGCAGATTCTGCAAAAAGACTGTTTCAAAATTGTTCTATCAATAGAAAGGTTCAACTGAGTGAGTTGAATGCACCCATCACAAAGAAGTTTCTGAGAATACTTCTGCCCAGTTTTTATGTGATGATATTTCCTCTTCCACCATAAGCCTCAAAGCACTCCGAATGAACACTTGCATATTCCACAAAAAGAGTGTTTCTAAACTGCTCCAGCGACAGAAAGGTTCAACTCTGTGAGTTGAAGGCACACATGACAAAGCAGTTTCAGAGAATGCTTCTGTCTAGTTTTTATGTGAAGAAATTCCGGTTCCAATGAATGCCTCAAAGAGTTCCAAATATCCACTTACAGATACTGTAAAAACACTGTTTCAAAACTGCACTATGAAAAGCAAGGTTCAACTCTGTGAGTTGAATGCACACAACTTAAGGAAATTTCTACAAATGTTTCTGTCTAGATTTTATGTGAAAATATTCCCGTTTCCAACGATAGCTTCAAGGAGCTCCAAATATCGACTTGCAGATTCTGCAAAAAGGCTGTTTCAAAACTGCTCTATCAAAAGGAAGGTTCAACTCTGTGAGTTGAATGTGCACATCATAAAGAAGTTTCTCAGAATGCTTCTGTCCAGTTTTAATATGAAGGCATTTCCTTTTCCACCATAGGCCTCAAAGCGCTCCGAATGAACACTTGCAGATTCTAGAAAATAGTGTTTCAAAACTGCTCTAACAAGAGAAATGTTCAAATCTGTGAGTAGAGTGCACGCATCACAAAGCAGTTTCAGAGAATGCTTCTGTCTAGTTTGTATGTGAAGAAGTTCCCTTTTCCAATGAAGGCCTCAAAGAGCTCAAAATATGGGCTTGCAGATTCTGCAAAAACACGCATCACAAAGCAGTTGAAAGGAATGTTCAACTCTGAGAGTTGAATGTACACAACTTAAATCAGTTTTTGAGAATGCTTCTGTATACTTTTCATGTGAAGATATTTCGTATTAAAATATAGGGCTCAAAGAGCTCTGAATGAACACTTGCAGATTCTACACAATAGCTTTTCAGAACTGCTCTAACAAGAGAAATGTTCAACTCTGTGAGTTGAGTGCTCACATAACAAAGCAGTGTCGGAGAAGGCTTTTGTCTAGTTTGTATGTGAAGAAATTCCGTTTTCCAATGAAGGCCTCAAAGAGCTCCAAATATCCACTTGCAGATTCTGCAAAAAGACTGTTTCAAAACTGCTCTATCAATACAAGGTTCAACTCTGTGAGTTGAATGCACACGTCTTAAAGAAGTTTCTCAGAATGCTTCTGCCCAATTTTAATGTGAAGATATTTCATTTTCCAGCGTAGGCCTCAAAGCACTCTGAATGAAAACTTGCAGAATCTACACAATAGTGTTTCAAAACTGCTCTAACAAGGGAAAGTTTCAATTTTGTGAGTTGAGTGCATGCATCACAAAGGAGATTCAGAAAACGCTTCTGCCAAGTTTGTATGTGAAGAAACTCCCGTTTCCAACGAAGGCCTCAAAGAGTTCAAAATATCCACTTGCAGATTCTGCAAAAACACAGTTTCGTAACTGCCCTATCAAAAGGCATGTTCAACTCTGAGAGTTGAATGCACACATCTTAAAGCAGTTTCGGAGAATGCTTCTGTCTAGTTTTCATGTGAAGATATTTCGTATTCCAATATAGGACTCAAAGTGCTCCCTATGAACCCTTGCAGATTCTACAGAATAGTTTTTCAAAACTGCTCTAACAAGAGAAATGCTCAACTCTGAGAGTTGAGTGCACACATCACAAAGCAGTTTCAGGGAATGCTTCTATCTAGTTTCTATGTGAAGAAAATCCTGTTTCCAATGAAGGCCTCAAAGAGCTCCAAATATCCACTTCCAGATGCTTCAAAAACACTGTTTCAAAACTGCTCTATCAAAAGCAAGGTTCAGCTCTGTGAATTGAATGCACACATCAGAAACAAGTTTCTGAGAATGCGTCTCTTTATTTTTTATGTGAAGATATTTCCTTTTCCAACATAGGCCTCAAAGCCCTCCGAAAAAACACTTGCAGATTCTGCAAAAAGAGTGTCTCAAATCTGCTCTATCAAAGGAAATGTTCTACTCAGTGAGTTGAATGCAAACATCACAAAGCAGTTTCAGAGAACGCTTCTGTCTAGCTTTTAGGTGAAGGAATTCCCGTTTCCAACGAAGGTCTCAAAGAGCTCCAATCATTCACTACAGATTCTGCAAGAAGACTGTAAAAAACTGCTCTATCAATAGAAAGGTTCAAATCTGTGAGTTGAATACACACATTATAATGTAGTTTCTGAGAATGCTTCTGCCTAGTTTTTATGTGATGATATTTCCTCTTCCACCATAATCCTCAAAGCGCTCCGAATGAACACTTGCACATTCCACAAAAAGAGTGTTTCAAAACTGCTCCAGCAACAAAAACGTTCAACTCTGTGAGTTGAATGCACACATGACAAAGCAGTTTCAGAGAATGCTTCTGTCTAGTTTTAATGTGAAGAAATTCCCGTTTCCAAAGAATGCCTCAAAGAGTTCCAAATATCCACTTACAGATTATTTAAAAACACTGTTTCAAAACTCCACTGTCAAAAGCAAGGTTCAACTCTGTGAGTTGAATGCACACATCTCAAAAAAATTTTCTGCAAATGTTTCTGTCTACATTTTATGTGAAGAAATTCGCGTTTCCAAAAAAAACCCAAGGAGCTCCAAATATCCACTTGTAGAATCTGCAAAAAAACTGTTTCAAAACTGCTCTATCAATACAAGGTTCAACCCTTTGAGTTGAATGCACACATCATAAAGAAGTTTCTCAGAATGCTTCTGCCCTGTTCTAATGTGAACATATTTCATTTTCCAGGATAGGCCTCAAAGCGCTCCGAATGAACACTTGCAGACTATATACAATAGTGTCTCAAAACTGCTCTAACAAGAGAAAGGTTCAATTTTGTGAGTTGAGGGCATGCATCACAAAGGAGGTTCAGAAAATGCTTCTGTCTAGTTTGTATGTGAAAAAATTCCTGTTTCCAATGAAGGCCTCAAAGAGCTCAAAATATCCACTTGAAGATTCTGCAAAAACAGAGTTTCATAACTGCCCTATCAAAAGGCATGTTCAACTCTGAGAGTTGAATGCACACGTCCTAAATCAGTTTCTGAGAATGCTTCTGTCTAGTTTTCATGTGAAGATATTTCGTATTCCAATATAGGGCTCAAAGCACTCAGAATGAACACCTGCCGATTCTACAAAAAGATAGTTTCAAAACTGCTCTATCAAAAGAAAGGTGCAACTGTGTTAGTTGGATGCAAACATCAAGAAGCAGTTGCAGAGACTGCTTTTGTCTCCTTTGTATATGAAGAAAGTCCCGTTTCTAAAGAAGGCCTCAAAGAGCTCCAAATATAAACTTGCAGATTCTGCAAAAAGGCTGTTTCAAAACTCCTCTATAAAAAGGAAGTTTCAGCTCTGTGAGTTGAATGCACATATCAGAAAGAAGTTTCTGAGAATGCTTATGTCTAGTTTTTATGTGGAGATATCTCTTTTCCAACATAGGCCTCAAAGTGCTCCGAATGAACAGTTGAAGATTCCACACAACAGTGTTTCAAAACTGCTGTAACAAGAGAAAGCTTCAACTCTGTGAGTTGAGTGCACACATCACAAAGCAGTTTCAGAGAATGCTTCTATCTAGTTTCTGTGTGAAGAAGTTCCCATTTCCAAAGAAGGCCTCAAAGAGTGCCAAATATCCAGTTGCTGATTATGCAAGAGACTGTTTCAAAACTGCTCTACCAAAAGGAAGGTTCAACTCTGTGAGTTGAATGTGCACATCTTAAAGAAGTTTCTGAGAATGCTTCTGTCTAGTTTTAAGTGAAGATATTTCCTTTTCCACCACAGGCCTCAAAGCCTTCAGTTTGAACACTTACTGGTTCTACACAATAGTGTTTTAAAACTGTTCTAAGAAAAGAAACGTTCAACCCTGTGAGTTGAGTGCACACATCACTAAGCAGTTTCAGAGAATGCCTCTGTCTACTTTGTATGTGAAGAAATTCCCGTTTCCAACGAAGGCCTCAAAGAGCTTCAAATATCCACTTGCAGATACTGCAAAATCACAGTTCCATAACTGACCTAATAAAAGAAATGTTCATCCTTGTGAGATGAATGCACACATCTTAAGTCAGTTTCTCAGAATGCTTCTAGTTTTCATGGGAAGATCTTTCGTATTTCACTATAGGGCTCAAAGCGCTCTGAATAAGCACTTGCCTATACTACAAAAAGTGTGTTTACAAACTCCTCTATCAAAAGAAATAAGCAACTGTGCGAGTTGAATGCAAACATCACAAAGCAGTTTCAGAGAACGTTTCTGTCTAGTTTTTATGTGACGAAAGTACCGTTAGCAAAGAAGACGTCAAAGAGCTGCAAATATAAACTTGCAGATTCTGCAAGACGACTGTTTCAAAACTGCTCTATCAAAAGGAATGTTCAACTCTGTGAGTTGAATGCACAAATCAAAAAGAAGTTTCTGAGAATGCTTCTGTCTAGTTTTTATGTGAAGATATTTCCTTTTCCACCATAAGAATCAAAGCACTCCGGATGAACAGTTGCAGATTCTACACAATAGTGTTTCAAAACTGCTCTAACAAGAAAAAGGGTCAGTTCTGTGAGTTGAAGTCACACATCACAAAGCAGTTTCAGAGAATGCTTCTGTCTAGTTTGTGTGTGAAGAAGTTCCCATATCCAAAGAATGCCTCAAGAAGCTCCAAATATCCACTTGCAGAATGTGCAAGAGACTGTTTCAAAACTGCTCTACCCAAAGGAAGATTCAAATCTGTGAGATGAATGCACACATCTTAAAGAAGTTTCTGAGAATTCTTCTCTCTCGTTTTTATGTGAACATATTTCCTTTTCGACCACAGGCCTCAATGCACTCCGTATGAATACATGCAGGTTCTACACAATAGTGTTTCAAAACTGCTCTAACAAAAGAAACGTTCAACTCTGTGAGTTGAACGCACACATGACAAAGCAGTTTCAGAAAATGCTTCTGTCTTTTTTTGTATGTGAAGAAATTCCAATTTCCAACGAAGGCCTCAAAGAGCCCAAAATATCCACTTGCAGATTCTGCAAAAACACAGTTTCATAACTGCCCTATCAAAAGGAATGTTCAACCTTGTGAGTTGAATGCACACAACAAAAAGGAGTTTCTGAGAATGCTTCTGTAAAATTTTCTTGTGAAGATATTTCGTACTCCAATATAGGGCTCAAAGCGCTCTGAATGAACACTTGTCGATATTACAAAAAGAGTGTCTCAAAACTGCTCTCTAAAAAGAAAGGTGCGACTCTGTGAGTTTAATGCAAACATCACAAAGCAGTTTCAGAGAATGCTTCCGTCGAGTTTTTATGTGAACAAAGTCCCTTCTCTAAAGAAGGCCTCAAAGAGCTCCAAATATCCACTTGCAGATTCTGCAAAAACACTGTTTCAAAACTGCTCTTTCAAAAGGAAGGTTCAAATCTGTGAGTGGAATGCACACCTCAGAAAGTAGTTTCCGATAATGCTTCTGTATAGTTTTAATGTGAAGATATTCCCTTTTCCACCATAGGCTTCAAAGCGCTCAGAAAGAACAATAGCAGATTCTGCAAAAAGAGTGTTTCAAAACTGCTCTATCAAAAGAAATTTTCTACTCTGTGAGTTGAATGCAAACATCACAATGCAGTTTCAGACAATGCTTCTGTCTAGTTTTTAGGTGAAGAAATTCCGGTTTCCAAAAAAGGTCTCAAAGAGCTCCAAACATTGACTTGCAGATTCTGCAAAAAGAGTGTTGCAAAACTGCTCTATCAATAGGAAGGTTCAAATCTGTGGGTTCAGTGCACACATCAAAAAGACGTTTCTGAGAATGTTTCTGTTTAGTTTTTATGTGAAGCTATTTCCTTTTCCACCACAGACCTCAAAGCGCTTCGTATGAATACTTGCAGGTTCTACACAATAGTGTTTCAAAACTGCTCTAACAAAAGAAAAGTTCAACTCTGCGAGTTGAGTGCAGACATCACAAAGCTGTTTCAGAGACTGCTTCTCTCTAGTTTGTATGTGAAGAAATTCCCGTTTCCAACGAAGGCCTCAAAGAGCTCCAAATATCCACTTCCAGATACTGCAAAAACACTGTTTCAAAACTGCTCTATCAACAGGAAAGTCCAAATCTGTGAGTTGAATGCACACATCATAAAGAAGTTTCTGAGAATGCTTCGGTCTAGTTTAAATGTGAAGATATTTCCTTTTCGACCATAGGCCTCAAAGCGCTCCGAAAGAACACTTGCAGATTCTGCATAAGACAGTTTCAAAACTGCTCTAACAATAGAAAGGTTCAACTCTGTGAGTTGAATGCACACATCACCAAGAAGTTCCAGACAATATTTCTGACCAGTATTTATGTGACCATATTTCCTTTTCCACCATAAGCCTCAAAGCGGTCCGAATGAACACATGCACATACCACAAAAAGACTGTTTCACAAGTGTTCCAGCAACAGAAAGCTTCAACTCTGTGAGTTGAATGCACACACGACAAAGAAGTTTCAGAGAATACTTCTGTCTAATTTTTATGTGAAGAAATTCCCGTTTCCAACGAATGACTCAAAGAGTTTCAAATATCCCCTTACAGATTCTGTGAAAACTCTGTTTCAAAGCTGCTCTATCAAAAGCAAGGTTCAACCCTGTGAGATGAATGCCCACATCTTAAAGAAATTTCTGAGAATGCTTCTGTCTAGATTTTATGTGAGGAATTTCCCATTTCCAAAAAAGGCATCACATGGCTCCACAAAACCACAAGCAGAATATGCAAGAGACTGTTTCAAAACTGCTCAATCAAAACGAACATTCAACTCTGTCAGTTGAATGCGCACATCAGAAAGAAGTTTCTGAGAATGCTACTGTCTAATTTTAATGTGAAGATATTTCCCTTTCCCACCATAGGCCTCAAAGTGAACCGAAAGAACACTTGCAGATTCTGCAAAAACAGTGTTTCAAAACTGCTCTATCAAAAGGAAAGTTCAACTTTGTGAGTTGAGTGCACTAATCACAAAGCAGTTTCAGAGAATGCTTCTGTCTAGTTTCTATGTGAAGAAATTCCCGCTTCCAACGAAGGCCTCAAAGAGCTCCAAATATCCATTTGCAGATTCTGCAAAAACACTGTTTCAAAACTGCTCTATGAAAAGAAATGTTCAACTCTGTGAGTTGAATGCACACATCAGAAAGAATTTTCTGAAAATGCTTCTGTCTAGTTTTAATGTGAAGATATTTCCTTTTCCAACATAGCCCTCAAAGTGCTCTGAAAGAATACTTGCAGATTCTGGAAAAAGAGTGTTTCAAAACTGCTCTAACAAATAAACGTTCTACTCTGTGAGTTGAATGCAAACAACACGAAGCAGTTTCAGAGAATGCTTCTGTCTAGTTTTTAGGTGAAGAAACTCCCACTTCCAATGAAGGCCTCAAAGAGCTCCAAAAATCCACTTGCATATTCTGCAAAAAGACTGTTTCTAAACTTCTCTATCAATACAAGGTTCAACTCTGTGAGTTGAATGCACACATCATAAAGAAGTTTCCGAGACTGCTTCTCCCAGTTTTAATGTGAAGATATTTCATTTTCCAGCATAGGCCTCAAAGTGCTCCGAATGAACACTTTCAGATTCTACACAACAGTGTTTCAAAACTGCTCTAACAAGAGAAAGGTTCAGCTTTGTGAGTTGAGTGCACGCATTTACAAAGCAGTTTCAGAAAATGATTCTGTCTAGCTTGTATGTGAAGAAATTCCCTTTTCCAACTAAGGCCTCAAAGAGCTCAAAATATCCACTTGCATATTCAGCAAAAACACGCATCAAATAGCAGTTGAAAGGAATATTCAAAACTGTGAATAGAAAGCACACATGTTAAATCAGTTTCTGAGAATTCTTCTGTCTAGTTTTCATGTGAAGATATTTCGTATTCCAATACAGGACTCAAAGTGCTCCGTATGAACATTTGCAGATTATACAAAAGAGTTAGTCAAAACTGCTTTAACAAGAGAAAGGTTCAACTCTTTGAGTTGAGTGCACACATCACAAAGAACTTTCAGAGAATGCTTCTGTCTAGTTTGTATGTGAAGAAATTCCCGTTTCCAAAGATGGCCTCAAAGAGCTCCAAATATCCACTTCCAGATTCTGCAAAAACACTGTTTCAAAACTGTTATATCAAAAGGAAAGTTCAACTCTGTGAGTTGAATGCACACATCAGAAGGAAGTTTCTGAGAATGCTTCTGTCTTTTTTTTATGTGAAGATATTTCCTTTTCCACCGTAGGCCTCAAAGTGCTATGGAAGAACAGTTGCAGATTCTGCAAAAAGAGTGTCTCAAATCTGCTCTATCAAAAGAAATGTTCTACTCAGTGAGTTGAATGCAAACAATACAAAGCAGTTTCAGAAAATGCTTCTATCTAGTTTTTAGGTGAAGAAATTCCCTTTTCCAACGAAGGTCTCAAAGAGCTCCAAACATTAATTTGCCGATACTGCAAAAAGACTGTTTCAAAACTGCTCTATCAATAGAAAGGTTCAACTCTGTGAGTTGAATGCACACATCATAAAGAAGTTTCTGAGAATGCTTCTGCACAGTTTTTAGGTGATGATATTTCCTCTTCCACCATAAGCCTCAAAGCGCTCCGAATGAACACTTGCACTTTCCACAAAAAGAGTTTTTCAAAACTGCTCTAGCAGCAGAAAAGTTCAATTCTGTGAGCTGAATGCACTCATCAGAAAGAAGTGTCTGAGAATGCTTCTGTCTAGTTTTTATGTGAAGATATTTCCTTTTCCACCATAGGCCTCAAAGGCCTCCTATTGAACAGTTACAGATCCTACACAATAGTGTTTCTAAACTGCTCTAACAAGAGAAACGTTGAACTATGCGAGTTCAATGCACACATCACAAAGCAGTTTCAGGGAATGTTTCTGTCTAGTTTTTATGTGAAGAAGTTCCCATTTCCAAATAAGGCCTCAAAGAGCGCCAAATATCCACTTGCAGAATATGCAAGAGACTGTTTCAAAACTGCTTTTTCCAGGAAAGTTCAACTCTGTGAGTTGAATGCACACACCTTAAAGAAATTTCTGAGAATGCTTCTTTCTAGTTTTTAGGGAAGATATTCCCTTTTCCACCATAGGCCTCAAAGCGATCTGTATGAATACTTGCAGTTTCTACCCAATAGTATTTCAAAACTGCTCTAACCAGAGAAAGGTTCAACTCTCTGTGATGAGTGCACACATCACAAAGCATATTCAGAGAATCTTTCTGACTAGTTTGTCTGTGAAGAAATTCCCGTTTCCAACAAAGGCCTCAAAGAGCTCCAAATATCCACTTCCAGATACTGCAAAAACACTGTTTCAAAACTGTTCTATGAAATGGAATTTTCAACTCTGTGAATTGAATGCACACATCAGAAATAAGTTTCTGAGAACGCTTCTTTCTGCTTTTAATGTGAAGATATTACCTTTTCCAGCATAGGCCTCAAAGCGCTCCAAAAGAACACTTGCAGATTCTGCAAAATGAGTGTTTCAACACTGCTCTGTCAGAAGAAATGTTCCACACTGTGAGTTGAATGAAAACATCACAAAGCAGTTTCAGAGAATGCTTGTGTCTAGAACTTATTTGAAGGTATTCCCATTTCCAATGAAAGCCTCACAGAGCTCCAAAAATCCACTTCCAGATTCTGCAAAAAGACTGTTTCAAAAGTACTCTATGAATAGGAAGGTTCAACTCCGTGAGTTGAATGCACACATCAGAAAGAAGTCTCTGAGAATGCTTCTGTCTAGTTTTTATGTGAAGATAGTTCCTTTTCCAACATAGGCCTCCAAGCACTCCCTAAGAAAACTTGCAGATTACACACAATAGTGTTTCAAAACTGCTCTAACAAGAGAAACTTTCAACTGTGTAAATTGAGTGCACACATCAAAAAGTAGTTTCAGAAAATGCTTCTGTCTAGTTTGTAAGCGAAGAAATTCACGTTTCCAACGAAGGCCTCAAAGAGCTCCAAATATCCACTTGCAGATTCTACAAAAACACAGTTTCATAACTGTCCTATCAAAAGGAATGTTCAACCCTGTGAGCTGAATGCACACGTCTTAAATCAGTTTCTGAGAATGCTTCTGCCTAGTTTTACTGTGAAGATATTTCATATTCCAATATAGGGTTCTAAGTGCTCTGAATGAACACTTGCCCATTCTACAAATATAGTGTATCAAAACTGCTCTATCAAAAGAAAGGTGCAACTGTGTGGGTTGAATTCAAACATCACCAAGCAGTTTCAGAGAATGCTTCTGTCGAGTTTTTATGTGAATAAAGTCCGTTTCCAAAAAGGCCTCAAAGGGCTCCAAATATCTACTTGCAGATACTGCAAAAACACTGTTTCAAAACTGCTCTAGAAAAGGAAGGTTCAACTCTGTGAGTGGAAGGCACACATCAGAAAGAAGTTTCTGAGAATGCTTCTGTCTAGTTTTAATGTGAAGATATTTCCTTTTCCACCATAGGCCTCAAAGCACACAGAAAGAACACTTGCCCATTCTGTGAAAAGAGTGTTTCAAAACTGCTCTATCAAAAGACTTATTCTACTCTGTGAGTTGAATGCAAACATCACAAAGTAGTTACACAGAATGCTTCTGTGTAGCTTTTAGGTGAAGCAATTCCCGTTTCCAACGAAGGTCTCAAAGAGCTCCAAACATTCAATTGCTGATTCTGCAAATAGACTGTTTCAAAACTGCTCTATCAATAGAAAGTTTCAACTCTATGCATTGAATGCACACATCATAAAGAAGTTTCTGAGAATGCTTCTGCTCAGTTTTTATGTGATGATATTTCCTCTTCCACAAAAAGCCTCGAAGCGCTACGAATGAACACTTGCACATTCCACGAAAAGACTGTTTCAAACTGTTCCAGCAACAGAAAGGTTCAACTCTTTGAGTTGAATACACACATGACAAACCACTTTCAGAGAATGCTTCTGTCTAGATTTTATGTGAAGAAATTCCCGTTTCCAACGAATGCCTCAAAGAGTTCCAAATATCCACCTACAGATTCTGTAAAAACACTGTTTCAAAACTGCTCTATCAAAGCAAGTTTCAACTCTGTGAGTTGAATGCACACGTCTTAAAGAAATTTCTGAGAATGCTTCTGTCTATATTGTATGTGAAAAAATTCCGTTTTTCATCGAAGGCCCCAAATAGCTCCAAATAGCCACTTCCAGATTCTGCAAAAAGAATTTCAAAACTGCTCTATTAAAAGGAAGATTCAACCCTGTGAGTTGAACGCACACATCAGAAAGAATTTTCTGAGAATGCTTCCGTCTAGTTTTTATGTGAAGATATTTTCTTTTCCACCACAGGCCTCAAAGCGCTCTGTATGAATACTTGCAGGTTCTACACAATAGTGATTCTAAACTGCTCTAACAACAGAAAGGTTCAACTCTGTGAGTTGAGTGCACACATCACAAAGCAGTTTCAGATAATGCTTCTGTCTAGTCTGTATGTGAGGAAATTCCCATTTCCAACGAAGGCCTCTAAGAGCTCCAAATATCGACTTGCAGATACTGCAAAAACAGACTCTTATAAATGCCTTATCAAAACGTACGATCAACCCTGTGAGTAGAATGCACACATCTTAAATCAGTTTCTGAGAATGCTTCTATCTAGTTTTCATGTTAAGATATTTTGTATACCGCTATAGGGCTCAAAGTGCTCTAAATAAACACTTGCCGATTCTACAAAAAGAGTGTTTCAAAACTGCTCTATGAAAAGAAGGGTGCAAATGTGTGAGTTGAATGCAAACATCACAAAGCAGTTTCAGAGATTTGTTCTGTCTAGTTTTTATGTAAAGAAAGTCCCGTTTCCAAAGAAGGCCTCAAACAGCCTCAAATATCCACTTGCAGATTCTGCAAAAAGACTGATTCAAAACTGCTCTATCAAAAGGAAGGTTCAACTCTGTGAGTTGAGTGCACACATCAGAAAGAAGTTTCTGAGAATGCTTCTCTCTAGTTTTTATGTGAAGACATTTCCTTTTCCATCATAGGCCTCAAAAGTCTCTGAAAGAACACTTGCAGATTCTGCAAAAAGAGTGTTTCAAAACTGCTCTATCAAAAGAAATGTTCTACTCTCTGAGTTGAATGGTAACATCACAAAGCAGTTTCAGATAACGCTTCTGTCTATTTTTTAGGTGAAGAAATCCCCTTTTCCGACGAAGGTCTTGAAGAGCTTCAAACATTCACTTGCAGATTCCACAGAAAGACTGTTTAAAAGCTGCTCTATCAATAGAAGGGTTCAACCCTGTGTATTAAATGCACACATCATAAAGAAGTTTCTGAGAATGCTTCTGTCTAGTTTTTATGTGAAGATATTTCCTTTTCCACCGTAGGCCTCAAAGCGCTCCGAAAGAACAGTTGCAGATTCTGCGAAAAGCGTGTTTCAAATCTGCTCTATTAAAAGAAATGTTCTACTCTGTGAGTTGAATGCAAACGTCACAAAGCAGTTTCAGAAAATGCTTCTGTCTAGTTTTTATCTGAAGATATTTTCTTTTCCACCCTAGTGCTCAAAGCGCTCTAAAAGAACAGTTGCAGATTCTGCAAAGAGAGTGTTTCCAAACTGCTCTATCAAAAGAAATGTTCTGCTCTGTGAGATGAATGCAAACATCAAAAAGCAGTTTCAGAGAATGCTTCAGTCTATTTTTTAGGGAAGAAATTCCCGTTTCCAACGAACGTCTCAAAGAGCTCCAAACATTCTCTTGCAGATCCTGTAAAAAAACTGTTTGAAAACTGCTCTATCAAAAGGAATGTTCAACCCTGTGAGTTGAATGCCCACATCATAATGAGGTTTCTGAGAATGCTTCTGCCTAGTTTATATGTGATGATATTTCTTCTTGCACCATAAGCTTCAAGAAATTTCTGAGAATGCTTCTGTCTAGATTTTATGTGAAGATATTCCCGTTTCCAAAGAAAGCCTTAAAGAGCTCCAAAAATCCACTTGCAGATTCTGCAAAAAGACTGTTTCAAAACTGATCTATCAATAGCAAAGTTCAATTCTGTGGGTTGAATGCACACATCATACAGAAATTTTTGAGAATGCTTCTGTCTAGTTTTTATGTGAAGATATTTCCTCTCCCACAACAGGCCTCAAAGTGCTGCGTATGAACACTAGCAGATTCTACACAATAGTGTTTCAAAACTGCTCTATCCAGAGAAAGGTTCAACTCTGCGAGTTGAGTGCACACATCACAAAGCAGGTTCAGACAATGCTTCTGCCTAGTTTGTATGAATCCCGTTTCCAGCGAAGGCCTCAAAGAGCTCCAAACATTCACTTGAAGATTCTGCAGAAAGACTGCTTCAAAACTGCTCTATCAATAGAAAGGTTCAACTGTGTGAGTTGAATGTACACATCATAAAGAAGTTTCTGTGAATGCTTCTGCCCAGTTTTTATGTGATGATATTTCCTCTTCCACCATAAGACTCAAAGCGCTCACAATGAAAACTTGCACATTCCACAAAAAGAGTGTTTCTAACTGCTCCAGCAACAGAAAGGTTCAACTCTGTGAGTTGAATGCACACATGACAAATCAGTTTCAGAGAATGCTTCTGTCTAGTATCTATGTGAAGAAATTCCCGTTTCCAACGAGTGCCACAAAAAGTTCCAAATATCCACTTACACATTGTGTAAAAACACTGTTTCAAAACTGCTCTATCAAAAGCAAGGTTCAACCCTGTGAGTTGAATGCACACATCTTACAGAAATTTCTGAGAGTGCTTCTGTCCAGATTTTATGTGAAGGTATTCCGGTTTCCAATGAAAGCCTCAAAGAGCTCCAAAAAAACACTTGCAGATTCTGCAAAAAGACGGTATAAAACTACTCCATCAATAGGAAGGTTCAACTCTGTGACTTGAATGCACACATCATAAAGTAGTTTCTGAGAATGCTTCTGTCAAGTTTTTATGTGAAGATATTTCCTTTTCCACCACAGGCTTCAAAGCGCTCCATATGAACACTTTCAGATTCTACATAAAAGTGTTTCAAAACTGTTCTAACAAGAGAAAGGTTCAATCCTGTGAGTTGAGTGCACGCATCACAAAGCAGTTTCAGAAAATGCTTCTGTCTAGTTTGTATTTGAAGAAATTCCCGTTTCCAACGGAGGCCTCAAAGATTTCAAAATATCCACTTGCAGGCTCTGCAAAAACACGCATCAGAAAGCAGATGAAAGGAATGTTCAACTCTGTGAGTTGAATGCACACATCTTAAATCAGTTTCTGAGAATACTTCTGTCCAGTTTTCATATGAAGGTATTTCGTATTCCAATATAGGGCTTAAAGCGCTCTGAATGAACAATTGCCGATTCTACAAAAAGAGGGTTTCAAAACTACTCTATCAAAGGAAAGGTGCAACTGTGTGAGTTGAACGCGAGCATCACAAAGCAGTTTCAGAGAATGCTTTTGTCCAGATTTTATGTGAAGGTATTCCCGTTCCCAAAGAAAGCCTCAAAGAGCGCCAAAAATCCAATTGCAAATACCGCAAAAAGACAGTTTCAAAACTGCTCTATCTATAGGAAGGTTCAACTCTTTGAGTTGAATGCACACATCAGAAAAAAGTTTCTAAGAATGCTTCTGTCTAGTTTTTATCTGAAGATATTTCCTTTTCCAACATAAGACTCAAAGCGCTCCATATGAACACTTGCAGATTCTACACTATAGATTTTCAAAACTGCTCTAACAAGAGAAAGGTTCAACACTGTGAGTTGAGTGCACACATCACAAAGCAGTTTCAGAGAATGCTACTTTCTAGTTTGTATGGGAAGAAATTCCCGTTTCCAGTGAAGGCCACAAAGAGCTCCAAATATCCACTTCCAGATTCTGCAAAAACACTGTTTCAAAACTGCTCTATCAAAAGGAATGTTCAACTCTGTGTGCTGAATGCACACATCAGAAAGAGGGTTCTGAGAATGCTTCTGTCTATTTTTTATATTAAGATATTTCTTTTTCTATAGTAGGTCACAGCTGCGAAATAACACTTGCAGATTCTGCGTAAAGAGTGTTTCAAATCTGCTGTATCAAAAGAAATGTTCTACTCTGTGAGTTGAATGCCAACATCACAAAACATTTTCAGAGAATTCTTCTGTCTAGTTTTTAGGTGAAGGAATTCCCGTTTCCAAAGAAGGTCTCTAAGGGCTCCAAACATTCACTTGCAGATTCTGCAAAAAGACTGTTTCAAAACTGCTCTATCAACAGAAAGGTTCAACTCCGTGTGTTGAATGCACGCATCATAAAGAAGTTTCTGAGAATGCTTCTGCCCAGTTTTTCTGTGATGATATTTCCTCTTCCACCGTAAGCCTCAAAGCGCTCCGAATGAACACTTGCACTTTCCACAAAAAGAGTGTTTCAAAACTGCTCCAGCAACAGAAAGGTTCAACTCTGTGAGTTGAATGCACGCATCATAAAGAAGTTTCGGAGAATGCTGCTGTATAGCTTTTATATGAAGATATTCCCGTTTCCAACGAAGGCCTCAAAGAGCTCCAAATATCTACTTCCAGATTCTGTAGAAGCACTGTTTCAAGACTGCTCTATCAAAAGCCATTTTCAACTCTGTAAGTTGAATGCACACATCTTAAGGAAATTTCTGAGAATACTTCTGTCTATATTTTTGTGTAGATATTACCATTTCCAACGAAAGCCTCAAAAAGCTCCAAATATCCACTAGCAGATTCTGCAAAAAGATTGTCTCGAAAGTGCTCCTGCAATAGGAAGGTTCAACTATGTGAGTTGAATGCACACATCAAAAAGAAGTTTCTGAGACTGCTTCTGTCTAGTTTTTATGTGAGGATTTTTCCTTTTCCACCACAGGCTGCAAAGCCCTCTGGATGAATACTTGCAGGTTCTACATAATAGTGCTTCAAAACAGCTCTAACAAAAGAAACGTTCAACTCTGTGAGTTGAGTGCACACATCACAAAGTACTTTCAGAGAGTGCTTCTATCTGGTTTGTATGTGAATAAATTCCCGTTTCCAACGAAGGCTTCAAAGAGCTCCAAATATCCACTTCCAGATACTGCAAAAACACTCTTTCAAACCCTTCACAGATTCTTTCAAAACTCTTTCAAATCTCCTCACAGATTCAACACTGTGAGTTGAAAGCACACATCAGAAAGAAATTTCTGAGAATGCTTCTGCCCAGTTTTAATGTGAAGATATTTCCTTTTAAACCATAGGCCGCAAAGCGCTCCGAATTAACATTTGCAGATTCTACACAATAGTGTTTCAAAACTGCTCTAACAAGAGAAAGGTTCAACTCTGTGAGGTGAGTGCACACATCACAAAGAAGTTTCCGAGAATGCTTCTGTCTAGTTTGCATGTGAAGAAATTTCCTTTTCCAACGAAGGCCTGAAAGAGATCCAAATAATCACTTGCAGATTCTGCAAAAAGACTGTTTCAAAACTGCTCTATCAAAAGGAAGGTTCAACTCTGTGAGTGGAATGCACACATCAAAAAGAAGATTCTGAGAATGCTTCTGTCTAGTTTTAATGTGAAGTTATTTCCTTTTCCAGCGTAGGCCTCAAAGCGGTCTGTATGAACACTTGCAGATTCTACACAATAGTGTTTCAAAACTGCTCTAACAAGAGAAAGTTCAACTCTGTGAGTTGAGTGCACCTATGAAAAATCAGTTTCAGAGAATGCTTCTGTCTAGTTTGTATGTGAAGAAAGTCCCGTTTCCAAAGAAGGCCCCAAAGCTCCAAATATCCACTTACAGATTCTGCAAAAACGCTATTTCAAAACAGCTCTACCCAAAGGAAGGTTCAACTCTGTGAGTTGCATGCCCACATCAGAAGGAAGTTTCCGAGGATGCTCCTGCCCAGTATTAATGTGAAGATATTTCCTTTTCCACAATAGGCGTCAAGGCGCTCCGTATGAACACTTGGAGATTCTACACAATAGTGCTTCAAAACTGCTGTAACAAGAGAAAGGTTCAACTCTGTGAGTTGAGTGCACACATCAGAAAACAGTTTCAGAAAATGCTTGTGTCTTGTTTGTATGTGAAGAAATTCCCGTTTACAATGAATGCCCCAAATAGCTCCTAATTTCCACTTGCAGATTCTGCAAAAACACGGTTTCATAACTGCTCTATGAAAAGGAAGGTTCAACTCTGTGAGTTGAATGCACACATCAGAAAGAGGTCTCTGAGATTCTTCAGTCTAGTTTTTACGTGAAGATACTTCGTTTTCAACCATAGGCTTCAAAGGGCTCCAAATGAACAGTTACGGATTCTACACAATAGTCTTTCAAAACTGCTCTAGCAAGAGAAAGGCTCAAATCTGTGAGTTGAATGCACACATCACAAAGCAGTTTCAGAGAATGCTTCTGTCTAGTTTGTACGGGAAGAAGTTCCCATTTCCAAAGAAGGCCTCAAAGACCTCCAAATATCCACTTGCAGATTATGCAAGAGACAGTTTCAAAACTGCTCTATCCAAAAGAATGTTCAACTCTGTGAGTTGAATGCACATATCTTACAGAAGTTTCTGAGAATGCTTCTGTCTTGTATTCATGTGAAGATATTTCCTTTTCCACAATAGGCCTTAAAGCGATCCGAATGAACAGTTGCAGATTCTACACAATAGCGTTTCAAAAGTACTCTAACAAGAGAAAGGTTCAAGTCAGTGAGTTGAGTGCACACATCACAAAGCAGTTTCAGAAAATGCTTCTGTCTCATTTGTATGTGAAGAAATTCCCGTTTCCAACGAAGGCCTCAAAGAGCTCCTAATTTCCACTTGCAGATCCTGCAAAAACACAGTTTCATAACTGTCCTATCAAAAGGAATGTTCATCTCTGTTAGTTGAATGCACACATCTTAAAGCAGTTTCTGAGAGTGCTTCTGTCTAGTTTTCATGTGAAGTTATTTCGTATTCCACTATAGGGCTCAAAGCACTCAGAATGAACACATGCCGATTCTACAAAAAGAGTGTTTCAAAACTGCTCTATCAACAGAAATGTGCAAATCTGTGTGTTGAATGCAAACATCACAAAGAAGTTTCACAGAATGCTTCTGTCTGGATTTTATGTGAAGATATTCCAGTTTCAAATGAAAGCCTCAAAGAGCGCCAAAAATCCACTTACAGATTCTGCAAAAGACTGTTTTAAAACTGATGCATCAATAGGAAGGTTCAACTCTTTGAGTTGAATGCCCACATCATAAAGAAGTTTCTGAGAATGCTTCTGTCTAGTTTTTATGTGAAGATATTTCCTTTTCCACCATAGGCCTCAAAGCACTCCGTATGAATACTTGCAGATTCAAAACAATAGTGTTTCAAAACTGCTTTAACGACAGAAAGGTTAAACTGTGTGAGTTGAGTGCACACTTCACAAAGCAATTTCAGAGACTTCTCCTGTCTACTTTGCATGTGAAAAAAATTCCCGTTTCCAACGATGTCCTCAATGAGCTCCAAATATCCACTTTCAGATTCTGCAAAAACACTGTTTCAAAACTGCACTATCAGAAGAAATTTCAACTCTTTGAGGTGAATGCACACATCTTAAAGAAATTTCTAAGAATACTTCTGTCTAGATTTTATGTGAGGGTATTCTCATCTCCAACGAAAGACTCAAAGAGCTCCAAAAATCCACTTGCAGATTCTACAAGAAGAGAGTTTCAAAACTGTTCCAACAATTGGAATGTTCAAAACTGTGAGTTGAATGTACACATCATAAAGAAGTTTCTGAGAATGCTTCTGTCCAGTTTTTATGTGAAGATATTTCCTTTTCCAGCACAGGCCTCAAAGCGCTCTGTATGAAAACTTGCAGAATCTACACAATAACGTTTCAAAACTGCTCTAACCAGACAAAGGTTCAACTCTATGAGTTGAGTGCACACATCACAAAGCAGTTTCACAGAATTCTTTCTAGTTGGTATGTGAGGAAATTCCCGTTTCCAACGAAGGCCTCAAGGAGCGCCAAATAACCACTTCCAGATTCGGCAAAACTCTCTTTCAAAACTGCTCTATTAAAAGGCAGTTTCAAAACTGTGAGTTGAATGCACACATCAAAAAGAAGTTTCTGAGAATGCTTCTGCCCAGTTTAATATGCAGATATTTCCTTTTCCACCATAGGCCTCAAAGCGATCCAAAAGAACACTTGCAAATTCTACACAATAGTGTTTGAAAACTGCTCTAACAAGAGAAAGGTTCACCTTTGTGAGTTGAGTGCAGACATCACAGAGTAGTTTCAGAAAGTGCTTCTGTCTAGTTTGTAAGTGAAGAAATTCCCTTTTCCAAAGAAGGTCTCAAAGAGTTCCAAATATCCACTTGCAGATTCTGCAAAAACAGACTTTCATAACTGCCCTATCAAAAGGAATGTTCTACCCTGTGAGTTGAATGCAAACAACAGAATGAAGTTTCTGAGAATGTTTCTGTCTAGTTTTCATGTGAAGATATTTCGTATTCCAATATAGGGCTCAAAGTGCTCTGAATGAACACTTGCCGATTCTACAAAAAGAGTGTCTCAAAACTGCTCTATCAAAAGTAAGGTGCAACTTTGTGAGTTGAATGGAAACATCACAAAGCAGTTTCAGAGAATGCTTCTGTCGAGTTTTTATGTGAACAAAGTCCCGTTCCCAAAGAAGGCCTCAAAGAGACCCAAATATTCACTTGCAGATACTTCAAAAACACTGTTTAAAAACTGCTCTATCAAAACGAAGGTTCAACCCTTTGGGTTGAATGCACACATCAGAAACTGGTTTCTGAGAATGCTTCTGTCTAGTTTTAATGTGAAGATATTCCCTTTTCCACCATAGGCCTCAAAGCGCTCAGAAAGAACACTTGCAGTTTCTTCAAAAAGAGTGTTTCAAAACTGCTCTATCAAAACAAATGTTCTACTCTGGGATTTGAATGCAAACATCACAAAGTGGTTTCAGACAATGCTTCTGTCTTTTGTTTAGGTGAAGAAATTCCCGTTTCCAACGAAGTTCTCAAAGGGCTGCAAACATTCACTTGCAGATTCCGCAAAAAGAGTGTTTCAAAACTGCTCTATCAATAGAAAGATTCAGCTCTGCAAGTTGAATGCACACATCATAAAGAAGATTCTGAGAATGCTTCTGCCCAGTTTTTATGTGATGATATGTCGTCTTCCACCATAACCCACAAAGCGCTCCGATTGAACACTTGTACATTCCACAAAAAGAGTGTTTCAAAACTATTCCAGCAACAGAAAGGTTCAACTCTGTGAGTTGAATGCACACATCATAAAGAAGTTCTTGAGAATGCTTCTGTATAGTTTTTAAGTGAAGATAATTCCTTTTCCACCACAGTCCTCAAAGCGCTCCAAATGAATACTTACAGGTTCTACATAATAGTTTTTCAAAACTGCTCTAACAAGAGAAAGGTTCAACTCTGTGAGCTGAGTGCACACATCACAAAGCAGTTTCAGGAAATGCTTCTGTCTAGTTTGTATGTGAAGAAATACACGTTTCCAACGAAGGCATAAAAGAGCACCAAAAATCCATTTGTGGATACTTCAAAAACAGACTCTCATAATTGCCATATCAAAATGAATGTTCAACCCTGTGAGTTGAATGCACACAACTTAAATCAGTTTCTGAGAATTCTTCTATCTAGTTTTCATGTGAAGATATATCGTATACCACTATAGAGCTCAAAGCGCTCTGAATGAACACTTGCCGATTCTACAAAAAGAGTGTTTCCAAACTGCTGTATCAAAAGAAAGGTGCAACGGTGTGAGTTGAATGCAAACATCACAAAGCAGTTTCCGAGAACACTTTTGTCTATTTTTTAGGTGAAGAAATACCAGTTTAAAACGAAGGTCTCGAAGACCTCCAAACATTCTTTTGCAGATTCTGCAAAAAGACTGTTTCAAAACTGCTCCATCAATAGAAAGTTTCAACCCTTTGTGTTGAAGGCACACATCATAAATTAGTTTCTGAGAATGCTTCTGCCCAGTTTTTATGTGATGATATTTCCTCTTCCAAAGTAAGCCTCAAAGCGCTCCGAATTAAGACTAGCATATTACAAAAAAAGAGTGTTTCAAAACCGCTCCAGCAACAGAGAAGCTTCAACTCTGTGAGATAAATACACACATGACAACGCACTTTCAGAGAATGCTTCTGTCTAGTTTTTATGTGAAGAAATTTCCGTTTCCAACGAATGCCTCAAAGAGTTCCAAATATCCACTTACAGATTCTGTAAAAACACTGTTTCAAAACAGCTCTATCAAAAGCAAGGTTCAACTCTGTGAGTTGAATGCACACATCTTAAAGAAATTTCTGAGAATACTTCTGTCTAGATTTTATGCGAAGATATGGCCGTTTCCAAAAAAAGCCTGAAAGAGCACAAAAATCCACTTGCAGATTCTGCAAAAAGCCTCTCACAAAAGTGGTCTATCAATAGGAAAGTTCAACTCTCTGAGTTGAACGCACGAATCATAAAGAAGTTTCAGAGAATCCTTTTGTGTAGTTTTTATGTGAAGATATTTCCTTTTCAACCACAGGCCTCAAAGTGCTCCGTATGAATACTTGCAGGTTCTACACAGCAGTGTTTCAAAACTGCTCTAACAAAAGAAATGTTCAACTCTGTGAGTTGAGTGCACACCTCACAAATCAGTTGCAGAGGACGCTTCTGTCTAGTGTGTATGTGAAGAAATTCCCCTTTCCAGCGAAGGCCTCAAAGAGCTCAAAATATCCACTTGAAGATTCTGCAAAAACAGAGTTTCATAACTGCCCTATCAAAAGGAATTTTCAAACCTCTGTGTTGAATGCACATATCTTAAATCAGTTTCTGAGAATGCTTCTGACTAGTTTTCATGTGAAGATATTTCGTATTCAACTATAGGGCTCAAAGCGCTCCGAATGAACACTTACCGATTCTACAAAAAGAGTGTTTCAAAACTCCTCTATCAAAAGAAAGGTGCAATTGTGAGAGTTGAATGCAAACATCACAATGCAGTTTCAGAGAATGCTTCTGTCTAGTTTTTATGTGAAGAAAGTCTCTTTTTCAAAGAAGGCCTCAAAGAGCTCCAAGTATCCACTTGCAGATTCTGGAAGAGACTGCTTCAAAACTGCTCTATCCAAAGGAACGTTCAACTTTGTGAGTTGAATGCACACATCTTAAAGAAGTTTCTGAGAATGCTTCTGTCTAGTTTTTACATGAAGTTATTTCCTTTTCCACCATAGGCCTCAAATCGCTCCGAATGAGTACTTACAGGTTCCACACAGTAGTGTTTCAAAACTGCTCTAACCAGAGAAAGGTTCATCTCTGTGAGTTGAGTGCACACATCACAAAGCAGTTTCAGGAAATGCTTCTGTATAGTTTGTATGTGAAGAAATTCCCTTTTCCAACAAAGGCCTCAAAGAGCTCAAAATATCCACTTGAAGATTCTGCAAAAACACAGTTTCATAAATGCCCTATCAAAAGGAATGTTCAACCCTTTGAGTTGAATGCACACATCTTAAATCAGTTTCTGAGAATGCTTCTGCCTAGTTTTCTTGTGAATATATTTCCTATTCCATTATAGGGCTCAAAGTGCTCTGAATGAACACTTGCCGATTCTACAAAAGAGTGTTTCAAAACTGCTCTATCAAAAGAAAGGTGCAACTCTGTGAGTTGAATGCAAACATCACAAAGCAGTTTCAGACAATGCTTCTGTCGAGTTTTTATGTGAGGAAGGCCCGTTTCCAAAGAAGGCCTCAAATAGATCACAATATCCACTTGCAGATTCTGCAAAAACACTGTTTCAAAATTGCTCTATCAAAAGGAAGGTTCAACTCTGTGAGTGGAATGCACACAACAGAAGGAAGTTTCTGAGAATGCTTCTGTCTAGTTTTAATGTGAAGATATTTCCTTTTCCACCATAGGCCTCAAAGCCCTCCGAAAGAACACTTGCAGATTCTGCAAAAACAGTGTTTCAAAACTGTTCTATCAGAAGAAATGTTCTGTTTTGTGATTTGAATGCAAACATCACAAATCAGTTTCAGAGAATACTTCTGTCTAGTTTTCAGGTGAAGAAATTGCCATTTCCAGCGAAGGTCTCAAAGAGCTCCAAACATTCACTTGCAGATTCTGAAAAAAGACAGTTTCAAAACTGATCTATCAATAGAAAGTTTCAACTCCGTGAGTTGAATGCACACATCGTAAAAAAGTTTCTGAGAATGCTTCTGCCCAGTTTTTATGTGATGATATTTCCTCTTCCACCATAATCCTCAAATAGCTCCGAATGAACACTTGCACATTCCACAAAAAGAGTGTTTCAAAACTAATCCATCAACAGAAAGGTTCAACTATGTGAGTTGAATGCACAAATCATAAAGTAATTTCTGATAATGATTCTTTCTAGTTTTTAAGTGAAGAAATTTCCTTTTCCACCACAGGCCTCTAAGCGCTCTGAATGAATACTTCCAGATTCTACACAATAGTGTTTCACAACTGCTCTAACAAGAGAAAGGTTCAACTCTGTGAGTTGAGTGCACACATCACAAATCAGTTTCAGAGAATTCTTCTGTCTAATTTGTATGTGAAGAAATTCGCCTTTCCAAAGAAGGCCTCAAGGAGCTTCAAATATCCACTTGCAGATTGTGCAAGAGACTGATACAGAATTGCTCTATCCAAAGGAAGGTTCAACTATGTGAGTTGAATGCAGACATCTTAAAGAAGTTTCTGTGAATGCTTCTGTCGAGTTTTTATGTGAAGTTATTTCCGTTTCCACCATAGGCCTCAAAGTGCTCTGAATGAACAGTTACAGACTCTACACAATAGTGTTTCAAAACTGCTCTAACAAGAGTAAGGTTCAACTCTACGAGATGAGTGCACACATCACAAAGCAGTTTCAGAAAATGCTTCTGTCAAATTTGTATGTGAAGAAATTCCCAGTAATGGGATGGCTGGGTCGAATGGAATTTCTAGCTCTAGATCCCTGAGGAATCACCACACTGACTTCCACAAGGGTTGAACTAGTTTACAGTCCCACCAACAGTGTAAAAGTGTTCCTATTTCTCCACATCCTCTCCAGCACCTGTTGTTTCCTGACTTTTTAATGATTGCCATTCTAACTGGTGTGAGATGGTATCTCATTGTGGATTTGATTTGCATTTCTCTGATGGCCAGTGATGGTGAGCATTTTTTCATGTGTTTTTTGGCTTCATAAATGTCTTCTTTTGAGAAGTGTCTGTTCATGTCTTCGCCCACTTTTTGAAGGGGTTATTTGTTTTTTTCTTGTAAACTTGTTGGAGTTCACTGTAGATTCTGGATATTAGCCCTTTGTCAGATGAGTATGTTGCAAAAATTTTCTCCCATTTTGTAGGTTGCCTGTTCACTCTGATGGTAATTTCCTTTGCTGTGCAGAAGCTCTTTAGTTTAATTAGATCCCATTTGTCAATTTTGGCTTTTGTTGCCATTGCTTTTGGTGAAAAACACAGTTTCAAAACTGCTCTATCAAAAGCAAAGTTCAACAATGTGAGTTAAATGCACACATGTTAAAGAAATTTCTGAGAATGCTTCTTTTTAGATTTTAAGTGAAGATATTCCCCTTTCCAATGAAAGACTCAAAGAGCTCCAAAAATCCACTTGCAGAATCTGCAAATAGACTGTTTCAAAACTGCTCTATCAATACAAGTTTCAACTCTCTGAGTTGAATGCACACATCAGAAAGAAGTTTCTGAGAATGCTTCTGTCTATTTTTATCTGAAGATACTTCCTTTTCCACCATAGGACTCAAAGCGTTCTGTATGAACTCTGGCAGATTCTCCACAAGAGATTTTCAAAATTGCTCTAACAAGAGAAAGGTTTAAATCTGTGAGATGATTGCACACATCCCAAAGCAGTTTCAGAGAATGCTTTTGTCTAATATGCATGTGAAGAAATTCCCGTTTCCAATGAAGGCCTCAAAGGGCTCCAAATATCCACTTCCAGATTCTGCAAAAACATTGTTTCAAAACTGCTCTATCTAAAGGAAAGTTCAACACTGTGAGTTGAATAAAAACAGCAGAAAATAGTCTCTGAGAATGCTTCTGTCTATTTTTATATGAAGATATGTCCTTTTCCACTGTAGGCTTCAAAGCGCTCCAAAAGAAAAAATTGCAGATTATGTAAAAAGAGTATTTCAAATCTGCTCTATTAAAGGAAATGTTCTACTCTGTGAGTTGAATGCAAACATCACAAAGCGGTTTCAGAGAACACTTCTGTCTAGTTTTTAGGTGAAGGAATTCCTGTTTACAACGAAGGTCTCAAGGAGTTCCAAACATTCACTTGCAGATTCTGCAAAAAGACTGTTTCAAAATTGTTCTATCAATAGAAAGGTTCAACTGAGTGAGTTGAATGCACCCATCACAAAGAAGTTTCTGAGAATACTTCTGCCCAGTTTTTATGTGATGATATTTCCTCTTCCACCATAAGCCTCAAAGCACTCCGAATGAACACTTGCATATTCCACAAAAAGAGTGTTTCTAAACTGCTCCAGCGACAGAAAGGTTCAACTCTGTGAGTTGAAGGCACACATGACAAAGCAGTTTCAGAGAATGCTTCTGTCTAGTTTTTATGTGAAGAAATTCCGGTTCCAATGAATGCCTCAAAGAGTTCCAAATATCCACTTACAGATACTGTAAAAACACTGTTTCAAAACTGCACTATGAAAAGCAAGGTTCAACTCTGTGAGTTGAATGCACACAACTTAAGGAAATTTCTACAAATGTTTCTGTCTAGATTTTATGTGAAAATATTCCCGTTTCCAACGATAGCTTCAAGGAGCTCCAAATATCGACTTGCAGATTCTGCAAAAAGGCTGTTTCAAAACTGCTCTATCAAAAGGAAGGTTCAACTCTGTGAGTTGAATGTGCACATCATAAAGAAGTTTCTCAGAATGCTTCTGTCCAGTTTTAATATGAAGGCATTTCCTTTTCCACCATAGGCCTCAAAGCGCTCCGAATGAACACTTGCAGATTCTAGAAAATAGTGTTTCAAAACTGCTCTAACAAGAGAAATGTTCAAATCTGTGAGTAGAGTGCACGCATCACAAAGCAGTTTCAGAGAATGCTTCTGTCTAGTTTGTATGTGAAGAAGTTCCCTTTTCCAATGAAGGCCTCAAAGAGCTCAAAATATGGGCTTGCAGATTCTGCAAAAACACGCATCACAAAGCAGTTGAAAGGAATGTTCAACTCTGAGAGTTGAATGTACACAACTTAAATCAGTTTTTGAGAATGCTTCTGTATACTTTTCATGTGAAGATATTTCGTATTAAAATATAGGGCTCAAAGAGCTCTGAATGAACACTTGCAGATTCTACACAATAGCTTTTCAGAACTGCTCTAACAAGAGAAATGTTCAACTCTGTGAGTTGAGTGCTCACATAACAAAGCAGTGTCGGAGAAGGCTTTTGTCTAGTTTGTATGTGAAGAAATTCCGTTTTCCAATGAAGGCCTCAAAGAGCTCCAAATATCCACTTGCAGATTCTGCAAAAAGACTGTTTCAAAACTGCTCTATCAATACAAGGTTCAACTCTGTGAGTTGAATGCACACGTCTTAAAGAAGTTTCTCAGAATGCTTCTGCCCAATTTTAATGTGAAGATATTTCATTTTCCAGCGTAGGCCTCAAAGCACTCTGAATGAAAACTTGCAGAATCTACACAATAGTGTTTCAAAACTGCTCTAACAAGGGAAAGTTTCAATTTTGTGAGTTGAGTGCATGCATCACAAAGGAGATTCAGAAAACGCTTCTGCCAAGTTTGTATGTGAAGAAACTCCCGTTTCCAACGAAGGCCTCAAAGAGTTCAAAATATCCACTTGCAGATTCTGCAAAAACACAGTTTCGTAACTGCCCTATCAAAAGGCATGTTCAACTCTGAGAGTTGAATGCACACATCTTAAAGCAGTTTCGGAGAATGCTTCTGTCTAGTTTTCATGTGAAGATATTTCGTATTCCAATATAGGACTCAAAGTGCTCCCTATGAACCCTTGCAGATTCTACAGAATAGTTTTTCAAAACTGCTCTAACAAGAGAAATGCTCAACTCTGAGAGTTGAGTGCACACATCACAAAGCAGTTTCAGGGAATGCTTCTATCTAGTTTCTATGTGAAGAAAATCCTGTTTCCAATGAAGGCCTCAAAGAGCTCCAAATATCCACTTCCAGATGCTTCAAAAACACTGTTTCAAAACTGCTCTATCAAAAGCAAGGTTCAGCTCTGTGAATTGAATGCACACATCAGAAACAAGTTTCTGAGAATGCGTCTCTTTATTTTTTATGTGAAGATATTTCCTTTTCCAACATAGGCCTCAAAGCCCTCCGAAAAAACACTTGCAGATTCTGCAAAAAGAGTGTCTCAAATCTGCTCTATCAAAGGAAATGTTCTACTCAGTGAGTTGAATGCAAACATCACAAAGCAGTTTCAGAGAACGCTTCTGTCTAGCTTTTAGGTGAAGGAATTCCCGTTTCCAACGAAGGTCTCAAAGAGCTCCAATCATTCACTACAGATTCTGCAAGAAGACTGTAAAAAACTGCTCTATCAATAGAAAGGTTCAAATCTGTGAGTTGAATACACACATTATAATGTAGTTTCTGAGAATGCTTCTGCCTAGTTTTTATGTGATGATATTTCCTCTTCCACCATAATCCTCAAAGCGCTCCGAATGAACACTTGCACATTCCACAAAAAGAGTGTTTCAAAACTGCTCCAGCAACAAAAACGTTCAACTCTGTGAGTTGAATGCACACATGACAAAGCAGTTTCAGAGAATGCTTCTGTCTAGTTTTAATGTGAAGAAATTCCCGTTTCCAAAGAATGCCTCAAAGAGTTCCAAATATCCACTTACAGATTATTTAAAAACACTGTTTCAAAACTCCACTGTCAAAAGCAAGGTTCAACTCTGTGAGTTGAATGCACACATCTCAAAAAAATTTTCTGCAAATGTTTCTGTCTACATTTTATGTGAAGAAATTCGCGTTTCCAAAAAAAACCCAAGGAGCTCCAAATATCCACTTGTAGAATCTGCAAAAAAACTGTTTCAAAACTGCTCTATCAATACAAGGTTCAACCCTTTGAGTTGAATGCACACATCATAAAGAAGTTTCTCAGAATGCTTCTGCCCTGTTCTAATGTGAACATATTTCATTTTCCAGGATAGGCCTCAAAGCGCTCCGAATGAACACTTGCAGACTATATACAATAGTGTCTCAAAACTGCTCTAACAAGAGAAAGGTTCAATTTTGTGAGTTGAGGGCATGCATCACAAAGGAGGTTCAGAAAATGCTTCTGTCTAGTTTGTATGTGAAAAAATTCCTGTTTCCAATGAAGGCCTCAAAGAGCTCAAAATATCCACTTGAAGATTCTGCAAAAACAGAGTTTCATAACTGCCCTATCAAAAGGCATGTTCAACTCTGAGAGTTGAATGCACACGTCCTAAATCAGTTTCTGAGAATGCTTCTGTCTAGTTTTCATGTGAAGATATTTCGTATTCCAATATAGGGCTCAAAGCACTCAGAATGAACACCTGCCGATTCTACAAAAAGATAGTTTCAAAACTGCTCTATCAAAAGAAAGGTGCAACTGTGTTAGTTGGATGCAAACATCAAGAAGCAGTTGCAGAGACTGCTTTTGTCTCCTTTGTATATGAAGAAAGTCCCGTTTCTAAAGAAGGCCTCAAAGAGCTCCAAATATAAACTTGCAGATTCTGCAAAAAGGCTGTTTCAAAACTCCTCTATAAAAAGGAAGTTTCAGCTCTGTGAGTTGAATGCACATATCAGAAAGAAGTTTCTGAGAATGCTTATGTCTAGTTTTTATGTGGAGATATCTCTTTTCCAACATAGGCCTCAAAGTGCTCCGAATGAACAGTTGAAGATTCCACACAACAGTGTTTCAAAACTGCTGTAACAAGAGAAAGCTTCAACTCTGTGAGTTGAGTGCACACATCACAAAGCAGTTTCAGAGAATGCTTCTATCTAGTTTCTGTGTGAAGAAGTTCCCATTTCCAAAGAAGGCCTCAAAGAGTGCCAAATATCCAGTTGCTGATTATGCAAGAGACTGTTTCAAAACTGCTCTACCAAAAGGAAGGTTCAACTCTGTGAGTTGAATGTGCACATCTTAAAGAAGTTTCTGAGAATGCTTCTGTCTAGTTTTTATGTGAAGATATTTCCTTTTCCTCCATAGGCCTCAAACCCTCTGAAAAAACACTTGCAGATTCTGCAAAAACACTATTTGAAAACTGCTCTATCAAAAGTAATGTTCTACCCTGTGCGTTATGCAAGCATCAAAAAATCAGTTTCAGAGAATGCTTCTATCTAGTTTTTAGCTGAAGAAATTCCCGTTTCCAACGAAGGTCTCAAAGAGCTCCAAACATTCACTTACAGATTCTGCAAATAGACTGTTTCAAAACTGCTCTATGAATAGGAAGTTTCAACCCTGTGAGTTGAATGCACACATCAGAAAGAAATTTCTGAGAATGCTTCTGCCCAGTTTTAATGTGAAGGCATTTCCTTTTCCACCATAGGCCTCAGAGCACTCCGAATGAATACTTGCAGATTCTAGAAAATAGTGTTTCGAAACTGCTCTAACAAGAGAAATGTTCAACTCTGTGAGTTGAGCGCACGCATCACAAAGCAGTTTCAGAGAATGCTTCTGTCTAGTTTGTATGTGAAGAAAGTCTCGTTTCCCAAGAAGGCCTCAAAGAGCTCCTAATATCCACTTGCAGATTCTGCAAAAAGCCTGTTGTAAAACTGCTCTATCAATAGAAATGTTCAACTCTGTGAGTTGAATGCACACATCAGAAAAAAGTTTCTGAGAATGCTTCAGTCTAGTTTTTATGTGAAGACATTTCCTTTTCACCATAGACCTCAAACCGCTCCAAATGAACAGTTGCAGATTCTACATAAAAGTGTTTCAAAACTGCTCTAACAAGAGAAAGATTCAACTCTGTGATTTTAATGCACACATGACAATGCAGTATCAGAGAATGCTTCTGTCTAGTTTGTCTGTGAAGAAATTCCCTTTTCCAAGGAAGGTGTCAAAGAGCACCAAATATGCACTTACAGATACTGCAAAAACACTGTTTCAAAACTGCTCTATCAAAAGGAATGTTCAACTCTCAGTTGCATGCACACATCAAAAAGAAGTTTCTGAGAATGCTTCTGTCTAGTTTTAATGTGAAGATATTTCCTTTTCCATCATAGGCCTCAAAGCGCTCGGAAAGAACCATTGCAGATTCTGAAAAAAGAGTGTTTCAAAACTGCTCTATCAAAAGAAGGGTTCACCTCTGTGAGTTGAATGCACTCATCATAAAGAAGTTTCTGAGAATGCTTCTGTCTAGTTTTTAGGTGAAGGTATTCCCGTTTCTTACGAAGGTTTCAAAGAGCTCCAAACATTCACTTGCAGATACCGCAGAAAGACTGTTTCAAAACTGCATTATAAATAGAAAGGTTCAACTCTGTGTGTTGAATGCACACATCATAAAGAAGTTTCTGAGAATTCGTCTGCCCAGTTTTGATGTGAAGATATTTCCTCTTCCAACATAAGCCTCCAAAGCACTCCGAATGACCACTTGCACATTCCACAAAAAGACTGTTTCAAAACTACTCCAGCAACAGAAGGGTTCAACTCTGTGAATTGAATGCACACATGAGAAAGCAGTTTCAGAGATTGCTTCTGTCTACTTTTTATGTGAAGAAATTCGCGTTTCCAACGAATGCCTCAAAGAGTTCCAAATATCCAATTACAGATTCCGTAAAAACACTATTTCTTTTTTTTTTTTTTTTTTTGCTGGTTAGATTTATTTATTTATTTTTGATTTTTTTTTTAACCCCTGGAAGAAAAGTGTCATTACATTGGAGGAATGCAATTTGGCAATGACCTAAGACAGCGTTTGGTCCCTAGAACAGCAGCATTAGCATCACTAGGGAAATGAGAAAGACAGATTCTCAGCTTCCACCCTAGATCCACTGAACCAGACTCTGGGGCTGGGACCCAACAATCTGTGCTTTAACAAGCACATAAGGTGATTCAGATTAGTGCTAATGTTTCAGAATAATTAATCTAAGAGAAAAGCCTATGAATGGTCAAAAAGTTGGACATTAACAGTAATATTAATGAAAATAAATGTGAGTTCTTTAACATTGTGAGCTTGTCTGTCTTGTGTAGCATTCCCAACACTCAGAACATGTGGGTCATAAGAGGGGCAAAACGTATGTGGAATGAAGGACTGAATGAGTTTATAAAATAGCACACTATTTCAAAACTGTTCTACAAAAGCAAGGTTCAACTCTGTGAGTTGGATGCATACATATTAAAGAAATTTCTGAGAATGCTTCTGTCTAGATTTTATGTGAAGATATTGCCGTTTCCAATGAAAGCCTCAAAGAGCTGCAAAAATCCACGATCATATTCTGCAAAAAGACTGTCTCAAAAGTGCTGTATCAACAGAAACGTTCAACTCTGTGAGTTGAATGCACACATCATAAAGAAGATTCTGAGAATGCTTCTGTCTACTTTTCATGTGAAGATATTTCCTTTTCCACCAGAGGCCACAAGGCGCTCCATATGAATACTTGCAGGTTCTACACAATAGTGTTTCAAAACTTCTCTAAAGAAAGAAATGTTCAACTCTGTGAGTTGTGTGCACACATCACAAAGCAGTTTCAGAGAATGCTTCTGTCTAGTTTGTATGTGAAGAAATTCCCTTTTCCAACGAAGGCCCCAAAGAGCTCCAAATATCCACTTCCAGATTCTGCAAAAATAGAGTTTCGTAACTGCCCTATGAAAAGGAACGTGCAACACTCTCTGTTGAATACACATATCTTAAATCAGTTTCTAAGAATACTTCTGACTAGTTTTCTTATGAAGGTATTTCATATTCCACTATAGGGTTCAAAGCGCTCTGAACGAACAATTGCCGATTCTACAAAAAGAGTGTTTCAAAACTGCTCTATCAAAAGAAAGGTGCAACTGTGTGAGTTCAATGCAAACATCACAAAGCAGTTTCAGAGAATGCTTCTGTCTAGTGTTTATGTGAAGAAAGTCCCCTTTCCAAAGAAGGACTCAAAGAGCTCCAAATATCCACTTGCAGATTCTGCAAAAAGACTGTTTCAAAACTGCTCTATCAAAAGGAAGGTTCAACTCTGTGAGTTGAATGCACACATCTGAAGAAGTTTCTGAGAATGCTTCTGTCTAGTATTTATGTGAAGATATTTTTTTTTTCCACTATAGGCCCCAAAGCACTCCGAATGAGCAGTTGTAGATTCTACACAATAGTGTTTCAAAACTGCTCTAACAAGAGAAAGGTTCAACTCTCTGAGTTGAATGCACACATCAAAAAGCAGTTTCAGAGAATGCTTCTGTCTAGTTTGTATGTGAAGAAGTTCCCATTTCCAAAGAAGGCCTCAAAGAGCTCCAGATATCCACTTGCAGATTGTGCAAGAGACTGATTCAAAATTGCTCTATGTAAAGGAAGTTTCAACACTGTGAGTTGAATGCACAAATCTTAAAGAAGTTTCTGAGAATACTTCTGTCTAGTTTTTATGTGAAGTTATTTCCTTTTCCAGCATAGCCCTCAAAGCCCTCTGAAAGAACAGTTGCAGATTCTACAAAATAGTGTTTCAAAGCTGCTCTAACAAGAGAAAGGTTCAACTCCGTGAGTTGAGTTCACACATCAAAAAGCAGTTTCAGAAAATGCTTCTGTCTAGTTTGTATGTGAGGAATTTCCCGTTTCCAACGAAGGCCTCAAAGAGGTCAAAATATCCACTTTGCAGATTCTGCAAAAACACAGTTTCATAACTGCCCTATCAAAAGGAATGTTCAAGATTTGTGTTGAATGCACACATCAGAAAGAAGTTTCTCAGAATACTTCTGTCTAGTTTTCTTGTGAGGATATCTGGTATTCCGATATAGGGCTCAAAGAGCTCTGAATGAACATTTGCCGATCCTACAAATAGAGTGTTTCAAAACTGCTCTATCAAAAGAAATGTGCAACTCTGCGAGTTGAATGCAAACATCACCAAGCAGATTCAGAGAATGCTTCTGTCGAGTTTTTATTTGAACACAATCCCGTTTCCAAAGAAGGATTCAAAGGGCTCAAAATATCCACTTGCAGATTCTGCAAAAACACTGTTTCAAAACTGCTCTATCGAAAGGAAGTTTCAGCTCTGTGAGTGGAATGCACACATCATAAAGAAGTTTCTGAGAATGCTTCTGTCTAGTTTTAATGTGAAGATATTTCCTTTTCCACCATAGGCCTCAAAGCGCTCCAAAAGAACAATTGCAGATTCTGCAAAAGGGGTGTTTCAAAACTGCTCTATCAAAATAAATGTTCTACTCTGTTAGTTGAATGCAAACATCAAAAAGCAGTTTCAGAGAATGCTTCTGTCTAGTTTTTAGGTGAAGTAATTCCCGTTTCCAACGAAGGTCCCAAAGACCTCCAAACATTCACTTGCTGATTCTGCAAAAAGACTGTTTCAAAACTGCTCTATGAATAGAAAGGTTCAATTCTGTGAGTTGAGTGCACACATCACAAAGCAGTTTCAGAAAATGCTTCTGTCTAGTTTGTATGGGAAGAAATTCCCGTTTCCAACCAAGGCCTCAAAGACGTCAAAATATCCTCTTGCAGATTCTGCAAAAACACAGTTCATTGATTGCCCTATCAAAAGGAATGTTCAACCCTTTTTGTTGAATGCACACATCAGAAAGTAGTTTCTGAGAATGCTTCTGTCTACTTTTCTTGTGAAGACATTTCATATTCCAATATAGGGCTCATAGTGCTCTGAATGAACACTTGCCGAATCTACAAATAGAGTGTTTCAAAACTGCTCTATCAAAGGAAAGGTGCAACTCTGTGAGTTGAATGCAAACATCAACAAGCAGTTTCAGAGAATGCTTCTGTCTAGTTTTTATGTGAAGAAAGTCCCATTTCCAAGGAAGGCCTCAAAGAGCCCCAAATATCCACGTGCAGATTCTTCAAAAAGACTGTCTCATAAGTGCTCTATCAATAGGAAGCTTCAACTCCATGAGTTGAATGCACACATCAAAAAGAAGTTTCTGGGAATGCTTCTGTCTAGTATTTATGTGAAGATATTTCCTTTTCCTCCTCAGGCCTCAAGGCACTCCGTATGAATACTTGCAGGTTCTACACAATACTTTTTCAAAACTGCTCTAACGAAAGTAACGTTCAACTCTGTGAGTTGAGTGCACTCATCACAAAGCAGTTTCAGAGAATGCTTCTGTCTAGTCTTTATGTGAAGAAATTCCCGTTTCCAACGAAGGACTCAAAGAGTTCCAAATATCCACTTCCAGATTCTGCAAAAACACTGTTTCAAAACTGCCCTATGAAAAGGAAAGGTCAACTCTGTGATTTGAATGCACACATCAGAAAGTAGTTTCTGAGGATGCTTCTGCTCAGTTTTAAAGTGAAGAAATTTCCTCTTCCAACATAGGCCTCAAAGTCCTCCATATGAACACTTGCAGATTCTACACAATAGTGTTTCAAAACTGCTCTATTAAGAGAAAGGTTCAACTCTGTGAGTGGAGTGCACACATCACAAATCAGCTTCAGAAAATGCTTCTGTCTAGTTTGTATGTGAAGACATTCCCGTTTCCAAAGAAGACCTCAAAGAGCTACAAATATCCACTTGCAGATTCTGCAAAAACACAGATTCATAACTGCCCTATCAAAGGGAATATTCAACTCTGTGAGTTGAATGCACACATCTTAAATCAGTTTGTGAGAATGCTTCTGTCTAGTTTTAACTTCAAGATATTTCGTATTCCACTACAGGGCTCAAAGCACTCTGAAAGATCACTTGCACTTTCTACAAAAAGAATATTTCAAAACTGCTCTGTCAAAAGAAAGGTGCAACTCTGTGAGTTGAACGCAAACATCACATAGCAGTTTCAGAGAAGGCTTCTGTCTGGTTTTTAGGTGAAGATATTCTGGTTTCCAATGAAAGCCTTTAAGAGCGTGAAAAATCCACTTGCAGATTCAGCAAAAAGACTGTTTCAAATCTGCTCTATCAATAGGAAGGTTCAACTCTGTGAGATAAATGCACGCTTCAGAAAGAAGCTTCTGGGAATGCTTCTGTCTAGTTTTTTTGTGAAGATATTTCCTTTTCCACCATAGGCCTCAAAGCGCTCCGAATGAACACTTGCAGAGTCTACACAATAGTGTTTCAAAACTGCTCTAACAAGAGAAAGGTTCAACACTGTGAGTTGAGTACACAGGTCACAAAGCAGTTTCAGGAAGTGCTTCTGTCTAGTTTGTATGTGATTAAATCCCCGTTTCCAAAGAAGGCCTCAAAGAGCTCCAAATATCCACTTCCAGATTCTGCAAATACAGTGTTTCAAACATGCTCTATCAAAAGAAACTCAACTCTGTGAGTTGAATGCTCACATCACAAAGAAGTTTCTGAGAATGCTTCTGTCTAGTTTTAATGTGGAGGTATTTCCTTTTCCACCATACGACTCAAAGTGCTTCGAAAGAACACTTGCCGATTTTGCAAAAAGAGTTTTTCAAACTGCTCTATCAAAAGAAATGTTCTACTCTGTGAGTGGAATGCAAATATCACAAAAGACTTTCAGAGAATGCTTCTGTCTAGTTTTTAGGTGAAGAAATTCCTGTTTTCAATGAAGGCCTCAAAGAGCTCCAAACATTCACTTGCAGATTCTCCAAAAAAGACTGTTTCAAAACTGCTCTATCAGTAGAAATGTTCAACTCTGTGAGTTGAATGCACACATTATAAAGAAGTTTCTGAGAATGCGACTGCCCAGTTTTTATGTGATGATATTTCTTCCTCCAACATAAGCCTCAAAGCGCTTCGAGTGAACATTGCACATACCACAAAAACAGTGGTTCAAAGCTGCTCCAGCAACAGAATAATTCAATTGTGTGAGTTGAATGCACACATCATAAAGAAGTTTCTGAGAATGCTTCTATCTAGTTTTTATGTGAAGATATATCCTTTTCCAACAGAGGCCTCAAAGCACTCCGTATGAACACTTTCAGATTCTACACAATAGTGTTTCAAAACTGCTCTAACAAGAGAACGGTTCAACTCTGTGGGTTGAGTGCACACATCACAAAGAAGTTTCAGAGAATGCTTCTGTCTAGTTTGTATTTGAAGATGTTCACATTTACAAAAAGGCATCAAAGAGCTCCAAATATCCACTTCCAGATTATGCAAGAGACTGTTTCAAAACTGCTCTATCCAAAGGAATGTTCAACTCTGCGAGATGAATGCACACATCTTAAAGAATTTTCTGAGAATGCTTCTGTCTAGTTTTTATGTGAAGATGTTTCCTTTTCCACTCTAGGCCTCAAAGCGCTCTGAATGAACAATTGCAGATTCTACACAATAGTGTTTCAAAACTGCTCTAACAAGATAAAGGTTTAATTCCATCAGTTGAGTGCACACATCACAAAGCAGTTCCAGAAAATGCTTCTTTACAGTTTGTATGTGAAGAAATTCCCTTTTCCAACAAAGGCCTCAAACAGCTCAAAATATCCACTTTCAGATTCGGCAAAAACACAGTTTCAAAACTGCCCTATCAAAAGGAATATTCAACCATGTGAGTTGAATGCACACATCTTAAATCAGTTTCGGAGAATGCTTCTGTCTAGTTTTCTTGTGAAGATATTTCGTATTCCAATATTGGGTCAAAGCGCTCTGAATGAACACTTGTCGATTCTACAAAAAGAGTGTTTCCAAACTGCTCTATCAAAAGAATGGTGCAACTGTGTGAGTTGAATGCCAACATCACAAAGCAGTTTCAGAAAATGCTTCTGTCTAGTTTTTATGTGAAGAAAGCCCGTTTCCAAAGAAGGCCTCAAAGAGCTCAAAATATCCACTTCGAGATAGTGCAAACGGACTGTTTCAAAACTGCTCTATCAAAAGGAATGTTCAACTCTGTGAACTCAATTCACACATCAGAAAGTAGTTTCTGAGAATGCTTCTGTCAAGTGTTAATGGGAACATATTCCCTATTCTACCATAGGCCACAAAGCGCTGCGAAAGATCACTTGCAGATACTCCAAAAAGAATGTTTCAAAACTGCTCTATCAAAAGAAATGTTCTACTCTGTGAGTTGAATGCAAACATCACAAAGCAGTTTCAGAGAATGCTTCTGTCAAGTTTTTAGGTGAAGAAATTCCGGTTTGCAACGAAGGTCTCCAAGAGCTCCAAACATTCACTTGCAGATTCTGCAAAGAGTCTGTTTCAAAACCGCTCTAACAATAGAAAGGTTCAACACTGTGAGTTGAATGCACACATCATAATGAAGTTTCTATGAATGCTTCTGCCCAGTTTTTATGTGATGATATTTCCTCTTCCACAATAAGCCTCAAAGCGTTCCGAATGAACACTTGTAAATTCCACAAAAAGAGTGTTTCAAAACTGCTCCAGCAACAGAAAGTTTCATCTCTGTGAGTTGAGTGCACACATCACAACAGTTTCAGAAAATGCTTCTGTCTAGTTTGTGTGTGAAGGAATTCCCGTTTCCAACGAAGGCCACAAAGAGCTCCAAATATCCACTTACAGATTCTGCAAAAACACAGTTTCGTAACTGCCCTATAAAAAGGAATGTTCAACTCTGTGAGTTGAATGCACTCATCTTAAATCAGTTTCTGAGAATGCTTCTGTCTATTTTTCATGTGAAGATATTTCGTATTCCACTATAGGGCTTAAAGCGCTCTGTATGAATACTTGCTGATTCAACAAAAAGAGTGTTTCAAATCTCCTCTATCAAAAGAATGGTGCAAATATGTGAGTTGAATACAAACATCACAAAGCAGTTTCAGGAAATGCTTTTGTCTAGATTTTATGGGAAGAAAGTCCCGTTTCCAAAGAAAGCCCCAAAGAGCTCCAAATATCCACTTGCAGAATCTGCAAAAAGACTGTTTCAAAACTGCTATATCAAAAGGAAGTTTCAACTGTGTGAGTTCAATGCACACATCAGAAAGAAGTTTCTTAGCATGCTTCTGTCTAGTTTTTATGTGAAGATATTTCCTTTCCCACCACAGGCCTCAAAGCGCTCCGTAAGAACACTTGCATATTCTACACAATAGTGTTTCAAAACTGCACTAACTAGAGAAAGGTTCAAATATGTGAGTTGAGTGTACACTTCACAAAGCAGTTTCAGAGAATGCTTCTGTCTAGTTTGTATGTGAAGAAATTTCCGTTTCCAACGAAGGCCTCAAATAGCTCCAAATATCCACTTCCAGATCCTGCAAAAACACTGTTTCAAAAGTGGTCTATGAAAAGGAAAGTTCAACCCTTTGATTTGAATGCACACATCAGAAAGAAGTTTCTGTGGATGCTTCTGCCCAGTTTTTATGTGAAGATATTTCCTCTTCCAGCATAGGCCTCAAACTGCTCCGTATGAACACTTAAAGATTCTGCACAACAATGTTTCAAAACTGCTCTCTCAATAGAAAGGTTCAACTCTGTGAGTTGAATGCCCACATCATATAGAAGTTTCTGAGAATGCTTCTGTCCAGTTTTCATGTGGTGATATTTCCTCTTCCACCATAAACCTCAAAGTGCTGCTAATGAAAACTTGCACATTCCAGAAAAAGAGTGTTTCAAAACTGCTACAGCAACAGAAAGGATCAACTCTGTGAGTTGAAAGCACACATGACAAAGCAGTTTCAGAGAATGCTTCTGTCTAGTTTTTATATGAAGAAATTCCCGTTTCCAACGAATACCTCAAATAGTTCCAAATATCCACTTAGAGATTCTGTAAAAACACTGTTTCAAAACCGCTCTATCAAAAGCAATTTCAAATCTGTGAGTTGAATGCACAAGTATTAAAGAAATTTTTGAGAATACTTCTGTCTAGATATTATGTGAAGATATTTCCATTTGCAAAGAAAGCCTCAAAGAGCTCCAAAATTCCACTTGCAGATTCTGCAAAAAGACTGTGTCAAAACTGCTCTATCAATAGGAATGTTCAACACTGTGAGTTGAACGCACACATGATAAAGAAGTTTCTGAGAATGTTTCTGTCTAGTTTTTATGTAAAGATATTTCCTTTTCCTCCACAGGCCAAAAGGCACTCAGTATGAATACTTGCCGGTTCTACACAATAGCGTTTCAAAACTGCTCTAACAAAAGAAACGTTCAACTCTGTGAGTTGAGTGCACACATCACAAAGCAGTTTCAGAGAATGCTTCTGTCCAGTTTGTATATGAAGAAATTCCCGTTTTAACTTAGGCCTCAAAGAGCTCAAAATATCCACTTCCAAATACTGCAAAAACACTCTTTCAAAACTACCCTATGAAAAGGAAGGTTCAACCCTGTGAATTGAATGCACACATCAGAAAGAAGTTTCGAAGAATGCTTTTGCCCAGTTTTAAAGTGAAGTTATTTCCTTTTCCACCGCAGGCCTCAAAGCACTCCGAATGAACACTTGCAGATTCTCCACAATACTGTTTCAAAACTGCACTAACAAGATAAAGGTTGAAATCTGTGAGTTGAGTGCACACATCACGAAGCAGTTTCAGAAAATGCTTCTGTCTAGTTTGCATGTGAGGAAATTCCCGTTTCCAACGAAGGCCTCAAAGAGCTCCAAATATCGACTTGCAGAATCTGCCAAATCACAGTTTCATAACTGCCCTACCGAAAGAAATGTTCAACCAGTGAGTTGAATGCACACATCTTAAATCAGTTTCTGAGAATGCTTTTGTCTAGTTTTCATGTGAAGATATATCGTATTCCACTATAACACTCAAAGCACACTGAATGAACACTTGCCTATTATACAAAAAGAGAGTTTCAAAATTGCTCTATCAAAAGAAAGTGCAACTGTGCGAGTTGAATTCAAACATCACAAAGCAGTTTCAGAGAAGGCTTCTGTCTAATTTTGATGTGAAGAAAGTCCTGTTTCCAAAGAAGGCCCCAAAGTGCTTCAAATATCCACTTGCAGATTCTGCAAAAATACTGTTTCAAAACTGCTCTATCAAAAGGAAAGTTCAAATCTTTGAGTTGAATGCACACATCAGAAAGAAGTTTCTGAGAATGCTTCTGTCTAGTTTTTATGTGAAAATATTTCCTTTTCCACAATAGGCCTCAAAGTGCTCCGAATGAACAGTTGCAGATTCTACACAACAGTGTTTCAAAACTGCTCTATCAAGTGAAAGGTTCAAATCTGTGAGATGAATTCACACATCACAAAGCAGTTTCAGAGAATGCTTCTGTCTAGTTTGTATGTGTAGAAGTTCCCATTTCCAAAGAAGGCCTCAAAGAGCTCCAAAAATCCTCTTGCAGATTATGCAAGAGACGGTTTCAAAACTCCTCTATCCAAAGGAAGGTTCAAATCTGTGAGTTGAATGCACACGTGTTAAAGAAATTTCTGAGAATGCTTCTGTCTAGATTTGATTTGAAGATATGCCCGTTTCCAACGAAAGCCTCAAAGAGCTCCAAATATCCACTTGCAGATTCTGCAAAAAGACTGTTTCAAAACTGCTCTATCAATAGGAAGGTTCAACTCTGTGGGATGAATGTACACATCATAAAAAGTTTCTGAGAATGCTTCTGTGTAGTTTTTATGTGAAGATATTTCCTTTTCCACCAAAGGCCACAAAGCGCTCCGTATGAACACTTGCAGATTCTACAGAATAGTGTTTCAAAACTTCTCTATCCAGAGAAAGGTTCAATTCTGTGAGTTGAGTGCACACATCACTAAGCCATTTCAGAGAATGCTTCTGTCTAGCATTTAGGTGAACAAATTCCCGTTTCCCAAGAGGGCCTCAAAGAGATCCAAACATTCACTTGCAGATTTTGCAAAAAGACTGTTTCAAAGCGGCTCTATCAATAGAAAGGTTGAACTCTGTGAGTTGAATGCACACATCATAAAGAAGTTTCTGAGAATGCTTCTGCCCAGTTTTTATGTGATTATATTTCCTCTTCCACAATAAGCCTCAAAGCGCTCTGAAGGAACACTTGCACATTGCACAAAAAGTGTGTTTCCAAACTGTTCTAGCAACAGAAAGCTTCACCTCTGTGAGTCGAATGCACACATGACAAAGCAGTTTCAGAGAATGCTTCTGTCTAGTTTTTTTGGGAAGAAATTCCCGTTTCCAACGAATGCCTCAAACAGTTCCAAGTACCCACTTACAGATACTGTAAAAACACTGTTTCAAAACTGCTCTATCAAAAACAAGGTTCTACTTTGTGGGTTGGATGCACACGTCTTAAAGAAATTTCTGAGAATGGTTCTTTATAGATTTTATGTGAAGATATTCCCGTTTCCAAAGAAAGCTTCCAAGAGCTCCAAAAATCCACTTTCAGATTCTGCAAAATAAAGACTGTTTCAAAACTGCTCTATCCAAAGGAAAGTTCAGCTCTGTGAGTTGAAGGCACACATCTTAGAGCAGTTTCTGAGAATGCTTCTGTCTAGTTTTTAAGTGAAGATATTTCCCTTTCCACCCCAGGCATCAAAGCACTCCGTAAGAAAACTTGCAGATTCTACACAATAGTGTTTCAAAACTGCTGTAACAAGAAAATTGTTCGACTCTGTGAGTTGAGTGCACACATCACAAAGCAGATTCATAAAACACTTCTGTCTAGTTTGTATGTGAAGAAATTCCCGTTTATAGCGAAGGGCTCAAAGAGCTCAAAATATCCACTTGCAGATTCTTCAAAAACACGGTTTCATAACTGCCCTATCAGAAGGAATGTTCAACCCTGTGAGTTGAATGAACACATCTTAAGTCAGTTTCTGAGAATGCTTCTCTCTTTTTTTCTTGTGAAGAAATTTCTTATTCCAATATAGGCCTCAATGGGATGTGAAAATACACTTGCCGATTCTACGAAAACAGTTTCAAAAGTTCTCTATCAAAACAAAGGTGCAACAGTGTGAGTTGAATGCGAACATCACAAAGCAGTTTCAGAGAATGCTTCTGTCTAGTTTTTATGTGAAGAAAGTCCCGTTTCCAAAAACGCCTCAAAGAGCTCCAAATATCCACTTCCAGATTCTGCAAAAACAGTGTTTCAAAACTGCTCCATCAAAAGGAAGGTTCAACTCTCAAAGTTGAATGCACACAACACAAAGCAGTTTCTGACAATGCTTCTATCTAATTTTTAGGTGAAGACATTCCCGTTTACAACGAAGGTCTCAAAGAGCTGCAAACATTCACTTGCAGATTCTACAAAAAGACTGTTTCAAAACTGCTCTGTCAATAGAAATGTTCAACTATGTGAGTTCAATGCACACATCACAAAGATGTTTCTGAGAATGCTTTTGCCCTGTTTTTATGTGAAGATATTTACTCTTCCACTATAAGCCTCAAAGCGCTCCGAATGAACACTTGCACGTTCCACAAAGAGAGTGTTTCAACACTGCTCTATCAAAATAAATGTGCAAATGTGTGAGTTGAATGCAAAAATCACAAAGCAGTTTCAGAGAATGCTTCTGTCTAGTTTTTATGTGAAGAAAGTCCCGTTTCCAAAGAAGGCCTCAAAGAGCTCTAAATATCCACTTCCAGTTTCTGCTAAAACAGTGTTTCAAAACTGTTCTATCAAAAGGAAGGTTCAACTCTGTGAGTTGAATGCACACATCAGAAAGTAGTTTCTAAGAATGCTTCTGTCTAGTTTTAAAGTGAAGATATTTACTTTTCCACCATTGGCTTCAAAGCGCTCTGAAAGAACATTGCAGATTCTGCAAAAAGAGTGTTTCAAAACTGCTCTATCAAAAGAAATGTTCTACTCTGTGAGTTGAATGCAAACATCACAAAGCAGTTTCAGAGAAAGCTTCTGTCAAATTTTTAGGTTAAGAAATTCCCGTTTCCCATGAAGGTCTCAAAGAGATCAAATCATTCACTTGCAGATTCTGCAAAAAAATATTTCAAAACTGTTCTATCAATTGAAAGGTTCAACTCTGTGAGTTGAATGCCCACTACATAAGGAAGTTTCTGAGAAGGCTTCTGCCCAGTTTTTATGTGATGATACTTCGTCTTCCACCATAAGCTTCAAAGCGCTCCGAATGAACACTTGCACATTCCACAAAAAGAGTGTTTCAAAACTACTCCAGCAACAGAAAGTTTCAACTCTGTGAGTTGAATGCACACATCATAAAGAAGTTTCTGAGAATGCTTCTGTCCAGTTTTTATGTGAAGATATTTCCTCTTCCAGCACAGGCCTCAAAGCGCTCCGTATGAACACTTGCAGATTCTACACAATAGGGTTTCAAAACTTCTCTAACTAGAGAAAGGTTAAGCTCTGTGTGTTGAGTGCACACATCACAAAGCTGTTTTGGAGACTGCTTCTGTCTAGTTTGTATGTGAAGAAATTCCCGTTTCCAAGGAAGGCCTCAAAGAGCTCCAAATATCCACTTCCAGATTCTTGAAAAACACTGTTTCATAATTGCTCTATGAAAAGGAAGGTTCAACACTGTGACTTCAATGCTCACATCAGAAAATTTTCTGAGGATGCTTCTGCTCAGTTTTAATGTGAAGATATTTCCTCTTCTAGCATAGGCCTCAAAGCGCTCCGTATGAACACTTGCAGATTCTACAGAATTTTGTTTCACAACTGCTTTAACAAGAGAAAGGTTCAACTCTGTGAGTTGAGTGCACACATAACAAAGCAGTTTCCGGAAACGCTTCTGTCTAGTTTGTATATGAATAAATTCCCTTTTCCAACGAATGCCTCAAAGAGCTCCAAATGTCAACTTGCAGATTCTGCAAAAGCACAGTTTCATAACTGCCCTATCAAAAGGAATGTTCAACTCTGTGAGTTGAATGCACACATCTTAAATCAGTTTCTGAGAATGCTTCTGTCTAGTTTTCTTGTGATGATATATCGTATTCCTCTATAGGGCTCAAAGCGCTCTGAATGAATACTTGCCGATACTACAAAAAGAGTGTTTCAAAACCACTCTATCAAAAGAAAGGTGCTTCTGTGTGAGTTGAATGCAAACATGAAAAAGCAGTTTCAGATAATGCTTCTGTTTAGTTTTTATGTGAAGAAAGTCCCGTTTCCAAAGAAGGCCTCAAAGATCTCTAAATATCCACTTGCAGATTCTGCAAAAAGACTGTTGCAAATCTGCTTTATCAAAAGGAATGTTCAACTCTGTGAGTTGAATGCACACATCAGAAAGAAGTTTCTGAGAATGCTTCTGTCTAGTATTAATGTGAAGAAATTTCCTTCTCCAAAACAGGCCTCAAAGCGCTCTGAATGAACAGTTGCAGATTCTACACAATAGTATTTCAAAACTGCTCTGCCAAGAGAAAGATTCAAATCTGTGAGTTGACTGCAGACATCACAAAGCAGTTTCAAGGAATGCTTCTATCTAATTTGTATGTGAAGAAGTTCCCATTTTCAAAGAAGGCCTCAAAGTGCTCCAATTATCCACTTGCAGATTATGCAAGAGATTGATTCAAAACTGCCCTATCCAAAGGAATGTTCAACTCTGTGAGTTGAATGCACACATCTTAAAGAAGTTTCTGAGAAAGCTTCTGTCTATTTTTTATGTGAAGATATTTCCTTTTCCACCATAGGCCACAAAGCGCTCAGAATGAACAGCTGCAGACTCTACACAAGAGTGTTTCAAACTGCTCTAACAAGAGAAAGGTTCAAATCTGTGAGTTCAGTGCACAAACCACAAATCAGTTTCAGAGAATGCTTCTGTCTAGTTTGTATGTGAAGAAGTTCCCATTTCCAAAGAAGACCACAAAGAGCACAAAATATCCACTTGCAGATTCTGCAAAAACACAGTTTCATAACTGCCCTATCAAATGAAATGTTCAACCCTGTGAGTTGAATGCACGCATCTTAAATCAGTTTCCGAGAATGCTTCTGTCTAGTTAACCTGTGAAGATATTTCGCATTCCAATATAGGGCTCAAAGTGCACTGAATGAACACTTGCCGATTCCGCAAAAAGAGTGTTTCAGATATGCTCTATCAAAAGAAATGTGTAACTGTGTGAGTTGAATGCAAACATTTCAAAGCAGTTTCAGAGAATGCTTCTGTCTAGTTTCTAGGTGAAGAAATTCCCATTTCCCATTAAGGTTTCACAGAGCTCCAAACATTCACTTGCAGATTCTGCAAAAAGACTGTTTCAAAACTCCTCTATCAATAGAAAAGTTCAACTCTGTGAGTTGAATGCACACATCATAAAGAAGTTGCTGAGAATTCTTCTGCCCAGTTTTTATGTGATGATATTTCCTCTTCCACCATAAGCCTCGAAGCACTCTGAATGAACACTTTCACATTCCCCAAAAAGACTGTTTCAAAACTGGTCCAGCAACAGAAAGGTTCAAATCTGTGAGTTAAATGCACACATCATAAAGAAGTTTTGGAGAATGCTTCTGTCTAGTTTTTATGTGAAGATATTTCCTTTTCCACCACAGGCCTCAAAGCACTCCGTATGAATACTTGCAGATTCTACACAATAGTGTTTCAAAACTGCTCTAACCAGAGAAAGGTTCAACTCTGTGAGTTGAGTGCACACATCACAAAGCACTTTCAGAGAATGGTTCTGTCTAGTTTGTTTGTGAAGAAATTCCCCTTTCCAATGAAGGCATCAAAGAGCTCCAAATATCCAATTCCATATTCTGGAAAAACTCTGTTTCCAAACTGCTCTATCAAAAGCAAGTTTCACCTCTGTGAGTGGAATACACACACCTTAAAGAAATTTCTAAGAACACTTCTGTCTAAGTTCTATGTGAAGATATTGCCGTTTCCAACGAAAGCGTCAAACAGCTCCAAAAATGCAATAGTAGATACTGCAAAAAGACTGTCTCAACAGTGCTCTATCATAGGAAGGTTCAACTCTCTGACGTGAATGCACCCATCAAAAAGAAGTTTCTGAGAATGCTTCTGTCTAGTTTTTCTTTGAAGATATTTCCTCTTCCACCACAGGCCACAAAGCGCTCCATATGAACGCTTGCACATTCCACAAAAAGAGTGTTTCAAAACTGCTCCAGCAACAGAAAGGTTCAACGGTGTGAGTTGAATACACACATGATAAAGCAGTCTCAGAGAATGCTTCTGTCTAGTTTTTAGGTTAAGATATTCTCCTTTCCAATGAATGCCTCAAAGAGCTCCAAAAATACCCTTGCCGATTCTGCAAAAAGACTGTTTCAAAACTGCTATATCAATAGGAATGTTCAACTCTGTGTGTTGAATGCACACTTCATAAAGAATTTTCTGAGAATGCTTCTGTCTAGTTTTTATGTGAAGATATCTCCTTTTCCACATCAGGCCTCAAAGCGTTCCTTATGAACACTTGCAGATATTACACAATAGTGATTGAAAACTGCTCTAACTAGAGAAAGGTTCAAATCTGTGAGTTGAGTGCACACAGCACAAAGCAGTTTCAGAGAATTCTTCTGTCAAGTTTGTATGTGAAGAAATTCCCGTTTCCAAAGAGGGTCTCAAAGAGCTCTAATATTCATTACCATATTATGCAAAAACTCTGTTTCAAAACCGCTCTATGAAAAGGAAGTTTCAACTCTGTGAGTTGAATGCACACATCAGAAAGAAGTTTCTGACAATGCTTCTGCCCAGTTTTAATATGAAGATTTTTTTTCTCCACCATAGGCCTCAAAGCGCTCCATATGAACACTTGCAGATTCTACACAATAGTGTTTCAAAACTTCTCTAACAAGAGAAAGGTTCCACAAAGCAGTTTCAGAAAATGCTTCTGTCTAGTTTGTATGTGAAGACGTTCCCGTTTCCAACGAAGGCCTCAAACAGCTCAAAATATCCACTTGCAGATTCTGCAAAAACAGTTTCGTAACTGCCCTATCAAAATGAATGTTCAACACTGTGAGTTGAATGCACATATCAGAAAGAAGATTCTGAGAATGCTTCTGTCTAGTTTTTCTGTGAAGATATTTCCTTTTCCACCATAGGCCTCAAAGCTCTCCTTATGAACACTTGCAGATTCTACACAATAGTGTTTCAAAACTGCTCTAACAAGAGAAAGGTTCAACTCTGTGAGTTGAGTGCACACATTACAAAGCAGTTTCAGAGAATGCTTCTGTCTAGTTTGGAGTGAAGAAACTCCCGTTTCCAAGGAATGCCTCAAAGAGCTCCAAGTATCCACTTCCAGATTCTGCAAAAACACTGTTTCAAAACTACTCTATGAAAAGGAAGGTTCACCTTTGTGAGTTGACAGCACACATCATAAAGAAGTTTCTGAGAATGTTTCTGTCTAGTTTTAATATGAAGATATTTCCTTTTCCACCATAGGCATCAAAGAGCTCTGAGAGAACACTTGCAGATTCTGCAAAAAGAGTGTTTCAAAACTACACTAAAAGCAGAAAGGTTCAGCTTTGTGAGTTGAATGCAGACATCACAAAGCAGTTTCAGAGAATGCTTCTTTGTAGTTTTTATGAGAAGGTATACTCATTTACACCATAGGCCTCAAAGCCCTCGAATGAACACTTGCAGATTCTACAAAAAGAGTGCTTCAAAACTGCTCTAACAAGAGAAATGTTCAACTCTGAGAGCTGAATGCAGACATCACAAAGCAGTTGCAGAAAATGTTTCTATTTAGTTTTTATGTAAAGAAATACCAGTTTCCAACGAAGGCATCAAAGAGCTCCAAATATCCACTTGCACTTAGGCAAAATCACTGTTTAAAAACTGATCTATCAAAGGAAGTTTCAACACTGTGAGTTGAATGCACACATCTTAAAGTAGTTTCTAAGAATGCTTCTATTTTTTATGTGAAAATATATTCTATTCCCCCGTAGACCTCAAAGCACTCCGAATGAACACTTGCAGATACTACAAAAAGAGTGTTTCAAAACTACTCTATCAAAAGAAAGTTTCCACACTGTGAGCTGGATGCAAACATAACAAAGCAGTTTCGGAGATTGATTCTGTCTAGAATTTATGTGAAAAAATTCCCGTTTCCAACGAAGGCCTCAAAGAGCTCCCAATATCCACTTGCAGATTCTGCAAAAGCAGAGTTTCATAACTGCCCTATCAAAAGGAATGTTCAACCCTCTTAGTTGAATGCACACATGTTTAATCAGCATCTGAGCATGCTTCTGACTAGTTTTCATGTGAAGATATTTCCTATTCCACTTTAGTGCTCAAGGCGCTCTGAATGAACACTTGCCGATTCTACAAAAAGAGTGTTTCAATAGTGCTCTATCAAAGGAAAGTTGCAACTGTGCGAGCTGAATGCATACATCAGAAAGCAGCTTCAGAGAATCCTTCTGTATAGCTTTTACGTGAAGAAGTCCCGTTTCCAAAGAAGGCCTCAAAGAGCTCCAAATATCCACTTCCAGATTCTGCAAAAAGACTGTTTGAAAACTGCTCTATCAAATGGAATGTTCAACTCTGTCAGTTGAATGCACACATCCAAAAGAAGTTTGCGAGAATGCTTCTGTCTAGTTTTTATGTGAAGATATTTCCTTTTCCAACATAGGCCTCAAAGCGCTCCAAAGGAGCAGTTGCAGATTCTACATAATAGTGTTAAAAAACTGCTCTAAAAAGAGAAAGGTTCAACTCTGTGAGTTGAATGCAGACATCACAAAGCAGTTTCAGAGATTGCTTCTGTCTAGTTTGTATGTGAAGAAGTTCCCATTTCCAAAGAATGCCTCAAAGAGCTCCAAATATCCACTTGCAGACAGTGCAAGAGACTGTTTCAAACCTGCTCTATCCAAAGGAAGGTTCAACTCTGTGAGTTGAATGCACACATCTTAAAGAAGTTTCTGAGAATGCTTCTGTATAGTTTTTACATGAAGATATTTCTTTTTCCACCATAGACCTCAAAGCGCTCCAAATGAACAGATGCAGATTCTACACTATAGTGTTTCAAAACTGCTCTAACAAGACAAAAGTTCAAGTCTGTGAGTTGAGTGCACACATCACAAAGAAGTTTCAGAGAATGCTTCTATCTAGTTTGTATTTGAAGAAATTTCCGTTTCCAACGAAGGTCTCAAAGAGCTCCAAGTAACCACTTGCAGATTCTGTAAAAACACAGTTTCACAACTGCCCTATCAAAAGGAATATTCAAGCCTGTGAGTTGAATGCACACATCAGAAAGAAGTTTCTGAGAATCCTTCTGTCTAGTTTTGTTGTGAATACATTTCGTATTCCAATATAGTTCTCAAAGCGCTCTGAGTGAACACTTGCCGATTCTACAAAAAGAGTGTTTAAAAACTGCTCTATCAACAGAAAGGTGCAACTTTGTGAGTTGAATTCAAATATCACAAAGCAGTTTCAGAGAATGCTTCTGTTGGGTATTTACGTGAACAAGTCCCGTTTCCAAAGAAGGCCTCAAATAGCTCCAAATATCCACATGCAGATTCTGCAAAAAGACAGTTTCAAAACTGCTCTATGAAAAGGAAGGTTCAACTATGTGAGTGGAATGCACATATCAGAAAGACGTTTCTGAGAATGCTTCCGTCTAGTTTTAATGTGAAGATATTTCGTTTGCCACAATAGGCCTCAAAGCGCTCGGAAAGAACACTTGCAGATTCTGCAAAAAGAGTGTTTCAAAACTGCTCTCTCAAAAGAAATGTTCTACTCTGTGAGTTGAATACGAACATCACGACGCAGTTTCAGAAAATGCTTCTGTCTAGTTTTTAGGTGAAGAAATTCGCGTTTCCAACGAAGGTCTCAAGGAAATCCAAACATTCACCTGCAGATTCTGCAAAAACACTGTTTCAAAACTACTCTATCAGCAGGAAGGTTCAACTCTGTGAGTTGAATGCACACATCAGAAAGAAGTTTCCGAGAATGCTTCTGTCTTGTTTTAATGTGAAGGTATTACCTTTTCCACCATAGGCCTCAAAGCGTTCCGAAAGACCACTTGAATATTTTGCAAAAAGAGTGTTTCAAAACTGCTCTATCCAAAGAAATGTTCTCCTCTGTGAGTTGAATGTAAACATACAAAGTAGTTTCAGAGAATTCTTCTGTCTAGTTTTTAGGTGAAGAAATTCCCATTTCCAATGAAGGCCTCAAAGAGCTCCAAATATCCACTTGCAGATCCTGCAAAAACACTGTTTCAAAACTGCTCTATTAAAAGGAAGATTCAACTCTGTGAGTTCAATGCCCACATAAGAAAGTAGTTTCTAAGAATGCTTCTGCCCAGTTTAAATGTGAAGATATTTCCTTTTCCACCATAGGCCTCAAAGCGCTCCGCATCAACACTTGCAGATTCTACACAATAGTGTTTCAAAACTGCTCTAACAAGAGAAATATTCAACTCTGTTAGTTGATTGCACACGTCACAAAGCAGTTTCAGGAAACGCTTCTGTCTATTTTGAATGTGAAGAAATTACCGTTTCCAACGAAGGCCTCAAAGAGCTCCAAATATCCACTTGAAGATTCTGCAAAAACAGAATTTCATAACAGCACTATCAAAAGGAATGTTCATCCCTCTGAGTTGAATGCACACATCTTAAATCAGCATCTGAGAATGCTTCTGAAGACTTTTCATGTGAAGATGTTTCGTATTCCACTGTAGTGCTCAAAGCTCTCTGAATGAACACTTGCCGTTTCTACAAAAAGAGTGTTTCAATACTGCTCTAACAAAGGAAAGGTGCAACTGTGCGAGCTGAATGCAAACATCACAAAGCAGTTTCAGACAATCCTTCTGTCTAGTTTTCATGTGAAGAAAGTCCAGTTTCCAAAGAAGGCCTCAAAGAGCTGCAAATATCCACTTCCAGATTCTGCAAAAACACTGTTTGAAAACTGCTACATCAAAAGGAAGGTTCAACTCTTTGAGTTGAATGCACACAGCCGAAAGAAGTTTCTGAGAATGCTTCTGTCTAGTTTTTATGTGAAATTATTTCCTTTTCCACCATAGGCCTTAAAGCGCTCCGAATGAACAGATGCAGATTCTACACAATGGTGTTTCAAAACTGCTCTAACAAGAGAAATGTTCAACTCTGTGAGTGGAGTGCAGATATCAGAAAGCAGTTTCAGAAAATGCTTCTCTCTAGTTTGTATGTGAAGAAATTCCCGATTCCAATGAAGGCCTCAAAGAGCTCCAAATATCCACTTGCAGATTCTGCAAAAACACAGTTTCATAACTGCCCTATCAAAAGGAATTTTCAACACTGTGAGTTGAATGCACACATTAGAAAGAAGATTCAGAGAATGCTTCTGTCTATTTTTCTTGTGAAAAAATCTCGTATTCCAATATTGGTCTCAAAGCGCTCTGAATGAACACTTGCCGATTCTACAAAAAGAGTGTTTCCAAACTGCTCTATCAAAAGAAAGGTGCAATTCTTTGAGTTGAATGCAAATATCACAAAGCAGTTTCAGAGAATGCTTCTGTCGAGTTTTTATGTGAACAAGTCCTGTTTCCAAAGAAGGCCTCAAATAACTCCAAATACCCACATGCAGATTCTGCAAAAAGACGGTTTCAAAAATGCTCTATCAAAAGGAAGGTTCAACTCTGTGAGTGGGATGCACACAACAGAAATAAGTTTCTGAGAATGCTTCTGTCTAGTTTTAATGTGAAGATATTTCGTTTTCCACAATAGGCCTCAAAGCGCTCGGAAAGAACACTTGCAGATTCTGCAAAAACAGTGCTTCAAAACTGCTCTATCAAAAGAAATGTTCTATTCTGTGAGTTGAATGCAAACATCACAAAGCAGTTTCAGAGAATGCTTCTGTCTAGTTTTTAGGTGAAGAAATTCCCATTTCCAACAAATGTCTCAAAGATCTCCAAACATTCACTTGCAGATTATGTAAAAAGACTGTTTCAAAACAGCTCTATCAATAGAAAGGTTCAAATCTGTGTGTTGAAAGCACACATCATAAAGAAGTTTCTGAGAATGCTTCTGCCCAGTTTTTATGTGATGATATTTCCTCTTCCACTTTAGCCTCAAAGCGCTCTGAATTAACACTTGCACATTCCACAAAAAGAGTGTTTCAAAACTGCTCCAGCAACAGAAATTTTCAACTCTGTGAGTTGAGTGCAGACATCACAAAGCAGCTTCAGAGAATGCTTCTGTCTAGTTTCTATGTGAAGAAATTCCCGTTTTCAACGAAGGCCTCAAAGAGATACAAACATCCACTTCCAGATTCTGCAAAAACACTGTTTCAAGACTGCTCTATCAAAAGGAAGGTTCAACTCTGTGAGTTGAATGCACACATCAGAAAGAAGTTTCTGAGAATGGTTCTGTCTAGTTTTTATGTGAAGATATTTTCTTTTCCACCACAGTCCTCAAAGCGCTCCATATGAATACTTGCAGGTTTTACACAATAGTCATTCTAAATTGCTCTAACAAGAGAAAGGTACAATTCTGTGAGTTGAGTGCACACATCAGAAAGCAGTTTCAGAAAATGCTTCTGTCTAGTTTGTATGTGAAGAAATTACCGTTTCCAACGAAGGCCTAAAAGAGCTCCAAATATCCACTTGCAGATACTGCAAAAACAAACTCTCATAACTGCCCTATCAAAATAAATGTTCTACCCTGTGAGTTGAATGCACACATCTTAAATCAGTTTCTGAGAATGCTTCTGTCTAGTTTTCATGTGAAGATATTTCGTATACCACTATAGGGCTATAAGCGCTCTGAATGAAAAGTTTCCGATTCTACAAAAAGAGTGTTTCAAAACTGCCCTACCAAAAGAAAGGTGCAACTGTCTGAGTTGAATGCAATCATCACAAAGCAGTTTCAGAGAATGCTCTCTCTAGTTTTTATGTGAAGAAAATCCCGTTTCCAAAGAAGGCCTCAAGCAGCCCCAAATATCCACTTGCAGATTCTGCAAAAGGACTGATTCAAAACTGCTCTATCAAAAGGAAGGTTCAACTCTGTGAGATGCATGCACACATCAGAAAGAAGGTTCTGATAGTGCTTCTGTCTAGTTTTAATGTGAAGACATTTCCTTTTCCAATATAGGCCTCAAGGCGCTCTGAAAGAAAACCTATAGATTCTGCCAAAATATTGTTTCAAAACCGCTCTATCAAAAGAAATGTTCTACTCTGCGAGTTGAATGCAAACATCACAAAGCAGTTTCAGAGAACGCTTCTGTCTCTTTTTTAGGTGAAGAAATTCCCTTTTCCAACGAAGGTCTCGAAGAGCTCCAAACATTCACTTGCAGATTCTGCAAAAAGTCTGTTTCAAAGCTGCTCTATCAATAGAAAGTTTCAACACTGTGTGTTGAATGCACACATCATAAAGAAGTTTCTGAGAATGCTTCTGCCCAGTTTTTATGGGATGATATTTACTCTTCCACCATAAGCCTCAAAGTGCTCCGAATGAACACTTGCACATTCCACAGAAAGAGTGTTTCAAAACTGCTGCAACAACAGAAAGGTTCAACTCTGTGAGTTGAATGCCCACATGACAAAGAAGTTTCAGAGAATGCTTCTGTATAGTTTTTATGTGAGGAAATTTCCGTTTCCAAATAATGCCTCAAAGAGTTCCAAATATCCACTTACAGATTCTGTAAAAACACTGTTTCCAAACTGCTCTATCAAAAGCAATTTTCAACTCTGTGAGTTGAATGCACACATCATAAAGAAATTTCTAAGAATACTTCTGTCTAGATTTTATGTGAAGTTATTGCCATTTCCAACGAAAGCCTCAAAGGGCTCCAAAAAACCACTTGCAGATTCTATAAAAAAGAGTGTCTCAAAATTGCTCTATCAGTTGGAAGGTTCAAACCCTTGAGTTGAATGCACACATCACAAAGTAGTTTTTGAGAATGCTTCTGTCTAGTTTTTATGGGAAGATATTTCCTTTTCCACCAAAGGCCACAAGGCACTCCGTAGGAATACTTACAGGTTCTACACAATAGACTTTCAAAACTGCTCTAACGAAAGAAACGTTCAACTCTGTGAGTTGAGTGCACACATCAGAAAGAAGTTTCTGAGAATGCTTCTGTCTAGTTTTCTTTTGAAGATATTTCGTATTCCAATATAGGGCTCAAAGTGCTTTGAATGAAGTCCTGACGATTCTACAAATAGAGTGTTTCAAAACTGCTCTATCAAAAGAAAGTTGCAACGCTGTGAGTTGAATGCAGACATGACCAAGCAGTATCAGATAATGCTTCTGTATAGTTTTAATGTGAAGATGTTTCTGTTTCCACCACAGGCATCAAAGCACTCCGTAAGAAAACTTGCGGATTCTACACAACAGTGTTTCAAATCTACTGTAACAAGAGAAGCGTTGAACTCTGTGAGTTGAGTGCACACATCACAAAGGAGTTACAGAGAATGCTTCTGTTTAGTTTGTATGTGAAGAAATTCCCGTTTCCAACGATGGCCTCAAAGAGCTCCAAATATCCACTTACAGATTCTGCAAAAACACTGTTTAAAAACTGCTCTATTAAAAGGAAGTTTCAACTCTGTGAGTTGAATGCACACATCAGAAAGGAGTTTCTGAGAATGATTCTGTCTAGTTTTTATGTGAAGATATTTCCTTTTCCACCACAGGCCTCAAAGCACTCTGTAAGAAAACTTGCTGATTCTACACAATAGTGATTCAAAACTGCTCTAAAAAGAGAAACGTTCAAATCTGTGAGTTGGCTGAACACATCACAGAGCAGTTTCAGAGAATGCTTCTTTCTAGTTTGTATGTGAAGAAATTCCTGTTTCCAAAGATGGCCTCAAAGAGCTCAAAATATACACTTCCAGATTCTGCAAAAACACTGTTTCAAAACTGCTCTATGAAAAGGAAGGTTCAACTCTGTGATTTGAATGCACACATCAGAAAGAAATTTCTGAGAATGCTTCTGTCTAATTTTCTTGTGAAGATATTTCGTATTCCAATAGAGGGCTCCAAGCGCACTGAAGGAACACTTGCCGATTCTACAAATAGAGTGTTTCAAAACTGCTCTATCAAAAGAAAGTTGCAACTCTGTTAGGTGAATGCAAACTTCACCAAGCAGTTTCAGAGAATGCTTCTGTCTAGTTTTTAGGTGAAGAAACTCCCCTTTCCAAAGATGGTCTCCAAGAGCTCCAAACATTCTCTTTCAGATTCTGCAAAAAGACTGTTAGAAAACTGTTCTATCAATAGGAAGGTTCAACTCTCTGAGTTGAATGCACACATCATAAAGAAGTTTCTGAGAATGCTTCTGCCCAGTTTTTATGTGATGATACTTCCTCATCCACCATAAGCCTTGAAGCGATCCAAATGAACACTTTCACCTTCCACAAAAAGAGTGTTTCCCATCTGCTCTTGAAACAGGATGGTTCATATATGTGAGTTGAATGCTCACATGACAAAGCAGTTTCAGAGAATGCTTCCGTTTAGCTTTTATGAGAAGAAATTCCCGTTTCCAAGGAATGTCTCAAAGAGTTCCAAATATCCACTTACAGATACTGTTAAAACACTGTTTCAAAACTGCTCTATCAAAAGCAAGTTTCATCCCTGTGAGTTGAATACACACACCTTAAAGAAATTTCTGAGAATGCTTCTGTGTAGATTTTCTGTGAAGATATTCCCATTTCCAAATAAAGACTCAGAGTGCTCCAAAAATCCACTTGCAGATACTGCAAAAAGACTGTTTCAAAACTGCTCTATCAATAGGAAGTTTCAACTCCGTGAGTTGAATGCACACATAAGAAAGACATTTCTGAGAATGCTCCTGACTAGTTTTTGTCTGAAGATATTTCCTTTTCCATCACTGGCCTCAAAGCGCTCGGTATGAACACTTGCAGACTCTACACAACAGTCTTTCAAAACTGCTCTAACCAGAGAAAGATTCAACTCTGTGAGATGAGTGCACACATCACAAAGCAGTTTCAGAGAATGCTTGTGTCTAGTTTGTGTGTGAAGTAATTCCCGTTTCCAACGAAGGCCTCAAAGAGCTCAAAATATCCACCTCCAGATACTGCAAAAACACTGTTTCAAAACTGCTCTATCAAAAGGAAGGTTCAACTCTGTCAGTTGAATGCACACATCCAAAAGAAGTTTCTGAGAATGCTTCTGTCCAGTATTTGTGTGAAGATATTTCCTTTTCCACCATATGCCTCAAAGCGCTCTGAATGAGCAGTTACAGATTCTCCACAACAGTGTTTGAAAACTACTCTAACAAGAGAAAGGTTGAACTCTGTGAGTTGAATGTGCACATCACAAAGCAGTTTCAGAGAATGCTTCTGTCTAGTTTGTATTTGAAGAAGTTCCCATTTCCAAAGAAGACCTCAAAGAGCTCCAAATATGCACTTGCAGATTGTGCAAGTGACTGATTCAAAATAGCTCTATCGAAAGGAAGGTTCAACTCTGTGAGCCCAATGCCCACATCTGAAAGAAGTTTCTGAGAATGCTTCTGTCCAGTTTTTATGTGAAGTTATTTCCTTTTCCGCCATAGGCCTCAAAGCGCTCTGAATGAACAGTTGCCGATTCTGCACAATAGTGTTTCAAAACTACTCTACCAAGAGAAAGGTACAAATCTGTGAGTTGAGTGCACACATCACAAACCAGTTTGAGAAAATGGTTCTTTCTAGTTTGAATGTGAAGAAATTCCCGTTTCCAACGAAGGCCTCAAAGAGGTCAAAATATCCACTTGCAGATTCTTCAAAAACACAGTTTCATAACTGCCCTATCAAAACGAATTTTCAACCCTTTGTGTTGAATGCACACATCAGAAACAAGTTTCTGAGAATGACTCTATCTAGCTTTCTTGTGAAGATATTTCATATTCCAGTATAGGGCTCAAAGCCCACTGAATGGACACTTGCCGATTCTACAAATACAGTGTTTCAAAACTGCTCTATGAAAAGAAAGTTGCAACTGTGAGTTGAATGCAAACATCACCAAGCAGTTTCAGAGAATGCTTCTGTCGAGTTTTTATGTGAACAAAGTCCCGTTTCCAAAGAAGGCCTCAAAGACCTCCAAATATCCACTTTCAGATATTGCAAACACACAGTTTCGAAACTGCTCTTTCAAAAGGAAGATTCAACTCTGTGAGTGGAATGCACACATCAGAAAGAAGTTTCTGACAATGCTTCTGTCTAGTTTTAATGTGAAGATATTTCCTTTTCCACCATTGGCCTCAAAGCGCACCTAATGAACACTTGCAGATTCTGCAAAAAGAGTGTTTCAAAACTTCTCTATCAAAAGAAATGTTCTAATCTGTGAGTTGAATGCAAACATCACAAAGCAGTTTCAGAGAGTGCTTCTGTCTACTTTTTAGGTGAAGAAATTCCCGTTTCCAACGAAGGTCTCCAAGAGCTCCAAACATTCACTTGATGATTCTGCAAAAAGACTGTTTCAAAACTGCTCTCTCAACAGAAAGATTCAACTCTGTGAGTTGAATGCACACATCATAAAGAAGTTTCTGAGAATGCTTCTGCCCAGTTTTTATGTGAAGATATTTCCTCTTCCACCATAAGCCTCAAAGCCCTCCGAATGAACGCTTGCACATTCCGCAAAAAGACTATTTCAAAACTGTTCCAGCAACAGAAAGGTTCAACTCTGTGAGTTGAATGCACACCTGACAAAACACTTTCAGAGAATGCTTCTGTCTAGTTTTTATGTGAAGAATTTCCCGTTTCCAACGAATACCTCAAAGAGTTCCAAATATCCACTTACAGATTCTGTAAAAATACTGTTTCAAAACTGCTCTATCAAAAGCAAGTTTCAATTCTGCGAGTTCAATGCACAAATCTTAAAGAAATTTCTGAGAATGCTTCTGTCTAGATTTTATGTGAAGTAATTCCCTTTTTCATCGAAGGACCCAAAAAGCTCCAAATATCCACTTCCAGATTCTGCAAAAAGTGCTTCAAAACTGCTCTATTAAAAGGAAGGTTCAACTCTGTGAGTTGAATGCACACATGAGAAAGAAGTTTCTGAGAATTCTTCTGTCTAGTTTTTATGGGAAGATATTTCCTTTTCCACCACAGGCCTCAAAGCGCTCCGTATGAATGCTTGCATGTTCTACACTATAGTGATTCTAAACTGCTCTAATAAAAGAAAGGTTCAACTCTGTGATTTGAGTGCACACATCACAAAGCAGTTTCAGAGAATGCTTCTGTCTACGTTGTATGTGAAGAAATTCCCGTTTCCAACGAAGACCTCAAAGAGCTCCAAATATCCACTTGCAAATTCTGCAAATACAGACTCTCATAAATGCCCTATCAAAAGAAATGTTTAACCCTGTGAGTAGAATGCACATATCTTAAATCAGTTTCTCAGAATGCCTCTATCAAGTTTTCATGTGAAGATATTTCTTATACCACTATAGGGCTCAAAGCGCTCTGAATGAACACTTGCTGATTCTACAAAAAGAGTGTTTCAAAACTGCTCTATGAAAAGAAAGGTGCAACTGTGTGAGTTGAATGCAAACATCACAAAGCAGTTTCAGAGAATGCTTCTGTCAAATTTTTATGTGAAGAAAGTCCCGTTTCCAAAGAAGGCCTCAAAGAGCCCCAAATATCCACTTGCAGATTCTGCAAAAAGACTGATTCAAAACTGCTCTATCAAAAGGAAGGTTCAACTCTGTGAGTTTAATGCACACATCAGAGAGAAGTTTCTGAAAATGCTTGTGTCTAGTTTTTATGTGAAGATATTTCCTTTTCCACCATAGGCCTCAAAGCGCTCCAAAAGAATACTTTCAGATTCTGCAAAAAGAGTGTTTCAAAACTGCTCTATTCAAAGAAATGTTCTACTCTGTGAGTTGAATGCAAACATCACAAAGCAGTTTCAGAGAACACTTCTGTCTATTTATTAGGTGAAGAAATTCCCTTTTCCAACGATGGTCTCCAAGAGCTACAAACATTCACTTGCAGATTTCGCAGAAAGACTGTTTCAAAGCTACTCTATAAATAGAAAGGTTCAACCCTGTGTGTTGAATGCACACATCATAAAGAAGTTTCTGAGAATGCTTCTGCCCAGCTTTTGTGTGATGATATTTCCTCTTCCACCATAAGCCCCAAAGCGCTTCGAATGAACACTTGCACATTCCACAAAAAGAGTGTTTCAAAACTGTTCCAGCAACAGAAAGGTTCAACTCTGTGAGTTGTATGCACACATGGAAATGCAGCTTCAGAGAATGCTTCTGTCTAGTTTTTATGTGATGAAATTCCAGTTTCCAAAGAATGCCTCAAAGAGTTTCAAATATACACTTACAGATTCTGTAAAAACACTGTTTCAAAACTGCTCTATCAAAAGCAAGGTTTAACTCCGTGAGTTGAATGCACACATCTTAAAGAAATTTCTGAGAATACTTCTGTATAGATTTTATGTGAAGATATTTCCGTTTCCAACGAAAGCCTCAAAGAGCTCCAAAAATCCACTTTCAGATTCTGCAAAAAGACTGTCTCAAAAGTGCTCTATCAATAGGAAAGTTCAACTCCGTGAGGTGAATGCACACATCATAAAGAAGTTTCCGAGAATGCTTCTGTCTTTTTTTTTTTATGTGAAGATATTTCCTTTTCCATCACAGGCCTCAAGGTGCTCCGTATGTTTACAGGCAGGTTCTACACAATAATGTTTCAAAATTGCTTTAATGAAAGAAACTTTCAACTCTGTGAGTTGAGTGCACACATCACAAAGCAGTTTCAGAGAATGCTTCTGTCTAGTTTGTATGTGAAGAAATTCCCGTTTCCAACGAATGCCTCAAATAGTTAAAAATATCCACTTACAGATTCTGTAAAAACACTGTTTCAAAACTGCTCTATCAAAAGCAAAGTTCAACACTGTGAGTTGAATGCACACATGTTAAAGAAATTTCTGAGAATCCTTCTGTCTAGATTTTATGTGAAGATATTCCCGTTTCCAACGAAAGACACAAAGAGCTCCAAAAATCCACTTGCACATTCTACAAAAAGACTGTTTCAAAACTGCTCTATCAATAGGAAGGTTCAACTCTGTGAGTTGAATGGGCACATCAGGAAGTAATTTCTGAGAACCCTTCTGTCTAATTTGTATGTGAAGAAATTCCCGTTTCCAATGATGGCCTCAAAGGGCACCAAATATCCACTTCCAGATTCTGCAAAAACACTGTTTCAAAACTGCTCTATCAAAAGGAAAGTTCAACACTGTGATTTGAATGTACACATCAGAAAGTATTTTGTGAGTATGCTTCTGTCTAATTTTTATGTGAAGATATTTCCTTTTCCATCGTAGGCCCCAAAGCGCTCCGAAACAACACTTGCAGATTCTGTAAAAAGTGTTTTTCAAATCTGCTCTATTAAAAGAAGTGTTTTACTCTGTGAGTTGAATGCAAACACCACAAAGCAGTTTCAGAGAATGCTTCTGTCTAGTTTTTAGGTGGAGAAATTCCCGTTTCCAACGAAAGTCTCAAGTAGCTCCAAACATTCACTTACAGATTCTGCAAAAGGACGTTTCAAAACTACTCTGTCAATAGAAATGTTCAACTCTGTGATTTGAATGCACACATCATAAAGGAGTTTCTGAGAATGCTTCTGCCCAGCTTTTATGTGATGTTAATTCCTCTTCCACCATAAGCCTCAAAGCGCTCCGAATGAACACTTGCACATTCAACAAAAAGAGTCTTTCGAAACTGCTCCATCAACAGAAAGGTTCAACTCGTGAGTTGAATGCACACATGACAAAGCAGTTTCAGAGAGTGCTTCTGTCTAGTTTTTATGTGACGAAATTCCCGTTTCCAATGAATGCCTCAAAGAGTTCCAAATATCCACTAACAGACTCTGTAAAAACACTGTTTCAAAACTGCACTATCAAAAGCAAGGTTCAACTGTGTGAGTTCAATGCACACATCTTATAGAAATTTCTGCAAATGTTTTTGTCTAGATTTTATTTGAAGATATTCCCATTTCCAACGAAAGACTCAAGGAGCTCCAATAATCCAATTGCAGATTCTGCAAAAAGACTGCTTCAAAACAGATCAATCAATTCAAGCTTCAACTCTTTGAGTTGAATGCACACATCATAAAGAAGTTTCTCAGAATGCTTCTGCCCAGTTTTAATGTGAAGATATTTCATTTTCCAGCAGAGGCCTCAAAGCACTCCGTATGAACACTTGCAGATTCTACACAATAGTGTTCCAAAACTGCTGTAACAAGAGAAAGTTTCACCTTTGTGAGATGAGTGCATGCATCACAAAGCAGTTTCAGAAAATGCTTTGGTCTCTTTTATATGTGAAGAAATTTCCTTTTCCTACGAAGTCCTCAAAGAGCTCAAAATATCCACTTGCAGATTCTGCAAAAACACGCATCACAAAGCAGTTGAAATGAAAGTTCAACTCTGTGAGTTGAATGCACACATCTTTAATCAGTTTCTGAGAATGCTTCTGTCTAGTTTTCGTGTGAAGATATTTCGTATTCCAGTGTAGGACTTAAAGCGCTCCGTAAGAACACTTTCAGACTCTACACAATACTTTTTCAAAACTGCTCTAGGAAGAGAAAGGTTGGACTATGTGAGCTGATTGCACACATCACAAAGCACTTTCAGACAATGCTTCTGTCTAGTTTGCATGTGAAGAAATTCCCATTTCCAATGAAGGCTTCAAAGAGATCCAAACTTCCACTTCCAGATGCTGCAAAAACAGTGTTTCAAAACTTCTCTATCAAAAGGAAATTTCAACTCTGTGAGTTGAACGCACACATCAGAAAGAAGTTTCTGAGAATGCTTCTGTCTATTTTTTAGGTGAAGATATTTCCTTTTCCACCGTAGGCCACAAAGCGCTCTGAAAAACCACTTGCAGATTCTGCAAAAGAGTGTTTCAAATCTGATGTATCAAAAGAAATGTTCTACTCTGTGAATTGAATGCGAACATCACAAAGCAGCTTCAGAAAATGCTTCTATCTAGCTTTTAGGTGAAGGAATTCCCGTTTCCAACGAAGGTCTCAAAGAGCTCCAAATATTCACTTGCAGATTCTGCAAAAGACTGTCTCAAAACTGCTCTATCAATAGAAAGGTTCAACACTGTGAGTTGAAAGCACACATCATAAAGAAGTTTCTCAGAATTCTTCTGCCCAGTTTTTATGTGAAAATATTTAATCTTCCACCATAAGCCTCAAAGCTCTCCGAATGAATACTTGGACATTCCGCAAAAAGAGTGTTTCAAAACTGCTACAGCAGCAGAAAGGTTCAACTCTGTGGGTTGAATGCACACATGACAAAGCAGTTTCAGAGAATAATTCTGTCTAGTTTTTGTGTGAAGAAATTCCCGTTTCCAACGAATGCCTCAAAGAGTTCCAAATATCCGCTTACAGATTCTGTAAAAACACTGTTTCAAAACTGCACAATCAAAAGCAAGATTCAACTCTGTGAGTTGAGTGCACACATCACAAAGCAGTTTCAGAGAATGCTTCTGTCTAGTTTGTTTGTGAAGAAATTCCCGTTTCCAATGAAGGCCACAAAGAGTTCCAAATATCCACTTCCAGACGCTGCAAAAACACTGTTTCTAAATAGCTCTATCAAAAGGAAATTTCAGCTCTGAGAGTTGAATGCACACATCAGAAAGAAGTTTCTGAAAATGCTTCTGTCTATTTATTATGTGAAGATATTTCCTTTTCTACCGTAGGCCTGAAAGCGCTCTGAAAGAACACTTACAGATTCTGTAAAAAGAGTGTTTCAAATCTGCTCTATCAAAAGAAATGTTCCACTCAGTGGGTTGAATGCAAACATCACAAAGCAGTTTGAGAGAATGCTTCTGTCTAGCTATTAGGTGAAGGAATTCCCGTTTACAAAGAAGGTCTCTAAGAGCTCCAAACATTCACTTGCAGATTCTGTAAAAAGACGGTTTCAAAACTGCTCTATCAATAGAAAGGTTCAACTCTGTGTGTTGAATACACACATCATAAAGAAGTTTCTGAGAATACTTCTGCCCAGTTTTTATGTGATGATATTTCCTGTTCCACCATAATCCTCCAAGCGCTCCGAATTAACACTTGCACATTCCACAAAAAGAGTGTTTCAAAACTGCTCCAGCAACAGAAAAGGTCAACTCTGTGACTTGAATGCAAACATCACAAAGGAGTTTCAGAGAATGCTTCTGTCTGGTTTTTATGTGAAGAAATTCCAGTTTCCAACGAATGCCTCAAAGATTTCCAAATATCCACTTACAGATTCTGTAAAAACACTGTTTCAAAACTGCACTATCAAAAGCAAGGTTCAACTCTGTGAATTGAAAGCACTCATCTCAAAGAAATTTCTGCAAATGTTTCTGTCTAGATTTTATGTGAAGATATTCCCGTTTCCAAAGGAAAACGAAAGGAGCTCCAAAAATCCACCTGCAGATTCTGCAAAAAGTCTGTTTCAAAACTGCTCTATCAATACAAGGTTCAATTCTGTGAGTTGAATGCACACATCATAAAGAAGTTACTCAGAATGCTTCTACCCAGTTTTAATGTGAAGATATTTCATTTTCCAGCATAGGCCTCAAAGCGCTCCTAATGAACACTTGCAGATTCTACACAATAGTGTTTCAAAACTGCTCTAACAAGAAAAAGGTTCAATTTTGTGAGTTGAGTGCACCCATCACAAAGCAGTTTCAGAATATCATTCTGTCAAGTTTGTATGTGAAGAAACTCCCGTTTCCAACGAAGGCCTCAAAGAGCTCAAAATATCCTCTTGCAGATTCTGCAAAAACACAGTTTCGCAACTGCCCTATCAAAAGACATGTTCAACTCTGTGATTTGAATGCACACGTCTTAAATGAGTTTCTCAGAATGCTTCTGTCTAGTTTTCATGTGAAGGTATTTCGTATTCCAATAAAGGGCTCAAAACGCTCTGAATGAACACCTGCCGATTCTACAAAAAGATTGTTTCAAAAATACTCTATCAAAAGAAAGGAGCAATTGTGTGAGTTGGATGCAAACTTCACAAAGCAGTGTCAGAGATTGCTTCTGTCTACTTTTTATATGAAGAAGTCCCGTTTCTAAAGAAGGCTTCAAAGAGCTCTGAATATCCACTTGCAGATTCTGCAAAAAGACTGTTTCACAACTGCTCTATCAAAAGGAAGGTTTAACTCTGTGTGTTGGACGCACACATAGGAAATAAGTTTCTCAGAATGCTGCCGTCTATTTTTTATGTGAAGACGTTTCCTTTTCCACCACAGGCCTCAAAGCTCTCCGAAAGTACAGTTGGAGATTCTACACAATAGTCTCTCAAAACTGCTCTAACAAGAGAAAATTTGAAATCTGAGAGTTGAATGCACACATGACAAAGCAGTTTGAGAGAATCCTTCTGTCTAGTTTCTATGTTTAGATGTTCCCATTTCCAACGAAGGCCTCATATTTCTCCTAATATCCACTCGCAGATTATGCAAGAGACTGCTTCAAAACTGCTGTATCCAAAGGAAGGTTCAACTATGTGAGCTGAATGCACACATCTTAAAGAAGTTTCTGAGAATGCTTCTGTGTAATTTTTATTTGAAGATATTTCCTTTTCCACCTTAGGCCTCAAAGCGCTCTGTATGAACACTTGCAGATGCCACAAAATAGCGTTTCAAAACTGCTCTAAGAAAAGAAACGTTCAACTCTGTGAGTTGTCTTCACTCATCACAAAGCAGTTTCAGAGAATGCTTCTGTCTTGTTTGTATGTGAAGAAATTCCCGTTTCCAATGAAGGCCTCAAAGAGCTCCAAATATCCACTTCCAGATTCTGCAAAAACACTGTTTCAAAGCTGCTCTATGGAAAGGAAAGTTGAACCCTTTGAATTGAATGCACACATCAGAAAAAATTTCTGGGAATGCTTCTGCCCAGTTTTAATGTGAAGATACTTCCTTTTCCACCATAGGCCTCAAAGTGCTCCAAATGAGCACTTGCAGATTCTACACAATAGTGTTTCAAAACTGCTCTAACAAGAGAAAGTCTCAAATCTGTGAGCTGAGTACACGCACCACAAAGCAGATTCATAGAATACTTCTGTCTAATTTGTATGTGAAAAAAGTCCCGTTTCCCAAGAATGCCTCAAAGAGTTCCAAATATCCACTTGCAGATACTGCAAACAGACTGTTGCAAAACTGCTGTATCCAAAGGAAGGTTCAACTCTGTCAGTTGAATGTGCACATCTTAAAGAAGTTTCTGAGAATGCCTCTGTCTAGTTTTTATGTGCAGCTATTTCCTTTTCCACCGTAAGCCTGAAAGCGCTCCTAAAGAACAGTTGCAGATTCTACACAATAGTGTTACAGAACTGCTGTAAGAAGAAAAAGTTTCAACTCCAGGAGTTGAGTGCACACATCACAAAGCAGTTTCAGGAAGTACTTCTGTATAATTTGTATGTGAAGAAATTCCCGTTTACAACGAAGGCTTCAAAGAGCTCAAAATATCCATTTGCAGATTCTGCAAAAACACAGCTCCATAAATACCATATCAAAAGGAATGTAAAACAATGTGAGTTGAATGCACACATCTTAAATCAGTTTCCGAGAATTCTTCTGTCTAGTTTTCTTGTGAAGATATTTTTTATTCCAATATAGGGCTCAAAGCACTCTGAATGAACACTTGCCAATTCTACAAAAACAGTGTTCCAAACTGCTGTATCAAAAGAAAGGTGCAACTGTATGAGTTGAATGCAAACATCACAAATCAGTTTCAGAGAATGCTTCTCTCTAGATTCTCTGTGAAGAAAGTTCCTTTTCCAAAAATGCCTCAAAGAACTCCAAATATCCACTTGCAGATTCTGCAAAAAGACTGCTACAAAACTGCTCTATGAAAAGGAAGGTTCAATTCTGAGAGCTGAATTCACACATCACAAAGCAGTTTCAGAGAATGCTTCTATCTAGTTTTTAGGTGAAGAAATTCCCGTTTCCAACGAAGGCCTCGAAGAGCTCCAAACATTCAATTGCAGATTAGGAAAAAAGACTGTTTCAAAACTGCTCTTTCAGTAGAAAGGTTCAACCCTATGAGTTCAATGCACACATCATAAAGAGGTTTCTGAGAATGCTTCTGTCTAATTTGTATGTGAAGAATTTCCCATTTCCAAAGAAAGCCTCAAAGAGCTCCAAATATCCACTTGCAGATTATGCAAGAGGCTGTTTAAAAACTGCTTTTTCCAAAGGAAGTTTCAACTCTGTGAGTTGAATGCACACATCTTAAAGAAGTTTCTGAGAATGTTTCTGTCTAGTTTTTACATGAAGATATTTCCTTTTCCACCTTAGGACTCAAAGCACTCCATATGAGCACTTGTAGATTCTACATAGTAGTGTTTCAAAACTGCTCTAACCAGAGAAAGGTTCAACTCAGTGTGATGAGTGCACACATCACAAAGCAGTTTCAGAGAATTCTTCTGTCTATTTTGTATGTGAAGAAATTCCCTTTTCCAACGAAGGCCTCAAAGAGCTCCAAATATCCACTTCCAGATTCCCCAAAAACACTCTTTCATAACTGCTCTATGAAAAGGAAGGTTCAACTCTGTGAATTGAATGCACACATCAGAAAGATGTTCCTGAGAATGCTTCTGTCCAGTTTTAATGTGAAGATGATTCCTTTTCCACCATAGGCCTCAAATAGCTGTGAAAGAACACTTGCACAATCCACAATAAGGGGGTTTCAAAACTGTTCCAGCAACAGAAAGGTTCAACTCTGTGAGTTGAATGCACACATGACAAAGCAGTTTCAGATAATGCTTCTGTCTAGTTTTTATGTGAAGAAATTCCCATTTCCAATGAATGCCGCAAAGATTTCCAAATATCCACTTACAGATTCTGTAAAAACACCGTTTCAAAACTGCATTATCAAAAGCAAAGTGCACCCCTGTTAGTTCAATGCACATATCTTAAAGGAATTTCTGGGAATACTTCTCTCTAGATTTTATGTGAAGATATCGCCGTTTCCAAGGAAAGCCTCAAAGGACTCCAAATAACCACTTGCAGATTCTGCAAAAAGACTGTCTCAAAACTGCTCTATAAATAGGAAGATTCAACTCTGTGAGTTGAATGCACACATCATAAAGAAGTTTCTGATTATGCATCTGGCTAGTTTTTATTTGAAAATATTTCCTTTTCCACAATAGGCCTCAAAGCGCTCCGAATGAACAGTTGCAGATTCTACACAATAGTGTTTGAAAACTGCTCTAACAAGAGAAAGGTTCAACTCTGTGAGTTGAGTGCACACACTGCAAAGCAGTTTCAGAGAATGCTTCTGTCCAGTTTGTATATGAAGAAGTTCCTGTTTCCAACAAAGGCCGCCAAGAGCCCAAAATATCCAATTGGAGATTCTGCAAAAACTCAGTTTCATAACTGCCCTATCAAAAGGAATGTTCAACACTGTGAGTTGAATGCACACTTCTTAAATCAGTTTCCGAGAATTCTTCTGTTTAGTTTTCTTGTGAAGACCTTTCGTATTCCAAAATAGGGCTCAAAGCGCTGTGCATGAACACTTGCCGATTCTATAAAAAGAGTGTTTCAAAACTGCTCTATCAAAAGAATTGTGTAACTCTGTGAGTTGATTGCAAACCTCACAAAGCACTTTTAGAGAATGCTTCTGTCTAGTTTGTATGTGACGAAATTCCCGTTTCCAACGAATGCCATAAAGAGTTCCAAATATCCAATTCCAGATTCTACAACAACACTGTTTCAAGACTGCTCTATCAAAAGCAAGGTTCAACTCTGTGAGTTGAATGCACATATCTTAAAAAAATTCCTGAGAATACTTCTCTCTACATTTTATGTGAAGATATTGCCGTTTCCAATGTAAGCCTCAAAGAGCCCTAAAAATCCACTAGCAGATACTTCAAAAAGATTGTTTCAAAAGTGCTCTGTAAATAGGAAGGTTCAAATCTGTGAGTTGAATGCACACATCAAAAAGAAGTTTCTGATAATGCTTATGTTTAGTTTTTATAGGAAGATATTTCCTTCTCCACCACAGACCTCAAAGCACTCCGTATGAATAGTTGCAGGTTCTACACAATAGTGCTTCAAAACTGCTCTAACAAAAGAAAAGTTCAATTCTGCGAGTTGAGTGCACACATCACAAAGCTGTTTCAGAGAAAGATTCTGTCTAGTTTGTTTCCCCTTTCCAACGAAGGTCTCGAAGAGCTCCAAACATTCACTTGCAGATTCTGCAAAAAGACTGTATCAAAGCTGCTTTATCAATAGAAAGGTTCAACCCCATGTGCTGAATGCACCCATCATAAAGAAGTTTCTGAGAATGTTTCTGCCCAGTTTTTATGTGATGATAGTTCCTCTTCCACCATAAGCCTCAAAGTGCTCCGAATGAACACTTGCACATTCCACAAAAAGAGTGTTTCAAAACTGCTCTATCAATAGAAAGGTTCAACACTGTGAGTTGAATGCACATATCATAAAGAAGTTTCTGAGAATGCTTCTGCCCAGTTTTTATATGATGATATTTCCTCTTCCACCATAAGCCTCAAAGCGCTCCAAATGAACACTTGCACATTCCACAAAAATAGTGTGTGAAAACTGCCACAGCAACAAAAAGGTTCAACTCTGTGATTTTAATGCACACATGACAAAGCAGTTTCAGGGAATGCTTCTGTCTAATTTTTATTTGAAGAAATTCCCGTTTCCAAAGAATGCCTCAAAGAGTTCCAACTATCAACTTACAGACTCTGTAGAAACACTGTTTCAAATCTGCTCTATCAAAAGATAGGTTCAACTCAGTGAGTTGAATTCACACATCTTAAAAAAATTTCTGAGAATGCTTCTGTCTAGATTTTAAGTGAAGATATTCCCGTTTCCAACGAGAGCCTCAAAGAGCTCCATAAATCCACTTGCAGACTCTGCAAAAAGACTGTTTAAAAACTGCTCTATCAATACAAGGTTCAACTCTGTGAGTTGAATGAACACATCATGAAAAGTTTCTGAGAATGCTTCCGTCTAGTTTTTATGTGAAGACATTTCCTATTCCACCATAGACCTCAAAGCACGCCGAAAGAACACTTGCAGATTCTGCAAAAAGAGTGTTTCAAAACTGCTCTATCAAAAGAAATGTTCTACTCCGTGAGTTGAATGCAAACATCACAAAGCAGTTTCAGAGAATGCTTCTATCTAGTTTATAGGTGAAGAAATTCCCGTTTCCAACAAAGGTCTCAAAGAACCCCAAACATTCACTTGCAGATTCTTCAAAAAGGCTGTATCAAAACTGCTCTATCAATAGAAAGGTTCAAATCTGTGAGTTGAATCCACACATCACAAAGGAGTTTCTGAGAATGATTCTCTCTAATTTTTATGTGAAGTTATTTCCTTTTCCACCATAGGCATCAAAGTGCTCCGTATGAACACTTGCAGATTCTACATAATAGTGTTTCAAAACTGCACTAACAAGAGAAATGTTCAACTCTGTGTGTTGAGTACACACATCACAAAGCAGTTTCGGAGAATGCTTCTGTCTAATGTGCATGTGAAGAAATTCCCGTTTCCAACGAAGGCCTCAAAGAGCTCTAAATATCCACTTCCAGATTCTGCAAAAACACGTTTCAAAACTGCTCTATCAACAAGAATATTCAACTGTGTGAGATGAATGCACACATCTGAAAGAAGTTTCTGAGACTGCTACTGTCTAATTTTAATGTGAAGATATTTCCTTTTCCACCATAGGCCTCAAAGCGCTCTGAAAGAACACTTGCAGATTCTGCAAAAAGAGTGTTTCAAATATGCTCTATCAAAAGAAATGTTGTACTCTGTGAGTTGAAAGCAAACATCACAAAGCAGTTTCAGAGAATGCTTTTGTCTAGTTTGTATGTGAAGAAATTCCTGTTTCCACGAAGGCCTCATAGAGACCCAAATATCCACTTCCAGATTCTGCAAAAACACTCCTTCAAAACTGCCCTATGAAAAGGAAGGTTTAACCCTGTGAGTTGTATGCACACATCAGAAAGAAGTTTCGGAGACTGCTTCTGGCCAGTTTTTATGTTATGATATTTCATCTTCCACCATAAGCCTCGAAGCGCTCCGAATGAACTCTTGCACATTCCGCAAAAAGAGAGTTTCAAAACAGCTCCAGCAACAGAAAGGTTTAACTCTGATAGTTGAAAGCACACATGACAAAGCACTTTCATAGAATGCTTCTGTCTAGTTTTTATGTGAAGAATTTCCCGTTTCCAAAGAATGCCTCAAGCAGGTCTAAATATCCACTTACAGATTCTGTAAATACACGTTTCAAATCTTCTCTAACAAAAGCAAGGTTCAACTATGTGTGTTGAATGCACACATCTTAAAGAAATTTCCAAGAATGCTTCTGTCAAGATTTTATGTGAAGAAATTCCCGTTTCCAATGAAGGCCTCAAAGACTTCCAAATATCCACTTCCAGATTCTGCAAATACAATTTCAATACTTCTCTATTAAAAGGAAGGCTCAACTCTGTGAGTTGAATGCACACATCAGAAAGAAGTTTCTGAGAATGCTTCTGACTAGTTTTCATGTGAAGATATTTCGTGTTCCACTATAGGGCTCTTAGCACTTGAATGAACAGTTGCCGTTCTATAAAAAGAGTGTTTCAAAACTACTCTATCAAAAGAGAGGTACAACTGTGTGAGTTGAATGCAAACATCACAAAGCAGTTTCAGAGACTGCTTCTGTCTAGTTTTTATGTGAAGATAGTCCCGTTTCCAAAGACGGTCTCAAAGAGCTCCAAATATCCACTTGCAGATTCTGCAAAAAGATTTTGAAAATTGCTCTATCAAAAGGAAGGTTCAACTCTGTGAGTTGAATGCACACATCCAAGAGAAATTTCTGAGAATGCTTCTGTCTAGTATTTATGTGAAGATATTTCCTTTTCCACCATAGGCCTCAAAGCGCTCTGAATGAGCAGTTGCATATCCTACACAATAGAGTTTCAAAACTGCTCTAACAAGAGAAAGGTTCACCTCTGTGAGTTGAATGCACACATCACAAGGCAGTTTCAGAGAATGCTTGTGTCTAGTTTGTATGTGAAGAAGTTCCCGTTTCCAAAGAGGCCTCAAAGAGCTCCAAATGTCCACTTGCAGACTGTGCAAGAGACTGATGCAAAATTGCACTATCCAAACCAAGGTTCAGCTCTGTGAGTTGAATGCGCACCTCTGAAAGAAGTTTCTGGGAATGCTTCTGTCCGGTTTTTATTTGAGGATATTTCCTTTTCCACAATAGACGTCAAAGCGCTCTGAATGAGCAGTTGCAGATTCTACACAATAGTGTTTCAAAACTGCTCTAACCAGAGAAAGTTCCAAATCTGTGAGTTGAATGCACACAACACAAAGCAGTTTCAGAGAATGCTTCTGTCTAGTTTGTGTTTGAAGAAGTTCCCACTTCCAAAGAAGGCCTCAAAGAGCTCCAAATATCCACTTGCAGATTATGCAAGAGGCTGTTTTAAAACTGCTCTATCCAAAGGAAGCTTCAACTCTGTGTGTTGAATGCTCACATCTTAAAGAAGTTTCTGAGAATGCTTCAGTCTAGTTTTTATGTGAAGATATTTCGTTTTCCACCATAGGCCTCAAAGCACTCCGAATGAACCGTTGCAGATTCTACACAGCAGTTTTACAAAACTGGTCTAACAAGAGAAAGGTTCCACAAAGCAGTTTCAGAAAATGCTTCTCTCTGGTTTGTATGTGAAGAAGTTCCCGTTTCCAACGAATGCCTCAAAGAGCTCAAAATATCCACTTGCAGAATCTGCAAAAAGACAGTTTCATAACTGCCCTATCAAAAGGAACGTTCAACACTGTGAGTTGAATGCACACATCAGAAAGAAGATTCTGAGAATGCTTCTGTCTAGTTTTTTTGTGAAGATATTTCCTTTTCCACCATAGGCCTCAAAGTGCTCCTTATGAACACTTGCAGATTCTACACAACAGTGTTTCAAAAATGCTCTAACAAGAGAAAGGTTCAAGTCTGTGAGTTTAGTGCACACAATTCGAAGCAGTTTCAGAGAATGCTTCTGTCAAGTTTGGATGTGAAGAAATTCCCGTTTCCAACGAAGGTTTCAAAGAGCTCCAGATATCCACTTCCAGATGCAGGAAAAACACTGTTTCATAACTGCTCTATGAAAAGGAATGTTCACCTCTGTGAGATGACTGCAAACATCACAAAGAAGTTTCTGAGAATGCGTCTGTCTAGTTTTAATGTGAAGATATTTCCTTTTCCACCATAGCCCTCAAAGTGCTCCGAAAGAACACCTGCAGATTCTGCAAAAATAGTGTTTCAAAACTTCTCTATCAAAGGAAATGTTCTATTCTGTGAGTTGAATGCAAATATCACAAAGCAGTTTTAGAGAATTCTTCTGTCTAGTTTTTAGGTTAAAAATTTCCCGTTTCCAAAGAAGGTCTCGAAGAGCTCCAAATATTCTCTTGCAGATACTGCAAAAAGACTGTTTCAAAACCGTTCTATCAATAGGAAGGTTCAACTCTGTGAGGTGAATGCACACATCATAAACAACTTTCTGAGAATGCTTCTGTCTAGTTTTTATGTGAAGATATTTCCTTTTCCTCCAGAGGACTCAAAGTGCTCCGTATGAACACTTGCAGACTCTACACAATAGTGTTTTAAAACTGCTCTAACAACACCAAGGTTTAACTCTCTGAGTTCAGTGCACACATCACAAAGCAGTTTCAGAAAATGCTTTGTGTAGTTTGTATGTGAAGAAATTCCCAATTCCAATGAAGGACTGCAAAAGCTCCAAACTTCCAATTCCAGATTCGGCAAAAACACAGTTTCAAAACTACTCTATCCACAGGAATGTTCAACTCTGTGAGTGGAATGCAAATATCAAAAAGAAGTTTCAGAGAATGCTTCTGTCTTCTTTTAATGTGAAGATATTTCCTTGTCCACCATAGGCCTCAAAGCACTCCAAAGAACACTTGCAGATACTGCAAAAAGAGTGTTTCAAAACTGCTCTATCAAAAGAAATGTTCTACTCTGTGAGTTGAATGCAAACGTCACAAAGCAGTTTCAGGGAATGCTTCTGTCTAGTTTTTAGGTTAAAATAGTCCCATTTCCAGCGAAGGTCTCAAACAGCTCCAAACATTCACTTGCAGGGTCTGCAAAAAGACTGTATCAAAACTGCAATATCAACAGAAAGGTTCAAATCTGGGAGTTGAATGGACACATCATGAATAAGTTTCTGTGAATGCCTCCATCTAGTTTTAATGTGAAGATATTTCCTTTTCCACCATAGGCCTCATAGCTCTCATTATGAACACTTGCAGATTCTCCACAATAGTATTTCAAAACTGCTCTAACAAGAGAAAGTTTCAACTCTGTGAGTTGAGTGCACACATCACAAAGAAGTTTCAGAGAATGCTTCTGTCTAATTTGCATGTGAGGAAATTCTCTTTTCCAATGAAGGCCTCAAAGAGCTCCAAATATCCACTTACAGATTTGTAAAAACACTGTTTAAAAACTGCTCTATCAAAATCAAGATTTAACTCTGTGAGTTCAATGCACACATCAGAAAGAAGTTTCTGAGAATGCTTCTGCCCAGTTTTAATGTGAAGATATTTCCTTTTCCACAGTATGCCTCAAAGCGCTCCGTTTGAACACTTGCAGATTCTACACAATAGTGTTTCAAAACTGCTCTAACAAGAAAAAGGTTCAACTCGGTGAGTTCAGTGCACACATCACAAAGCAGTTTCAGGAAATGCTTCTGTCTAGTTTGTATGTGAAGAAATTCCCGTTTCCAACGAAGGCCTCAAAGAGCCCCAAATATCCAATTGCAGATTCTGCAAAAACACAGTTTCATAACTGTCCTATCAAAAGGAATGTTCAACTCTGTGAGTTGATAGCACACATCTTAAATCAGTTTCTAAGAATGCTTCTGTCTGGTTTTTAGGTGAAGATATTTCATATTCCACTAAAGGTCTAAAAGTGCTCTGAATGAACACTTGCCGATTCTACAAAAATTGTGTTTAATAACTACTCTATCAAAAGAAAAGTGCAGCTCTGTGACTTGAATGCAAATATCACAAAGCAGTTTCAGAGAATGCTTCTGTCTAGAATTTCTGTGAAGGTATTCCCGTTTCCAACGAAATACTCAAAGAGCTCCAAAAATCCACTTCCAGATTGTACAAAAAACCTGCTTCAAAACTGCTCTATCAATAGGAAGGTTCAACTCTGTGAGTTGCATGCACACATCAGAAAGAAGTTTCCAAGAATGCTTCTGCCCTGTTTTAAAGTGAAGATATTTCCTTTTCCACCCTAGTCCTCAAAGCACTCCAAATGCACACTTGCAGATTCTACACAATAGTGTTTCATAACTTCTCTAACAAGAGAAACGTTCAACTCTGCGAGTTGAGTGCACACATCACAAAGCAGTTTCAGAGAATGCTTCTGTATAGTTTGTATGTGAAGAAATTCCCATTTCCAACGAAGGCCTAAAATAGCTCCAAATATCTACTTCCTGATTCTGCAAAAACACTGTTTCAAAACTGCTCTATGAAAAGGAAAGTTCAACCCTGTGATTTGAATGCACACATCAGAAAGAAGTTTCTGAGAATGCTTCTCCCCTGTTTTAATGTGAAGATATTTCCTTTTCCACCATAGGCCTCAAAGCGCTCCAAATGAACACTTGTAGATTCTACAAAATAGTGTTTCTAAACTGCTCTAACAAGAGAAATATTCAACTCTGTGAGCTGAGTGCACACATCACAAAGCAGTTTCAGAGAATACTTCTGTCTAGTTTCTATGTGAGGAAATTCCCGTTTCCAACGATGGCCTCAAAGAACTCCAGATATCCACTTCCAGATTCTGCAAAAACAGACTATCATAACTACCCTATCAAAATGAATGTTCAACCGTGTGAGATGAATGCACACATCTTAACTCAGTTTCTGAGAATGCTTCTGTCTAGTTTTCTTGTGGAGATATTTTGTATTCCAATATGGGGCTCCAAGAGCTCTGAATGAACACTTGCCGATTCTACAAAAAGAGTGTTTCAAAAATGCTCTATCAAAGGAAAGTTGCAACTATGTGAGTTGTGTGCAAACATCACAAAGCAGTTTCAGAGAGTGCTTCTGTCTAGTTTTTATGTGAAGAATTTCCCGTTTCCATCAAATGCCTCAAGGAGTTCCAAATATCCTCTTACAGATTTTTAAAAACACTGTTTCAAAACTGCTCTATCAAAAGCATGTTTCAACTCAGTGAGGTGAATGCACGTATCTTAAGGAAATTTCTGAGAATGCTTCTGTCTATATTTTATGTGAAGATACTCCAGTTTCCAATGAAAGACTGAAAGAGCTCCGAAAATCCACCTGTAGATTAAGCAAGAAGACGGTTTCAAAACTGCTCTATCAATAGGAAGGTTCAACTCTCTGAGTTGAATGCACACATCCGAAAGAAGTTTCTGAGAATGCTTCTGTCTAGTTTTTATGTGAAGATATTTCCTTTTCCACCACAGGTCTCAAAGCGCTCCGTATGAATACATGAATATTCTACACAATAGTGTTTCAAAACTGCTCTAACCAGAGAAGTGCTCAACTCTGTGGTATGAGTTCACACATCACAAAGCAGTTTCAGAGAAAGCTTCTATCTAGTTTGGATGTGAAGAAATTCCCGTTTCCAACGAAGGCCCCAAAGAGCTCAAATATCCACTTCCAGATTCTGCAAAAACACTGTTTCAAAACTGCTCTATGAAAAGGAAGGTTCTACTCTGTTAGTTGAATGCACACATCAGAAAGAAGTTTTTGAGAATGCTTCAGCCGAGTTTTAATTTGAAGATATTTCGTTTTCCACAACAGGCCTCAATATGCTCCGTATGAACCCTTGCAGATTCTGCACAATAGTGTTTCAAAACTGCTCTAACAAAAGAAAGGTTCAGCTCTGTGGGTTGAGTGCACACATCACAAAGCAGTTTCAGGAAACGCTTCTGTCTAGGTAGTTTGTGAAGAAATTCCCGTTTTCAACGAAGGCCTCAAAGAGTTTCAAATATCCACTTGCAGATTCTGCAAAAACACGGTTTCATAACTGCCCTATGAAAAGGAATGTTCAACTCTGAGAGTTGAATACACATATCTTAAATCAGTTTCTGAGAATGCTTCTGTGTAGTTTTCATGGGAAGATATTTTGTATTCCACTATAGGACTCCAAGTGCTCTGAAGGAACATTTTCAGAGTCTACAAAAACAGTGTTTCAAAACTGCTCTATCAAAAGAAAGGTGCAACTCTGTGAGCTGAATGCAAATATCACAAAGTAGTTTCAGAGAATGCCTCTGTCTAGAATTTAAGTGAAGATATTCCCGTTTCCTCCGAAAGCCTCCAAGAGCGCCAAAAATACGCTTGCAAATCCTGAAAAAAGACTGTTTCAAAACTACTCTGTCAATAGGAAGGTTCAACTCTGTGAGTTGAATGCACATGTCAGAAAGAAGTTTCTTAGAATGCTTCTGTCTAGAGTTTATGTGAATATATTTCCTTTTCCACCACAGTCCTCAAAGCACTCTATAAGTACACTTGCAGATTCTACACGATAGTTTTTCAAAACTGCTCTAACAAGAGAAACATTCAACTCTGTGAGTTGAGTGCACACTTCACAGAGAAGTTTCAGAGAATTCTTCTGTCCAGTTTGTGTGTGAAGAAATTCCCGTTTCCAATGAAGGCCTCAAAGACCTTCATATTTCTACTTCCAGATTCTGCAAAAACACTGTTTCGAAACTGCTGTCTGAAAAGGAAGGTTCAAACCTGTGTTTTGAATGCACACATCAAAAAGAAATTTCTGAGAATGCTTCTGCTCAGTTTTAATGTGAAGATATTTCCTTTTCCACCTTAGGCCTCCAAGCGCTCCAAATGAACAGCTGCAGATTCTACACAATAGTGTTTCAAAACTGCTCTAACAAGAGAAATGTTCAAATCTGTGAGTTGAGTGCACACATCACAAAGCAGTTTCAGAAAATGCTTCTGTCTAGTTTGTGTGTGAAGAAATTCCCTTTTCCAACGAAGGCCTCAAATAGCTCCAAGTATCCACTTCCAGACTCTGCAAAACACACTTTCATAACTGCCCTATCAAAACGAATGTTCAACCCTGTGAGTTGAATGCACATATCTTAATTCAGTTTCTGAGAATGCTTCTGTCGAGATTTCATGTGAAGATATTTCGTATTCCATTATAGGGCGCAAAGCGATCTGAATGAACAGTGGCTGATGCTACAAGAATAGTTTTTCAAAACTGCTCTTTCAAAAGAAACGTGCAACTGTGTGAGTTGAATGCAAACATCACAAAACAGGTTCAGAGAATGCTTCTGTCTAGTTTTTATGTGAAGAAAGTCCCGTTTCCAAAGAAGTCCTCAAAGAGCTCCAAATATCCACTTGCATATTTTGCAAAAACAGAGTCTCTGGCAGATTCTGCAAACAGACTGTTTCAAAACTGCTCTATCAATAGAAAGGTTCAAATCTGTGAGTTGAATGCACACATCATAAGGGAGTTTCTCAGAATGCTTCTGTCCAGTTTATATGTGATGTTATTTCCTCTTCGACCATAAGCCTGAAAGCACTCCGAATGAACACTTGCACATTTCACAAAAAGAGTTTTTCAAAACAGCTCCAGCAAAAGAAAGGTTCAACTCAGCGCGTTGAATGCACACATGACAAAGCAGTTTTAGAGTATATTTCTGTCTAGTTTTTATGTGAAGAAATTCCCCTTTCCAAGGAATGCCTCAAAGAGTTCCAAATATCCACTAACAGACTCTGTAAAAACACGTTTCAAAACTGCTCTAAAAAAGCAAGGTTCAAATTTGTGTTTTGAATGCACACAACTTAAAAAATTCCTGAGAATGCTTCTGTCTAGATTTGATCCGAAGGTATTCTCGTTTCCACCAAAACCTCCAAGAACTCCAAATATCCACTTCCAGATACTGCAAAAACACTGTTTCAAAACTGCACTATCAAAAGGAAGATTCAACTCTGTGAGTTGAATGCACACATCAGAAAGAACTTTCTGAGAATGCTTCTGCCCAGTTTTAATGTGAAGATATATCCTTTTACACCAAAGGCCTCAAAGCGCTACATTTGAAAATTTGCAGATTCTACACAATAGTGTTTCAAAGCTGCTCTAAAAAGAGAAAGGTTCAACTCTGTGAATTGAGTGCAAACATCACAAAGCAGTTTCGGAAAATGCTTCTGTCTAGTTTGTATATGAAGAAATTCCCTTTTCCAACGAAGGCCTCAAAGAGCTCCAAATATCCACTTGCAGATTCTGCAAAAACACAGTTTCATAACTGCCCTATCAAGAGGAATGTTCAACTCGGTGACTTAAATGCACACATCTTAAATCAGTTTCTGAGAATGCTTCAGTCTAGTTTTCATGTTAAGATATTTCGTATTTCACTAGAGGGCTCAAAGTTCTCTGAAAGAACAATTTCGGATTCTACAAAAAGAGTGTTTCAAAATTGCTCTATCAAAAGTAAGGTGCAACTCCGTGAGTGGAATGCAAATATCACAAAGCAGTTTCAGAGAATGCTTCTGTCTGTAATTTATTTGAAGATATTCCCCTTTCCAATGAAAGCCTCAAAAAGCGCCAAAAATCCACTTGCAGAAGTTGCAAAAAGACTGTTTCAAAACTGCTCTATCCATAGGAATGTTGAAACCTGTGAGTTCAATGCACACATCAGAAGAAGTTTCTTTTTTTTTATTGGTATTATTATACTTTAGGTTTTATTGTACATGTGCGCAATGTGCAGGTAAGTTACATACGTATAAATGAAGAAGTTTCTGAGAATGCTCCTGTGTAGTTTATATGTGAAGATATTTCCTTTTCCACCACAGGCCTCAAAGCACTCCATAAGAAAACATGCAGATTCTACAGAATAGTGTTTCAAAACTGCTCTAAGAAGAGAAACATTCAACTCTGTGAGTTGACTGCACACATCGCAAAGCAGTTTCAGAGAATGCTTCTGTCTAGTTTGTATGTGAAGAAATTCCTGTTTCCAAAGATGGCCTCAAAGAGCTCCAAACATCCACTTCCAGATTCTGCAAAAACACTGTTTCAAAGCTGCTCTATGAAAAGGAAGTTTCAACTCTGTGAGTTGAATGCACACATCAGAAAGAAGTTTCTGAGATTGCTTCTGTCTAGCTTTTATGTGAAGATATTTCCTTTTCCACCATACGCCTCAAAGAGCTTCAAATGAACAGTTTCAGATTCTACACAAGAGTGTTTCAAAACTGCTCTAACAAGAGAAAGGTTCGACTTTGTGAGTTGAAGGCCCACATCACAAAGCAGTTTCAGAGAATGCTTCTGTCTAGATTGTATGTGAAGAAGTTCCCATACCCAAAGGAGTCCTCAAAGAGCTCCAAATATCCACTTGCAGATTATGCAAGAGACTGTTTCAAAACTGCTTCTTCCAAAGGAATTTTCAACTCTGTGAGTTGAATGCACACATCAGAAAGAAGTTTCTGAGATTTCTTCTTTCTACTTTCACGCGAAGATATTTCCTTTTCCACTATAGGCCTCAAAGAGCTCCATATGAACACTTGCAGATTCTACACAGTAGTGTTTCAAAACTGCTCTAATCAGAGAAAGGTTCATCTCTGTGTGATGAGCGCACACTTCACAAAGCAGTTTCAGAGAATGCTTCTGTCGAGTTTGTATGTGAAGAAATTCCCGTTTCCAACGAATGCCTCAAAGAGTTTGAAATCTTCACTTACAGATACTGTAAAAACACTGTTTAAAAGCTGCTCTATCAAAAGCAAGGTTCATCTCTGTGAGATGAATGCCCACATCTTAAAGAAATTTCTGAGAATGCTTCTGTCTAGGTTTTATATGAAGAATATCCATTTCCAAATAAGGCCACACATGGCTCAAACTATCCACTTGCACAATATGCAAGAGACTGTTTCAAAACTGCTCTATCAAAAGGAACGTTCAACTCTCTGAGTTGAATGCACACATCAGAAAGAAGTTTTTGAAAATGCTTCTGTCTAGTTATAATGTGAAGATATTTCCTTTTCCACAGTAGGCCTCAAAGTGCACCGAAAGAACACTTGCAGATTCTTCAAAAACAGTGCTTCAAAACTGCTCTATCAAAAGGACGGTTCAACTCTCTGAGTTGAGTGCACACATCACAAAGCAGTTTCAGACAATGCTTCTGTCGAGTTTGTATGTGAAGAAATTCCTGTTTCCAAAGAAAGCGTCAAAGAGCTCCAAATATCCATTTGCAGATTCTGCAAAAACACTGTTTCAAAACTGCTCTATCAAAAGATAGGTTCAACTCTGTGGGTTGACTGCACACACCAGAAAAAATTTTCTGAAAATGCTTCTGTCTGCTTTTAATGTGAGGATATTTTCTTTTCCACCATAGGCCTCAAAGCGCTCGGAAAGAACGCATGAATATTCTGCAAATAGGGTGTTTAAAAACTGCTCTATCAAAAGAAATGTTCTACTCTGTGAGTTGAACGAAAACATCACAAAGCAGTTTCAGAGAATGCTTCTGTCTAGTTTTTAGGTGAAGAAATTCCCGTTTCCAACGAAGGTCTCAAAGAGCTCCAAACATTCACTTGTACATTCTTCAAAAAGACTGTATTAAAACTGCGCTATCATCAGAAAGTTTCAACTCTGTGAGTTGAATGCACACATTAGAAAGAAGTTTCTGAGAATATTTATGTCTAGTTTTAATGTGAAGATATTTCCTTTTCCATCATAGGCCTCATAGGGCTCTGTATGAATACTTGCAAATTCTCCACAATAGTGTTTCAAAACTGCTCTAAAAAGAGAAAGGTTCAACTCTGGGAGTTGAGTGCACACATCACAAAGCAGTTTCAGAGAATGCTTCTGTCTAGTTTTATGTGAAGAAATTCCCGTTTCCAAAGAAGGCCTCAAAGAGCTCCAAATATCCACTTCCAGATTCTGCAAAAACACTGTTTGAAAACTGCTCTATCGAAAGGAAGTCTCAACTATGTGCGTTGAATGCACACAACTTAAAGCGGTTTCTGATTATGCTCCCGTCTAGTTTTTATGTGAAGACTTTTCCTTTACCACCATAGGCCTCAAAGCGCTCCTTATGAACACTTGCTGATTCTACACAATAGTGTTTCAAAACTAATCTAACAAGAGTAAGGTTCACCTCTGTTAGTTGAGTGCACACATCACAAAGCAGTTTCACAGAATGCTTCTGTCTAGTTTGTTTGTGAAGAAATTCCCGTTTCCAACGAAGGCGCAAAGAGCACCAAATATCCACTTCCAGATTCTGCAAAAACACTGTTTAAAAACTGCTGTACAAACAGGAAGGTTCAACTCTGTGAGTTGAATGCAAACATCAGAAAGTAGTTTCTGAGGATGCTTCTGTCTAGTTTTAATGTGAAGGTATTTCCTTTTCCACAATCGGCCTGAAAGCGCTACAAAAGAACACTTGAAGATTCTGCAAAAAGAGAGTTTCAAAACTGCTCTATCAAAAGAAATGTTCTACTGTGTGAGTTGAATGCATACATCAGAAAGAAGTTTCTGAGCATGCTTCTGTCTAGTTTTTAGGTGAAGAAATTCCCGTTTCCAACGAATGTCTCAAAGCGCTCCCAACATTCTCTTGCAGATTCTGCAAAAACACTGTTTCAAAACTGCCCTGTCAATAGAAAGGTTCAAATCTGTGAGTTGAATGCACACATCAGAAAGAAGTTTCTGAGAATGCTTCTGTCTAGTTTTAATGTGAAAATATTTCCTTTTCCAACATAGGACTCAAAGCGCTCCAAACGAAAACTTGCAGATTCTGCAAAAAGTGTGTTTCAAAACTGCCCTATCAAAAGAAACGATCTACTCTGTGAGTTGAACGCAAACATCACAAAGCAGTCTCAGAGAATGCTTCTCTCTAGTTTTTAGGAGAAGAAATTCCCGTTTCCTACCAAAGCCTCAAGGAGCTCCAAATATCCACTTCCAGATGTTGCAAAAACACTGTTTCAAAACTGCTCTAGCCAAAGGAAGGTTCAACTCTGTGAGTTGAATGCTCATATCATAAAGAAGTATCTGAGAATGTTTCTGCCCAGTTTTTATGTGATGATATTTCCTCTTCCACCATAAGCCTCAAAGCCCTCCGAATGAACACTTGCACATTCTACAAAAAGAGTGTTTCAAAATTGCTAAAGCAACGGAAAGCTTCAACTCTGTGAGGTGAATGCACACATGACAAAGCAATTTCAGAGTATGCTTCTGTCTAATTTTTATGTGAGGAAATTCCCGTTTCGAATGAATGTCTCAAGGAGTTACAAATATCCACTTACAGATTCTGAAAAACACTGTTTCAAAACTGCTCTATCAAATCAAGGTTCAACTCTGTGAGTTGAATGCACACATCTTAAAGAAATTTCAGAGAATGCTTCTGTCTACACTTTATGTGAAGATATTCCCATTTCCAACGAAAGCCTCAAGGAGCTGAAAATATCCACTTGCAGAGTCTGCAAAAAGACTGTGTCAAATCTGCTCTCTCAATTGGAAGGTTCAACTCTGTGAGTTGAATGCACACATCAGAAAAAAGTTTCTGATAATGCTTCTGTCTAGTTTTTATGTGAAGATATTTCCTTTTCCACCATAGGCCTCAAAGCGCTCCGAAAGAACACTTGCAGATTCTACACAATAGAGTTTCAAAACTGCACTAACAAGAGAAAGGTTCAAATCTGTGAATTGAGTGCACACATCACAAAGCAGTTTCAGAGAATGCTTCTGTCTAGTTTGTATGTGAAGGAAGTCTCGTTTCCAATGAAGGAATCAAAGCGCTCCAAATATCCACTTCCAGATTCTGCAAAAACATTGTTTCAAAACTGCTCGATCAAAAGGAAGGTTCAACTCTGTGAGTTTAATGCACACATCAGAAAGAAGTTTCTATGAACGCTTCTGTCTAGTTTTAATATGAAGATATTTCCTTTTGCACCATAGGCCTCAAAGCACTCCGAAGGAACACTTGAATATTCTGCAAAAAGAGCATTTCAAAACTGCTCTATCCAAAGAAATGTTCTACTCTGTGAGATGAATGCAAACAGGACAAAGCAGTTTCAGATAATGCTTCTGTCTAGTTTTTATGTGAAGAAATTCCCGTTTCCAACGAATGCCTCAAATTGTTCCACATATCCACTAACAGATTCTGTAAAAACACTGTTTCAAAGCTGCTCTATCAAAAGTAAGGTTCAACTCTGTGAGTTGAATGCACATATCTTAAAGAAATTTCTGAGAATGCTTCTGTCTAGAATTTATATGGAGATAGTCCCGTTTCCAAAAAAAGCCTCAAAGAGCTCCAAAAATCCATTTGCCGATTCTGTAAAAAGAGTGTTTCAAAACTGCTCTATCAATACAAGATTCAACTCTCTGATTTGAATGCACACATCATAAAGAAATTTCTGAGAATGCTTTTGTTTACTTTTTCTGTGAAGTTATTTCCTTTTCCACCATAGGCCTCAAAGCACTCCTTATAAACACTTGCAGATTCTACACAATAGTTTTTCAAAACTGCTCTAACAAGTGAAAGTTTCAATTCTGTGAGATGAGTGCACACATGACAAAGCAGTTTCAGAGAATGCTTCTGTCTAATTTGAATGTGAAGAAATTCCCGTTTCCAACGAAGGACACAAAGAGCTCCAAATATCCACTTCCAGATACTGCAAAGACACTGTTTCAAAACTGCTCTATCAATAGGAAGGTTCAACTCCGTGAGTGTAATGCACACATGAGAAAGAAGCTTCTGAGAATGTGTCTGTCTAGTTTTAATGTGAAGATATTTTCTTTTCCATCATAGGCCTCAAAGCCGTGTGAAAGAACACTTGCAGATTCTGCAAAAAGAATGTTTCAAAACTGCTCTATCAAAAGAAATGTTATACTCTGTGTGTTGAATGCAAACATCACAAAGCAGTTTCAGAGAATGCTTCTGTTTAGTTTTCAGGTGAAGATATACCCTTTTCCAATGACAGTCTCAAAGAGCTCCAAATATCCACTTGCAGATTCTGCAAAAAGACGGTTTCAAAACTGCTCTATCTATAGGAAGTTTCAACTCTGTGAGTTGTATACAGACATCAGAAAGAAGTTTCTCAGAATGCTTCTGTCTAGTATTAATCTGAAGATATTACTTTTTCCACCGTAGGACAAAAAGCGCTCCAAACGAAAACTTGCAGATTCTGCAAAAACAGTGTTTCAAAACTGCCCTATCAAAAGAAATGTTCTATTCTGTGAGTTGAATGCAAACATCACAAAGCAGTTTCAGAGAATGCTTCTGTCTAGTTTTTATGTGAAGATATTGCCTTTTCCACCACAGGCCTCCAAGCGCTCCGTATGAACACTTGCGGATTCTACACAATAGTGTTTCAGAACTGCTCTAACAAAAGAAAGTTTCAACACTGTGAGTTGACTGCACACATCGCAAAGCAGTTTCAGAGAATGCTTCTGTCTATTTTGTATGTGAAGAAGTTCTCATTTCCAAAGAAGGATTCAAATTGCCCCAAATATCCACTTGCACATTATGCAAGAGACTGTTTCAAATTTGCTCTATCCAAAGGAAGGTTCAATTCTGTGAGTTGAATGCACACATCAGAAAGAAGTTTCTGAGTATGCTTCTGCCCAGTTTTTATTTGTTGATATTTCCGCTTCCACCATCAGCCTCGAAGCACTCCGAATGAACACTTGCACATTCTAGAAAAAGAGGGTTTCAAAGCCGCTCCAGAAGAAGAAAGGTTCAACTATGTGTGTTGTATGCACACATGACAAATCAGTTTCAGATAATGCTTCTGTCTATTTTTTATGTGAAGATATTCCCGTTTCCAACGAAAGCCTCAAAGATTTCAGAATATCCACTTACAGATTCTGTAAAAACAACTGTTTCAAAACTGCTCTATCAAAAGCAAGGTTCAACTATGTGAGTTGTATGCACACATCTTGAAGAAATTTCTGAGAATAATTCTGTCTACATTTTTTGTGAAGATATTTCCGTTTCCAAATAAGGCCTCAAATTGCCCCAAATATCCACTTCCAGATCCTGCAAAAACACTGTTGCAAAACCGATCTATCGAAAGGAAAGTTCAACACTATGAGTTGAATGCACACATCAGAAAGAAGTTTCTGAGCATGACTCTGTCTAGTTTTTATGTGAAGATATTTCCTTTTCCACCACAGGCCTCAAAGCGCTCCATATGAACACTTCCAGATTCTACATAATAGTATTTCAATACTGCTGTAACAAAAGTAAGGTTCAACTCTGTGAGTTGAGTGCACACATCATAAAGTAGTTTCAGAGAATTTTTCTGTCTAGTTTGTATGTGAAGAAATTCCTGTTTCCAAAGAAGGCCTCAAAGAGCTCCAAATATACACTTCCACATTCTGCAAAAACACTGTTTCAAAACTGCTCTATCAACAGGAAGGTTCAACTGTGTGAGTTGAATGCACACATCAGAAAGAAGTTTCCGAGAATGCTTCTGTCTTGTTTTAATGTGAAGATATTTCCTTTTCCACCATAGGCCTCAAAGCGTGCCGAAAGACCACTTGAATATTCTGCAAAAAGAGTGTTTCAAAACTCCTCTATCCAAAGAAATGTTCTCCTCTGTGAGTTGAATGTAAACATCCAAAGCAGTTTCAGAGAATTCTTCTGTCTAGCTTTTACGTGAAGAAATTCCCGTTTCCAACGAAGGTCTCGAAGAGTTCCAAATATTCTCTTGCAGATTCTGCAAAAACACTGTTTCAAATCAGCTCTATCAATAGAAAGGTTCAACTCTGTGAGTTGAATGCACACATCATAAAGAAGTTCCTGAGAATTCTTCTGCCCAGTTTTTATGTGATGATATTTCCTCTTCCACCATAAGCCTCAAAGCACTTCGAATGAACACTTGCACATTCCACAAAAATAGTGTTTCAAAAATGATCCAGCAACAGAAAGATTCAACTCTGTGAGTTCAATGCGCACATGACAAATCAGTTTCAGAGAATACTTCTGTCTAGTTTTTATGTGAAGAAATTCCCGTTTCCAACGAATGCCTCAAAGAGTTCAAAATTTCCACTTACAGATTCTGAAAAACACTGTTTCAAAACTGCTCTATCAAATCAAGTTTCAAATCTGTGGTTTGAATGCACACATCTTAAAGAAATTTCTGAGAATGCTTCTGTCTAGATTTTATATGAAGATATTTCCGTTTCCAACGAAAGCCTCAAGAAGCTGAAAAAATCCCCTTGCAGATTTTGCAAAACGACTGTTTCAAATCTGCTCTATCAATTGGAAGGCTTAACTCTGTGAGTTGAATGCACACATCAGAAAATTTTTTGAGAATTCTTCTGTCTAGTTTTTATGTGAAGATATTTCCTTTTCCACCATAGGCCTCAAAGCGCTCCGTATGAACACTTGCAGATTGAACACAATAGTTTTTCAAAACCGCTCTAACTAGAGAATGTTCAACTCTGTGAGTTGAGTGCACACATCACAAAGCAGTTTCAGTGAATGCTTCTGTCTGGTTTGTATGTGAAGGAATTCCCGTCCCCGACGAAGGCCTCAAAGAGCTCCAAATGTCCACTTCCAGATTCTGCAAAAACACTGTTTGAAAACTGCTGTATCCAAAGGAAGGTTCAACTCTGTGAGTTGAATGCACACATCTTAAAGAATTTTGTGTGAATGTTTCTGTCTAGTTTTATGTGAAGACATTTCGTTTACCACCATAGGCCTCAAAGCGCTCCGTATGAACACTTGCAGATTCTACACAATAGTGTTTCAATACTGCTCTAACAAGAGAAGGGTTCAACTCTGTGAGTTGAGTGCACACATCACAAAGCAGTTTCAGAGAATGCTTCTGTCTAGTTTGTATGTGAAGAAATTCCCGTTTACAATGAAGGCCGCAAAGAACTCCAAATATCCACTTCCAGATTCTGCAAAAACACTGTTTCAAAACTGCTCTATCAAAAGGAAGGTTGAACTCTGTGAGTGGAATGCACATATCAGAAAGAACTTTCTGAGAAAGCTTCTGTCTATTTTTAATGTGAAGATATTTCCTTTTCCACCACAGGCCTCAAAGCGCTCGGAACGAACACTTGCAGATTATGGAAAAAGTGTTTCAAAACTGCTCTATCAATAGAAAGGTTCAACTCTATGAGTTGAATGCACACATCATAAAGAAGTTTCTGAGAATGCATCTGCCCAGTTTTTATGTGATGATATTTCCTCTTCCACCATAAGCCTCAAAGCGGTCTGAATGAACATTTGCAGATTCCACAAAAAGACTGTTTCAAAACTGTTCGAGCAACAGAAAGGTTCAACTCTGTGAGTTGAATGCACACATGAAAAAGCGCTTTCAGGGAATGCTTCTGTCTAGTTTTTATATGAAGATATTTCCTTTTCTACCACAGGCCTCAAAGTACTCAAAACGAATACTTGCAGGTTCTATACAATAGTGTTTCAAAACTGCTCTAACCAGAGAAAGGTTCAACTCTGTGAGTTGAGTGCACACATCACAAAGCAGTTTCAGAGAATGCTTCTGTCTCATTTGTATGTGAAGAAATTCCAGTTTCCAAGGAAGGCCTCAAAAAGCTCCAAATATCCACTTGCAGATACTGCAAAAACACAGTTTCATACCTGCCCTATCAAAAGGAATGTTCAACTCTGTTATTTGAATGTACACGTCTCAAATCAGTTTCTGAGAATGCTTCTGTCTAGTTTTCATGTGAAGATATTTTGTATTCCACAATAGGGCTCAAAGTGCTCTGAAAGAACAGTTGCCGATTCTACAAAAAGAGTGTTTCAGAACTGCTCTATCAAGAGAAAGGTGCAACTGTGTGAGTTGAATGCGAACATCACAAAACAGTTTCTGAGAATGCTTCTGTCTAGTTTTCATGTGAAGATATTTTGTATTCCACAATAGGGCTCAAAGCGCTCTGAAAGAACAGTTGCCGATTCTACAAAAAGAGTGTTTCAGAACTGCTCTATCAAGAGAAAGGTGGAACTGTGTGAGTTGAATGCGAACATCACAAAACAGTTTCAGAGAATGCTTCTGTCTAGATTTTATGTGAAGATATTCCCGTTTCCAACGAAAGCATCAAATACCGCCAAAAATCCACTTGCAGATTCTGCAAAAAGACTGTTTCACAGCTCCTCTATCAATAGAAAGTTGCAGCTCTGGGAGTTGAATGCACACTTCATAAAGAAGTTTCTGATTATGCTTCTGGCCAGTTTTTTTGTGATGATATTTTCTCTTCCAACATAAGCCTCAAAGCACTCAGAATGAACACTTACCCATTCCACAAAAAGAGTTTTTCAAAACTGCTCCAGCAACAGAAAGCTTCAGCTCTGTGAGCTGAACGCACGCATGACAAAGAAGCTTCATAGAATGCCTCTGTCTAGTTTTTATGTGAAGAAATTCCAGTTTCCAACGAATGCCTCAAAGAGTTCCAAATATCCCCTTGCAGATACTGTAAAAACACTGTTTCAAAACTGCACTATCAAAAGAAACGCTCAACTCTGTGAGTTGAATGCACACATCTTAAAGTAATTTCTGAGAATGCTTCTGTCTGGATTTTATGTGAAGATATTCCCGTTTCGAACAATATCCAAAAGAACTACAAAAATCCACTTACAGATTCTGCAAAAAGACTGTTTCAAAACTGTTATATGAATACAAGGTTCAACTCTGTGAGTTGAATACTCATAACAAAGAAGTTTCTGAGGATGCTTCCGCCTGTTTTAAAGTGAAGATATTTCCTTTTCAACATAGCCCTCAAAGCGCCCCGAATGAACACTTGCAGATTCTTCACAATATTGTTTCAAAACTGCTCTAAGAAGAGAAAGTTTCAACTCTGTGAGGTTAGTGCACACATCACAAAGCAGTTTCAGATAATGCTTCTGTCTAGTTTATATGTGAAGAAATTCTGGTTTCCAACGAAGGCCTCAAAAAACTCCAAATATCCACTTGCAGATTCTGCAAAAACACAGTTTCATAACTGCCCTATCAAAAGGAATGTTCAAATCTGTGAGTTGAATGCACACATCTTAAATCGGTTTCTGAGAATGCGTCTGTCTAGTTTTCATGTGAAGATATTCCATATTCCACCATAGGGCTCCAAGCGCTCTGAGTGAACACTTGACGATTCTCAAAAAGAGTGTTTCAAAACCGCTCTATCAAAAGAAAGGTGCCACTCTTTCAGTTGAATGCAAACCTTAGAAAGCAGTTTCAGAGAAAGCTTCTGTCTAGATTTTATGTGAAGAAAGTCCTGTTTCCAAAGAAGACCTCAAAGAGCTCCAAATATCCACTTGCAGATTCTGCAAAAAGACTGTTTTGAAACTGCGCCATCAAAATGAAGGTTCAACTCTATGAGTTGAATGCACAAACCAGAAAGAAGTTTCTGAGAAGGCTGCTGTCTAGTTTTTATGTGAAGATATTTCCTTTTCCACCATAGACCTCAAAGCGCTCCACATGAACAGTTGCAGATTCTACACAATAGAGTTTCAAAACTGCCCTAACAAGAGAAAGGTTCAATTCTGTGAGTTGAGTGCACACATCACAAAGCAGTTTCAGAGAATGCTTCTGTCTAGTTTGTATGTGAAGAAGTTCCCATTTACAAATAAGGCCTCAAAGAGATCCAAATATCCACTTGCATATTCTGCAAGAGGCTGTTTCAAAACTACTCTATCCAAAGGAAGGTTCAACTATGTGAGTTGAGTGCACACATCTTAAAGAAGTTTCTGAGAATGCTTCTGTCTAGTTTTTATGTGAAGATATTTCCTTTTCCACCTTAGGCCTGAAAGCCCTCCGAAGGAACATTTGCAGATACCGCAAAAAGAGTGTTTCAAAACTGCTCCATCAAAAGAAATTTTCTACACCTTGAGTTGAATGTAAGCTTCACAAATCATTTTCAGACAATGCTTCTATCTAGCTTTTAGGTGAAGAAATTCCCGTTTCCAACGAAGGTCTCGAAGGTCACCAAATATACAGTAGCAGATTGCATAAAAAGACTGTTTCAAAACTGCTCTATCAAAAGAAATGTTCAGCTCTTTGAGGTGAATGCACACATCATAAAGAAGTTTCTTAGAATGCTTCTGCCCAGTTTTTATGTGACGATATTTCCTTTTCCTCCATATGCCTCAAAGCGCTCCGAAGGAACACTTGCACATCCCATAAAAAGAGTTTTTCAAAACTGCTCCAGCAACAGAAAGGTTCAACTCTGTGAGTTGAATGCACAAATGATAAAGCAGTTTCAGAGAATGCTTCTGTCTAGTTTTTATGGGAATATACTTCTTTTTCCACCATAGGCCTCAAAGCTCTCCGAAAGAACAGTTGCAAATTCTACACTGTAGTGTTTCAAAACTGCTCTAAGAAGAAGAAGGTTCTACTCTGTGGGTTGAGTGCACACATCGCAAAGCTGTTTCAGACAACGCTTCTCTCTAGTTTGTATGTGAAGAAATGCCCGTATCAAACGAAGGCCTCAAAGAGCTTCAAATATCCACTTGCAGATTCTGCAAAAACACTGTTTCGTAACTGCCCTATCAAAAGGAATGTTCAACCCTGCATGTTGAAAGCAGACATCTTAAGTCAGTTTCTCAGAATGCTTCTGTCTAGTTTTTTGTGAAGATATTTCGTATTCCAATATAGCGCTCAAAGTGCTCTGAATGAACACTTGTCGATTCTACAAAATGAGTGCTTCAAAACTGCTATATCAAAGGAAAGGTGCAACTCTGTGATTTGAATGCAAACATCACAAAGCAGTTTCAGAGAATGCTTCTGTCTAATTTTTAGGTGAAGAAACTCCGTTTCCAACGAAGGTCTAGAAGAGTTCCAAACATTCTCTTGCAGATTCTGCCAAAAGACTGTTAGAAAACTGCTGTATCAATAGAAATGTTCAACTCTGTGAGTTGAATGCACACATCATAAAGAAGTTTCTGAGAATGCTTCTGCCCAGTTTTTATGTGATGATATTTCCTCTTCCACCATAAGCCTCAGAGCACCACGAATGAACACTGGCACATTCCACAAGAAGACAGTTTCAAAACAGTTCCAGAAACAGAAAGATTCAACTGTATGAGTTGAATGCACACATGACAAAGCAGTTTCAGAGAGTGCTTCTGTCTAGTTTTTATGTGATGAAATTCCCGTTTCCAGCGAATGCCTCAAAGAGTTCCAAATATACACTTAGACATTCTGTGAAAACACTGATTCAAAACTGCTCTATCAAAACCCGGTTTCACCCCTGTGGGTTGAATGCACACATCTTAAAGGAATTTCTGAGAATGCTTCCGTCTAGTTTTTATGTGAAGATATTTCATTTTCCACCACAGGCCTCAAAGCACTCGGAAAGAGAACTTGCAGATTCTACACAATAGATTTTCAAAACTGCTCTAACAAGAGAAACATTCAACACTGTGAGTTGGGTGCACACATCACAAAGCAGTTTCAGAGAATTCTTCTGTCAAGTTTGTATGTGAAGAAATTCTCGTTTCCAAGGATAGCCTCAAAGAGCTCCAAATATCCACTTCCAGATTCTGCAAAAACACTGTTTCAAAACTGCTCTATGAAAAGGAAGGTTCAACTCTGTGAGTTGAATGCACACATCAGAAAGAAGTTTCTGAGGATGCTTCTGTCTAGTTTTTGTGTGAATATAATTACTTTTCCTCCACAGGCCTCAAAGCACTCCGTATGAACACTTGCAGATTCTACACAATAGTGTTGCCAAACAGCTCTAACCAGAGAAAAGTTCAACACTGTGAGATGAGCGCACACATCACAAAACAGTTTCAGAGAATGCTTCTGTCTAGTTTTTATGTGAAGAAATTCCCGTTTCCAACGAAGGCCTCAAAGAGCTCAAATATCCACTTCCAGATTCTGCAAAAAACTCTGTTTCAAAACTGCTTTATTAAAAGGAAGATTCAACTCTGTGAGTTGAAGGCACACATCAGAAAGTAATCTCTGAGACTGCTTCTGCCCAGTTTTAATGTGAAGATATTTCCTTTTCCACCAAAGGCCTCAAAGCGCTCTGTATGCACACTTTCAGATTCTACACAATAGTGTTTCAAAACTGCTGTAACAGGAGAAACTTTCAAATCTGTGAGATGAGTGCACACATCACAAAGCAGTTTCAGAAAATGCTTCTGTCTAATTTGTATGTGAAGAAATTTCCTTTTCCAACTGAGGCCTCAAAGAGCTCCAAATATCCACTTGCAGATTCTGGAAAAACAGTTACATAACTGCCCTATTAAAAAGAATGTTCAACTCTGTTTGTTGAATGCACTCATTTTAAATCGGTTTCTGAAAATTGTTCTCTTTAGTCTTTAGGTAAAAATATTTCGTATTCCACTGTAGGGCTCAAAGCGCCCTCAATGAACATTTTCCTATTCTACAAAAAGAGTGTTTCAAAACTGCTCTATCAAAAGAAACGTGCAAATGTGTGAGTTGAATGCAAATATCACAAAGAAGTTTCAGAGAATGCTTCTGTCTAGAATTTATGTGAAGATATTCCCATATCCAACAAGAGCCTCAAAGAGCGCCTAAAATACACTTGCAGATTCTGCAAAAAGACTGTTTCATAACTGCTCTATCAGTAGAAAGGTTCAACTCTGTGTGTTGAAAGCACACATCAGAAAGGAGTTTCTGAGAATGCTTGTCTCTAGTGTTTATGTGAAGATATTTCCTTTTCCACCACAGGCCTCAAAGCACCCCGTAAGAACAGTTGCAGATTCTACACAATAGTTTTTCAAAACACCTCTAACAAGAGAAACGTCCAACTCTGTGTGTTGAGCGCACACATCACCAAGCAATTTCAGAGAATGCTTCTGTCTAGTTTGTATGTGAAGAAATTCCCGTTTCCAACAAAGGACTCAAATAGCTCCAAATATCCACTTCCAGATTCTGCAAAGACACTGTTTCAAAAGTGCTCTATGAGAATGAAGCTTCAACCCTGTGAGTTGAATGCACACATCAGAAAGAAGTTTCTGAGAATGCTTCTGCCCAGTTTTACCGTGAAGATATTTCCTTTTCCACTGTAGGCCACAAAGCGCTTCTTATGCACACTTTCAGATTCTACACAATATTGTTTCTAAACTGCTCTAACAAGGAAAGGTTCAACTCTGTGAGTTGAGTGCAAACATCACAAAGCAGTTTCAGAAAATGCTTCTGTATAGTTTGTATGTGAAGAAATTCCAGTTTCCAATGAATGCCTCAAGGAGTTCCAAATATCCACTGACAGATTCTATAAAAAAGCTGTTTCAAAACTGCTCTATCAAAATCAAGTTTCAACTCTATGAGTTGAATGCACACATCTTAAGGAAATTTTTGAGAATGCTTCTGTATAGATTTTGTGTGAAAATATTCCCGTTTCCAACGAAAGACTCAGAGAGCTCCAAAAATCCACTTGCAGTTTAAGCAAAAAGAATGTTTCAAAACTGCTCTATGAAAAGGAAGGTTCAACTGTGTGAGTTGAATGCACACATCAGAAAGAAAGTTCTGAGAATGCTTCTGCCCAGTTTTAATTTGAAGATATTTCCTTTTGCACCATAGGCCTCAAAGCGCTCCCTATGAACACTTGCAGATTCTACACAATAGTGTTACAAAACCGCTGTAACAGGAGAAAGGTTCAACTCTGTGAGTTGAGTGCACACATCACAAAGCAGTTTCAGAGACTGATTCTGTCTAGATTGTATGTGAAGAAATTCCTTTTTACAACAAAGTCCTCAAAGCGCAGTGAAGGAACACTTGCATATTCTGCAAAAAGAGTGCTTCAAAACTGCTCTATCAAAAGAAATGTTCCACTCTGTGAGTTGAATCCAAATATCACAAAGCAGTTTCAGAGAATGCTTCTGTGTGGTTTTTAGGTGAACAAATTCCCGTTTTCAACGAAGTTCTCAAACAGCTCTAAACATTCACTTGCCGATTCTGCAAAAAGACTGTTTCAAAATTGCTCTATCAATAGAAAGGTTCAACTCTGTGAGTTGAATGCACAAATCATAAAGAAGTTTCTGAGTACACTTCTCGCCAGTTTTTATGTGATGATATTTCCTCTTCCACCATAAGCCTCAAAGCGCTCAGAATGAACACTTGCACATTGCACAGAAAAAGGGTTTCAAAACTGCTCCAGCAACAGAAAGCTTCAACTCGTGAGTTGAACACACACGACAAAGAAGTTTCAGAGAATGCTTCTGTCTTGTTTTATGTGAAGAAATTCCCGTTTCCAACGAATGCCTCAAAGAGTTCCAAATATCCACTTACAGATAATGTAAAAACACTGCTTCAATACTGCACTATCAAAAGCAACGTTCAACTCCTTGTGTTGAGTGCACACATCTTAAAGAAATTCCTGAGAATGTTACTGTCTAGATTTTATGGGAAGATATTCCCGTTTCCAACAAAAGCCTCAAAGAGCTCCAAAAATCCACTTGCAGATTATTCAAAAAGTCTGTTTCAAAACTGTTCTATCAATACAAGCTTCCACTTTGTGAGTTAAATGCACACATCATAAAGAAGTTTCTGAAAATGCTTCTGCCGTGTTTTAATGTGAAGATATTTCCTTTTCCACCATAGTCCTCAAAGCGCTCCGAATGAACACTTGCAGATTCTACAGAATAGTGATTCAAAACTGCTCTAAGAAAAGAAAGTTTCAACTCTGTGAGTTGAGTGCACATATCACAAAGCTATTTCATAAAATGCTTCTGTCTAGTTTGTATCTGAAGAAATTCCGGTTTCAAACGAAGGCCTCAAAGAACTCCAAATATCCACTTGCAGATTCTGCAAAAAACACACTTTCGTAAGTACCCTATCAAAAGAAATGTTCAAGTCTGTGAGCTGAATGCACACATCTTAAATCAGTTTCTGAGAAGGCTTCTGTCTAGTTTTCATGTGAAGATATTTCATATTCCACTACAGGGCTCAAAGCACTCTGAATGAACATTTGCCGATCCTATAAAAAGATTGTTTCAAAACTGCTGTATCAAAAGAAAGGAGCAACTGTGTGAGTCGGATGCAAACATCAGAAAGCAGTTACAGAGATTGCTTCTGTCTAGTTTTTATATGAAGAATGTCCCGTTTCTAAAGAAGGCCTCAAAGAACTCCAAACATCCACTTGTAGATTCTGCAAAAAGACTGTTTCAAAACCGCTCTGTCAAAAGTAAGGTTCAAATCTGTGTGTTGAATGCACACATAAGAAAGAAGTTTCTGAGAATGCTTCTGTCTATTTTTCATGTGATGACATTTCCGTTTCCACCATAGGCCTCAAAGCCCTCCGAATGAACAGTTGCAGATTCTACACAATAGTGTTTCAAAACTGTTCTAACAAGAGAAAATTTCAACTCTGTGAGTTGAATGCACACATGATAAAGCAGTTTCAGAGAATGCTTCTGTCTAGTTTCTATGTGAAGATGTTCCCATTTCCAAAGAATGCCTCAAAGAGCTCCAAATATCGACTTGCAGAATATGCAAGAGGCTGTTTCAAAACTGCTCCATCCAAAGGAAGGCTGAAACCTGTGAGTTGAATGTACACATCTTAAAGAAGTTTCTGAGAATGCTTCTGTCAAGTTTTTATGTGAAGATATTTCCTTTTTCACCATAGGCCTCAAAGCACTCCGTATGAACACTTGCAGATTCTACACAATGGTGTTTCAAAACTGCTCTAACAAGAGAAAGGTTCAGCTCTGTGATTTGAGTGCACACATCACAGAGCAGTTTCAGAGAATGCTTCTGTCTAGTTTTTATGTGAAGAAATTCCCGTTTCCAACGGAGGCCTCAAAGTGCTCCAAATATCCACTTCCAGATTCTGCAAAAACACCGTTTCAAAACTGCTCTATCAGAAGGAAGGGTCAACTCTGTAAGTTGAATGCACACATCAGAAAGAAGTTTCTGAGAATGATTCTGTCTAGTTTTTATGTGAAGATATTTCCTTTTCCACCTTAGGTCTCAAAGCGCTCTGAAAGAACACTTGCAGATTCTTCAAAAAGAGTATTTCAAAACTGCTCTATCAAAAGAAATCTTCTACTCTGTGATCTGAATGCAAACCTCACAAAGAAGTTTCAGAGAATGTTTTGGTCTAGTTTTTAGTTGAAGAAGCTCCCGTTTCCAACGAAGGTCTCGAGTAGCTCCAAATATTCACTTGCAGACACTGCAAAAAGACTGTGTCAAAACCGCTCTATCAAAAGGAATGTTCAACTCTGTGGGTTGAATGCACACATCCTAAAGAAGTTTCTGGGAATGCTTCTGCCCAGTTTTTATGTGATGATATTTCTTCTTGCACCGTAAGCCTCAAAGCGCTCCAAAGGAACACCTGCAAATTCCACAAAAAGAGTTTTTCAAAACTGCTAAAGCAGTAGAATGATTCAACTCTGTGAGATGAATGTATACATGACAATGCAGTATCAGAGAATGTTTCTGTCTCGTTTTTATGCGAAGAAATTCACGTTTCCATCGAATGCATCAGAGTTACAAATATCCACTTACAGACACTGTAAAAACACTATATCAAAACTGTTCTATTAAAAGCAATGTTGAACTCTATGAGTTGCACGCACACATCTTAAAGAAATTCCTGAGAATGCTTCTGTCTAGTTTTCAAATGAAGATATTTCATATTCCACTCTAGGGCTCAAAGTGTTCGGAATGAACACTTTCCGATTCTACAAAAAGAGTGTTTCAAAACTGCTCTATCAAAAGAAAGGTGGAACTGTGTGACTTGAATGCAAACATCACAAAGCAGTTTCAGAGAATGCTTCTGTCTAGTTTTTAGGTGAAGAAATTCCCGTTTCCAAAGAAGGTCCCAAACATTCACTTGCTGATCCTGCAAAAAGGCTGTTTCTAAACTGCTCAATCAATAGAAAGGTTCAACTCTGTATGTTGAATGCACACATCATGAAGAACTTTCTGAGAATACTTCTGCCCAGTTTTTATGTGACGATATTTCCTCTTCCACCATAAGCCTCAAAGCACTCCGAGTGAACACTTGCACATTACACAAAAAGACTGTTTCAAAACTATTCCAGCAACAGAAAGGTTCAACTCTGTGAGTTGAATGCACACAAGACAAAGCAGTTTCAGAGAATGCTTCTGTCAAGATTTTATGTGAAGAAATTCCCGTTTCCAACAAATGTCTCAAAGAGTTCCAAATATCCAATTACAGATTCTGTAAAAACACTGTTTCAAAACTGCTCTATCAAATCAAGTTTCAACCCTGTGAGTTGAATTCACACATCTTAAAGAAATGTCTGTGAAGGCATCTCTCTAGATTTTATGTGAAGAAATTCCCGTTTCCAACAAAGGTCTCAAAGAGCTCCACATATCCACTTCCAGATTCTGCAAAAACAGTTTCAAAACTGCTCTATTAAAAGGAAGATTCAAATCTGTGATTTCAATGCACACATCAGAAAGAAGTTTCTGAGAATGCTTCTGTCTAGTTTTTATGTGAAGGTATTTCCTTTTCCACCACAGGCCTCAAAGCACTTGGTATGAATACTTGCAGGTTCTACACAATAGTGATTCTAAACTGCTCTAACAAGAGAAAGCTTCAACTCTGTGAGTTGAGTGCACACGTCAAAAATCAGTTTCAGAAAATGCTTCTGTCTAGTTTGTATTTGAAAAAATTCCCATTTCCAACGAAGGCCTAAAGGAGCTCCAAATATCCACTTGCAGATACAGCAAAAACACACTCTCATAACTACCCTATCAAAACAAATCTTCAACCCTGCGAGTTGAATGCACACATCTTAAATCAGTTTCGGAGAATGCTTCTGTCTAGTTTTCATGTGAAGATATTTCGTATACCAATACAGGGCTCAAAGCGCTCTGAATGAACACTTACGGATTCTACAAAAAGTGTGTTTAAAAACTGCTCTATCAAAAGAAAGGTGCAAATGTGTGAGTTAAATGCAAACATCACAAAGCAGTTTCAGAGAATGCTTTGTCTAGTTTTTTTGTGACGAAAGTCCCATTTCCAAAGAAGACCTCCAAGAGCTCCAAATATAAACTTGCAGATTCTGAAAAAAGACTCTTTCAAAACTGCTCTATCAAAAGGAAGGTTCAACTCTGTGAGTTGAATGCAAATATCAGAAAGAAGTTTCTGAGAATGCTTCTGTCTAGTTTTCATGTGAAGATATTTCTTTTTTTACCATAGGCCCCAAAGCCCTCTGAAAGAACACTTGCAGATTCTGCAAAAAGAGTGTTTCAAAACTGCTCTATCAAAGGAAATGTTCTACTCTGTGAGTTGAATGCAAACATCACAAAGCAGTTTCAGAGAACGCTACTGTCTATTTTTTAGGTGAAGAAATTCCCTTTTCCAACAAAAGTCTCGAGGAGCTCCAAACATTCACTTTCAGATTCTGCAAAAGTCTGTATCAAAGCAGCTCTATCAACAGAAATGTTGAACTCTGTGTCCTGAATGCATACATCATGAAGAAGTTTCTGAGAATGTTTCTGCCCAGTTTTTATGTGATGATATTTCCTTTTCCACCATAAGCCTCAAAGCACTCCGAATGAACAGTTGCACATTTCACAAAAACAGTGTTTCAAAACTGCTCCAGAAACAGAAAGGTTCAACTCTGTGAATTGAATGCACACATGACAAAGCAGTATCAGAGAATGCTTCTGTCTAGTTTTTATGTGAAGAAATTACCGTTTCAAACGAATGCCTCAAAGAGTTCCAAATATCCACTTACACCTTCTGTAAATACAGTGATTCAAACCTGCTCCATCAAAGTAAGGTTCAACTCTGTGAGTTGAATGCACACATCTTAAAGAAATTTCTGAGAATATGTCTGTCTAGATTTTATGTGAAGATATTGCCGTTTCCAAAGAAAGCCTCAAAGAGCTCAAAAAATCCACTTGCAGATTTTGCAAAAAGACTGTCTCAAAAGTGGTCTAGTAATAGGAAGGTTCAACTCCGTGAGTTGAATGCACACATCATAAAGAAGTTTCTGAGAATGCTTCTGTCTAGTTTTTATGTGAAGATATTTCCTTTTCCACCACAGGCCTCAAGGCGCTCCGTATGTATACTTGCAGGTTCTACACAACACTGTTTCAAAACTGCTCTAACGAAAGAAACGTTGAAATCTGTGAGTTGAGTGCACACATCACAAAGCAGTTTCAGAGAATGCTTCTGTCTAGTTTGTATGTGAAGGAATTCCTCTTTCCAACGAAAGCCTCAAAGAGCTCCAAATATCCACTTACAGATCTGCAAAAGCAGAGATTCATAACTGCTTTATCAAAAGGAATGTTCAAACCTCTCGGATGAATGCACATATCTTAAATCAGTTTCTGAGAATGCTTCTGACTTGTTTTCATGTGAAGATATTTCGTAAACCACTATAGGGCTCAAACCTCTCTGAATGAACACTTGCTGATTCTACAAAAACAGTGTTTCAAAACTGCTCTATCAAAAGAAAGGTGCAACTGTGTGAGTTGAATGCAAGCATCACAAAGCAGTTTCCGAGAATGCTTCTGTCTAGTTTTTTGGTGAAGAAATTCCCGTTTCCAACCAACGTCTCAAAGAGCTCCAAATATTCACTAGCAGATTCTGCAAAAAGGCTGTTTCAAAACTGCTCTATGAAGAGAAAGGTTCAACTGTGTTAGTTGAATGCACACATGTTAAGGAAATTTCTGAGAATGTTTCTGTCTAGATTTTATGTGTAGATATTCCCGTTTCCAAGGAAAGCCTGAAAGATAGCCAAAAATCCACTTGCATTTTCGACAAAAAGACTGTTTCAAAACTGCTCTATGAATACGAAGGTTCAACCCTGTGAGTTGAATGCACACTTCATAAAGAAGTTTCTGAGAATGCTTCTGTCTAGTTTTTAAGTGAAGATATTTCCTTTTCCACCACAGGCCTGAAAGAGCTCCGAATGAATACTTGCAGGTTCTACACAATAGTGTTTCAATACTGCTCTAACAAAAGAAACGTTCAAGTATTTGACTTGAGTGCACACCTCACAAATCATTTTCAGAGAATGCTTCTGTCTAGCTTGTATGTGAAGAAATTCCCGTTTGGAACGAAGGCCTCAAAGAGCTCCAAATATCCATTTAAAGATTCTGTGAAAACACTCTTTCAAAACTGTCCTATGAAAAGGAAGATTCAACCCTGTGAGTTGAAAGCAGACATCAGAAAGTGGTTTCTGAGAATGCTTCGTACCAGTTTTAATGTGAAGATATTTCCTTTTCCAACATAGGCCTCAAAGCGCTCCGAATGAAAAGTTGCAAATTGTACACAATAGTGTTTCAAAACTGCTCTAACAAGAGAAGGGTTCAACTCTGTGATTTGAGTGCACACATCAAAAAGCAGTTTCAGAAAATGCTTCTGTATTGTTTGTATTGGAAGAAATTCCCGTTTCCAAAGAAGGCCTCAAAGAGTTCTAAATATCCACTTGCAAATTCTGCAAAAACAGACTTTGATAACTTCCCTATCAAAAGGAATGTTCAACCCTGTGAGTTGAATGCACACATCTTAAATCAGTTTCTGAGAATGCTTCTATCTAGTTTTCATGTGAAGATATTTCGTTTTCCACCTTAGGGCTCAAAGTGCTCTGAATGAACAGCTACCGATTCTACAAAAAGAGAGTTTCAAAGCTGCTCTGTCAAAAGAAAGGTGCAATTGTGTGAGCTCAATGCAAACATCCCAAAGCAATTACAGATAATGCTTCTGTCTAGTTTTTATGTGAAGAAAGTCCCGTTTCTAAAGAAGACCTCAAAGAGCTCAAAATATCCACTTGCAGATACTGCAAAAAGACTGTTTCAAAACTGCTCTATTAAAAGGAAGGTTCAACTCGGTGAGTGGAATGAACACATCTGAAAGAAGTTTCTGAGAATGCTTCTGTCCAGTTTTAATGTGAAGATATTTGCTTTTCCACCATAGGCCTCAAAGCGCTCCGGAAGAACACTTGCAGGTTCTTCAAAAAGAGTGTTTCAAAACTGCTCTATCAAAAGAAATGTTCTACTCTGTGAGTTGAATGCAAACATCACAAAGCAGTTTCAGAGAATGTTTCTGTCTAGTTTTTAGGTAAAGAAATTTCCGTTTCCCACGAAGGACTAAAAGAGCTCCAAACATTCACTTGCAGATTCTGCAAAAAGACTGTTTCAAAACTGCTCTATCAATAGAAAGGTTCAGCTCAGTTAGTTGAATGCACACATCACAAAGAAGTTTCTGAGAATGCTTCTGCCCTGTTTTTATGTGATGATATTTCCTCTTCCACCATAAGCCTCAAAGCGCTCCGAATGAACACTTGCACATTCCACAAAAAGAGAGTTTCAAAACTGCTCCAGCAACACAGAGGTTCAGCTCTGTGAGTTGAATGCACACATCATAAAGTAGTTTCAGAGAATGTTTTTGTCTAGTTTTTATGTGAAGATATTTCCTTTTCCACCACAGGCATCAAAGCGCTCTGTATGAACACTTGCAGATTCTACACAATAGTGTTTCAAAACTGCTCTAACCAGGAAAGGTTCAACTCTGTGAGATGAGTGCACACATCACAGAGCAGTTTCAGAGAATGCTTCTGTCTACTTTGTATATGAAGAAATTCCCCTTTCCAAAGAATGCCTCAAATAACTCCAAATATCCACGTCCAAATCCTGCAAAAACACTGTTTCAAGACTGCTCTATCAAAAGCAATGTTCAACTCTGTGAGTTGGAAGCACACATCTTAAAGAAATTTCCGAGAATACCTGTGTCTACATTTAATGAAAAGATATTGCTGTTTCCAAAGAAGGCCTCAAAGAGCTCCAAATATCCATTAGCAGATTCTGCAAAAAGACTGTCTCAAAAGTGCTCTATCAATAGGAAGGTTCAACTCTGTGAGTTGAATGCACACATCAAAAAGAAGTGTCTGAGAATGCTTCTGTCTAGTTTTTATGTTAAGATATTTCCTTTTCCACCACAGGCCTCAAAGCACTCCGTAAGAATTCTTGCAGGTTCTACACAATAGTGTTTCAAAACTGCTCTAACAAAAGAAACTTTCAAGTCTGTGAGTTGAGGGCACACATCACAAAGCAGTTTCAGACAATGATTCTGTAGTTTGTATGTGAAGAAATTCCCGTTTCCAATGAAGGCATCAAAGCGCTCCAAATATCCAATTCCAGATTCTGCAAAAACACTCTTTCAAAACTGCTCTATGAAAAGGAGCATTCAACACTGTGAGTTGAATGCACACATCAGAAAGAAGTTTCTGAGAATCCTTCTGCCCAGTTATAATGTGAAGATATTTCATTTTCCACCACAGGCCTCAAAGAGCTTCGTATGAATACTTTCAGGTTCTACACAAAAGTGTTTCAAAACTGCTCTAACAAAAGAATCGTTCAAATCTGTTAGTTGTGTGCACACATCACAAAGAAGTTTCAGAAAATGCTTCTGTCTTTTTTGTATGTGAAGAAATTCCCGTTTCCAACGAAGGCCTCAAAGAGCTCCAAATATCCACTTTCAGATTCGGCAAAATCACTGTTTCATAACTGCTCTATCAAAAGGAATGTTCAACCTTATGAGTTGAATGCACACATCTTATACCAGTTTCTGAGCATGCTTTCGTCTACTTTTCATGTGAAGATATTTCGTATTCCACCATAGGGCTCAAAGCGCTCTGAATGAACACTTGCTTATTCTACAAAAAGAGTGTTTCAAAACTGCTCTATTAAAAGAAAGGTGCAAGTGTGCGAGTTGAATGCAGACATCACAAAGCAGTTTCAGAGAATGCTTCTGTCTAGTTTTTATGAGACGAAAGTCCCATTTCCAAAGAAGAATTCAAAGAGCTCCAAATACCCACTTGCATATTCTGCAAAAAGACTGTATAAAAACTGCACTATCTGAAGGAAAGTTCAACTCTGTGAGTCGAATGCACACATCAGAAAGAAGTTTCTGAGAAAGCTTCTGTCTAGTTTTTATGTGAAGATATTTCCCTTTCTACCATAGGACTCAAAGCGCTCCGGATAAACAGTTGCAGATTCTAAACAATAGTGTTTCAAAACTGCTCTAACAAGAGAAAGGGTCAACTCTGTGAGTTGAATGCACACATCACAAAGCAGTTTCAGAGAATGCTTCTGTCTAGTTGGCATGTGAAGAAGTTCCCATTTCCAAACAATGCCTCAAAGAGTTCCAAATATCCACTTGCAGATTATGCAATAGACTGTTTCAAAACTGCTCTACCCAAAGGAAGTTTGAACTCTGTGATTTGAATGCACACATCATAAAGAAGTTTCTGACAATGCTTCTGTCTAGTTTTTAAGTGAAGATATTTCCTTTTCCACCACAGGCCTCAAAGCGCTTAGAATGAATACCTGTACGTTCTACACAATACTGTTTTGAAACGGCTCTAACAAAAGAAACGTTCAACACCGTAAGTTGAGTGCACACATCACAAAACAGTTTCAGTTAATGCTTCTGTCTTGTTTGTATGTGAAGAAATTCCCGTTTCCAACGAAGGACTCAAAGAGCTCCAAATATCCACTTACAGATACTTCAAAAACACTTTCAAAACTGCTCTATGAAAAGCAAGGTTTAACCCAGTGAGTTGAATGCACACATCAGAAAGAAGTTTCTGAGAATGCTTCAGCCCAGTTTTAATGTGAAGATAATTCTTTTCCAACATAGGCCTCAAAGAGGTCCAAATGAACATTTGCGGATTCTATCCAATAACGTTTCAAAACTGCTCTAACAAGAGAAAAGATCAACTCTGTGACTTGAGGGCACACATCACAAAGCAGCTTCAGAAAATGCTTCTGTCTACTTTGTATATGAAGAAACTCCCGTTTCCAACGAAGGCCTCAAAGAGCTCAAAATATCCACTTGCAGATTCTGCAAAAACACAGTTTCATAAGTGCCCTGTCAAAAAGAATGTTCAACCCTGTGAGTTGAATGCACACATCTTAAATCAGTTTCTGAGAATGCTTCTGTCTAGTTTTCATGTGATGATATTTCGTATTCCACTATGGGGCTCAAAGCGCTCTGAATGAACACTTTCCGATTCTACAAAAAGAGTGTTTCAAAACTGCTGTATCAAAAGAAATGTTCTACTCTGTGAGTTGAAAACAAACATCACAAAGCAGATTCAGAGAATGCTTCTGTCTAGTTTTTAGGTGAAGAAATTCCAGTTTCCAACGAATGTCTCAAAGAGCTCCAAATATTCTCTTGCAGATTCTGCAAAAACACTGTTTCAAAACTGCCCTATCAATAGAAAGGTTCAACTCTGTGAGTTGAATGCACACATCAGGAAGAAGTTTCTGAGAATGTTTCTGTCTAGTTTTAATGTGAAGATATTTCCTTTTCCATCACAGGCCTCAAAGCGCTCCGTAAGAACACTTGAAGATTCTGCACAACAGTGTTTCAAAGCTGCTCTGACAAGAGAAAGGTTCAACTCTGTGAGTTGAGTGCACACATCACAAAGCAGTTTCAGAGAATGCTTCTGTCTAGTTTACATGTGAAGAAATTCCCGTTTCCAACGAAGGCCTCAAAGAGCCCGAATTATCCACTTCCAGATACTGCAAAAACTCTCTTTCAAAACTACTCTATCAACAGGAAAGTCCAACTCTGTGAGTTGAATGCACTGATCAGAAACAAGTTTCTTAGCATTCTTCTGTCTAGTTTTAATGTGAAGATATTTCCTTTTCCACCATAGGCCTCAAAGCTCTCCGAAAGAACACTTGCAGATTCTGCAGCAGACAGTTTCAAAACTGCTCTAACAATAGAAAGTTTCAACTCTGTGAGTTGCATGCACACATCACAAAGAAGTTCCTGAGAATGCTTCTGTCCAGTTTCTATGTGACGATATTTCCTCTTCCACAGTAAGCCTCAAAGCGCTCCGAATGAACACATGCACATTCCACAAAAAGAGTGTTTCAAAAGTGATCCAGCAACAGAAAGCTTCGACTCAGTGAGTTGAATGCACACATGACAAAGCAGTTTCAGAGAATGCTTCTGTCTAGTTTTTATGTGAAGAAATTCCCGTTTCCAACGAATTCCTCAAAGAGTTCGAAATATCCACTTACAGATTCTGTGAAAACACTGTTCCAAAGCTGCTCTATCAAAGGCAAGGTTCAACTCTGTGAGATGAATCCCGACATCTTAAAGAAATTTCTGAGAATGCTTCTGTCTAGATTTTACGTGAAGAATTTCCCATTTCCAAATAAGGCATCACATGGCTCCTAATACGGACTTGCAGAATATGCAAGAGACTGTTTCAAAACAGCTCAATCAAAAGGAAGATTCAACTCTGTGTGTTGAATGCACACATCAGAAAGAAGTTTCTGAGAATGCTTCTGTGTAATTTTAATGTGAAGATATTTCCCTTTCCCAACATAGGCCTCAAAGCACACTGAAAGAACACTTGCAGATTCTGCAAAAACAGTGTTTCAAAACTGCTCTATGAAAAGGAACGTTCAACTCTGTGAGTTGAGTGCACACACAACAAAGCAGTTTCAGAGAATGCTTCTGTCGAGTTTGTATGTGAAGAAATTCCCGTTTCCAACGAAGGGCTCAAAGAGCTCCAAATATCCATTTGCAGATTCTGCAAAAACAATGTTTCAAAATTGTTCTATCAAAAGGAAGGTTCAAATCTGTGAGTTGAATGCACACATCAGAAAGAAGTTTCTGAGAATGCTTCTGTCTAGTTTTTATGTGAAGATATTTCCTTTTCCACCATAGGCCTCAAAGCGCTCCGAAAGAACACATGCATATACTGCAAAAAGAGTGTTTAAAAACTGCTCTATCAAAAGAAATGTTCTACTTTGTGAGTTGAATGCAAACATCACAAAGCAGTTTCAGAGAATGCTTTTGTATAGTTTTAGGTGAAGAAATTCCCGTTTCCAACGACGGATTCAAAGAGTTCCAAACATTCACTTGCAGATTCTTCAAAAAGATTGTATCAAAACTGCGCTATCATCAGAAAGCTGCAACTCTGTGATTTGAGTGTACACATCAGAAAGAAGTTTCTGAGAATGCTTCTGTTTAGTTTTTATGTGAAGATAATTCCTTTTCCACCGTAGGCCTAAAAGCACTCTGTATCAACTCTGGCAGATTCTACACAATACTGTTTCAAAACTGCTCTAACTAGAGAAAAGTTCAAGTCTGTGAGTTTAGTGCACACATCACAGAGCAGTTTCAGAGAATGCCTCTGTCTAGTTTGTATGTGAAGAAATTCCCATTTCCAGCGAAGGCCTCAAATAGCTCCAAATATCCACTTCCAGATTCTGCAAAAACACTATTTCAAAACTGCTCTATCAACAGGAAGGTTCAAATCTGTGAGTTGAATGCACACATCAGAAAAAAGATTCTGAGAATGCTTCTGTCTAGTTTTAATGTGAAGATATTTCCCTTTCCTCCAAAGGCCCCAAAGCGCTGCGAAAGAACACTTGCAGATTCTGCAAAAAGAGTCCTTCAAAGCTGCTCCATCAAAAGAAATGTTCTACTCTATGAGTTGAATGCAAACATCAAAAAGCAGCTTCAGAGAATGCTTCCATCTAGTTTTTACATGAAGAATTTCCCGTTTCCAACGAGGGTCTCAAAGAGCTCCAAACATTCTCTTGCAGATTCTGCAAAAAGACTGTTTCAAATCTGCTCTATCAATAGAAAGGTTCTGCTCTGTGAGTTGAATGTACACATCATAAAGAAGTTTCTTAGAATGCTTCTGCCCAGTTTTTATGTGATGATATTTCTTCTTCCAACATATGCCTCAAAGCGACTCGAATGAACACTTGTACATTCCACAAAGCAGGGTTTCCAAACTGCTCCAGCAACAGAAAGCTTCAACTCTGTGTGTTGAATGCATACATGACAAAGCAGTTTCAGAGAATGCTTCTGTCTACGTTGTATGTGAAGAAATTCCCGTTTCCAACGAAAGCCTCAAAGAGATCCAAATATCCATTTACAGATCCTGTAAAAACAATATTTCAAAACCGCTTTATCAAAATCAAGTTTCAACTCTGTGAGTTGAATGCACACATCTTAAAGGAATTTCTGAGAATGCTTCTGTCTAAATTTTATGTGAAGATATTCCCGTTTCCAATGAAAGCCACAAAGAGCACCAAAAATGACTTGCAGATTCTGCAAAAAGTCTGTATCAAAACTACTATATCAAAAGGAAGGTTCAACTTTGTGAGATGAATGCACATATCAGAACGAAGTTGCTGAGAAGCTTCTGTCTAGTATTTATGTGAAGATATTTCCTTGTCCACCATAAGCCTCAAAGCACTCCGTATGAACACTTGCAGATTCCACACAATAGTGTTTCAAAACTGCTCTAAACAGAGAAAAATTCAACTCTCTGAGTTGAGTGCACCCATCACAAAGCAGTTTCAGAGAATACTTCTGCCTAGTTTTAAGGTGAAGAAATTCCTGTTTCCAACGAAGGTTTGAAAGAGCTCCAAACATTCATTTGCATATTCTGCAAAAAGACTGTTTCAAAACTGCTCTATCATTAGAAAGGTTCAACTCTAGTTCTTTTTATTGCAATGTTAGGGTGTCAATTTTGGATCTTTTCTGCTTTCTTGTGTGGGCATTTAGTGCTATAAATTTCCCTCTACACACTGCTTTGAATGCATCCCAGAGATTCTGGTATGTTGTGTCTTGGTTCTCGTTGGTTTCAAAGAACATCTTTGTTTCTGCCTTCATTTCGTTATGTACCCAGTAGTCATCCAGGAGCAGGTTGTTCAGTTTCCACGTAGTTGAGCGGTTTTGAGTGAGATTCTTAATCCTGAGTTCTAGCTTGATTGCACTGTGATCTGAGAGATAGTTTGTTATAATTTCTGTTCTTTTACATTTATTGAGGAGAGATTTACTTCCAAGTATATGGTCAATTATGGAATAGGTGTGGTGTGGTGCTGAAAAAAATGTCTATTCTGTTGATTTGGGGTGGAGAGTTCTGTAGATGTCTATTAGGTCTGCTTGGTGCAGAGCTGAGTTCAATTCCTGGGTATCCTTGTTGATTTTCTGTTTCGTTGATCTGTCTAATGTTGACAGTGTGGTGTTAAACTCTCCCATTATTAATGTGTGGGAGTCTAAGTCTCTTTGTAGGTCACTCAGGACTTGCTTTATGAATCTGGGTGCTCCCGTATTTGGTGCATATATATTTAGGATAGTTAGCTCTTCTTGTTGAATTAATCCCTTTACCATTATGTAATGGCCTTCTTTTTCTCTTTTGATCTTTGTTGATTTCAAGTCTGTTTTATCAGAGACTAGGATTGCAACCCCTGCCTTTTTTTGTTTTCCATTTACTTGGTAGATCTTCCTCCATTCATTTATTTTGAGCCTATGTGTGTCTCTGCACGTGAGATGGGTTTCCTGAATACAGCACACTGATGGGTCTTGAGTCTTTATCCAATTTGCCAGTCTGTGTCTTTTAATTGGAGCATTTAGTCCATTTACATTTAAAGTTAATATTGTTATGTGTGAATCTGATCCTGTCATTATGATGTTAGCTGGTTATTTTGCTCGTTAGTTGATGCAGTCTCTTCCTAGTCTCGATGGTCTTTACATTTTGGTATGATTTTGCAGTGGCTGGTACCGGTTGTGCATTTCCATGTTTAGTGCTTCCTTCAAGAGCTCTTTTAGGGCAGGCCTGGTGGTGACAAAGTCTCTCAGCATTTGCTTGTCTGTAAAGTATTTTATTTCTCCTTCACTTATGAAGCTTAGTTTGGCAAGATATGAAATTCTGGGTTGAAAATACTTTTCTTTAAGAATGTTGAATATTGGCCCCCACTCTCTTCTGGCTTGTAGGGTTTCTGCCAGGAAATCCACTGTTAGTCTGATGGGCTTCCCTTTGATGGTAACCCGACCTTTCTCTCTGGCTGCCCTTAACATTTTTTCCTTCATTTCAACTTTGGTGAATCTGACAATTATGTGTCTTGGAGTTGCTCTTCTCGAGGAGTATCTTTGTGGCATTCTCTGTATTTCCTGAATATGAATGTTGGCCTGCCTTGCTAGGTTGGGGAAGTTCTCCTGGATAATATCCTGCAGAGTGTTTTCCAACTTGTTTCCATTCTCCCCGACACTTTCAGGTACACGAATCAGATGTAGACTTGGTCTTAAAACACAATCAAAAGCTAGCAGAAGGCAAGAAATAACTAAAATCAGAGCGGAACTGAAGGAAATAGAGACACAAAAAACCCTTCAAAAAATCAATGAATCCAGGAACTGGTTTTTTGAAAGGAACAACAAAATTGATAGACTGCTAGCAAGATTAATAAAGAAAAAAAGAGAGAAGAATCAAATAGATGCAATAAAAAATGATAAAGGGGATATCACCACCGATCCCACAGAAATACAAACTACCATCAGAGAATATTACAAACACCTCTACACAAATAAACTAGAAAATCTGGAAGAAATGGATAAATTCCTCAACACATACACCCTCCCAAGACTAAACCAGGAAGAAGTTGAATCTCTGAATAGACCAATAACAGGAGCTGAAATTGTGGCAATAATCAATAGCTTACCAACCAAAAAAAGTCCAGGACCAGATGGGTTCACAGACGAATTCTACCAGAGGTACAAGGAGGAACTGGTACCATTCCTTCTGAAACTATTCCAATCAATAGAAAAAGAGGGAATCCTCCCTAACTCATTTTATGAGGCCAGCATCATCCTGATACCAAAGCCCAGCAGAGACACAAGAAAAAAAGAGAATTTTAGAATAATATCCTTGATGAACATTGATGCAAAAATCCTCAATAAAATACTGGCAAACCAAATCCAGCAGCACATCAAAAAGCTTATCCACCATGATCAAGTGGGTTTCATCCCTGGGATGCAAGGCTGGTTCAATATAGGGAAATCAATAAATGTAATCCAGCATATAAACAGAACCAAAGTTAAAAACCACATGATTATCTCAATAGATGCAGAAAAGGCCTTTGACAAAATTCAACAACCCTTCATGCTAAAAACTCTCAATAAATTAGGTATTGATGGGTCGTATTTCAAAATAATAAGAGCTATTTATGACAAACCCACAGCCAATATCATACTGAATGGGCAAAAACTGCAAGCATTCCCTTTGAAAACTGGCACAAGACAGGGATGCCCTCTCTCACCACTTCTATTCAACATATTGTTGGAAGTTCTGGCCAGGGCATTTAGGCAGGAGAAGGAAATAAAGGGTATCCAACTAGGAAAAGAGGAAGTCAAATTGTCCCTGTTTGCAGATGACATGATAGTATATCTAGAAAACCCCATTGTCTCAGCCCAAAATCTCCTTAAGCTGATAAGCAACTTCAGCAAAGTCTCAGGATACAAAATCAATGTAGAAAAATCACAAGCATTCTTATACATCAATAACAGACAAACAGAGAGCCAAATCATGAGTGAACTCCCATTCACAATTGCTTCAAAGAGAATAAAATACCTAGGAATCCAACTAACAAGGGATGTGAAGGACCTCTTCAAGGAGAACTACAAACCACTGCTCAAGGAAATAAAAGAGGATACAAACAAATGGAAGAACATTCCATGCTAATGGGTAGGAAGAATCAATATCATGAAAATGGCCATCCTTCCCAAGGTAATTTATAGATTCAATGCCATCCCCATCAAGTTACCAATGACTTTCTTCACAGAATTGGAAAAAACTACTTTAAAGTTCATATGGAACCAAAAAAGAGCCCGCATCACCAAGTCAATCCTAAGCCAAAAGAACAAAGCTGGAGACATCACGCTACCTGACTTCAAACTATACTAAAAGGCTACAGTAACCAAAACAGCATGGTACTGGTACCAAAACAGAGATATAGAACAATGGAACAGAACAGAGCCGTCAGAAATAATGCCACATATCTACAACTATCTGATCTTTGACAAACCTGAGAAAAACAAGAAATGGGGAAAGGATTACCTATTTAATAAATGGTACTGGGAAAACTGGCTAGCCATATGTAGAAAGCTGAAACTGGATCCCTTCCTTACACCTTATACAAAAATCAATTCAAGATGGATTAAAGACTTAAATGTTAGACCTAAAACCATAAAAACCCTAGAAGAAATCCTAGGCAATACCATTCAGGACATAGGCATGGGCAAAGTCTTCATGTCTAAAACACCAAAAGCAATGGCAACAAAAGCCAAAATTGACAAATGGCATCTAATTAAACTAAAGAGCTTCTGCACAGCAAAGGAAACTACCATCAGAGTGAACAGGCAATCTACAAAATGGGAGAAAATTTTCGCAACCTACTCATCTGACTAAGGGCTAATATCCAGAATCTACAATGAATTCCAACAAATTTACAAGAAAAAAACAAACAACCCCATCAAAAAGTGGGCGAAGGACATGAACAGACACTTCTCAAAAGAAGACATTTATGCAGCCAAAAAACACATGAAAAAATGCTCACCATCACTGGCCTTCAGAGAAATGCAAATCAAAACCACAATGAGATACCATCTCACACCAGTTAGAATGGCAATCATTAAAAAGTCAGGAAACAACAGGTGCTGGAGAGGATGTGGAGAAATAGGAACACTTTTACACTGTTGGTGGGACTGTAAACTAGTTCAACCCTTGTGGAAATCAGTGTGGTGATTCCTCAGGGATCTAGAACTAGAAATTCCATTTGACCCAGCCATCCCATTACTGGGTATATACCCAAAGAACTATAAATCATGCTGCTATAAAGACACATGCACACGTATGTTTATTGTGGCATTATTCACAATAGCAAAGACCTGGAACCAACCGAAATGTCCAACAATGATAGACTGGATTAAGAAAATGTGGCACATATACACCATGGAATACTATGGAGCCATAAAAAATGATGAGTTCCTGTCCTTTGTATGGACATGGATGAAATTGGAAATCATCCTTCTCAGTATACTATCGCAAGAACAAAAAACCAAACACCACATATTCTCACTCATAGGTGGGAATTGAACAATGAGAACACATGGACACAGGAAGGGGAACATCACACTTCGGGGACTGTTGTGGGGTGGGGGGAGGGGGGAGGGATAGCATTGGGAGATATACCTAATGCTAGATGACAAGTTGGTGGGTGCAGCGCACCAGCATGGCACATGTATACATATGTAACTTACCTGCCTGTTGCGCACATGTACCATAGAGCCTAAAGTATAATAATAATAATAATAATAAAAAGAAAAAAAAGAGAAAAGTTCAACTCTGTGAGTTGAATGCACACATCTTAAAGAAATTTCTGAGAATCCTTCTGTCTAGATTTTATGTGAAGATATATTCGTTTCCAAGGAAAGCTTCAAAGAGCTCCAAAAATCCAGTTGCAAATTCTGCAAAAGACTGCTTCAAACCTGCTCTTTTAATACAAGGTTCAACTCTGTGAGTTGAATGCACACATCATAAACAAGTTTCTGAGAATGCTACTGCCCAGTTTTAATGTGAAGATATTTCCTTTTCCACCAGAGTCCTCAAAGCCCTCGGAATGAACACTTGCAGATTCTACACAATAGTGTTTCAAAAGTGCTCTAACAAGAGAAAGGTTCAAATCTGTGAGTTGACTGCACACAGGAAAAAGCAGTTTCAGGAAACATTTCTGTCCAGTTTGTATATGAAGAAATTCGCATTTCCAACGAATGCCTCAAAGAGCTGCAAATATCCACTTGCAGATTCTGCAAAAACACAGTTTCGTAACTGCCCTACCAAAAGGAATGTTCAACTCTGTGAGTTGAATGCACACATCTTCAATCAGTTTCTGAGAATGCTTCTGCCTAGTTGTCATGTGAAGATATTTCCTTTTCCACAATAGGCCTCAAAGCGTTCTGAAAGAACACTTGCAGATTCTGCAAAAAGACTGTTTCAAAACTGCTCTATCAAAAGAAATGTTCTACTCTGTGAGTTGAATGCAAACATCACAAAGCAGTTTCAGAGAATGCTTCTGTCTAGTTTTTAGGTGAAGAAACTCCCGTTTCCAACGAAGGCCTCAAAGAGCTCCAAATATCCACTTCCAGATTCTGCAAAAACACTATTTGAAAACTGCTCTATCCAAAGGAAGTTTCAACTATGTGAGTTGAATGTACACATCTTAAAGCAGTTTCTGAGAATGCTTCCATCTAGGTTTTATGTGAAGACATTTCCTTTACCACCATACTCCTCAAATCACTCGGTATGCACACTTGCCGATTATACACAATAGTGTTTAAAAACTACTCTAACAAGAGAAACGTTCATCTCTGTTAGTTGAGTGCACACATCACAAAGCAGTTTCAGAATACGCTTCTGTCTAGTTTGTTTGTGAAGAAATTCCCGTTTCCAACGAATCTATCGAAGAGCTCGAAACATTCTCTTGCAGATTCTGAAAAAACACTGTTTCAAACGTGCCCTATCAATAGAAAGGTTCAACACTGTGAGTTGAATGCACACATCAGAAAGAAGTTTCTGAGAATGCTTCTGTCTAGTTTTAATGTGGAGATATTTCCTTTTCCACCATAGGCCTCAAAGCGCTCCAAAAGAACACATGCATGTTCTGCAAAAATAGTGTTTCAAAACTGCTCTATCAAAAGAAATGTTCTACTCTGTGAGTTGAATGCATACATCAGAAAGGAGTTTCTGAGCATGCTTCTATCTAGTTTTTAGGTGAAGAAATTCCCGTTTCCAACGAATGTCTCGAAGAGCTCCAAACATTCTCTTGCAGATTCTGCCAAAACTCTGTTTCAAAACTGCCCTATCAATAGAAAGGTTCAACTCTGTGAGTTGAATGCACACATCAGAAAGAAGTTTCTGAGAATGCTTCTGTCTAGTTTTAATGTGAAGATATTTCCTTTTCCAACATAGGACTCAAAGCGCTCCAAAAGAAAACTTGCAGATTCTGCAAAAAGAGTGTTTTAAAACAGCCCTATCAATAGAAATGTTCTACTGTGTAAGGTGAATGCAAACATCACAAAGCAGTTTCAGCGAATGTTTCTGTCTAGTTTTTAGGTGAAGAAATTCCCGTTTCCAACTAAGGCCTCGAGGAGCTCCAAATGTCCACTTCCAGATTCTGCAAAAACACTGTTTCAAAACTGCTCTAGCCAAAGGAAGTTTCACCTCTGTGAGTTGAATGCACACATCATAAAGAAGTTTCTGAGAATGCTTCTGCCCAGTTTTTAAGTGATGATATTTCCTCTTGCACCATAAGCCTCGAAGCGCTCCGAATGAACACTTGCACATTCCACATAAAGAGTGTTTCAGAATTGCTCCCACAACAGAAAGCTTCAACTCTGTGAGTTGAATGCACACATGACAAAGCAGTTTCAGAGAATGCTTCTGTCTAGTTTTTATGTGAAGAAATTCCCGTTTCCAACAAATGCCTAAAAGAGTTCCAAATATCCACTTACAGATACTGTAAAAACACTGTTTCAAAGCTGCTGTCTCAAAAGCAAGGTTCACCTCTGTGAGATGAATGCCGACATCTTAAAGAAATTTCTGAGAATGCTTCTGTCCAGATTTTTTGTGAAGATATTCCCGTTTCCAATGAAAGCCTCAAAGAGCGCCAAAAATCCTCTTGCAGATACTGCAAAAAGACTGTTTCAAAACTGCTCTGTCAACAAGAAGATTCAACTCTGTGAGTTGAATATACACAGCATAAAGAAGTTTCTGACACTGCTTCTGTCTAGTTTTTATGCCAAGATATTTACTCTTCTACCACAGGCCTCAAAGCGCTCCGAAAGAATACTTGCAGATTCTGTAAAAAGAGTGTTTCAAAACTGCTCTATCCAAAGAAATGCTCAACTCTGTGAGTTGAATGCAAACATCACAAAGCAGTTTCAGAGAATTCTTCTGTATAGTTTTTAGGTGAAGACATTCCCGTTTCCAACGATGGTGTCAAAATGCCCCAAATATTCACTTGCAGATTCTGCAAAAAGACTGTTTCAAAACTGCTCTATCAATAGGAAGGTTCAACTCTGTGAGTTGAATGCACACGTCACAAAGAAGTTTCTGAGAATGCTTCTGTCAAATTTTCACGTGAAGATATTTACTTTTCTATCATTTTACTCAAAGCGCTCCGTACGAACACTTGCAGTTTCTACACGATAGTGCTTCAAAACTGCTCTAAAAAGAGAAAGGTTCCACTCTGTGAGTTGAGTGCACACATGACAAAGCAGTTTCAGAGAATTCTTCTGTCTAATGTGTATGTGAAGAAATTCCCGTTTCCAACGAAGGCCTCCAGGAGCTCCAAATATCCACTTCCAGATTCCACAAAAACACTGTTTCAAAACTTCTCTTTCAACAGGAAAGTTCAACTCTGTGAGTGGAATGCACACATCAGAAAGAAGTTTCTGAGAATGCTTCTGTCTAGTTTTCATGTGAAGATATTTCGTATTGCACTATAGGGCTAAAAGTGCTCTGATTGAACACTTGCCGATTCTACAAAAAGAGTGTTTCAAATCTGCTCTATAAAAAGAAAGGTGCAACTCTATGAGTTGAATGCAAACATCACCGAGCAGTTTCAGAGAATGCTTCTGTCGAGTTTTTATGTGAACAAAGTCCCGTTTCCAAAGAAGGCCTCAAAGAGCTCCAAATATCCACTTGCAGATTCGGCAAAAACACTGTTTCAAAACTGCTCTATCAAAAGGAAGGTTCATCACTGTGAGTGGAATGCACACATCAGAAAGAAGTTTCTTAGAATGCTTCTGTCTTGATTTTATGTGAAGGTATTTCCTTTTCCCCCATAGGCAACATAGCGCTCTGTATGAACACTTGCAGATTCTACAAAAAGAGTGGTTCAAAACTTCTCTATCAATAGAAAGGTTCAACACTGTGAGTTGAATGCACACATCAGAAAGAAGTCTCTGAGAATGCTTCTGTCTAGTTTTAATGTGAAGATATTTCCATTTCCACCATAGGCCTCAAAGCACTCCAAATGAACACTTGTAAATTCTGCAAAAAGAGTGTTTCAAAACTGCTCTAAAAAGAGAAAGGTTCAACTCTGTGAGTTGAGTGCACACGTCACAAAGCAGTTTCAGAGAATGCTTCTGTCTAGTTTGTATGTGAAGAAAGTCCTGTTTCCAAGGAAGGCCTCAAAGAGCTCCAAATATCCACTTCCAGATTCTGCAAAAACACTGTTTCAAAATCGTTCTATCAAAAGGAAGGTTCAACTCTGTGTTTTGAATGCAGACATCAGAAAGAAGTTTCTGAGAATGCTTCTGTCTAGTTTTAATATGAAGTTATATCCTTTTCCACTATATCCCTCAAAGTGCTCCAAAAGAACACTTGCAGATTATGCAAAAAGAGTGTTTCAAAACTGCTCTATCAAAAGAAAAGTTCTACTCTGTGAGTTGAATGCAAACATCACAAAGCAGTTTCAGAGAATGCTTTTGTCTAGTTTTTAGGTGAAGAAAGTCCCGTTTCCCATGAAGGTCTCAAAGAAGTCCAAACATTCACTTGCAGATTCTGCAAAAAGACTGTATCAAAACTGCTCTATCAATAGAAGTGTTCAAAACTGTGAGTTGAATGCAAACATCATAAAGAAGTTTCTGTGAAAGCTTATGTCTAGTTTTTATGTGAAGATATTTCCTTTTCAACCATAGGCCTCAAATCGCTCCGAAAGAGCAGTTGCAGATTCTACACAATAGTGTTTCAAAACTGCTCGAACAAGGGAAATGTTCAACTCTGTGAGATGAATGCACACATGACAAAGCAGTTTCAGAGAATGCTTCTGTCTAGTTTTTATGTGAAGAAATTTCCGTTTCCAACGAATTCCTCAAAGAGTTCCAATTATCCACATACAGATTCCGTAAAAACACTGTTTCAAAACTGCTCTTTCAAATCAAAGATCAACTCTGTGAGTTGAATGCACACATCTTAAATAAGTTTCTGAGAATAATTCTGTATAGACTTTTTTGAAGATATTCCTGTTTCCAATGAAAGCCTCAAGGAGCTCCAAAAATCCAATTGCAGATTATGCCAAAAGACTGTTTCAAATCTGCTCTATCAATAGGAAGGTCCACCTCTGTCAGCTGAATGCACACATCAGAAAGAAGTTTCTGAGAATGGTTCTGTCTAGTTTTCAAAGGAAGATATTTCGTATTCCAATATAGGGCTCTAAGCGCTCTGAATGTACACTTGCCAATTCTACAAAAATAGCCTTTCAAAACTGCTCTATCAAAGAAAGGTGCAACTGTGTGAGTTGAATGCAAACATCACAAAGCAGTTTCAGAGAATGCTGCTGTCTAGTTTTTATGTGAAGAAAGTCTCGTTACGAAAGAAGGCCTTAAAGAGCTCCAAATATCCACTTGCAGAATCTGCAAAAAGACTGTTTGAAAACTGCTCTATCAAAAGGAAGGTTCAACTCGGTGAGTTGAATGCACACATCCGAAAGAAGTTTCTGAGAATGCTTCTGTCTAGTTTTTATGTGAAGATATTTCCTTTTCCACCATAGGCCTCAAAGCACTCCGAATGAGCAGTTGCAGATACTACACAATAGTGTTTCAAAACTTGTCTAACAAGAGAAAGGTTCAATTCTGCGAGTTGAATGCAAACATCACACAGCAGTTTCATAGAATGCTTCTGTCTAGATTGTATGTGAAGAAGTTCCTATTTCCAAAGAAGGCCTCAAAGAGCTCCAAATATCCACTTGCAGAGTATGCAAGAGATTGTTTCAAAACTGCTCTATCCAAGGGAAGGTTCAACTCTGTGAGTTCAATGCACACATCATAAAGAAGTTTCTGAGAATGCTTCTGTTCAGTTTTAATGTGAAGATATTTCATACTCCACCATAGGCCTCAAAGCGCTCCAAAAGAACACTTGTGGATTCCACACAATAGTGTTTCAAAACTGCTCTAAGAAGAGAAACTTTCATCTCTGTTAGTTGAGTGCACACATCACAAAGCAGTTTCAGAATATGCTTCTGTCTAGTTAGTTTGTGAAGAAATTCCCGTTTCCAACGAATGTCTCGAAGAGCTCCAAACATTCTCTTGCAGATTCTGAAAAAACACTGTTTCAAAACTGCCCTGTCAATAGAAAGGTTCAACTCTTTGAGTTGAATGCACACATCAGAAAGCAGTTTCTGAGAATGCTTCTGTCTAGTTTTAATGTGGATATTTCCTTTTCCACCATAGGCCTCAAAGCGTTCCAAAAGAACACATGCATATTCCGCAAAAATATTGTTTCAAAACTGCTCTATCTAAATAAATGTTCTACTCTGAGTTGAATGCATACATCAGAAAGAAGTTTCTGAGCATGCTTCTGTCTAGTTTTTAGGTGAAGAAATTCCCATTTCCAAGGAATGTCTCGAAGAGCTCCAAACATTCTCTTGCAGATTCTGCAAAAACACTGTTTCAAAACTGCCCTATCAATAGAAAGGTTCAACTCTGTGAGTTGAATGCACACATCAGAAAGAAGTTTGTGAGAATGCTTCTGTCTAGTTTTAATGTGAAGATATTTCCTTTTCCAACATAGGACTCAAGGCTCTTCAAAAGAAAACTTGCAGATTCTGCAAAAAATGTGTTTTAAAACAGCCCTATCAATAGAAATGTTCTACTCTGTTAGTTGAATGCAAACATCACAAAGCAGTTTCAGAGAATGCTTCTGTCTAGTTTTTAGGTGAAGAAATTCCCGTTTCCAATGAATGCCTCAAGGAGCTCCAAATGTCCACTTCTGGATTCTGCAAAAACACTGTTTCAAAACTGCTCTAGCCAAGGGAAGGTTCACCTCCGTGAGTTGAATGCACACATCAGAAAGAACTTTCTGAGAATGCTTCTGCCCAGTTTTTATGTGATGATATTTCCTCTTCCACCATAAGCCTCAAAGCCCTCCTAATGAACACTTGCACATTCCACATAAAGAGTGTTTCAAAATTGCTCCAGCAACAGAAAGCTTCAACTTTGTGAATTGAATGCACACATGACAAAGCAGTTTTAGAGAATGCTTCTGTCTAGTTTTTATGTGAAGAAATTCCCGTTTCCAACGAATGCTTCAAAGAGGTCCAAATATCCACTTACAGATTCTGTAAAAACACTGTTTCAAAGCTGCTCTCTCAAAAGCAAGTTTCAAATCTGTGAGATGAATGCACACATCTTAAAGAACTTTCTCAGAATGCTTCTGTCTAGCTTTTTGTGAAGATATTCCCGTTTCCAACGAAAGCCTCAAAGAGTGCCAAAAATCCTCTCACAGATTCTTCAAAAAGACTGTTTTGAAACTGCTCTATCAACAAGAAGATTCAACTCTGTGAATTGAATGCACACATCATATAGAAGTTTCTGAGAATGCTTCTGTCTAGTTTATATGCCAAGATATTTACTTTTCTACAACAGGCCTCAAAGCGCTCCGAATGAACACTTGCAGATTCTGCAAAAAGAGTGTTTCAAAACTGCTCTATCCAAAGAAATATTATACTCTGTGAGTTGAATGCAAACATCATAACGCAGTTTCAGAGAATTCTTCTGTATAGTTTTTAAGTGAAGCCATTCCCGTTTCCAACGAAGGTCTCAAAATGCTCTGAATATTCACTTGCAGATTGTGCAAAAAGAATGTTTCAAAACTGCTCTATCAATAGGAAGGTTCAACTATGTGAGTTGAATGCACACGTCATAAAGAAGATTCTGAGAATGCTTCTGTCAAATTTTTATGTGAAGATATTTACTTTTCTACCATTGTACTCAAAGCGCTCCGTATGAACACTTGCAGATTCTACACAATGGTGTTTCCAAACTGGTGTAACAAGAGTAAGGTTGAACTCTGTGAGTTGAGTGCACACATCACAAAGCAGTTTCAGAGAATTCTTCTATCTAGTTTGTATGTGAAGAAGTTCTCCTTTCCAAAGAAGGCCTCAAATTGCTCCAAATACTCACTTGCAGATTATGCAAGAGACTGTTTCAAAACTGCTCTATTCGAAAGAAGTTTCAACTCTGTGAGTAGAATGAACACATCAGAATGAAGTTCCTGAGAATGATACTGCCCAGTTTTTATGTGATGATATTTCCTCTTCCACCATAAGCCTCAAAGTGCTCCGAATGAACACTTGCATATTCCACAAAAAGAGTGTTTCAAAACCGCTCAAGCAACAGAAAGCTTCAGCTCTGTGAGTTGAATTCACACATGACAAAGCAGTTTCATAGAATGCTTCTGTCTCGTTTTTATGTGAAGAAATTCCCGTTTCCAACGAATGCCTCAAAGAGTTCTAAATATCCACTTCCAGATTCTGCAAAAACACTTTTTCAAAACTACTCTATCAACAAGAAGGTTCAGCTGTGTGAGATGAATGCACACATCAGGAAGAAGTTTCTGAGAATGCTTCTGTCTAATTTTGATTTGAAGATATTTCCCTTTCCACCATAGGCCTCAAAGCGCTCCAAAAGAACACTTGCAGATTCTGCAAAAAGAGTTTTCCAAAACTGCTCTATCAAAAGAAATGTTCTACTCTGTGAGTTCAATGCAAACATCACAATGTAGTTTCAGAGAATGATACTGTCTAGTTTTAAGTGAAAAAAATTCCCGTTTCCAACGAAGGTCTCAAAGAGCTCTAAATATTCTCTTGCAGATTGTGCAAAAAGACTGTTTCAAAACTGCTCTTTCAATAGGAAGGTTCAACTCTGTGAGTTGAATGCACACATCATAAAGAAGTTTCTGAGAATGCTTCTGTCTAGTTTTTATGTCAAGATATTTCTTTTTCCACCATAGGCCTCAAAGCGCTCCGTATGAACACTTGCAGATTCTAAACAATCGTGTTTCAAAACTGCTCTAACCAGAGAAAGGTTGAACTCTGTGAGTTGAGTGCACACATGACAGCGGTTTCAGAGAATGCTTCTGTCTAGCTTGTATGTGAAGAAATTCCCTTTTCCAACGAAGGTCTCAAAGAGCTCCAAATATCCACTTAAAGATTCCGCAAAAACACTGTTTCAAAACTGCCGTAACAACAGGAAGATTTAACTCTGTGAGTGGAATGCACACTTCAGAATGACGTTTTAGAGAATGCTTCTGTCTAGTTTTCATGTGACGATATTTCGTATTCCTCTATAGGGCTCAAAGCGCTCTGAATGAACACTAGCTGATTCTAAAAAAAAGTGTTTCAAATCTGCTCTATCTAAAGAAAGGTGCAATTCTGTGAGTTGAATGGAAACATCACAAAGTATTTTCAGATAATGCTTCTGTCTAGTTTTTATGTGAAGAAAGTCCTGTTTCCAAAGAAGGCCTCAAAGAGCTCCAAATATCCAATTACAGGTCCTGTAAAAACACTGTTTCACATCTGCTCTATCAAAAGCAAGTTTCAACTCTATGAGTTGAATGCACACATCTTAAATAAATTTCTGAGAATGCTTCTGTCTAGAGTTTAAGTGAAGATATTCCTGTTTCCAATGAAAGCCTGAAAGAGCTACAAAACCCACTTGCTGATTCTGAAAAAAGACTGTTTCAAAACTGCTCTATCAATACAAGGTTCAACTCTATGGGTTGAATGCAAACATCAGAAAGAAGTTCCTGAGAATGCTTCTGCCCAATTTTTATGTGATGATATTTCCTCTTCCATCATAAGTCTCAAAGCACTCCGAATGAACACTTGCACATTCCACAAAAAGAGTGTTTTAAAACCGCTCCAGCAACAGAAAGCTTCAAATCTGTGAGTGGAATGCACACATGACAAAGCAGTTTCAGAGGATGCTTCTGCTAGTTTTTATGTGAAGAAATTCCCGTTTCCATCGAATGCCTCAAAGAGTTCAAAATATCCCCTTCCAGATTCTGGAAAAACACTTTTTCAAAACTGCTCTATGAACAAGAAACTTCAACTGTGTGAGATGAATGCACACATCAGAAAAAAGTTTCTAAGAATGATTCGGTCTAATTTTAATGTGAAGATATTTCCTTTTCTATCATAGGGCTCAAAGTGCTCCAAAAGAACACTTGCAGATTCTGCAAAAAGTCTGTTTTAAAACTGCTCATCAAAAGAAATATTCTACTCTGTGAGTTGAATGTAAACATCACAAAGTAGTTTCAGAGAATGCTTCTGTCTAGTTTGTATGGGAAGAAGTTCCCACTTCCAAAGAAGGCCTCGAAGAGCTCCAATTGTCCACTTGCAGATTATGCAACAGACTGTCTCAAAACTGCTTTTTCCAAAGGAAGTTTCAACTCTGTGAGTTGAATGTACACATCAGAAAGCAGTTTCATAGAATGCTTCTGTCTAGGTTGTATTTGAAGAAATTCCCCTTTCCAAGGAAGGTCTCAAAGAGCTCAAAATATCCACTTGCAGATTCTGCAAAAACACGCACCACAAAGCAGTTGAAAGGAATGTTCAACTCTGTGAGTTGAATGCACACATCTTAAATCAGTTTCTGAGAATACTTCTGTCTAGTTTTCATGTGAAGATATTTCGTATTCCAATATAGGGCTCAAAGCCCTCTGAATGAACAATTTCCCATTCTAAAAAAGAGTGATTCAAAACTGCTCTATCAAAAGAAATGTGGAACTGTGTGAGTTGAATGCAAACATCACAAAGCAGTTTCAGAGAATGCTTCTCTCTAGATTTTATGTGAAGATATTCCCGTTTCCAACGAAAGCCTCAAAGGGCACCAAAAATCCACTTGCAGATACTGCAAAAAGACTGTTTCAAAACTGCTCTTTCAATAGGAAGGTTCAACTCTGTGAGTTGAATGAACACAGCAGAAAGAAGTTTCTGAGAATGCTTCTTTCTAGTTTTTATCTGAAGATATTTCCTTTTCCACCATTGTACTCAAAGCGCTCCGTATGAACACTTGCAGATTCTACACAGTAGTGTTTCAGAACTGCTCTAAGAAGAGAAAAGTTCAACTATGTGAGTTGACTGCACACATCACAAAGCAGTTTCAGAGTATGCTTCTGTCTAGTTTGTATGGAAGAAATTCCCTTTTCCAATGAAGGTCTCGAAGAGCTCCAAATATCCACTTCCAGATTCTGCAAAAACAATGTTTCAAAACTTCTCTATCAAAAGGAAAGTTCAACACTGTGAGTTGAATGCACACTTCATAAAGGAGTTTCTGAGAGTGCTTCTGTCTATTTTTTATGTTAAGATATTTCCTTTTCTATCGTAGGCCACAAAGCGCTCTGAAAGAACACTTACAGATTCTGCAAAAAGAGTGTTTCAAATCTGATCTATCAAAAAAAATGTTGTAGTCTGTGAGTTGAATGCAAACATCACAAAGGAGTTTCAGAGAATGCTTCTGTATAGTTTTTAGGTGAAGGAAATCCCATTTCCAACGAAGATCTCAAAGAGCTCCAAACATTCACTTGCAGATTCTGCAAAAAGACTGTTTCAAAACTGGTCTATCAATAGAAAGGTTCAACTCTGTGTGTTGAATGCACACATCATAAAGCAGTTTCTGAGAATGCTTCTGCCCAGCTTTATGTGATGATATTTCCTCTTCCACCATAAGCCTCAAAGCTTTCCAAATGAACACTGGCACATTCCACAAAAACAGTGTTTCAAAACTGCCCCAGCAACAGAAAGGTTCAACTCTGTGAGCTGAATGCACACATGACAATGCAGTTTCAGAGAATGCTTCTGTCTAGTTTTTATGTGAAGAAATTCCCTTTTCCAACGAATGCCTCAAAGAGTTCCAAATATCCACTTACAGATTCTTTAAAAACACTGTTTCAAAACTGCAGTATCAAAAGCAAGGTTCAAATCTGTGACTTGAATACACACATCCCAAAGAAATCTCTGTAAATGTTTCTGCCTAGATATTATGTGAATATGTTCCCATTTCCAACGAAAGCGTCAAGGAGCTCCAAAAATCCACTTGCAGATTCTGCAAAAAGACTGTTTCACAACTGCTATATCTATACAAGGATCAACACTGTGAGTTGAATGCAGACATCAAAAAAAAGTTTCTCAGAATGCTTATGCCCAATTTTAATGTGAAGATATTTCCATTTCCAGCATAGGCCTCAAAGCGCTCCGAATGAATACTTGTAGATTCTACACAATAGGGTTTCAAAACTTCTCTAACAAGAGAAAGGTTCAAATTTTTGAGTTGAGTGCACGAATCACAAAGCAGATTCAGAGAATGCTACTGTCTAGTTTTTATGTGAAGAAATTGCCTTTTCCATCGGAGGCCTCAAAGAGTTCAAAATATCCACATGCAGATTTTGCAAAAACACGCATCACAAACCAGTTGAAAGGAATTTTGGAATCCGTGAGTTGAATGCACACATCTTAAATCAGTTTCTGAGAACGCTTCTGTCTAGTTTTCATGTGAAGATATTTCGTATTCCAATATAGCGCTCAAAGCGCTCAGAATGGACACTTGCTGATTCTACAGAAAGAGTGTTTCAAAACTGTTCTATCAAAAGAAATTTGCAACTCTGTGAGTTCAATGCAAACATCACAAAGCAGTTTCAGAGAATGCTTCTGTCTAGATTTTATGTGAAGATATTCCCATTTCCAATGAAAGTCTCAAAGAGCGCCATAATCCACTTGCAGATACTGCTAAAAGACTGTTTCAAAACTGCTCTCTCTATAAGAAGGTTCAACTCTGTGAGTTGAATGCACACATCAGAAAGAAGTTTCTGAGAATGCTTCTGTCTAGTCTTATCTGAAGATATTACCTTTTCCACCATAGCTCTCAAAGCGCTCCGTATGAACTCTTGCAGATTCTACACAATAGTGTTTCATAACTGCTCTAACAAGAGAATGGTTAAACTCTGTGAATTGACTACACACATAACAAAGCAGTTTCAGAGAATGCTTCTGTCTAATTTGTATGTGAAGAAATTCCCGTTTCCAATGAAGGAATCAAAGAGCTCCAAATATACTCTTCCAGATACTGCAAAAACTCTCTTTCAAAACTGCTCTATGAAAAGGAACGTTCAATCCTGTGAGTTGAATGCACACATCAGAAAGAAGTTTATGAGAATGCTTCCGGCCAGTTTTAATGTGAAGATATTTCCTTTTCCACCGTAGGCCTCAAAGCACTCCGAATGAACACTTGCAGATTCTACACAATAGTGTTTCAAAACTGCTCTAACAAAAGAAAGGTTGAACTCCGTGAGTGGAGTGCACACATCAAAAAGCAGTTTCACAAAATGCTTCTGTCTAGTTTGTATGTGAAGAAATTCCCGTTTCCAACGAAGGCCTCAAAGAGCTCCAAATATCTACTTGCAAGTTCTGTAAAAACAGACTTTCAAAACTGCCCTATAAAAAGGAATGTTCAACCCCGTGAGTTGAATGCACACATCATAAATAAGTTTCTGAGAATGCTTCTGTCTAGTTTTCATGTGAAGATATTTCATATTCCACTATAGGGCTGAAGGTGCTCTGAATGAACACTTGACGATTCTACAAAAAGAGTGTTTCAAAACTGCTCTATCAAAAGAAAGGTGCAGCTGTGTGAGTTGAATTCAAATATCACTAAGCAGTTTCAGAGAATGCTTCTGTCTAGTTTTTATGTGAAGAAAGTCCCGTTTACCAAGAAGGCCTCAAAGAGCTCCAAATATCCACTTGCAGATTCAGTAAAAAGACTGTTTGAAAACTGCTCTATCAAAAGGAAGGTTCACCTCTGTGAGTTGAATGCACACATCGTAAAGAAGTTTCTGAGAATGCTTCTGTCTAGTTTTTATGTGAAGAAAGTCCCGTTTCCCAAGAAGGCCTCAAAGAGCTCCAAATATCCACTTGCAGATTCAGTAAAAAGACTGTTTGAAAACTGCTCTATCAAAAGGAAGGTTCACCTCTGTGAGTTGAATGCACACATCGTAAAGAAGTTTCTGAGAATGCTTCTGTCTAGTTCTTATGTGAAGGTATTTCCTTTTCCACCATAGGCCTCAAAGCGCTCCGAATGAACAGTTCCAGATTGAACACAATAGTGTTTCAAAACTGCAATAACAAGGGAAAGGTTCAATTCTGTGAGTTGAGTGGAAACATCACAAAGCAGTTTTCGAAAATGATTCTGTCTATTTTGTATGAGAAGAAATTCCCGTTTACAACAAAGGCCTCAAAGAGCTCCAAATATCCACTTGCAGATTCTGCAAAGCATAATTTCATAACTGCCCTACAAAAGGAATGTTCAACCCTGTGAGTTGAATGCACACATCTTAAGTCAGTTTCTGAGAATGCTACTGTCTAGTTTTCTTGTGAAGATATTTCGTATTCCACTGTAGGGCTCAAAGCGCTCTAAAGGAACACTTGCCACTTCTACAAAAAGAGTGTTTCAACACTGCTGTATCAAAAGAAAGTTGCAACTGTGTTAGTTGAATGGAAATATCACAAAGCAGTTCCAGAGAATGCTTCTGTATAGTTTTTAGGTGAAGAAAGTCCCGTTTCCAAAAAAGGCCTCAAAGAGCTCCAACTATCCACTTGCAGATTCTGCAAAACGGCTGTTTAAAAACGGCTCTATGAAAAGGAAGGTTCAACTCTGTGAGTGGAAAGCACACATCAGAAAGAAGTTTCTGAGAATGCCTCTATCTAGTTTTAATGTGAAGATATTTCGTATTCAACTATAGTCCTCAAAGCGCTCCGAAAGAACACTTGCAGATTCTGCAAAAAGTGTTTCAAAACTGCTCTATCAAAAGAAACGTTCTACTCTGTGAGTTGAATGCAAACATCACAAAGCAGTTTCACAGAATGCTTCTGTCTAAGTTTTAGGTGAAGAAATACACGTTTCCAGCGAAGGTTTCAAAGAGCTCCAAACCTTAACTTGCAGATTCTACAAAAATACTGTTTCAAAACTGCTCTATCAATAGAAAGGTTCAACTCTGTGACTTTAATTCACACATCATATAGAAGTTTCTGAGAATGCTTCTGCCCAGTTTTTATGTGATGATATTTCTTCTTCTACCATAAGCCTCAAAGCACTCCAAATGAACACTTGCCCATTCCACAAAAAGAGAGTTTCAAAACTACTCCAGCAACAGAAAGTTTTAACTCTGTGAGTTGAATTCACACATCAGAAATAAGTCTCTGAGAATGCTTCTGTTTAGTTTTTAAATGAAGATATTTCCTTTTCCAAAACACGCCTCAAAGCGCTCCGAATGAATACTTGCAGGTTCTTCACAACAGTGTTTCAAAACTCCTCTAACAAAAGAAACGTTCAACTCTGTGAATTGAGTGCACACATCACAAAGCAGTTTCAGAAAATGCTTCTGTTAGTTTGTATGTGAAGAAATTCCCTTTTCCAACAAAGGAATCAAAGAGCTCAAACTATCTACTTGCAGATTCTGCAAAGCACAGTTTCATAACTTCCCTATCAAAAGGAATGTTCAATCCTGTGAGTTGAATGCATACATCTGAAATGAGTTTCTGAGAATGCTTCTGTCTAGTTTTCTTATGAAGATATTTCGTATTCCAATATACGGCTCCAAGTGCTCTGAATGAACGCTTGCCGATTCTACAAAAAGAGTGTTTCAACACTGCTCTATCAAAAGAAAAGTGCAACTGTGTGAGTTGAATGCAAACATCACAAAGCAGTTTCAGAGAATGCTTCTTTCTAGTTTTTACGTGAAGAAAGTCCCGTTTCCAAAGAAGGCCTCAAAGAACTCCAAATATCCACTTGGAGATTCTGCAAAAAGACTGTTTCAAAACTGCTCTATCAAAAGGAAGGTTCAACTCTGTGAATGGAATCCACACATTAGAAAGAAGTTTCTGAGAATGCTTCTGTCTAGTTTTAATGTGAAGATATTTCCTTTTCCACCATAGTCCCCAAAGCGCTCCGAAAGAATACTTACAGATTCCACAAAAAGAGTGTTTCAAAACTGCTCTATCAAAAGAAATGTTCTACTCTGTGAGTTGAATGACAACATCGCGAAGCTGTTTCAGAGAATCCTTCTGTCTAGTTTTTAGGTGAAGAAATTCCCGTTTCCCCGAAGGTCTGAAAGAGCTCCAAACATTCACTAGCAGATTCTGCAAAAAGACTTTTTCAAAACTGCTGTATCAATAGAAAGGTTCAACTCTGCGAGTTGAATGCACACATCATAAAGAAGTTTCTGAGAGTGCTTCTGCCCAGTTTTTATGTGATGATATTTCCTCTTCCACCATAAGCCTCAAAGCGCTCTGAATGAACACTTGCACATTCCACAAAAAGAGTGTTTTAAAACTGCTCCAGCAACAGAAAGGTTGAACTCTGTGAGTTGAATGCACACATAATAAAGATGTTTCTGAGAATGCTTCTATCTAGTTTTTATGTGAAGATATTTCCTTTTCCACCCCAGGAATCAAAGCGCTCTGTATGAACACTTGCAGATTCTTTACAATAGTGTTTCAAAACTCCTCTAACCAGAGAAAGGTTCCACTCTGTGAGTTGACTGCAAATATCACAATGCAGTTTCAGAGAATGCTTCTGTCTAGAATTTAGGTGAAGATATATCCGTTTCCATGGACTGCCTCAAAGAGCGCCAGAAATCCCTTACAGATTCTGCAAAAACACTATTTCAAAACTGCTCTATCAAAAGCAAGGTACAACTCTGTGAGTTGAATGCACACATCAGAAATAAATTTGTGAGAATACTTCTGTCTAGATTTTATGCAAAGATATTGTCGTTTCCAATGAAAGCCTCAAAGAGCGCCAAAAATCCACTTGCAGATTGTGCAAAAAGACTGTTTCAAAACTGCTCTATCAATAGGAAGGTTCAACTCTGTGAGTTCAATGCACACATCAGAAAAAAGTTTCTGAGAATGCTTCTGTCTAGTTTTTACGTGAAGATATTTCCTTTTCCACCACAGGAATCAAAGCGCTCAGTTTGAACACTTGCAGGTTCTGCACAATAGTGTTTCAAAACTGCTCTGAGAAGAGAAACGTTCTAATCTGTGAGTTGAGTGCACACATCACAAAGCAAATTCAGAGAATGCTTCTGTCTAGTTTGTATGTGAAGAAATTCCCCTTTCCAACTAAGGCCTGAGAGAGCTCCAAATATAAACTTGCTGATTCTGCAGAAACACAGTTTCATAAATGCCCTATCAAAAGGAATGTTCAACCCTGTGAGTTGAATGCACACATCTTAAATCCGGTTCCGAGAATGCTTCTGTCTAGTTTTCTTGTGAGGATATTTCGTATTCCAATGCAGGGCTCAAAGCCCTCTGAATGAACACTTCCCGATTCTACAAAAAGAGTGTTTCAAAACTGCTCTATCAAAAGAAAGATTAAAATCTGTGAGTTGAATGCAAACATCACAAAGCAGTTTCAGAGAATCCTTCTGTGTTGTTTTTATGTGAAGAAAGTCCCGTTTCCAAAGATGGCCTCAAAGAACTCCTAATATTCACTTGCAGATTCTACATAAACACTGCTTGAAAACTGCTCCATCAAAAGGAAGGTTCATCTCTGTGAGTTGAATGCACACATCCGAAAGTAGTTTCTGAGAATGTTTCTAACTAGTTTTTATGGGAAGATATTTCCTTTTCCACCATTGGCCTCAAAGGGCTCCGAAAGAGCAGTTGCAGATTCCACACAATAGTGTTTAAAAACTGCTCTAACAAGAGAAAGGTTCATCTCTGTGTGTTGAATGCACACATCACAAAGAAGTTTCAGAGAATGCTTCTGCCTAGTTTGTATGTGAAGAAGTTCCCATTTCCAAAGAAGGCGTCAAAGAGCTGCAAATATCCACCTGCAGATTGCGCAAGAGACTGTTTCAAAACTGCTCTACCCAAAAGAATGTTCAAATCTGTGAGTTGAATGCACACATCTGAAGGAAGTTTCTGAGAATGTTTCTGTCTAGTTTTAATGTGAAGATGTTTCATTTATCACCATAGGCTTCAAAGCGCTCCGAAACAACACTTGCAGATTCTGCAAAAAGAGTGTTTCAAAACTGCTCTATCAAAAGAAATGTTCTACTCTGTGAGTTGAATGCAAGCATCACAAAGCAGTTTCAGGGAATGTTTCTGTCCAGTTTTTAGGTGAAGTAATTCCCCTTTCCCACGAAGGTCTCAAAGAGCTCCAAACATTCACTTGCAGATACTGCAAAAAGACTGTTTCAAAACTGCTCTATCATTAGAAAGGTTGAAATCTGTGAGTTGAATGCACACATCAGAAAGAAGTTTCTGAGAATGCTTCTGCCCCGTTTTTATGTGATGATATATCCTCTTCCACCATAAGCCTCAAAGCACTCCAAATGAAAACTTGCACATTCCACAAAAAGAGTGTTTCAAAACTTCTCCAGCAGCAGAAAGTTTCAACTCTGTGAGTTGAGTGCACACATCATAAACAAGTTTCTGAGAATGCTTAAGTCTAGTTTTTTTGTGAAGATATATCCTTTTCCACCACAGGCCTGAAAGCACTCCGTATGAACACTTGCAGATTCTACACAATATGGTCTCAAAACTGCTCTAACCAGAGAAAGGTTCAACTCTGTGAGTTGAGTGCCCACATCTCAAAGCAGTTTCAGAGAATGCTTCTGTCTCGTTTGAATGTGAAGAAATTCCCGTTTCCAACGAAGGCCTCAAAGAGCTCCAAACATCCACTTCCAGATACTGCAAAAACACTGTTTTAACACTCCTCTATCAAAAGCAAGGTTCACCTCTGTGAGTTGAATGCACACATCATAAAGTATTTTCTGAGAATACTTCTGTCTAGATTTTATGTGAAGATATTGCCATTTCCAAGGAAAGTCTCAAAGAGCTCCAAAAATCCACTTGCAGATTCTGCAAAAGGACTGTCTCAAAAGTGCTCTATCAATAGGAAGTTTCAACTCCGTGAGTTTAATCCCCACATCATAAAGAAATTTCTGAGAATGCTTCTGTGTAGTTTCTATGTGAAGATATTTCCTTTTCCACCAGAGGCCACAAAGCGCTCCGTGTGAATACTTGCAGGTTCTATGCAATAGTGTTTCAAAACTGCTCTAACAAAAGAAAGGTTCAACTCTGTGAGTTGAATGCACACATCACAAAGCCGTTTCAGAGAATGCTTCTGTTAAGTTTGCATGTGAAGAAATTCCCGTTTCCAACGAAGGCCTCAAAGAGCTCCAAATATCCACTTCCAGTTCCTGCAAAAACACTCTTTCAAAACTGCTCCCTGAAAAGGAAGGTTCAACCCTGTGAGTTGAATGCACACATCAGAAAGAAGTTTCTGAGAATGCTTCTGCCCAGTTTTATTGTGAAGATATTTCCTTTTCTACCATAGGCCTCAAAGCGCTCTGAATGAACACTTGTGGATTCTACACAATAGTGTTTCAAAACTGCTCTAACAAGAGCAAGTTTCAACTCTGTGAGTTGAGTGCACACATCACAAAGCAGTTTCTGAAAATACTTCTGTCTAGTTTCTATGTGAAGAAATTCCCGTTTCCAATGAAAGCCTCAAAGAGCTCCAATTATCCTCTTACAGATACTGCAAAATCACAGTTTCATAACTGCCCTATCAAAAGGAATGTCCAACCCTGTGAGTTGAATGCCCACATCTTAAATCAGTTTCTGAGAATGCTTCTGTCAAGTTTTCATGTGAAGATATTTCGTATTCCACTGTAGGGCTCAAAGCGCTCTAAAGGAACACTTGCCACTTCTACAAAAAGAGTGTTTCAAAACTGCTCTATCAAAAGAAAGGTGCAACTGTGTGAGTTGAATGGAAATATCACAAAGCAGTTTCAGAGAATGCTTCTGTCTAGTTTTTTATGTGAAGAAAGTCCCGTTTCCAAAGAAGGCCTCAAATAGCTCCAAATATCCACTTGCAGATACTGCAAAAGAACTGTTTGAAAACTTCTCTGTCAAAAGAAAGGTTGAACTCTGAGAGTTGAATGCACACCCCCGAAAGAAGTTTCTGAGAATGCTTCTGCCTTGTTTTTATGTGAAGATATTTCCTTTTCCACAATAGGCCTCAAAGCGCTCCGAATGAGCAGTTGCAGATTCTACACAATAGGGTTTCAAAACTGCTCTAACGAGAGAAAGGTTCAAATCTGTGAGTTGAATGCACACGTCACAAAGCATTTTCAGAGAATGCTTCTGTCTAGTTTGTATGTGAAGAAGTACCCACTTCCAAAGAAGGCCTCAAAGAGCTCCATATATCCACTTGCAGCTTATGCAAGAGGCTGTTTCAAAACTGCTCTATCCAAAGGAAGCTTCAACTCTGTGAGTTGAATGCTCACATCTTAAAGAAGTTTCTGAGAATGCTTCAGTCTAGTTTTTATTTGAAGATATTTCCTTTTCCACCATAGGCCTCAAAGCACTCCGAATGAACCATTGTAGATTCTACACAATTGTGTTTCAAAACTGCTCTAACAAGAGAAAGGTTCCACAAAGCAGTTTCAGAAAATGCTTCTGTATAGTTCATATGTGAAGAAGTTCCCGTTTCCAACGAAGGCCTCAAAGAGCTCAAAGTATCCACTTGCAGATTCTGCAAAAACACAGTTTCATAACTGCCCTATCAAAAGGAAAGTTCAACACTCTGAGTTGAATGCACACATCCGAAAGAAGATTCTGAGCATGTTTCTGTCTAGTTTTTATGTGAGGATATTTCCTTTTCCACCATAGGCCTCAAAGCACTCCTTATGAACACTTGCAGATTCTACACAATAGTGTTTCAAAACTGCTCTAACAAGAGAAAGATTCAGCTCTGTGAGTTGAGTGCACACATTACAAAGCAGTTTCAGAGAATGCTTCTGTCTAGTTTGGATGTGAAGAAATTCCCATTTCCACTGAAGGCCTCAAATGGCTCCAGATATCAACTTCCGGATTCAGCAAAAACACTGTTTCAGAACTGCTCTATGAAAAGGAAGGTTCACCTCTGTGAGTTGACTGCACGCATCATAAAGAAGTTTCTGAGAATGCTTTTGTCTAGTTTTAATGTGAGGATATTTCCTTTTCCACTATAGGCCTCAAAGCGCTCTGAAAGAACACTTGCACATTCTGCAAAAAGAGTGTTTCAAAACTACACTAATAGCAGAAAGGTTCAGCTTTGTGAGTTGAATGCAGACATCACAAAGCAGTTTCAGAGAATGCTTCTGTGTAGTTTTTATGAGAAGATATACTCTTTTACACCATAGGCCTCAAAGCCCTCCAAATGAACACTTACATATTCTACAAAAAGAGTGCTTCAAAACTGCTCTAACAAGAGAAATGTTCATCTCTGATAGCTGAATGCACACATCACAAAGCTGTTTCAGAGAATGTTTCTGTCTAGTTTTTATGTAAAGAAATACCCGTTTCCAACAAAGGCATCAAAGTGCTCCAAATATCCACTTGCACATTATGCACAAACACTGTTTCAAAACTGATCTATCAAAGGAAGGTTCAACACTGTGAGTTGAATGTACTCATCTTAAAGTAGTTTCTGAGAATGCTTTTGTCTATTTTTTATGTGAAAATATATTCTTTTCCACCATAGGCCACAAAGCACTCTGAATGAACACTTGCAGAGTGTTTCAAAACTGCTCTATCAAAAGGAAAGTTCAACTCTGTGAGTTGATTGCACACATCACAAAGGAGGTTCCGTGAATACTTCTGTCTAGATTTTATGTGAAGATATTCCCTTTTCCAACGAAGGCCTCAATGATCTCCAAATATCCATTTGCACATTCTGCAAAAACACTGTTTTCAAACTGCTCTATCAAAAGGAAGGTTCAACTCTGTGAGGTGAATGCACAAATCTTAAGGTAGTTTATTTGACTGCTTCTGTATTGTTTTTATGTGAAGATATTTCCTTTTCCACCGTAGGCCTCAAAGCACTGCGAATGAACACTTGCAGATTCTACAAAAAGAGGGTTTCAGAACTGCTCTATCAAAAGAAATTTTCCACTCTGTGAGTTGAATGCAAACATAACAAAGCAGTTTCTGAGACTGATTCTGTCTGGATTTTATGTGAAGATATTCCTGTTTCCAACGAAGGCCTCAAAGAGCTCCAAATATCCACTTGCAGATTCTGCAAAAACACTGTTTCAAAACTGCTCTATAAATAGGAAAGTTCAATTGTGTGGGTTGAATGCACACATCACAAAGCATTTTCTGTGACTGCTTTTTTCAAGATATTATGTGAAGATATTCCCGTTTCCAAAGAAGGTCTCAAAGAGCTCCAAATATCCACTTGCAGATTCTGCAAAAAGACTGTTTCAAAACTGCTCCAGCAATAGGAAGTTTCAACTCTGTGAGTTAAATGCACACATTATAAAGAAGTTTCTGATAACACTTCTGCCCAATTTTTGTGAAGATTTTTCCTTTCCACCATACTCCTGAAAGATCTCTGAAAAAACACTTGCAGATTCTATGAAAAGAGTGTTTCAAAACTGCACTAACAACAGAAAGGTTCTGCTTTGTGAGTTGAATGCACACATCACAAAGCAGTTTCAGAGAATACTTCTGCCTAGTTTTTATGTGAAGATATATTCTTTTCCACCACAGAAATCAAAGTGCTCCAAAAGCACTTGCAGATTCTACAAAAAGAGTTTTTCAAAACTGCCCTAACAAGAGAAACGTTCAACTCTGTGAGTTGAATGCACACATCACAAAGCACTTTCAGAGAATGCTTCTGTCTAGTTTTAATGTGAAGAAATACCCTTTTCCAAGGAAGGCATCAAGCAGCTCCAAATATCCACTTAAACTTTCTGCAAAAAGACTGTTTCAAAACTGCTCTATCAAAAGGAAGGTTTAACACTGTGAGTTGAATGCACTCATCTAAAGGAAGTTTCTGAGAATGCTTCTGTATAGTTTCTATGTGAAGATATATCCTTTTCCACCATAGGCCCCAAAGCGCTGCGAATGAATACTTGCAGATTCTACAAAAAGAGTGTTTCAAAACTGCTCTATCAAAAGAAAGGTTCAAGTCTGAGAGTTGAATGCACACATCACAAAGCAGTTCCTGAGAATGCTTCTGTCTAGATTTTATGTGAAGATATACCCGTTTCCAAAGAAGGTCTCAAAGAGCTGCAAATATGCACTTGCAGATTCAGCAAAAAGACTGTTTCAAAACTGCTTTATCAATAGTTAGTTTCAAGTCTGTGAGTTGAAAGCACACATCACAAAGATGTTTCTGAGAATGCTTCTGCCCTGTTTTTATGTGAAGATATTTCCTTTTCCACTGTAGGCCACACAGCTCTCTGAATGAATACTTGAAGATTCTACAAAAAGGGTGTTTCAAAACTGCTCTAACAGTAGAAAGGTTCAACTCCATAACTTGAATACACACATCACAATGCAGTTTCAGAGAATGTCTCTGTCTAGCTTTAATGTGAGGAAATACCCGTTTCCAACGAAGGCCTCAATGAGGTCCAAATATCAACTTGCGGTTCCCGCAAAACACTGCTTCCAAACTGCTCTATCAAAAGGAATGTTCACCTCTGTGAGCTGAATGCACACATCATAAAGAAGTTCCTGAGAATGCTTCTGTCTAGGTTTAATCTGAAGATATTTCCTTTTCCACAATAGGCCTCAAAGCACTCCGAATGATCACTTGCAGATCCTACACAATAGTTTTTCAAAACTGTTCTAAGAAGAGAAAGGTTAAACTCTGTGAGTTGAGGGCACACATCACAAAGCAGTTTCAGAGAATGCTTCTGTCTAGTTTGTATGTGAAGAAGTTCCCATTTCAAAAGAAGGACTGAAAATGCTCCAATTATCCACTTGCAGATTATGCAAGAGACAGTTTCAAAACAGCTCTATCCAAAGTAAGGTTCAACTCTGTGAGTTGAATGCACACATCTTAAAGAAGTTTCTGAGAATGCTTCTGTCTACGTTTTACGTGAAGACATTTCCTTTACCACCATAGGCCTCAAAGTGCTCCGTATGAACACTTGCAGATTCAACAAAACAGTGTTTCAAAACGGCTCTAACAAGAAAAAGGTTCAACTCTGTGAGTTGAGTACACACATTACAAAGCAATTTCAGAGAATTCTTCTGCCTAGTTTGTTTGTGAAGAAATTCCCTTTTCCAACGAAGGCCTCAGAGAGCTCCAAATATACACTTCCAGATTCTGCAAAAACACTGTTTCAAAACTGCTGTATCAACAGGAAAGTTCAACTCTGTGAGTTGAATGCATACATCAGAAAGTAGTTTCTGAGAATGCGTCTGTCTAGTTTTAATGTGAAGATATTTCCTTTTCCACCATAGCCCTCAAAGCGCTCCGAAAGAACACTTGCAGATTCTGCAAAAATAGTGTTTCAAATCTGCTCTATCCAAGGAAATGTTCTACTCTGTGAGTTGAATGCAAACATCACAAAGCAGTCTTAGAGAATGCTACTGTCTAGTTTTTAGGTGAAAAAATTCCCGTTTCCAAAGAAGGTCTCGAAGAGCTCCAAATATTCTCTTGCAGATTCTGCAAAAAGACTGTTTCGAAACTGCTCTGTCAATAGGAAGGTTCAACTCTGTGAGTTGAATGCACATATCATAAAAAAGTTTCTGAGAACGCTTCTGTCTAGTTTTTATGGGAAGATATTTCCTTTTCCACAATAGGCCTCAAAGCGCTCCGTATGAACACTTGCAGATTCTACACAATAGTGTTTTAAAACTGCTATAACCACAGAAAGGTTCAACTCTCTGAGTTGAGTGCACTCATCACAAAGCACTTTCAGAAAATGCTTCTGTCTAGTTTCTATGTGAAGAAATTCCCGTTTCCAATGAAGGACTCCAAGAGCTCCAAACATCCACTTCCAGATTCTGCAAAAACACTGTTTCAAAACTGCTCTAGCCACAGAAATGTTCAACTCTGTGAGTGGAATGCAAACATCAAAAAGAAGCTTTTGAGAATTTTTCTGTCTAGTTTATTTTTCTTTTTATTATTATTATTATTATTATTATTATTATACTTTAGGCTCTATGGTACATGTGCACAACGTGTAGGTCAGTTACATATGTATACATGTGCCATGCTGGTGCACTGCACCCACCAACTCCTCATCTAGCATTAGGTATATCTCCCAATGCTATCCCTCCCCCCTCCCCCCACCCCACAACAGTCCCCAAAGTGTGATGTTCCCCTTCCTGTGTCCATGTGTTCTCATTGTTCAATTCCCACCTATGAGTGAGAATATGCGGTGTTTGGTTTTTTTTCTTGCGATAGTTTACTGAGAATGATGATTTCCAATTTCATCCATGTCCCTACAAAGGACGTGAACTCATCATTTTTTATGGCTGCATAGTATTCCATGGTGTATATGTGCCACATTTTCTTAATCCAGTCTATCATTGTTGGACATTTGGCTTGGTTCCAAGTCTTTGCTATTGTGAATAATGCCACAATAAACATACGTGTGCATGTGTCTTTATAGCAGCATGATTTATAATCCTTTGGGTATATACCCAGTAATGGGATGGCTGGGTCAAATGGAATTTCTAGTTCTAGATCCCTGAGGAATCGCCACACTGACTTCCACAAGGGTTGAACTAGTTTACAGTCCCACCAACAGTACAAAAGTGTTCCTATTTCTCCACATCCTCTCCAGCACTTGTTGTTTCCTGACTTCTTAAAGATGGCCATTCTAAATGGTGTGAGATGGTATCTCATTGTGGTTTTGATTTGCATTTCTCTGATGGCCAGTGATGGTGAGCATTTTTTCATGTGTTTTTTGGCTGCATAAATGTCTTCTTTTGAGAAGTGTCTGTTCATGTCCTTCACCCACTTTTTGATGGGGTTGTTTGTTTTTTTCTTGTAAATTTGTTGGAGTTCATTGTAGATTCTGGATATTAGCCCTTTGTCAGATGAGTAGGTTGCGAAAATTTTCTCCCATTTTGTAGGTTGCCTGTTCACTCTGATGGTAGTTTCCTTTGCTGTGCAGAAGCTCTTTAGTTTAATTAGATGCCATTTGTCAATTTTGGCTTTTGTTGCCATTGCTTTTGGTGTTTTAGACATGAAGTCCTTGCCCATGCCTATGTCCTGAATGGTATTGCCTAGGTTTTCTTCTAGGGTTTTTATGGTTTTAGGTCTAACATTTAAGTCTTTAATCCATCTTGAATTGATTTTTGTATAAGGTGTAAGGAAGGGATCCAGTTTCAGCTTTCTACATATGGGTAGCCAGTTTTCCCAGCACCATTTATTAAATAGGGATTCCTTTCCCCATTTCTTGTTTTTGTCAGGTTTGTCAAAGATCAGATAGTTGTAGATATGTGGCATTTAATGTGAAGATATTTCCTTTTCCACCATAGGCCTCAAAGAACTCTGAAAGAACACTTGCAGATCCTGCAAAAAGAGTTTTTCACAACTGCTCTAGCAAAAGAAATGTTATACTTTGTGAGTTGAATGCAAACGTCACAAAGCAGTTTCAGGGAATGCTTCAGTCTAGTTTTTAGGTGAAGAAAGTCTCGTTTCCAGCGAAGGCCTCAAAGAGCTCCAAACATTCACTTGCAGATTCTGCAAAAAGACAGTATCAAAACTGCACTATCAACAGAAAGGTTCAATTCAGGGAGGTGAATAGACACATCATAAAGAAGGTTCTGTGAATGCTTCCGTCTAGTTTTAATGTGAAGATATTTCCTTTTCCACCATATGCCTCAAAGCGCTCCGAATGAACAGTTGCCAATTCTACACAATAGTGTTTCAAAACTGCTCTAACATGAGAAAGGTTCAACTCTGTGAGTTCAATGCACACATCACAAAGCAGTTTCAGATAATGTTTCTGTTTAGTTTGCATGTGAAGAAGTTCTCATTTCCAAAGAAGGCCTCAAATTGTTCCAAATATCCGCTTGCAGAATATGCAAGAGACTGTTTCAAAACTGTTCTATCCAAAGGAAGACTCAACTCTGTGAGTTGAATGGACACATCAGAAAGAAGTTCCTGAGAATGTTTCTGTCCAGTTTTTATGGGATGATATTTCCTCTTCCAACATAAGCCTCAAAGCGCTCCGAATGAACACTTGAACATTCCACAAAAAGAGTGTTTCAAAACTGCTCCAGCAACAGAAAGCTTCATCTCTGTGATATTTCCTTTTCCACCATAGCTCTCAAAGCGCTCCGAATGTACACTTGCGGATTGTACACAATAGTGTTTCAAAACTGCTCTAACAAGAGAAAGTTTCAACTCTGTGAGTTGAGTGCACACATCACAAAGCAGTTTCAGAAAATTCTTCTGTCTAGTTTCTATGTGAAGAAATTCCCGTTTCCAACGAAGGCCTCCAAGAGCTCCAAATATCCACTTGCAGATTCTGCAAAATCACAGTTTTGTAACTGCCCTATCAAAAGGAATGTTCAACCATGTGAGTTGAATGCACATATCTCAAATCAGTTTCTGAGAATGCTTCTGTCTAGTTTTCATGTAAAGATTTTTCGTATTCCGCTATAGGGCTCAAAGTGCCCTGAATGAACAGTTGCCTATTCTACAAAGAGAATTTTTCAAAACTGCTCTATCAATAGAAAGGGGCAACTGTGCGAGTTGAATGCAGACATCACAAAGCACTTTCAGAGAATGCTTCTGTCTAGTGTTTATGTGATGAAATTTCCGTTTCCAAAGAAGACCTCAAAGAACTCCAAATACCCACTTGCAGATTCTGCAAAAAGACTGTTTCAAAACTGTTCTATCAAAACGAAGGTTCAACTCTGTGAGTTGAATGCACACATCAGAAAGAAGTTTCTGAGAAGTCTTCTGTCTAGTTTTTAGGTGAAGATATTTCCTTTTCCACCATAGGCCTCAAAGCTCTCCGAATGAACAGATGCAGATTCTACACAATAGTGTTTCAAAACTGCTCTTAAAAGAGAAAGGGTCAAACCTGTGAGTTGACTGCACACCTCAGAAAGCAGTTTCAGAGAATACCTCTGTCTAGTTTGTATGTGAAGAAGTTCCAATTTCCAAAGAAGGCTTCAAATTGCTCCAAATATCCACTTGCACATTATGCAAGAGACTGTTTGTAAACTACTCTATCCAAAGGAAGGTTCAAATCTGTGAGTTGAATGCACACATCTTAAATAAGTTTCTGAGAAAGCTTCTGTCTAGTTTTTATGTGAAGACATTTCCTTTGCCACCATAGTCCTCAAACCATTCCGAAAGAGCACTTGAAGATTCTGCAAAAAGAGGATTTCAAAACTGCTCTATCAAAAGAAATGTTCTATTCTGTGAATTGAATGCAAACATCACAAATCAGTTTCAGAGAATGCTTCTGTCTAGTTTGTACATGAAGAAATTCCCGTTTTCAATGAAGGCCTCAAAGAGCTCCAAATATCCACTTCCAGCTTCTGCAAAAACACTCTTTCAAAACTGCTCTATGAAAAGGAAAGTTTAACCCTGTGAGCTGAATGCACACCTCATAAAGAAGTTTCTGAGAATGCTTCTGCACAGTATTAATGTGAAGATATTTCCTTTTCCACCATAGGCATTCAAAGTGCTCCGAATGTACACTTGAAGATTCAACACAATAGTGGTTTAAAACTGCTCTAACAAGAGAAAGGTTCAACTCTGTGAGTTGAGTCCACGCATCACAAAGCCGTTTCAGAAAATGCTTCTGTCTGGTTTGTACGTGAAGAAATTCCCGTTTCCAATGAAGGCGTCAAAGAGCTCCAAATATCCACTTGCAGATTCTGCAAAAACACAGTTTCATAACTGCCCTATCAAAAGGAATGTTCAACTCTGTTTGTTGAATGCACACATCTTAAAGCAGTTTCAGAGAATGCTTCTGTCTAGTTTTCATGTGAAGATATTTCGTATTCCACTATTGGGCTCAAAGCGCTCTGAATGAACACTTGCTGATTCTATAAAAAGAGTTTTTCAAAAATGCTCTATCAAAAGAAAAGTGCTACTGTGTGAGTTGAATGCAAACATCACGAAGCAGTTTCAGAGAATGCTTCTGTGTAGTTTTTAGGTGAAGAAATTCCCGTTTCCTAAGAAGGCATCAAAGAGCTCCAAATATCCACTTCCAGATACTTCAAAAACACTCTTTCAAAACTGATCTAGGAAAAGGAAGGTTCAACCCTGTGAGTTGAATGCACACATCAGAATGAAGTTTCTGAGAATGCTACTGTCCAGTTTTTATGTGACTATATTTCCTTTTCCAACATAGGTCTCAAAGTGCTCTGAATGAACACTTGCACATTCCACAAAAAGAGTGTTTCAAAACTGCTCCTGCAACAGAAAGGTTCAACTCTGTAAGTTGAATGCTCACATCATAAAGAAGCTTCTGAGAGTGCTTCTGTCTAGTTTTTAGGTGAAGATATTTCCTTTTCCACCACAGACCTCAAAGCACTTGGTATGAACACTTGCACATTCTACACAATAGTGTTTTAAAACTGCTCTAACCAGAGAAAGTTTCATCTCTGTGAGTTGAGTGCACATATCACAAAGCAGTTTCAAAGAAAGCTTCCGTCGAGTTTTTAAGTGAATAAATTCCCTTTTCCAAAGAAGGCCTCAAAGAGCTCCAAATATCTCCTTCCAGGTTCTGCAAAAACACTGTTTCAAGACTGCTCTATCAAAAGCAAGGTTCAACTCTGTGAGTTGAATTCACACATCTTAAAGAAATTTCTGAGAATACTTCTGTGTAGATTTTATGTGAACGTATTACCGTTTCCAACGAAAGCCTCAAAGAGCTCTAAATATCCACTAGCAGGTACTTCAAAAAGACTGTCTCAAAAGTGCTCAATCAATAGGAAGGTTCAAATCCGTGAGTTGAATGCACACATAAAAAGAAGTTTCTGAGAATGCTTCTGCCCAGTATTAAGTGAAGGTATTTCATTTTCCACCTTAGGCCTCAAAGTGCTCTGAATGAACACTTGCGGATAATACAGGATAGTGTTTCAAAACTTCTCTAACAAGAGAAAGGTTCTCCTCTGTGAATTGAGTGCACACATCTCAATGCAGTTTCAGAAAATGCTTCTGTCTAGTTTGTTTGTGAAGAAATTCACGTTTCCAACGAAGATCTCAAAGAGCTCCAAACATCCACTTGCAGATTCTGCAACATCACAGTTTCATAACTGCCCTATCAAAAGGAATGCTCAACCCTGTGAGTTGAATACACACATCTTAAGTCAGTTTCTGAGAATGCTTCTGTCTAGTTTTCATGTGAAGATCTTTCATATTCCACTACATGGCTCAAAGCATACTGAATGAACACTTGCCGATTCTACAAAAACAGTGTTTCAAAACTGCTTTCTCAAAAGAAAGGTGCAACTGTGTGAGTTGAATGCAAACATCACAAAGCATATTCAGAGAATGCTTCTGTCTAGTTTTTATGTGAAGAAAGTCCCGTTTCCAAAGAAGGCCTCAAAGAGCTTCAAATATCCACTTGCAGATACTGCAAAAAGACTGTTTGAAAACTGCTATACCAAAAGGAAATTTCAAATCAGTGAGTTGAATGCACACATCCGAAAGAAGTTTCTGAGAATGCTTCTGTCTAGTTTTTATGTGAAGACATTTCCTTTTCCACCATAGGCCTCAAAGCGCTCCGAATGAGCAGTTGTAGACTCCACACGATAGTGATTCAGAACTGGTCTAACAAGAGAGAGTTTCAACTCTGAGAGTTGAATGCACACATCATAAAGGAGTTTCTGAGAATGCTTCTGCCCAGTTTTAATGTGAAGATATTTTCTTTTCAACCATAGGCCTCAAAGTGCTCTGAAGAACACTTGCAGATTCTGAAAAAAGAGAGTTTCTAAACTGCTCCAGGAACAGAAAGCTTCAACTCTGTGAGTTGAATGCACACATGACATAGCAGTTTCAGAAAATGCTTCTGCTAGCTCGTATGTGAAGAAATTCCCTTTTCCAACAAATGCCTCAAAGAGCTCAAAGTATCCACTTGCAGATTGTGCAAAGCACTGTTTCATAACTGCCCTATCAAAAGGAATCTTCACCCCTGTGAGATGAATGCACACATCTTAAATCAGTTTCTGAGACTGCTTCTGTCTATTTTTCTTGTGAAAATATTTCATATTCCAATATAAGGCTCAAAGCGCTCTGAACAAACACTTGCCTATTCTAAGAAAGAGTGTTTCAAAACTGCTCCATCAAAAGAAAGATGCAAATCTGTGAGTTGAATGCACACATGACAAAGCAGTTTCAGAGAAGGTTTCTGTTTAGTTTCTATGTGAAGATGTTCCCATTTCCAAAGAAGGCCTCAAATTGCTCCAAATATGCACTTGCAGATTATGCAAGAGACTGTTTCAAAACTGCTCTATCCAAAGGAAGGTTCAACTCTGTGAGTTGAATGCACACCTCTTAAAGAAGTTTCTGAGAATGCTTCTGGCTAGTTTTTATGTGAAGATATTTCCTTTTCCACCATAGGCCTCAAAGCGCTCCGTATGAACACTTGTAGATTCTACACAATAGTGTTTCAAAACTGCTCTAACAAGAGAAAGGTTCAACTCTGTGATTTGAGTGCACACATCACAGAGCAGTTTCAGAGAATGCTTCAGTCTACTTTGTATGTGAAGAAATTCCCGTTTCCAATGAAGGCCTCAAAGAGCTCCAAATATCCACTTACAGATTCTGCAAAAACACAGTTTCAAAACTGCTCTATGAAAAGGAAGGTTCAAAACTCTGAGTTGAATGCACACATCAGAAAGAAGTTTCTGGAAATGCTTCTGCCCAGTTTTAATGTGAAGATATTTCCTTTTCCACCATAGACCTCAGAGCGCTCCGAAAGAACACTTGCTGATTCCACAAAAAGAGTGTTTCAAAACTGCTCTAACAAGAGAAAGGTTCAAATCTGTGAGTTGAGGGCATGCATCACAAACCAGTTTCAGAGAATGCTTCTGCCTAGTTTGTATGTGAAGAAAGTCCCGTTTCCAAAGAAGGCCTCAAAGAGCTCCAAATATCCACTTCCAGATTCTGCAAAAGCACTGTTTCAAAACTGCTCTATCAAAAGGAAGGTTCAACTCTCTGACTTGAATGCACACATCAGAAAGTAGTTTCTGAGAATACTTCAGTCTAGTTTTAATTCGAAGATATTTCATTTTCCACCATAGGCCTCAAAGCGCTGCGAATGAACACTTGCAGATTCTGCAAAAAGAGTGTTTCAAAACTGCTCTATCAAAAGAAATGTTATCGTCTGTGAGGTGAATGCAGACATCACAAAGCAGTTTCAGAGAATGCTTCTGTCTAGTTTGCATGTGAAGAAAGTCCCTTTTCCAAAGAGGTCCTCAAAGAGCTCCAAATATCCACTTACAGATTCTGCAAAAAGACTGAAAACTGCTCTATCAAAAGGAAGGTTCAACTCTCTGATTTGAATGCACACATCAGAAAGAAGTTTCTGAGAATACTTCGGTCTAGTTTTAATTTGAAGGTATTTCATTTTCCACCATAGGCCTCAAAGCGCTCCGAATGAACACTTGCAGATTCTGCAAAAAGAGTGTTTCAAAACTGCTCTATCAAAAGAAATGTTATCGTCTGTGAGTTGAATGCAGACATCACAAAGCAGTTTCAGAGAATGCTACTGTCTAGTTTTTAGGTGAAGAAATACTCATTGCCAACGAAGTTCTCAAAGAGCTCCAAATATTGTCTTGCAGATTCTGCAAAAAGACTGTATCAAAACTGCTCTATCAGTAGAAAGGTTCAACTCTGTGAGTTGAATGCACACATCATAAAGAAGTTTCTGAGAATGCTTCAGCCCAGTGTGTATGTGATGATATTTCCTCTTCCACCAAAAGCCTCACTGCGCTCCGAATGAACACTTGCACATTCCACCAAAAGAGTGTTTCAACACTGCTCCAGCATCAGAAAGGTTCAACTCTGTGAGTTGAATACACACATGACAAAGCGGTTTCAGAGAATGCTTCTGTGTAGTTTTTATGTGAGGAAATTCTCGTTTCCAACGAATGCCTCAAAGAGTTCCAAATATCCACTTACAGAATGTGTAAAAACACTGTTTCAAAACTGCACTACCAAAAGCAAGGTTCAACTCTGTGAGTTGAATGTACACATCTTAAAGAAATTTCTGCAATTGTTTCTGTGTAGATTTCATGTGAAGATATTCCCGTTTCCAACGATAGCCTCAAGGAGCTCCCAAAATCCACTTGCAGATTCTGCAAAAAGACTGTTTCAAAACTGCTCTATTAATTCAAGGTTCAACTCTGTGAGTTGAATGCACACATCATAAAGATGTTTCTGAGAATGCTTCTTTCTAGTGAAGATATTTACTTTTCCACCATAGGCCTCAAAGCACTCCGTATGAACACTTGTAGATTCAACACAATAGTGTTTCACAAGTGCCCTAACAACAGACATGTTCAAATCTGTGTGTTGAGTGCACACATCACAAAGCAGTTTCAGAGACTGCTTTTGTCTAGTTTATATGTGAAGAAATTCCCTTTTCCAACAAAATCTTCAAGCGCTCCAAAGGAACACTTGCAGATTCTTCAAAAAGACTGTTTCAAAACTGCTCTATCAAAACAAATGTTCTGCACTGTGAGTTGAATGCAAACATCACAAAGCAGTTTCAGAAAATGCTTCTGTGTGGTTTTTAGGTGAAGAAATTCCCGTTTTCCACGAATGTCTCGAAGAGCTCCAAATATTCACTTGCAGATTCTGCAAAAAGACTTTTTCAAACTGCTCTATCAATAGAAAGGTTCAATTCTGTGAGTTGAATGCACACATCATAAAAAAGTTTCTGATTACGCTTCTGGCCAGTTTTTATGTAATGATATTTCCTCTTCCACCATAAGCCTCAAAGTGCTCAGAATGAACAGTTTTACATTCCACAAAAAGTGTTTTTCAAAACTGCTTCAGCAAGAAAAAGTTTCAACTGTGTGGGTTGAACGCACTCATGACAAAGAAGTTTCAGAGAATGCTTCAGTCTAATTTTTAGGTGAAGAAATTCTCGTTTCCAACGAATGCCTCAAAGAGTTCCAAATATCCACTTACAGATTTTGTAAAAACACTGTTTCAAAACTGCACTATCAAAAGCAACGTTCAACTCTGTAAGTAGAATGCACACATCTTAAAGTAATTTCTGAGAATGCTTCTGTCTATATTTTACGTGAAGATATTCAAGTTTCCAACAGAAACCTCAAAGAGCTCCAAAAATCCACTTGCAGATTCTGCAAAAAGACGGTTTCAAAACTGCTCTATCAATAAAAGGTTCAAATCTGTGAGTTCAATGCACACATAATAAAGAATTTTCTGAGAATGCTTCTGCCCTGTTTTAATGTGACGATATTTCCTTTTCCTCCATAGTCATCAAAGCGCCACGAATGAACACTTGCAGATTCCATAAAAGAGTTTTTCAAAACTGCTCCAGCAAAAGAAAGGTTCAACTCTGTGAGTGGAATGCACACATGATAAAGCAGTTTCATAGAATGCTTGTGTCTAGTTTTTATGTAAAGATATTGTCTTTTCCACAATAGGCCTCAAAGCGCTCCGAATGAACAGTTGCAAATTCTACACTATAGTGTTTCAAAACTGTTCTAACAAGAGAAAGGTTCAACTCTGTGGGTTGAGTGCACACATCACAAAGCAGTTTCAGAAAATGTTTCTGTCTAGTTTGTATGTGAAGAAATGCCCGTTTGAAACGACGGCGTCAAAGAGCTTTAAATATCCACCTGAAGATTCTGCTAAAACACTGTTTCATAACTGTCCTATCAAAAGGAATGTTCAACCCTGTCAGTTGAATGCATACATCTTAAATCAGTTTCTGAGAACGCATCTGTCTAGTTTTCTTGTGAAGATATTTCGTATGCCAATATAGGGCTCAAAGCGCTCTGAATGAACACTTGTCGATTCTACAAATTGAGTGTTTCAAAACCACTCTATCAAAAGAAATGTGCAACTCTGTGAGTTGAATGCAAACATCGCAAAGCAGATTCAGAGAATGCTTCTGTCTAGTTTTTATGTGAAGAAAGTCTCGTTTCCAAAGAAGGTGTCAAAGATCTCCAACTCTCCACTTCCAGATTCTGTAAAAAGACTGTTTCAAAACTGCTCTATCAAAACGAAGGTTCAACTTTGTCAGTTGAATGCACATATCAGAAAGAAGTTTCTGAGAATGCTTCTGTCTAGTTTTAATGTGAAGATATTTCCTTTTCCACCACAGGCCACAAAGCGGTACAAAGAACACTTGCAGATTCTGCAAAAAGAGTGTTTCCAAATTTCTCTATCAAAAGAAACTTTCTACTTTGTGAGTTGAATGCAGACATCACAAAGCAGTTTCAGAGAATACTTCTGTCCAGTTTTTAGGTGAAGAAATTCCCATTTCCAACGAAGGTCTCAAAGAACTCCAAACATTCACTTGCAGATTCTGCAAAAAGACTGTTTCAGAACTGCCCTATCAATAGAAAGGTTCAACACTGTGAGTTGAATGCACACATCATAAAGTAGTTTCTGAGAACGCTTCTGCCCAGTTTTTATGTGATGATATTTCCTCTTCCAGCATAAGCCTCAAAGCGCTCTGAATAATCACTTGCACATTCCACAAAAAGAGTGTTTCAAAACTGCTCCAGCAACGGAAAGGTTCAATTCTTTGAGTTGAATGCAGACATCATAAAGAAGTTTCTGAGAATGCTTCTGTCTAGTTTTTATATGAAGATATTTCCTTTTCCACCACAGCCCTCAAAGCGCTCCGTATGAACACTTGCAGATTCTGCACAATAATGTTTCAAAACTGCTCTAACAAGAAAAATGTTCAAATCTGTGACTTTAGTGCACACGTGAAATAGCAGTTTCAGAGAATGCTTCTGTCTAGTTTGTATGTGAAGAAATTCCCGTTTCCAGCAAAGGCCTCAAAGAGTTCCAAATATCCATTTCCAGATTCTGCAAAAACACTCTGTCAAAACTGCTCTGTGAAAAGGAATTTTCAAACCTTTGTGTTGAATGCGCACATCAGAAAGATGTTTCTGAGAATGCCTCTGCCCAGTTTTAATGTGAAGATATTTCGTTTTCCAACAAAGGCCTCAAAGCGCTCCGAATGAACACTTGCAGTTTCTACACAATAGTTTTTCAAAACTGGTCTAACAAGAGAAAGGTTCATCTCTGTGAATTGAGTGCACAGATCACAAAGTATTTTCAGAAAATGCTTCTGTCTATTTTCTATGTGAAGAAATTCCCCTTTCCAAAGAAGGCCTCAAAGAGCTCCAAATATCCACTTGCAGATTCTGCAAAAAGAAAGTTTCAAAAATCCCCTATCAAAAGGAAGTTTCAACTCTGTGGGTTGAATGCACACATCAGAAAGAAGTTTCTGAGAATGCTTCTGTCCACTTTTTATGTGAAGATATTTGCTTTTCCACCATAGGCCTCAAAGCACTCCGAATGAACAGTTGCAGATTGTACAAAATAGTGTTTCAAAACTGCTCTAAGAAGAGAAAGTTTCAACTCTGTGAGTTGAATGCACACATCAGAAATCAGGTTCAGAGAATGCTTCTGTCTAGTTTGTATGTGAAGAAGTTCCCATTTCCAAAGAAGGCCTCAAAGAGCTCCAAATATCCACTTGCATAATATGCAAGAGACTCTTTCAAAATTGCTGTATCCAAAGGAAGATTCAACTCTGTGAGTTGAGTGCACACATTAGAAGGCAGTTTCAGAGAATGCTTCTGTCTAGTTCTTATGTGGAGAAATTCCCGTTTCCAATGAAGGCCTCAAAGAGGACCAGATATCCACTTCCACATTCTGCAAAAACACTGTTTCAAAACTGCTCTATCAAAAGAAAGGTTCAACAGAGTGAAGTGAATGCAAACATTAGAAAGAAGTTTCTGAGAATGCTTCTGCCCAGTTTTAATATGAAGATGTTTCCTTTTCCAACATAGGCCTCAAAGCACTCTGAATGAACACTTGCAGTTTCTAAACAATAGTTTTTCAAAACTGGTCTAAGAAGAGAAAGGTTCAACTCTGTGAATTGAGTGCACAGATCACAAAGTATTTTCAGAAAGTGCTTCTGTCTATTTTCTATGTGAAGAAATTCCCCTTTCCAAAGAAGGCCTCAAAGAGCTCCAAATATCCACTTGCAGATTCTTCAAAAAGAATGTTTCAAAAATCCCCTATCAAAAGGAAAGTTCAACTCTGTGGGTTGAATGCACACATCAGAAAGAAGTTTCTGAGAATGCTTCTGTCTACTTCTTATGTGAAGATATTTCCTTTTCCACCGAAGGCCTCAAAGCGCTCTGAATGAACAGTTGCAGATTCTACAAAATAGTGTTTCAAAACTGCTCTAAGAAGAGAAAGGTTTAACTCTGTGAGTTGAATGCATACATCAGAAATCAGGTTCAGAGAACGCTTCTGTCTAGTTTGTATATGAAGAAGTTCCCATTCCCAAAGAAGGCCTCAAAGAGCTCCAAATATCCTCTTGCACATTATGCAAGAGACTGTTCCAAAACTGCTGTATCCAAAGGAAGGTTCAACTCTGTGAGTTGAGTGCACACATCACAAAGCAGTTTCAGAGAATGCTTCTGTCTAGTTCCTATGTGGAGAAATTCCCGTTTCCAATGAAGGCCTCAAAGAGGTCCAGATATCCACTTCCACATTCTGCAAAAACACTGTTTCAAAACTGCTCTAACAAAAGGAAGGTTCAACAGAGTGAATTCAATGCACACATTAGAAAGAAGTTTCTGAGAATGCTTTTGTCTAGTTTTAATGTGAAGATATTTCCTTTTCCACTATAGGCCTCAAAGCGCTCTGAAAGAACTCTTGCAGATACTTCAAAGAGAGTGTTTCAAAACTGCTCTATGAAAAGAAATATTCTACTCCGTGAGTTGAACGCAAACATCACCAAGCAGTTTCAGAGGACGCTTCTGTCTAGTTGTTAGGTGACGAAATTCCCATTTCCAAGGAAGGTCTTGAAGAGTTCCAAACATTCACTTGCAGATTCTGTAAAAAGACTGTTTCAAAACTGTTCTATCAATAGAAAGGGTCAGCTCTGTGAGTTGAATGCACACATCATAAACAAGATTCTGAGAATGCTTCTGCCCAGTTTTTTTGGGATGATATTTCCTCTTCCACCATAATCCTCAAAGCTCTCTGAATCTACACTTGCACATTCCACAAAAAGAGTGTTTGAAAATTGCTCCATCAACAGAAAGGTTCAACTCTGTGAGTTGAATGCTCACATGACAAAGCCGTTTCAGAGAAAGCTTCTATCTAGTTTTTATGTGAAGAAATTCCCGTTTCCAACGAATGCCTCAAAGAGTTCCAATTATCCACTTGCAGATTCTGTAAAAACACAGTTTCAAAACTGCTCTGTTAAAAGCAAGGTTCAACTCTGTGAGTTAAATGCACACATCTTAAAGAAATTTCTAAGAATAATTCTGTCTCCATTTTATGTTAACATATTTCCGTTTCCAACGAAATCTTCAAAGAGCTGCAAAAATCCACTTGCAGACTCTGCAAAAAGACTGTCTCAAAAAGTGCCCTATCAATAGGACGGTTCACCTCTGTGAGTTGAATGCACACATCTGAACGAAGTTTCTGAGAATGTTTCTATCTAGTTTTTATGTGAAGATATTTCCTTTTCCACCACAGGCCTCAAACTGCTCCATATGAACACTTCCAAGTTCTACACAATAGTGTTTCAAAACTGTTCTAACAAAACAAAGTTTCAACTCTGTGAGTTGAGTTCACACATCACAAAGCAGTTTCAGAGAATGCTTCTGCCTAGTTTGTATGTGAAGAAATTCCCGTTTCCAATGAAGGCCTCAAAGAGCTCAAAATATCCACTAGCAGATTCTGCAAAAACACATTTTCGAAACTGCCCTATAAAAAGACATGTTTGACTCTGTGAGTTGAATGTGCACATCTTAATTCAGTTTCTGAGAATGCTTCTGTCAGTTTTCATTTGAAGATATTTCGTATTCCAATATAGGGCTCAAAGCGCTGTGAAGGAACACCTGCAGATTCTTCAAAAAGATTGTTTCAAAACTACTCTATCAAAAGAAATGTGCAACTGTGTGAGTTGGATGCAAACATAACAAAGCAGTTTCAGAGATTGCTTCTGTCTAGTTTTTATATGAAGATAGTCCCGTTTCTAAGGAAGGCCTCAAAGAGCTCCAAATATCCACTTGCAGTTTCTGCAAAAGGACTGCTTCAAAACTGCCCTCTCAAAAGGAAGGTTCAACACTGTGTGTTGAATGCACACATCAGGAAGAAGTTTCTGAGAATGCTTCTGTCTAATTTTTATGTGAAGACATTTCCTTTTCCACCATAGGCCTCAAGCGCACCGAAAGAACACTTGCAGATTCTGCAAAAACAGTGTTTCAAAACTGCTCTATCAAAAGGACGGTTCAACTCAGTTAGTTGAGTGCAAACATCACAAAGCAGTTTCAGAGAATGCTGCTGTCGAGTTTGTATGTGAAGAAATTCCTGTTTCCAACGAAGGCCTCAAAGAGCTCCAAACATCCCTTTGCAGATTTTGCAAAAACACTGTTTCAAAACTGCTCTATCAAAAGAAAGGTTCAACTCTGTGAACTGACTGCACACATCAGAAAGAATTTTCTGAAAATGCTTCTGTCTAGTTTTAATGTGACGATATTTCCTTTTCCGCCATAGGCCTCAAAGCGCTCCGAAAGAACACATGCATATTCTGCAAAAAGGGTCTTTAAAATTGCTCTATCAAAAGTAACATTCTACTGTGTGAGTTGAATGCAAACATCACAAAGCAGTTTCAGAGAATGCTTCTGTCTAGTTTTCAGGTGAACAAATTCCCGTTTCCAACAAAGGTCGCAAAGAGCTCCAAACATTCTCTTGCAGATTCTGCAAAAAGACTGTTTCAAAACTGCTCTTCAATAGAAAGGTTCCACTCTGCGAGTTTGAGGCACACATCATAAAGAAGTTTCTTAGAATGCTTCTGCCCGTTTTTTATGTGATGATATTTCCTCTTTCACCATATGCCTCAAAGCGGTCCGAATGAACACTTGTGCATTCCACAAAAGGAGAGTTTCAAAACTGCTCTAGCAACAGAAAGCTTTAATTCTGTGTGTTGAATACACACATGACAAAGCAGTTTCAGAGGATGCTTCTGTCTACGTAACATGTGAAGAAATTCCAGTTTCCAACGAATGCCTCAAAGAGTTCCAAATATCCACTTGCAGATTCTGTTAAAACACAATTTCAAAACCGCTATATCAAAACCAAGTTTCAACTCTGTGAGTTGAATGCACTCTTCTTAAAGAAATTTCTGAGAATGTTTCTGTCTAGATTTTAAGTGAAGATATTCCCGTTTCCAACTAAAGCCTCAAAGACTTCCAAAAATGCACTTGCAGATCCTGCAAAAAGACTGTTTCAAAACTGATCTATCAATAGGAAGTTTCAACACTGTGAGTTGAATGCACACATCAGAAAGAAGTTTCTGAGAATGCTTCTGCTCAGTTTTAATGTGAAGATATTACTGTTTCCACAATAGGCCTCAAAGCGCTTCGAATGTATGCTTGCAGATTCTACACAATAGTGTTTCAAAACTGCTATAACAAGAGGAAGTTTCAACTCTGTGAGTTGAGTGCACAAGTCACAAAGCAGTGCCAGAAAATGCTTCTGTCTACTTTGTATGTGAAGAAATTCCCGTTTCCAATGAAGGCCTCAAAGAGCTCCAAATATCCACTTCCAGAATCTGCAAAAACACAGTTTAATAACTGCTCTATCAAAAGGAATGTTCACCTCTGTGAGTCCAATGAACACATCTCAAATCAGTTTCTGAGAATGCTTCTGTCTAGTTTTCATGTGAAGATATTTTGTATTCCAATATAGGGCTCAAAGCGCTCTGAATGAACACTTGCCGATTCTACAAAAAGAGTGTTTCAAAACTGCTCTATCAACAGAAAGGTTCAACTCTGTAAGTTCAATGCAAACATCACAAAGCAGTTTCAGAGAATGCTTCTGTCTAGATTTTGTGTGAAGATATTCCCATTATCAACGAAAGCCGCAAAGAGCGCAACAAATCCACTTGCAGATTCTGCAAAAAGACTGTATCAAAACTACTCTATCAAAAGGAATGTTCAACTCTGTGAGTTGAATGCACACATCAGAAAGACGTTTCTGAGAAGCTTCTGTCTAGTTTTTTTGTGAAGATATTTCCTTGTCCACCATACGCCCCAAAGCCCTTCATATGAACACTTGCAGATTCCACACAATAGTGGTTCAAAACTGCTCTAACCAGAGAAAGTTTAAACTCTGTGAGTTGAATTCACCCATCACAAAGCAGTTTCAGAGAATGCTTCTGTCTAGTTTTTAGGTGAAGAAACTCCTGTTTCCAACGAAGGTCTCAAAGAGCTCCAAACATTCACTTGCAGATTCTTCAAAAAGACTTTTTCAAAACTGCTCTATCAATACAAACGTTCAACTCTGTGAGATGAATGCACACATCATAAAGAATTTTCTGAGAATGCTTCTGTCTGGATTTCATGTGAAGATATATTCCTTTCCAACGAAAGCCTCAAAGAGCTCCAAAAATCCACTTGCAGATTCTGCAAAAGACTGTTTCAAAACTGCTCTTTTAAAACAAGGTTCAACTCTGTGAGTTGAATTCACACATCATAAGGAAGTTTCTGAGAATGCTTCTGCCCACTTTTACGCTTCTTTTTTTTTTTTTTGTCTTTTTCTTTCTTTTTTTGCTTTTTCTGGAGAACGGGGTCTCACTATATTGCCCAGGCAGGTCTTGAACTCCTGGGCTCAAGCTATCCTCCCGCCTCTTGCCTCCCTGAGAGCTGGGATTACAGGCGTGAGCCACCGCACCCGACCTTCTGCCCACTTTTAATGTGAGGATATTTCCTTTTCCACCAGAGTCCTCAAAGACCTCGAATGAACACTTTCAGATTCTACACAATAATGTTTCAAAGGTGCTCTAACAAGAGAAAGGTTCAAATTTGTGAGTTGAGTGCACACATCACAAAGCAGTTTCAGAAAATATTCTGTCCAGTTTGTATGTGAAGAAATTCCCATTTCCAACGAATGCCTCAAAGAGCTGCAAATATGCACTTGTAGATTCTACAAAAACACAGTTTCGTAACTGCCCTACCAAAAGGAATGTTCAACTCTGTGAGTTGAATGCACACTTCTTAAATCAGTTTCTGAGAATGCTTCAGACTAGTTTTCATGTGAAGATATTTCCATTTCCACAATAGACCTCAAAGCGCTCTGAAAGAACACTTGCAGATTCTGCAAAAAGAGTGTTTCAAAACTGCTCTATCAAAGGAAATGTTCTACTATGTGAGTTGAATGCAAACATCACAAAGCAGTTTCAGAGAATGCTTCTGTCTAGTTTTTAGGTGAAGAAATTCCCGTTTCCAACGAAGGCCTCAAAGAGCTCCAAACATTCACTTGCAGATTCTGCAAAAACACTGTTTAAAAACTGCTCTATAAACAGGAAGGTTCAACTCTGTGAGTTGAATGCACACATCAGAAAGAAGTTTCTGAGCATGCTTCCGTCTAGTTTTAATGTGAAGATATTTCCTTTTCCAACATAGGACTCAATGCTCTCCTAACGAAAACTTGCAGATTCTGCAAAAAGAGAGTTTAAAAATTGCCCTATCAAAAGAAATGTTCTACTCTGTGAGTTGAATGCAAACATCACAAAGCAGTCTCAGAGAATGCTTCTCTCTAGTTTTTAGGAGAAGAAATTCCCATTTCTAACGAAAGCCTCAGGGAGCTCCAAAAATCCACTTCCAGATTTTGCAAAAACACTGCCTCAAAACTGCTCTAGCAAAAGAAAGGTTCAACTCTGTGACTTGAATGCACACATCATAAAGAAGTATCTGAGAATGGTTCCGCTCAGTTTTTATGTGATGATATTTCGTCTTCCACCATAAGCCTCAAAGCCCTCCCAATGAACACTTGCACATTCCACATAAAGAGTGTTTCAAAATTGCTCCAGAAACAGAAAGCTTCAACTCTGTGAGTTGAACGCACACATGACAAAGCACCTTCGGAGAATGCTTCTGTCTAGTTTTTATGTGAGGAAATTCCCGTTTCCAACGAATCCCTCAAAGAGTTCCAAATATCAACTTACAGATTCTGTAAAAACACTGTTTCAAAGCTGCTCTCTCAAAAGCTTTTGTGAAGATATTCCCGTTTCCAAAGAAAGCCTCAAAGAGCGCCAAAAATCCACTTGCAGATTCCGCAAAAAGAATGTTTCAAAACTGCTCTATCATCAGGAAGGTTCAACTCCGTGAGATGAATGCACACATCATAAAGAAGTTTCTGAGAATGCTTCTGTCTAGTTTTTATGTGAAGATATTTACTTTTCTACAATAGGCCTCAAAGAGCTCCGTATGAACACTTGCAGATTCTACACAATAGTTTTTCAAAACAGCTGTAACAAGACAAAGGTCCAACTCTGTGAGTTGAGTGCACACATGACAAATCAGTTTCAGAGAATGCTTCTGTCTAGTGTGTATGTGAAGAAATTCCCGTTTCCAACGAAGGCCTCAAAGAGTTCCAAATATCCACTTCCAGATTCAGCAAAAACACTGTTTCAAAACTGCTCTATCAACAGGAGGGTTCAACTCTGTGAGTGGAATGCACACATTAGAAAGGAGTTTCTGAGAATGCTTCTGTCTAGTTTTCATGTGAGGATATTTTGTATTCCACTATAGGGCTTCATGCGCTCTGATTGAACACTTGCCAATTCTACCAAAAGAGTGTTTCAAAACTGCTATATCAAAAGAAAGGTGCAACTGTGTGAGATGAATGGAAACGTCACAAAGTAGTTTCAGAGAATGCTTCTCTCTAGTTTTTACGTGAAGAAAGTCCCGTTTCCAAGAAGGCCTCAAAGAGCTCCAAATATCCACTTACAGATTCTGCAAAAAGACTGTATCAAAACTGCTCTATCAAAAGAAAGGTTCAAATCTGTGAGTAGAATGCACACATCAGAAAGAAGTTTCTGAGAATGCTTCTGTCTTGTTTTTATGTAAAGATACATCCTTTTCCGCCATAGGCAAAGAAGCGCTGCATATGAACAATTGCAGATTCTACAAAAAGAGTGTCTCAAATCTACTCTACTCTATCAATAGAAATGTTGAACACTGTGAGTTGAATGCACACATCAGAAAGAAGTTTCTGAGAATGCTTCTGTCTAGTTTTAATGTAAAGGTATTTCCTTTTCCACTATTGGACTCAAAGCGCTCCGAAAGAACACTTTCAGATTCTGAAAAAAGTGTGTTTCAAAGCTGCTCTATCCAAATAAATGTTCTGCTCTGTCACTTGAATGAAAACATCGGAAAGCAGTTTCAGAGATTTCTTCTGTCTAGTTCTTAGGTGAAGATATTCCCGTTCCCAACGAAGGTCTCGAAAAGCTGCAAATAGTCACTTGCAGATTCTGCAAAAAGACTGTTTCAAAACTGCTGTATCATTAGGAAGGTTGAACTCTGTGAGTTGAATGCACACATCATAAAGAAGTTTCTGAGAATACTTCTGTCTAGTTTTTATGTGACGATATTTACTTTTCTACCATAGGCCTCAAAGCGCTCCGTATGAACACTTGCAGATTCTACACAATAGTGTTTCAAAACTGCTCTAACAAGGGAAAGTTTCAACTCTGTGAGCTGAATGCACACATGACAAAGAAGTTTCAGAGAACGCTTCCTTTTTTTTTATGTGAAGAAATTCCCGTTTCCAACGAATTCCTCAAAGAGTTCCAAATATCCACTTACAGATTCTATAAAAACACTGTTTCAAAACTGCTCTATCAAATCAAGTTTCAACTCTGTGAGTTGAATGCACACATCATAAAGAAGTTTCTGAGAATTCTTCTGTATAGATTTCATTTGAAGATATTCCCGTTTCCAATGATAGCCTCAAGGAGCTCCAAAAATCCACTTCCAGATTCTGCAAAAAGACTGCTTCAAATCTGCTCTTTTCAATAGGAAGATTCATCTCTATCAGTTGAATGCACACATCAGAAAGAAGTTTCTGAGAATGCTTCTGTCTAACTTTTATGTGAAGATATTTCCTTTTCCACCATAGGCCTCAAAGTGCTCCGTATGAACACTTGCAGATTCTACACATGGTGTTTCCAAACTTCTCTAACAAGAGTAAGGTTGAACTCTGTGAGTTGAGTGCGCACATCACAAAGCAGTTTCAGAGAATGTTTCTATTTTGTATGTGAAGAAAGTCCCGTTTCCAACGAAGACCTCAAACAGCTCGAAATATCCACTTTCAGATTCTGCAAAAACACTGTTTCAAAACTGCTCTATCAAAAGGAAGGTTCAACTCTGTGAGTTGAATGCATACACCAGAACGTAGTTTCTGAGAATGCTTCTGTCTAGTTTTAATGTGAAGATATTTACTTTTCCACCATAGGCCTCAAAGCGCTCTGAAAGAACACTTACAGATTCTGCAAAAAGAGTGTTTCAAAACTGCTTTATCAAAAGAAAAGTTCTACTCTGTGAGTTGAATGCAAACATCAGAAAGCAGTTTCAGAGAATGCTTCTGTCTAGTTTTTAGATGAAGAAATTCCCGTTTCCAAAGAAGGTCTCAAAGAGCTGCAAACATTCACTTGTAGATTCTGCAAAAGACTCTATCAAAACTGCTCTATCAACAGAAAGATTCAACTCTGTGGAATGAATGCACACATCATAAAGAAGTTTCTGTGAATGCTTCTGTCTAGTTTTTATGTGAAAATATTTCCTTTTCCACCATAGGCCTCAAAGTGCTCTGAATGAACAGTTGCAGATTCTACACAATAGTGTTTCAAAACTGCTCCAACAAGAGAATCGTTCATCTCTGTAAGTTGAGTGCACACATCACAAAGCAATTTCAGCGTATGCTTCTCTCTAGTTTGTATGTGAAGAAGTTCTCATTTCCAAAGAAGGCCTCAAATTGCTCCAAATATCCACTTGCAGATTATGCAGGACACTGTTTAAAAACTGCTCTATCCAAAGGAAAGTTCAACTCTGTGAGTTGAATGCACTCATCAGAAAGAAGTTCCTGAGAATGCTTCTACCCAGTTTTTATGTGATGATATTTCATCTTCCACCAGAAGCCTCAAAGCGCTCCAAATGAACACTTGCACTTTCCACAAAAAGAGTGTTTCAAAACCGTTCCAGAAAAAGAAAGTTCAACTATGTGTGTTGTATGCAAACATGACAAATCAGTTTCACAGAATGCTTCTGTCTAGTTTTTATATGAAGATATTCCCGTTTCCAACGAATGCCTCAAAGAGTTCCAAATATCCACTTACAGATACTGTAAAAACACTGTTTCAAAACTGCTCTATCAAAAGTAAGGTTCAACTCTGTGAGTTGAATGCACACATCTTAAAGTAATTTCTGAGGAAGCTTCTGTCTAGATTTCATGTGAAGAAATTCCCATTTCCAAATAAGGCCTCAAATTGCTCTAAATATCCACTTCCAGATTCTGCAATAACACTGTTTTGAAACCGCTCTATCAAAAGGAAGGTTCAACTCTGTGAGTTGAATGCACACATCAGAAAGAAGTTTCAGAGCATGCTTCCGTCTAGTTTTTGTGTGAAAATATTTCCTTTTCCACCGTAGGCCTCAAAGCGTTCTGTATGAACACTTGCAAATTCTGCACAACAGTGTTTCAAAACTGCTCTAACAAGAGAAAGGTTCAACTCTGTGAGATGAGTGCACACATCACAAAGCAGTTTCAGAGAATGCTTCTATCTATTTTGTATGTGAAGAAGTTCGCATTTCCATAGAAGGACTCAAATTGCTCAAATTATCCACTTGCAGATTATGCAAGACAGTGTTTTAAAACAGCTGTATCCAAAGGAAGGTTCAACTCTCTGAGTTGAATGCACACATCTTAAAGAAGTCTCTGAGAATGCCTCTGTCTAGGTTTTATGTGAAGACATTTCTTTACCACCATAGGCCTCAAAGTGCTCCGTATGAACACTTCCAGATTCTACACAATAGTGTGTACAAACTGCTCTAACCAGAGAAAGGTTCATCTCTGTGAGTTGAGTACACACATCACAAAGCAGTTTCAGGGAATTCTTCTGTCAAGGTTGTATGTGAAGAAATTCCCGTTTCCAACGAAGGCCTCAAAGAGCCCCAAATATCCACTTACAGATTCTCTAAAAACACTGTTTTACAGCTACTCTATCAAAAGCCAGTTTCAACTCTGAGTTGAATGCACACATCTTAAAGTAATTTCTGATTATGCTTCTGTCTTGATTTTATGTGAAGATATTCCCGTTTCCAACGAAATCCTCCAAGAGCTCGAAAAATCCACCTGCAGTTTCTGTAAAATGACTGTTTCAAAACTTCTCTATCAATAGGAAGTTTCACCTCTTTGAGTTGAATGCACACATCATGAAGTTTCTGAGAATGCTTCTGTCCAGTTTTTATGTGCTGATATTTCCTCTTCCACCCTAATCCTCAAAGCATTCCGAATGAACACTTGCACATTCCACAAAAAGAGTGTTTCAAAACCGCTCCAGCAACAGAAAGTTTCTACTCTGTGAGTTGAAAGCAAACAAGATAAAGCAGTTTCAGAGAATGCTTCTGTATCATTTTTATATGAAGAAATTCCTGTTTCCAACGAATGCCTCAAAGAGTTCCAAATATCCACTTCCAGAGTCAGTAAAAACACTTTTTCAAAACTGCTCTATCAAATGAAGTTTCAAAACTGTGAGTTGAATGCACACGTCTTAAAGAAATTTCTGAGAATGCTTCTTTCTAGATTTTATGTGAAGAAGTTCCCATTTCCAAATAAGGTCTCAAATTGCTCCAAATATCCACTTGTAGATTATGCAAGAGACTGTTTCAAAACTGCTCTATCCAAAGGAAGGTTCAACTCTGTGAGTTGAATGCACACATCTGAAAGAAGTTTCTGAGCATGATTCTGTCTAATTTTAAAGTGAAGATATTTCTTTTTGTACCATAGGCCTCAAAGTGCTCCGAGAGAACATTCGCAGATTCTGCTAAAAGAGTGTTTCAAAACTGCTCTATCAAAAGAAAGGTGCAACTCTGTGAGTTGAGTGCAAATATCACAAAGCTGTTTCTGAGAATGCCTCTGTCTAGATTTTATGTAATGATATTCTCGTTTCCAATGAGAGCCTCAAAAAGCGGCAAAAATCCACTTGAAGATTCTGCAAAAAGACTGTTTCAAAACTCCTCTGTCAATAGGAAGTTTCATCTCTGTGAGTTGAATGCAAACATCATAAAGAAGTTTCTGAGAATTCTTCTGTCTAGTATTTATGGGAAGATATTTCCTTTTTCACCATAGGCCTCAAAGCACTCCGTATGAACACTTGCAGATTCAACACAATAGTGTTTCAAATCTGCTCTAACCACGGAAATGTTCAACTCTGTGGGTTGAGTGCACACATCACAAAACACTTTCAGAGACTGCTTCTGTCTCGTTTGCATTTGAAGAAATTCCTGTTTCCTACAAAGTCCTCAAAGCGCTCCGAAGGAACACTTTCAGATCCTGCAAAAAGATTGTTTGAAAACTGCTCTATCAAAAGAAATGTTCTCCTCTGTCAGTTGAATGCAAATATCACAAAGCAGTTTCAGAGAATGCTTCTGTGTGGTTTTTACGTGAAGAAATTCCCGTTTTCAATGAAGATCTCAAAGATCTCCAAACATTCACTTGCCAATTCTGCAAAAAGTCTGTTTCAAAACTGCTCTATTAATAGAAAGGTTCAATTCCCTGAGTTGAATGCACACATCATAAAAAGTTTCTGAGTATGCTTCTGGCCAGTTTTTATGTGATGATATTTCCTCTTCCACCATAAGCCTCAAAGCGCTCAGAATGAACACTTTCACATTGCAAAGAAAGAGTGTTTCAAAAGTGCTCCAGGAACAGAAAGCTTCAACTCTGTGAGTTGAACGCACACATGACAAAGAAGTTTCAAAGAATGCTTCTGTCTAGTTTTTATTTGAAGAAATTCCAGTTTCCAACGAATGCCTCAAAGAGTTCCAAATACCCACTTACAGATACTGTGAAAACACTGTTTCAATATTGCAGTATCAAAAGCAAAGTTCAACTCTGTGAGCTCAATGCACACATCATAAAGAAATTTCTGAGAATGCTTTTGTCTAGATTTTATGTGAAGATATTCCCGTTTCCAACAAAAGACTCAAAGAGCTCCAAAAATCCACTTGCAGATCCTTCAAAAAGTCTGTATCAAAACTGCTCTATCAATACGAGCTTCAACTTTGTGATTTAAATGAACACATCACAAAGAAGTTTCTGAGAATGCTTCTGCTGTGTTTTAATCTGAAGATATTTCCTTTTCCACCATAGTCCTCAAAGTGCTCCGAATGAACACTTGCAGATTCTACACAATAGTGTTTCAAAACTGCTCTAAGAAAAGAAAGTTTCAAATCTGTGAGTTGAGTGCACACATCACAAAGTAGTTTCAGAAAATGCTTCTGTCTAGTTTGTATGTGAAGAAATTCCAGTATCAAATGAAGGCCTCAAAGAACTCCATATATCCACTTGCGGATTCTGCAAAAACACAGTTTCGTAACTACCCTATAAAAAGGAATGTGCAACTCTGTGAGTTGAATGCACACATCTTAAATCAGTTTCTGAGAAGGCTTCTGTCTAGTTTTCATGTGAAGGTATTTCGTAATCCACTATAGGGGACAAAGCACTCTGAATGAACATTTGCCGATTCTACAAAAAGATTGTTTCAAAACTGCTATATAAAAAGAAAGTTGCAACTTTGTGGGTTGGATGCAAACAACACAAACCAGTTTCAGAGATTGCTTCCGTCTAGTTTTTCTATGAAGATTGTCCCGTTTCTAAAGAAGGCCTCAAAGATCTCCAAATATCCACTTGCAGATTCAGTAAAAAGACTGTTTCAAAACCGCTCTAACAAAAGGAAGGTTCAAATCTGTGTGTTGAATGCATACAAAAGAAAGAAGTTTCTGAAAATGCTTCTGTCTATTTTTTATGTGAAGACATTTCCGTTTCCACCATAGGCCTCAAAGCCCTCCGAAAGAACAGTTGCAGATTCTACACAATAGTGTTTCAAAACTGCTCTAACAAGAGAAAGTTTCAACTCTGTGAGTTGAATGCACACGTGACAAAGCAGCTTCAGAGAATGCTTCTGTCTAGTTCGCATGTGATGAAATTCCCGTTTCCAATGAAGGACTCAAAGAGCACCAAATATCCACTTGCAGATCCGGCAAAAACAGAATTTCATAACTGCCCTACCAAAAGGAATGTTCAACCCTGTCAGTTAAATGCACACATCTTAAATCAGTTTCTGAGAAAGCTTCTGTCTAGTTTTCATGTGAAGATCTATAGTATTAGACGATAGGGGTCAAAGCGCTCTGAATGAACACTTTCCTATTCTACAAAAAGAGTGTTTCAAAACTGCTCTATCAATGGAAAGGTGAAACTGTGCCAGTTGAATGCAAACAACAAAAAGCAGTTTCAGAGACCGCTTCTGTCTAGTTTTTATGTGAAGAAAGTCCCGTTTCCAAAGAAGACCTCAAAGAGCTCCAAATATCCACTTGCAGTATCTGCAAAAAGACTGTTTCAAAACTACACTATCAAAAGGAAGGTACAAATCTGTGTGTTGAATGCACACATAAGAAAGAAGTTTCTGAGAATGCTTCTGTCTATTTTTTATGTGAAGACATTTCCTTTTCCACCATAGGTCTCAAAGCCCTCCGAATGAACAGTTGCAGATTCTATACAATAGTGTTTCAAAACTGCTCTAACAAGAGAAAGCTTCAGCTCTGTGAGTTGAATGCACACATGACAAAGCAGTTTCAGAGAATGCTTCTGTCTAGTTTCTTTGTGAAGATGTACCCGTTTCCATAGAATGCCTCAAAGAGCTCCAAATATCCACTTGCAGAATATGCAAGAGACTGTTTCAACACTGCTCTACCCAAAGGAAGTTTGAACACTGTGAGTTGAATGCACACATCAGAAAGAAGTTTCTGTGAATGCTTCTGTCTAGTTTTTATGTGAAGATATTTCCTTTTCCACCATAGGCTTCAAAGTGCTCCGTATGAACAGTTGCAGATTCTACACAATAGTGTTTCAAAACTGCTCTAACAAGAGAAAGGTTCAACTCTGTGATTTGAGTGCACACATCACAGAGCAGTATCAGAGAATGCTTCTGTCTAGTTTGTATGTGAAGAAATTCGCGTTTCCAATGACGGCCTCAAAGGGCTCCACATATTCACTTCCAGATTCTGCAAAAACACTGTTTCAAAACTGCTGTATCAAAAGGAAAGATCAACTCTGTGAGTTGAATGCACACATCAGAAAGAAGTTTCTGAGAATGTTTCTGTCTAGTTTTAATGTGAAGATATTTCGTTTTCCACCTTAGTCCTCAAAGCGCTCCGAAAGAACACTTGCAGATTCTGCAAAAAGAGTGTTTCAAAACAGCTCTATCAAAAGTAATCTTCTATTCTCTGAGTTGAATGCAAACCTCACAAAGAAGTATCAGAGAATGCTTCTGTCTGTTTTTTAGGTGAAGAAAATCCCATTTCCAACGAAGTTCTCCAATAGCTCCAAATACTCACTTGCAGATTCTGCAAAAAGACTGTGTCAAAACTTCTCTATCAATAGGAAGGTTCAACTCTGTGAGTTGAATGCACACATCATAAATTAGTTTCTGAGAATGTTTCTGCCCAATTTTTATGTGATGATATTTCTTCTTGCACCGTAAGCCTCAAAGCGCTCCAAAGGAACACCTGCAGATTCCACAAAAAGAGTTTTTCAAAACTGCTCCAGCAACAGAAAGATTCAACTCTGTGAGTTGAATGCACATATGACAATGGAGTTTCAGAGAATGCTTCTGTCTCATTTTTATGCGAAGAAATTCCCGTTTCCATCCAATGCCTCAAAGAGTTCCAAATATCCACTTACAAATACTGTAAAAACACTGTTTCAAAACTGTTCCATTAAAAGCAAGGTTGAACTCTGTGAGTTGAATGCAGACATCTTAAAGAAATTTCTGAGAAGGTTTCTGTCTTGATTTTATGTGAAGATATTCCTGTTTCCAATGAAAGACTCAGAGAGCTCCAAAAATCCACTTGCAGATCCTGCAAAAAAAACTGTTTCAAAACTGCTCTATCAATAGGAAGGTTCAACTCTGTGAGATGAATGCACACATCTTAAAGAAATTCCTGAGAATAATTCTGTCTAGATTTTATGTGAAGATATTCCCGTTTCCAATGAAAGCCTCAAAGAGCTCTAAAAATCCATTAGCAGATTCTGCAAAATGACTGACTCAAAAGTGCTCTATCAATAGGAAGGTTCAACTCTGTGAGTTGAATGCACACATCAAAAACAAGTTTCTGAGAATACTTCTGTTTAGTTTTTATGTGAAGGTATTTTCTTTTCCACCACAGGCCTCAAAGCTCTCCGTATGAACACTTGCAGGCTCTGTACAATACTGTTTCAAAACTGCTCTAACAAAATAAAGGTTCAACTCTGCGAGTTGAGTGCACTCATCACAAAGCAGTTAAAGAGAATGCTTCTGTCTGGTTTGTATGTGAAGAAATTCCCGTTTGCAAGGACGGCCTCAAAGAGTTCCAAATATCCACTTGCAGAGTCTGCAAAATCACAGTTTCATAACTGCTCTATCAAAAGGAATGTTCAATCCTGTAAGTTGAATGCACGCATCTTAAATCAGTTTCTGAGAATGCTTCTGTCTACTTTTCATGTGAAGATCTTTCGTATTCGACTATAGGGCTCAAAGCGCTCTGAATGAACACTTGCCGATTCTACAAAAAGAGCTTTCAAAACTGCTCTATCAAAAGAAAGGTGCAACTGTGTGAGTTTAATGCAAACATCACAAAGCAGTTTCAGAGAATGCTTCTGTCTGGTTTTTATGTGAAGAATGTCCCGTTTCCAAAGAGGGCCTCAAATAGCTCCTAATATCCACTTGCAGGTACTTCAAAAAAACTGTTTGAAAACTGCTGTATCAAAAGCAAGGTTCAACTCTGTGAGTTGAATGCACACATCCGAAAGAGGTTTCTGAGAATGCTGCTGTCTAGTTTTTATGTGAAGACATTTCGTTTTTCACTATAGGCCTCAAAGCGCTCCAAATGAGCAGTTACAGAGTCTACACAATAGTGATTCAAAACTGCTCTAACAAGGGAAAGGTTCAACTCTGTTAGTTGAATGCAGACATCACAAAACAGTTTCTGAGAATGCTTCTGTCTAGATTGTATGTGAAGAAGTTCCCATTTCCAAAGAAGGCCCCTAAGAGCTCCAAATATCCACTTGCAGATTATGCAAGAGAGTTTTTCAAAACTACTCTATCCAAAGGAAGTTTTAACTCTGTGAGTTGAATGCACACATCTTAATGAAGTTTCTGAGAATGCTTTTTGTAGTTTTTGTGAAGTTATTCCCTTTTCCACCATAGGCCTGAAAGCGCTCCGAAAGAACACTTGCAGATTCTGCAAAAAGAGGGTTTCAAAACTGCTCTATCAAAAGAAATGTTCCACTCTGTGAGTTGAATGCAATCATCACAAAGCAGTTTCAGATAATGCTTCTGTCTAGATTTTAGGTGAACAAATTCCCGTTTCCCACGAAGATCTCAAAGAGCTGAAAACATTCACTTGCAGATAATGCAAAAAGACTGTTTCAAAACTGCTGTATCAATAGAAATGTTCAAACCTGTGTGTTGAATGCACACATCATAAAGAAGTTTCTTAGAATGCTTTTCCCCAGTTTTAATGTGATGACATTTCCTCTTCCACCATAAGCCTCAAAGCGCTCCGAATGAACATTTGCACATTCCACAAAAAGAGTGATTCAAAACTGCTCCAGCAACAGAAAGATTCAACTCTGTGGGTTGAATGCACACATGACAAAGCAGTTTCAGAGAATGCTTCTGTCTAGTTTTTATGTGAAGAAATTCCCTTTTCCAACGAATGCCTCAAAGAGTTCCAAATATCGACTTATAAATTCTGAAAAACACTGTTTCAAAGCTCCTCTATCAAAAGTAAGGTTCAACTCTTTCAACTCTGTGAGTTGAATGCACACACCTTAAAGAAATTTCTCAGAATGCTTCTGTCTAGATTTTATGTGAAGAAGTTCAAATTTCCAAATGAGGCCTCAAATTGCTCCAAAAATCCACTTCAAAATTCTGCAAAAACACTGTTTCAAAACTGCTCTATCCAAACGAAGGTTCAACACTGTGAGTTGAATGCCCACATCAGAAAGAAGTTTCTGACCATGGCTCTGTCTAGTTTTTATGTGAAGATATTTCCTTTTCCACCACAGACCTCAAAGCGCTCCGAAAGAACACTTGCATATTCTGCAAAAAGAGTGTTTCAAAACTGCTCTATCAAAAGAAATGTTCTACTCTGTGTGTTGAATGCAAACTTCACAAAGTAGTTTCAGAGAATACTTCTGTCTAGTTTTTAGGTGTAAATATTCCCGTTTCCAAAGAAGGTATCTAAGAGCTCCAAATATTCTCTTGCAGATTCTGCAAAAACATTGTTTCAAAACTGCTCTATCAATAGAAACTTTCAATTCCGTGTGTTGAATGCACAAATCATAAAGAAGTTCCTGAGAATTCTTCTGCCCAGTTTTTATGTGATGATATTTCCTCTTCCACCATAAGCCTCAAAGCGCTCCGAATGAACACTTCCACATTCCACAAAAAGAGTGTTTCAAAAGTGCTCCAGCAACAGAAAGGTTAAACACTGTGAGTAGAATGCACACATGACAAAGCAATTTCAGAGAATGATTCTGTCTATTTTTTAGGTGAAGAAATTCCCGTTCCCAATGAATGCCACGAAGATTTCCAAATATCCACTTCCAGATTCTGTAAAAACACTGTTTCAAAACTGGACTATCAAATCAAGGTTCAACTCTGCACATCTTAAATAAATTTCTGAGAATGTTTCTGTCTAGATTTTATGTGAAGATATTCCCGTTTCCAAAGAAAGCCTCAAGAAACTCCAAAAATCCACTTGCAGATTCTGCAAAAAGTCTCTTTCAAAATTGCTCTATCAATACAAGTTTCAAATCTGTGAGTTGAATGCACACATCATAAAGAAGTTTATCAGAATGCTTCTGCCCAGTTTTAGTGTGAAGATATTTCATTTTCCAGCTGAAGCCTCAAAGTGCTCCGAATGAACACTTGCAGATTCTACACAATAGAGTTTCAAAACTGCTCTAACAAGAGAAAGGTTGAACTCTGTGAGTTGAGTGCACAACTCACAAAACACTTTCAGAAAATGCTTCTGTCTAGTTTGTATGTGAAGAAATTCCCGTTTCCAAAGAAGGCCTCAAAGAGCTCAAAATATCCTCTTGCAGATTCTGCAAAAACACAGTTTCGTACTGCCCAATCGAAAGGCATCTTCAACTCCGTTAGTGGAATGCACACATCTTAAATCAGTTTCTGAGAATGCTTCTGTCTAGTTTTAATGTGAAGATATTTCGTATTCCAATATAGGGCTCAAAGCGCTCTGAATGAACACCTGCCTATACTACAAAAAGATGGTTTCAAAACCGCTCTATCAAAAGAAATGTGCAACTGTGTGAGATGGATGCAAACTTCACAAAGCAGTTTCAGAGATTGCTTCTGTCTAGATTTTATATGAAGAAAGTCCCGTTTCTAAAGAAGGCCTCAAAGAGGTCCAAATATCCACTTGCAGATACTGGAAAAAGACTGTGTCAAGGCTGCTCTATCAAAAGGAAGGTTCAACACTGTGTGTTGAATGCACACATTGGAAAGAAGTTTCTGAGAATGCTTCTGTCTAGTTTTTATGTGAAGATATGTCCTCTTCCACCACAGGCATCAAAGGGCTAATTGTGAACACTTGCAGATTCTTCACAATAGTGTTTCAAAACTGCTCTATCCAGAGAAAGGTTCAACTCTGTGAGTTGAGTGCACACATCACAAACCAGGTTCAGAAAATGCTTCTGTCTAGTTTGTACGAATCCCGTTTCCAGTGAAGGCCTCAAAGAGCTCTAAAGATTCACTTGCAGATTCTGCAAAAAGACTGTTTCAAAACGGCTCTGTCAATAGAAAGGTTCAACTGTGTGAGTTGAATGCACACATCACAAAGAAGTTTCTGAGAATGCTTCTGCCCAGTTTTTGTGTGATGATATTTCCTCTTCCACCATATGCCTCAAAGCGCTCCAAATGAACACTTGCACATTCCAAAAAAAGTGTGTTTCAAAACTGCTCCAGCAGCAGAAAGGTTCCAATCTGTGAGTTGAATGCACACATGACATAGCAGTTTCAGAGAATGCTTCTGTCTAGTTTTTTTGTGTAGAAATTCCCGTTTCCAATGAATGCCTCAAAGAGTTCTAAATGTCCACTTACACATTCTGTAAAAACACTGTTTAAAAACTGCTTTATCAAAAGCAAGGTTCAACTCCTTGAGTTCAATGCACACATCTTAAATAAATTTCTGAGAATACTTCTATCTAGATTTTATGTGAAGATATTCCCGTTTCCTAAGAAAGCCTAAAACAGCTTCAAAAATCTACTTGCAGATACTGCAAAAAGACTGTCTCAAACTGATCTACCAATAGGAAGGTTCAACACTGTGAGTTGAATTCACACATCGTAAAGAAGTTTCTGAGAATGCTTCTGTCTAGTTTTTATGTGAAGATATTTCCTTTTCCACCACAGGCCTCAAAGCACTCGGTAATAAAACTTGCTGGTTCTACACAATAGATTTTCAAAACTGCTCTAACAAGAGAAACGTTCAACTCTGTGAGTTGAGTACACACATCACAAAGCAGTTTCATATAATGCTTCTGTCTAGTTTTTAGGTGAAGAAATCCCCGTTTCCAAAGAAGGTCTCATAGAGCTCCAATCATTCACTTGCAGATTTTGCAAAAGACTGTTTCAAAACTGCTCTATCAACAGAAATGTTCAACTCTATGAGTTGAATGCACACATCATAAAGGAGTTTCTGAGAATGCTACTGTCCAGTTTTTATGTGATGATATTTCCTCTTCCACCATAAGCCTCAAAGCGCTCCGAATGAACACTTGCACATTCCACAAATAGACTGTTTCAAAACTTTTGCAGCAACAGAAAGCTTCAAATCTCTGAGTTGAATGCACACATGACAAAGCAGTTTCAGAGAATGCTTCTGTCTAGTTTTTATGTGAAGAAATTCCCGTTTCCAACGAATGCCTCAAAGGGTTCCAAATATCCACTTACAGATACTGTAAAAACACTGTTTCAAAACTGCTCTATCAAAAACAAGGTTCAACTCTGTGAGTTGAATGCACATATTTTAAAGAAATTTCTGAGAATGCTTCTGTCTAGATTTTATGTGAACATATTCCGGTTTCCAACGAAAGCCTCAAAGAGCTCCAAAAATCCACTTGCAGGTTCTGCAAAAAGACTGTATAAAACCACTCCATCAATAGGAAGGTTCAACTCTGTGACTTGAATGCACACATCATAAAGAAGTTTCTGAGAATGCTTCTGTCAAGTTTTTAAGTGAAGATATTTCCTTTTCCACCACAGGCCTCAAAGCGCTCCGTATGAACACTTGCAAATTCTACACAATAGTGTTTCAAAACTGTTCTAACAAGAGAAATGTTCAACCCTGTGAATTGAGTGCACGCATCACAAAGCAGTTTCAGAAAATGCTTCTGTCTAGTTTGTATTTGAAGAAATTCCCGTTTCCAACGGAGGCCTCAAAAAGTTCAAAATATCCACTTGCAAATTCTGCAAAAACACGCATCACAAAGCAGATGAAAGGAATGTTCAACTCCGTGAGTTGAATGCACACATCTTAAATCAGTTTCTGAGAATACTTCTGTCTAGTATTCATGTGAAGGTATTTCGTATTCCAATATAGGGCTCAAAGCGCTCTGAATGAACAATTGCCGATTCTACAAAAAGAGTGTTTCAAAACTGGTCTATGAAAAGAAAGGTGCAACTGTGTGAGTTGAATGCAAGCATCACAAAGCAGTTTCAGATGATGCTTCTGTGCAGATTTTATGTGAAGAAATTCCCGTTTCCAATGAAAGCCTCAAAGAGCGCGAAAAATGCAACTGCAGATACTGCAAAAAGACTGTTTAAAAACTACTCTATCAATGGAAGGTTCAACTCTGTGTGTTGAATGCATACATGAGAAAGAAGTTTCTGAGACTGCTTCAGTCTATTTTATATATTAAGATATTTCCTTTTCCACCATAGAGCTCAAAGCGCTCTGTATGAACACTTGGAGATTCTACACAAAAGTTTTTCAAAACTTCTCTAACAAGAGAAACGTTCAACTCTGTGAGTTGAGTGCACACATCATGAAACAGTTTCAGAGAATGCTTCTTTCTAGTTTGTATGGGAAGAAATTCCCATTTCCAATGAAGGCCTTAAAGAGCTCCAAATATCCACTTCCAGATTCTGCAAAAGCAGTTTCAAAACTGCTCTATGAAAAGAAAAGTTCAACTCTGTGTGTTGAATGCACACATCAGAAAGAAGTTTCTGAGAATGCTTCTGTCTATTTTTTATATTAAGATATTTCCTTTTCTACCATATGCCACAAAGCGCTGTGAAAGAACACTTGCAGATTCTGCAAAAAGACTGTTTCAAAACTGCTCTATCAACAGAAAGTTTCAACTCTGTGTGTTGAATGCACATATCATAAAGAAGTTTCTGGGAATGCTTCTGCTCAACTTTATATGATGACATTTCCTCTTCCACCATAAGCCTCAAAGCGTTCCGAATGAACACTTGCACATTCCACAAAAAGAGTGTTTCAAAACTGCACCAGCAACAGAAAGGTTCAACTCTGTGAGTTGACTGCACGGATGACAAAGCAGTTTCAGAGAATTCTTCTGTCTAGTTTTTATGTGAAGAAATTCCCGTGCCCAACGAATGCCTCAAAGAGTTCCAAATATACACTTACAGATTCTGTAAAAACATTGCTTCAAAACTGCAGTATCAAAAGCAAGGTTCAACTCTGGGAGTTGAATGCACACATCTTAAACAAATTTCTGGAAATGTTTCTGTCTAGATTTTATGTGAAGATATTCCCGTTTCCAACGAAAGCCTCAGGAGCTCTAAAAATCCACTTGCAGATTCTGCAAAAAGACTGTTTCAAAACTGCTCTATCAATACAAGGTTCATCTCTGTGAATTGAATGCACACTTCAAAAAGAAGTTTCCGAGAATGCTTCTGCCCAGTTTTAATGTGAAGATATTTCATTTTCCAGCATAAGCCTCAAAGCTCTCCGATTGAACACTTGCAGATTCTACACAATAGTTTCTCAAAACTGCTCCAACAAGAGAAAGTTTCAACTTTTTGAGGTGAATCCATGCATCACAAAGCAGTTTCACAAATTTCTTCTGTATAGTTTGTAAGTGAAGAAATTCCCTTTTCCAACGAAGGCCTCAAAGAGCTCAAAATACCCACTTGCAGATTCTGCAAAAACACGCATCACAAAGCAGCTGAAAGCAATGTTCAAATCTGTGAATTGAATGCACACATCTTAAGTCAGTTTCTGAGAATGCTTCTGTCTAGTTTTCATGTGAAAATATTTCGTATTCAAATATAGGATAAAAGCGCTCTGTATGAACACTTGCAGATTCTACACAAGAGTTTGTCAAAGCTGCTCTAAGAAGATAAGTGTTCAACTCTGTGCGTTGAGAACACATATCACAAAACAGCTTCAGAGAATGCTTCTGTCTAGTTTGCATGTGAAGAAATTCCAGTTTCCAATGATGGCCTCAAAGAGCTCCAAATATCCACTTCCAGATTCTGCAAAAACACTGTTTCAAAACTGCTATATCAAAAGGAAAGTTCAACTCTGTGAGTTGAATGCACACATCAGAAAGAAGTTTCTGATAATGCTTCTGTCTATTTTTTATGTAAAGATATTTCCTTTTCCACCATAGGCCTCAAAGCGCTACGAATGAACACTTGCAGATTCTGAAAAATATGTGTTTCAAATCTGCTCAATCAAAGAAATGTTGTAACCTGTGAGTTGAATGCAAACATCACAAAGCAGTTTCAGAGAATGTTCTGTCTAGTTTGTATGTGAAGAAATTCCCGTTTCAATGAAGGCCTCATAGAGCTCCAAATATCCACTTCCAGATTCCACAAAAACACTGTTTCAAAACTGCCCTATGAAAAGGAAGGTTCATATCTGTGAATTGAAAGCACACATCAGAAAGAAGTTTTGGAGAATGCTTCTGCTCCGTTTTAATGTGAAGATATTTCCTTTTCCAACATAGGCCTCAAAGCGCTCCATATGAACACTAGCAGATTCTACACAATAGAGTTTCAAAACTGCTCTAACAAGAGTAAGGTTCAAATCTGTGAGTTGAGTGTGCACATCAAAAAGCAGTTTCAGAAAATGCTTCTGTCTGGTTTGTATGTGAAGAAATTCCCGTTTCTAACGCAGGCCTCAAAGAGCTCCAAATATCCACTTGCAGAATCCGCAAAATCACAGTTTCGTAACTACCCTATCTAAAGAAATGTTCAACCCTGTGAGTTGAATGCACACATCTTAAATCAGTTTCTGAGAATGCTTCTGTGTAATTTTCATGTGAAGATATTTTGTATTCCACTACAGGGCTCAAGTTCTCTGAATGAACACTTGCCTATTCTACGAAAAGAGTGTTTCAAAACTGCTCTATCAAAAGAAAGGTGCCACTGTGTGAGTTGAATGCAAACATCACAAAGCAGTTTCAGAGAATGCTACCGTATAATTTTCATGGGAAGAATGTCCCGTTTCAAAAGAAGGCCTCAAAGAGCTCCAAATATCCACTTGCAGATACTGCAAAAAGACTGTTTCAAAACTGCTCTATCAAAAGGAAGATTCAACCCTGTGTGTTGAATGCACACATCAGAAAGAAGTTTCTGAGAATGCTTCTGTCTAGTTTTCATGAGAAGACATTTCTTCTTCCACCATGGGCCTCAAACCCCTCCGAATGAACAGTTGAAGAATCTGCACAATGGTGTTTCAAAACTGCTCTAACAAGAGAAAGTTTCAACTCTGTGAGTTGAATGCAAACATGACAAAGAAGTTTTTGACAATGCTTCTGTCTAGTTTCTATGTGAAGATGTTCCCATTTCCAAAGAAGTTCTCAAATTGATTTAAATATCCACTTACAGATTATGCAAGAGACTGTTGCAAAACTGCTCTATCCAAAGGAAGGGTCACTCTGTGAGTTGAATGCACACATCTTAAAGAAGTTTCTGAGAATGCTTCTGTCTAGTTTTTATGTGATGATATTTCCTTTTCCACCGTAGGCTTCAAAGCGCTCCCTATGAACACTTGCAGATTCAACAAAATAGCGTTTCAAAACTGGTCTAACAAGAGAAAGGTTCAGCTCTATGATTTGAGGGCACACATCACAGAGCAGTTTCAGAGTATGCTTCTGTCTAGTTTGTATGTGAAGAAATTCCTGTTTCCAACAAAGGCCTCAAAGACCTCCAAATATCCACTTCCAGATACTGCAAAAACACTGTTTCAAAACTGCTCTATGAAAAGGAAGGTCCAACTCTCTGAGTTCAATGCACACATCCGAAAGAATTTTCTGAGAATGCTTTTGTCGAGTTTTAATGTGAAGATATTTCCTTTTCCACCATAGGCCACAAAGCACGCCGAACGAAGACTTGCAGATTCTGCAAAAAGAGTGTTTCAAAACTGCTCTATCAAAAGAAATCTTCTACTCTGTGAGTTGAATGTAAACATCACAAAGCAGTTTCAGAGAATGCTTCTGTCTAGTTTTTAGGTGAAGAAATTCCCGTTTACAACGATGGTCTCGAAGAGCTCTAAACATTCACGTGCAGAGTCTGCAAAAAGACTGTTTCAAAACTGCTCTATTAATAGAAACGTTCAACTACTTGAGTTGAATGCACACATCATAAAGAAGTTTCTGAGAAATGTTCTGCCCAGTTTTTATGTGATGATGTTTCCTCTTCCACAATAAGCCTCAAAGCTCTCCGAATGAAAAGTAGCACATTCCACAAAAAGAGTGTTTCCAAACTGCTCCAGCAACAGAAAGCTTCAACTCTTTGAGTTGAATGCACACATCATAAAGAAGTTTCTGAGAATGCTTCTGTCTAGTTTTTAGGTGAAGATATTTCCTTTTGCATCACAAGCCTCTGAGCGCTCCGTATGAACACTTACAGATTCTACACAATAGTGTTTCAAAACTGCTCTAACCAGGGAAAGGTCCAAGTCTGTGAGTTCAGTGCCCACATCACCAAGCTGTTTCAGAAAATGCTTCTGTCTGGTTTTTATGTGAAGAAATTCCCGTTTCCAACGAATGCCTCAAAGAATTCCAAATATCCACTTACAGATTCTGTAAAAACATTGTTTCAAAACTCCTCTAACAAAAGCAAGTTTCTACTCCGTGAGTTGAAAGCACACATTTTAAAGAAATTTCTGTGAATACTTATGTGAAGATTTTATGTGAAGATATTGCCGTTTCCAACGAAAGCTTCAAAGAGCCCCAAATATCCGCTTGCAGATCCTGTAAAAAGACTCTCTCAAAAGTGCTCTATCAATAGGAAGGTTCAACTCTGCGAGTTGAATGCACACATCAAAAAGAAGTTTCTGAGATTGCTTCTGTCCAGTTTTTATGTGAAGATATTTCCTTTTCCACCACAGGCCTCAAAGGGCTCCGTATGAACACTTTCAGGATCAACACAATAGTGTCTCAAAACTGCTCTAAATAAAGAAACGTTCAACTCTGTGAATTGAGTGCACACATCACAAAGCAGCTTCAGAGAATGCTTCTGTCTCGTTTGTTTGTGAAGAAATTCCCGTTTCCAACGAAGGCCTCAAAGAGCTCCAAATATCCACTTTCAGATTCTGCAAAAACACTCTTTCAAAACTGCTCTATGAAAAGGAAATTTCAACCCTGTGAGTTGAATGCACACATCAGAAAGAAGTTTCTGAGAATGCTTCTGCCCAGTTTTAAGGTGAAGATATTTCCCTTTCTGCTATAGGCCTCAAAGCGCTCCCAATCAATTGTGCAGATTCTACACAATAGTGTTTCAAAACTGCTCTAACAAGAGAAAGGTTCAACTGTGTGAGTTGAGTGCACACATCACAAAGCAGTTTCAGAAAATGCGTCTGTCTAGTTTGTATGTGAAGAAATTCCCGTTTCCAACGAAGGCCTCAAAGAGCTCCAAATATCCACTCCCAGATTCTGCAAAAGCAGACTTTCATAACTGCCGTATCAAAACGAATGTTCAACCCTGTGAGTTGAATGCACACATCTTAAATCAGTTTCTGAGAATGCTTCTGTCTAGTTTTCATGTGAAGATATTTTGTAATCCACCATAGGGCTCAAATCGCTCTGAATGAACACTTGGCGATGCTACAAAAAGAGTTTTTCAAAACTGCTCTATCAAAAGAAATGTGCAAGTGTGTGAGTTGAATGCAAACATCACAAAACTGATTCAGAGAATGCTTCTGTCTAGTTTGCATGTGAAGAAAGTCCCGTTTCCAAAGTATGCCTCAAAGAGCTCCAAATATCCATTTGCAGATTCTGCAAAAAGACTGTTTCAAAACTCCTCTATCAAAAGGAAGGTTCAACTCTGTGCGTGGAATGCACACATCAGAAAGGAGTTTCTGAGAATGCTTCTGCCTAGTTTTTATGTGAAGTTATTTCCTTTTCCAACACAGACCTCAAAGCGCTCCGAATGAACAGTTGCAAATTCTAGACAATAGTGTTTCAAAACTGCTCTAAGAGGAGAAAAGTTCCACTGTGTGAGTCGAATGCACACATCAAAAAGCAGTTTCAGGGAATGCTTCTGTCTAGTTTATATGTGAAGAAGTTCCGATTTCCAAAGAAGGCCTGAAAGAGCTCGAAATATTCGCTTGCAGACTCTGCAAGAGACTGTTTCAAAACTGCTCTATCCAAAGGAATGTTCAACTCTGTTTCCTGAATGCACACATCTTAAAAAAGTTTCTGAGAATGCTTCTGTCTAATTTTTTTGTGAAGAAATTCCCGTTTCCAACGAATGCTGCAAAGAGTTCCAAATATCCACCTACAGATTCTGTAAAAACACTGTTTCAAAACTGTTCTATTAAAAGCAATGTTGAATTCTGTGTGTTGAATGCACACATCTTAAAGAAATTTCTGATAATGCTTCTCTCTAGATTTTATGTGAAGATATTCCCGTTTCCAACGAAATCCACAGAGAGCTCCAAAAATCCACTTACAGATCCTACAAAGAAACTGTTTCAAAACCACAATGAGATACCATCTCACACCAGTTAGAATGGCAATCATTAAAAAGTCAGGAAACAACAGGTGCTGGAGAGGATGTGGAGAAATAGGAACACTTTTACACTGTTGGTGGGACTGTAAACTAGTTCAACCCTTGTGGAAGTCAGTGTGGTGATTCCTCAGGGATCTAGAACTAGAAATTCCATTCGACCCAGCCATCCCATTACTGGGTATATACCCAAAGGACTATAAATCATGCTGCTATAAAGACACATGCACACGTATGTTTATTGCGGCATTATTCACAATAGCAAATACTTGGAACCAACCCAAATGTCCAACAATGATAGACTGGATTAATTAAATGTGGCACATATACACCATGGAATACTATGCAGCCATAAAAAATGATGAGTTCACGTCCTTTATAGGGACATGGATGAAATTGGAAATCATCATTCTCAGTAAACTATCGTAAGAACAAAAAACCAAACACCACATATTCCCACTCATACATGGGAATTGAACAATAAGAACACATGGACACAGGAAGGGGAACATCACACTCTGGGGACTGTTGTCGGGTGGGGGGAGGGGGGAGGGATAGCATTGGGAGATATACCTAATGCTAGATGACGAGTTAATGGGTGCAGCACACCAGCATGGCACATGTATACATATGTAACTTACCTGCACATTGCACACATGTACCATAAAACCTAAAGTATAATAATAATAATAATAATAATAATAATAATAATAATAATAAAAGAAAAAAAAAGAAAAAAAAGATGTTTCCATTTTGGGGCTACTACAAATAAAGCACCTATAAATATATATATAAAAAAAAAGAAACTGTTTCAAAACTGCTCTATCAATAGGAAGGTTCAACTCTGTCAGTTGAATGCACACATCATAAAGTAGTTTCTGAGAATGCTTCTGCCCAGTTTTAATGTGAAGCTATTTCCTTTTCCACCCAAGTCCTCAAAGCATTCCGAACGCACACTTGCAGATTCTACACAATAGTGTTTCAAAACTGCTCTAACAAGAGAAAGGTTCATGGTTTTAGGTCTAACATTTAAGTCTTTAATCCATCTTGAATTGATTTTTGTATAAGGTGTAAGGAAGTGATCCAGTTTCAGCTTTCTACATATGGCTAGCCAGTTTTCACAGCACCATTTATTAAACAGGGAATCCTTTCCCCATTTCTTGTTTTTCTCAGGTTTGTCAAAGATCAGATAGTTGTAGATATGTGGCATTATTTCTGACGGCTCGGTTCTGTTCCATTGATCTATATCTCTGTTTTGGTACCAGTACCATGCTGTTTTGGTTACTGTAGCCATGTAGTATAGTTTGAAGTCAGGTAGTGTGATGCCTCCAGCTTTGTTCTTTTGGGTTAGGATTGACTTGGTGATCCGGACTCTTTTTTGGTTCCATATGAACTTTAAAGTAGTTTTTTCCAATTCTGTGAAGAAAGTCATTGGTAACTTAATGGGGATGGCATTGAATCTGTAAATTACCTTGGGAAGGATGGCCATTTTCATGATATTGATTCTTCCTACCCATGAGCATGGAATGTTCTTCCATTTGTTTGTATCCTCTTTTATTTCCCTGAGCAGTGGTTTGTAGTTCTCCTTGAAGAGGTCCTTCACATCCCTTATAAGTTGGATTCCTAGGTATTTTGGTATCTTTGAAGCAATTGTGAATGGGAGTTCACTCATGATTTGGCTCTCTGTTTGTCTGTTATTGATGTATAAGAATGCTTGTGATTTTTGTACATGATTTTGTATCCTGAGACATTGCTGAAGTTGCTTATCAGCTTAAGGAGATTTTGGGCTGAGACAATGGGATTTTCTAGATATACTATCATGTCATCTGCAAACAGGGACTATTTGACTTCCTCTTTTCCTAATTAAATACCCTTGATTTCCTTCTCTTGCCTAATTGAAAACCTAGGCATTACCATTCAGGACATAGGCATGGGGAAGGACTTCATGTCTAAAACACCAAAAGCAATGGCAACAAAAGCCAAAATTGACAAATGGAATCTAATTAAACTAAAGAGCTTCTGCACAGCAAAGGAAACCACCATCAGAGTGAACAGGCAACCTACAAAATGGGAGAAAATTTTCGCAACCTACTCATCTGACAAAGGGCTAATATCCAGAATCTACAATGAACTCAAACAAATTTACAAGAAAAAAACAAACAACCCCATCAAAAAGTGGGCGAAGGACATGAACAGACACTTCTCAAAAGAAGACATTTATGCAGCCAAAAAACACATGAAAAAATGCTCACCATCACTGGCCATCAGAGAAATGCAAATCAAAACCACAATGAGATACCATCTCACACCAGTTAGAATGGCAATCATTAAAAAGTCAGGAAACAAAAGGTGCTGGAGAGGATGTGGAGAAATAGGAACACTGTTACACTGTTGGTGGGACTGTAAACTAGTTCAACCCTTGTGGAAGTCAGTGTGGTGATTCCTCAGGGATCTAGAACAAGAAATTCCATTTTACCCAGCCTTCCCATTACTGGGTATATACCCAAAGAACTATAAATCATGCTGCTATAAAGACACATGCACACGTATGTTTATTGCGGCATTATTCACAATTGCAAAGACTTGGAACCAACCCAAATGTCCAACATTGATAGACTGGATTAAGAAAATGTGGCACATATACACCATGGAATACTATGCAGCCATAAAAAATGATGAGTTCACGTCCTTTGTAGGGACATGGATGAAATTGGAAATAATCGTTCTCAGTAAACTATCGCAAGAACAAAAAACCAAACATCGCATATTCTCACTCATAGGTGGGAATTGAACAATGGGAACACATGGACACAGGAAGGGGAACATCACACTTCCGGGACTGTTGTGGGGTGTGGGGAGGGGGGAGGGATAGCACTGGGAGATGTACCTAATGCTAGATGACGAGTTGGTGGGTGCAGTGCACCAGCGTGGCACATGTATACATATGTAACTTACCTGCAAGTTGCGCACATGTACCATAGAGACTAAAGTATAATAACAATAATAATAATAATAATAAAGAAAAAAAAGAGAAAGATTCAACTCTTTGAGTTGAATGCACACATCTTAAATCAGTTTCTGAGAATTCTTCTCTCTAGTTTTTAGGTGAAGTTATTTAGTATTCCAATACAGGGCTCAAAGTGCTCGGAATGAAAATTTTCCTATTCTACAAAAGGAATGTTTCAAAACTGCTCTATCAAAAGAAAGGTGCAACTCTGTGAGTTGAATGCAAATATCACAAAGCAGTTTGAGAGAATGCTTCTATCTAGAATTTATGTGAAGATATTCCCGTTTCCAAAGAAAGCCTCAAAAAGTGCCAAAAATACACATGCAGATTCCGTAAAAAGACTGTTTCAAAGCTCCTCTATCAATAGGAAGGTTCAACTCTGTGAGTTGAATGCACACTTCAGAAAGAAGTTTCTGAGAAAGCTCCTGTCTAGTGTTTCTGTGAAGATATTTCCTTTTCCACCACAGGCCTCAAAGCACTCCGTAAGAACACTTGCAGATTCTACAGAATAGTGTTCCAAAACTCCTCTTACAAGGGAAACGTTCAACTCTGTGAGTTGAGTGCACATATCACAAAGCAGTTTCAGAAAATGCTTCTGCTAGTTTGTATGTGAAGAAATTCCCTTTTCCAACGAAGGCCTCAAAGAGCTCCAAATATCTACTTCCAGATCCTGCAAAAACACTGTTTCAAAAGTGCTCTATGAAGAGAAAGGTTCAACCCTGTGAGTTGAATGCACACATCAGAAAGAAGTTTCTGAGAATGCTTGTGCCCAGTTCTAATGTGAAGATATTTCCTTTTCCATCATAGGCCACAAAGCACTCCGAATGAAAACTTGCAGATTCTACACAGTAGTGTTTCTAATCTGCTCTAACAAGGAAAGGTTCAACACTGTGAGTTGAGTGCACACATCACAAAGCAGTTTCAGAAAATGCTTCTGTCTAGTTGTTATGTTAAGAAATTCTCGTTTCCAAAGAATGCCTCTAGGAGTTCAAAATATCCACTTACAGATTCTGTAAAAACACTGTTTCAAAACTGCTCTATCAAAATCAAGTTTCAAATCTGTGAGTTCAATGCACACATCTTACAGAAATTTCTGAGAATGGTTCTGTATAGGTTTTATGTGAAGATATTTCCGTTTCCGACGTAAGACTCAGAGAGTTCCAAAAATCCACTCTCAGATTAAGCAAAAAGAATGTTTCAAAACTGCTCTATGAAAAGGACGGTGCAACTCTGTGAGTTGAATGCACACATCAGAAAGAAGTTTCTGAGAATGCTTCTGCCCAGTTTTAATTTGAAGATATTTCCTTTTCCACCATAGGCCTCAAAGTGCTCCATATGAACACTTGCAGATCCTACACAATAGTGTTTCAAAACTGCTCTAACCAGAGAAAGTTTCAACTCTGTGAGATGAGTGCACACATCACAGAGCAGTTTCTGAGAATGCTTGTGTCTAGTTTGTAGGTGAAGATATTCCCGTTTCCAACGAAGGCCTCAAAGAGCTCCAAATATGCACTTCCAGATTCTGTAAAACACACTGTTTCAAAACTGCTATATTAAAAGGAAGGTTCAACTCTGTGTGTTGAATGCACACATCAGAAAGTAGATTCTGAGAATGCTTCAGCCCGGTATTAATGTAAAGATATTTCCTTTTCCACCATAGGCCTCAAAGCGCTCCATATAAACACTTGCAGATTCTACACAATAGTGTTTCAAAACTGCTCTAACAAGAGAAAGTTTCAACTCTGTGATTTGAGTGCACACATCACAAAGCAGTTTCAGGAAACGCTTCTGTCTATTTTGTATGTGAAGAAATTCCCGTTTCTAACTAGGGTCTCAAAGAGCTCCCAATATCCCCTTGCAGATTCTGCAAAAACACAGTTTCATAACTGCCCTATCAAAAGAAATGTTCAACTCTGTGAGTTGAATGCCCACATCTTTAATCAGTTTCTGAGAATTGTTCTGTCTAGTTTTCATGTGAAGATATATTGTATTCCACTCTAGGGCTCAAAGTGCTCTGAATGAACACATTCCGATTCTACACAAAGAGTTTTTCAAAACTGCTCTATCAAAAGAAAGGTGCAACTCTGTGAGTTGAATGCAAATATCACAAAGCATGTTCAGAGACTGCTTCTGTCAAGAATTTATGTGAAGTTATTCCCCTTTCCAGTGAAAGCCTCAAAGAGCGCCAAATATCCACTTGCAGATTCTGCAAAAAGACTGTTTCAAAACTGCTCTACCAAAAGAAATATTCAACTCTGTGAGTTGAATGCAAACATCACCAAGGAGTTTCAGAGAATGCTTCTGTCTAGTTTTTAGGTGAAGAATCTCCCGTTTCCAACGAAGGTCTCGAAGAGCTCCAAACATTCTCTTGCAGATTCTGTAAAAAGACTGTTAGAAAACTGCTCTGTCAATAGAAAGGTTCAACTCTGTCAGTTGAATGCACACATCATAAAGAAGTCTGAGAATGCTTGTGCCCAGTTTTTATGTGATAATATTTCCTCTTCCACCATAAGCCTCAGTGCGCTCTGAATGAACACTTGCATATTCCACCAAACGAGTGTTTCAAAACTGCTACAGCAACAGAAAGGTTCAACTCTGTGAGTTGAATGCACACATGGCAAAGCAGTTTCAGAGAATGCTTCTGTCTAGTTTTTATGTGAAGAAATTCCCGTTTCCAACGAATGCCTCAAAGAGTTCCAAATATCCACCTATAGATTCTGTGAAAACACTGTTTCAAAACAGCACTATCAAAAGCAAGGTTCAACTCTGTAAGTTGATTGCAAACATCTTAAAGAAATTTCTGAGAATGCTTCTGTCTAGATTTTATGTGAAGCTATTCTCGTTTCCAACAAAAGACTCAAAGAGCTCCAAAAATCCACTTGCAGATTCTGCAAGAAGACTGTTTCAAAACTGCTCTATCAATTGGAAGGTTCAACTCTGTGAGTTGAATGCACACATCATAAAGAACTTTCTGAGAATGATTCTGTCAATTTTTTATGTGAAGATATTTCTGTTTCCAGCACAGGCGTCAGAGCGCTCTGTATTAACACTTGCAGAATCTACACAATAGGGTTTCAAAACGGCTCTAACCAGAGAAATGTTCAACTCGGTGAGTTGACTGCACACATCACAAAGGAGTTTCAGAGAATGCTTCTGTCTAGTTTGTATGTGAAGTAATTCCCGTTTCCAACGAAGGCCTCAAAGAGCTCCAAATATCCACTTCCAGATTCTGCAAAAACACGCTTTCAAAACTGCTCTATTAAAAGGAAGTTTCAAATCTGTGAGTTGAATGCACACATCAGAAATATGTTTCTGAGAATGCTTCTCCCCAGTTTTAATGTGAAGATATTTCCTTTTCCACCATAGGCCTCAAAGCACTCCGTATGAACACTTGCAGATTCTACAAAATAGTGTTTCGAAACTGCTCTAACAAGAGAAAGGTTCAAGTAAGTGAGTTGAGTGCACACATCATAAATCAGTTTCAGAAAATGCTTCTGCTAATTTGTATGTGAAGAAATTCCCTTTTCCAACAAGGACTTCAAAGAGCTACAAATATCCACTTGCAGATTCTGAAAAAACAGACTTTCATAACTGCCCAATCAAAAGGAAAGTTCTACTCTCTGAGTTGAATGCACACATCGTAAATCAGTTTCTGAGAATGCTTCTGTCTAGTTTTCATGTGAAGATATTTCGTATTCCACTATAGGGCTCAAAGCGCTCTGAATGAAGACTTGCCGATTCTAAAAAAAGAGTGTTTCAAAACTGCTCTATCAAAACAAGGGTGCAACTGTGTGAGTTGAATGTAAAAATCACAAAGCAGTTTCAGAGAATGCTTCAGTCTAGTTATTATGTGAAGAAAGTCCCGTTTCCTAAGAAGGCCTCAGAGAGCTCCAAGTATCCACTTGCAGTATCTGCAAAAAGACTGTTTGAAAACTGCTCTATGAAAAGGAAGGTTCAACTCTGTGAGTTGAATGCACGCATCAGAAAGAGATTGCTGAGAATGCTTCAGTCTCGTTTTTGTTTGAAGATATTTCGTTTTCCACCATAGGCCTCAAAGCACTTCGAATTAACAGTTGCAGATTCTACACAATAGTCTATCAAAACTACTCTAACAAGAGAAAGTTTCAAATCTGTGAGTTGAATGCACACTTCACAAAGCAGTTTCAGAGAATGCTTCTGTCTCGTTTGTATGTGAAGAAGTTCCCATTTCCAAAGAAGGCCTCAAAGACCTCCAAATATCCACTTGCAGACTATGCAAGAGACTGTTTCAAAACTGCTCTATCCAAAGGAAGGTTCAACTCTGTGAGTTGAATGCACACATCAGAAAGAAGTTTCTGAGAATGCTTCTGTCTAGTTTTTATGTGAAGGTATTTCCTTTTCCACCATAGGCCTTCAAGTGCTCCGAATGAACAGTTGCAGATTCTACACAATAGTGTTTTGAAACTGCTCTAACAAGAGAAAGGTTCAAGTCAGTGAGTTGAGTGCACACATCACAAAGCAGTTTCAGAAAATGCTTCTGCTAGTTTGTATGCGAAGAAGTTCCATTTTCCATCAAAGGCCTCAAAGAGCTCCAAATGTCCACTTGCAGATTCTGCAAAAACAGACTTTCATAACTGCCCAATCAAAAGGAATGTTCTACCCTGTGAGTTGAATGCACACATTGTAAATCAGTTTCTGAGAATGCTTCTGTCTAGTTTTCATGGAAGATATTTCGTATTCCACTATAGGGCTCAAAGTGCTCTGAGTGAACACTTTCCGATTCTAAAAAAAGAGTGTTTCAAAACTGCTCTACCAAAAGAAAGGTGCAACTGTGTGAGTTGAATGCAAACATCACAAAGCAGTTTCAGAGAATGCTTCTGTCTAGTTTTTATGTGAAGAAAGTCCCGTTTCCCAAGAAGGCCTCAGAGAGCTCCAAATATCCACTTGCAGTATCTGCAAAAAGACTGTTTGAAATCTGCTCTATCAAAAGGAAGGTTCAACTCTTTGAGTTGAATGCACACATCAGAAAGTGATTTCTGAGAATGCTTCAGTCTAGTTTTTATGTGAAGATATTTCGTTTTCCACCATAGGCCTCAAAGCGCTCCGAATGAACAGTTGCAGATTCTACTCAATAGTCTATCAAAACTGCTCTAACAAGAGAAAGGGTCAACTCTGTGTGTTGAATGCACACATCGCAAAGCAGTTTCAGAGAATGCTTCTGTCTAGATTGTATGGGAAGAAATTCCCGTTTCCAACGAAGGCGTCAAAGAGCTCCAAATATCTACTTGCAGATTATGCAATAGACAGTTTCAATACTGCTCTATCCAAAGGAAGGTTCAACTCTGTGAGTTGAATGCACACATCTTAAAGAAGTTTCTGAGAATGCTCCTTTCTAATTTTTACGTGAAGATATTTCCTTTTCCACCATAGGCCTCAAAGCAATCCGTATGAACACTTGCAGATTCTACACAATAGTGTTTCAAAACTGCTCTAACCAGAGAAAGTTTCAAATGTGTGTGATGAGTGTACACATCACACAGCATTTTCAGAGAATGCTTCTGTCTAGTTTGTCTGTGAAGAAATTCCCGTTTCCAACGAAGGCCTCAAAGAGCTCCAAATATCCACTTCCAGATTCTGCTAAAACACTGTTTCAAAGCTGCTCTATTAAAAGGAAGATTCAACTCTGTGAGGTGGATGCACACATCAGAAAGAAGTTTCTGAGAATGCTTCTGCCGATTTTTAATGTGAAGATATTTCCTTTTCCACTATAGGCCTCAAAGCGCTCCGTAAGAACACTTGCAGATTCTACACAATAGTGTTTCAAAACTTCTCTAGAAAGAGAAATGTTCAAATCTGTGAGTTGAGTGCACACATCACAAAGCAGTATCAGGAAACGCTTCTTTCTAGTTTGTATGTGAAGAAACTCCCATTTCCAACAATGTCCTCAAATAGCTCCAAATATACACTTGCAGATTCTGCAAAAACACAGTTTCATAACTGCTCTATCAAAAGGAATGTTCAACTCTGTGAGTTGAATGCACACATCTTAAATCAGTTTCAAAGAATGCGTCTGTCTAGTTTTCATGTGAAGATATTTAGTATTCCACTATAGGGCTCAAAGTGCTCTCAATGAGCACTTTCCGATTCCACAAAAAGAGTGCTGCAAAACTGCTCTATCAAAAGAACGGTGCAACTCTGTGAGTTGAATGCAAATATCACAAAACATTTTCAGAGAATGCTTCTGACTAGAATTTATGTGAAGGTATTCCCCTTTCCAATGAAAGCATCAAAGAGTGCCAAATATCCACTTCCAGATTCTGCAAAAAGACTGTTTCAAAACTGCTGTATCAACAGGAAGTTTCAACTCTGTGAGTTGAATGCACACATCAGAAAGAAGTTTCTGAGAATGCTTCTGTCTAGTTTTTATGTAAAGATACTTCCTTTTCCACCACAGGCCTCAAAGCACTCAGTAAGAAAACTTGCAGATTCTACACAATAGTGTTTCAAAACTGCTCTAATAAGAGAAACGTTCAATTCTGTGAGTTGAGTGCACACATCACATAGCAGTTTCAGAGAATGCTTCTGTCTAGTTTGCATGTGAAGAAATTCCCATTTCCAACGAAGGCCTCAAAGAGCTCCATATATCCGCT